>NC_054752.1:11146209-12437876 GCF_018143015.1 Lytechinus variegatus
TCTAACAGTGTAAGTATTCTTTAAAATATAAAAACGAGATTCATTCTTTTATTCTACATGTATCGCTGTAAATAAACAAGTCTTCCAATTAGGTGAGATGATTATGGTTGTATTTTTCTGCATATGTACAGTATGCAGAATTGATATGAAGAAAAATACATGTTCACCTGATGTTCCTGACTACGTATCTGGGAAAATAAAATAAATAGATATCGTATACTGGAATGTTTACCAGAATAAAAAAGCGTTGCGTTATCAACCGTAATAGTTTAACCCCCCCCCAAAAAAGTCTTGCTTTCAAAAACAGGGTGCTTTAACATTGTACTTTCTATTTCTTTCTCCTTTTTAATAAAAAGGGCTCTTATAACGATGTATAACGATACACTGGCTAGCATTTACGGGTATTTTTTTTCTCTCCCTGATAGATATTAGAAGTCAGCGAAAGACACAAGGGTTTTATCACAGGTTTGGTTACATATCACAACTTATGGCATATCTAGGTTATGCATTGCCAAAGGGCATATTGGAATAGTTTTTTTTTCTGTATTGTACATTATACATGTAGAGGATGAATCTTCTTGGGAACAGATATGAATCACTGCTGTTAATGTTCAAACTCTCAACATTTCATGATCAGCCTGAGCCGCATTAGTACAGTGCGTATAGAATTACTTCTAGAGGGACCTTTACACCGGAGGAAGTTTCCGCTATGTCGTTGAAATTCATAAAAGAAAAATACAAAGGACGTAGCGGCAACTTCGTTGTTTCCGAAACATGTGAGATCATCCCTTGCATGCTTCGTCTGAAGCACGTCCTTGCTAAGTTCACGTTGCGTTGGTGGTGATCCCACGTGCGAATAGACGTGGTCCATGCGGCGTCAAAACGGTTCCCGTATGTCCGTGCTACGTTCGAGTGTGACTAGTTTTAATAATGCACATGTACGTACACTCTAAAAAAAGGTTAACCCAATATTGGGTAAAATGGGAACATGCATGTTGGTTGGGTAAAAAGATACCAAATATTTTGCGTTGAAATAACCTGATATGGGGTAAAAAAGATACCCAGCAAACATGCACAATCCCTTTCTACCCAATATTGGGTAGAATTCCCGCAGTGTTTTAGAGCCACGTCTCCGTCACGTGCTTGTTTCAATGTTTTGAATTATTGAACGTTCATAGCTTGCAGTAATGGTCTTGGCTAGGTGAATTCTCATTTCTTTAAAATCAGGGTCGTAGGCTAATCGCAAGGTGTGTGATGGCCTTTAAAGGCCTCTGGAACTTACACCAGACGCAAAAGACTCTCTTTGCTTATTACCATGAGAGGTCAATGCGATCATGGACAACACCGAGATTAGTAATCAAGACAAACGCTGGGGCGTGAGATGTGATCGTTTTCGCCTCCTTGGTACCAATTTAAACTTGAAACAGTATGGCAATTGCTTAACCAACCAGCTGTGTGTCTCAATAATGCACGCTGACTTTTGGAATCAACGGACAAAGAGTGTTGGCTATGTTCAGATGACAAAAATGACCCGAGATCCAGAATGCAACGTTTAGAGATGGAATGTACGATTGATATTTACCATGTTTTTGATTGGTTCCATTCATTGTTTTGCCCTATCATTTCTTAAAATCGATCTCATGATCAGTCGCAAATCACATGTGTGTTACCATGGTTACCGGGACTATTTGAGATGAACTTGATGACCAAGCAAATCAAAAAGGATTTTCTTACGCCAATCAATTAAACAAAATTCTTCTGCAATCCTTTATGACCGAGCCCTTGGTTTAACTCTTAAAACTATGAAAAACACCATCATTTCGTTTGTTTCGTGTGTTTAAGTTTTGATATTTACCATGCTCTTTCCTCGTGCTTTCATTTATTTCTCCATATACAGTTAATGAACGGACAAACTTGACCCGTACCGTTAAAGATTATGTCATAATGTACCATCCACACAACTTTGATTCAGAGATTGAATGAGACCTGAATAATGAATACGTGCCTTAAACTCCAAACTTACATGCAAATAATGTTTGAAAGAGTTCAATTGAATAGCGACTGAAAAATCACATAGTTGATTTCCTTGACCTTGGAATAATAGCATGTTTGTAAGATTTCATGTGGGGTTGGCCAGTTGTAGATATCGATTTTTTGCAGGTAAGGGGAATATCGTTGCTTGAAGCATTGCAATGAAGACATCTTGAATTTTCATGAAGATATATGTTCAGGAAGGACGGAAGGAACTAGAGCAGCTTTCCGATTGAATGGCGTAAGGGCTTCCTTTTTAAATGGAAAGTTTTGTTTTCCAAAGGATATCGCGTATCTTAAATTTCGGGAGAGCCATTTCTTTAATGACTACCACCGAAAACCCCCAATTCTTTCAGAAAAAAGAGTTAAAATTTAGTACAATTTACCATTATCTAAGATACAAGTGTGCATTAGATTGAAACAATTGTTCTCCCATACATGTACTTAAATATACAGCATGCATGCTACCTTTGTGAATAATATGAAAATATGTGTGTTCACTTAATGTGGACTACATGCTTATGTGAGAATATTTAAGTTCACAATGTCACAATGATTGAATTCAACCGTGATGAGATGTTTTCACACTGTGGACACTTCTGCAGCATGTTCACATAGACTACTGTGTGAATATGTGATTCACACTGTTGAAATGCTCAAAGTCAAGTTAACAGAATGCAGATGATTTCCCATAACATTGCGGACACACTGTGGCACACTGCGTGACATTGTGTTCTTTCTAGTAGGGAATGACCTTCACTTTACACACACAAATACCCCCACACACCCATACACCCACACTTGTTGCTGGGTACACCGACTTGTCTGCCATGGCCATGACGGCGGTTAATGTTTAGTCTGCAGGCATAGACCCTGATTGAAACTTGGTCAAATAGGGGGTCTCCATGCATTGTTCGGATCAATCACAACTCTTTGTAAGGCTGGGCCCTGGTCTTCCATTGGTAATAACGTATTCGGTTAACTCGGACTGGAATAGGTTTCACTTGTGCTACTGTAATACCAAGATCGCAGGGAAATGTCATCCCGTGCAACATCAGTAAAAGTAGGAACTCACGTTTCATACGAGAACTGGGCCCCGTCCGGGTGAACAAAGAGTTACGATTGATCCGATCAATCTCAAGCTTATGGAAATCCATGAATATCATAACTATTTCTTTAGGAAATTTCACCAATGTCCTTTGAAAACAAAACGGAGGCATACTGCATTGTCCATAAAACTAAATGTATGAATATACATTATTTCTCGAAAATATTTTGTACAAATATGTTCGATGTTGACATTGCTGGCTTTCCATAGTTGCGATCGATCGGATCAATCTTAACTTTTTGTAGGACAGGCCCCTGAACTTAAGAATTCCTAAATATGCTTCTGCATTAAGACGAAAAAATCGATTTCCTAAACCTGGTCAAGTTCCCTGTGCAGTTCGGAGTCACGAAAACTCGATTATGTTTTTAGACCTCGTTTTATGCAAGTTCCAATTTCAGTTTAAGTAGTCCTTGTAAGACTTTTGTTCAATATTCAGTTCGGTGACAAGAATATTTTAGGGGTAACAAGTATTCACGTAAGAATTCTCTGAACGTTTTTTTCCTGTAAATTTCATACATGATTCTTCACTTATGTCGAATCTCAAGACAGAACGGTGATAACGGTGATAAAATTGCACATGCAAGTCTAAACCTTATTGATAACCCTCAAAACTAAACCCAAACCCTACTAATTTTTTCTGCTCATACAACACCGATAACTAATTGCCTTATGTAGGGTTTACCTCCTTCAAATAGAACGCAAGTGCATTCTTAGCTTTTGCATTATCTCTTTACAGGCTAACTGCCATCTGCCACCTACATTGGATGTACGTCAGAGATGCAGTGAATAGTCCCTTAACTCGCTGACACTAAAACCCAACAGAAAACACACCACTAACCGTACAGAATACGACATACGTTATTATAAATGCAGCCAGAACATTAGAAGAGCTTAACGGGCTCACATTCATGATTTGATAGTGTGTTTTCTTCAATGGCATTTCAATTTTTATTCTACTTCTAAATCTCCACGTGTATTTTTTTAGGCGCAATGAGCACTGAGAGATGGACTTTTTTGCTCGTAGTTATGATTAATTATTATTTATATGTAATGATATGATTATCGTTGAAGTTATTAATATCATCATGATTGTTAATATCATTATTAGTACTAATCTTCTTTTTTTCTTTTTCTCCTTCTTCTTCTCTTTTCCTTTTTACCTCTTCTTCACCTTATTATTATTAGTATGACTATCATCATTATCACCATCATCATCATCATCATCATAATCTTCATCATCATTATCATCATCATCATTATATTCATGAAGATCCGACAGATCACATAAATCGTCCTGGAGACGAATTAAGTTTCTAGATATCATTATCAATACTGAACCCATTATTAAAATATTCAAAGCCTAGAATAGAGCCTTTGTCTTAACTGTGACTATAACTAAAATATCTAATTGGAACTCGTAACCCCGAGACGATCGAGTGTCCTAGCTCTCAGTCCTTGGCCGTTGTAATAGGAGCGTTTTCTGGACCTTCCCAACGATCAACGATCACCATCCCGGGGCTGAGTCCGCCCCTCTTTGGAGTTGAAACCATTGATCCAGAGAATCGAAGAAGAGGTTAATGGCTGTGAAAGTCAGCTGAATTCGATAGGAGGCAACATAACATCGCGTTTCATGGTGGGGTCCTATGCCGCAATCCGGCCGGATTATTCTAGGAGGTATCGATAGACGCTTAGCGCCTATTCCGCCGGGGATAATCACCAAGAACTAAGTGCTTTCCTCGGAGATAAAACGTGACCAGAATTAACATGAGAGGAGGGAGCATTACAGATGATGCGGGGAGCGTCAAGGAAGTAAAAGGAAAACGCAAAGATGAGGGATGTGTCCTATTCTTGGCACGATACTGTATTTCTCAACCGGATCATTCTCGGAGATAGAACCAATATTAGTGTCGATCTTTCCTGGAAATATGCACCATTAGAACCTGAGTATCATCTGCTTTCATATTTTTCCTGTGGTTTCTGAATATCCCAAGGTTGATATTCTTAATAATAGAAATATTCCCCACAAAAATGAAGCATATGGCAACCCGACCGAAATTGCTACCTTGACATTCTCAAGTAACGATACGATAATGCCGAGAAGAGAAATAAAAAAAAAACAGAAGAAAAAAAAACGAAAAAACAAACAATGATATTGAAAGAGATGTATTTGGGCTACATCACTACTTCATCATGTCCATAACATTTTCACAAAAGCTACCAATCACATTGCAATTGTGCTGAAAAAAAATCGGTTACGTGACATTTGCCAACCTTTCTTATACATCTTAGACGAAAATAAGCACGAAAGGATTGTCCCAGGAGCAAATGTCGTGCGCCGTAAGATGTTCTAAAATTCATGTTTTAAAGAATAAAAAAAAAATCATCCAAGAACAACTTTTTTTATGGTACAGAAGGAAAACAGTGAAAAGGTATGTGGAATTTGTTTTAGGGACGGCCCTGTTTCAAATATGTGTGTCATTATATTAAAGTGACTAATCCTAAAAAATGTGTTTGAAATACATGATACATTTTGACAATATCATTATTATATTTACAGGAAGAAAAAAAAAACACGTAAGTAGAGATTTCCAAAAGGTTGGGACACTGTATGTCAAAGACACAAAGAAGAGAACACAGTTGGGGATCATGCTTTCCCAGTTAGAGGACCAAAGTTGAATGACTTGCCAAATTTCACCAACAGAATGATTCAAGTCCCAACTGAAAACGTTTTTGTTCCTCTCGCATTAAGAATTAAACACTGCGTTGTAATCATGCGAATTCGAATTCCTATTCTATTTCCTTTTCTGTTTATTTAAGTTATTGTTCATTTGTCTATTTGAAGAGTTTTGTTACAAAAGGAGCTAGATTCACATCTGGTGTTTTTCTGTAAATCAAGGTTTTTTACAATTCACTACCTTCCCTCAGCGACTGCTGTTCCATTTTGATATATATGATAGTACTATCATCTTTGATTAATTCAATAACGATTTAAAAATTTTAGCATTCATTATCAGTATTTAAACAATTTTTGAAAGTTTATTTTTCATGGATTTAGCTCCTTTTGGAACTAAACTTGGTAAAATGACAATTTTAACCATTTTTAACATGTTTGATATTGGAAATTTAACACGAAACACGTAAATATGGCTAGCAGAGTACATTCCACATCCTTTATGATGCCTATCCACTGAAAATAAAAAAAATAATAAAATTGTCATCTTTTTACAAGGACGGTAACTTTTCGGTATTCAATTCCAAAAGGAGCTAAGTCCAAAAATATTCATAGAAATTGTTAAATTCTATTATTTTCACCAAATTTGCACTGATGGTGCGAACTGGTGTCGAACATTTGGGTAAGAAATGAATTACATCTTAATGTAAAATAGGAAAAATCTCCAATTTTAAAAAACCGTATAGTGGATTTAGCTCTTGGGAATTTTTTTTTTGATTTAGCTCCTTTAGAAAGAAAACTCAAATTTGAAATCAATTTTTACCAACCTTTCCATTTTTTTTCAAATGCGATATATTGCATTTGATTCCCACGTCTATGATACATATATTTCTATTAAAAAATCAATTTTGGTAAAAAGTGGATTTAGCCCCTATTGGAATCAAGCTCTTCATTATCCTTGAAGCGCCATGGGCGAGTAAAGGTGGACATTTGAGCTATATAACTAGCTATTTATCGTTGCTATTATTATTGTTTTTGTTATCATTACTATTAGTATTATTATCATGATTATCATGATCATTATTGTTATGATTTTATTTTGCCTTTCGTTTCTGTATCTTTTCACGAGATATATATCAAGTTTACAACTACATTATTAATTCCTTAGCACAACGCATGCATAGGAAAGAGACGGTGTCCCTTCAAAGAAGAAAATTGAACAATGTGTAGAAGTTGCAGATGCATGTACAATGCATCAGGGACGTGAAATTCTCCTCTAACATATACGCGATACCTCTAAAAATTGCCGAAAGAACACAGCACCAGACAGGAAAACACACAAGCATGGTTTCTGCATGTCATCAAAGCCCAAGGCATTTGACCCATTAAATTGGCGACGTCCGTAACAAGTGCATCTACAAGAAACTCAAGTGCCTTAACAATGTGGCTTACCCAAGGAACACGTATTCTATTCCGTTTTGATGCCTGGGGATACGAAGCCATAACAAATGATATCAAGAAATATTCTAAGACGGTAGGGCACTTTGTTCAAATGGATTTTAAAACTAGGATCAGCTATGTTTTACTGAATTTGATAGTCCGGAATTTATCATTAATGATATTTTTTCTGCCCTTGTGAAAACTAACTTGTTTATTTTGTTACGAAAAGAGTACCTTTCTCGTCTCATTCTATTTTGAATAATTTTTTTAAAGAATACGTTGATGAAATGCTCGGCTACCTGAACGAGATTTTTTTCTCTGTCATACTCTTCTTTCATTCATATCAAATATTGCAACCCAGTTTTCCATCTTCTCTTGCCATGCTTGCAGGCGAGTAGCAATCTATTACGATGTCCATCAATTCGAAGCACAAATTGCATCGTGATCCGCCGTGGCCAGATAGAAATGATAGAGGTTCAACAATATTGTACATCTTTGTTATATCACGGTGAAAAGGGTTAACGATATCCACCTCTTGTCACTAATGCGTACTAAGAGCCTTTATACGATATGTCGGGTAAAGCTCGCGGAAACAAACAAAAACTAAGGTGGATAAATTGGAAACAGACGTTCCCACTTTTACTTATGGGTTTCATTTTTCCCCCAAGCTGTCCTTAGAGAATCCCATGATATTGTCTGTATTTGAAATGTGAAACTTCTATAGCACGAATGTGAAATAAATTCTGATCGTCTGCGGTTAATGGTAAACCATAATGTAAGATATCTGATTTAGCAAACAAGTGAAAAATATTTAACGGACAAGTGATTGGCATAGAAATTTTTAAATCTAATATGGTCAGAGCCAACCAGATCCCTAGAAACATTATGGGTTTCATTTTTTTCCAAACTGTCCTTCGATAATCCCATGATATTGTCCGTATTTGAAATGTGAACACTTTTATAGCACGAATTTGAAATAAAATTCTGATCGTATGCGGTTAATGGTATACCATACTGTAAGATTTGTGATTTAGCAAACAAGTGAAAAATATTTAACTGACAAATTATTGGCATAGAAATTTTTAAATCTAATATGGTCAGAGCCAACCAGATCCCTAGAATCTCGAGTGTATGTTCATTTTTGCTAAAAAAGAAAATATCAAACTAATACCGGTCCATAATTGCATATGCCTTAATGACACAGATATTGTTCATAATCATGATGATGCATGGGGGAATTTCAAATGATAAACACATAAAAAAAGGAACATGATATATCCTAAAGATAGGCCCCGGCGGCCATAACATTATTATTCCGGTATTCCACTAAGTACCAAAAGAATGCATGTTAACATGATTAAGATGATCCCATTTTTTTTGCCTGACTGTCAAATCAATACGTTTACATTTACTGAAAGAATATCAAATAGTTTGGTTAAGATTTTAGGATTCGGATTCACGAATTATATGTAAAATGAATCGCACTCACGGGTACAAACTTTCTGTCTCTGGTACCATGATTACAACCATTTCATGGTCCATAATTCAATTAATTGGTGATTGCATTTCATCGTCATTGTGCGCATAAATACATCCATCCGTCTGTGAATATGACTCGGTGCATTTTAACCCTATTTCATCGGAGATGGCGACAATGGCCCTTGGCAATGCCCTCCTTGTCAAGGTCAATGCTGCCACGAGTGGATGTTCACGAGGCTAATGTGTTTCAAGTGGCCGAGAGGGTATTGCGAGCAATGTACAGCTTAGTCCATCGTAAATGAGCTCAACTCTTTCACTGTCATTGAATTCTGCAAAAACTTGAATAATCAGTGGCAGATGAATGATGGGCGAGGAAAAAGAAGGGAAATAATGTTCGTCTTATTACATTGCGCCTAGGAATACGTCTCCCTTTGGAATGTTTTTTTTAGAAGCTCCTGGAAATATCGGCACATCTCTTTACGCAACAAAATAAACGACACAGCTGCTCTCAGAATTATTAATTCATCTCAACGTTTTAATTGATCAGATGAATCCATCGACTGAGGTACGACAATCGTCATTAATTTAATTGTGGTTATTTTAATATACTTAAAAATAATGATGATGGTAAGATACCAAACATCAGTTACCAGTTTAGAGAAAAAGATACAACAGGTATCATTATCTCACCCAAATCATGCATTAATAAAAACAAATAATTTCACGATGTAGTAAATTCTAGTACGTTTAAGAAGCACTCGTAGTACAGTCACTATACAAGCACTGTAAGTGCTAAATTAGCTCTTAATTTTTTACAGTGTAGCAATAATAATAATAACAACGAAAATTTAGGTATCTTACTGGATTTTTTTCTCTGTGAAATCCAGCAGATCTCAGCTATACAAAAACAAAGACCCCCCCCAAAAAAAGCGATATTTCCCATGGCATCCAAGAATTCATGTTGCCTTATTCAAGCTCCTCGGTTCGGCACAGTAAACATCCCACAACCTGTATCATCTTAGTGATTCTCACTGTGATTATTGCGCGTCAGAATACGACTCGGACTATTTATGGTAGCAAGTAACCGAAACAATAAAAGAAAATGTGTTCCAGTAATGTCCCGTCTCCCTTGTGACATCATATCGCGTCCATTTATCGTTCAGATTGTTCCACAGCCTATCACGGTAGCGAACCCGAGGGAAATATAGACTGGGAGGAAATAAGATGGACAAATACAGAGCGAATCGATGAAAATCTGTCTCATGGAAATAGGCAATCATGTATAGCAAGACGTGCAATACTTAGCGTCGATCCATGTCATAAAAAATCTTTGAAGTCACGAGGGGAATAGCCAATTGTAACCAGGGAAGTATAGTTTGTAAACTAATACACACGATGAAAAGGATATCATGGCATACATGTCATAGACCCCTTAGCAGCAGTAATCATAAATACCACTAATCACTTTCTAACGTTCTTTCATTCGTCATTTTATCATTTTTTCCTTTTAATTTTCATTTAAAGAGAAATGCCAGTAGTTGCAGTAAACACTGACTTCATGAGAAAGTCTGTAAAACAAGGCTTAATTGTCAGTATATCATCGAGGATCTAGATCTGGTACACTTACATAAACTGAACTTTGTGAAATATTGAAATCTATGCTGAAAAATGTTCACACTGAAGAATCACCAACACAAATGAGCGCACATGGGACAGTGTATAAGCATTGCTTTGAATGTCGGGTCCGACGCTTGACCCGAATCCTGTTTTTATTTGCTGCTTTCTCAGCACTTACACAATTTCTTCCCGAATCCTTTAGCACACATGTTTTATTTATACAGACACTTTGATGGTCATTTCATTGGATTCTGTACGAACTCATTTTGATATCGTTACCACAACTGGCATTTACCTTTAAAGTTACTAATCCCTCTTACTCCAGTGTTCGTATTTCGTTTTAATTGGAGAAAATCAGCCCAAAGAGCATGAAATAAGTGGGTTTTAATCTTGAAGATTCGTAATGGCTCCTGCTTGGCAAGCTTTCTTAAAACCATTCCACCCTCTTTATCTGTTATGTCATGAATTAATGATTTGGAGAATAGAACGATCTCCTATCACAGGTGTTATTTCTGAGAACTCATTTCATTTTCTTATAATAAAAAAGGAATAAATGCTAAAAAGGACTTCTTGCCGTAACGGATGTTTCACTTTTTGATACTTGAATTGTGCTTGCTTTGAGAGTGCGAAACACAATTATTAGAGTCAGTAAAATAAACAAAATATCGGCGGATCTAAGGGAAAGGGAGCTTCCTACCAAACATACAGAGAAACGTACACCACAAAGGAAAGATGGAGAAGTTTAGAAAAGGACTATCGTTTCATATGCTATTGTAAAAGGATATTATGACCAGTTTTATTTTTGGACGTTCTTATTTCCTGACAACCTACATGAATGGGTACCCGGGAGGAAGAAATTCCTCGAATGCTCCAGCGCCCGATCAAGGTAGCCGTGCTAATGCCGGGGGAAATAATAACATTATCATGTTAAGCAAGTCCCGCTGGGAGAACAGTCGTCAGTACTGGGGTGGCTACCCTGGGTAAAATATGACATTATTATTATTTCTAGTAGTGGTAGTAGTAGTAGTAGTAATAAAATGGATTTTTTCTTCCTAATGAAAATAAAATCACCATCACTCTAAGAATGGTGTATGTATCGTCTTAATATTTGAACCAACTGCGCGTATTTACTTGGTATGATACAAAAAAATCAAACATATTTATTTGAACTTTAAGTAAGTTACTTTAAGTTAAGTAACCGTTTTACTGTAGCACTTGGTAGCAAGAATATTCCTGTGTATGATGTTAGAAAGCTTCTTTTTTTACAGGCGTACGATACATTTGGTATTAGCTTTTAAAGGTTTATGACATCTTTGATATTTATAACAGATTGTTATGGTCATTGCAAGGTTAATGTATTCGGAATGTTTTAAACAAAATCGCCAGAATACGATTTTTCGTTAATTCCGATTCAAATTTAGTTGTCCAGCAAAAATAATGCATAAATTGGGTTTATGGTACATTGTAAAATGGGCAGCTCCTGAGCATTTCTTCATGTCTACATTTCATCAGGCGAAAGCTACCTGTACCATACATCCATTGGCCTATCGCAGGAAATATCAATAGTATGTGATGGAAATAAATTCAAATACAAATAAATGCAATTTTATTTAAAAATGTCTAGGTAAACCACTATTTTTTTATATGATAAAATGAATTGTGGATTCCTTGCCAGTACAACAACATGAAAAACACGGAAAATGAAGTTCATTTTCTAGCTTTAAACTTGATTAACAAAAAAAAAAAATCCAAATGGGCAACTACATGTATAGCTGCCAATGGCACGACAAGGTTATGGGCAACTATAGCTGCCAATGGCTCTGAACTAAGGAACTATGATTAATAACAAGTTTTACTTACCCAGGCTACCCTATTCAGCTTCCATGAACTATTCACCCTGGGGACCCTGCATAACAGAATCCTATTATTACCCTTCTACTTTCTAAAAAGGGGAATGCCTGACAAGAAGGAGAAAGGTCCAGTCTTTAAAGTCTTTGGTACAACTCATTTACGAATCGAACCCACGACTTCCCATTCGATATGAGGCTGGCGTTCTGCAACTGAGCTACCATATCCGGTAGGATACAACTGTCGTGATCTCTAAGGGGAATTCCATACATCTTCTTTCATTGTTTACAAATAATTTGATTACTTCTTCATCGATTTAAAACGACCTTGAGTCGAGTAGCACCGGAAACACAACAGTTGAGTGATTGAGGAAAAAAAGCGATCGAAGCACTTAGAGGGTAGTTTTGAAAGTAAAGTATACTCTGATGTTCAAGATAAAAAACGGCGATCCGCAAGGTTAATGAAAGTGTCTTCCAGCTTGTGACAGGGCATTAGACCCGAATGACAATTTGCCCCAAAAGGATTCATATTATCTTCAGTAGTGTCTTGGTAGTTGAAGATAAGTGTCATACTGATTTTGTATGAGTTGCATTCGTCATGTTCACTGAATCCATACAAGGAAGTTATCATATCTAATCAATCATATTCACTCTTTCTATTTTCCCTTTCAGAATTGCACCTTATATCTTTTGTGGTACATTTACGAATATCTTATATCGCTTATTTATTTTATTACTTCATTATAATATTTGTATATATCATATTGTGATACTTGTCCACCTGCCTACACTGATTGTACAACGATTTACTCTCCAGTTTGTCACTCTGAGATGTCTATAAATTCATTCATTTCATTTCATTTTTGTTAACTTTCTCATTCTTTGTCCAGATTTTTTAAAAGAAACTTGCCCTTGACCATTTAAAGCGTTTTTGGAAGAAATGTTAGCTATTCTTTTCTTTTTTCTTATTTTTTTTCTTCCAAGTTTTATACACAATTTGGGTAGTTTATGATTTTAAGTTAAACACACACACAAAACAGCGGAAACGCGGTATCTTATTCAAGGATGTTCATTTATCAACAAAACATAGCGTGGCCAATGGTCACGAGCCACGACGCCAAATGTCGACTTTGTCCCGTAAAGGACTTTAAGAAAAGTATACTACCGTTAATGAGATTGCAGGGATTTTAAGTGTTTAGTTCCAGGATAATCCCACACACATCCTGAACTATCAGGTATTCGGCGAGACTATTACTTCCCAATTTTCTTTCTATGATGTTTACCATGAATAGATGATGTGGAGCTATCTTGCAGAAGTGCGCATAACGAGGTACAGGCATATCATTGGCGCCAATCAGTGTGACCTCATCGGGGAAGAAGCAACAAGTGCAATCCGCTGACATCTGATGCAGCCCATAGGCAAATGCAAAATTACTTAGTTACCTATACGTCTTACCTTCGGTGATCGCAAGAGTGATAATGTTGGGAGATTCTCCCCAATATCGATTGAAGGAAGCCCGTTTTTGCTCTTGTATTAATTTGAGCTCAGGGATTTCCGAGGAAGGTTTGCGTCTGACGGCAACATCCGAGGAAGAAAAAAGTAACGGGCTGTTAGAAACGGTCATACCACACATCTTACTGCTATGCATGTGACATTTTAGATTTTAACGATGCTGGATAGCGAGTAAAAGATAGCAAGTAAACAACATATATGTATAGGCCTCTGTGATTAATACCTCGAAAAAAAAAAATTAAAAGGTCAAATGGGTGCTTTCTGATAATATCTCTCGTGACTTGTCATAGACGAATTCTATGCTTTGCATGTCGTTAAATGATACGGATCGTCGTAAATTCGCTTCATTACACTGTCCTTGAACGTGCTGCAGTATGGTTATCAGATAGTAAACGGAGTTTCTGACATAATCTTTACGGCAAAACTGTTGCTTCATCCAAGAGGCATGATTGATGCTCATTATCATATATTCCTCAACGTCAGGAGTGGATCCAGGATTCGCCAATATGAGGGGCATTTATTTTTTACAGGAAAATTTTGACGAACATACCAAAGAAGGTTTCCACTATTATATAGAGGTTATTTTCTTCTTAGGAAAATTTTGACCCAAAAGGTCTTTGCTTGAGGATGGCTCACATATTTCTCTAAAAATATATATTTTTTGGCCTCTAAGGGGGGGGGGATCATGTGCCCATACCTGGATCCGCCACTACTCAACGTGCAACTCCGTTCACATCACATCGCCATACAATACGAAATGTAGGGAATGGCTAGCTGCCCTAGGTTAATCACTTTACTGTAGGTTTTATATCTTATCAAAAATATTGTTTTGCATTCCATCTGGGACAATATACGCAAAGGCTGCAAAATTAAAGTAGGTGATGACACTAAATGCATCAATGGAACCTTTTATCCGGAAGTGATCCCATAACACACATGTACCAACGTGTATAAAACCCGGACTTGCCGATATGTTACCATCTAACTTAGATGCAACGAGGGGACCTAAAGGGATTTGAAGGCTTCCTTCACTTTTACCAAAACAAAGCGACAATGTTTTGTTTTTTTATGTTTTATTTAAAGATAATACGGGATTCAAAAACCTTTCACATGAAACTCTTTTCTATTTGGGGAATGCTGGTTAACGAATATTAGCTTAAAATCACCAATGCTTAACCATCAGATGGGTCTCCCGCGCTTTAAAACACTCTATTCCGTCCCATATGTGTATTGCCGAGCAGCATGAATGCGACATTCTAACCATTAGCCTAATCGCTCCACGGGCAGAACCAATTTATTCGATCTGACTGCTCATCTCAGTGTGACAAATCGAGCCCCATTAGGGCACAGCCGGTCCCAGGATGACCTTCAATTACAATCCGTTCCAGAGGTCAAGATAATGCTTTTGTATGTACATTGTAAAGCACCATGTGGGCAAACAACTGCACGATTCACATAAAAAAAGGTATTTAGTAGCAACTAATGTAGCATGATTCTGTTATATTTCTTGACTGGAGGTAATTTGTCGGTGTTTTACTAACATAATAAAGCTGATCCGATAACTCACTACTCCAGATTCATGTTATGTTTTTAAAATTATTTAAAAAATTGTCCACATGTGAAATCAGAAAAAACTGGCATCCAAAGTGAATTTAGATATTTTAGCGGGAAATTTCCTTATTATTTAAGTAAGTGGAAAAGGTGAACACTGAAACAGATGGGGATGGGCGGTAGATTAGGCAGAAGAGTGGAGAAACATACTAAATTTGAAAAAAAGTCCTGAATTAGAAAACGTAATTGGACATTATAAATAACTTTACATGTATACACGTTCCGTGGTAAAGTTGAAACATCGCATAAGAAGACACGATGGATGAGTGATTAATGTCCGATATTCATCGTGGAAAATTCTTAAAGATGTACAAATCGTTCGAATATATGACAATTCATATTGTAACCATATTGTAACCAGCAGTGTCAATAAGCATCAATCGGACATAGTCACTAGGGAAGACTAAAAGAGAAAACAAAATGAAGGATAGGAAGCCTAAATTGCTTGTTGTTTCGTGTAAGATAATAGGGCAGAATGGTAAAACCAAAACTTTTAATGACTCTTCCTTATTACTGCTCTCTCAAAGTCACCTGCTCTATAGACATTGCAATCGTCATACAAACTCTATGTAAGTATATATAAAGCCTACCGTATTGCAGTTGTCCTTTACAACATATATACAGTAAAACAGATAGCAGTACATGCATATTCTCGAAAGAGGTACCGAATCTCACATACATTGGTCAGTATAAAAGTCAATAGACCTCATCCAAGGTTGTAAGATTTAAAAAGGGTATAATCATGTATATTTTATCTTCTCATTTCTTTACAATATACATATTCTTTTGGGAATTGCGCATGTACAAGGCTTCTTGGCTTGATAAAACAACATCAATAACAGCACTATCAATAAAAAGACAGTGATTAGAATAATCATAATAACAACAAAAATAGTGATAGTGATAATATTGATCGCAATGGTAAGAATAATAGTGATAATACGGATAACAAAAATATTATTAATAATAATATTAATCTTTACAATCACAACAATAGTAATAATAATAACGATAAAAATGATATCATTAATATTAATAATAATAATCATCCTCACAAGTTTGCGTCGTTCGTAGCAATACGGGTGGTATAACACATTGTTCCATGTCAATGGATTTTACAGGCACTTGTTGCCCGCGCACAGCACATCCTAACCCTCCCCTTTGTCCAGAAATGCATGTAAAAAACCAACGTAAACACAGCTAATCCACAATCAATCAAAATCAGATGCCCATCAATCGGTAACTTCGCTGAAGATAGGAAGGCCTTTTTCTGTCTTTTATTCTGCTTTCTATCCGATTCTGTGGTGGGACACACTGTACACTGCAAAAACTCCAGTGTTGATTGAACACCAGCCCGGAATCTGCATGTATGTATGGTCCACACCAGAGAAGTGTTAAACAACACCGGTTTTTGGTATTAGTCTAACACCAGATAAGTCTTTATGCAATACCAATTTGTTTTAAAACAGCATTCGTTTGATTCCAAAATGGTGTTGTTTCAATACTTATCTGGTGTGGACATATATAGATTCCGGGCTGGTGTTAAATCAACATCGGAGTGTTTGCAGTGTACACTAAACATAAGATATTCAAGTGTTCAATGTCACCCGTATATTATTTTTACTTCAGCCAAAGCATAAACATATACACCAAAATAATCAGCATCACTCCTTATACCCTTGCTGGTATAGGTAACCCATCATGTTTTTTTCTCTTTATTTTGAAGATCTTATATATCTTTCCTCTACAATTTCAACTTATAACTTGACTTTATTGAGCGTACCGTATACTGCAAGGACAGAATATTAAGATATCATTAAAAACATAATGCCTTTTTGAAGCAGTCCCCCTTTTCCCATTTAACCGTCTGCTTTGTGGACATAGATGCATCGGAACTCATCGTGGTAAAGGTCACTTTTGCATTTCAATTTTACCTTTTTGACTCCTTTTACCCTCTCTGTTTATTTTCCCAGGGAAATTTATTCTAAAAACATGATTGGGAAAAAGATGACGAAGAAAGGTGGGTGGCATCCATTAGTTCTGTTTAAAAAATGAGTTAAAACTATACATCCTTTGGCGCTCGAGAAGGAAGAAAACATATCTGATGTTAGCTAAAACCAAAATTGATAGTAGCACTCTACTGTCGTTGCTGAAGATGAATCTACCATCATAAAAGATGCTCGATATTTTCCAGTATTCGCAAAATCATCCTGATTTGATATCAAAATGACAAAGCCAAAGATAATAATGATCAGGAACCGATCGGGGGGGGGCGGTTGGAAGATGTGGGCGTTCACAGTAAATTAATAAAATAAAAAAAATATAGGGGCCTTGTGGCACATTTTGTAGAATGCCTTTTAATATCCACCTTGTTTTTTTCTTTTTCTTTTCTTGGCCAATTTCACTTAATTTGGCAGTGATTACTGTTTTTTTTTCTTGGTCGTCAAACTTCTCGCACCCCGTAAAAACCCTACTCGGGATCCGCGCCTGATGGTAATCCTAAATGGTGGTAGTGGTGATGATAATAATGATTTTGGTGTTTGTAAAGCACAACAACAAAGTAATAATAATGATAATTATAACACCAACAATATTGATGATAATACTGACAAAGAATAGTGAAAAGGAAAAAAAGAAAAGATAACACAAGTGCATTATCATTTTTGTAATCATTATCCCCATCATAACCATTTTAAAGTCATAACAGATCACATGGTTAGCGCTGTTGATCTCGTCATCGTTTCCCCAAAATGTACATTTTCAAATTTTCACAGCTGAAGTATGATATCTGTCTAAATAAAGTTTCATTAAAAAATTATCAACTCACACTGCAATTGCGGCCCGGGAAACAACATGTTGCGATTTTGCACATTCGTACAATTAAATTCAATAATCGTAATAATTATTTCTCTCCCCTACCTTCAGATTAGATAAGCTAATAAAAAGCAATAGTTCTTGAATAACATCTACATAATAATAATAGGCTTTAATGGTGCAATATGAGTATCTTCAATTGAAGAAACTAACATGGATTCAGTGGTCATCATTATCCACCAAAAAATCATTCAGTGTGCAAAGAGGTGTTAGAGCTACGATGTTTTATTATATTGAATGTGGATTTTAGAGTTCGAAGTATTTTACATGAATAGGGCCTATTACACGTAATGGAAATATGCAAGCAAGATGGAACGTTTAGTTTGCAGAGAACGGTAGGCGACGATGACGAGTTAAATAAATGCATACATTCAAAAGGATTAAACAGTTAAAGCAAATTAATGATAATGTTAGAGAACAGAAGAGGAAGAATTTTGGGAGTAGCTATAATTTCAGTTTGAGAAGGACCTAAAAATAACCCAACGTTTGCTAAAGCATGGTTAAAGTACAAACATTCTTTGTTCAGAGTCTGATCGAAGAGATTGATAAAGAGACAAATCTGGTTTAACCTTGGACGCTCATCAAAGCGGTTCAACCAAATGATTTCGTTCCGCACTGCCTTCATCTCCCCAGGTACCTGATCACGGCACCCCTTCAGGAAAAGCAAAACGCAATATGCTAATAACCGACAGGACTACCCCACCTGCAGGGTTGGGGGAAATTACAATTGGATTAGGTCTGGTTGAGAAACTAAGATTTGAACATCGTGATTTGAACGAAATAACGTCATTGCCAGCGATTTCAGCGTTCCTGGGAGCTGTTTTTACATGTTTTAAGGTAGAATTCAAGGTTAGCCTTCGATCGATAGAAATATTGAACAATGGTTGGATGGAAATGGTAGAATTTGATATTATGAAACAAAAGAGATACAAAATATATGACCATCGTTTTATTTGATTAACGAGACGCTAGTTTTACATTCGACCATGAAAATGATATATTTATGCGTTTTATATTCATTTCAATGTTTGATGACGTGATTTATTATTTTTTTAACTAGGTATGAGTGTAAAAAATTGGGAAGGAGGGTACATTTAAAAATAAAGATAGAGCAGGAATTTTTAAAATTATTTTTATTCATCCCTGTCTCTAAAACACACACACATAAATAAGAGAAGCCCATCTCATGTTAGGCTTCACTATGTAAGGGTATGTATGTCTATCTCAGCTGCATTGGGTGTGTATGTATCATGGGGGTGCACAATTCAATTCAATTTCAATTCAATTTATTTATTTCACTTCCATCAAACAAAAACAAATTGTATACCATATATATAAAAATAAGTATTTGTATCCATTGCAAAGAAACAAAAATAATAATACATATGTTGTGAAAAAAAAACTTACACGATTTGGGCAACACATTGGAGGTTTTAAATAAGTATACTATTTTTCAATAGAAATTAAATTAAGATGGAAATGGAGGGACCCACTAAAAAGCAATGCTTGTACAATGTGGGCCCCTCAAAAATACATAACAAAACCATTAACAGAGTACAAATGCAGACATTTTTCAACTAGGTAGGAGTGCAATAATTGGCAAGGAGGGAACATTCCCGTCATCACAAGAGTGATCATCACAATTTTTTTTTCCCGTCATCACAAGAGTGATGACGGGAAAAAAAATCATTTTATTTTCTAATTTAAATATCAAAATATTTTCATTGCGTGCGAGTTTTGAATACATGAATTGAATAAAATAAATGTAGCAACAACAAATCAGGCATTTTGTTGTTGATCTGAATATCATCGTTTCCAACTCATTCTCTTTCACGTTGGGAGGTTATTTTTTGGCAACGCATATGAAAAAAAAACCCACAAAACCCCCTACAAGCAATGCAACTTCGTGAGAATGCCGTAAGTTGTTTTTCGAACCAGAAATCAGAACGGAAAGATTGTAATTGGTCAAGCCACAAGTTCAATACTATAAACAACGCATAACCTACGTGAACAGAAAATGCCTTTAAGCCTTCCAAATTAGATGTCAACATCTGAATATGCACGTTGCAATATACTGTTGTTCACATAGGCCCAGTGGTCGATACGGGGGGGGGGGGCACACATCTGTCCCGTGCCCCCCCCCTTGAGAGCCATAATCGACATTTGTAATGTAAATATGCCGTTATAACCCAAGTGTGGCGCCCCCTTTTGAAATTTAGGTACTTTTTTTACTTGTTAAAATGTCATCGGTAAAAATGCCCTCCCTTTTTGAGAATCCTGGGTCCGTCCCTGCATAGGCCTTTATAAATTTGAAGCTTGAAATGTTGACCAGAAAAGAAAATCATACTAGCAATCTGAAACAATTCCATCGTTGTATTTATATGATGCATACACATATTTCAGTACGTATTCAATCACTCTTTAAAGTTGAAATTAAGGAATTGGTGTTTGTGAGAGTAGTTAATATATTTCAAACGAGATATTTATATTAATCCATATAGTACCATTAATGAAGTGTACATATTTTTTCATAAATGCATAATCGCCTGTGTATACATGTAGATAATTTTAAAATTGCCAATTTATTAGATTTTTCAGAAACGTACTGTAGTAAAGGGGTAAGAATAACAGCATGCTTTAACCGCGGGCAAATCCATTCCATTGCACACCACTGTTGTTCTGGTTTGTTTTTCTGATCATCGGAGAGCTGCTATTCTTGGACTACGGTCTTTAGCAGAAATGGACAAATTACCATTTCAAGCGGGAATATACTCGACGTCACAACATCAACACAATGGGATATGAACAAAACAATTCCTTTCTGATTTGCTACCTCGTCCCTCGAGACATTTTTTTCAAGGGAGAATATGCTCTCGTCCGAATCATCCCAGTCGGGTCTTTGGAAGCAAATCTCGGATACGAGTAGATTGAAAGTGATTGGGGTTTGCCGACGTATCATGTAATGGTAATCGTGCAATTTGAAGGAAACTGGCGCAAAGCGATTCAGGGCACGTAAAATGCCCAATCGAACTTCGATAGAAATTGCTTGTTGTGCCATTTTTCTTTCCAATTTAGAAATGGCTATAGTGGATGTTTATTGTTTATATCAATATATAATGAATTTATGCCTAGAGCGCAATGTAAACATATCATACACTTTGTAAATTTTATTGCTTGTTGTTGGTCTTTGCGTCACCAGTTCCAAGAGTGCACTCTTAAAAGTGGAGGGATTCAGTGAATATAACTGGTAAAACGGCTGCACATCAGATTACAACAACTTCATAGTTCATATTTGATATAAAGAGAAAAGGGGTATAATACCATACCTCCTAAAATCCAAAGGCTTGACATATCAGCAGTTCTAAATCAAAGTATATATTCTCATCCATGTTGCAGCGTCAACGGTGGGTTTCTATATAATGCACAATCACGGTCAGCTATGTCTACCTTTTAAAAGCACATTGATTACGTCAAGTTTATATGTTTGTTTCTTACATAATATGCAATTCACGTTGTTGTGATATGTATAGTTAATAAAAAGTCAATTCTACTAGAACAAAATTGGGATTTTAGCAAATATATAATTAAAAGAAGCAAGTACAACACAAGAAAACAAATACACACATCAAAATTGAAAGAAAAATAAGAAATTATGACGTGTAAAAGTTTCGCATATTTTTTTCCTCACAATTTCGTAAAATTAGCAGAATAATAAAAAGTGATTAATATACAAATAAGAGATTGGATGCTCTCACAAACGCATTGTGTATTTTCATTGTGTTATTGTTGGAATATAGCAAATTGAATTTATTGCAATTTGGTAATTGCAGCGATGGCCAAAATATAAGTTAAGGGAGGAATAAAACAATACACGAAGGAAAAATGTCGCACAATTCATAAAATAAAATTTACACAATAAACGATAAGTGACGTCATCAGTTCCTTCGTTTGGCTACCGACGAGAGGTGAACAGAAACATTTTGTAAAATTAACATTAAAGCAAGCTTAAAAATGTGATGACATGCATGATATAAAGACAAGCAGCACTTGTTAACTTTCATTTTAATCCTTATTCAATGGGGGATAGTTTCGGAGAAATGACATGCAATTCAGGTCACGGTTTCAGTTGGGAAGCTTTAGAAGGAAAAACCCGTTTATATGCTTCTCGTTCGTCGGAACCTTCGTGAGCTAATGACTCTGTTTTTGTTTTCATGTTGCAGGTTTCAACCCCGCCACCTGATCCACGGCTGATCGTCAGAGCAACGAGTCGCGGCCGGAGGGGGGAAAGTACGAGGAGAGTAAACGAGGTGGAAAATAAATAACAGGGAGCCGAGCTTTGGAACAGTGTCCCGCAATCAGTGAACGACGTGCTACCCCAATTGGCTATCGACTGAAATCCGATGAGAGTTCGAGTGCGGAGATAGCCGCTCTTAGCATCGTGGTTTATTGATTAAGGGCACCGCGTGAACAAGATTTGTGCAAGGAGAACGTCTGGAAGATAACAACTAACTCTTCACATTGACTACCTCTCGTTCATCGCCATTGGGCAAAAAGTACGTGCGTGAAAGCCAATAGGATGCTGGCCAACTGAGCATGCGCGGTTGATGAATTCTGCCTGCGATGTTAAGGCACGCACTGCTATTATTTCCTCCGAAATGAAGTAGCGATATGATATAAGTGTGCGGAACGTGACTGGTTAAATCAATACAGCAACAAACGCACGTGCTGGCAGCCTTCCCCCATCGTCTTTCGAGGCAAGTTTCAACTGCACGTCAAATATAAGTGTATACCTGTGCTGGTGGTTTGATATATATCAAAGGAGGGAGCATGTTACTTGGTTGTATGCCAGCGTTGAAACGAAAAAATACACCACTATTGTTTTTATTGCATTGTTACCTTCAGGACATGGTGTAGCGGTCCACGGATCACCATGGAATCAAGTACTTTTGAAACGGAGACGTACTACCCCGACAATGGGACAGAGAATATTTTGGAAGAAAAACCTGAAGTGGTTTTCTGGGCTTGGTTCCAGATGATGTGCCTTGTACTTGCCATAGTGGGATTCCTCGGTAATTTACTGGTGGTCCTCGTCATCATCCGACAGCAACGGCGCCGGACGAGTACGGATAAACTTATCCTCGCACTCGCCGTCGCAGACCTCCTCACTTCAATCTTCATCATCCCCATCCCTACCCCGTCCAGCCTTCCATACGGTGTCCTAGGTGAACTCTACTGCAAAGTCGTATATTCATCTGTGTGCATGTGGATTTCAATCATGGCATCGGTTTTTACGTTAATCATGATATCAGGTGAGCGTTATGTTGCTGTCTGTTATCCATTTCGCTACCAGCGACTATTTGCCGGTTATCGCCCGGATATCATTCTCTGTGTAATTTGGATCATATCTTTCATAATCAACACAAATAGCTTTTATGTATCGTTCGTTGACACGCCAGGTGTGAATTGCACTGTTAAATTTCCAACACCGGAGTTTCAAATGTTCTTTGGTATCGTCTTATTTTTGGTGGAATATCTCATTCCCGTCATAATCATGCTCATGGCAAACGTATACACAATTCGCGCCTTAAACCATCAAGCCAGGTCCTTGGTGGCAAAGCGAGACAAGAGATCTGGCCCGGCGTTAAAGCTTCTACAAGCGCGGAGAAAAGTCATCGAAATGCTCTTTGTTGTGGTGATAATATTTGTTATTTGTTGGACACCCGATCAAATAGGATATCTTGCCTTCAACATTGGCTTAGTGGAGGTCGATTTTCTATACAGTCCAGTATACAGGTCGTTTGTAGCTCTCGCCTTCTGTAACTCCTGTGCAAACCCTTTTATTTATGCAGCACGGAACCCCAATTTCAGGCGAGCCCTCAAGGAATTGGTCATGTTTTCCCCTATTGGTGGATCCATTTTCAACCAAGGAGGACCTGGTTTCACTGACAGATTTGAGTTAAGCCAAACACAGGGCACTATAAGAGGTGTTCTAGTGAACGGCAGAAAACCTTCTTTGCAAGGTTGTCTGGATGTCCCAGAAACATCCCAAAAGACGGCATCAACCATGTGAAAAGACTCACATTTTCTAATATTTGAAAAGTTATGGGAACTGCCATGTCTTATCATTGCCACATCTTTTGGTTGTCAGGATGACAGGAAGCAATTCAGGAAAGCGATAGTCCAAACGAGCACGATGATATCTACCGAGTGATTGTATGATATTTTTTTTCCTATGACCAGCGTTATGGGAAAGTGAAGAAGGATACGTGAACGTGACCAATATCTTACACTGGATCGTAATGCTCACAACAATGATTAGTTTTTCTCGTATGCAACAATCAATCTTGCCACTGCTTTGCAAAATGCAACGGAGAGGAAATGCAACACCAACAGAAATCCAGGCTACCACTCAAGATTTAATTATAGTGGAGTCCAGTCAAGCTTTCGCCAAAAAAATAAAAACTTCACAACACGCACGCGTAATTATTACATGTGGTTATCAGTGAATGAACACACCGGGTATATATCTCTTTTATCCGTCTATGAAAAAAATATTTCGAGTGGAACATTCTATGACGACACAGCGACATAAATGTACTGTCGAGAACTGATGTGGGTCGAGAGACAAGGGAGGGCTTAAGATCAGATATGGACTGGTTGTCCTTTATATTGACCCATCTATCATAATGTCATAATGAACTCTGATCGGATTTGTGTGTCATAACATTTATGTCAGTACAAGGGACCACTGTTCACCATCCTTTATTGTGATGCGACATTGTACCGAATGGGGGTATCTACAGATTCGGACGCTCAATTGTACAGAGAGTAATATATGGATTAATCTAGATTTATGTTTTGTATTTGGAAGAAAAGGATTTGTATGTCAAATATATTATATTGCATTTTTTTTTCATTTTACCAAAAAGGGTTACAGATCATTTATATTTCGACACAGCACTATAGCCCATGTGCTGACAAGAAGGTTTTTTTTGTTCTTGTAAAAAATAATCATATTGGACATTTTTTTTCAATCAAATTACAGGGCCAAGGTTAAATCTTCAAATAACAGCATTTAGTTTGATAAAAAAAGTGGTTTTATGTCAATGGAATTGCATTAATGTTTAAGGTGACATACTTTAAAGCATATAATTGCAGTTTACCAAACGAACTTTTCATTGATAATTTTTAATGAAAAGAAACATTGGTGCTCTCCGTCTTATGGAGCAGATATGAAAAATGGTCAGGGTGGTACGAAGTTCTGCACTCTCACACGTCTTATTGTCTTAGTATCGTGATGTGTTCTTTTGGGGTGAAATTAAAACATTTTTACATGGAGCGTTCATAAGACGCCGAATGTCCATATGAACTAGTTTTAGATATCTTATGGCATAACAACTTGTTTTAAGATGAAAATAATGAATCAATCAGATGCTTACAAATAAAATAAAAGACGCGTTCCCTTAGTTCAGTATTCGTGGCTAATGGGGCATTGCAAGAAACTTGCGATCAATTCTATTTTCGTCCCCGAAGTCAAGCATATGCCATGCAATCAAGTGCAAATTTGCCATTGATTGCTAATCTGCTCCATGAAACAAGGAGTGTAATCTGATTCGATAAAGTCAAAAGTAATCACTCAACTAAAAAACTGCAACAGAATATTTGCGATTGATTGCAAATATTTTCTTGCAACACCTCCTTAGTCATTTAAGGAGGACTTTGGTTATTTGAAGTCTAATCATTATTTCTCACAGATTAATCTATCAAGTAAATTCGCCATGAGTCCACTCCTTGTCATTCCTCAATTATGGACAGGGCGATCAGAATAGTTAAAAAGATAATTGATGTTGTAGATTTGGATATTTTCTGCTAACAAGAAAAGGTGGGAAAATAAAAATAATAAATAAATAAAGAAAGAAATTAAAAAGAAAATTCGTACGAAATTAATAGTTGATCTGTCGATTAACATATCACCTAATAACGTTTATTTTCGGTCACGGTTTGTGAACACACGACTGTACGACATGCACTTCCAAACGTTGATCCAATTTAATAAACAGACAACACAGTAAGAACAATCAGATACAAATAATATTTATAGCGCTTTTCTTAAAAATGTCAATCCTTATACATTATTATAAAGATTCTAAAGAAAAGCGCTATCAAATAGAGATTATATATTCATCTTCCCCGAGGTCAATGAGGGCGATAATGCTGATTATGTAGTCGTAAATTTCATCCAAAATTGGAAATATATACACGCAATATTGTTTATTTCCTAGTTCATTGTTATGTTTTTTTCCCTTGACGTTGATTAGATAGTAACTGTTCAGATAGAAATTAATGATCGAGCTGTTTCAACGATCTGTGGAAACTGCGCAAAAATTTAGACAGAAAGAAAATTTAATCGAATTTATGTTTTATTCTACCATTTTCCGAATTCATGAATAATGGAATTTTTGATAATATATACTATTTGTTATGCCATGTAATAGCATAAAAATTATACACACCATTGGGGGCATTAGTAAAAAACGTTCGTGGTAGATTAAGAGTAGTTCTAACACTCTGCCTCAAAAATTGTTCCGTTCCAACTGTAATTCAAATTTGAACAATCGCTTGGGATGTGTATCAATTTTAGTTTTATACTAGACACAAATGGAAGAAAATGATTGGAAAAGTTAAGAAGCATTCCAAAGCAAGCAAAAATGAAGTGACTATATTTTTTGTTTAACTTACTAAATAGGAGTTCATTTAGAATTGGACACGACGTTATGTAGAAATCATTCATTATTGAACCCATGGTAGTGCTGCTACTCCATGTTCGTAGCAGCCGAGCGAATTCTCCGCACAGAGGGAAACATATATATCTATCGTCAAATGGTTTTCTCTGAGTATCATGTTCCGAATGTGTCTTTCAGTTTACAGTGATAGTCGCACATATTCAACAGAAAAAGGTTGGATAACACATTGGGCCGTGTATTTACGCCATATTTCGAAATAAAAGTCTACTCCAAAAATCAAGTTCAGGAACACCAGAGCAGTAATGAAAATCACATTTATTATTTAAGTTCTAATAATTAAATCACTGGAAAAAACGACATGATTTTTGTATGATATTTTTTCTTTCTTTTTTTTTATACAAACTTGGTTTTCACCTTCGACAAGACTATGGAAACATGGCTGATACGCAATTTGTTCCGCAAAAACTCAGGCTTAAAATAACCGTTTTACAAACTCTGCTTAGCATTTGCAGTTAAATTCATGTCCCTGATATCTATGAAGTGCAGTACCGGATGATTTTATCATGTTTTATGCGTAATCAGTTGGTGGATGACGGTGAATCTGCGAGTGTGGGTATGTAGGCATGTGCCTGTTGGTCTGCGTGGTTGTGTGGATGAAGAAAGTTCTGTGTCTATGTATTTGCGTTTGTCTGAAATTAACGTTAAACCTTGTAATCCCCTGTTAAGTTGCGAAAGAACTTTGTTATAAGATTAAATATTTCAATTATGATCAGTATAAAATGTAAATACTCCATATCATGCTAGATATTGAACTTAGTATGATACCATGATACACGTGTTATCCTGTGTAGAAAGACTTAATTGGTCTTTATTTTGTATTTCGAAGAAAGCCCCTTTTAGATATTCCTTCGATTGGGAGTTACTTGGAACATGCCACTGGTGTGTTGGCTCAGTAGGTAGAGCGTCCGTCTCACAAGCGGGAGGTTGCGGGTTCAAACCCCGACCGCGTCAGACTAAAATACGTTAAAAGATGGGAGTTGCTGCTACCCTGTTTGGCGTTCAACGAATAAAGGGATAGAGCCTCGTCGATCTGGCGCTGCACATATATTTTTTTTCATCTTTTAAAAAACCTTTTTTTTTTCTTTTCCATGAGTGTTTAAATTGATTTGTGAAGTAAGAACGTTCATCTGATGTGACATCTACTTTCACAAATTTTACAAAATCAACGATTTAAACTTAACGTTATGTAATAGATTGTAAAATGTACTTAGGTATAAATGTTCCTTTTGAATTAAATGAAGATATACAAGAATGGATTGTCGTTTATCATATAGAATTTTATCAATGGCTACTGAAAAATACACCAACGTCAACAAAAAACTACGCAGTTAAATGAAGAATAAAAGAATATGACGACGGAGTGACGAATTGCGAATTGTTAAAATGTAATGATGCAATTGATGGAGTGGAGAAATATGGACATGTTCTTATTTCAAAACCATATATACAAATAGATAAATAATTTTCTTATACTAATGTATGAACGATTAAAATGAAAAATAAGTCATTTCACTTCACGTTACCTACGTGATGCTTTTCTAATACCTATCCTTTTTTCACGGCGTATCAATCTTACTTGACACGCTTGATGTGTATGAATACTTACACCAAAAATGAGTAAATATTATGAAACTTACTTTCAGTAAATATTGGTTTATCCCTTTGTGAAAAGAGGCTCTATGTGATTATTTGAATGATATAAATATTTAGGTATGGATTTGATCTGTGCTGCGCTAACATCATTCTGGTTTCTGGCTATTTGCGTTCTTGTCGCATCAGGTTGCTTACGTCAGTGTACATAGTATTGCCGAGACGAACAACTAGTTTAAATAACGCCTTTTCAACGTGTTTGCTATAAAAGATGAATATCAATGTATTTTTACATTAGGATGCAAGGGGAAAATTGCTGTAGAAATCGAATAATTTTGCCATACTTGATTTTCCATGCACCCCAGCGACGAAACGTTTAAAGAAAGTGTTTTCGCCGCAGGTTGGTGCTTTGACAAAGAATTGTTCTCTAAAATACCAGAAACGAACGCATATCCTTGAGAAGATGCAACGTGAGAGAGAAGACCCCCGTGTGCTATAATTCCCCTTTCGGTTCCGGGAACGCTGAGACTTCATTAGTTATTGGCGTACCAAAATGGGATGAAGCAAAATCTAATTTGTTCATCACAGTCTATCACCTGTTTGGCCAACGGCATGTCAATGAACGTTCACTAGCCGATCTTTGGTGTGAAGGGATTGGGGGAAGGGTATAGGGGATGGGGATATCAAGTTATGCTGGGTTTGCAGAGCGCGGGTAAGGGGTTCCTCATTGCATGCAGCCCCCCCCCCTGTATTCCTTAAAGCTGCCTATGCTAGACGACTAGTAAGTTTCGTCAATAGAAAATACCTCCAAAACAAACTGAATAAAATCTCGAATGCCTGGTCAACTGGACAGTATACAAAATTCATTTCTTTCATTACACACAATCCCCCCCCAAAAAAAAACCCTGCTTCCCCCATTACTTAATCTCTGTGCAACGTTGTTTTTAGACTTTCACCCCCAAACCTTGGTATTTTACTCGATTAAACATTTTAAAGTTGATTCTGAATAAAACGAAGAACTGAATTAATATTTGAAAAAAGAATCAGGGAGAATGTGCAAACAAATGATCTTATTGATTTTCTAGCTGCAAACTTTATTGAAGAATCAGTTTCCGGGAAGTACACGTGACATAGTTTCGTGACTATCCCAGTTTCGAAATTAGTAACAAGGTAAAGTATTGAAGCAAGCCTTAAGTCATATGGATTTTCAGAAATACACCGATACGCATTTCCCTTCCTGGAATCGTTTACTGAATTGACAAAGGAATGTAGGTTTGAACGATGTGAAGAAAGGAACAAAAGAATCAGTTTTCCCAAGAAAGATTTTAGAGGAAACTTTCAGAAGCAACAAGAGATGATTTTTTTCCTACCCAGTACGTATGTTCATCAAGTAGGTACGGCTCGTTGAAAATCCCTTTGCCGCGCTTTCTTTTAGTGAAGGGGGAAAATTTCCGAGCAAAGCTAGATAGCCATGTGAAATCAAGTAGCGTCCATGTTGTAGTTTTATTTTAGCTTCTTTCAGGAGAAAAAGGTTACTGAGTGGACGTAATCATGGTAATGAAGGGATTGAAAAAAAGTGTTTGGCAATTTTAGGAATTCCTAGATGCTGTAGACATAAATTAATTAATGTAAGATTTGATTGCTTAACCTTGAAAAAGTACTCTCCCAAAAACGCTGTCCTGGAGACTTTGTCTCAAGTCATTGAGAAAGACTGTAATGCATCTGAGAATCAAAGTATTATTAAGGCTTTTGGAGAAAAACTACTCGTCATTGTTACTATAGCAATGTACTGTGTACAGACGAGTTAATAAAACATTTATTTATAGTCCCAAATACCCATTTTTGTTAATATGAATTTTCAATCTTCTCGAAAAACCTTCGGATTATTGTACAGCAAAAGGATGCATGCATCCCGGACAGTTTCGGATTTCTACAAAACTAGCAATATCTATAACGTCTTTCCCATAATTTATGCTGCTTGCGAAGAGATCGAATGGCTAAAGTTTAAAAAAGACAATCAATGAAAACGAATTACAGATGTAACGAATATTACCCTTTTGTTAGATATTAAATTATCAATATCGGGCCAATTCATAATAAGCATTTTAACCTACTGAAATATATGGATTTGTTAATTGAATTTTTAAAACTTTGGGGTGGTTGTAGGATGTGAATGACATTTGCTAAAGTGCACATTATATTTTTTCATGAAGGTTCATTTTTAGTGTACTTATTAATCCAAAATAAGTAAGAATAATGAAATAATGAAGTGTCGTCCTCTGTAATTTAGAAATAATGATAAATATCCTTAATTGCTATTTCAGGTATTATCTATTCTGTCTTACCAAAAACGTCGCGGTATCATTCTTAGAGGTTAGTGGAATTAATATATATATATATATATATATATATATATATATATATATATATATATATATATATATATATATATATATATACATATACATTTTTTCATACATACGAAGTAAATCTGTATTGCACAAAGGAGGTAGCTAATCAAATACAATGTCCCAATTTTTTTTTTTCAATGTCATGGAATACGAACAGAGTAACTTTAGGTAACACTCAATTGTTATTTCGTACAATGTTTCATTTTCAAAATTGAATTTAATCATGGCATGTGATTTTTTTATGAATCCATGTTTATTTTGAAAGAAAAACACATTGGAATAATTTCCGTTAACCTTTACAACACCTTCATGTCACGGCGCGCGCCGTCTGTTCTTGGTTAGTAGGTCCTCAAGCCGGTGCCTTTGACCTAGTTAGGTGATACATACACCCTTCACATGCGTCATGAAATACTTCTTTTCCGACTGATGAAGTGAGTACAAGAGAGAGAGAAAGAGAGAAATATAGAAAGAAAGAAAAAAACCCTCATAGGTTTGAGTTTCACGTGGGTTTCCTTAGTATTTTATATCACTTTGTATTATTTTGTTCATAGCTGTTTGTTTGCAATGTATACAAGGACAAGGGGACATGATTTTGATTGGTCAGGAAAAAAAGGGGGCAGATGGCAAAGTTGCCATTTATCTTTCGGTAAATGTAGTTCTACTTTGTTTATGCAACCTTGCCATACTGAAAATGTCATTTCTTTCCTATACTCTATAATGAATTTACATACGCCATTCACCCAACGCAAGGTATTGCTCTTTGCCAATTATTTGATTATTATTTATTTTTTATTGAATTATGGTAGGTTGTCTGCAAAATCTAACAAAAGGTTATTCGTTAGTCAAACCGCGTACCTCCGTCTTGAAACCGCAAAGAGTGTCTGAGAATTTCATCGCAGACAGATCTAAAAAATATTAAGCTTCTGTGGAAGCTACAATGTCCCTTTTACATTTTTTCTTCAGTTTGTCGAGAACGAAACTGACTTTTCATTTCCCTACCCCCATTTAAAAAGGAAATGAAACTGCATACGCAATGTTATCCTTACATTAAATAGTTAGGGTAGATAAATATTCTTGATATGAAAATGATATAAATAAATATCCTTGATTTGTGGAATTATGTTTTCCCCCTAATTCTTCTATATAATGTTTACAAATGACTAAACTTTGAATTGTGCAATTTGTGTGTGTTTTCGCTCGTATACACGTTAAAACACACACGCACACACGATATAACGACACAAACCTCCATTCTATTGTGTGATTTCTTTAAGGCTCTAATGAAACGGAAACGGAAACGAGACAGAAACATTTTAGATTTTCCTCTGAAAATTAATAGAGGAAAATCAACGCCCCAGGTCGGTGACCCCCTATCAAAGACAGTCGTCACCTGAAGCATCTGTTAACTACAAGCGGGTTGATTTGATAATACTGCGGCTGGGCTGTACACATTTGAATGAATGCTGACAGCGAAGAGAATGTTGTGCCAGTCGAGTAACATTGCCCGAAAGGGATATGTATAAGGTGGGGGAGGTTACTTGAAGCGTCTAAAATGCACCTTGTGGAGATGTTTGCAAACCTTGAGGGCTTGGTAAAAGAGGATATGTGACCCAGCTTTGTTTTCAGCTATTTAAAGTTTGATGAAAACTTTACTTTGGCCGGGGGTGGATTTGGGGTAAGGGCAATGACAACAGAACATGTATCTATTATAACACGACATTTATATTTAAAAAAATGTCAGTAAACTGATGCATCTATTCTAAAGTAAAGTCGTCTATTCAATTTGATAAGTATACATAAAGAAAGGAGGAATGATAATCAATGCCCTCACTCGCTTTGTTTCCTTCATCAAAACCAAGGTTTAAAGTGATTATGATGGGTGCAATATTGAATTCATAGGCCTTATTTACAATGTTGAAAGATCGTAGCCGAAATCAACCAATGTGAAATGACTGCCACAAGTACATGTATAAATATAGGCATATATATATATAAACGTATGGGAGAAAGTATACAAATGTGTAAAGTTGTACAAGTAACTTTACACATTTGTATACTTTCTCCCATACGTGTATTGTATCAAAGCAATAGCTTTCGGCTTTGATCCAGCTGAAACATGGCGACTTGTCATAGTTAGAAACCCACCTTCACCTGACAAAGGAAATCATAATTGGTATATCAATCAATTGGTATAGTCAATTTGTCGAAAATCTGTCTATCTGACGGTCAATCTAATCGGAGTCGCCGTAGCCACTAACCCGTCTCTGCGGTCTAGTGGTTAAGGCACTGGCGTTCAAAGCTGGGGGCCCGGGTTCGTTTCCCGTCAGAGACATTTTTTTTGGCATCACCATTTTTTCCAAAGGGTAGATAGCTCTGGGGAACCTTGATTTAAGCTACGCATACCATTGTTCTCTTCATCCATATCTTTACAATATTTAGATAAAAGAGTTGCTAAAGCCGTTGTACATGTATAACTTTACACATTTGTATACATATATCTATATATATATATATATATATTTATTTATAGCACGTTCCAAAAACTGAAGGGACCCCTCCCCTCCATATCCATTTTCGATAATCAATTTTTCTCTGGCGACTTAACACAATGACCCATGAAAGGCAATGCACTCTAAAAGTCGTATGTCAACTTTTCAATTTTATAGCTTTTTTAACGACACTAGAAAGTGTCAGCGCTATTTCAAAGACATTATGAGGCTAGTTTTTAATATTTTCATTACACCTGTGTCTGTTTACTCATCTTGATAAAAAATACTCAAACAATGCATTTTTTCAGATCGAATATTGCTGTTTTAGAATTGCAATTTCCTTAGCGAAGGAACGAATCGATGAGGTCATAGAGGAGTATATTAAATCTTAGTCGGATACCTGTTACACAAATGTTATCCTAATTGATACACTGCTCGAAGGGTGTGTGTATATCCTTTCACCCACCTGCGTATTTTACACGTATATGTAAGAGGCTTAAGTGACAGCATTTACCCCGTAAACAGACTCAAAGAGTTGAAAATACATTAATGTATCTGAGCAGCGCAGGTCGATTGCCTCTCATTGCAAGCCGATTCTACTACTTTGTCTGCTCAAGGCAACTAAGGCTTGATGTCGTTTTTTTTCAAATGAAAAAGTTTCTTTCATAAAAAAGATACCAACGAAGTTCATAAAGGGCAAACACGGATCGCTTATGAATTTCATCTGTAATGATCGTTTTATCCAGGTGATGTATTTTTTCGCCAGCGTTTGAACCAACCTCTCCTGAAAATGTTGTGTTTCTGAGCTTTAACACTGATCCTTAGTGTCTGGTTTCATATACAGTCCTGTTGTATTATTCTTAATCAATGTTCATGTCGTGGGGGTAGTGGGTCTGTCTGTGTGTGTGTGTATGTGCGTGTCTGCATGTGTGGTTGTGCGGGTGTGGGAGTGTGTTTTGATGGTGTACGGTAAAGTTATATGCAGATGATAAACGAGGAGTTTTTATTTAATGGTAGAGTGTTCTATATAATTGTGGTATAAGAGATGATGTTGCATGGATTAAAACTTAACCCAGATCGGCTGTGAATTCCTGAGCGGCGAGTCTTACATGGGGCTTAGATTAAATCTATACGAATTTGAATTTAACGTTGTACGATTTGAATGCAAATCACTTGAAATTAACGAAAGCATCGTGTTAGGATTCAAATTCAATCCAGAGTTTGACTGGAAACTATTCACAGTCGATATTTTAAAACCATGTAATCTGAGTGGTGCTTGATTTGAGAGTGGCCGAATGAGTGTGAGGTAATATGGGGTGCTTTATACACATTCTGCATGACCTATTATGATTTCAAATTATTTTAGTGATCTGCGTTGAAACAAAAGCTAGCTGAGTGTGAGAGCGTATCACAACAAATGAGGAAAATACAATGCTTATAGCTATAAAAAAATATTTGTGCTAACCTTAATTCAATCAGGTGCAAGAGATTTAATAAAATGAGATCTTGAATTAAGAATGGTAAAAAAATAGATTGAAATGACCAGATAAGATAAAACGACATAAGATGCTATCAAATGTGAGATTAGATAATCAACTATAACATATAATACGATGAGATGGTTTGGAAAATAAATAACGATCAGAAAAAAGAAGAAGTTAGGTTTATTGAATTAATGCTGTTTTCATCTAAATGCGTGAAGTATTAGTGATTCGTTGACATGGTTAAGAAAATGTTGAATAATCGTGGGTGACTCATATTCATTTTTGATTATGTTATATGATTGATTTATTATATTTTCCCCAATATAATACGTAAACTTTGTGATTGAATGTGTCCAATTGCAATTTTCGTATATAAATTGTATTGCAGTGAAGAGCGTCAAATCGGTTCATTTCCAATTCGTCTAATGCCAATTCGTCCAATTGCCAACTCGTCTACTATCAGTTTGTCCACTGTCCACATGGCCTAATTGCAAATTTTTCCACTCATCATTTTGTTTAACATTAATTAACAGTTGGTCCAAAAGCGATTTAGTCCATATACCATTGGCTGTACATGTAATTTGACCAAGTGTTCAAAACGAAATTGATATCAGACCAACTAGATATGAAACAAAATGGTCATAGACGAAATGGTGATAAGACGAAGTGATGATTGGACCAAATGGTTATTGAACCAAATGGTTTTTGGACTAAGTGTTAATGGACGGAATGGCATTAGACTAAATGAAGGTAGACAAAGTGGTGATTGTACGAGTTGGAAGTAGACGAATTGGCAATTTACAGTCAAATCTGGACCAGGTTAATCATTTTGTGCTTCACCGACCCTCTCATTCGCATATAATATATTTTCAGATTTATGCTTCTTTCATCCTTCTCTATTAAGATAATCAATTCATATAAAAGTTTTGCTGGGGGTAGACATTGTGTTTTTTTCTAATAATAAAACTCAAATTTTGGTAAAAATTTTAGTGTGTTTTTTTTAGTGCGCGGATACACCACAGTGTGCTGTGTTCTGTGATGTTTGTTGAGAAAGTCCAAGTTCCATGATTTAAGTGCGAATATGTTGGTTTTATGAAAATATAAATCTGACGTTTTGGTGTGTTTGGTAGCAATTGAATATGATATGTCAGTGGTGATATTATTCTAAATGGCCTACATACCGAGATGATTTGAATAGCATGGTGTATGCGTGATGATGTGTGGTGATATTTAATACAGAAACCGCGAGGTATGCATTATTAATGCAAATGTTAATAAATGCAAGGTTATTTTTTTATTCAAGCATTATAATAAGGAACATTTTTTTTTACCGTGACCTAGAACGAATCCAAGAACACTGAAAAAAAAATCCGTCAAATGCTAATAGACAGTTGGGCCTTTGCGAAAATTGGTTAACCGGAATAGCGGTTTTGTATCAAGTTTCGGAGCTGACAACAAATTGCTAATAGAATTATGTCACTTGTCCAGAGCCCAGGACATGAATTGCTGCTTTGATTGACTAAGTTTCGATAAAGACTTCTCGGCTGCTCTTTGTCACGAAGGGAAATTGGACAAACCATTTTCCGTGTAAACGAAAGCGGTCACGGTGCAAACACTCCTAATTGTCTATCATCGTGAAAGGAAGTCAACTACTTGACCAGATATTTTTTTCATGAATTGTACCGGTACGGTTAAATATCAATATTTTGTATAACACGTCCGGAAATGCTATTCCTAAACGCTTCTTAATCAAACTCAATATCATTATGCAGGTCGGCAGCAGCTTCAAAGTCTTGTCATTGTATGAAGCAAAATATATCATATGTCATGAGAGCACTTCAAATTGTTCCAAGCCTCCGGTAGCCTTTCACAAGTATCATTGATGGCACCTATCTGTCTAGGTACTGGTTTACTTTTTGTTCAGGTGCCCGGTTCATAAATCTTGTTATGTAAACAAATTTCAAACAATGGTCCAAATGATTCGGAACCTTTGCGGAGATTGAGGGGTGTTGCCATTGCGGCTTATTAGAAATAATTGGTAAAGTACTAAGAATAAGGGCCCTCTAGCCCATAGTCTAGAATTAAATTTTCTTAATCAACCTCGAACAACCAACATTGGCTTTTCATAGATTTGTTAGTCGATAAAAAGAGTGTAGTTTAAATGATTCCTGTTAAGAATTAATAAATCGATGTCAATGTAGTTGTAATTGTACTTCACAAATGCGATGCCATTTACTAAATATTGTAATTCCTATGGCAGCCTACCCTTACGATATATACGTTTTGAAGAACCTTAATGGTTAAAGTACCTTAACCATAAAGAGTTTAAGAATATTATTGTGCTCTATACGAACACATCAATGTATCATTGACTGTAAATAACTGTCTGATGTGCGAATGTTACATTGCGAATGATTCATTCATGAAACTTTTAATGCTACTTTTGTAAGGAATATTTGTTAGACCCACGAGTGTAGTTTTACGTCCAGCAATGTACCTCCTGTAACTTTAAAAAAAGAATAAGGTTTACTATTTTCATTCTATTGGTGCAAATGAAGAATATTGATGTACAATAAATGCACATTATTTCAAATATGATTTTGTTGTTTCTGTTTGTTTGTTTGTTTGATTTGAGTAATTACAAGAGTATTACTGAGATAGAGATGATGGACACGTTTTCGGCAATATTTTGTTGCTCAACTATGGTTTGACTAATCTTATCTTTTCAAAGCTGAAAATGAGAAATATCACATTGACTTGATCTGTTGTATCGAGGTTACTGCAATCATAGAGGTATAATAATTCATGCAATTTAATAATTGTATAGTTGTATAAATACTTAAAGTTATGATAATGATGATAATGATGATGATAATAATAATAATAATAATGACGAGACTCAAATGCTCCTTTCACAAGAAACCTTAAAGGGATGGTCTAGGCTGCAGATATTTATATCTCAATAAATAGGGTAAATTCACAGAGCAAAATGCTGAAAATTTGATCAAAATTGAATGAACAAATAAAGTTATTCAATTTTAAGGATTTGGATTATTCATGTAAAACAGGTCTAGGCATGTCTTCCTTAATATTCATTAGGAGGGCTGATAAGGTATTATCCTTACTTGTTCTTTTGTGTTTTATATGAAATTAGCTTTATTAAAAGTTTTTCTACCAAGAACTAAAACAATGGGATTGACAACTGATTAAATGCATTAGCCACAACTTAGTTCATCATAATGGAGACATATCATTTACAAATGTATGAAAAATATATCAACTATGATTTCATGTAATAACATAAGAAAAAGAAAAGTTGGGATAGGACATCATCAGCCCTCCTAATGAATATTCATGATAATGTGTATGTAGCTGTTTTCACAAAATATTGATAAACTATAAAATGCAATAACTTCGTTATTTGCTGTCCGATTTTGATGAAGTTTTCAGCATTTTGCTCAATGAATTTTACTCTATTTTTTAAATATATATATCTTCAACCCGGACCATCTCTTTATGACATAGCGGAAGTACTCACCATTATTGCTTAAGTCGGGAGGACATAGGTTCCGTAACACAAAGATTGGCGATCATTCGCCAGATGAACTGACCGTACAAAATCAATTTCACACGCGTATTTGGCGCAAAATACTGACCAGGAACCAATTAAAAGTGATCTTTCATATTTGCTATTCATTGCTAAGCTTCGTGTTACGGGGCCCTGGAGGTTAAACTGAATGGCTTATCCATGCCGATCTAAACCGGTATCAACCGCACAGAAACGTTGTTAGCGCTAACAGAGGCTCTGTTACAACAGGTAAAGGTGGTAGCGATGCCTAATGTTACAACAATGAATTACTCATTTGAATAAACGTTTTGACTTCACAATCCGAAAAATGTGACTGGGCTTACTACTAACGCTTTGGTAGGCTAACAACGTTTCTGTGCGGCCAAGGGCGGAAGTCTCCCCCCAACGGTATAGGGGAGACAAGGGGCTGGAAAATTTGACAAGCAAAAAAAAAAAAAAAAAGGTTATCACCCCAAATGTAACGTCATTTTGACCAAAATAACTTTGACATGCAAAAAAAAGTTATCACCTAAAAACTAACGTCATCTCGTACAAAATACACGTTCTTTCGATTTTGAATAATGTAATTCTTTCCATCATAAAGGACTGAAAATAGTAGGGGGACATACGATGTTGTGTCCCCTTACTATTTTGCGTAGGGGGGACGGGTCCCCCTGGGATTTCCGCCCATGTGTGCGGCCGGTGCATTATTTGAGGACTCTCATACGAAAAAAGTGTCTTCTGAGCAGACAGAGACGACATTTACAGACTGTGTGGACTTGGTGCCAGGATGTTTGATTCATGCTGGGGACGGTGTACATCACAAGACACGGTAATATTGCCAAACTTATCCATTGGCAATTGTTACCATGCAAGGGGACATCAGTCACAAACAATAATAATAATAATAATAATAGGCATTTATATAGCGCCATATATCTAGAAATATTCTATTCTGAGGCGCGTTGTTATTATTATTATTACCCCGGCTTTAGCTCGAGCTGCCTTTCAGCGCTCACCTCACCTGGGTCGAGTGCAGCACAACGTGGATAAATTTCTTGCTGAAGGAAATTACGCCATGGCTGGGATTCGAACCCACGACCCTCTGTTTCAAAGTCGGAAGACTTATCCACTGGGCCATAATGCTCCACACCGATCAATGTGGATCACCAATCACCACGATTAGTGGCGGATCAAGGGGGGGGGCAAACTTGTGTAAGGACAGCATATTTACATCAAAAATAATAACTATGGCTCTCAAGGGGGGGGGGGTGTCACGGGTCGGATATTTCCCCATGGACCCGCAGTGGCCCACGATCAATGGGTATAATCATTCTATTTTCCAAACATTATATATATTACATTAGCCTAGGGGAAAAAAATTAGTAGAAACGTGCAACCATACTTTTAAAAATGTTTTCCAGCATTTGATTGATTGATTGATTGATAACGAATTTATTCATTCCAAAATTTTAACAAAGTTACAAAGTAAAGCAAAATATAATATAACATTATGAAATGAAATAGGAACCTTCTGGAAAGCAAAGCTTGTTTTCGAAGGTTTCCTTCAATAAATAAGACATATTAATGCAAAAAAAACCCCCAATATATATCTATATATAATATACATAATATATATATATATCTTTCTTGTAAAAATTATATGTAAATCCTTGTTAAATATGTATATTTTTTTACATATTCTCCCAAGTAAAAGATAAACAAGGCTGGATTATATTACAAGATATGAAGAAAAGTGAAAAGGACACACAAGACAAAACGTTACGAAAACAGGACGTGACAAAACGGTACAAGAACAAGACATGACAAAAAGTTATACCAAAACAAGACAAACGAAATATTACAAGAACAGACAAATCAAAAAGGAAAGACAACAACAACAACAAAACAAAGGACAAAAACGAGTAAAAGAAAAAAAAACCTGCATAGGTAGAGCGAATGAAAGGAGACGGGAAAAGAATCGAAATAAAGGCAGGGGGTGGGGGAAGAACAGAAGATCCACAAGATATCCTAAATATGATGAATGATGTGAGTGTTATAGTTATTGGTTAGATTTTTTGTGCTCTATTGAAGCTATGAATAGTTGGCTTATTTCGTAAAGTTTGCGGAAGTGAATTCCAAAGTTTGATACCAGAAGATATGAACAGTTTGTTTGTTAATAATGTCCTCGTTCTAGGTAAATGGAAAAGTCCAGCAGATCTTGTAGGGTAGTGATGTACATTGATATTTCGTGTAAACATATTAAAATACGTCTGGTTGTTCATCTTTACTAAGGTTGAACATAAAAGATCCAAGATTATAATGGTAAAGATCGTGTATCTTAAGAATTCCATGAGTTTTGAAAAGAACATTCGTATGTGCCCGATAATGAGAATGGCAAATAACGCGCAAAGCTTTTTTCTGAAGTAGCAAAAGTCTTTTCAAATGAAAATCAGCACAACTCCCCCATGCAATAATACAAAAGTTCAAATGCGGGAGTATCAGCGTAGAGTATAAGTTTAGTAATATACGAGTCGGGAAATAGAATTTAACTTTATTTATAATTCCAATATTCCTTGAAATTATTTTGCATGTGTTATCTATATGTTCTTTCCATGACAGTCTGTCGTCGATAGTTACTCCTAGAAATTTCGTAATTAATACTCTTTGAATATTAATGTTATCAAAAGTAATGTTACCTGGGGTTCATCGATGATATTGCTGAAGAGCATGTAATTTGTTTTAGTGAGATTAAGCGATAATTTGTTGGCTTTGATCCGCTCTGAGACTAGTTTTAATTCTTTATTGAGTGTGTCAAGTAAATGTTTGGGGTCCTTATGGGAAAAAAATATATTTGAGTCGTCGGCAAAAATAATGAATGATAAAGTACTTGATGATTTATAAAAAATCATTAATGTAGACCAAAAAAAGAGAAGCGGACCCAAGATTGAGCCTTGAGGGACTCCACATGAGATAGATTTAGGAGGGGAATTCACATTTGCTATGGAACATATTGCTGCCTACTGCTGAGGTAGTTCCTGAACCACTCCAAGGCTATCCCTCTGATTCCATAATAATAAAGCTTGTATACAAGGATATCATGGTTGATTGTGTCGAAAGCCTTGGAGAAGTCCAAGAACACCCCAAAGGTATGCTCATACTTGTCAATTCCATTGGCAAACTTATTAATCATTGCCAACAGGGCATAAATAGTACTATGTTTTTCGCGAAAACCAAACTGCAGGGGATAAAACAATTTATGTATATTAAGAAACTTTGTCGTGCGTAAAAAAATTACTTTTTCCAAAACCTTCGAAAGGCATGTCAATAATGATATGGGGCGATAATTTCCCAACACGGTGTTGTCGCCTTTTTTAAAAACAGGGATTACTCGGGCTTGCTTTAATGATGAAGGTACAAATCCTGTAGAAAGAGACAAATTAAAGATATAAGTCAAAGGTTTAATAATGGGTATCGGGTTACTTTTCAGGAGAATGTTACTTATATCGTCACATCCTGAACTCATTTTATTCTTTAGTCCAGAAATTATATCAGCTAGTTCTTTTACGTCTGTTGGTGTGAAATATATCGAATTTGGATTAGGGACATTAAGAAACGATGTGAAGTGTTTAGAAGAGGCAGGGATAGTGCTGGCAAGATTTTGGCCTACGGATGCAAAATAGTCATTAAAAACATTTGCCAAGGCAAGGGGATCCTCTACCAATTCAGATAATATTCAGATAATATCACATTTTCCATACAGACAAGGGTAATAAAAATATACAAAATAAAGTGAAGTACATGTATACAATATCATACATTATGATGAACATTTTTTGAACAAATATCACAACCCATAATACAAACAGATAAAACAGAGAAAACAGTTATTTTTCACTTGTACTGGCTGTATAATATATTGGCCAAAAAAGATGCCAGGGCAATTGCGCCATCTTTCGGCAATGATGACAGCAATCATCTTTTGGCTGCTGTTGATTTTTCCCCTTGCAGGTCGTGGTGGTGATGTTGATGATCATAAGGGCGCTGATGGACTTCCTGCAGTAAGTTGGTGCCTGTGGTGATGTTGACGGTGTTGACAGTGCATGTCGATGTCGATGATGATCACGATGTTGATGGAGATAATATTTATAACGATGATAATGATAATCACAATTTTAATGATGATACGGCCTAATGACAAAAGGTTAGAATAAGAATGTTACTAAAGACAGCAATAATGATTTCAATGAAGATACACATATGGCTATAAAATACAACGCCGCAGTCTAATGGACGTCTTTTTATCATAATATTAATTCAGATGATAAAATTGAAACTTTATTTAAAAAAAAAAATATTTGATTGGACACTTCAAGGCTACTATGTAATCAATGATATCATGAGGAAGTCATTAAATCCAAGGATAATTATCGACACATCTGGAATCTAGATATTTTAAATTCAAATAAATCTTATTCGATGAAATCTTGAAATCTAAGCTGAAAAAATGATGATCACCAGCACAGCTAAGCACCTGACCTAGACAGTGAATCATTATCGCTTGGGTGAAAAACCCTTAGCCTGTCTTAAATATTATCCTTATGTTGTTAATTTGTCAGCAATTAAACCATTTTTACTCAAACCATTTTGTGATACACGTATTTATTTGTATTCATACACACAAAATATAAATGCTTATGTTATTGGATTCCGTTTGTACTCTTTTTTTCAGATTATTGCGACAGCTGGTGTTCATTTTAAACCTGTCGAATCATAATAGAAAGAGCTTTTTCATTTCATGTTTTATGCACAACAACTTTCTCCTTCACATTGAAATTCAGGCTTGTTCCAACACATGCACTGAAAAAAATGTTGGTTAAAATTTTAACCAGCACGAGGGTAAATATGTGTCCAACTAATCTTGGTAGTATTTAGTATTTTACCCAATGTAGGAAGCACTATGTCAAGTAAGGTTAAAAAGTAAGCAGCAATTACTTTAGAATGGGCAAAATATTCATCACACTGGATAAGAAAAAATGTCCAACGTTGGTTGGATACATAATTACCCTCATCTGTTCATGGAGCATTTTTACCAAATACTTTTTAGAGTGTGGTGTCTTTATCGCGTCCACTCAGGCAATCACATAATAATATCCAATAAAAGGTTTGACTCTAAATTCCCCAAAGGTCGTGTTCAATTTACCCGACCCGAACGTTCCGGCGAAATTTTCACAAAACATTCATTCGGGTAAATTCAACCCGGATATTCGTACGGGTATTGACGGATAATTTCCACGAAGCATCAGATAAACTGGACCCGACCTTTTGAGAATTTAGGGGCCCTATTCGGTATGGTTGGGTTACCCGATTGCCAGACCAGACGCAATAATCAGCTGTGATGGTATAACCCAAATTTCAAACTGCACAATATATCGAGGATGACAACCGCGACAAGGGCAAACTTTTCTATGGGATCATAAATTTCACACTACAGTAGAAGTATCGCAATGTCGATTAAAGACACAGATTTTGTTTGACAGCAGGGAGTCCTCGGAGATTCGACAACCTTTATCAAACTTTTTACACTGGAATTAACTCCGATAAAAAGTTTATTTCCTGTGACGAAAAAGTCCTGACGTCCATATCAATCGTTTATAATCTATTCTACAATCTATTCTATAATCGTAAGCATGGTCAGTGCAAGTATGTTAATGGGCTTATCGTTTTATTGTAAAAAGCAATCTCTGCGCCAAAAATGGTAAAATTGATGAACAACATTAACATGGTTTGATTGGTCCGCCGGGTACGAGGTGAAAATAGGCTAGTTGTGGCAACAGGGATTTGTTTATTCATCATGTTGGTCTATGAAATAAATGTACTACCCATTGATGACTTGTGAGCTCAACATCTTAACCGTTTGAAACTGTCGAGCACTGGTTTTCTTTCCTGAGATGATTTCATAAATGGTCATTAGCAATTATTACTTCATTATCCAACACAAATTTGCTGATTAATGACCCGTTCGTATCATTTGCATCAGTGGCGTACCTAGGATTTTCCACAGGGGGGGGGACCGGTCGAAAAAATTTACAAGCAAAAAAAAAGGTCTTTAAGCTTGTGGGGGGGGGGAATAGGTATTCAAGCTCGTCAGGGGGCAAAATAAGTTTTTAAGCTGGTCAGGGGGGACATATGTCACTTGCATGGGTTGTGACTCGTCGGGGGGGGGCAGACTGCCCCCTCTCCCCCCCACCCGTAGGTACGCTAGTGATTCGCATTATTACGCACATATAGATGGAATAGTAATTTGTTCATTTTTTCTTCATATTTACATCACGTTTATGAAAGCAAGTGAAAATCGTGATGTGGCCAGTGGCGATACATTTTATTTAATCAGCGGAAATCATAGAAAGACTTATGATTTATTGAACCTTAAAACATTTTTTTTATATAAACAGATAAACAAAATAATGTTTCTTCCTGAACTACACAGAAGTAGCTAAGAATATATATTCTATCTCTATCCATCATGATAATATCTATCATGTATCATGATAATGATGACCCCTATATGCATCTCTCAGCATGGAACTTAAAAGAAGTGTAAATATCATAATTACAAGAATTACAGTTGGTCTACATTAGACATGTAAGAGATGTCAGACATCTTTTTAGACTTAAAGAAAAATTCATGACCAATATGTGAATCACTGTCTAATTATTTTTAAACTGAATACATATCTAATGATATAATTAGTAGATGAATGAAAGAATGATTGAATAGAAATAAACGAATAAATAAAGCAATAAATAAATATGTAGATAAATAAATAAACATATTAATGAAAAAATAAATCAATTAATAAAAATGAAGGAATCAATGAAAAAAAATGATAAATAAATAAATGAATGAAATGAAATATTAATAAAAAAATAAATACATACATACATACATGAATTAATGAATAAATGTTTCATAAAGATTACAATCTGTAAAGCCCCTTTTACACCTTCACGGAAGCAACACGGATCACCCCGGATTGACAATCCGGGGTCATCCGTGTACAGTCCGGGACTACCGTGTACACTCCGGCTACTCATCCGGCGCCATCCTTGATGTACCGGCATGTCCGGGAGAAAAATTGAACATGTTCAATTTTTCATCCCGGAGTACACGGACTGATAATCATCCGTGTTCATCCTTGTAGCCTCCTTGTACATCCGTGTAGCTACCGAATGCATCCGGAGGCTCCTTGTAAGAACCGGGTGATCCTTGTTGATACCGGCTTTATCCGGGGTCAAATGTTTGTATTGTTTGCGTACATGAACAATAGTCCGTATTCATAACCAAGCACGAGCATGCTCCAGATGCTGCAAAAAGGGACGAAACTTCATTCTAGCAAGATGCCGGCGACAAGAAGTGGTAAGGTCCGTGTAAAGACCCAGTAACATCCGTGATCATCCGGGTATTCCGTGTTGGCTCCGGGAGCATATCAAACAGGATCCCTATTGCTACCTTGCCTATCCTTGTAGACTCCGTACTTTTCCGTACATATCCGTGTTAATAACCAGTTAACTCCGTAATCACTCCGAGAATGCTAGAGCCCCTTTTACACCTTCACGGATGCAACACGGATCATCACGGATCTCAGTCCGTGATGATCCGGGTGCCAAATTTGTATTTTCCTAGCATTCCCGGAGTGAGTACGGAGTTAACTGGTTATTGACACGGATATGTACGGAAAAGTACGGAGTCTACTAGGATAGGCAAGGTAGCAATAGGGATCCTGTTTGATATGCTCCCGGAGCCAACACGGAATACCCGGATGATCACGGATGTTACTGGGTCTTTACACGGACCTTCACGGTTGCTCACATTCTGTACTGGCTAGAATGAAGTTTCGTCCCTTTTTGCAGCATCTGGAGCATGCTCGTGCTTGGTTATGAATACGGACTATTGTTCATGTACGCAAACAATACAAACATTTGACCCCGGATAAACCCGGTATCAACAAGGATCACCCGGTTCTTACAAGGAGCCTCCCGGATGCATTCGGTAGCTACACGGATGTACAAGTGTCACAATGCGACTGTAAGTCTATTTAGTGTTAACCCCTAATAACCATTCAGCTTGTATATAATAAAAGGAATTTGGGTGGTTGACTCTTGTCATAGCCCCAGAGTCAATCAACTGTATCTTTAAGTAAGTGATCAAACCCGCTGGGGTGTAAGGATTAGAATTTTACTTTGACTTCTTGACAATCTTAGGTCATGAGCATTGGGTCATTTAACTTGGTATATTTAGTTAAGTTCAATGGGTCTCTAAAATTCTATAGATGTTTGTTTTTATGTATGAGAGGAAAAGATTGTTGAGAATGTTTGAGATGGGAGTTTTGAATAGGTGAAATTAAAGCTTGGATAGTTAAGTAGTTTTAATTGGATATGTTCAGCGTGGAAGAGTAAAGCAGAGGAATATTGAGAATGTTAATGACTTTGTCTTTGTGAGAGTCAAGATGGAGTGGTGTTTGAGTAAAAGCAAATCAGAAATCGTTTGATTCTCGGGAGAGGAAGACCCTTCCACATTTGGTCTTAACTCGGAGTGTGAGGGTGTGGTTCTCGTAGGCCATTACTTTGGGTGTATGTTGCAGGCTGTGTAGTGCAGGCACAGCGGAGTCTTAATCCCCATCGTTGGCAGGCTGGATCCAGGCCAGGTAAAGCCACCACATCTGCCCTCATCTCACCAGGCACGACTGTTCCAAAGAACTGGACGAGCTGGGCTCGTACTTCATCCTTGAACTCAGAGTTCGTGACTAGTGATTCATCGTAGCAATCTTCGTACTGTGGCTCTCAGCCCTCATCATTTCGTCCGCGATTCTGGACTGGCTTTTCATTGAGAGTTCGCTCGCTTTACTTCGCGTCGTCGAAGCCACCGCAGCTCGCTCTTAGACGACTATATTCATCGGACCAACGATAGTCATTGACGATGTCGAAGGGGTCCTTATTCTGAACTATATAAATTATAACCAGATTAGATATACTACGGTCCAGTGTAGGTATTCATCCAAGTATAAACCCTCTTTTGATGAAACTTAATTGGTGGAATTAATAACCAAGAATATTCTCACGTTTGGATGCCGAATTATTAGGCCTTGATTAAATATAAATAAATCATTCTCATTAGATACATATTGCAACATATTCAGTATAGGTTAATTCATGCTGATGTTAACTGCTGAATACAGTTTGATGTTATGTTGATATGCATGTGATTCATGATTTAATTCTGATTATTCAATTTCTTTAACTATATGTACATTTATAGAGCTGGTCGCTCTGAATTAAATTTATGTTACATATAGATATTGAATGATTGTGTGATTATTGCAAGTGGTAACTACTTTCGTTTCAAACAGAACCAAATCTATTACCAGACTGGGAATTTCAGTCCCAAGATCTGACATTTTGGCGACCACGAAGGGACTCTCTTGTCCATTTGATAGGTTAGGTTAATAATGAAATGATTGTTATCATTGATTGTAATTATACTTGTATGTAGATCTGATAATGATATTTTGATCTCTTTTCCATTTGGTTGTTCTTACAAAGTTGTTGTAGGTCCAAGGTTGTAGAAGACAGTGGTGCATGTGGAGGTCAGGGCAAGGAGGCTTTACTGCGTGTACGCCTGTACGTGCCAGTGCTGTGTGCATCGAGACTTCATTGCGCTGCGTAAACTGTCTGCATATGGTAAGTTTGTAACTAAACCTGTGGAGTGGCCTACAGTATGGAGAGAGACAAGTTCATTGCACAAGGAGAGAAGTTTGGTTTAGAGGGTGATAAATTGAGAGCATATGTTGATGAATGTGTGCGAGAAGCTAGAGATGAAAGAGCAGCAGCAAGGAGTGCTGAGGTTGCAGCTAGGAATGCTGAGATTGAAGCTAGGAATGCCGAGATTGAAGCTAGGAAGGCAGAATCTTATATAATAGCTCAACAGGATGAAGCTAGGAAAAAAGAATCAGAGTTATTAGATAAACAGATTAAACTTGAAGAGTTAAGGAAAAATAATAGGACAGAAAATGTTTCACGTGCAGGGCATTCACATAAGCCTAGTATTCCGCCCCTCCCTGTTTTTCAAGAAGGAAAGGATGACTTAGATAGTTATTTGTCTAGATTTGAGAAACACGCCATAATTGTGGGTTGGGATAGGTCAGTATGGGCACCTGCATTGTGTGCGTTGATGTCAGGTAAGGCTCTTGATATAATTTCAAGACTTACAGTGTCCCAGGCTCAGGAGTACGAAACAGTAAAATCCTCACTTCTTAAAGGGTATGACCTTACAGAAGAAGGGTATAGGACTAAGTTCAGGTACGCTAAACTCAATAATGGTGAGACCTATGTGCAGTACGCTTGCAGGATTGAGAAGTATCTCAATCATTGGATTGAGCTAAGCTCTTATGATGACAATATGGAAGGTCTGAAGAGTTTGCTCATCCAGGAGCAAGTATATAATTCATGTGGAAAAGAATTATTGATGTTCATTAAGGAACGTCACCCCTGTAATCTGTCGGAAGTTCTAAATCTAGCTGATCAATTCAATGAAGCCCATGCAGATATGAGAATAAGGAGAATGAATAAAGCCCATCAGTCCAGTTCTAAAAATGTAAATCCTAATGTGAATAAGAGTAATAACAATGCAATTAGTCACACTAAGTCTGAAAAACCAGGTAAGTCCAAATTTGATGACAAGAAGTGTTTCAATTGTAATAAATTTGGACATATCTCTTTTAATTGTCCAAACAAGAAAGGTCGTCGAGAGATGGGAGCCAGTGTTGTCGCAGGCAGGTCAGCAGAAGACACATCAGCTGGAGATGATGCTGCAGCAGGACCTACCGACACTAGAGAGATGGCCGGACACTTCAACCACAAGAGTTTGAGTCTAATCGTGCAGGAGAATCTCACAGAAGATGGAAGCGGAGTGAAGTTGGCATCTGGTGACACTCTACCGGTACTATCGGCAGTGGCGAGTGGATCAGAAGTGGAGATGCCAGTCGTCGATGGATTGGTGAATGGGAAGCCCGTGGATGTTCTTCGCGACAGTGGTTGCACAACAGTCATCGTCCGATATGAGTTGGTGCGTGAAGAGCAGTTCTTTGGAGATAGGCTGACGTGTTTGCTCGTCGACCGGACGCTGAGAAACTTCCGACGTGCCAAAATCGACATAGATACTCCATACTTCAAGGGTAAGGTAGAAGCTCTATGTGTACCAACCCCTGTTTATGATCTTGTATTAGGTAATATTCCTGGAGCGAGGCAACCAGCTGATCCAGACGGAGACTGGACGCCAGGAGATCATCAAGGCAGTGCAGTGGAGACAAGAGGGCAGAAGCGGCAGGCGGGACGGACAAGGCCTCCTCTTCCTGTACCCAAGCCACTAGAAGACATTGTGTCAGTGGATAATCTCATCCAGGCCCAGAAGGAAGACAGCTCGTTGGATGCCTCTAGGAAAGCCGCTGAGAAAGGAGAAAAGAAGATAAGTAAGGGTGGAAATTCATCTTGCTTTTTCTTTAAGAAGGATGTACTCTATAGGGAATACATGGATGCAACCCCAGGGTCAGATGTTCTGTTACAAGTTGTCGTGCCCACCAAGTTCAGAAATCAAGTCTTAAAACTGGCTCATGAGTCGATTCTAGGTGGTCATCTAGGGAATAAGAAGACCTGTGAAAAGATCTTGATGCATTTCTTCTGGCCAGGTATGCATGCAGATGTAGTCCGGTATTGTCGGTCATGTGGGCCATGTCAACGTACTTCGCCGAAGGGAAAGGTCACGAAGGTACCTCTGGGATCAACCCCTCTCATCGATGAACCTTTCAGACGAGTGGCGATGGACTTGGTTGGACCGATAGAGCCGGCTAGTAGTAAAGGTAACCGATTCATACTAACTGTTGTAGATTATGCTACTCGTTACCCAGAAGCAGTAGCGCTTCGCCGTATTGACGCACAGACGGTTGCGGAGGCACTGATGGACATCTACTCCAGGGTAGGGATACCACGAGAGGTGTTGACAGACCGTGGCAGCCAATTCACATCAGAGCTGATGAAGGAAGTGAGTCGTCTACTCTCCATCCGGCAGATGACTACTACACCCTATCATCCTGCTTGCAATGGGCTAGTTGAACGCTTCAATGGTACCTTGAAGTCCATGCTCCGCAAAATGTGTGAAGAAAGACCCAAGGATTGGGAAAGGTATCTTAACCCCCTCTTGTTTGCTTACAGAGATTCAGTGCAGGAGAGCACAGGCTTCTCACCCTTTGAACTCCTGTATGGAGAGCAGTTCGAGGCCCTCTTGCTATTCTTCAAGAGCTCTGGACGGGTGAGGTTGACGAGCCAGATACCAAGACTACTTACCAATACGTACTGGATCTGAAGGAGAGGCTGGAGTCGACGTGTCAACTTGCCCAGCAGAATCTCAGCAAATCAGCGGAGACATACAGAAGACAGTACAACAAGAAAGCCAAGGAGCGAAAATTTGAAGTCGACGACGAAGTTCTTCTTCTACTTCCAAGCGACAACAACAAGTTGTTGATGCACTGGAAAGGACCTTTCAAGGTGGTGCAGAAGGTAGGACCTCTCGACTACAAAATCGATTTGGACGGGAAGACGAAGACATTTCACGCAAACCTTCTGAAGAAATATTACAGGAGAGAAGAGGTAAGTGCGGGAGTGTTTGATGTTGTTTGTGTCTCTGTAGTGGACGAGGACGTATCCCAGGATTGTGAAGGAGAGAGTGAAGATGTGGACCCTTTGGTAAGACAAGACATTCTTCATCTCCCTAATCTTAACCCTACAGAATCACTCAACGATGTGCAAATCAGTCCACAACTGGATGATGACCAGCAAGAGAAAGTCAACTCTCTTTTATATTTTACGAGTATGAGGAAGTCTTGACAGATATGCCGGGATCGACAAACCTAGGTAAGCACGACATTAAACTTGTCACTAAGGAGCCCATTAAGAGTAAGCCGTATCCATTGCCACATGCTCTGCGAGGTAAGGTGAACGAAGAGGTTCAAAAGATGATGGATTTAGGGATAGTGGAACCGTCCAATTCCCCTTACGCATCCCCTGTTGTTATGGTAAAAAAGAAAGATGGGTCTATTAGGTTTTGTTGTGATTATCGCAAATTAAACCAAGTCACCATAACTGATGCAGAACCAATTCCCGATCAGGAAGAAATATTTGCTAAATTGTCTAGGGCCAAGTATTTCACTAAAATTGATTTAACCAAAGGTTATTGGCAGGTACCCCTAACAGAAGAAGCCAAGGAGTTGACGGCATTTGTGACACCAGAAGGTTTGTACCAATTTCGAAGCATGCCTTTTGGGCTAGTTAACGCTCCAGCAAGTTTTAGTCGGATTATGAGAGATCTACTCCGTGGATTGAAGTATGTAGACAACTTCATTGATGATATTTTGATTCACACGGTAAGTTTTGAGGAACATTTGGATACCCTCCGGGAGGTATTCGAGAGACTGAAGAAGGCCAACTTGACGGCCAGACCAACGAAGTGTACAATCGGATGTGTAAGTATCGAATTTCTTGGTCATCGAGTAGGTCAAGGAGAGCTTCGGCCAGTGCAAGACAAAGTCAAAGCAGTGCAAGAAGCTCAAAGACCGAAGACCAAAAAGCAACTTCGATCCTTTCTAGGTCTTGTAGGTTATTACAGGCGATTCATTCCGAATTTTGCAGCCATAGCAGTACCCTTGACTGATCGAACGAAGAAGGGGGAACCACTTCTCGTGAAATGGGGAGATGCAGAAGAGGCAGCCTTCAATACCTTGAAGACGAAGCTCGCTAGCGAACCCATCCTCCATCTTCCAGACCTAGATCACCCTTTCATCTTGAGGACCGATGCTTCAGATAATGGCCTCGGGGCAATCTTGCTTCAGGAAACAGAAGGTAAGAAGTTTCCGATCGCCTATGCCAGCAAGAAGCTACTTCCAAGAGAGCAAGGCTACTCAGTCATGGAACGTGAGTGCTTAGCGGTTGTATGGGGAGTTCTGAAGTTTGAACCGTATCTCTATGGCAAGCACTTCCACCTAGAAACGGATCACCAACCTCTGAAATGTATTGCCAAGTCGAAGGTGGCAAACGCAAGGATCCTGAGATGGGCTCTGCTACTACAGCCGTTCCGGTTCACCATCACAGCGATCAAAAGTGTAGAGAACGTCGGTGCAGACTACCTAAGTAGGATACCGGATAATGGTTTTACATGAAGCAGAAACCAGGATGAGTGTTTTTGGTTTTCTTGTAAATACATTTATATTTGTATATATATATTGTTTGATTTTCCTTCCAGGTTCGGAGAAACTCACTCCAAAAATTATAGAAATTTCTTGAAGGAAGGGGAGATATGTCACAATGCGACTGTAAGTCTATTTAGTGTTAACCCCTAATAACCATTCAGCTTGTATATAATAAAAGGAATTTGGGTGGTTGACTCTTGTCATAGCCCCAGAGTCAATCAACTGTATCTTTAAGTAAGTGATCAAACCCGCTGGGGTGTAAGGATTAGAATTTTACTTTGACTTCTTGACAATCTTAGGTCATGAGCATTGGGTCATTTAACTTGATATATTTAGTTAAGTTCAATGGGTCTCTAAAATTCTATAGATGTTTGTTTTTATGTATGAGAGGAAAAGATTGTTGAGAATGTTTGAGATGGGAGTTTTGAATAGGTGAAATTAAAGCTTGGATAGTTAAGTAGTTTTAATTGGATATGTTCAGCGTGGAAGAGTAAAGCAGAGGAATATTGAGAATGTTAATGACTTTGTCTTTGTGAGAGTCAAGATGGAGTGGTGTTTGAGTAAAAGCAAATCAGAAATCGTTTGATTCTCGGGAGAGGAAGACCCTTCCACATTTGGTCTTAACTCGGAGTGTGAGGGTGTGGTTCTCGTAGGCCATTACTTTGGGTGTATGTTGCAGGCTGTGTAGTGCAGGCACAGCGGAGTCTTAATCCCCATCGTTGGCAGGCTGGATCCAGGCCAGGTAAAGCCACCACATCTGCCCTCATCTCACCAGGCACGACTGTTCCAAAGAACTGGACGAGCTGGGCTCGTACTTCATCCTTGAACTCAGAGTTCGTGACTAGTGATTCATCGTAGCAATCTTCGTACTGTGGCTCTCAGCCCTCATCATTTCGTCCGCGATTCTGGACTGGCTTTTCGTTGAGAGTTCGCTCGCTTTACTTCGCGTCGTCGAAGCCACCGCAGCTCGCTCTTAGACGACTATATTCATCGGACCAACGATAGTCATTGACGATGTCGAAGGGGTCCTTATTCTGAACTATATAAATTATAACCAGATTAGATATACTACGGTCCAGTGTAGGTATTCATCCAAGTATAAACCCTCTTTTGATGAAACTTAATTGGTGGAATTAATAACCAAGAATATTGTCACGTTTGGATGCCGAATTATTAGGCCTTGATTAAATATAAATAAATCACTCTCATTAGATACATATTGCAATATATTCAGTATAGGTTAATTCATGCTGATGTTAACTGCTGAATACAGTTTGATGTTATGTTGATATGCATGTGATTCATGATTTAATTCTGATTATTCAATTTCTTTAACTATATGTACATTTATAGAGCTGGTCGCTCTGAATTAAATTTATGTTACATATAGATATTGAATGATTGTGTGATTATTGCAAGTGGTAACTACTTTCGTTTCAAACAGAACCAAATCTATTACCAGACTGGGAATTTCAGTCCCAAGATCTGACAACAAGGAGGCTACAAGAATGAACACGGATGATTATCAGTCCGTGTACTCCGGGATGAAAAATTGAACATGTTCAATTTTTCTCCCGGACATGCCGGTACATCAAGGATGGCGCCGGATGAGTAGCCGGAGTGTACACGGTAGTCCCGGACTGTACACGGATGACCCCGGATTGACAATCCGGATGATCCGTGTTGCTTCCTTGAAGGTGTAAAAGGGGCTTAGGAAAATACAAATTTTGCACCCCGGATCATCACGGACTGAGATCCGTGATGATCCGTGTTGCATCCGTGAAGGTGTAAAAGGGGCTTAACTGACTTCAGGTACCTTAACAGTTGACCATTGGTAAATCATTTGTGATTATTGAATCTACAGACATCTTCAGGTGACTTGGGAGTCTGTAAATTATTTATTACATCCTGCATGTTCAAGGACAAAACGTGTTTTGCAGGCAAAGCATGCATTTTCAGGAAAAATAAAGATGAGCCTACAAAATTCTCAGTTATTTTAATAATCATTAATACTAGGCCTCTGAAATTATTATTTTTTTTTGGAAATGGGAAAATGAAAAAACAAAGCGATTTAAGCTGGCAATGTCTTTGCCTTTCCAAAGCACAATAAATCTCCAGAATACACAAAATAAAGCGAACCAAAAAATAATCAAGTTAATAAACGTATCCGATCGCCCCACACATATCGTGTGTTGAATACCTAAGATGTTGTTTCATCAGTTCCTAGGCGAATATTTAGTTAATATTAAGTTTAACTTTAAAGAGAAGGGAAGGTAAAGATGAGAGAGATAAAGAGAGAGGGGGGGGGGGGGTGCAGAGGAGAGAAAGAACAAAAACCATACAGATTTTCATTTATGCTTTTTTTCCTCCATGAGCAAAATTAAAGGTAGGTTAAAATTGATGGGGGGGGGATCATCTAAAACAAAAGATTGTTTGAAATTGTCAGAAAAGAAAGACAAAAATATATATTTCACAGGTATTGGCGACCTGTATACACTATTATGTTTCTTCTATTATACTTTGCTGATCGGTAAGGGCAAACGATAACAATCCGACCGAATTCAGACCAATATTTTTTGTTTTATTATTACGTTGTCTTGATTGAAGTTAGGCTGATTCTTGTTATTCGCCATAATGCCTGCAAGGAGGGCGCCACAGAAAAATGTGAGATTTTAGGGACGCTGGTCCTTTTGACTGTTCAAAAGGGAAACATAGATTTAGAAATAGGCGAAAATAGGAAGAAAGTGAGGAAAGCAATCTTGTTCGGGGTAATTTAACCTTTGATGTATATTCCTGGACATGTTAATTTGTTTGTATATCTTTCTGAATCAAATCAATTCAATTAAACAGAACACAGAATAAAGAATATAGACAATAAAAATCTGGGAGATGTAACTCTATAATACCCCTACAATTTGATTGAGAAAAACAATATCCATGACATCTCGAGGTTGTTCCTCATGAATATATATTGTAGCAGCGACTGAATGCATTAATAGTCATTGCACAGTGCGTTCAAGAAAAAAGAACGTATTTAAAGAAAAAATAATTGAGGGCGCTGTTTTTACAGCTAGCACCGTGTTTTATTTGCTCTCTCATTTTATTATTTTACCCAGAATTTATGTTTTTACTTTGGAATTTCAATTTTTGGATAAATGATTGTGCTTATTGGACTGCACGGACTGGTTTGGTGAACTGTCATTATATTTTTGTGGAATCATCAAATGATATTTTGTGTTCATTTGTTGCCCCGTTCGACTGCTACTGCTAGACTTCTTCATTCAATGGCACAGTGAGTACCGTACACTAACATGTCACGCCAATGCTATAGACGTCACGATTGGTGCTCCGCACTCGAAACGCTTTTATTACTTGGTGTTTTAATACTCGTGATGTAGCTTTATTGCATAACTTCGGACGGGAGCAATCGCCCGAAAAACAAATAGTTGCGATATACTCGCGATGAACTTTTCAAGTTATGGAATAGTAATAGCCAGTACCCCATTTTTTTACCACAAGATGTCTTTTCTACAATACATACTCTTGGTATTGCACACAGAAAAGGAGGATGCCGGGCTGGCAAGAAAACAAGACGGAAAATAAGCGTAGTACTTGATAGGTACTCTCGTCAACTGTTCTTTCCACAATCTAAAAGAGAAAGAACTTTGCTTGATATGAAGACTGCTGGTGGTTCGTCTGCATTGCCCCCAATACTACTTCTAAATGCCAGGTCATTGTGCAACAAATTTGACGATATTTAGCCAACTGCTGTCTCCCAGTACAGTGGTATCAGCTTAATCGCAGTAACTGAAACTTGGTTCACTCCTGACAAGCCATCATCTTGCTTTGACTTACATGAATTCACTTTACATCGAGGTGACCGTGTGGATCGAACTGGAGGGGGTGTCGCGTTGTACTGTAGAAATGACATAAACTCACGACTGGTGTACAAAAATTTGGTTCCACCACACCTGGAAATTATTTGGGTAGAACTTCATCTTCATCTTTGACTATTCTTCTAGCGAAGAACATTTACATGTATGCTTGAGTTGTCTATACTCCGCTTTGTTCTCCGTATCGCCAAGAAATAACTGAGCATATTATCCAAATGACTGATTTGATCAACTCTACAGATTAAGGCTTGAGGCATATTCTGTATTGACCCTTCATGACTATTTCTGCTCGTTTTTTCAGCTTTTCAATGCAGACCTCATCCAACACTTTTAAATCCTGCTCTTTTCGTGATGGCATGATCATAACAAGCATGGTACCATTTTAAAGAGAATTATATGATCTTTCGAACGATGTCAAATATGCATTGTGTAAAATTTGAAGTTGGGAAAAATTAATGGCCAACCTCAGGTTTCAAAAACTTTTTTTGAGGGGTTTATTTATCAATTATTATCTCCTTTTGTTGGGGGTGATATTGAGCATTTGTGATAAATGTGTATTCTCCCCCCCCCTTTTTCTATGTCTCACACATCAAAAATGACCAAGGTAACGGTTTCGTGGAGTGTAAAGCTTGGGTCGACAAAGATGTGTGTGTAGAGAGAGGCAGTACACATGAAGCATGCATGCATGCATGGAGCGACTGCCCCATCACTTTCTTAAACAAACCGTCAGCATAGATGAAAAAGAATTCCGGGATTAAAAAGCATCTCTATGAAAAAAGTCGGAAAGTTCTTAATATCTTCCATGGATTTTGAAACGTTACTAACTCGTTATCGATTACAGCGAGGTATCCATTGGAACAATGTTCTATACCCAGGGGGTGGATCCAGGATCTTTCAAAGGGGGGGGGGGCACATATTGACTAGCAAAAAAGTTTTCAACAATAAAAGAAGGACATTTCGTATAAGAAAACAATTGACAAGCAAAAAATAAAGCACACTTCTCTTTTAAAGGCATGTTAACATTACAAATTTTTAATTGTGCATCTAAAAAGGTGGACAAGGTCCGGCTTTGTCCCCTCCCCTGGATCCGCCAGTGGCGCTACCCTATGTGTAGAGGTGCTGTGGCTCAGTGGATAAGTCTCCGGACTGTGAACCACAAGATACGGGGTTCAAATCCCATCACAGCAGTAGCGTCCTTTGGCAAGGCCTTTATCTACATTTGCCACTCTCGACCCAGGTGTAGTTAATGGGTACTCGGTAGGAAGGAATTCCTTGAATGCTTGATGCGCCCGAACAGGGTAACCGTGCTAAAGCCGGGGTAATAGTATGCAGCGCTTAGAAAAAAATTGCATATTATTATTATTATCATTTATCTGAAATTGCCTCCAGCCTCAAACGAACGCCTTCAATGTATTATGTTCAAGACATTGAAATCGTGAGCGATACTCTGTGGTATATCAATGCTTCTGGGTTTAACTTGTAGGATATCGCATGTCCCACATCTGTAACTGTCTTTTTGGTACACATTACCACTAATTTCCGGAGCCCTATAGAAAGGAACATGAATATTTGAAGACGCTTTAAGATTTAAGAAGCAGAGTGTATATTTGTGAATCACAATTTGGTTTTCGATCTAATCGTAATACTACTCAAGCAACTCAAGCACTGATGAATTGTCACATGCGATTGGCAATCATTTACACACAATTGGAATATTCCTGGACTTTTCCAATGCTTTCGATACAATGGATCGTAATATCTTTTTAGAAAAGTTTTCGTCACACAATAGTGTTAGAGGGGAAAGCCTTGAAATGGATCAGGAATTACTTATCAAATAGAAAACAATATGTACAAATAGATAATCATAATTCAGCGTTATGACCAATAAATTGTGGTGTTCCACATGAAAACATCCTTGGCCCCCTGATATTTATCATATACATAAGCGACTTTTATAAATCTTCAGACGTTTATCTTTGATTTTATTTTCAGACGATTCCAACCTATTTTATTTTCATGCTAACCCAATTACGCTTCTTTCTACTATAAATCTTGAACAAAAAACGTGTAGTACAGTGAGTTAGAGCCAACAAATTATCTCTAAACATCTTTAAAAAAAATATGTTATTTAGGAACATTCATATTAAAAATTATTTTCAAAACTGTATCGCGGAATGTTCGTTTAATTGATACATTTCGACATTTCTTTCCAAAATCACTATTTAGTCTTTATATTTTCACTTATACTTCTGCATTTTAAATATGGAATACTGGCTTGGGGTAACACTCAAACGAGTCTCACTGACCGAAAACTTATTCTCCAAAGGAAGGTTACAGGATTATACAGAATATTCCTTTTCGTTGTCATACTGCTGATTTGATCTTCAAGTCGAATCTCCTAAAATTTCCGGATTTATATCTTTTCCGTACAGGACATTTCATGTACAAACTGATCATAAATGAAATACCAAAATTTTGATGATCATGTTTACAACCCCCCCCCCCCCGCCATTCACAATAATCCAACCCGACAATCCTAAAACTTCCACGTTCCCCGTACCCGGACTGTCCTTGCACCAAAAAACAATCACCTTCTATGGTTTTAAATCTGGAACTCGCTCAGCAATGACATAGTAAATGTTGCCAGTTTGAGCTGTTTAAAGACTAAACTGACGAAACAAATTCTTCAATCATATAAAGCAAATTCCAATTATGCGGTCGGTAACCGATCCCCAGTACCTCCCCCCCCTCCCTATACGTCTCTCTACCTCGCTCTCTTCCACTCATTCTCCTTCGTCGGTCTTATGCCCTTTACTCTTTTTTTTTGGGGGGGGGTACTCCTTTCCCTCTTCCTCTTTCAACCACATATGTGCACCACCCTATCCTCTCGATTAGATTCTTGTTCCATTATCTCGGTATTTATTTATCAACCTTTTCCTTCTTTCTTTCTCTCTCTCATTTTCGTTTTTATACCTGTACCTAATAATATTTGATCAATTATTTGAGGTGTCCGCACTCAACAAGCCCCGCTCTTTAGTGGATCCCTCCATTTACTCAACTTTTATTTTATGGAAAAAAGTTTTAAAAGTAGCCTTGCAAATTGTTCTACATAATTTTATTTTCATTCTATATATTTTTTTAATCGGTTGATTTGATTATCACTTTAATTAATGTTTACCATAAACACTTATTTACTTTTCATATAGCCAAATTGCTAGCAATGTATATATTTTTTTCATTTGTATGGTTATCATTTTATATCTTTGTAATTAATTTCTATGTTTTATAATTGAGTTAAAGAATAAAATAAACTTGAAACTTAGAAATTGAAAAATATCTTCATACTTTATCAACAGCCCATGTAAAATTGACAAGGTCAATGCCTGAAATTGATAAGAGGTTATTTTGTTTTCTGCGATCTGCTGGTAACGAAGGTGTTTATTACTTTTCTATCCTCTTAATCTTAAATTACAATCTGCTATCATCTGATCATGGATAGATTTACCCTTGATTTTCCAATACGGCGACACACAATTTACTATGACATTATTTGTCAGCTAGATTTATTCGCGATACTTTAATTATCACGAGTATTGGTACTCACGAGTTGGTACTCGCCCAACATAATACAGACTACACATTTTCGTCCATCAACTGTTCGTCACATTGACCAACAATCATTCGATATTTACTGATATACCCATCTAATCTACATCTGCGTGCAGGTCAACGCTGTTTTTTTTTCATTAATAACACCATTCCATTGAGGAATTTGCATATCCGAAATGGTGATGCCATTAAATATTGACGTTTGTCAGAAAAATATACGGGAAAGTATTTTAGAAAAAGGACATTGACGTGTTTTTTTTAATGCCAGTTTCCTGGGTTGGTACCTCTTTAGGCACGTGACACAATGGGAATAGGATAAATTTAATGATACATAAAATCATGAATGCGTCGAATGGATGTCGAAAGCTCTGCCTTTTGAGAACATTTTTCGGAATAAATTTATGACATCAACAATTGTATGTTAGAAAAATGTTTACAAACTTGTATCTGCGAACTTTAATTAAAAAAAAATAACAGAAAAACTTAATCTAAATACTTACATGCAAAAATTAGAATGGTTATCATTTTATATAGTTACACGTACCCAACAAGCCTGTTGAAGTACAGTGCTTGTAGCAACATAACATATTTGATAACTGAATTAAGGTCACACCGAATAACATCTTCAAGACATATACATTTTTTTTTTTTTGGGGGGGGGGGGTAAATATTTAGAGTATGCAATAACATCTACATCTTATTCAACAAAATCAATTCAATATACATGTTTTCACAAAGAGTTGCATACAATAAAACATATCAATACAAATAGCATGAATAAAAATCAATTATAAACGAAAAGGCATACAAAGAGATCATGCAGAGGGGTAGAAAATCTATTATTCACGGGTCATGTAGTTTATACATGTATTGCGGTGTATGTTTGGGGGTCAATAAAAGTTCTTTAAAAAAATCTACATCTTATTCAAGTTCAAATCGATGCTTTTGGTATTATCGATTGTATACGTGAACGGGTCGATTCACTATTATTTTTTTAAGCAGGGATTAGTAGAATAGCCCAGCAATGGATCTTTTTAATAGCTTATTTCTGCGATTGATTACATCGACTTTTTTGTGTTGTGAAATTCCCATTAAAAAGTGTACAAAAATGGCATAGAAAAATTTCTTTTTTTTAAAGGGATTAGGTCCATTCTAGTTTGGTTGCAACAGGGGTCAGGACCACAAAGAAAGGTTTTGGAAAAGAATATTTAAAAAAAATATGAAGACAGGTAGATTTTTTTTTATACCCAATATTATGTTCATATGGTAGGGTATCATGATAATTTACTTTCACATAAGAATATTGCAATTTGGGAGAACAAAAAAATGATTTTCTTGGAATGGACCTAACCCCTTTTGCAACCAAACTCTTCTGAAAAACCCATTTGGGTGTTAAGGCCATTTTTCATTAATTGTATTGTTTTCTGTCTCAAAACCTATAGATTCTAGTCGTTCTGGTGATACCAAAGAAAAATTTGTAATTAAAAATAAAACGCGAATAAAAAATAAAAATGGCAAAGAGATATCACTTTTTATTCAAACGAGATTGAATTTATTTCAGTGTGCTTGCAAAAGAGGCTAGGTCCACAATGATAATTTTTTTGAGAAAAAATGTATAGAAAAAAATTGAAGACAGTTAGATTTCTTTTGTAGCCAATTTATGTTCACATGATAGGGTAGTACATCATGACAATTTAGTTTCTCATCAAATATTTCATTAAGTGAGAATAAATAAACATTATTTTCTTTTCTCGGACTGGTCCAAAGTGGACCTAACTGCGTTTCCAACCATACTTTTAATACATGTATACTAGCCTTACAGATTGAAAGCTAATTTACAAAAATAAGACCACGCCCCTTCACACTCAATAACCTGCCATAATTTAGGTACGGTTTCCATGTAAACACAGTGACGTTTTGTAGAAGTGAGCTCCGGTTTTGTGTCTGCCCATGAGGAGAAGTCGACTGGTGAGCCATCTGTCCATTCAAACGGGTCTTCGATATTTTTATTTGGACGATGCAGTCCTACCCACACGTATTTAGACAACTGAAAATGAATAAACCGGAGCGAAGTGTGGAAGGGGTGTCATTATATATATACATATATCTAAACCCATCTTCACCTGACAAAGGAAATTATAATTGGTATAGTGTCGAAAATCTGTCTACGTTGATCAATCGGATTGGGTTTGCCCTAGCCACTAACCCGTCTCTGTGGTCTAGTGGTTACGGCACCGGCGTTCAAAGCTGGGGGCCAGGGTTCGATTCCCGCCGGAGACATTTTTTTGGGCATCACCAATTTTTCCAAAGGGTAGATAGCTCTGAGGAACCTTGATTTAAGCTACGCCTACCATTGTTCTCTTCATCCATTTCTTTACAATATTTAAATAAAAAAGAGTTGCCAAAAGCTGTTGTACATGTATAAATTTACACACACGCACACACACCCACGCACACACCCACAAACACACATACACACATATATATATACATGTAGTAAATATATTATCCACGACAATTTCAATATCATAATTGAATGATCAAGTCGATAGGGAATATGGCGATAAAGAATGCATTTTTAAAATCAATGATTACCTGTATTGGTCATTCATGACTCATAGATAATTCATCATATAACACAGCTTCATTCTGAAGTATTGCTTTGTTTTCTTTTTTTCATTCACAAAAAGAAGGAAATAAATGAAGGAATACCCATTCAACTAGAAATATAATTGATTGTAACTTCGAATTAATGTGTCTGATTAGGATCGCTCCTTCCATTTTGCCAATTTCATATATCTTAGACATGATTTCCAATACACTGGTCATATAAGTATCCGCCTAAAACGATTTTTTTATTACCGTCCGATTAAAAAAAGAAAGTCTGTCCATATTATGAATACTGGACACAATCCAACAGCATTTTTCAAGAGTGCAGAATTCGTATACGCTCTTCATTGACTGCAATACAAAACTTCAACATCATAAGAGTTACATTAAAAATGTTTACGTACCTCTGGTTGGCTAATTATAAAATCGAACTCTTCCTGGCTGTGTATAGACAAAAGATCATTTTGCCCTGAACCGGTGACGAGGCTACGACAATTCAACAAAGCTTGATCAAATCCCAGCTCCTTGTTGAAGTAACGATAGCAACTCCCATTAAAAGAGATCCACGAATCGGGCAATTCCCAGCTGATTTTTCAAGAAAACACAAATATGTTCTATGAAAATATTTGTTGATTAGGAATGATGGATCTAGAGATAGGTTCCAGTTGCCAATATTCCCCTCACGTACCGCAGTTATTACACAATAAGATTTCATGTTGCTGAATTGTCTTATAAAAATAGTACATAATCTCTGTTATTGTGAAGAAAATAGTACAATTTATTAAAAAAAATACATGGCTGTGACGTATTCTACCTACAACACCCCTACACCGGTCAAATAGTGTACCTCTGTATTCAGTAGCACCGCGAACCGTCCTCTCTTCGCACTTCGATGCGAAAGTTAGTTTGGCAGAAAACGCGTTTAAAGAAAAGCTTTTTCAAAATCAGCAATAAGTGCACCTACAAGGAGAGCAAATTGTTTACCGGTGTCTTTGTTCAAAACTTCAGGTTCCAAAGTTCCACCCCGTATCTTTATATTTTCTTGAAGTGAACTATTTACGCTACAGTGGGCATCGTAACAGAGCGGACGGTTCGTGGTGAAATCGAGAGGCGCGATAGCGCACTGTATCTATTCATCAAACGAAGACACCGATAAATAATTTGCTCTTCTTGTAGGTGCACTTATTGCTGGTTTTGAAAAAGCTTTTTTTTCAATGCGTTTTCTACCAAACTAACTTTTGCATCGAAGTGCGCAGAGAGGACGGTTCGTGGTGCGTGCGACGATTCATGTACAGTGCCGGCCGCGGGAAACGTCACGCCCGAGCACGCAAACAGCCTAGGGGGCTTTCGCGTCTAACCGAGGGTATTCAAGGGGAGCAGTCTAGGGCGTTTAGACGGGCCCGCGGTTTCCCGCGTGCTATATAATATTGGCCGTGCCCGCACTTACCCTCGGAAATCCGAGGGTACGTACATTGCACTATGTTTACATGTACTTCGATTATCTTGTGATAGACCATTATGTTTTTAAACTAGCGTGATCGGGATCTATTGTAGGTTGAATTTTTGATTTAAGATGTTATTTGTTTTGTTTTCTTTTATTCTTTAATTTCTGTTTCCCTTTTAATTCTTTTCCCTTATTATATCTTTCCCTTCTTTCCTTCCCTGTTTCCTTTCCGTTTTTCTTCTGTCTTTGTTTCTTTCAAATAATGAAGGAATTATTTTTCTTTCTTTTCACCTCGGCTGGAACGTCGAAGCTATTATCGCAATGAATCTAAAGTTTTCGACATATAGATGCATGCATATACTCTCGGACGAAGGCCTTCTCCGAGTCTTGACATTTTTTCAGTGCTCATTTATCATTTCTTTTCGCTGGAATAGTCACAATGATCGTTGATTACGATACAACGTTACGACGTGTTTATGACATCGGTCATGCGCGAGGTCGACTCATGATATTTCACCGCCTCCTTTTTGTGCCACGATCTTTCTTTGATTTCTTTAAAGGGGGTTGTCGATTACGATCCGACGTTGGTGTGTTCTTTCGACATCACATCATGCACGGAAGGCAAGAGCCCCACTTATTGTCATTTTATCTCATTTCGGTATTGATATTTTATAAACCTTTATCATAATAAGCGGGGTATATAGGGGCCGGGGGGAGCAAAAAAAAACCCCTCTCATATCGGGGAAAATTGTTCTTTCTCACATCATAAAAAGTAGACGCGCAAAAAGCGAACCCCAGCAAAACTGGTTGTGCTCATCGATTTTTTTTATTTGGTTCTTTTGTTATTGTGCAGTCTGGGAGAGTCTTGCTCCCCGTCCACGCCGACCCCTCTCCTTTGATCACATCCGCTTCCCAATTTATGACAGGATGTTCTTAGAAATGGGGGGGGGGTATTAATTATCTGATGCGTCAACAACAATGAATAAGGATATTCTTTTCAATTCGGTTCAAATCGGGTCTTTAAACCCCCACCCTGTAAAAAGTATAACTTTACCCCAATGTTGCAGATTTAACAAGTTTGTCTTTTTGCTAAAACATCTGATTACATTATCTGCTCTTGATTGCGGTGTTAGTTACCTCGGTAGATATTCGGATTGGGAAGATAATAATAATTAACATAATCAAAGTAAAGATTACTTGTCCAACGCATTTATTACGCGCAATTTTATAAAAAGTTATAGATGGGTTTAAAACGAATATTAATATCCTTGATACACTTATATGATGATCGTCGAAGTAAAGATTAACCTATCATTTTTACGAACTGCAGTTTTATATAGATAGATTAGTAGGATATCATTTATGGTCTAGACATTGTTTCAATTATTTCATTTCAGTAAAACAATATTTTCCTTCGAATATATTTTGTTATATGAATTGGAAATGATAAAACAAAATCACAAAACCAAACCACAGCTTGGTACAATACATAATTCAGTGTTATATGGAAGATACAAATAATAATGCATGAGATTTGTATATCGCACTTTCCATCATGATTAGATGCTCAATGTGCTCCAGAGCAGAACAACAAAACTATTTGCATATATGTAACTATGAAAAACTTTCCTAACGCATTTAGCTTAAATGCTTAAACCCAAGCAAAAGTATGTTTTTGAAAGCTACTATGACGTGTTGTATGGAATGGGTACTTAGCGAGTTGATTATCACTTGCCGACAAAGCAAGAATGGAGCTATACAAACCCTTCTTTTCTTTTATTAAGAATTTTAGTGGGTGCTCACGCAAACGCTAACTATCAAACCTAACTTCTTTTCGGGGAACAAAGGAGTTAGTCGAGCCAAGTTGAAGAATAAAAGCCCGTCCGGGTTCACCTCTATACAATATAGTCGAAAATCCCTTTAATCATCACGCTCGATATCCCCCGCTATATTTTCTCTTTCTCTCCCTTTCCCCTCCTTTTTACCCCCCCCCCCCATTTATTCACTCTTTTCCTTCTTGCTCCCCTTCATATTTTTCTCTTTTTCCCTCCTGCTGTCCCTGTATATATTTTTTCCCTTTCCTTCTTTTTTCCCTTTCCTTTATCCCTTCTGTTCCCTTTCCCCCCTTCCTTTTCTGTGCCCCCTTTCACTCCTTGATTTGTTTCTCCCCTTTATTTTCTATTGCTTTCCCTTCCCCTTCTTTTGTAATACCCCCTCCGTTATATTGCGAAACAACAGTTTCTTGTATTCTATAGAAATGTATAAGTAGCTTAATTTAACATAGCATTATATGTTGGGAAGAGAGAATGAGTAGTTTTATAACTAAACGATAAATGAAAATTAATTTGATGATGAGAGGTGCATATGAAAATGATGTCCACAGATAAACATCGGGAAAAGATGAGAGCTAGTGGTTGAGATAGATAAAGGTAAATCAGGAAGGGGATAAAAAATGATGAAAATTAGAGAGGGGTTCCAGTATTTTGATAAGAATAGTCGTATCCTTTTCTTTCCTTTTCCTTGTTTCTTTTCTTAGTCCCTTTCCCTCTCTCTTTCTCGCCTTCAGTAACTCTTATCCCCGCTATTTCATCTTTCTCAATTTTCCCTTCCTTTTTAATTTCTCACCCCTTATTCCTTCTCTTTATCCTTCTTTCTTTTATTTGCCTTCCACCTTCCCTCTTTTCTTTCTATCTCACCTTCGCTTTTTTTCATCACCTCTGTTTTCTTTCTCTCTAGGTTCTTCTTCTTGTTTTAATTTCCCCCTTCCTTATCCCTTCTCCATTTTACCTTTTCCCTCTTTCTCTTCTTCACCCCCCCCCCCCCCTCTATTCTCTTTCTCCCCTTTCCCCTTCTCTCAGTCCGGGCTCCCAGTTTTCTATTTCTTTTATCAGCCTCTTATTACCTTTTGCTTCCGATTTGAAAGATAGTTTTCGAAAAGTTTTAGTGTTATAGTGCCGGCCGCGGGAAACGTCACAGTGCCCCGGGGATAGACGCGGGCGGTTCCCTAGGGCAATAATTTTCTAGGGGAGTGGACGCGGGCGTCTTCCCGCGTCCGCTCCCCTCAAATGCCCGCTACGGGCTACCGCGTCCGCCCTAGGGGCACTGTGACGTTTCCCGCGGCCGGCACTGTATATATGTATATATATATATATATATATATATATATATATATATATATATATATATATATATATATATATACATATATATATACATATAAATGTTTTTATATATACCTCTCAAGAAAGTTTGGCCACTAATTTCTCCCAATTCCCAACTTTACACAATGCATATTTAATATCATTCAAAAGATCTTTTAATTCTCTTTAAATTGTTACCATGCTAGTTATGATCATGCCATGGCGAAGAGAGCATGATTCAAAAATTTTGGATGAGGTCTGAATTGAAAAGCTGCAAAACGAGCGGAAATAGTCATGAAGGGTCAATACGGAACATGATTCTTTTCTCTGTGGCAATAGAGATGGAAATCCATTCAAATCAAGCCCCTGCTTCTTTGTTTTGGATGTTTTGTTATGATGGTTCTGTGAGATAACATGGTTTGAGTCGTAGTTTGAAATGCCCATGCATGTTTGTTTATCTGTTATGTGTTTGCTTGTACAGAGGTGTATTTGATTCCATGTTAGTATTGATGTTAAGGTGCATGAAAACAAAAGTATCCGCTGACAAACTCATTCATCACCACGGAAAAAAAAGAACATTAGTTTTCAATAAGTGTTGTTTTGCAACTTTTGAATTTTGACCTTGCCATACATTTCAAGGCACTTCAATCTCCATGTGAACCATTATCATATCATGTAGGGTATCATTTTAAAGAAAATTAAATGATCTATTCATTTGTGTTCATCAATATATACTTAAAGCGAGGAGGAATTATCGATCAAAGTCAGATTTTCAAACTTTTTTGAGGAAATAAATAAATAGGCCCCTCTTCCCCGAGGCGTGGCTATACACATACCGCAGACTGTGCCGTAATATCCAGATGTGCAGACGCACTCAAAGCCTTCTGATGTCTCCACACACGTTCCTCCGTTCTGACAGGGGGACGAGATGCAATCTGGTATGAAATGATGCAAGCAATATATATGATATACGCATCTTTCCTCGGAATTTATGTATCACGGATATAGACAATAGGTGTGAGACAGTACAGTGAGGGAGTTGAGTTTGCGTGAGTGTAGGGGTGTATATGTATCGATGGAAATGCTCTCCTTCAAAAAGACAAGACAGTGTTGACACTTTAAGTGTGATCACTCAAAATCATTTTGTGAAAACACGGTATGCGCATTAAAAATGTTTCGGTTTTGCTTTATTTATTATCATAAGTTGACTATTCATTTTAAAAAATTATGCAATTTTATTCATGTTTCATAGATATAATTGTTATTCTGTGTTGGTATGAAATTTGATTAAGACCTAATTTAAATTAAAGGCTTGAAAAAAAAATATACAACGGCTGTCTTGATTTTTAGATTTTCACTTCAAATTATATTTATCTTCCATGAGGATATCAAAATGTTATTGTTTTTATTCACATGCAGATCTATCTTGGTCTGTATCAACAGCTCTCCTGACTGACTGCTAAAAAAGCTTGTGACCTTGTCGACCATTCAATTGCAATTGGGAAATTGGTCAACGTATCTGTTTCATTTTAAGGTAACTCCCGTGGGAACTCGTCAGGACAGCATTTTTTCCTGGTAAACGCCAAGCTGGTATATAACCAATTACCTAGGACATATTTTACGTCTAGGTTAATCAGTCATAGTGGCTGACCTTATCAAACGACAGATATTACTCTCAGGCATTTTCATCAAAGTGGAGACAATGTCAGAGTTGGGATTCGAACTCGCAACCTTGCGATTATGAGTCCAATGCTGGACCACACGACGTAGGAATTGCTTAACCAGTTGTAGCATGGATTTCTGACTTCCACTTAATCCGCAACGACAAGTAAGGTACAAAGGTTTCCTCTCTAAACCTCCTTATCTCAACTCAGGTTTACCAAGGGGACAAAGCATGGTTACCTAGACTTGATGTTTGATTTTTTTTTTACCATATTCTATCTTTAAGTGCATATTGACTTCAAAATGTATTTTCATACTCTGTATGATTTATATCCCTTTGTTTTCTGCTTCACGTCACTTTCCAATGCAATCTTCTTCTTCTTCCGGCCTTCAGAATACTCTCTCTACACCTCCTTCAACTCATTTATCTGTCTATTCCTGCCTATACAACCGCATGTGTTCTCTGTTACTTATTCCTGCAAAGGTTTCCTAATTTCTTTCTTTCTCCTTCATTTGTTATTAATCTTCGGTCATGATTTGAAGATGGTATGATGGTGTTTACGTACATAGATTCATTTCTTGTATTTCATCATACGATGTAAATTTCACCCATTTCAGCCTTGGGCTGCCATGTAATTTTCCTATAAACATCTTTTCAAACTCAAATTTCAATATTTTCCTTCCTGCCCATAGAATAGGTATGATATATGTATCATTACTATTAAATTACGCAGCCAATTCGACATGTTTGAAATTTCTCCAAACAACTTGCCATAGTTTGCATACTGCTCTGCAAATTTGAAATTTAGAAATCAAAAATGATGTAATTCATGAAATAATTGCAACTTATATTTTACATTCACAGTCTTATTTCCTAAGGCTTTCATTTTTTTATATAAATGCTTATTGTGGTATTCTTAGCACGCCATTAATGGCAAAGAGTGGAACACCTTTTGAAGTGTATGCGAACTACTCATTCTCTCCAGGTTTGATTTGATTTGATTTATTTTTGATTTGATTTATTTTATTGATTTCCGTTTCACAACATAAGAATGATAAATATAACATAAGGTCGAAAATACTGCAAAACATAATAGATATATATAACATAATCTTAGACTTAAGGAACATGATTTAACAAATTAAAAAAAAACTAATATGACATTTGTATTTGAAAGTAAAACGGAGGGTCTTGCCGAAAAAAGCCAAGCTTGTACAAAAGGCAAGACCCTAAATAAACTTAGTTTCATTACACACAAAAAACACTGAGTCGTAATGATATGTAGAGCTTTTGTTTACAACTAATTACAAACAGCATTAAGGTGGAAGGGGGGGGGGTTAGGGGAAGAAGAGGGGAGGGATAGAGAAGTGCAGTGCACATGACGTAGAAAGAAAGCGGGCAGCAGGAGCAGGTAGATTGCCACAGCATTCTCAACAGAGTCGTTTGCAATATTTGCCCACCTGAAATATAACGCATTCATATTGCAATATTACTTGGTAAACATACAAGCCATGTCTTAAATGCATTGTAGTTTATCCACAAAAAATTATAGGTTGGTATGTAGCTCGCTCTCCCTTTAAAAAAATAACAAAACAACAATCATGTTTTCGTTACATTATGTTCCCTCGTTCGAACAATACCTGGAAGATTGCAGATCCTTCCTTGAGTAAGAATCTGATCAAACCGTGGAAGTGAAATGGTTTTGTTGGTGATAGTCTTCGGTACGAGTTCAATGGAACTTCCATTAGGTAAGGTAACGATACCACAGTGAATGTTGACTTCTTGGCAATCTACCGACAGCTGACCAAGTACCTTGGCGGCAAGAAGAACTGGATATCAAGATAAAAAAATGAATAAAAAAAAGTATCGACGAGGGAACCTCCTACGAGGACGAGGTTCTACGATACGTTTGTGTATAGAAAAACATTCTACTTTGCTTTAACCTTGCTTTTGGCTTCAAAACATGCTCCGAAGGTGCATAGTTGACATGTACGTGGTTAAAGAAAAATTCCAGTAGTTGCAGTAAACATTGATTTCATGAGAAAGTCTGTAAAACAAGGCTTAATTGTCAGTATATCATCGAGGATCTAGATCTGGTACAATAACATTAACCTAACTTTGTGAAATCTTGAAATCTACGCTAAAAAATTTTCACACCGAAGATCCCCAACACAGATAAGTGCACGTGGGACAATGTTTGATTATTGCTTAGATTAAGTAAGAGCGTCGGGCCCGACGCTCTACCCGACTCCTGTGCTTATTTGCTGATTTCTCAGAAATTACACAATTTCTTCCAGAATCCTTTGGCACATGCCTTTTATTTATACAAACAGACACTTTGGTGGTCATTCAATGGATTCTGTACGAACTCATTTTGATATCGTTACCAAACTATCATTTACCTTTAAATGACTGCAGTGTTTTCGATAGTATAGTATTAGTTTGAATGGAAAATCGTGTTATGTGGATAAAGGTGTGTTTTTTTGACAAACATACATTAAACACCCGGCCTCGTGGTCCCTCCCGCAGGACAAAATCGAATTAGATGATACCGGTGGAAAAGAAATTGATGATATTGATAGCAATTTATGATGAAAATGATAACCCTGATGGATACTAAAGAAATAACATTATCAAGCTATAATCAGATGATAAAATTAGACTAATTATCATAATGGTAATTGATTTTAATCAAAATGAAAACCTATTACATTTTCATATTACGGAAGTAATGGTAATGGTGATGATAATACTAGCTCACTATGATGATGGTGATGATGGTAGTGATGATGATAGCAATATAACATTGTCTGATCTAAATTCACAAGTCGCAGACGTAGAGAGTGTTAGATTGAGACATGTTCAATATTATTTTTTTCCCATTTTCACATTGAATATATAGGCCTATCCATATAAACCCCTCAAAAAAGTTTTGCAACTCAGTTTTGGGGGATGATATCTGTTTGGTTAATGAAGTATAAAAGATAAAACTGGTTTCATTGGAAAGCTGAATTATTCCTCTTTACAATGACATGCCATTTGCTGTGATTATGTAATCATGGAATATGCAGTCACCATGAACATTGAGAAAAGTCAGAAGTGAAATGTTGCAAAGGCATTGATTTCTAACAAGAGTCTCCATTTCTATAGAATTTCCACCATGCAGGCCGGCCGGTGACAGTGAATGCACTCGGTCCATCCTCGAAACAATTGGAAATTCGCTATTGGAAACGACGCATTTTGCAACATTTCATTTCTAACATTGCTGCGTATTATCATGTCTGTGTATTTCATGATAACACTAGCATTACAAATGACACATGATTGTAAAGGAGAATAATCATGCTTTCTAAAGATATCACTTTTACACATGATGATGGCACATTAAGAAATTTATTGGCACTCAAACTTGCAGTTTGAGTTGCAGAACTCAAACATGAAATGGCAACGAATTTTGCAACATTTCATTTTTGACATTGCTGCATATTTATCATGTCTGTGTATTTCATGATAACACAAGCATTACAAATGACACATGATTGTAAAGAGGAATAATCATACTTTCTAATGTTACCACTTTTACATATGATGATGGCTCACGAAGAAATTTATTAGCACTCAAACTTGGGTTGCAGAACTTTTTTTGAGGGGTTTATATATGAAAATATACATGTACATGTATATAAAAATATATTAATGTCCGACAGCAAACATTAAATCTGAAAATACAATAAACATTTAATCTGAGCGGTTAAAATTGCCGGATGTGCCTTGTAGGTCAATAGTACAAATAGCTCAGATGATTGCGTGTTCTCATTTAAGAACCGTGACTTGATGTGAACAACAAAGGTATCATAACTTACCAAAGTACATAAGCCCAACTATTAGAAACATATTTTTCTCAAAACATAACGCCATTTTCGTGTCCGCCAACACTGATCGTTAGTGATGATAAGAAACAGGTCTGAATAGTGACGCAGCAACGAAACTCAGAGGAACATCTGGTACAGAATGATATGAACTGTCGTACCTCTAATAAAGCTGGAGCTAGATCGTACCTCTAATAAAGCTGGAGCTAGATCTTACCCTGAATCGACAAAAGAATGTCGATCAGAAATACTAATTATTAAACCTTAATTGTCGGCATTCTAGTCGATGCTGGCTAGATGCTATTATTCTCAGATTGAGACAAATTAATATGAAAGTGATCATGCTAATGAGCTGCACACCAATAAAGTGTATACAAAATGGAAATTAAATTTATTTGTTAACCTTTTTGCACAATTCTTTATTCAATCCTGAAAATTGACGTGTGTGCTGTTGCTACCTTTTTAGTTCTTTCACCTACTTTTCACTGCTTGAAACAAATTACACTCATGCAGGTGGTGGGGGGGGGGTGGCTGTCGCCACTTATGTCCCAAAGCATTAACGTGTCCTCGATTTTGTGAATGCCATTATTAATCTCATAACGTGATGGAGTGATGACTTATATTCATTTGGTATCTTATTGGTTCAAATAATGGTTTTTAATGAGCAAGGTTGATCATCTTGTGGCGACTCATGCTGAACGGCTAGTACAATAAAATAACCATTTGTTTCTTATTATTTACCATCATCGCTAAGTATTAAAGATTCCTTTCACACTCTGAACACGGACGTATAATGAGCGGTATAATGAGCAATATGATACAAATAAAGAAAAAAAAAGAAAGGACTTGTGGAGTCTATAGATGAATAAAAGGAAATTTTATTTGGAATCATGTCGCCGAAGATCTAGAACACAGTCCTGTTCTATGGATGGGTCAATAAGCTCAATTCGGAAAGGCCCCGGCAATTGAATAGATGACTTTAAGAAATGCCAAAGACAATATTTTCTACTCTTACGAATTTCTCCTCACTTATTACATAACCCATCTCAATATATATGAAATTACCTGTTTTTTAATTCAAATAATTCATTTAGCAATAATAAAGGAAAAACGTTTCACACATCATGTTTCTTTCTTTGCAAAGGCGCCAACCCACATTGTGGTACTCTCCACCGAGGTGCTAAATAGGTACCCAGTAGGATGTGAAAGTAATTGTAGCTGATGCAATGAAGACTGGCTGGAATACTCCCCAAGGAGTGGATAATGTGCATGCATTGTGTGCGAGAATGACATATTGAATCCGATGACAGTCAATGGCCATGGCTGTGAGTCTGGAAAGCGTTTCTTGGAAAAAATTGTCGTATGGTTAAACAAACGAAACCTCATTTATTTTACAGTGTCCATTATAGTGGCATATATGATAGCTTTTTAGAGGGTTAATGTTGATGACGATCGATTGCAAGCCACTATACCGTGATATCTATATCTATATCATTCAATGCTAAGAAGCCAAAATATAAACATGTCTGTCTGTTTGTGGTTTTCTCCAAGTACCCATTCCCTAATTAGCCTATAATCTAGGCGGAGGTAGCCTCTTGTCGAGGCCCTGGCGGCTGTTTTCCGCGAGTGATATAGCGAAGCAGAGCGCAGCGAGCCTGTGCCTCTAGACATCTGAGCCGATTTCCATCGACTTGCTATTGTTTTTTATGTTTTTTACCAATATTCCGACCAAAAACTGGTCGGTGAAAATCATCAAATGAGAGCGCGGGCAGCTATGACGTCATATTGAATATTCATGAGCTCATCTTGAATGGCGACCCGCGGTTTCTTGGCAAAGAGTGACGACGAAATACCAAAGAGCATTGAATATGCCTCTAAAATGCTGAATATTGACCGATTTCAGGATTTGCAAGTCGATGAAATTAAATCTGCACTGAGAGCCAAGGGGGGGGGGGCCTCGAAATTAGTGCGCGTTCACAACCTCCACGCGCATGCAGAAAACCTACCGCTAGTGCTGCGAGAGACGTTGGCAGTAAATCGGCTATTGCTTACCACTTGCTGAGCAACCAAGCATGCGCCGAACAATACTGTTCATGTTGGTTTAAGGTGCTCAGGCGGGCAAGGAGTTTCACTCTTTTGCGCATGATCGAGGCAGCGTATATCCAGCTAACAGACCCTATTCTCTGCCGCCAGAAGGAGTTCGTCCATTGTCTGGTTATGGTTCTGTTATGTATTGTTTTGCTGTAGCGTTTTAGTTATTCATGCCATTTTGCTCCGATGAGTGCGCGTCGAAAACTTCAGTACGTAGGCTAGTTTGTGGTTGTTATATTTCTTGTAATAAAAAAAGGGAAATCAAATTTAAAACTAAATTTTCTTTGTTCTTTGTTGCAGTATCGTAACAGCATTACCTTCTTCATTCCAACGTATTTCTGATTGGTCCGATTCATTTCTTCTGAAAGAAAGATGGGAGTGTATATGCGGTGACATCCTACGCAGCCACAATGCGTAGTCTTCGCCAGATCAGGCGTATCGCTTACGTTCAGCATAACAGCAAAGACAATAACTGCAGCCTCCGCCTAGATTATAGGCTACCATTCCCTTGGTGCAGTAATCTAAATATGACCTATGCAGTATATTGTTTTACGTCATCATGAAAAAGAATATGATGTACTGGAGTAAATGGAAGAGTAGTCTTTGCCTTACATCACTACACTGCAAAAATTATTGGATAACATTTTTACCATCACGAAGGTGATGTGTCCTACCAATTTGGGTTTTTTTTTCTACCCATTGCGGAAGCATTTTTGTCCTGTAAGGCTAAAACATAAGCAGCCATTACTTAGTGATTAGCTAACATTGATATGACTTTACAAATAATTGAGCTACAAGGTCAAACTTGTCACCTGTGTGTGTGATATGTTACAAAAATGTAGCCCCCAAAATCGCGTCAGGAAATCATTCTTTAGTGCTTCAAAAGGTGAAATATAAAGTGACCGGAAACACCATCTTAATTTCATCCTATACATTTTAAAGCAGGTATTTCTGTATTTATTAATAATAATAAATCATAATTACAAATTACTAACAATGATATAACATCAAACATACATAATGACCAAATTACAAAGGTGACAATTGTATAGATATAGACATAATTCATGTTTTAAACAATAACAAATAAATTTAAATGTACGGGCCAGCTATCGTGAGCTGAAAGCTTGAAAAATAGCAGCCGGGGGAAAAGAGAAGGCTACATGAATACCATAATAGAAATACCGGGTAAATGTGTTCAATTTAAGCGTCTTTAAGACGCCTGATTTCAGAACTGAGTTTTGCCTTGTATATTTAGCTTTTCATTCTCAATAATGGTTGTTTTCAGGTTTGTTTTTTTTAAGTTCTAATACATGTTTTTTGTACACATGTTTCATCTTAGTTTGAGAACTTTTTAAATAGGCTGCTCACAAAGTTAAATGATACCTATAATGATGGAAAACACTTTCATCACACCGGAAAACAATGCCCAAAAGAAATGCACAATGTTGGTTCAACACATAATACCCCTCAAGGAGCACTTTTATCCAATATTTTTTTTGTAGAGTGTATGACATAACATACACAGCCAATTTGAAGCTTCCATGAGTAAAGTGATGACCAATATCTACAATTTTAAACATTCATAACTATTTTATTGCTTGTCTAATATTGTTCGAACTTTCACCTATCAACTTGACTAATTTCTCCTTTTCCTCTAAGATCAAGTTTTCATTTGGGATTGATTCCCCTTTAAAGCGCAATTTTCCTTGAAAGAGCCTCGGAGGTGATCGTTACGTCGAAGTTTCATAAACCTATTCATATAAAAAATTGGGGTAAAAGTTTACTGCAACTAAAATCTTTCGATTTGATTGGCTGGTAGTAAACCTGTTATAAAAACTGTGCCTTTGTTGGTATAATAAGTCTGTATGAAACTGGCCCCAGTACAGGGATTTTTAGGCACACTAGCCTAGTGATGGGAAAGTACTTCTAAATATACGCCCCCTCCACACACAAATAGCACGGGAATGGTTTATTCTGTGTCGCCCGCAGGCACAAAAAATCATTAAACTTATCAACAACTAGGTTTTCATACAGTCAAGACTAGCACAAATAAACGCTTCTTTTTATTTCTGAAATAACACCAGTCAAAGCAAGGGGCTGCACAATCGATTGGATAATTTGCATGAAAGCGATTAAGAATAATTGCATCAACTTTTTTAAAAGTATATTTAATTAATTAATTAATCAATTAATTAATTAATTTATTTTTATTTTATCATTTTTATTATTATTATCATTTTTTTTTTGGGGGGGTTACTCTTTTTTCCACGTGATACCATGGAAATAGGATAGATAAGCAATATGAAATGAATCGAATGGATGTGATGAGAGAACATGAAATGGTCATGACGTTCTGCCTTTTTAAAACATAGTATCCCTTTTTTCGGATTGAATTCATGACAGAAAGAATTATATGTTCGAAAAATATTTACAAATTTGTGTCTGCGAACTTTAATATTAAAAATAAATGAAAGAATTAATCTAAATAATTATACGCAAAGACTAGAACGGTTATCATTTCATATTGTTACACGTACCCAACAAGCCTGTTTGAGGGGATTGCTTGTAGTAAGACAACATAATTGATAGCTGAATTAACGTCACACCGATTAACATATTAAAGATATATACACTTTTTGGGGGGATTGGTAAATATTTAGAGTATGCAATAACATCTACATCTTATTCATTAGATTGTCAACAAAATCAATTCCATATACACGTTTGCACAAAGAGTTGCATACAATAAAACATATTAATAAGAATAGCATGAATACAAATCAATTAACAGCAACGAAAAGGCATACAATGAAATCGTACTTAGCGGTATATATAAAATCATGTAGTGTGTATCAGGGGTCTTTAAGTATATATTGCAGTATATATTCGGGGTTCTTTAAAAAGATCTTTTTAAAAAAATCTATATCTTATTCAAATTCAATACGATGCTTTTGATATCATCAATCATATACGTGAACGGTACGGTTTACTTTTATTTTTCATGCAGAGACTGTAAAAAAGCTCAGCAATGGATCGTGTGGCTTACTTCTACTATCGATTACATCGATATTTTTTCATGATACGTCATAATAAAAAAAGCCTACTCATCTTGCGAATGAACATTCGCTAAGCTTTATATTACTGGGCCCTGATGATTTCAAATCAGCCCAATCCAATATGGCAAAATGAAATGCAATCTACAGACCAAGCCCACTAAGGATTTCAAATCTTCCATTTCAGTCTTCGGGCCACGTTGGGGCACATAGAAAGGTGGTATTGTTGATAGTGGTGAAACAGAAGACCCGGAGCGGTTTTGAAATGGGAAGGGGGGGGGGGGTGGGGGCTGAGCCGGAAGTGTGGGGGTTGATCATGCAAGAATATCACAATCAGATGGTCGTTGTTACGTCTTTGTACATTGTTATAGAAAGGGGGGTGAAGCCCCCAGGCCCGGTTCCATGGACCCTACGAAAGCCCTTTCGTTACGCACCGACCGAGGATACCTGCGAATTGAACATACTAGTATTACAGACTATCAAGCAAGTTTACAAAAATAAGACCTAGTCCCATTACACCCAGCAACGTGCCATGATTTAGGCTGGAGATGTATGCAAACGCAGAGACGTGTTGTAGAACTGAGGTCCAGTTGTGAGACTGCCCATGAGGCGAAGTCGACTGGCGAGCCATCTGTCCATTCAAACGTGTCGCCAGGTTTTCCATTTGGACGATGAAGTCCTCCCCAAACGTACATGTATGAAGACAACTGAAAATAAATAAATTCGGAACGGAGGGGGAGGGGGTCATCATACACGTACATAAAATCTACGATAATTTCAATATCATAGTTGAATGATCAAGCTGATAGGGATTATGCCGAGAAAAAAAATACGTGTTAAAAATTAATAGTTACATTTATTGGTCATTCATAAAGCATAACACAGTTTTATTACGAATTAGTGTTTTGATTTTATTGATATTCAGAAAGAGGAAGGAAATTAAGTAAGGTTTACCAAATCAACTAGAAATGCAATTGATTGTAATGACTGGCAATTCGAGTTAACGTGTCTAACTGATTCGGATCGCTTCTTCCATTATGCCAATTTCGTCTATCTAAAACCTGATTTTCCATACCTTTGGCATATAAGTGCTTGCCCAAAACGATGTTCTTATTGTTATCCGATTAAATAAATTAGAGTCAAACCACAAGTATGAAATAATAAATTACATTGGACATAATGATTCTCACATACCTTTTTCTGTCAAACTTTGTAAAGATTTAAAAGGCTCTTCAGTGATTGCAATACAAAACTTAAAGACAATAAAAGTTACCATTACAATTTGTACGTACCCCATGATGGCTAAATATAAAATCCAGCTCTTCCTGACTGTGTACAGAGAAAAGATCCGCTTGCCCTGGACCGGTGAAGGCGCTACGACAATGCGACAAAGCTTGATCAAATCCCTTCGCCTGTTTGAAGTAACGATAGCAACTTCCATTGAAATAGATCCACGGATCGGTGCAGGTCCTAGCTGAATGTTACCAAAGCACAAAATTTGTCTATGAAAATTGTCTAGAGCAGGGATGATAAATCTAGGGAGAGATCCAAGTTGCCAATATCCCCCTAACGTGCAGGAGTTATCAAGTGATCATATCTAAAGTTCCTAAATTCTCTTATAGTGCCTAGTAAATCTGTAAAAATTCAAAATGCATGATTACGTCGCACACACACCCCTACACCTGTCAAATAGTGCAGGACAGTACATTTTATAAGTAGACTTGTTTCATCTTGTCTGAACAAAGGGAAAATAGCACCCTATAACTTTTTTTTATAACAAGATGCATGAATTAAGCGACATAATGAAATGTAGCATACACTCGATTTATTTCCCTAATTGTCGTTTTTTTTCTTTGCTAATCATGCTGATTCAATTCATACCAAAAAAAAAATGACAGGCTATAAAACGAACCAAGTTTATTCTACTTGAAGGGGGTGGGTGTTCATGTCCTCTTTTCATCCCGTAACATTTCTGATGAGGAATACAGGATAAATAATACTAAAGAGTATACATGTTGGTTGTAGTAGCATATTATTGTTATCTTTTAAAATCAAACATTGACATTTATCCCCCTAGAATCGGACTGGTGGTGTGAAAGAAAAAAAAGGTTCCCCAATTTATACTTTGGAAGGGAGTAGATGGGTGGACATGTAGTCTTTTCATCCCGTAAGATTTCCGATGAGTAGAACAAAACATACTTGCGAAATATCGATATAGAATGAAGTATCATCCTATCCTTAACTTTGATTTTTTTTTAAATTAAGCATTCATATGTATCCTGACATATCGATTTTCCTCCTAAAATCTGGCTTACGGGGTGAAAACAAATAAATAAGCTCCTCTTTCTGGAGGCATGGTCAACATACCACAGTCTAGGCCGAAATATCCAGACTTGCAGATGCACTCAAAGCCTTCGAGTGTCTCCACGCACGTTCCTCCGTTCCGACAGGGGGACGAGATGCAATCTGGTATGAAATGATGTAAAGCAATACTCTCTTTATGTATTTGTATAGTGAGTGTTGTAGAGTATGATGAGAGAGTTTGTGGGGTGTTGAGTGTGGGGTGTGTGTGTGTGTGTGTGTGTGGTGTGTGTATCAATGGAAATGCTCAATAAGAGAGTATTAACACTTCAAGTGTGGTCATTAAAAACATTTGATGGAAACGCGGTATACGCAAAAAAAATGAATATTTGTTATATATTTAATGTCAAAATATTGTAGTTTTATCCATTAGCTGACTCTTGATTTCAAAGAATGATGCGATACAAGTCTCATATTTATCTTATCATTTGATTTATTTTTGTTTGGTAACACACATTTCATTTTATGTTGGTATACGGAAAATCGATTCAGAGCTGCTTCAAAGGATAAAAAAAAATATCTACAATAGTTGTGTTTATTTGTAGATTTTACTTCAAAAGATATTTACGTTTCATGAGGACATGAGTGGGTTATTGTTTACATTTACCTTACTGCCAACAGAAATAGGTACAAAATATATTAGCATTAAATTACACAGCCATTCGAATGTTGTCCCAACTGCTTGCCATATTTTACATACTGCATTAAAATTCTCAGTGATCTCAATTTTAAAACAATAGTAACTTTTTTTCTATTATCTTTTCGTTCGAACTTTCATTCATTGTAATGTTTATTTTGGTATTCTTTCACACGCTCTTAATTTGCAAAGAGTGGAACACTTTAAAGGGTATGCGAATCAACTACCCATCTCTCGCCAGGCTCACTACCAATAATGCAATACTCTCAGCAGTGTTGTTCTGCATTATTTGCCCACTTGAAATACAACACATTCATATTGCAATAATTGTGTTGCCAAGTAGTGAAACATACAAGTCATAATTATCTCAAACACATTTTAGTTTATCCATAAAACTTATAGGTTGGTCCAGAGTTCGCTTCTCATTTAAATAATTAACAAAACAATAATCAAGTTGTCGTTTTAGACAACTCCCAAAAATTTTCTGTAATCTGATTGGTCCAAATCGGATCACATGATATTCAGCGAATAGCATTATGGCATAAATAGATGCACTAGGATAGTGGGAGGTCTCGAATTATCTCTAGAATTTTTGGAATTTAGAACAATTAATATTGCATTCGGGAGAGGGGTTGTATTAAACAATGCACGCATTCTCGTGTATAGGGGACCTAAATAATGAACTCTGTGCTCAACTCTCGAAATGGATATGCCGCACTCGGTCCTGCGGACCTCGGTGCGGATATCCATTGTTTTTTCTCTCACATCGTTCATTATTTGGCCCTGCATGCACGCGCTTATGTGCATTATTTTGTATAATATTCCCTCATTCGAACATAATTATATTCATGTACCTGGAGGACTGCAGATCCATCCTTGCGTAATAACCTGATCGAATCCCGGAAATGAAATGGTTGGGTTAGTAATAGCCTTCGGTACAAGATCAATGGAACTTCCATTGGGTAGAGTACCGATACCACAGTGAATTGTGACATCTTTACAATTTATCGAGATCTGACCAAGTCCCTTGGCGGCAAGAAGAACTGGATATGAAGATACGAAAATGAACCAAACAATGTATCGGTTTTATGACCAGGGATCTTCCTATGAGGCCGATATTCCACGATGCGGTTTTGAGAAAACAGAACAGTTTTCTGCTTCGCTTTAACCTTCCTTTTGGATTCAAAGCTTGTCCCGAAGGTGCGTAGTTGATTATCTACGTGGTTAACATGATTACAGTGTTGTCTATATTATATTATATATGAATTTTAATGGGAAGTCGGGTTAAGTTGAGACTTTTTCTCATTTTTTTCAGACGAACATAAGCTTAACGCCCGGCCTCGTGGTCCCTCTCGCATGAAAATACCGAATTAGATATGATAGCGATAGACAGGAAATTGCTGATATCGATAGCAATTTATGACAAAAATTAACGGTAACCAAAAAATAACAACATCAAGCTATGAACAGATGATGCTAAATAAAATCAGAATAACGATTATAATGGAAATATTGATATTAATCAAAATAAAAACCTATGATTTTTTCCTATTACGGAAGTAATGGTAAGGTTAATGGTGGTAGTGATGATCATGATACCGACATTACATTATCTGATCTGAATTTACAAGTACCGGACGAAGAGAGTGTTGGATCAAGACAGGTTCAATATTATTTTTCACACTTTTCAAATGCCAGTTTAGAATATAAAAATCATGTTTATATGATTTGTTAACAGTGCCCAATGTGCCTACTTGTAAGAGTGCAAAGAGTTGAGATGATTTCGTTTCGCAGTCACATTTGCGAACCGTACCTTCATGTGAACAACTAAGGTATCAACACTTACCAAAGTACATAAGACGAACTATCAAAAACGTGTTTTTCTTAAAACAAAGAGCCATTTTCATGTCCGCCAACACCTGACTGTTAATGATAACAAATCTATGAGAATAATTACGCAGCGAGGAAACTCAGAAGAACATCTGGTACAGAATGGCATTAACCATAACGATGTAACTCTAATAACGCCCGATCTTGATATTACCACGAATCGTCCAATAAGTGTCGATCAGTCATATTAATTATTAAACCTTCATTATCGTCATTCTAGTCGATGCTGGCTAGAAATTGATATTATTTTGAGATCGAGAGATATTAATATGAATGTGATAAAGCTAATGAGCTGTACGCCACTAAAGTGAATACAAAATGGAAATTAAATTTATTGGTTAACCTTTTAGCACAATTCTGTATTCAACCCTGGAAATTGATATGTGTACTGTGTCTCTCTTTTCAATTCTTTTCACCTCCTTTTTACTGCCTGAAAAAAATAAAATCATGCACGAGGGTGGGGATATCGCCTCTCATGTTCTAAAGCATCAATATAAAGGCTTGGTCACACCGCCCGAGCGTTGTTGGAGCGGTCGTGGAGCGGAGAGAAACAGTCAGACTGCAGGTCCCAAGAAAGTGGCTTCTTTCATCCAAGTGATATTCATGACTTGAGATGTTTTGCATATTTAATGAGCTTGATGCGGACCAAAACACCTCTTTTCATTCGGCCATTGCTGCTCTAATTGTGCATCGAATTTCATAAATTTGGTACCATTGTAAAGAAGAAGAGTCATTCTCTCAGGTCATGTGTTTGGATTTATTCAAAGCTTTTGAAATATAGGTTAAAATTTTGATCTAAAATATGCTACAAAACAAATATTTTCACCTGACAAAAGCTGCTATTTTCACACCTTATTTTTGTTTGAGCCTAAATGATTTTATATCATGATAAAGCTGAATATGTATGCTTTAAAATGATACAAATTTCAAAATAAGAATTTGTTTAATCGGGTCAAGATCACACTTTTTATTTGCCAAGTACATAAAGCAGTTTGAAAACAAGAATACTGCACTCTGATTGGTCAAAGAGACCACACAATGGCAAATTCCAACGGTTCCAGTGCCTGGGGTCGTGGGAAGGTCACACTTCCCATGTGGTAATCTCCTCAAATACCCCGCGCCTGTTGTTCTGTGAACCTTATCCAGCCAATCAGGACTCTGGATTTCATACAAGTACAAAATTTCAAAAATCTCGTTTTGTTCCTTGGTGGGAAAAGTGTGATCTTGACCCGATTAAAAGGTGCCGCATATTAAGAGTGGCATTGTAAGAAAGTACAGAAGTTCAGCTTTATGGTGATATAGATATCATTACCGCTCAAAGTAAAAGGTTTTGCACAATTTGCAAAAGAAAACAGAGGAAGAAAATTCAGTTTTAAGGCACATTTTCAGGCCAGAAATCTACTTATTTAAAAAAGTATTGTATACAAAACAAATGATCAATATGACAGAGTAACTTTTACTCTATCTGGTGGTGCAATAATATTTCATTTAACTTGAGGTTAAAACAGGTAAATTCTTAGAGAAAGAAAATCTCACGAATCACGAGATTTTGCAAGGAGGAGGATTCAGCCACGAGATGATTTGGATGAATCTGGCCTTTTTGCTCATTAGTATAGGGACCTGCGGTCTGACTGGAAAAAATCGTCACCGCTCGCTACCGTTCACCATTTTCGATTTCGATTGTTTTTATTTTTGTTTTCGATTTTTTTCCCCCAATTTTGTGAGCAAAATTCGACCTTTTCTCCCTACCGATCCACGACCGTTCCAACAACGCTCGGGCGGTGTGACCAGGCCTTTAGTTGTCTTTGATATTTTTTGTGGAGGCCATTATTAATTTCGTAACGAGTAAAATGATCACTTCTATTGGTATTGTATACGTTCTAATTGGATGATATCAATAAGCAAGGTTGATCATCATGTGGCGACCCATGCAGAACGGTTAGTACAATAAATTAATCATTGAAGTAATCATTTGAAATGCGGGCACGCATTAGACTTGATTTTAATTATCTACCATGAACACGGACGGAGAATGAGTGGTTCGTGCGCAAAATAGTATAAAGGAAGAAAGAAAAAAATATGCTCAAGGAACAGTGGGCTTTGATTGAATAGGAGGCAGTTTTATTTAGAATTTTGTCCCCGAAGATCTAGATCACAGGCCTGTTCTATAAATTGGTCTATGAGCTCACTTCGGAAAGGCCCTGGCAATTGACGTATGAAAATATTTCCTTTAAAAAATTGCCAAAAACAATATTTTCTACTCCTACGGATTTTTTTTCACTGTTTTACATAGTGAATATGAAACTATCTGTTATTTGGGTAAAAAAGCATTTGATATTCCCTACATCTCACATATCGTATCCCTTCTTTTGGCAAAGCGCCCACCCACGTTTTGGCACTCTCCACCTAGGTGCTAAACGGGTACCCGGTAGGATGTGAAAATAATAGGGGGTCTACATTTGACAAGCTCTGCTTTTTAGTAGGCCCCTCCACCTTTTTTCATTTCATTGGTACGTTTCAATCCTGCATATGTTATGTTTTTTTTTTCATTGTAAACATGATTTATTACGAAATGTACTTTGATGATTGTGGAATATGAATATATATCAATAATAGCTGGTGCGATTGTAACAGGCTGGAACGCTCCCAAAGAATCGGATAATTTGCATGCATTGTGTGCGAGAATGACTTATTGAATCCGATGACAGCCAATGGCCATGCTAGTGTGTCGTGGGAAACGTTTCATTTAAAAAAATTGTCCGATGTTTTATTAGACGAAACCTCATTTATTTGACAGTGTCCATAGTGACACACACAAACGCCCCTCACCCTCAAACACATACACACATACACACACACACCCTTACACCACACACACCCTCAAACACACACACACACACATATATATTTATATATATGTATATATGTTCTCTTCATCCATTTCTTTGCAATATTTAAATAAAAGAGTTGCCAAAGCTGTTGTACATGTATAGCTTAACACATTTGTATACTTTCTCACATACGTGTACTGTATCGAAGCAATAGCTTTGATCCAGCTGAGGCATGACGGCTTGTCATTGTTCAAAACCCACCTTCACCCGACAAAGGTAATTGGTATAGTGTCGAAAATCTGTCTTTCTGACGGTCAATCGGATTTTGGTCGGCCTAGCCACTAGCCCGTCTCTGTGGTCTAGTGGTTAAGGCACCGGCGTTCAAAGCTGGGGGCCCGGGTTCGATTCCCGGCGGAGACATTTTTTCGGCATAACCAATTTTTCCAAAGGGTAGATAGCTTTGGGGAACCTTGATTTAAGCTACGTCTACCATTGTTCTCTTCATCCATTTCTTTGCAATATTTAAATAAGAGTTGCCAAAGCTGTTGTACATGTATAGCTTCACACATTTGTATACTTTCTCACATACGTGTACTGTATCGAAGCAATAGCTTTGATCCAGCTGAGGCATGACAGCTTGTCATTGTTCAAAACCCACCTTCACCCGACAAAGGTAATTGGTATAGTGTCGAAAATCTGTCTTTCTGACGGTCAATCGGATCTCGGTCGGCCTAGCCACTGGCCCGTCTCTGTGGTCTAGTGGTTAAGGCACCGGCGTTCAAAGCTGGGGGCCCGGGTTCGATTCCCGGCGGAGACATTTTTTCGGCATAACCAATTTTTCCAAAGGGTAGATAGCTCTGGGGAACCTTGATTTAAGCTACGTCTACCATTGTTCTCTTCATCCATTTCTTTGCAATATTTAAATAAAAGAGTTGCCAAAGCTGTTGTACATGTATAGCTTCACACATTTGTATACTTTCTCACATACGTATACTGTATCGAAGCAATAGCTTTGATCCAGCTGAGGCATGACGGCTTGTCATTGTTCAAAACCCACCTTCATCCGACAAAGGTAATTGTATAGTGTCGAAAATCTGTCTTTCTGACGGTCAATCGGATTTTGGTCGGCCAGCCACTAGCCCGTTTCTGTGGTCTAGTGGTTAAGCACCGCAAGCTCGCGATCCGGCGAGCTCAAGTATGGGGTCCCGGGTTCGATATCCGTTGGAGTGTACATTTGTTTGCATTCTTTTGCAGTATTTATACGGTTACTTTGGTTTATACTCTTTTATTATAGTTCCTATATTTCAATAATATATAGTGAGATATCCTTATTTACATCGTGTCTATATTGTTGTCCTTGAATTATATAGTTTGTATATCTGTTATATATATAATTATTAGAGTAGCCAGTATGTATAGCTTCACTCATTTGTTCACTTTCTCAATATGTAGTCACTGTATAGATACTCAGCATTATAGCTGATCGCATGAGCATGACAGCTTGTCATTGTTCAAAACCCACCTTCATCCGACAAAGGTAATTGGTATAGTGTCGAAAATCTGTCTTTCTGACGGTCAATCGGATCTCGGTCGCCTACCACTAGCCCGTCTCTGTGGTCTAGTGGTTAAGGCACCGGCGTTCAAAGCTGGGGCCCGGGTTCGATTCCCGGCGGAGACATTTTTTCGGCATAACCAATTTTTCCAAGGGGTAGATAGCTCTGGGGAACCTTGATTTAAGCTACGTCTACCATTGTTCTCTTCATCCATTTCTTTGCAATATTTAAATAAAAGAGTTGCCAAAGCTGTTGTACATGTATAGCTTCACACATTTATATATATATATATATATATATATATAAATATATTATGATTTGTTTTCAGACGTCATTTATTGATACTCGTATTGGTGCCACTGAATTTTGAGAACTATGGCATATAACTATAACAACATGCTAAGATCGAAAACTGTCCGTATCTAAACGATACCCATGATGTGTGAGTCAGTCTTTAGAATAAAATCTTTATTATTGCCGTGTGATTAAATACAAAAAGGTTGTTTTTGTATTCATCGCTCACCTGAAGATATAAGATTAAAATATATAAGACACTTTCGAGTGAAAAAAGCAGCTATTCCTTTCGAAATATTTAATGCAAAACTGAAAATCAAACATAAGGTGGTGTCAATTCAAGATTTGAACGAAAATGCAAAGAAACTATCATGTTTGTATTTTCTTTTCATGACCATACTTATCCAATTTGAGTCATGGATGTAGAAATATGCACGAAGCGAATGTACATGTATCATGATTATATGATTTTTTTCTATATTTCTATATAGCGAATTATTGAAATAATGCATCTTTATTTCTCTTTGCTGTAAAAATAACAAAAACATCATAAACATGTAAATATATATTATAATCTTTATATTGATACTTAAGAAAGAAATACAATGTATAATAACGTTTGTAAATCATGATGTATTGTATATTAATGAATCTCTCAAACAAAATATATAAAGTGCCATTTGAAGAGAAACAAAAATGATCTCATGGGTTGTTTCAAGTAAATTGCAATTAATTGTAAATGAAATTTCAGTAAAAATCAATAATAAGGTTGAATATCAACTGCGAATTTGGACATGACTGATGGTATTCTTCTTGTAAATCGCAGTAGAAATGTCAAATACTAGAGGTACAATTATTATTATTTTTTAATCTTTTATTCTCTTCCCTCAAAAACCAAAATTGAACATTGTAAAATATAACATGATCATAAATTAAAAAGCGATATCAGATCAAATTACCCATAATTACAAATTTTGATTTGAACGTACAAATATTGTGATCTACACATTTGACAATTCTTAACAAAAATAAAGTAAAACAATGTCATAAATAGATTCTAAATCAATTCAATTTGTTCTCAAAGTATCTGATATACAATCTTTTCTCTTACATGTTTATACATACATCATGCATATGTCTAATTGATTTTTTTTTTATTGATATCGATATCGATTATTAATTTGCAATTGATCGCCAATGTTTCCTTGCAAAACCTGTTTGACAGCGAAACTCGAGTAAACGATACAAGTATTGCATTACATCAATACCAGTTCTGGATGAAAGTGACTCAGCATCGCTGTACATCACCATTACCATTGCCTATGAAGAGATCAAATCAAGACTTAAGTTAGTGGTATAGGACTTTGCTGTTTCAGGAGCAAGCCAATTTGTTGCTTTGATTCCTCCAATTACCCTGATTACAGCGTCATAGTAGAATGCAGAGTCTGTTTACCTGCTTCTGGTAACGAAACCTGATTAATGCAAGGTGTAAAAATGGTAACACTTCTTGCAGTCTGCTGATCTCCTGATTGTCGCAGCCTCTCCAAAGTCTCAAGTTGCAAAGAAATCAGTAGGTGCGAGGGTCATGCTCTTTTGTTTTCCTTCTGCCGTGGCTATTGAGGTTTCCGGTTACGATCTGTTCTTTTACATCCATATTGGCCAGAATGTTGCTTCGGAGCGTGCTATACGGTCATTGCTTGATTCTGCGTGGCGCGCAATTTGAACAATAAGGGTAGAATTATTGTCCATCACCATTTAGCACTCTTTTTGCAAAGCAATATGTACGTGTGAGATTGATAAGATGTTATTATATATTAAGTTGTTCTTCGGGAAGAACATCGATGCTGAGGCAACATTTTATATAAACCATCGATAAGAAATATATCATTATCAGTTTAGAGTAATTATGTGAAATATGCAGTAAGGGTATTTCTATATTCATTATCGTTTGATATGCAATGTGATGTATTTGTTTTCACCCTCTAATAATACTCTGGTTGGCTATGAAGGACCGTGAAATTATCAATTAAATATTAGTTCTATACGGGTAACTCCGCGGGGAGAATAAGACTTGCTGAAACGTATAGGTCAAACGAAGAATCCCTTCGGAACACTCATTTGCAATAATGTATGACATATACAGTCTAACTGCGGAAACGGATTTAAAGCTTTGACAATCATCATAACTCCCACAGTCAGGTTGATTGGAATAATGGGAGAAATCAACGAACCTTACACAAATGAAATGATAAAAATAATTATTTTCCAACAAAAATTTGGGGAAAATAATGACAATGACAACTTTTTACACCTGCTAATGGGTTGAATATTTCTTTTTGAAAAGAATTAACCTTTCCAGTCGACCGAGCTATCAATTCGTTCGGAACCACGACATGCAATATCAAACATCATATCATTCAATCTTTGACTTGTAATATTAGGTCATGGGCCTGGAACGGATACAAATGGGAAATTTGTATTTTAGACCCCTAGGTTTCTAAAAATTGGGTCAACTACACGATCTATGTAGGCGCAAATAAAGATATTGGTTGCCATTATGTGCCGTATTGCTCAACGTTTGACCTAAATATCAATTGCGCATCGAGAACGAGAAGCTCGTTCACACTTACAAGATACGATTCGATAGCGGGATAGGGGATGGTAGTTATGAAGTTGAAGTGATATAGACATCACAGCCATCCTTATCCGTATTATAACTGCTTTCATTGTTTTATAATAATGATATTACAGAAGACGTTATCATTATCATCATCTATAGACACTCTAAACGATTGAGTAAAATTCACTGAGTATTGGGTAGAAAGGGAACATGCATGTTTGCTGGGTAGTCCCCCCCCCCTATAGTGGGCAAATTGCATGTTTTAAGGATAAATTTCAAGTGACGCAACATTGCGTGAACTTTACACAGTAGTTGGTATCATTTTACTCAGCGAACATGCAAGTTCCCATTTTACCAAATATTGGGTTAACCTTTTTTAGAGTGTATTAATAGGAGTAGTAGTAATGATATTAATAGCAGCAGTACTATGATTACGTATTGTTCATACCACCTATTTATTTGATAAAGTAGGGTCATTTTCTCAATGTAAACACGATTTCCACTGTTTTAAATGCATATTCCAAGCTGCGATCGTTCCAAATTTCGGAAAGAAAAATGTTATGTTCGTTATCATTAAACACGTGGCTTGTATAAAGTGTTCTATTCGTAAGTTTTGCTTAACGTCGATATTGTGTGTTTTCTTCTGCCTGAAAAAGAAAAAAAAAGAAGGATTTTATTGTCACCGCCATAGTTTTTAACCGTCTTTTAGTAGTAAACGTGATCATACCTTACTATGCAATAATAAACAGAAACAGATCTATGTCTAATGTGATATCCCCTGCATCTCAAGGCAAGATATTGTGATCTCTTTCGTGTCCAATTTTATGACTAGCGATCATGATCTCATTTCAGACCTTTTTTAGCAGTGAAAGATGGATCCTTTTTAAGAAACACGTAAGCTTTCTATCTTTGCCCTATATAAATTGATCACATATACCAATGAATCCGATGTCTTGGTTTTCAAATGGGAAGAATAAAATGGCTATCAATTCAATTCGGCGAAAACAGGAGATTTCGCAGAGATGAATTTATAGAAATGCATCTATTGATGCGCTTGGAAAGCGATATTGTACCTCAAGCCAATAAACAATGTGGGTCATTCATTTTGAGGCTTGTTTTAACAAAGAAAAAAAAGTTGTTTTCGAACATGACATGGTGTCGTTGAAAAACCAACGATATTCAATGATGATACATTGATAGCGATCAAACAGCTTTATAAGCTAAGAAACATGTGTAAGAACTACATTCATTTCCGGAAAGAATACTCTACTTCTCAACCTAAACTTTATTGCCCTTCCATTTCACTTCTATTTCTGTCCATTTTATTCTCAGTCCTTGCAGGAATAAGCCAGTTCGTAGTTCCTTTCTGCGCATGATCAAAAGATTCTACGCATGATCAGAGGAAGGTCATTTGTACTAAAGTGACACGGTGGTTTAAAATCAAATGAGATAAGCACCAACTTTTATGTCTTGATTATTCACATATTCTTTTGAATTGTGGTTTTAATTTACATCCACAAAAGCAACAATGCATCCACGAACGACTGGTATTTCACAGTTTGCCAAGTACATTGCGCAACGTGCTAAGATATGCCTTCAAAGTATAGGAACGCAACAAATATCTTCATAAAGTGTTCATTGGAGTGCTATTCTAGTAATCTGGTCTATTCAATTTCTTCATCCTGCTACAGTGGCGTAACTACGGGGGGACACATGCCCCCAATCGGCTGACCAAAAAAAAACCAGGAAAAGGAGAAAAAGAGGGAGAAAGGAAGAGAAACGTGGTGGGAAAGAAGACATTATTGTTCATTATAATGTTATATATATATAATTATGTTATGTTATATTACATAAGAAACATTTGTTTTCACTAAAATAACTTTATGAAACAATTTGCTCAGGGCCTGTGTCTTTATTGCTCATGGTGCTCACATTGTCTGTTTACCGATATATATAATCCTCTTACACTAAAACCTTCCGTTTTCAAGTCAAAATACACCAAACTGCCAAATATATTTCCTCGCACTTCGAGTTATTATTGTTTTATGTACAATGGTATGCTTCTTTTTCATGACTACTTAAAGTGATCGCCCCATTTTAAGGTCTTAATATAAACATTTCCTGTCCTTACGTTCGCAGTAGTGGATTGGTGAAATATGTCTGCTCTCCATGAATTCCTAGAATCAGTCTTAAAATGTGCCTTTTTTTCTGATCTGAATACCAAAAATTTTCAGCCCGCGCTTCGCGCTGGCATCATTTGATTAGTGAACTACGTATGGTCTTCGTAAATTCGTGCTCGAAAGATTTGATTAGTGAGATGGGTATGTTAATCATGATTACAAGTGCTTTATGTGCATGTTTAGATGTAATTTCTAACAAAATCAGCAAGCGCTTATTGGCACTCGCATTAGATGACTATGGTGAGATGTGTATACTCTTAATGGATTCCTAAAATATAGTCCTTAAATCTTCCTGTTTGGGGGTCAATATTTACAAAAATTTCAGCACGTGCTTCACGCTCACATTATTTAGCGAGACAGGTACGTATCATGATTACAAAAGATTGATTATAATACCCCTTTTTATATATCCCTTTAATATCAAAAATCTTAAGCTCGCGCTTCGTTTAATGGCACTGTCCTTAAAATGTCTGTATTAGGTCAGTATACCTGGCAACTGGGCGCGCTTCTCGCGCGCACTTAATGACTCAAAATTTTTGCTGGTGCCCCCCCCCATGCCGTGATCTACGGTATGCCACTGTCCTGCTATGTAAGGCAAACTTATCTTGCTTTGAAATCTGCCTATCATAATGAAAGAAATTAAAGGTCATTTGTCCAAAATTGACCATGAAGTAACTACGAACTGGTCTTTTTACACTTGGTTTACCGTAAACCACTTCCACGAAGAAAATATGAACACGGGAAAACGACTGCTACACTGGCTTGCATGTATATGCGCCTTCGTTCTGCCAAAACATATTTATCATTAGATGAATTCCGAGTTTATTATAGGAGCAGACAGGAATTGTGTTTTGTACGGCGTGATAAATGTTAATGATATGAAACATGCAATATTTCATTTGTGCTAATATTATTCAGGCAACTGCAACATCGCGTGGAGTCGAATGATGCACTTAAAGGCAGTTATTTTGTAACATTTTCTTCCTCAATCTGTTCTTCGTTTTCTGTTAAAATGTCGTGATGTATAACTTGTATTTGTTATCAATATGACTAATCTGATTCCATATCGTTCTACAAAATAGAAATATATCCAGCGCGTCCAAGAAAAAGAAAACCGGGGATCGAATGTCTTTTTTTTTTTAATTCAAGACAAATGAGTTATGATATATTGATTTTACATAATCATATAATTGAATTGTTCTTCTTTATTTTGATACCTAATATGAGACGAATACTTCACACATTAACGAGTAAGACGAGCTTGAAATTTTAATGTAATACCCACAATGCGCAGAAAAAATTCACAAGATTGGTGCTGATACGACGACCGTGCACATTCGACGATTGGTTCATTAGCATTTATTTTGTATTCTTTGTATAGCTTCTCTTACTGATCCCTGAAATGAGAAAGGATTCAGCTTCACTCGTAAGTTTCTGTGTAAATTGTTTCTGATATGCCTTACTATTAATTGTTTGTAATCTGCCACGCGTGCACCATTTTCTAAGCTGTTGGTTTTAAATGAGAGATGAGATTCCACTCTTGCCATGAGTACCGAATTTATAGTAAATACAATGATTGTGAAATCTATCTCTGAAAACGGGTTTCTGGGGGGGGGGGGGGTTGAGAGAGAGGCCCACTGTACATGCATAATAAAAAAAAACGGATAGATTTCAATTTCTTTCCAAAGAGGAAACTCGAAATTTTGATGACAGGTCTTGCAGACAGAGGCATGTTTAAAACACGCCCCAGAACACGAATGCTCCACGCCCACACACAATCCAACACACACGCACGTATCATTCTATCAAACGAGGACCACAAATACCACAAATACACTCTGTATCACGATATGCAAGATGCGACTCACACTTCCGTATTCGTCACGCAAACATAAGGACGTTTGTGGTCGCTATGTATGTTATATGATCTTATTTGTTCCAATGGACGTTATGCATGTAATTATGCATACAAATTTTGAAGCAGTTTAATGTTACTTAACATCTACCTTAGATTCACATCTTTTTCAGATGATAAAAGATGTGCATCGTCCCCGTTATCCTAAACATTACCATGTGAGGAAAGAGTGTTACTCAACCCTGGTTGTATGAGATTACATAATCCAAGCACCCCCCCCCCTCCCTCACTCGCGCGTATACTGTAAAAACTGTGGTGTTAAACCTGACACCAATTGCTGTTAATAGGGGACCACACCCTGAGGTGTTAAAATAACACCATAGAGATTGAACATGACACAGAGAGAATATGACAACCATAGGTGTTGTAATAACACATATAGGCGTAAACTAACACCATCAATTTAACACCGGTGTAAAATAACTGGTGTGGTCCTCGATGTTCACCGGTTAACATCACAGTTTTTGCTGTGTACACACACACCCCCCCCCATACATCTATACAGGGTTCTTGAAATAATACTTCACTTTTCCTGATTTTCTCTTGGTTTATTTTTCAGTTATTTAATTTCTACGAATCTTTCTTCCGCTACCTCCCATCTTTATTTGGGTTCTCCCCTATGTTTGCTCTCCGTGTTCTTATATCTTATCCTCCTTTTATTTTCCTCTTTTTAAGAAATCCAAGTCAATCAAAAAGGTGCAACCAGTACCTTTTTTTTTCATGCTTCAGTCTCTCGGTTACCCTGGATGAATTTTAAAGAAGATCACTCTGGCAGAATCTTCGTTGCTTCCTTTCTCATCTCCTCGAGTTCTGTAACCTGCTCGTATGGCGTGAACGACGTAAGACACACTCTCCCCGCGCTCCGTGGTCGCCTACGGCATCGAAGACGAAACCGATCAGCAGACTCGGGGCGAGGAAGGGATCTTGTAGCAGTGCTCGTGAATGGACAAAGCAAAACAACGGATGATATACCGGGATCTTGTTAAGGTAATCGTGTGAAAAATAAGTCGCTAAACGTGCCCGTGAAATCTCGATTAAGGGGACCCTTAAAGGAAAACGGGCAACGGAGCAGCTTACACTAAATTAGTCGCGATTCCCTTAAATAGCACTCTTCTTCAACTACAAACAGTATGCTGTAGGATATTTCATTTCGGAAAAAACGCATCAATATATATATGAATTTAATTTAGTGATGAACTCGCAACTTGAGCTTCAACTTTTCTTTTGCAATTTTTTTAGTGTTACTCTTATTCAGGATTCCAGATCACGGGCCGCCTTATTGTTAAAAGCGTGCTAATTTTAAAGCCAGACATTCCCGATCAGTCATTCTGTAACACAACCCGATAAGTAAAGAAAAAAAAGCCTCCAGTACGTTAAGAAAATAAAAGTAAACTGATTTTTGGCTTATCCATGAACATTTCCAACTAAATATGGGTCGGGAAAATCTTTTCATCTGGAATTTATGGTTCGGAGAAGAACTATTTTTTATGCAAGAGGCCTGTAATTTCTTTTCGAAAAAAAAATCGTCTGCTGATTTGAAGAGGGTTTTCAGTGATGCCTTAGCTTATCAACGATATATATTTTTTCAAATAGTGGCGTAATACCATCGGATATTCCTGCCCTTCGTTATTTTTGAACTTCTAGAAACCTCTGAATTCTGAGAAATACATGTTTTCCGTTTAAACTGTTACATTTGCTGATTCATTTGCTTTGGTACACTGTTAGAAAAAATAAAAGAAGTTCCTGCAGCAGAGTCTCGAGAACACCTGTAATCTTACCGAATTGCGTAATCTTACAGGAAATTGGTATTTGATGTATGGAATCTTACAAATTTCCTTGAATAAAACACCCTTTTCCCCTTTTTAAACAGACCTGTTCTGTTAAATTGCAGAAAATTCTTGTTTTATGAATTTACAGAATGATTATTACGCAATTCGGTAAGATTACAGGTGTTCTCGAGACTGCTGCAGGAACTTCTTTTATTTTTTCTAACAGTGTACTTGTGGCTCGCTAATATCCAAGATCATTGCCAAATTTGTTTTAATAGTAGGATCATATATATAAATGCACTCTAAAAAATTGGGTAAAATAGCTTCATGAGGGTATAATCATGTGTCTAACCAAGGTTAAGCATTTCTTGTGGGCATTTTTATTTATCCAGTGTGATGAATATTTTGCCCGTTCTAAAGTAATTGCTGCTTATTATTTTTTTCCTCACTGGACATGCCGGACAATATGCTTCCCGCATTGGGTAAAACACTGCCCGAAATTGGTTGGACACATGATTGCCATCGTGTTAAACAAAAATTTTACCCATTATTTGTCACAGTATCTTTAAATACTTGAAATTCGCAGGAGGTAGCTTTCGAAAACATCCAGGCTACAATGTTAACCGTTGAGACACATTATTATTTTTGTTAGTCATCAAGGCTATTTTTTTATCTAACTTCTTTGAAAGGTAGGTGTAAAAATGAAACTGTACGGAGTTATTTCGGTCAGATATAATGAGCATGATATTCCGGAAAGATTTCAAAGGCTGCGGCAAAATGACGCATATATTTCTTCCGCCAAGTCATGGATGAATGCCGAAAAATGTGTTAAATTACGTTTGTTTCCGCATGACACACAAACACACAATCGCCCAACACACAAACACACAGACCATCTTTGACGGTGCAAACAAACCGAAAATGCTCATACCTAAAAAAAGGTTTAAGGGACAAGTTCATTCCAACAAAAAGTTGATTTTATTAAAAACAGTGAAAATTTCATCAAATCGGATGTAAAATGAGAAAGTTATAACATTTTAAGTTTCGCTTAAGTTTCAATTAAATTCAATTCAATTCAAGGTTTATTAAAAACATGAGTCGCAGGCAAATGGCTGAATTGTTCATGTATCCAAAGTAAAAACAATAAAAAGACTCATTACATATTTCAAACATTAAAAAACAGAAACTTTTGTAAAAAGTGACATAAGAAATATGTGTATAGGCAAGAATACTTTGGCAAAGAAAATTCATATACATGTACATAAGATAATGAGGAAATAGTAAATTAAAAATAATAAAAAGAAAATACGTAAACGTTTGTAAAAGATCAATAAAAATATATGAATATTAAATAAAAGAGTTGATTTCCTTATTCATTAAAAAAAAAAATTGATATCACAAAATAATTGAATGCACATCCTGGTGGGTATATGGAAATGAGGGAACAGATGACATCATTCACTCACGATTTCTTTTAAAATTTAATAATGTGATATGAAATATTTTAATTTCCTCCTCATTTCCTAAGAAACAATTTTTTGTTTTGCCCTGTACATGTGAAACTACTTATGTTTAACATTTTATGGTTCAGTCAAGGTGGTCCTAAGAAACAAATTTTTGATTTGCCCTGAACATGTGAAACTACTTATGTTTAACATTTTATGGTTCAGTCAAGGTGGTCCTTTTTATCTATGAATTTGAATATTGTATCATTCAAATAATAAAAAAAAAGAAATAGTGAGTGAGGGACATAGTAGATTCTCTTATTTGCATGTGACTAAATTGTGCAAACAACAATTTTGTGAAAAATAAGCGAAACTTTAAAATGTCATAACTTTCGTATTTTCATCCGATTTTGATGACAATTTCAGCATTTCTTCAGTGTTTCTCGGATTTGTCTCTGTTGATTCAAATCAAAGTAAATAAAGAGGCTTTTATAGGAGGAAATTATATTCTTAAACAAATTTTCGGCATTGCTCCTATTTATTTAAGATATGCTCGATCTGTACTCAAATCACCTTTTTTTCGGAAGTGGACTTGACCTTAAGGTTCGGAAAGTGTAAAAAGTGAGAAATACCCAGAACATATCAGTATATAGTCAATTGTGGGTTTCCTCAAAGTACATAATGAAGCCTGAAACATCAATTGAAAAAGAATATGAGTAGCTTAAACTTAAAACTTGACGGTAGTTACACTGGTTACCGTTTTCTGAAGTGGCAAACATATCTTAATTTTTTGTAAATGGTGTAAGTACATGTATACAATTTGCGGTTCTTTATTCCAATCTGAGCATTACCGAACACTATTACCAGTAAAAAAACCTAATTAGTATTTCAGAGTATCATTGTTAATTCGCTCTTGTAATGGCTGTACCAACATCCTCATTATTTCTTATAAATCTCAAAATTTATTTTCTTAGTAATGGCAACAGCTGGATAGTGTGTGACGGTTAAAGACAATTATACCAGTCTTTAACATGCATTTCCTGTGTGGTAAAGATAAATACATTGTGACATTAGAATAAGTTGTGCATAAAAGAAACAAACCTAAACGTATATCCCCAATTCAAACAAGGTTTGGATATTTCTTGTTAATGATGCTATACCTATTTTAAATCTCTGAAATGGCGAGTTTGTTTCCTTAAAAACGTCATTGTACATTGAAAAAAAATTCTTTTTCTTTTTATAGTTTATTTCCTAACCGATCTCTTACTCTCACTGGAGCTGAAATTGTTTTGTGTGAAAAAATGCAATGTATTGTAGAATAAAATTATAAATAGAAAAAAATGTCCTATTTTGAAGAAAATTGATGAAAACTATCCCGAGAATGGGGAGGGGGGTGGTCTCATTAACAAAAAAAACTTCATACTTCCACTCAGCGAATTTCTTATTGTTGAAGGCGTATCAGCATCAGTCAGAAAAGTAAAATGAATAAATGATAATGATTTAAAAAAAAACCTGGCTTGAAATTTCAGGAAATAATCCTGATCCGTATTCCATCAGCTCCTGTCTCTGATCATGTTGACACAAAGGGAATGCCGCTAAGCAGATTCTAACGCAGAACAAAAAACAATTTCATGGTGCTTGCAAAAGCGTCAATGGGAGAAATCAAAAGGTACCTGAAAAATATTCTGTTAAAACAAACTAACATTATCAACAGTCTCTTGCAGACAGTGAACTACACATCAAGAAATGAAGGTTCAAAATTGAACCCCGAAAGGTTGATGCAAAATCAGCACCCTATGGGTTCAAAAATTGAACCCCTGATTTGGGGTTCAAAAATTGAACCTTGAGGATAGGGTTCACTTTTCACCCTGCGGGCTCAACTCTGCACCCCTACGGGTTAAATTTAAAATTTAGGGTGCAGTTTTGAATCCGCAGGGTTCAAATATTACCCTAACCTCAGGGTTCAATTTTTGAACCCATAGGGTGCTGATTTTGCATCAACCTTTCGGGGTTCAATTTTGAACCTTTAGTTCTTAGTGTGCCATCAGTTGATAATGAATTGGGAGTTATGCAATTTTTCTAAATAATTTTGCTTATCCTGCTCTGCCTGCTATGTTAATTCATAACAATATAGTGTAGGTATAATACTTTTAATTTGATAATAATGTGTTCGTCTTTTATTTGCAACGACTGCAGACATTTTCTTTTAAAGCGGGTGTGTCTTTTTGGGGGGAGTGATAACAGTTAGCACCAGTGAGAACTAGATCATGCGCGCTATCTACCATTTAAAATTTCACACCCAAATCACGAATTTTATGACATATTGATGCCGGGGTTATACTATTCTGCATGGAATCAAAAGGACTAGGTACTCACATAGAGTTCCTCCTTTTTTTCTTGGCTTTATATAGCTTTCCGGTGGCAAGAACTTTTAATCCGCCCACCCCCCTTTTTAGGTCACATTTGGTTCTTGATGCATTTGCTCCGGAGGGCATAGCTTCCTCAAGTCTGCATTGTTTACTATATACGCCATTCGTAGGGAACTTCTACTAAATATTATCGTTGCAGGAGAAAAAATTATAATAATAAATGAAAGTGACGCCTTCTAAAGATAAAATTATTCCGTGAAAAAAGTATCATTTCGCAAAGAATTTGCAATTATAACATTCCCTGTCCAAGATTTTCATTTTCTTCTGTTAATGAATGTTTTTGAAGCTTACATGTAAGTTTCGTCAGCAATGATGAAGTTTATTTTTTAAATTAATTTAAATATGCACTATGGATATGTAACTACAGACTAACAAATAAAGGTTCAAAATTGAACCCCGAAAGTTTGATGCAAAATCAGCACCCTATGGGTTAAAAAACCCCCCTGATTTGGGGTTCAAAAATTGAACCCTGCGGTTGGAGTTCATTTTTGCACCCTGTGGGTTCAAAACTGCACCCTAAATTTTTTAAATTTTTAAATTGAACCCCTAGGGGTACAGTTTTGAACCCAAAGGGTGCAAAAATGAACCCCAACCGCATGGTTCAATTTTTGAACCCCAAATCAGGGGTTCAATTTTTGAACCCATAGGTTGCTGATTTTGCATCAACCTTTCGGGGTTCAATTTTGAACCTTTATTTCTTAGTTTGTATAATAGGAAAATGCGCAAAATAATGGCATTAGGCCTAATTGCATAAAAATAGATTCAAGTTTGTGTCTGTCGATAACATGGTATTCTTTGGTGTGAAATTTGTCAAGCTCATACACACGCTCTCAACGTGCTTGCGAAAACGAAATGTCTCTTTTTTTCGAGAGCAACTGTTATGTAAAAATATGACGTGAATGGAAAGTGAGGATTACTCGTTAAAAAAGGGAACGAAATCTTCTCCATATTAATCTTGAGAAGGAGACACTCATCAGCTTATGGGATTTATAGAGTATGAACATGATGAGACGCTCATTTCCTGTAAATTGGTTCCTTTTATAGCACTTTCTTTTTCTTACTTCTGTAAGTTTCGTTCTTCGCTCTAACCTACCACAATCACTTCCACAAATGTCAATAAAAGTCAATAAACTCCCTTTTGTTAGTGTTGATCTATTATGAACGAGTTTTGTCAGTAGTGTGGCCAAACGACACTACTTTTTTTCAAGAATGGGCAAATCCTGTTGGGAATTTGGGCTTATAAAAGGGCAAGTACATATTTGGAGGAATAATGCAAAGAAATGCTGGTCGACTTTCTATTAATCATGTCTCTTTAAAACCCAGAACACCAACAGGTAATGTGAATGATCATTGTAGAGTATCGTAGAATTATAATAGACTTGGGTCATCAAAGAAACTTGTATTACAACTAAAGAAACGTACACAGACAGACAAACACACACACACACACGCGCACATCGACTCGCATCCACTCACACAAATACATTGGTAACATTCATTATTTCATCATTCAGTGAAAATATGTCATTAAAAGTCATCGGAATACGTATAAATATAATATGCAACCTTCAGAGGCTCATGTACTGTAGAAATGTGCGTTTTTAATAATTACGTATAAAATAAAGATAAAAATTACAATAAGTTATCGATACTGTACAAATGTCAGTATCATACATTTGTAGATGCCTGTGTATTGTTATATTTCACTAAAAATTACTTGGTCCAAGTACTTTGTTTAACAATGTTTTATCTAGCATTAATATTCAGCTTTTCCTCAAATGTTCCTCAATTTGTATGTGTTACATAATTCGCATTACTTTGCATTTTTGTTTTCAACAGACCTTTGGCAGATGCTTATGGTGCCCCAGTTTATTCAATTCATTCATATCACATCTGCACCTGAAATATCGAATTCATACAATGCATGTATGATTAGATTTAGATTTATTGATTTATTTCATTTCCTTTCTTTCCATTTTTCACATACAAATCAAAAATACATAAATACATATACATAAGTAACGACCTTACATTTGCAAAGATTGGGCAATTATACAAACAAAATACGATACTTATATCATCATTTTATAACGCTTAACATTCTTAAAACCATGGGTATTCGTGTGTATGTAAAAAAAAAGAAAGGGATGAAATGAAAAGAGAGACCAGCTTAGAAGCTTGGCTTGTTGGACGCTGATCTATCAAATACGTAAATAATGTAAATATCGTAATATAATGTGAACTTGGAACGATGTTCATAAATGAACGATTATTTGGTTACGCGATTACGAATAGAATCGTACTATGTTCGTTGTATGAATGAGGCAAAAATGGTTACTGGACGCGGAATGAAATAAACATGCAATGGCCGGTTAGTCTAGGGTCGTGAAAACACGCAAGGAAAATGTTAATAAAACAACGTATGAAACAAGTTCAAATTACATTATGACTGCAATCTAATAATAGGTTTTGTTATTACAATCAACCGACCATTCTGTCACCCAAGGCTGTTGATGTTATTTGATATTAATTTGGGACGCAAATTAGATTTTCTAAATTAGATTGTCTAAAATTACAAGAGGGATTGTCATGCGCGATTTTGTTTGTGCTGAGGAAAAAAGGGAAAAATTCTACATTAGTACATCCTTGATTAGGTAAATTACTACAAGGTACTATCCAAATTACAGTACCTTTTTCATATTGAGTGAAAATATCGATGAAGTAATATTTAGAGTTTTATTTCGAATACGTCGCAATATTGAATATTTCAAAATCGTCCATGAAGTTATAATTTCATCCTTTACGCATGGTAATATCACACTTTCTATTAGCGGTTTCTTCGCTCGAATGCACTTTTAAAGTATCGTCAATTGAAATATGCATGCTGACGGATCCTGTGTGTTCTTTGTTTCCGCCAGTGCACGCTTCAAAAACTCTGGTGATGATATAGCACCAGCCCGCAATCTATAAATGTCCACACCAGAGAAGTGTTAAACAACACCAGTTTCGTTTTGGTCTAACACCAGATAGGTGTTTATACAACACCAATTAGTATTAAAACAGCATCGGTTTGATTCCAAACTGGTGTTGTTTCAATACTTATCTGGTGTGGACATAAATAGATTCCTGGCTGGTGTTAAATCAACACCGGAGTTTTGGCAGTGCAGTCACCATCTCTGGGTCTCAGAGGCAGTCCCGTCCATCTGGAACAGATGAACGAATCAAAGCGCGTTCACTTCAGAAAATCTCCCTTTTCCCCTCGATTCTTTTCCTCCTCCCTCTCGGCTTCCAAGCGTCACCGAAGCAACCCAATCGGGAGATGTACGTCGCCAAAGTTTGGAAGACTGTCACGAATGCTAAGCTAATTGATGTGTAACCCGCAACCTCTGCACGCCACGAAAGTGACACTATACACTCATCCGGATTTACTTGAGTGACACGTGCAGGCGTAGGTGGTGGATAGCAATAATTTCATTTCTTGATATCATATCCTTGATAACATGAAGAATGACCATGTAAATGAAAACACAACTTGTCTCAAACTTCGAAAGCGTACACGGTCAATTGGATTTGGAGCTTCAATGTCATTGCGTTTTATTTTTCTTGTTGTGTGGTGCTGATGATAAATGTTTTTGTGTACTATGCAACTCAGCAGTCGCGTGCTACTGTTGAAAAGAAAAAAATATATGAAGAAATGTTATCACATGCAGTCTAAATATCCTTTCGTTATACCCATTTATCATATTCTGCTAGTTAAGGCATCCAGGCCATCCTATTCTGAAGAATATATACATTTAGTGCGTCTCATGATAAAGAAATCAACACCCCTCCCCCTCCAAAAATAAATAAAAAGCAAGACGCCGTCTTTTGTTTCATTTACGACCAAACATGAATTGTTTATGCATTTCAGAATAAACGCTTTAAATTCCGAAACATGTCAAAAATGATTTGCGCAGAAACCTACGCGTAAATCTGCATCTAATGTCAGATGATATCAAAATGAAAAAAAAAACATGAATGCCATGAGTATGTAGAGATGAAAGACCTTAAATCGCTTGGATATATACATATATATATAAACTTAACTACGAATCCCTTTTTTGTGGGACGCCCTGTATAAATCGATTCAAAATTGTATTCGCCGAGTGTGTGTCTCAAACAAGTAGATCATATCTATATTATCTTATAGAATGTTTTCAATTGTATTTTGTTAAGTGTGTGCTTCAAAAAGAAGTGGTCATATCTATAGAATCTGATTACAGGAGTTTGTATATTAAGTGCACCGTTCGTATTATAGAAATATTCCGTCAGTTGAAAAAGAAGGGATGTCGAAAAGGCTGACTCGGGAGTACACTACATAGCTACTAGCTTTCCTCGCTTTAGTAGCATTTATGATTAATTTTCTTCTCCTTTATTTTCATCTTTAACGTGCGTTTAGAAAGAAAATACGTGTGATGCCTAATGGGCTAAAATCTGTTGTGCTATATGTTGAAATAAAAAAGCGTATATAAGGGAATACAAATACAAACACAAGAAGATTATCATTCTTTCTATTCCCTCATCTATTCACGTGTTTAGGTTTGTTGATGAGCTTGCGTCTATATAACTGTTGGTAGTACATTTCCATTTATTTCAATATTACTTGCTGGAACGCCACTAAGCAGAACGGGTGCCCGTTGCATAAAAGTTGATATTGTGGTAAAATTGATTCTGATTGGCTGTTGATCATCGTTACCATGGTAGCAACAAATGGGATGGCAAAGTTACCAAGGAAGTAAATTTTATGCAACGGGGCCCTGGAATGTTGGAGAAAATATACAATACAAAAAACACACTTACTTATCCTTTAATTATTTCTCATTGTATTTATTAACTATTCGTCCATTTATTCAATTTTGATAAATTGTAGTCTTGAATCCATTTACGTGGATGGACATGAAGGAATAGATGTACATATTCAGAGCAAGAAGGAATTGTTGACACTGTGAAGAAGTGAAAAGGGCTGGGAAAATTGAAATCATATTTTAGATTACTAAATTCTTTTCACGGCAGAGGCGTTGCAAAAAAAGAAAAAAGATAAAATACAAATACATTGTAATCAACTTACGCCTTTATACTTTATACTGGCCAAGAGAAGGAGTGTGTGTTTGCGGGTGTGTGCGTGTGTCGGGGGGGGGGGGATGTTGGTGGCGCTGAGGTTAACGCCTTAACAGTCCTTTTGATGGAAAGGTTATACTACTTCTTATCCCCATGTTTGTAGGTAAGTCTGAGAAGACGAAGTGCGATGGAAGAAAAGAATGTTGTGACGAGGGGAGAATGAGAAGATGATGAGAGGCAATCTGACTCTAATGCGATTACAAAGTGCGAAAGGACCCCTCTCCTCTTGCCTGTGTTTATACACACGATATTCCCTTTCCTAAGTAACCTTGAATGTGATCATGACAATGTTTGCTTCAACCTCGACTTATCTTCTCGAAAAAGATTTCGCGGCTTCCTGTCAATCTAAGAATGAACCTTAGCATGGAAGAGTTCAATTGTTAGATTCAACCTCTTCAACTAGTATCATCAGTAGACAAAGTTCGATCGGAATTTACGATTTGAGGATTGTGAATTTGATTTATTTTTTATTTTGTATTTCGAAGACTAGTTATTTTAAATAATGATCCTATCGTGGTTGTAGTTTATGCAATATCCGCCAATTGAGTCTAGATTGACCTCTTGCTGTAAGGATTGCAGAAGTTATATTCTCTTCCAACCGAACTTCAATTTGTTAATTCTGACATCTTAACTGGACCTTTACATATGAAAAAAAAAATTTTTTGTTCATTTTCACATGAAGGATTTAATCCACTAGGGCAGTGATAGGATCTAATGCGGTTTAGATTGTGTCAATGTTCACAATAGTTTTCTTTTAAGATACTGCATTGCCATCGATGATTAAAACATCTAAGAAGAGAAAAAAGAGAAGAAGAAAAAGAAAAAGAAGAAGATGAAGGAGAAGAAAAAGAAAAAGAAAGAAAAAGAAGAAGAAATGTGATTTTATTAATTTAATTCTTTTTATTTCATTTCCATTCAAAACATAATACAAAGTAATATAAAGCAATACAAATCAAGTACAATTTTACAGAAAGGGCATTCTTACTTCGTAAAACAGAAAAAAAATATAATATAGAGTATAAATAGAAATGAGGGGGGTCCACTAACAAGCAAAGCTTGTAAAGTGTGGATCCCCTTGGAAATGAAGAAATTATAGTTGACTTATTCTTATATGCGTACATGCATGTGTTACAGGAAAGAAAAAGAGAACAAAAGAAATCATATTGATGCAAACATAATTACTGAACAAATGCAAAGCTTTTCACACAAAGAGGTCTTCGTTGTAAAGGATATGTTGCGCAAGACAGAAGAAAAAAAAAAACAGAGGGGGGATGACAAGACATAGCCATTATTAGCTAGAGAGTTCCAGAATTTAGGACCGTTGAATAGGAATGTATTTTTGGCCAGTAAAGTTCTGTATAGTGGAATGTGAAGTTCGTCAGAGTGTCTCTTGGGGTAGTTACACATGTGTGATAAAATTTATTTTTAGTGAACATGGCATCAAAAATATGGGGAACTGCATTATTATTACATGAAGTGCCCTAACTGTAGTAAAGACAGGTCTTTGACTTTCAACAGTTTACTTTCTAGAAAAAGTGGGTCCGTATGAGAACGGAATCATGTTTAAATAATACGAAGTGCTTTATTTTGCAAAAGTTTTACAGGTAAAATAACTGATTTAATGGCACGCAAATCAAAACCAAAGTAAAGTCTTAGCAAGATTCCGTTTCGCCAAGTAATGCTATATAATTGTATCTACACATCCATCATCCTACTTGCATTCATAAATCTTCTTATATTTCTCAACGAAATCGGAAGCAACACACACACACACAAGGTATTTTTGAAGGCAGTAGAAAACAATGATCGTAGCGTTTATACATGTTGTATCAGCAATTTGTACCTACATTGTTTAACTGGAATGTGATATGATAATATTATTATAACAACCAAAGTATAGAGACATGTATGATTCGATATACGGGTTCTGAAGGAAGGAGGCATTCAAAGAAAGGTGTAAATGAACCAAAAAGAGAACAACCAGCGAGTATATTATCTCGACGTGCTCGAGGGTACATTTTTTGTTCTTTCGTGACTTTTTTCTTCTACGGCGGTTTGGGCGGTATCTTCGCGCGTCACCAAAATCCTCAATATGATGTTACAATTCGAGGGCTTTTCACACTGGTCACAGTATACTTTAAGTGAAATTGAAGGGTCCCGGAGCAAGCTGTTTGCAAAAACAGGAAACCTCGCAGCTATTCTTATAGGCTCTCAAACAAGCGACGGAAAGTCAAATGGACCCAGTTTGTCCGTGCGTGCGTGCCAGATACACTGCTCTAAAAGCCTCTTTTCCAGTATTATTGAAGACAAATACGAGCCGACACTGAAAACCATTTTAGAGTGTCTTCCTTGCATACATGTACACAGTACTTAAAAAAAAATCGGTACCCTTTGTGCATGTCGCAATGCACCCTATTTGTTGCATGTAATGCAATTGCATTTCAAGTTACAAAACGAAAGAAAAACTATAATTTGGGTGTGAGGTAACATAGCTATATGGTCTTAATATTTTCATCGAACCTGGCAGAAAGTAATGTGTAATTATGGACATAATAATAATGATAATATTTGGCATCTATATAGCGCTTTATCAATCTAGGATTGTTCAAAGCGCTTCACAGTTATTATTACCCTGTCACTGGATTCATAGCATTTCAAGCAGCCTGTTAGGCGCAAACTTGCTAAACCAACCACAATGACGATTGTTTCCTACCGGTACCCAATTAGCACCTGGGTGAGAGTGGCAACGTGTGGATTGACATCGACGTCACTATCTCCAATTCAGTCGAGAGTTTATAGTTATATGACTGTTCTATGATTATCTAAAGATCAAGGACATTACAAAGGCATATAAACTGAAATACATGTATATTAACAATTCACTGAAACGTTTAGTCCTTGTTTTCAAAAGACTATACATTAACAAAATTAGCAGTTAGCCGTATGATTTCTGCCTCGATGGACAGGGAATATGAAGGTTGATTATCAATATTTGATGCTATAACGATGATAATAACGAAATAGTGTCGCCAATGAACTTTATAAGAGGATACTATGGATGCATTGGTGTAAACACTTAATTCAGTATGAACACAATGACGACTTTTGGGGTAAAGTTTACAAAACCAATTTTCAGACACGCGATGCATTCAAGAAAATCAACAACTTGCATTGTTGCGTACTCTCGGGGTGAACCGAAATATCCTCTTACATGCATCAAATATTAAGCCTGTTTTTCATAGTCAAAGCAGCGCAGCACATTTAGTTCTGGTCATATAAGGTCCCTCGAATGATGCACATAAGATTTTTTTTTGTATCTGTGAATGCTTCAGATAAGTCCTATGAATACTGAATGTACACTGGAGAACATTTTTAATTTTGTGAGGAAACAATATTTCATCGATTACTTTTTTTATCGCACGATATGCAGTAAAGCTGCTTGCATATGACGTCACAGATCTAATAATCAAAATCCTGATAACTCCTTTATATTTTTTAAATTACTGACATGCTTTTTCTCAAAACTTCAGCAATATGCTTTATTATTGTTTATGCTAGTTTTACAATGAACCTAAAAAACTTAAAATAAAATAAAAACGTTAAAAAAAAAATCTTCACATTATTAGGAAATGAAAATACCTGATGATTTTGTTAATGACAAGGGTGTGAATTGCGTCATTTAATATCAGCACTTATTTTGGATTATTTTATCAAATCTCATTCTACAACACATGATCATGCGAGAAAATAATTAGTGGTGTACTCCAACTGACACAAGCCTATTTTTAAAGGAATGGAGGCCATCTTCCAGGTTCGTGGAAAAGCCAAGCAGTAGGTCACGTGCTGTAAATGATACGCCGGTTCCACGACGCCATCTGCTTGGCTGGTGTCATTTTGACCAATAATATCACCATGGAAAAACCGGAATTATCCTGTTGTCAGAGAAAAAAAATTAACGCGACATGTCAGTAGGCTTTCGGTCAAATCTAACCGCAATTCTTTGCCTTCAATTACAGGTTGTGATTGAATCTGTCATGGTCATGTAGATATACCTTCTTTAAGAATATCAGCATCGATGCGTCTTTCCGAGATATTTCTTTCTCTTTCTTCCATACAAGCATGGTCATATGGGCCCTTTGACTTATTACCACATGCTAAAGCATCATTGTCATCGCTTCGGTTGAACCTTTCCACTTCTTTATTTTTTCCCTTTCTCCAGGTAATTCATTCATATAATGTAAATGTAAAATGTATTCATGGTATTAGATAATTGTTCCTCTATATCATTTGCATCATTGAAATCTGTTTGTATTCGCAGAATTCATCAATATATTTTTACTTATTTTTTTCGAGAAACGATGCAAAACATATCATACTAGAAAAATCCAACAAATCCTTGGATTATTGAATCCATTAACGACTTCATGATTAAACATACACAATGCAATATATTGTTGTCCCCTTTTGATTTTTTTCAAATCTTCCTTTCGTTCTTTATCCCATTTTTTTGCATTCTCCCTATATCTCCTTCCCCCTCCTCTCCATGTATATAAAACTCATACACCTTCTTTTTGTCTCTTTCCCTTCATCTGTGTGCATTCTGACATATTCCTTTCATTTTTTTTTCTCTCTCTCTCTCTTTCGCGTTACATCTTTGGCTCTTCGTTTTAGTTCCAGAAATCGAATTAAGTAACCAAATCTCGCCGCCAGAGGCCGTTATTTAGGATAACGCTGTGCGTCTCGACAGATTTTGATTAGCAAAAAAAAAGAATTTCTGGTGCATTCATAATCTATTCTCTTCCATATATATCACCCACACAACCATCTCTACCGCATCCCCTCATTAGGCTCTTTCATAAATGTAAAGATTATTAATCAATATGTAAAAGTTCCCTGAAAGACATAAGCTCAAAACGTGTTATGATAATTCCCCCCCCCCCAAAAAAAAAAGTATTGACTTTCAAAGTCTTTCATAATTGTATACAAAATTGATATTCATACAATTTGACGGTACCTGGAAAATGGGAAAAGTCAATTGTGCCACACACCTACCCATTCTAGAAAATATCGAGTTTCAAATATCGTCTGTCATGCTCTAATATTGATGCGAAATGTTTCATTTGTGGTACAATAGTCAATATATTACCCCAAATAATGTTGGTAAATTGCCAATTCGTCTACTGCAGATTCGTCCATTCACCACACGATCTACTTTCATTTAGTCTAATGCCATTCTGTCCATCATATATCATCCCATAACCATTTGGTCCATTGGTCACCTCGTCAAATCATCATTCGTCTATTACCAATATTGCCAATTATTACTATTATTAAATTTGGGGTCCGTGAATATGAACAAAAGTTTGTGAAAGTGACGGTGATACAAATTAATTTGTCTGGTCGGGCAATGGTAAATTTCATCATCTACATGCATATATGTTAATAACAGATAAGATAAACGACTTGCCAAAGGGGCGGGTGCTGTTGTGGGATTCGAACCCCCGAACCTTGTTGTGAAGAGACTTACCAACTGAGCCATGACATCTCTACAATCATGGACCTATACGTCCATGCTACAAGTAACGAAGGAAAATATCATCATGCAGTCTTCTTTATTTCATAAAAAAATGTATTTTGGGTAAACTGTCGTCTTGGAAATATTAGAAGATATATCGAACTTTTTTATCGATGTTTTACATGCTTTTCAAATAATATTGATTTTACATCCTCGCAAAATTACAATTTCCTCCATTATTTTTATTGCAATACTCGATGAATCAGGTGGCCGTGGTAGTGTGTTGGTTTGATTGGGAGCCACAAGCATGTCGAACCTGACCGCTGCTTCATGTTTGCTCGTAATTTTTAAGTGATGCAACCTTCATATTCCCCTGCCTTACGTTTATTGGAAATCATTATTTGAAGGCCTGGGGAGTGGAAAGTATTTATTTACAATATTAACAGTTCTTCTCACCTTGAGGCGATGGGGCTTCGCGGTCAACCATTTCCACCACTCGATTGCCAGTGGAGAAAAGGAGGGAAACATCTGAAGATGGAAATGTACAAAATATATTCATGATATCGATGTTCCAGTCTTTCTCTTTCTTTCTTCTTACCCTCTTTCCAAATCGCTCAAAAAATACTTATTTTCTACTCTCCACCATATAACTTTATTTAGTTTTATGTTTTACAGATTTCTGAATATGTTAGCATTCTTAGAAGTACACATGATAGCGTATTTGTGATATGAAATTATACACACCCCCCGACACACACACACACCGTCACATAAACACACACACACACACACATACATACACATAATATATATATATATTGCCTTCCAGGAATTTCAAAACATTTGAACAACTCATCGAAGGCATTGGATATTCCTAACTGCAACTTATTTTATCATTATGAAAACTTATCAATGTTAAGAGATGACTGTAATTATTGTATGTATCATGTAATATTACGTTTTTAATTGCATCATAACGTGTGTATTAATCATTGTATAACTTCAACGTAATAATGAGATCGTTATATCGTATGCTACATAAAATGTTCTTTTAGCAAATATATGTCATTGCAGTTTCTGTTTTCATTTCAATCTTGTTACGATACTGCAACAAATAACAATGAAAATTAGTTTCAAATTTGAGTTCCCTTTTTATTACAGGAAATACATGTAGGTCAATCAATAAAAACAACAAAAAAACATCTTAAATGTCTTAAAAAGTTAGATGTGCAAGGTCAGGATAGATTCATTAAATTAAGTTCACAATGATGGCGATGATGAAACTGATGTTAAAGCACAATGACGAACAAGTGTCACTGTAATGAGTTCAAATCTCTGTGAAGACGATGTTGATGATAAACAGTCAATTTCAGCAATCCATGGGTTGAAAAGCGTTCATTAAAACAGCTTGATGATCCCAAATAGAATTGAGAATTCATGTCTCAAAGGAACTGCAAACAGTTTACTGATGGCGTGCGAATAATTCCACAGAAGATAGGTGTTATATTCCAGTTTGAAATAAAATATGCTCTGACATAAAGTGTGGTGTGAAACTCTGAGTTCTGATCCGATGTAATGGAAGAAGCTGCCAGCTTATAGACATACATTTTCACTGTTCTGGAAGCTTCTGTATTGTCTACCGAAAAACCCATTATCCTTCTTTCTAGAATAGTCCGCTCCTAGAAGACTCCTGAATGATCTCAGTGAAATTAACAATATAAACAACATAGCTAATCCTATTGTCATTTTCACTGCCACTAGCAGTCTATTGTCTGTCTTAGTACATTCCAGAATTAACAAAGATTACTGTTTCTCATTAAATAGCATGCCTAGCAAAGTTTTGCTGAGACATTCTGGAATATGTTTAATCATTCTATGCAATGAATACCATTAAAGAGAAAATGAATGTAATTGCTTTTGCATCTTACAAATCTGTATTGCGTATTGGTAATTCCGATATGTGCCATCGATGTACATGTAGGTTCTATGTAATATAATTTACAATTAAATCATTCCTAAGGTATGAATGAAATAAGTATGACGATAGATGAGAACTTCTGTTTTTCAAGTAATAATGCCGATGGTCAGTTTAATTTCTTGGGAATATCCCTGACAGGGAAGCCGTATGCCCATGAAAGGAGAAGAGGCAGAATGAATGGGGTAGAATTGACCCAGCCAAAACGTCTGACATTTCCCCAGAAAGAATAGAGGCTTGTTTCTTATTCTTTCCGGTGGTAGTGGTAGTGAAAGTTACTAACCAATCAAATCCAAGGGACGAAATGAGTGACCAGGCATTAGCTAGTCATATCTAGAGGGGAATAAACTTCAGAATACTTTCCAAAAGTATTAGAGTTCCACAGGTCTTAACCATTAGGTCTAGAGGACAAAGTTTTTACTATTGAAGCTTAAGTGTGGATCTAAATCTGGAGCTGCTGATTATTCAACAGAGATGCCAGTTGTTAGAGATACTGGAAAACAGTATGACACGTTTTCACCTGAATTCTATATTCAGCTCTCGGTGATCAGGACAACCGTTAGCCCGGATTTTGGGATTCCACATTGACAGAATTGGAATTGGTATGAATCAGTAAACACCATCGAGAACTTGTTAGTACACATTATTTTAATATTACTGTTACTTAATATAAACATTATCTACTCGTATTGTGATTGTATAATGTAAGGATTACAAGTTTTACTGTGCTGAATAGTATTGTAATTGCATTAATTGTTTCTATGTCATATATACTTATGTTTGATTATGTTGTTAAAATATTGCGTAAGTGCCATATGCAAGGTCGGTTGATAATACCTCCGTCAATTATGAAATAGTGATGGACATGATGAAACATATTGATTGGAATGGAATACAATATAATATATTCTTTATATGACGCTTAACCTGTCAAACTAGTTCAGCTTGATATATATATGTATATTTTGGTTTCGAGCAAATTACATGTACCTAAAATGGGTTATATTCATATCTAAGTTGACAGTGTGTTTAGGAGTCATTAACTATAACTGGAATTAAAGAGATGGGGCAGAATCATTGGTTTAAGGTATATCCAGAGACTGAAGCTGACGTCAGACAGAAAGTCGTCGTCCGGACCCTCAGGCTGAAAAACCAAGAATCAGAGAAGAAGAAGAAATAGCTAAGCATCATCATTAATCATTAAATTGTATAAATCTGTTAATATTTGCACATGTTTATACGTTGTAACCTGTTTGTAATCCTTGTTAGAATAGTTTACTAAAATACAAGTTTTCTGAAAACTAATTATTTCTGTGATTGGTTTTCTGTTAACAAGTTTACAAAAGCTTGTGGGTATGTGGAACAGTCAAAAGATCCCAGCCATAATGAAGGCTCAAATCTAACCTGTGATAATCATTCAAACATATATGAAAATATGAAGTAATAATTATGTATGTAATAACATTAATTCATATTTTAATGACTACATAAATATTGTGTATAATTATTCAACTAACAAAAATAATTAACTTCGTCACTTGATATCATTTTAAAAATCACATTTCAGCATTTTGTTTAGTGAATTTTTTGCTTTGTAATTGTATTGAGCCGGAGTACTTCTATAAATATTCGTTTTCCCAAGCAAGTACATATTATGTCACAGATCATGTGATATGTCTTGACCAATAAACACTGCTTACCTAACAAAAATAATTAACATCGTCACTTGATATCATCTTTTTTAATTACATTTCAGCATTTTGCTCGATGAAATTTTGTTTTGTAGTCCCACGCAAGTACATATTATATCACAAATCACGTGATATCTCTTAACCAATCCGTGCATGAGAATTGTATCGCATAGGTTACAAACGTTTATTTTTCCACTGCGAGGATCATCCTCATCAGTTTGCACGGCAGCTATTCCATGGAGGAAATAAACAAAACGATTTTACTTTATGTTTGTGAGAAAATGCACTTCAATCATCCATAATATTCAAAAGGGGCATATGAAACCCTTGAAACGTGGATGCAAACAGCAACTTAAGAGGCAGAGGAGAGGGAGATGAATTCGAGTGATGCCCCAAACTACGTGACTTGAAATACAAACGCCATATTATCTTCTTTTCTTTTTGATGGTGTCCTGTCAATCTGTTGATTTCCTTCAGCACTTCGGGGTAGTCCGTAGTTCCATCATATTCTGTTATTAAAAATAGAAATTGGAAGAGGTGGCTGGATCTCGTTTTGTTAATATAAGAATTTAAAAAAAAGCCGCTTCGTGAATTATTGTTACTTTGAATAAGTTTACTCGTTAGTATTCTGTTTCCCTCTTATTTATTTTCTAATCTGTCAACTTCACACATGCTGTATTTGTAGCACGATCTCTCACGGAACAATTGCATTTCATTTCAAACCAAAATGATGATGATGACGAGGCATGCACAAATAAACAAAATAAGCAAATTGTATGGATTTAAATGTATTTGTTTCTTGTTTATTAGGATTACCTGTAGCTTGTGTAACAGAAAATGTATATTTGTAATACTGCTGAATATAATAAAGCAGCTGCAATATGGTTAAAAACTTCCATGAACATGATTAAAAAGACGCAAGATTTGCATCTTATTGGAAATATTTGAGCTCAAGGAGGATTGATTGTTTTATCTTGTAGTCAATCGAATTTAAAGAAGATAGATCTTATTTTTATAATAAGGATGTAGGCTGGTTTAAGCATGGGGAGATGCACATTTTGGGGTGGTGGAACTCAAGTTTGGGAAATCAGCTAATGAAAGCAGAAGAAGTGGTATAGCTTTCGTTATGCTTGCCAGTGTCGGAGCTCCTCTGCCCCTGCCTACGCCCTTGCATAATGGTCCGGATTTCGAATGATTTGGACATTTGATATGAAACATTTCCTTTTTTATTGTGGAAATTAGGTATAGAGGTGTAGATACACGAACATTGTAAAAATGATATAAACATATCACCACACTGAACAATTTAGGCACATAACAAAGAAGGTCTTTGAACAGTATCAAAATATCATATTAAAGTTTTTCAGTGGCTGATTTCTCGATAAATATTTTTTTTTATTACATCCATCATCATTGCAATAAAACAAAGTTTATGACATATTTGTGAATGGTTTTTTTGACAACTGAAATTGTTATTGTTTTAGAATAAAACATTTTATTGGATTCTGCAAGTTAATCATATGCTGAAAAATAATCATGGCCATTATTTGACGTCTCTCGTGAATTAGAAAGGAAGTGTTAAAGTCAAATGGAATTTAATTTTGAATAAACTATCAGAGTGCTGCGTCATGTGCGTTGGCATTACTATTAGTAATAATAAACGACTAAATGCATGTAGCACATTACAGTGAGCCATAATTACAACTATGTTATGAAAATTTTTTTTTTTAAAGAAGCCAAAGCTTTCTCAATGTTCTGAAATTGATACTGCTCTCTTCTTGCCTTATTTCATCCGTAATAAAAATAAGCGCTTCTGTCAAGAGTACGAGTCTCTCACTGCTTTTCACCCCTCTCCTTTGTCGATCACATTTTCTTCCTTTTTTACTCGAATTACTCAATTCTGATTCTTTTTTCAAATGAAAGATCGCCATCTACTGGCAGAGGAGGGGCCTGAAGATAATGTCACGTTCTGGTTTCACAGGCCGAATTCATTTCCCATAGACTCGTGTGTTAAAGTGGCACTTAAAAAAAAATGAAAAATAAGGAGGAAATTCGAGGGTTGAATGCTTACTACCAATGGACAGGATATATGTCTGACATTCCATATCTGACCAGAAAGGGTGCCATGGGTACCTAGACCTTCTCAATTAAACAAATTATAATAAATCGGCATTTTTGAAGACTACACCTAACAGGACGTTGTTGCGTGCGCCTGTAATCCAAGCTGTGGAGCGTTGTGGCCCAGTGGATTCGTCTTCTGCTTCTTCTGTGTAGTCTGCTTCCTTCAATCCTGAAGATTCTTGCAGAACTTGGTGAGGTGTGTGTCACAAGGATAAAGTGCATGTGCCAAATATACACATGGTGCAAGTAAAAACAGGATTAGTCTTCTGACTTTGAAACAGAGGGTCGTGGGTTCGAATCCCAGCCATGGCCTGATTTCCTTCAGCAAGAAATTTATCCACATTGTGCTGCACTTGACCCAGGCGAGGTGAATGGGTACCCGGCAGGATTAAATCCTTGAATGCATGAGCGCTAAAAGGCAGCACGTGCTAAAGCCGGGGTAACTATAATAATAACAATGCGCCTCGAAATAGAATATTTCTAGATAGTAAGCGCCAACGAACGTAGAGGGCAGCAACACACAAGCGTGTTGCTATTAGGAAGGTCCACTCGATACGCGCATACAAATGAAGTGCGCGAACAATTTGGTAGTCATGCCAACGAAACCATGATCCGATACAATACACTCACGGAGTGACAGCAAAATAGAAGTAAACAAATGAATAATGACAATAGTAGATTGAAACAATAAAAACAAAAAATATAAAGCATTTAATAAGTCCGGTGTAATGTATCACATTTCGAAAATAATATATCACTAAATCATTGTCACAGATTTTTGTACATTTTCAGTAAACCGGGATTAAATTCTGTCATGAATAAACCAGTCTGCTAATTTCACCCGGATTTAGACAAGCTCATTTTGTGACCACCGAAATCCTCTCAGAGCACTTTTTTAGTAGATTGTAGAGTTGATTTATTTTCATTTCCTCTTTATCATTATTTTTGCTTGAAAATATTTTACATCAAATATCATGTTTAAAAATATGAAACATTTATTCCTGTATTTTTCATAAAATATTACATAGTAGTGACAACGGTTTGATGACTTTGCATATCAATATGATAACAAGTATACGTGACGTTGATACGTCTTTATTTAAATTTCGCTGCACCGTAATGCGCCTACACAATCCAGTATAGTACGCTATATACCGGCGCCATGGCTGGCACGACCGCGCCGGAGCCCGGGCAGGTCGGTGCTGAGGTAGGTTACGGTTGGCTGCATGTATATGCTAACACAATTTTTGTAAAATTATGGCCATGAAAATAGTAGATGTGACATAGAGCTTCGCCCATTGATAGTTCTCAAGTCAAGACCCGTCGGAATATACATAGGTCGATACTGAACCAGATAATTTCTGTCTAATATTAGGTCTAACGTTAGAGTTAGACTAGGTCTTGGCTTTGCTAGTTCAGTTGTGGCCGTATTCGATCCTGTCTGATGGACTGCAAAATGTTGGTTGGATTTGTGGATTTATCATAATTATTTCAGATTTTCAGACTACAATCTACATTGTAAGTTAAAATTGAAATTCTAACCTTGAATATTTATCGTTGCTCATCCGCCATAGTGCCACATCAATGACAGACCAAGTCTATATCTTTCAAGTCCATATCTAGCTAAAGTCGAGTCGCGTCGAGATTATCCTGCCAGTGCAGTGCGGCCAGCACATCATTCGCGCAGCGCAGTACGCGCACCGAGGTACAGGTGACCGGGGAAGTTTCGGCGCGGCCAGACCAGAACATCACGGTCTTTGCTCTGGCGTTAGCTTGTGTAGATTGGTAGGGGCAGCGAAATTAAGCAGAAGAGCGGTAACACAAATGTCATCAGTCTATGTATTTTTATTGCTCCGTAAACTACAAGAATCATGATTACATTTTGTCTTACAATTTTTAAAAAATACAAATATACAAAAATAATATTATTTAACATATTTCCTTGGAGGCTTCATTATCAATAAAAAATAATAAAATTGAACAAACGAAAAAAAATCAACTCTACAATCTTCCAAAAAAGTGCTCTGGGAGAAGGTGGTCACAAAATCTGAGCGAAGTGGACCTTCCTAAAAGCAACACGCTTGTGTGTTGCTGCCCTCTACGTTCGTTGGTAAGCGCTATATAAATGCCTATTATTAATTAGCTAAGCTATGTGGGAAAATTACAAATTGATGCAGAGGTTCGAGCCCTGGTCACGTCTTTCGGAAGGTGACTTTAAAGGTCGGTCCCAGACGTAAATAATCATATCTGATTGATACACGTCTGACAAAACTCAAAATACACACACACACACACACACACAAAATTCATCACTTGGGAGAGTAAAATGGCCCTAATTCTTCTGCCATTAAAAAGTAGTTCTATAGAAGTGATATATCTTTCCGATTTGGAAAAAAAGAGGTTGAGTAGGTACCCTCCCTAAAATCAGTGTTAGATTGTCAGTCATATTCTTTCATTTTTGACAATCAGCAATATGAAATTAAAAACAATGAGAATGTGTTGGCTCGAATGAATATCTTTTGCCTGCCAGTTGTAATTGGGCACGTGAAACCTGTCTCGCCATTCACAGAGGGTGCCACGAGCCTAATTACAACAGGAAGGCAACATATTTTCATTCGACCCAAGCCATTCGATTTTTTTAAGATTTGATAATGCTGCTTGACAAAAGTGTATGAATATGATTGACCATCTAACACTGAATATGGAGTGGGCAAGCTACTGAACTTCATTTTCCCAATAAGGACGAAATACCGATGACGTTGGAACTATTTTTTGGTTGGCGGAAGAATTAGGGCTGCTTTACTGTTTGAGGTGATGAATGTGATCCCGTCAGGAGATGTCTTCATACATGCTGATTTATTCTTAAAATAAGCAGGTTGAAATAGCCTTTTCTGGTCAGATATGGAATGTCTGATATATAAATCCTATCCACTGGTGGGGAAAATTCAACCCTCTTATTTCAACTTTATTTTGAATGAATTTTTGAACAGTGCCATTTGAACACACGGGCCTGTGGGGAATGTTTTACGCGCGTGATCCTAGAGAAGTACGTGTCCCTGTCGGCCGAATTGTATACCTCGTCATGGAAAACGAACTTGATCTTGGAAAATGAGCGTATTATATAGCGACAGCTTTGTCCGGTTTTGTTCAATCTCTCAATCGACCTCATTGTGCAGATTTGCAAGATTTCAACCTTTCTCCCAAGCATGCCCAAGTAAGTACTAGCAGGTTCACATGATACCAGAAGAGTTCTCAGTCGTTTTACCGTCATAACCGTACTAAATGTATTAGGTTTCTGTTGTAAATGAATGAATACTGATTTGAAAATGGCAAAAGCCTGTCACTTTTGTCTGTTCACGTTTATGCTCTAAAGGAGGTTGTTAGCATTGTTACATGGACCTATCAACGGAGGATTAGCCTATTGTTACTGGGGGTGCTGAGCATTGTTCCATCACCCCCAGTAACAATAGATAATCCTCCCTGGCCATGTTCATGTATGGTTAGCCTGGTTGAGATTGCGTACGCATGCATATAATTTGTGAATAAAGTAAATTAAGGGAATTAAAGTAGTTCCAAAAATGCACTGCGGCCAGAAACAAGGGAATATTCTTTCAGTGGACAATGAAATCTACTTTCAGTATTAATGTCATGGGTTCGAATCCAAGCCATAGCATGTTTCCCTTCATAATGAAAAGCATCTGTATTGTGATGCACTTAAGTGGCGGACCGTGACCCGGAGGTGACAAAGCATATTAGAGGGGCACTGTATTGTTTGTGAACAATGCTGTGCCCCTCCAATGCTTTGTCTCCTTCGGGTCACGGTCCGCCACTGCAGGAAAGATGAATGGGTATCCGAAAGTTTTAATTCCTAGAAGACACTGAGCTGGAAGCAGAAGTTGGGGTTAAAGGTGGGCGGTAATGCGCCTCGGACATGTCGGAGTAGATAAATAGACTTTTCGTATTTGTTTATTGCTCTATGTAAGATCCCAACTCTCATTGATCATGATCGTGGAAGTTTAAATTAATTTGCAGGTATTATATATCTTTGTTATAATACTTGACAATGTCAGGGAATACAAGAAACCAAATCAACACATAAAATCACGTAATCGTAATGCATATATATATATATATATATATATATATATATAAAGAAAGTACAAAAATGACCAAATTACATAATTGTTGTGACATTACATAATAATAACAATAGATGAATGATAGACATAATTTAAATAAATATAAATAAGTTCAAATAATCAAAATAGAGGGGCCATCCATATCACAATGAAAATGCTTCAAATAAATTAGTAGCCAAATTACTCAAATGAAAGGAAGTTTGATGCATTATTTATTGATCATTCTGTTTGAATCCGATTCTGCATTGAATCATGAAACCTTGGATATGACAAAAATTAGAGATGACAAAATGGGACAATAACTAGAGAAAAAAAATAAAATATTATGTACTTACTTCAAAAGTAACGACAAAATACAGAGTACGAATATAAATATTTCGGATATTCTGAGTTCCAGACAATCCCTTGACGTTGGATCTTTATTAACATTGAGGCCCCCCATTTCAAGTAAACTCACACATTCAAACTTGGTATCGCCTTCTTCTAAATTTAAAGTTACTCTCTTTCTCTAAATCTGTAATAAATAATCTGTCTTTGTTTGTTTATTTCATGTAAGACATTTAAATCATTGAAAAATAAACAATAAATTATGGAAATGGTTTAATGGCAAATAGATAAAGCGAGTAAACTTACATTGAATTTATATAAATTCATATTGCTCTATGTATTTGATTGAATCGTATAAAACGGGAAATTTACTCATTACATTCAATTTGCGTTCAGTTGGTCATGGACTTTGAGAAAGTCACATCTTAATTCGAAGATTATATTTTCGCTTCGTATGAAACACGACAAAATGTTATATGATTGATTTGCGCTGTAATTCCTAGTGAATTTATAAAACCCTTAGGGATTTCTGCAAAAAGCTTCATACATTAATCATGAGAGTTTGCCTGATTCTCCGATTTATCTTACTATACTTACTTTATTTATTCACCAATAATTCCTTTATCTGTTTTTTTTTCATATAAAAATAATGAAGCAAATGCTTAAGGAATTCATAATCCTTTAGGTGATGTATATCCTTAACATGAGGAAACTTAATCCTTAAAATCTTAATTCCTTTGTCGTACCCAATGTTTACTCACATTGATTTCGTTTCCAAGCATAAGTCCTACTTTACCTTTCTATTCCATCAATAATTTTAAAGGTATTAAATTTCTGAATATTGAATAAATCCCGGAAATTAATTCTCCTTTGCCCATTATTATTATTGCTCCTTCGAGCATTGATAATCTTTCTACATTATTTTACTTCATCTTGGATAAAGCTAGGGTTCGCCAAAACTGAATTCTCCCGAATAAACTTTGACCGATTCTGCCCGATTGTGATCTGATTCGGATGGATTTGGAGGTTTCGGAACTTATTCGTCTCTGATTCGGCGACCTCCTTGAATCAGTGGCAAATATATACGGAATAAGAGAAGACTTGCCTAAAATAATACCCCAGATGCCACACAGAATCCAACCGAATTAAGAGAATTATATATATATATATATATATATATATTGTAAAGAAATTGATGAAGAGAACAATGGTAGACGTAGCTTAAATCAAGGTTCCCCAGAGCTATCTACCCTTTGGAAAAATTGGTTATGCCGAAAAAATGTCTCTGCCGTGAATCGAACCCGGGCCCCCAGCTTTAAACGCCGGTGGCTTAACCACTAGACCACAGAGACGGGCTAGTGGCTAGGCCGACCGAGATCCGATTGACCGTCAGAAAGACAGATTTTCGACACTATACCAATTACCTTTGTCGGGTGAAGGTGGGTTTTGAACAATGACAAGCCGTCATGCCTCAGCTGGATCAAAGCTATAGACCAGTTCGTAGTTACTTCATGGGCAATTTGGGTCAAATGACCTTTCATTTCTTTCATCATGATAGGCAGATTTCAAAGCAAGATATTACGTAAGCTTGCCTTACATAGCAGGATGAAGAAATTGAATAGACCAGGTGACTAGAATAGCACACCAATGAACACTTAATGAAGGTATTTGTTGCATTCCTACTTTGAATGCATATCTTAGCATGTTGTACAATGTACTTGACAAACTGTTAAATACCAGTCGTTCGTGGAAGCATTGTTGTTTTTTGTGGATGTAAATGAAAACGACAATTCAAAAGAATATATGAATAATCAAGACATCAAAGTTGGTGCTTATCTCATTAGATTTTAAAGCACCATGTCACTTTAGTACAAATGACCTTCTTCTGATCATGCGTAGAATCGTTTGATCATGCGCAGAAAGGAACTACGAACTGGCTTATTGCTTTGATATAGGACACGTATGTGAGAAAGTATACAAATGTGTGAAGCTATACATGTACAACAGCTTTGGCAACTCTTTTATTTTTTTCCATTTTTTTTTATTTTTATTTTTATTTCCAAAGGGTAGATAGCTCTGGGGAACCTTGATTTAAGCTACGTCTACCATTGTTCTCTTCATCCATTTCTTTACAATATTTAAATAAAAGAGTTGCCAAAGCTGTTGTACATGTATAGCTTCACACATTTGTATACTTTCTCACATACGTGTACTGTATCGAAGCAATAGCTTTGATCCAGCTGATGCATGACGGCTTGTCATTGTTCAAAACCCTACTTCACCCGACAAAGGTAATTGGTATAGTGTCGAAAATCTGTCTTTCTGACGGTCAATCGGATCTCGGTCGGCCTAGCCACTAGCCCGTCTCTGTGGTCTAGTGGTTAAGGCACCGGCGTTCAAAGCTGGGGGCCCGGGTTCGATTCCCGGCAGAGACATTTTTTTCGGCATAACCAATTTTTCCAAAGGGTAGATAGCTCTGGGGAACCTTGACTTAAGCTACGTCTACCATTGTTCTCTTCATCCATTTCTTTACAATATTTAAATAAAAGAGTTGCCAAAGCTGTTGTACATGTATAGCTTCACACACACACATATATATATATTTTTTTTTTTTTTGGGGGGGGGGGGGATTTTGAACATTTCAGACCGAGTCGAATCCCTCCGTGAATGTTCCCGTATCCATTCAGAATTTTCTTGCATTCAGGGAGGGAGAACGGCATTCTCCCGAATCCTCCAGAATACGTCTTTTTGCATGGATTCTCAGCTGATTCGGTTCCGGGGTAACTCAGGCTTTAGGTTTTTTTTTGTTTGCTTGTATAGGAATGTTTACAGTCCCTTTGAGGAATGGATAAAGGCATAGCTATAGAATAATAATGTGAATCATGGGGAGGGGCAGGGATGGATTGGAGGGCGTGTAACGTTATCCCATCTGTATATGGTCACTGGAATCTTGTATATGGCCATATTAATAATGATTTACATAATATATAAGAAAAAAAGCAAAAACATTCAACTATAATACCAAGTGCACCATCAATTAGCTGTAAAAGAATGGTGTGCGTGTCGGGAATCTCTATTAATCAACCAGTTGTTTTCTACCTGCTTGTCATGTTATGTTGTTAATCTGCTTTTTTCACTCACACGACATCGCTTTCATGCACGATGCGACGACCTTCGGCTGTCAATTAAAATGATCCTTCTTCCAGGGAGAGCGGCTCACACGGGCCTGACGAGCCAGGAATGGCGCCACATTTCCCGGCCGACTGAAGGTGGAACATAAGCAATGGCAACATTATCCACGCTTGGGTAGGCGTTCCGCCGCGAGATGCTCGGAGCTACGCACAGACACGTGACACCTTGCTATGAATGGCTGTTGGAGAGTGATCACGTGATGGGTCGATGACCCCCTGAGCTATTCAGCGCCACGGTTGATTCTACTCATATGAACTAAAGTGATACGCTTGTAAAAACATAACCATACGAGAGCTTGAAATAAGAATGGGTTGTTTCCAGCTTGCCATTTGAAAGATTATACGGACATGCGCCTGTTCAAGTGATTATATTTCCCCTCCTCTATTATCGGGCTTATTCTTTTACAAGTAGAATGGGAAGACATCTTCTTTCGCTAGTGAAAGTGTTATGTTTCATGATGAAATACTTTTAAATAAAGTTGAGTCCATTCATCTAGAATGATGTATGGAATTGGATGAGAACTCTCATACTAGAGCAAGATTTCGTTACATTCAAAACATAGTATGATAAGCGTGCGGTCTGTTTTAGTGAAGAAGGAGCATGGATGACGCTAACCAATCTTTCTCATTTCACGACGGAGATATAAACAGAGTTATATGGTACCTTTCATGGTGGTATGTGACTTCTGTTTGCCAAACACATATCGTTTCTTGACAGGTTTTGCAAAAAAGTAAAACATGTTGAAGCATTTGAGATGTCACCAAATTCAAAGTCATATATATCTCACACAAGTCCATTTTTCTACCAGGTGTACTGGTACAAATATTTTGAACATTACATGTACACCAAAGTATTAAAGTGTTGTTTAATATAAGTAGCCTAATATTTTCATTTGTGAAATTATATGTGGGTAATCACCAATATTTGTCCCGAAGTAAATCGAAAGCTTACTTCAGAATTATGGAATGTACATGCACTATGGCATTGTCCTGAACATAATTATGCGAATGCATTATTGTCCGAGGTAATTACCATATAAAGATCACACCTCTTAAAGTGTTGTGTAAAAAATGAAAATGCATTGTACTAAATATAGGCCTACATGTCTTCACTGTCCCTCATTTAACCCACTGTCCATCTTCATCATTCTCTCTCTGTCTTTTTTTTTTTTTTTTTTTTCATATTGTTTTATTCTGATTTCATGAACAAAAATATATAACATTTCAAATTAACATTTCAAAACACATAATATTTTACATTTCATATTTGGACATTTTTCACTAACTTAATACCAGCATAAATCATATATAACTTAAAGGAGAAACAATGAAATCAGTTATAAAAATGTTTGAAACACCACTCCTCCCCCCCCCCCGCCCCAATCAAAAAGTCTTCCCTTGCACATTTGTGGAGGGCTATTTATACATGGAATACAAAGAACAAAACAAAGTAGACCCAAATCCAAAACAAACCAATTAACAAATAGATATACTGACACTAGGATCCCCTTAAAAAATACATATAATATACCTAACACTTTTCCTTTCATGTATCAAATATTCAACAATGATTTAAAACTATATGAGATTACTTGGCTTGCACTCATCAAAGACAAAGCAAATCAAAAAAAGAAATCGACAAGTAAATAAAAAAAAACATCCCAAAGAATCACCCATCCCAAAGGAAAACTTCATTATCCCTCCCCCCAAAAACACACATACACACACCCTCACATACACACATACACCCTCACACACACCTACACAGTCACTTTCTCCCAAATCACACCTGGATATCGCCCTCAGTCCTGCCATTTCGGTACATTCTCTCCCATTTTAATAAATGCTTGTCTAACTTGTTCCTTTTAATAGCTATTGCTTTTTCTTCATTTCGATATTCTACGACTCTCTGAATACTCTCTTCTTGAGTAGGAACTCTACCTTCTGACCTTGATCTAAAAATGATATATTTCATTAAAAAGATTACCGTGTTACAAAATTTCACTTCAAGATCGGATCCATTAATTCCCACATGTATATCTTTCCACTCTGCATTTTGAAGCTTTATCAAACTAAGTTTTTCAATGACCCTCTGCCATAAAGCTTTAACATCATTACAAAGCCAGAATAAATGTTCATAAGATTCCGGGTTATGTTTACAGAATGAACAGATATCAGTATCTTTAAAACCAAATTTGAACAAATGTTCGTTGGTGTATATTGCACCATGAAGTAATTTATATTGAAATTCTCTTACTTTTGGTAAGATTATTGTGATTCTCGGTCTTATAAATATTCCTGAGATTTCTTTTTTTGAGACATCAAAATTATTGTGGCCATCCCTTATTTGTAAAGTATAGAGATGTTGTAAATTTATTACAAAATTTTCATAAACCTTTCTAGAAGGTACATCTTTCAGTAAAATTATCTTTCCAAACATCTTCAAAGAGATATTGTACTTGTGTACGTCATTCGAGCATAAATGGTGGAAATTCCCATTATATTTTCCGCTTTTCAAAATTACATCAGTTAACTTCCAAATTTCCATGATATTTTCAGCACTCAAACCTAAATTATGAAAATAATCGATTGTTCTCACCTGCTCTTCCTCGAGAATGTGACCTACTAGATAAATATTTTTCTTAAACAAGTCTTCATCAAAAATCATTTTACCTCTCAAAATATAATCTTTATTATTGAAAAAAATTGGATTAGCTTTTCCTGCACTAAAATTCCGATTTTCCTCCATATCTTGCCAAGCCCTTAACATATCAAAATAAAACACTGGTGCTTTTAAATTTAATAATTTAACATCGTAATTACAGAGTGAAATAAACCTACCTCCCACTTTTCTAAAGCTATAGTCAAAATAACGCTTCCAGCCCATATTTCTTTCCCCATAAAGCAACCGTTTTAACCACATTACTCTTTGAGTTTTCACAAATAAATCAAAATCTATCATCCTTAAGCCGCCATTTCCGTAGTCCTGGTAACAAATGTCTCTTTTAATTCTGTCTTTTCCGTTCCATACAAATTCAAAACAAATTTTCTTGATCTCTGTTACTACCCACTTTGGAACAACTAATGATGACGAAACATAATTCAGTTTTGACAAGGCATATGTCTTAAGCAAATGTACTTTCCCCATTATTGTCACGTCTCTCTGTTTCCACCATCCCAGAATCCTTTTTATTTTACTCAAAATCTCCTTATAATTCAGGTTTTCCATCCTCTTTACATCCAAGGAAAAATATACGCCTAAAATTTTCATTTCCGTTACAATATTGCCAAATGGTAGTGTTCCCAGGTCATTCCTGTTTTTTCCTATCCTCATTATATTAGTTTTTTCTATGTTAACCTTTAAACCGCTTAAGTCATGGAAAGCTTGGAATATGTCCTGTATTCTTTTAATTGACGTTTCATTCCTAACAAACAAAGTCATGTCATCGGCATATAAAATTTGTCGAACTTCAGAATCACCAAATTCCACTCCTTTAATAACACTATCATTCCTAAGCGCGTGAGCCATGGTTTCTATAACTACCAAAAACAGATACGGTGAAAGTGGGTCACCCTGCCTTCCCTTATGGAACAAACACAGTGTTACCACAGTGTGTACCACAGTGTGTAACACAGGGTGTACCACAGTGTTTACCACAGTGTGTAACACAGTGTGTACCACAGTGTGTAACACAGTGTGTACCACAGTGTGTTCACAGCGTGTACCACATGTGTTTAATATATTATTTTGGGACGTGTGGTAACACTGTGTTTACAACACTGTGTAACACAGTGTTGCCACACAGTCGCCACATAGTCCGAAACACATATTAAACACACTGTGTACCACACGTTTATAACCACATAGTCCTTTACACTGTGGCATTCACCACATAGTCCACCACACTATGACATACACCACATAGTCCACCACACTATGACATCAACCACATAGTCCACCACACTATGACATATACCACAGAGTCCACCACACTATGACATATACCACAGAGTCCACCACACTATGACATGCACCACATAGTCCACCACACTATGACATACACCACATAGTCCACCACACTATGACATATACCACATAGTCCACCACACTATGACATATACCACATAGTCCACCACACTATGACATATACCACAGAGTCCACCACACTATGACATATACCACAGAGTCCACCCCACTATGACATATACCACAGAGTCCCCCACACTATGACATACACCACATAGTCCCCCACACTATGGTGCTCATCTTACTTTGATGTCTACCAACAGTCCACCACACGGACATTGACTACACAATCCACCAAACTGTGGTATGCATGTGCCACTAGCTCATTTACCACATGCAGTCCACTACATACCCATGCAGCACATACCATGTAGACCACTGCAACACAGGCCAACTGGAACGAAGCACAGTGTCCCGCAATCTTGACCACAAAAGTATACATGTACCATCATTGCCAATTAGTGCTGATCTCAATAGGAGTGGAAGCTAATAATAGTGTCACCAATTCAAATCAAATTTTAGAATATATCTTTCATCATTTTGCATACCCAGTTGTAAAAAAAGAAAAAATCAACACTAAAAATTTCCATCCTCCTGATCACAACATAATTGATTTGAGAATTTGTCTGTTGTCACTGGCTGTAGGTACTTGGGTGGTTGTATCATGGTAGACATTGTGCTTTGGTCCCAATCTGAAGAGTAGGGAGAGCAATCCACAAGACACGAGAAAATATAATTAGAAATAAAAAATGAAAAAATTCATTTCGTTCAGTTTAATAAACAGTAATAAAATAAAAGCAACATGAAAATAACTGGGTCATAAATACCAGCACTGTGAATACAAACATGAATTTTCTCCTCGATTTTCACAAGTAAACATACGTTGTGGAATGAATTGTTTGGGAAAACAAGCCTGGAATGAAATATTTCTTAAATGTAAACATATTAACGGGGTACTCCAGGCTGACATAATACAATTTTAACAAATAAAGTAAAATGAGACAAACAAAATACTGAAAATTTCATAAAAATCTGACAAGGATGACAAAGTCATTACATTTTAACTTTTGCATTACTAGGGCAAAACAGTGCTATGCATGTCTTCATGAATATGCAATGAGCAAGCTGATGATATCCCCACGTAATCTTTTGTATTTTATTTCAAAAAATTATATTTAGTCAAATTTTGTCACCAAATATAATTACAAAAATTGGATTGACAACTGATTTAGTTTGTAAGAAGATCATTGTGCCAACTTATTTTGTTACAAGGGAGACATGTCGTGTACACATGTAGGAAAATATGAAATGATCATGATTTTATTAAATAAAATAAGAAAAAGGAAGGTGGGGACATGACATCATTAGTCAACCTATTGCACATTCATGATGACTTGCATATGACTATTTTCACAAAATATTGCTAAGCTTGAAATTCTATAACTTCACTATTTGCTATCAGATTTTCAGCGTTTTGCTCGGTGGATTTTACTATATTTATTTTGATATGTACCCCTTTAAGGTATCTAACATTTATGAGTCTATATTCTGACAAATTTATCTTTGAGGTTGTTCTTTCATTCAAATGCAAGTATCTTCATTCGAAACAAGATTTGCAAGGTTACAAGTGATGAAAACACCAAACTAAAATAACCTGTTTAACCTTAAAAGAAAAGGTTACTTGAAAAAAAAAAACAAGTGGAACGCCTCTGACAGTCTCGCCTGCGTCACGCAATTCAATATAGCAACAATGCTGACTTTGAATAAAAACAGTGATACTTGATTACCCTAATGTTCAAGTTTACTTTCAAAGTTATGAAGACATTTCTAAAATTACTCCCAACATAGTCAAAGTTAAATGACATTTGACCTTAATCATTTGACTAAAAACTAGTGCAAGACTATCAATGATACTTGATTACCCTTATATCCAAGTTTCATGAACCAGATCCATAATCTTTCAAAGTTATGACATTTAAAAAATATCTCGAGCATGGTCACAGTTCATTGACCCTAAGTGACCTTTGACCTTAATCATGTGACCTAAAACTCATGCAAGATGATAAGTGAAACTTAAAGCTTGTGTATAGTTTTGGTAAATCCACCAAAATGCACCTATCACTATTCCAATTCATTGCTAGCTAATATGAATGGATATGCCCTTTAACAGTTATGATGTGGAGGATATGAAATGAAAATGTGTTTCACAGGATAAATTTTGCAATTTTACATGGAAATTTAACTTGATCGGGTCACCCGATCAAATTAAAATATCTGTGCGTTTTTGTCTTTCAATTAAATCCTATTCCAAATCATGGAATGGGCTTAAACTTTCAAGATATGTTCTTTGTCTGTAACTTTTGGATATCTAATCACTAAATTTATAAAATAAGCGCTTGAATGCCCATTTTTTAAATTTAAAACAAGCATCGCCGAGAGAGGGCGCTATATATCCAAGATTTGAATATTTGAAATTTTCTCAGAGAAGTGCAGTTGGAAAAATATCTAACGGTCTCTACGCTTCAGTAAGACTGTCATATTAGATGATATTCGATTATCAATCACATTATTGACCCTTTACCAAAGCTATACACAGGCTTTAAATACTCATGTCCAATTTTCCTAAACTAGGTCGATAAAATTCCAAAGTTAAGATGACATCTCAAAAACTTTGGTTAAAGATTTCAATTTTGATAACCAAACATGGTCAAATTTTATTGACCATAAATGATCATTGGCCTTGACAATGTGACCTGAAACTCATTGTCAGTGGTACTTGATTACCCTTATGTTCAAGTTCATGAAATAGGATCATGATGATGACAGTTAAAAAAATTAACAGTTCAGGTTTCAGTGCTGTGACCTTTGACTTTGATCATGTGACCTGACAGGCTGACACTAATGTAAGATTATCAGCAATTTAACTTTTGTACAAGTTTCATAAAATAGGCCCTTATATTTTTAAAGTTATGACATAAAAAAAACTTAGACCCTAAATGAACTTGATCATTCAACCTGGACACTCATGCAAGATGATCAGTGATACTTCGTTACACTTATGTCCAAGTTTCATGAACTAGGTCCATATACTTCCTAACTCCTAAGTTATGACATTTCAAAAACTTAACCTTGGTTAAGATTTCAATGTTGACGACGACGCCGCCGTAGTCGGAAAAGCAACGCCTATACATGTAGTGAAGCAAATCCCTACCATCACAGAGAGTTGTGAAATTTCAAAACAGGAACAAGTAACCAACATTTATTTTTCAAAAATAAGAACACTTTGCATATATTTTGCCTTTTCACACCTATATACAAATATCAGAAAAATATGAACAAGAGCCAAAAAATGTCCACAAATCTCTTGCATGAAGTGCATATACTAGCGTCCATATAGCTGCATATAAGTATTCCTTTGTATTAGTTGGAACTTGGAAACAGTATCAAACGGAAGGCACATGGCAAGAAAATGATTTGTCATAGTATAAATATAAAAATATATCAATCTGAGTTTGATGAATATCACAAGGTGATAAAGCAGGAGTTGGAATGTCATGATAAATTTTGAAAGCACACACTATATAAACCTGAGTTGGCTGTATTAGCAGACATGTCATAATACATGAAAGACATTTTCGTGTAATATATACCCATGATCAGAATAAAATGGGTTTTTTAATGACTCGTATGAGGCAATATTAAGGCTTATTTCCAAACAAAAAAAAAGGTATCACACTTAAACCTGCTTTTCTGCACGTCTTCGAGATGCACGGACATCTTTCAGCTTCTGGCCCATGCGTGCACGTACTTGGCCCATGGAAGTGCAGGGAAATTGTTGTCATGCTTGTTGTGTGTGCTGAATATAAGAAAATGAAAGGACACAAAAACTGGCTCAAAGTCTCAAACTTTTATCAAAGACTCTACATCATATATAAATATTAATTAAAGCCAAGTCAAGTTCCGTCTGTTTGTGACTGTTGGTTACTCAGCTGCAGTGGAGTATCTAAGAGTCACAAACACAACAAAAAAACCATGCATACCCATGAAACAGGATTATAATATTAGGGGCGGATAAGTTAAAGCAAGAAAATCAAGATTTCAGGCTCGGTAATCTTATTTCTATAGTCCTACTTGATTGAAAATATCTTATGAAATGACAAGGAAGTGACTTAAAGGAAATTAAGTTCTTAAACTGGTTGATTGTCTAAGCCTTTGACTCTGTGAATTTCTAATTTTTTGGTCCGCCGCTCTGGAAGAAATTGTACCGGTGACAGGCAGCATCATTGTAAAATGTAAAATGACAAGACATTTGTGAAGATCAATCACTTACTTAAAACATTAAAATGTTTTCTATGGTTACGTAGATTCAAATCAAAGTCGGTGTCCTTTTCCTCCGTTTTCTGTTAGTTTGTTTTTGTTTCCACATCAAAAACTTATTTTCACCGTAGATTACCATTTGGAGAGACTGTGCTATTCTAGTACATGTAGTTTCTCTTTCAGGGAGATTCACCCTAACCCTCCGCCTTGAAATTATTGACAAGCTTGGTAATATGAGAAATTACAGAGCATCTTCCTATTTACAGTAATTGTGATATTCTGAATTCATTTGTAGATTCACGCAGAGACAATCATTCTTGGCAAAATACACAAGAAAATGTAAAAGCTATCAAAGGGGAAGTTCACCCTGATGAATAATTGGTTGTAATAAGAAACAAAAAAAAATTGAGAAATATATCAGTGAAGGTTTGATAAATATCATTAAAGAACAGAGATTTTTTTAGAATATGATTTTATGACATCACAGACGATATGAATTGGCCAAAATGCAATTTTTTCAAAAATTGAAAGTGATTTTTTAATTTTTGCGGTGGATATATCCTCAGACACATCATTTCATAGCCCCTTCTACTAGAATTTACCATAACGCAAATCTGTGTGTGAGACACAGTGTTATTTGTGAATGTTGATATGCCAGGGCTAGCAATGGAAATTCATCCATTTAGAGTGCCAATATCCTACAATGATATACCAAGAGAGTCAGAAAAAAACTTTAACATTTAAAAAAATCACCAATTTAATGAAAAAGCATGTCCGGAAAACATAACTCTCATCTCATATAGATGTATGTCCTGAAAGAGCATCTACTCCATCATAATTTCAGATACAATTTTTATGTGGTATATGTTTAACCTTCGATAATTAAGAGGTATTCTTTGTTGTGATGTAAAATTCTATTTGCACCAAAAGCATGAATGCAATGCTCTGGAGAAGATACTCTTTCTGGACATATGAGAATTTTGTTTTCTGGTCATGATTTTTCATTTAATTGGCCACAGAATCTTGCCGTAAATAATAAACTTTTAAACTGACCTTTATGGTTCCGCTGGTCTTCAGTCTTTTTCTTCTTTAGAAGCTCTGCCATATCAGATCTGTCAGCTTTCCCAACCTGCAACCAAAAATGGAAATAAAATATGAACAGATATGGAATATGTTTAGAATTTTTAAAATTAAAATTTAATGTAGCCCCCCTCCCCCGCTCAACATTTTTCAAGACCATCCAGCTACGATTTTTTGGGGTGACCGCGCCGCGCCACTCACATTTAAGTCTCGCATATCTTCTGAGTTCAAATTTGCGACACCTGGGTACGCGGTCATGTGCGAATCCAATGCAATTCTGTATCTAGACTAGGAATCCAGACAAAATTCATAAGTGTATCATTATTTTTAGTTTTTCTAATGAATTTTCTTTTATTGAAGTAGTACCACCAATACTTTCCAATTCCATCAATTTTTTTTTTCAAGTAGAAATTTAAGAGCAATTTTTTGAATCACCACTGGCAGCGATATCAAGTTATGTATAAGTCATTTTTTTTTTGCAAATCACAGAATAAAGTCTGGCCTGCTTCAGGTAAACACTTATCACTTTGGACTAAATTTCCTGGCTAGTATGCTTCAAAATTTCCTGATCCATGCACGTCTTAAAAATTTAAGTTGAATGTAAAGTTTCAACGTACCCTCTTTCTCACATCTTTTTTTGAGGTTGAAGCCTCATCCTCCATGTCCTCATCTGTGGCATCAGACTCATCCATAGCCTCATCTACTCTGGTTGCGGTGTTTAGGAACTCCTTCTCTTTCTTTAGTACATCAGCTTTTTTTCTGTAAGGGACAGGCACATTAAGGACAGACATAAATAATCAGAGTAATTTCAAAGAGCCATTTATGAAATGCATTGTAAAAATGGGGTTTTAGCATTATTAGAATTATTACTACAGAGTATAGACAAGTTATCAAATCAGAATTCAGACACCAGTTTTTAAGTTATAGACGTAAATAATTTTATCTGAATTCTGTACACACAAACTATTTTGAGTTGTAGATATATTTTTCAGTAGATCTAAATAAGATAATTATTATTTAAAAACTAGTAAGAATCTTTCACATCATTAAATTTGTCCCCAAATTTGTTAATTAGCCGATGTAATGCTAATCCAGTCTAGCCAGGAGGCTTCTAGAGAGTAAAAATCATTTACTAACGTAACTTACTCTCATACGAAGCCAGGGCTTCTATTGTATACATGTGCATGTAGGCAGCCAAAACCTGAAACTTTTGCCCCCGAGATTTCTACTTTCTCTCTAAAAGATCTAGCCCTAAATCATGTACCTGGGATACAACTTCATTTCCGACATTTCTATGCTATGGATTTTATTTTTAGACAAGAATTCATTAAAAAAATGAAAAATTGTCATGAAAAAAAAGAGACTTGCCCGATGTTTACACCGCCATCTAGTTTTCTATTGTTCTTCACCCACGATACGGACGCTTGAGTCGCGTAACGTGGGTGAGAGTAGCCAGGCGGCTTCTAGAGAGTAAAAATCATTTACTAACGTAAGGTTACTCTCATACGAAGCCAGGTCTTCCTTCTCATAGACGCGTGCGTCGGGTAACTTTGGCGAAGAACAATAGGAAGTAAGATGGCGGCGTAAACATCGGGCAAGTCTCTTCCGTCTTTTCACAATATTTCTCTCATTTTTTTTGATGAATTCTTGTTCAAAAATAACGAGAGCGTAGAAATGTCGGAAATGAAGTTTTTTCAATGTACATGATTTAGGCCTAGATCTTTTCTATTAAAGTTGAATTAAGAAGGGGGTGAGTTTCCATAAATATGGGTTCCACACACAATATATAGTATATATTAATTGTTCAAACAGATAGCATGTCACAAAAACCATCTGCCTTCTCGATATTTTGCTTAGAAAGTCTATGAAATTAGCCCCCTGTCAGAGCCCGAGAGACGAGTGTACAGAAAAATCACTCTGAGTGTGACGTCACCGGCGGGAATTTAGTGTAAGAGGTGCCTGGGTTTAATACAGAAATGCTATGCAGAGTCAAAGAAAGATATTTTTCAAAGCAACTCGAATCAAACAAATAAGAATCATATGTACAAATCTTTACTTTACCTGTATAAAGAATAGTTTGAATTATTATCATGAACTGTTAAATCATGATGTAAGATTGCAAACAGTGAGTTATTGAATGATATTGTCACTATTTCTCATTCATTTTATCACGATGTACCTTCGAGTGAGTAGCTGGAAAGTAGATCCGGCAGCTAGCTCAGCTCTGCCCGGCCGCCCGGCCGCCTACACACAACAAACACACAGCAAGCTTAGCGCGCGGCTTTCAACTTTGCTGTATTGCATTTACGTAAACAAACGGTACCGGTATAGTATACTACTGCGGTGGCTTTACTTTTCTATTCGACATTTGTTGACGAAGTGAAAGAATGGCCGAAGATACGTTTATCGACTGGTGAGAAGACCTCGATCAAATTTCATATTATTCGCCTTGAAATTATTCCTTTAGGGTCTATGGTATCATTGTGAGGGAATTTACATATTTTGAATAATAGTACGACCATAAATATATTTTTAATCATTTCCTCTTTGCAATTTCTCCGGCTCGAAGATACAACTTCAACTGCAGTTTATGACTTGTTTCGCCATACGGACACAGTCCCGAACGAAAACAATGCATTAAATCGTCTAAAATCGCTACAAAGAAAAAAGTTTAACAATGTAGGGACATATTATTGACTATATGACTTTCAATAATTATTACTTCCTTTTAATATCGTTCACATGAAATCAATATCGATAAAATGAAGTTTTGACACAAAAGTAAATATGCAGGCGTACGTGCATAGTACACAAAATGGCATTGCCTTGTTTACTACATACCCGCCGGTGACGTCACAGTCAGATAACCCCGTCTCGGTAGGCATTGCAGGAGCGAACTCAGGGAAAATGGGTAGGGATAAATCGTTCAAATTCACTATTTTGAAGAAAAAAATTGGGGGGTCGAATCACCTCTTAGTGTTTTGGGGGTTGTAAGGTTGCTATTAATGTAAATATCTCAATATTTGGAATCGTCTTCTTAATTCAACTTTAAGGAAAGTAGAAATCTTGGGGGTGAAAGTTTCAGGTGGTTTGGCTTCCGTCGTGTGGGTCAATGAGAAGGAAGACCTGGCTTCGGATGAGAGTAACCTTACGTTAGTAACTGATTTTTACTCTCTAGAACTAGAAGCCGCCTGGCTAGGTGAGAGTAAGGCCGTGTTTATGCTTCCACTTTTCAGGCCAGAATCAGCGTTTCCAAACGTGATTAGTCCAAAACACGGTTGCGTCCATGCTTACTTTCATTTAAACGCTGTTTCAAAACGCCGATCGTAAACTCACAAAAAGGTGCGTTTGTAAACGTTGTTTGACCAGAATCAGGCTTCCTGGGGAAGTATAAACAGAACCACGATCATAAACGTGTTTAAATGACGTCATTTGGTACATGCTTCCGGTGAGATGAAAATCCGCGGGCAAATACAATTGCTCCTTGTTACCTCTACCTAAAAACAACAATCGGAAAAAAACTTTTGAAAAAAGGCGCCCAATTTGACCTCGCTTTACGATGCGAAGCCAGCTGGAGATCATGATATGCTCTGAAAAGTTAAGCATAAACAGCACTCCCAGAACCACGTTTACGATCGTCGTTTTGAATCGACGTTTGAAATCGCTGATTCTGTCCTCGCAATGGAAGCATAAACACACCACAAGATACGTTAGTATTAGTCTTGAGGACGCAATGATGATGATTTTTTTTAGATATGTCATATACTTCTTCATCATTGACGTCTTGACACTCTCTCCATAGTGTCTTAAGCGAAGGACCAAAACAAAGATGGATTTCCCTAGAAAATCCATCTTTTTAAACCAAAATCACAAGAATTCTATTCATTCTTACTTCTTCCTACGCCTAATGCGTAGGAAGGTTTTAAATATTATTATAAAAAATGTAAAAAAATGAAGATTTCTTACCTAACTGATGCCGCATAGACCCCCCGTTCCACATGTAAACAATGGAAATACAATAGCGTCGACCCTTGAACCGCTTATGTATGACGTACTTCCGGAAAGCAATCCCGTCTTAACAATTTAGAGATGAAAATTCTTATTTAACAAATCATTAACTAACCCATTAAAATTTATATTTTCATTATAAATAATTCATATTAATATACATAAATTATTTATGATCACGAAATAAATTTTAAGATTTGTTGAATAAGAATTTTCATCTCTAATTTCTATCTCTAAATTTTATATTTTTATATAATAATATTTAACACCTCCCTACGCATTAGGCATAGGAAGGTGTAAGAATGAATAGAATTAATAGAATTCTTGTGATTTTGGTTTAAAAAGATGGATTTTCTAGGGAAATCAATCTTTGTTTTGGTCCTTCGCTTAAGACACTATGGAGAGAGTGTCAAGACGTCAATGATGAAGAAGTATATGACATATCTAAAAAAAATCATCATCATTGCTTCCTCAAGACTACGTTAGTATAGTATTAGTAAATGATTTTTTACTCTTTAGAAGCCTCCTGGCTAGTAGAAAAGATGGAAAGAGCTTACGGCCGTGTTTATGTCGCCATCTTGATTTCGTTGTCTTTCGCTTGGCGACAGCACGCAAATCGCGCAATTCGTTTTTTTATGAATTCTTCTTTAAAAATGAAATCAATATCGCAGAAATGTTACACCCGGTAATCTACTTCACTTGGAAAATAAGTTGAACCCCATGACAGGTAGGCCTACATGTTTTAGGGCTAGATTTAGAGGGAAAGTAGAAATCTCGGGGGCGAAAGTTTCAGGTTTTGTACCAGTACGTGGGTGAATATAGCTCGTGATCCCAGGCGTCAGTGGGGAGTAACCCTACGACTACGTAGAGTACTATGTAGAGCTAAATTCATAGTAACCCAGGCCAGGAAACTCCCCGGGTCCGGGTTAAATTAAATCATGACTTTCACTAGTTTCAGACGCCTCCAGGCTAGTCGAGCACCACATAGCCTATAGATCTATATACATACGGTTCTTCGGCAATTACCCCTGGACAAAGGGAGAGCATAAATAATTACATATTAGGTACAAATCAGGATATAATAATGTATATTTACCACTGGCCACTAACACCTTGGCCTTCCACATCCCAGCCAATGTTTCGGCCGTTTCTCTGCGGGGTTCCGGACTCCACCAGGCCCTCAAACTTCGGGTCCACCAAGTTGACCGACATCTTTTTGTTTGTTACAAAATCGCTAGAAGTAACAGTTCCTTGTTTCCACCCAGTGTACTAAGACGCACATGGTTGATATCCTTATCAATTCAAGAAGATTAAGACAAAGTGCAGTAAGATCAGATTCTAACGGGCGTAAATATTGGATGAAGCGATAAACTGTAACGGGCGTCGGTGAGCTTTAGCGAGTGAATTTGAAACGCACATGTGTATTACACTAGCGCGCTAGCATGCCTCGCCGAAAATAGATTTCCGAGGCCGAGATTTACCGAAGAGTTCCGGATATCTAGTATAGATCCATAACTCTAGTATTAACGTTACATATATAGCCTTTACTGATAGTTTATCCATTGCGATGATGATCTTAAAAGAAAATAAAAAAATCATCAAATATCAAAATTACCGGCAAAATTTCAGTGTAAATTAAAAACTAAATGGAGATTGTATTGGGAATAGTGCATCAAACAATTTTTCAAGTTTAGTACTCCTCCCTGCTCCCCCCCCCCCCGCCCTGCATGCTCGCGCAGCGAGCTTGAAGACCCTTGTTCTTGCTTGTTAAATTTTTCTCGGGTATGATTGAAGAACTTACTGTGGTAACACTGTGTTTGTTACCCAACTATGTGGGCAATTATGTGATTAACAATGTGATCTGAAGTCTAACACTGTGTCCACATAGTCAACTATGTGAACACACTGTGGTAACATTGTGTTTGTTACCCAACTATGTGGGCAATTATGTGATTAACTATGTGATCTGAGTCTCACACTGTGACCACATAGTTTACACATAGTCAACTATGTGAACACACTGTGGCAACACTGTGTTTGTTGCCCAACTATGTGGACAATTATGATTAACTATGTGATCTGAAGTCTAACACTGTGTCCACATAGTTTACACATAGTCAACTATGTGAACACACTGTGGTAACACTGTGTTTGCTACCCAACTATGTGGGCAATTATGTGATTAACTATGTGATCTGAAGTCTAACACTGTGTCCACATAGTTTACACATAGTCAACTATGTGAACACACTGTGGTAACACTGTGTTTGTTACCCAACTATGTGGGCAATTATGTGATTAACTATGTGATCTGAAGTCTCACACTGTGACCACATAGTTTACACATAGTCAACTATGTGAACACACTGTGTTTGTTACCCAACTATGTGGGCAATTATGTGATTAACTATGTGATCTGAAGTCTCACACTGTGACCACATAGTTTACACATAGTCAACTATGTGAACACACTGTGGTAACACTGTGTTTGTTACCCAACTATGTGGGCAATTATGTGATTAACTATGTGATCTGAAGTCTCACACTGTGACAACACTGTGACCACATAGTTAACACATAGTTTACACATAGTCAACTATGTGAACACACTGTGGTAACACTGTGTTTGTTCCATAAGGGTTAACCCTTTCTTAATATCAAAATAACCAGTGGAGAAACCTCCATTCATAACACAACTACTAATTCCGTTATACATGGTTTTAACCCAAGAACAAAAATACTGTCCAAACCCAAAAATTTCTAATACTTTAAAAAGAAAGTTATGTGAGACAGAGTCGAAAGCCTTTTGGAAATCGACTGCTATAAGGAAAATCTCTTCCTCACAGTAATTGTTACAGTGAAAAATTACATCATCTATCAAACGTATAGCTTCACCAATGTGTCTGTCATTTATATAGCCAACTTGATCAGGAGAAATAATGTCATTCAAAACGTCCTTTATTCGTTTTGCCATTATTTTTGCGATTATCTTATAGTCAGTGTTTAACAATGTAATTGGTCTATAGTTTTTAGCATATAAAGGATTTTTGCCATCTTTTTCAATTAATGTTATAACACCTTGTTTTTGAGAGGTTGATAAACAACCCTTTTCAAATGCTTCGTTTAAGACATCTACCAGTAACCCTCCTAAAAGCGGCCAAAATGTAAGATAAAATTCTACAGTAAACCCGTCGTTTCCAGGAGATTTGTTAAGTTTCATACTTTGTAGCGCTTTATAACATTCTTCTTTGGTAATTTTTCCGTCACAAGTATTCATACTTTCAACACTTAGGTGCGGTAAGTCTTTACAAAATATACTGTTAGCTTTTAAGTCAGCCTCTATATTTAAATTTCCTGAATACAACTTTCCGTAAAACTCTCTAAGAATTAACTGTATTTCTTTCATTTCTTTCACTACTTCCCCAGTGTCATTGATCAGTTCCCTTATTACAGTTTTCTTTTTATTGGAGCGAAGTAACTGTTCAAAGTATTCTTTATTATGTTCACCCTCTTCATACCAAACCGCTCTAGACCTTACCTTGAGCCCATCTACTGACTCATCATATAATTTCTTTAACTGACCTTTTTTAGATTCTATATTTTTGATAACTGAAGGACTATTAAGAGATTGCACTAGATCTTCCTCGAGTGATGAAATTTCTTTTTCAAGTTTTTGTATATTGAGTCTCCTCTCTTTCGATTTCTTTTTGGAAAAATTCGATGCATAATTTCTCATTTTCATTTTAAGAAAGTCCAAAAGGAAGATTTGGTATTAAATTCCTTCAACCACTCCGTTTTTATCACTCTGATTTCCTCACACATTCCTTGTACAAAAGCTTTATCTAAACATAAACTATTGTTAAATTTCCAATAAGATTTACCATACCTTTCATTAAATCGAAAAGGTTTCAGTTCTAAAATAATTGCTGAATGATCAGGAGCTATTGAAGTAATAATATCACATGCACTTATCTTACCCTCTAAAGTTTTTGAAATAAACCAGTAGCCAAGACGACTTTGCACAAGAGGAGTATTCTGTCTAAAGGTAAATTTCTTTGTTGTTGGATTCTGTTTCCTCCATATATCAATTAATTCAAGTTTACTTATAAAAATCTCTAGCTGGTTCGCGAAGTATGTTTTAACATTCACACTAGTCCCCATGTAATCTAGGTCTTTATTAAATATTACGTTAAAATCTCCCCCTAAAATAAGCGAATAATTTTGAGAGTATAAGTTTGAGAGACACTTGTCCAAATTCTCCAAAAAATCAATTTGTTGATGTATTTTATCTCTAGTTGGAAGATAAACATTTCCTAACACCAATTTGTACCCTAATAAATCCCCTTTCAAAAGGACGAAACGTCCATCATCATCTTTAATTACCTGATCAATTTTAAAATTTATTCCTGGTTTAAAAAGAATAAGAACGCCTTTGCTATGATTTGACCCATGGCTAAAAATCATCTGCCCTTCCCATTCCCTTCGCCACTCCCTCTCAACGTCGTAGGTACTGTAAGTTTCCTGCAACAAAACTACATCCCCTTTCCTCATTCTGACCCATCCAAAAATTATGTTCCTTTTACTTCTATCCCTCATACCTCTTACATTTAATGAGATAAAATTCAAACCCTCCATATCCAGTGAGCTTTACACAAAACAAAACTTTCAAACGTATGCCTATGCCATACATACACGCCTGTAGAGAGAAAGGAAGTGCAAAATGAAGAAAAAACAGCATTAATAGTACTCAATGACCCGTAACAGCACAAGCTACATATATGACCCATTCTATGAAAAAACCTCAACCTGATTAAAGAACAGCAGGAATGAAGGCAGTATCCAACACACTTAACATACACCCTCACATACGCACACAAGCCCACCCTCCCATATCCTACCCCTGCCCAAAACCCAAAGGTAGAAAAACGATCTACCATCTCCCAAAACCAGACATGCAAGTTTCGAGGCCCCTCCCATCACCTATTCTAAATGAAAGCTTGATGGCTTTAAAACGCAAAGTATTGATAGTCTTTTTACAGAGGAAAATTATAGTAAGCTCGTCTGCTTAATAGGATACCTCATTGCATTCTAAGGAAAGAGAGTAAATGAGAGAAAAAAAATACGAATGGAAAGAAAAAAAAATGGGTAAAATTTTCTCTGTATTGGGTAAAAAAAAAAAAACAAAACAAAACAAAACAAACCCCAAATTTAAAAAGAGAGTGCCAAAAGAGAGAGCACCTGGCCCACTTTTAGTTCAAATATTTACATGTAAATATACCTTCATTAGCTTCAAAGGGCAATACGAAACTCGGAGTATACATGACTTGTATATCTATATATGTTTAACAGAAGAACAGAAAAAGAAAGTATATCTCCCTCTCTACACACTTACAAACACTTCTTTCTCTTACACACACCCTCACCCACACACACACACTCCTACACATACACACTCTCTCTCACACAGACACACACACGCATATATATTACTACAGAAATAATTACCGTTCCGATTGCTACTATCTCTAAACTACTAATACTAGGTGTACTACAACTATTATTCGTTTACACCTACTACTTCTGCAGCAACTACTGCACCACCATATTACTACTTTTACCCAATAAATGTCAGTAATAGGGCATTGGCCCCCTGCTGCGAATGTCGATAACATCAGCTCGTTCCTTCTTCCGTTTCTAAGACAAAACGTACCATGTTCTGCGCGAAAAAATTCATTGTGAACAACTACGGCGCCAAACACTTGGAATGAACGCATTACAGACTGATCACGTGACGCAGAACTGCCAAGAGGCGCAGGTGTCCAGGTTGTTCTTGATTTCACATGTCGATAAAAGGTACACGATAAACCGTAATTGCGCGCTTGAATGGTTGTTTACGTGCTTGTTTTTCTTTCATCGCTTGCGTTGTAAATTATATACCTTGCGGTGCTCGACTTGAAATGTATATAGATGTATGAAGCCATGTGTTAGTATGTCAACGGTAGCGGAAATTTGATGACGCCCGGACTTGTAAGATTGATCAGATGGAATGATTATACGAAGAAGAGGGGGAAACAAGCAAACGAACATTACTATTACTAAGATTGTTGAAATCACGGCTTCTGTCATAATCATTATGATGATTAGTCGGAAATATAGTGTCTTATTTTGGTGCAAAAGGGGTCCAAATGATAAGGATGTAGAGAATTATGACATTATTGGGATAGACATTGGGATAAAAAACTGCTTGACTGTGATTTGAGCAAATTCTTTTAAACCCTTCCGAACATTAATCATACACATGTTTCCCCTTCAGTAAATGTGGAGAAGAAAGTGGGTAGGAATGTAACATTGCACACAGGAATCATGTTAGGGTCTTCATTTAATATCCCTGACTGCAGTGTTTGCACTTCATGCCAAAATATTTGTCAGTATCAAATAAGGGTCACACTTTGAAAAAAGAGGGCATTTTTCTTTTTGAAGGGGTGCAAAGACAACTTGGGGCAAAAGGGGCGAACGTATCCCCCCTTGCCCTCTGGATATGCGTTTGATGTTATGTTTGGCAAAATGAAAGGGAGATTACTTTTGATGTGATTTCTATATATGGAGTTTGTAAAAAAAATATCTAAGTTTTAAGCTCTTCTGAAAGAAAGGCAGGTGTATGAAGTAATTCGAAATACTCCCCCCCCCCCATTTTACGAAAGATTTTTTTCTTCGTATCATCATTACCTCTCATGGCAACAACCATGACAACCTTCGTGATGAGATTTGTTCTACAATGATTTGCTGCAGAGCCAGTGAAATTATAAATTGAACCTCAACATGCAAACTTCGAAGTAACAAGTCTTGCCATAAAAAAGTTGAATCTCCGGTGTTTGTGGAACAACCAAATACAAAAAAAACCCTGAAGCATCAAATGCGGTTAAAATGCAATTCTGTGTATTTGTGTATCTGAACCAAAATGCCATGATATCGCATAATGTACCGTTACAGAAGTCTCAATTTCTTGGCAAACCTGCAGGGAATACTTCGGTAACAAATCATACTCATAATAGGTACAACCTAAAACCATATGAACCTCCCACACATATCCCGCTCTTGACGACCACACCGAACACACACCCACAGCCACCCTCACACACACCACTTGTACCATCTCGCACCAATGATATCGTTGACTTTCATGCTAATTCTATCATTACTATTACTAATATTATCATTATTCGTTGCTTTCAGCCCTTCTTGTTATTACTCTCGCTTCTCTCTCTATGTGTGTGTATCTCTGCCTGCCTTTATGCCTCGCTACACAGCAAAAACTGTGGTGTCAACCGGTGTACATAGAGGACCACACCAGTTATTTTACACCGGTGTCAAATTGGTGGTGTTAGTTTTACACCTATAGGTGTTATTACAACACCTATGGTTGTTACATTTACACTCTTTGGTGTTATGTTCAATCTCTAGGGTGTTATTTTAACACCTCAGGGTGTGGTCCCCTATTATAACACCAACTGGTGTCAGTTTTAACGCCACAGTTTTTACAGTGTATAACGCCTTTATCCTTAACTCTCTCGCTCTGCATATATCACACATACATCCTCCACAGACATGTCTCACAAACACACACACACCCAAACCCTCCCACACACCCTATCACTGATCTTTCCTGTCCTGTCTTGGCCATCGTTTATTCTTTCCCTCCTACATGTATATTCTACCTGTATCACCATCAACCCCCTCCACTTATTTTTTATTTGGTTCTCCTTTTCAATGATTGCAGTAAAAACAATTGGTGCACGGTTAAATCTTTTGTTTTTCAAAAGTACTTAAACATGGACCAAACGGCCTCAGAAAAAAAGGTTGACACATATTCAACACATTTAGAGGGTGCATGTGCCAAAGAAGATCAAAGCCATTCCAAGAGAAAGCAATGAACTACGCATAACATTCTCGCACGTCGCATTTACGCGGGAATGGCCGTTCAAATATTTGCATACATGTAGTAGGTTGACAAAGTGGAGTGCCTGAGATGGGGGAAACCAATTAAACCATGAATGTTACCCACTCTTTTAACAAATCGTGACCGGATTATTGCCATAGTTGAAAGTTTTACTCATACACTCGCCTACTTTCAGCAATCTTGATCATTCATAGTGTAACTAAAACCCGAACTATAGTCGTGCTTAAAGAAACAGCCGCGGTAATCTAAACGGTGGCATGGGAGAATCGAAGCCAAGTGCAATGCTGCAGAATTCATGAGACGTATTAACCGAATATATCGATCTCATATTTCACATCCGATTCCGAATTTTCAGGTAGAGGATTTCTTATATTAAAGATATGGTAAGTTAACTATCGTGCATTTCCATGTGGAATTTATTATTAAACGACAAACATACTCTGCTGTTTTACAGGAAAGTAAGCTCGTAAAATCATGTTTACCTGATTACCTGATTGGTCTTGAAAAGAGTTGTGGATTTGAAGTTTATTAACACCTTTGCATAACTCCATGATGCTATGTTTTATTTGCCTTCTGCTTGCTTTTATGTATTCATTAATCGTTTAAGCTATATATTTGTTATGCCGTCATCATATTTTTGGTATCTATCTGTGTATTCATTCGTCTACTCATCATGTTCATTCTTGTTCATTTATGATTAATATTTGTTTACAGATATTTTTTCCTTCACGTACCACGTTAAATAGGAAGCACATGCGATATGTCATGTGTGCTTTACTGAGATACATCGAGTTAAAGGACTTTAAAATACGCTGAGAATTAAAATCAAATTACCTGTTTGGTATAACTTCTTTGCCTGTCCTTATATTCCTTCAGAAATAACATACAGGTAGTTGCTTTGTGACGATCTGATCAAAACGGAGAAGATAAACAACCCATTTTATTTTAAACTTCACCATGGTAAACCCTTTTTGGTCTCCCGATGATTTACGTTATGAAGAGATGAGAAGGAAACCTGAATTGTAAGCTGACAATAGTTATCGTGTTTCGTTTATCTTGTCATCTCCGGGTGACATAGCTTGACGCGACATACAGAATCACGCCTCAACTCCCGTTTTATAAGAGGCATCTTAAATGTTAGAAAAACATATTGCCAATCAGTGGACCACAAATCGGTTTATATTAGGACCGCATAGAGTTCTTTTTTTCTCACGAATTGAGTTTGTATGCTTCGGGTCATGATATTTCACCGAACGTAAATATCACTGAATACAAAAAAAATCTGAGTTTGCAGTGAAAATTGCGGTTCTCCCTCTCCATTTGCCGCTGTTTAGGGGAATTCATCCCAACTGAATAATCTTGAAATTATACGGAATTAAACAGCCATAACACTAAGCGGTATATTCTATCATTACAAACAAATACTGAAGATAAAATCGTGTTTTTTTTCTTTGATTGTACATCTCTCTGACAATATATCCACGATTTTTTTTCGGGTGAACCATTTCATAAACGTTTTAAGCAATAACAATTTCAATGATAGTTGGAACTAGAAACATTGAAATGAAACCTTTAGAATAGAAAGGCAAAGGAAAATATGTATTCTCTATAATAACATAGGTCACATTTATTAGAATTGATGAGAACAAACCATACGATTGTTCAATCGATTCTCTCTATCAATTGGTTATAATGATTACACAACATATTCTCAATGTTCAGATGTTGTAAGAGCTCAGCAAGGGAATGTTGCGATAAATTGTATACAGTTTTCACATCTATCAAGTTAACAGCCACAGACGCATACCTCAAACTTTATAAAGAGAACCTTTGAAATATGTGAACGCAGAAGGGGGATGGGGAGAAGAAGTGAATAAGAAAGAAAAAAAAAAGAAAAAAAAGAAGGAAAGAAACATAGATAGAAAGGGAGGAGCAAAGCAGGGAAAGACGAAGGAGTAGAATAAATTGGTAGTAAAATAAGGAGGAGGAAGGGAAGAAAAAGAAGTAGAAGCAAAAGAAGAAGAAGGAGAAGAAGGAAAGGAAGAGGAAGATAAGAGAGGAAGAAAAATAAGGGGAATAAGGAAGAGAAAAGGACGAGGAAGGCAAGAAACTGTTATGTTCACTAAAACCCATATATATCGACTTGATAAAGATTTCTCTCTCTCCATCTTGTTATCCCTCTTTTCATGAGAGACTTGACCTTCGTTGGGGTTTTCGTGACCTCCTTTTCCAGAAGCTCTTGAAGGGATAACCCCCTATTTGAGGTCATGTTTGCTTTCGTCAATCCAAGCTGTCTCGGCAAAAGGCAAGACGAAGGAGAAAGTTTTTCTTGGTTGCGTTATTCACCCTATGCAGTTTTGGAGTGGGTTTTCGGAAACACAAACTGAGAGGTAGAGGTTTGTGTATTTATCCCCTATAGCTAACAATCCATCTTCTGAAATCTCGAGGAACATTTTGCCTTTCTCCGTGAAGGCAGGATTAATATGCCTAACATTATGTCAGTCTGAGCGAAGAAGGGGTTGGGGGATGCATACATCCCCAACCCGGGGGGGGGGGGCACTTACATTGACGAGTGGATACCATGCGCGACCAAAAAAACACGTAAAAAGGATGTCCTTTTCACGATAGGGCACGTTACGTACGTAACGTGATAAGGGTGTCAAAACACAAAAATAATGAAAAAAGGGTATCTATTTCGCTAGGAAAATTACGTGTTTAGGGTCGAATATGCGGGGATGATAAAACAAAATTAAAATATTTTATAAAGGATGTCCTTTTGCCCCTATACTACGTGTTTAGAGTCCTATTTGCGCGAGGTGTAGAAGGTGAGGTCGTACTAAACCAAATAAGGTAAAGCCGACGACCGAAGGACCCGTAACAATAAAACATTCCTGTACTTGTTTAGGGGTTCATTTCAGGGAATATTTGCTAAGAGTATCGTTTTGTTTCCAATACTTGTTAAGGGTAGTGTTTCACACGCCAATACTTGTTAAGGGGTGCATTTTCAGAATATGGAAATTACGTATTTAGGGTGCTTTTCGAGACCCCATGGTCGCGCATGGTATCCACTCGTGAATGGAAGTGGCCCCCCGGGATCCCCAATCGACCGCTATGACACATGATTGCAACAAGACAGTATTACTATACTAAATTATATTTGTGTCTTACCTGTACGAAAACAGCAATAAAAAATGAATCTATAATTCGATGATAATATACATATGATTTACATATGACAAGTATGACAGGGAATGGAAATAATTATTGAAATAAAAACGTACCAAATGGGGCTGTTTTTAATATAAGTGAACGAGGATGTAGATGGAAATATTAATGTCCAGTTCCGAACGAAAAATTTCAATGTATCGAGAATAAGGTACTTAATACGGTCCATTATAATCAAAAGAAGGTCGCATTCGTGCATCAAAATGAATTCTTTTTGACCAGTCAGGTTATCATTAGGTAAGCAATGCATATTAATCTAATTTGTTGTAGTCAAAATGACAATATGTGGAAATGTTGAAAATTGCCTATATCGCAAGCAGGGACTTGCCTGATTGTAAGTGATGATATTCTCTAAGGTTAGTGTACGCAGTTGCATGAAAATTTACTGTTGTGAAACAAGATATTTATCATGTAAAAGGAGGGAAGAACTCTTTGTTTTGATAAATTCTAGTCTATACAGTCAGGTGAGATGGCAGGAGCATTCACAAAGGTTTCTTCATCTGGTATGGCATCCTTATAAATAGCCTAGTCTAATAAGATTGTGGATCCGTTTTAGTGTGCAATGTTTGTTTCTATACTAGAGAATTCGCAATTAGATAGTAATTACATATTTTTGTATATAAAACTTTTAAAAGTCCGAAAAGAAATGATAAACCAACTTATTTGGAATCAATATTTTCAAAAACGATACGTTATCATCCGTGTTCTCAAGACAGATGAGAAGCGTCTTGAGAACACGGCATAATATATATAAAAAGCTTTAAATATCTACTCAAGACAGATGAAAAAATAACATATTTGTTCATATGGCATTAGTAATGAATATGACTGATTCTTTTGTCGCATAAAACAATAGGTTTTTTTTAAGGATGTCAATAGCTACGAGAAATAACCAACAAGTACTACGGTAGATGGTTCCAATAAGAATTTGAACATTTTGGAGATTTAAAGCAAGCTAATGTTTAACCCCACCTGGTATTTCAGATGAGATCTTTCATGCCAATAAGCATTCTTGTGACGTACAATGTAGTACTTACTCTTCGAGTCAAGATGGATAAAAATAACACAATCGTGTTAGGCGGGTTTCGGAACTGAAGTGGCCAACCTGGGTAAGATTTTGAGTTATTATTATCGTAATTATCATTTGTGGATCATTCTCTGTCACCACCACCACCTTCGTCATCATCATCATAATTATTATCATCATCATCGTCGTCGTCGTCGTCAGCATCGTCACCAACTTCATCGTCATAACCATCCTAAACATAGCCAATATAATTTATTTGATGTCACCTCCGTCATCAATCTCGGCAGCGTCATTTATACGCTTACATTCATATTAATTTATCATGTTCTCTTGACAGACACTTCTCCGAAATGACAGTTACAATCTAAAACAAATGCTATTTGAAAATATATATGGTTCTCTTTCATTTCGTTAACATCCCACTGAAACTACTATTACAAACACCAAATAAATGAGATGTACATGTATTGTGGTCATTGAATCTTGGTGGGTTTGGAGTCGGTCTCCTCGGAGTAAAAGGCCGACGATGATGCATTCACAATTTATGATCAATTCTTAATGAATGGGGTTAGGATGCTCGAGGGAACGCCCTGCTTCATTGAGGCTGGTACCCTGGGCAAGCAGAAACATCACCATTTGATAACCTATCCCTATTATTATATTGATACATCATTTGTTTTAATTATTATAAATATGTTACTTTCGTGATATACCACTATGTAAAGGGGGCCCCGTCAACAACCTGTGCTTCACTGGGGGTACAAAACCTATCATTTTGAGTTCTATGATGTTACGCATTGTACCACTATTTGTGTTTTTATTTGGTTAAAAATACTATTCTATACAAACCTACACATTAACGTCTTTCTTCAGTAAAGATTCCTTGTTGGTACATCATTCATACAAAATAGACTTAGACATATTAGAAGCGAATCTTCACATTTGAAGTCATAGAGGTGAATATCAAAGCAGTATCACTCTGCGGTCTGTATATTTAAGACTATCCTCGACCTTGTTGACCAATCACGTGTCAGCTCGAAAACTCCGAAATCGGGATAGAAATCTGCCTGAGCGCGCCGACAGCGATATTACTTCATTCGCACACCGCTCGTTAGAAGAAGTACAGTTCTAACCTTACCAATCTCAAGAAGGATCATCGGTCGAGGATTCATATTATCGTGAGTGGTGTTAATAAGTGATGATGACGTTCCTGGTAAACACGGTCTCAAAGTAACTCTTTTTGAAGCTTCGTTACGTCGCCATCTCTCTCTTTCGTGCTTCAGATTTTATTGGAGCTCCTTTGCATTTGTCCGTGGCAAAGAAGGACAAGGAGTGTGTCAGTGTGAAGTTTATTTTTATGATCAAAAGCACAAAATGCAACTTGTTTAAATTGTGACCAATAGTTGTTAGGCGTGTTACCAGTCGACTTTCCGCCAGTTTTTCCTTGGGTTTCCAGAAGGTAAATTGCATTCAGCTACATTTTCGTAAATACTCGTTCTCCTTTACGCCCACCCAAAATAAGGCACTCGTTCTGTCGTGCTCTCTGTGGGATCTCTGTGGTACAGTTGAAGAAGACGATCTGCTTAATTACACACACTTCATCGCGTTTAACACTGTCACAAGGCGAGACAGAGACAGATCGAGGAACCTAGAAATGCCAGAAAAGAAGGGATAATTGGAGTAGAGAAATGGTCATCGTCACACGGACTTAATGAGATTGCTAAACATTGGATTTGATTTGGTCAGTTTCTCTACGCGTTACCCATCAGTCATCCGCAGGTGTCCAAGGTACCTTTTTTAGATCTAGCTGGATTTCAAATGCCGCACTAAAGAGGTAAAGTGTAATCAATCATTGTTCAGCTAATTCCGCTAATTGCGGAGCTCTACCTGTCACTTGGCCCTTGTTGCATTTAGCCCTTCATATCGGGAATATGAGAGCAAATACGTAAGAATATTAAGTCTTATTGTTTTTTGTATACTGAATTTTGTACCCATATGGCATTGAAAGGCAAGTCCAATCAATCATTGTTCTTAGAAAAAAAATGATGAAGTAAGGTGTTAACACTTTGTAGTATTCTTGGTGAGATAGCATATATATGTGCACCGTTACAATGTCTCATGATGTTCAGGAACGCATTATGAAACATTCGGAGCGCAATATTGTTTTATCGTCTAGCATATCTGTCATTAAGGTTTTAATCCTGGCATCCATCTGATTTCGCTTCCCTATTATAATACCACGTACATATATTCGCAATTTCAAATGTTTTCCCTTTTTGTTTTCTCTCTCCCTTTCAAATTCCCCTCTCCGACTTTCGTTCTTATTGTGTAATACTCTCTTGTTCCGGTTTATGATATCATATTTCATTTTTTCATTTTGTCCTCTCTTTTTTCTTTCTTCTTATTCCCATTGTTCCCGGTTCTTTTTATTCTACTTCCTATTACTTTCCTCTTTTTCTTCTTCAGTTTTTCTTTTATATCTAGTGTGCACGCAAAAAGATTCAATGAAGCGAAATGACAAATAGAAGCGACATGTCAATTTGACAGAACTATAATGTCTTTTTGTTTAAATGAAATGACAGTTAATTTGCTTTAATGCTCAAATGAAGGTTAGACCCTCACAATCGCTCTACAAATGCAATCATAATTATTTGCATTGTGAATCGTCTCGTGCTCTTCCAATGTTTGTCTATCCAGCCTGGATTCTAAAAGGATTGCAAATGAAAATGTCATTATTATCAATGATCATGGATTGTGGAGTTATATTGAACCTTGATCAAGTGGTTGCGATAGTACTTTAGTGATGAATCGTGTCGCACAAAACTAGAGCAAGATGATAACACGGAGATCTCACGATACAAAACAATGTCAATGGAATCCATGTAGTTTTTTTTTATTGCAGAAATACATGACCATTATAAATCATAAATTGTTTGGTTGCGAATGTGATTAAGATATATCAGTACGTGTAGTCTTGTGGAACACTTTATATCAATATTGAATTTATTCAAGGATGATTAATTTCAACAGTTTTAGTCCGTTGCGGGGATGAAATATAATAGGTGTAAGACACATGTTTGGTGAAAGATTAGAAATCTGATTTAAAAAAAAATGCAACTTAGCTAGTAGAAATAAGAGAATTCATGTTGGTTTAAAACAAGTTATGAAAAATTAAAGAAAAAATATTCAACGTGTTCAGTGTATCTGTAGGACAAGTGTTTAATTACAGTGTCGTGCGTTTTATAAAGTTAAACATCAACACCTTTCTGCATGGCAGAATCTGAATGTATGCAACTTCTCAGCTACTGTACTTGTACATCTATATTTAGGTGATCTGTCGATCGACAGATTAACTATTAATTTCGTACGAATTTTCTGTATTCTTATTTATTTATCTTTTTCCGCCCTTTTCTTATTGGCACGAAACCTCAAAATCTTTTCTCTTTCCTTTTTTTCTGTTCAATATTTTACAATTGGTTCTTTCTGACCGTTACAAGGTATAAACGTAAAAAATGACCCTTTCAATATAACAATTATATGGCCAATTCCTTTTTCACAACTTTCTCATTACCCTCTTTTCAAGAGATCAACACGTTCTTTTCTAGAGCAAAGTTCAGCATTCATCATAATGATCATATTCCTCTCAATAAACATGCTGTTTGTATTCGTGATCACTTAAATTAAATAAATAAGAGACAGATCACCTAATTCGTCCTCATGACGAATCACAATTTCAGTTTGTGTTCATGTTTTTATGCTTGATAGTTTGTCGGTTTATGTATTCACCATAAAAAGTCAGCAGCACAGCTTACCGCCTCATAACACCAAGGTGGAATGACCACACGTACGTAGAGTGAACATTTCACGTCTTTATTTTAGTGGCTGACCTTTTCTAAATTACACTAATTACTAATTACTGGAGCGGGGTTCGAACTCGATGCTCTAGCAACTAGACCACACGACCCAGATCTCAGTATTTTTAGTATAAAAATACAAAGAAGGGTTTAGGGTGGAAAAATTTTTATTACCCCTTTTCATTTTATCATTTTTTTCTGTTTTGTTGTTGATTAACAGAACTCTATTTGATAGGTGCTTCCGAATATAAAAAGTATAAAAGTTTTCAGAAAAACTTTAACCATAGATCTATTTTTCATCAAGCATCTCCCTTGAGAGAAATCAGAAGGGTCTTTCAGCATCTCTCTTGAAAGAAAAAAAAGAAGGTTTTCAACGTCCCGAGAACGCCCCAAGTTCACACGATTTCAGTTTCGTTTTTGTCAACGTCATCATGATGACGAAAAGGTCAGTGGTTGGATGAGTGCTCACATAAAACGCGTATATATCATCTTCAGGCGATAGCATGAATAGTCTTTTTACTTCGTACCGAAAATCGTTCATCTTACAGCCTTCAGTTCATCTCCCCAAAGGCTTCTGTCACTACACTAACACATTTGGTTAATGCAGGGGCCGCGGAACGGTTTTGAAGGGGGGGGGGGGGTGGCTGAGCCGAAAGAGGAGGACAGACAATGCAAAAAAAAAATCACAATCAGATGGTCATTTTTTAATAGTTTTTATAAACGGTTATAGAGAAACGAGGGGGTACAGCCCACCTGCGACCCCTGGATTATAGTTATGACTGGATATGCCCGAAATCTGCTGTGATGTGGATGAAATGAATGAATGATGATCGAATGTATTTAAAGATTTTACAGGTAAATATCGGCATGCCGTTTTCCCTGATTGATGTGAAATTGCTTCCAACTTGTAGATCAGGCACATTATCCTAGGATATGACATTTGTATAGGCAGCCTAATATGCATGTGTGCCCTAAAGTGTACTTTATTTGAAGAAAACTAAAGCATACCAAGAGAGGGCGCTACATATACAGAACTTGATAAAAGAATATTCGGACACAACTCAAGGCTGAAAATAAATTCAACATGGAACTGAGACTAAGGTTTTGAAAGATTGGAAGGTTTAAGTGCTATGTGAGTATAGTTCGAATTGTTGACACTTAAAGTTTTTCAATGGACTTAAAACTTGCCACTGGGAAGAATGATAGATACAGATAGCGATGGAACGTTGCGAGAAATAGACAAATACCTTTACGAATGGACCACATTTTTCACTCCTGTACAGCAGCGGGGTTGAACGCATCACTCAACTATTCCGGTTTATAGAGAGTTAAGATGACAGTATGTGTATGGGTGGGGGGGGGGAGAGCTGGGCGTTGGTAAAAATAATATTTAATACTACATCAATTACGAGCATCAACGACTACGCAGACACTAGTATTTCAATTTCCGCGAGAACATCACATTGCAATGGGTCACCGGCGGATCGGGGGGGGGGGGGGGTACAGCCGGTCCGTGCCCACTCCCCCTTTGAGAAGCAAAACTAAAATGTGTAATATAAAAATATCTAATATCATCAAACAGAAGCGTGCCTCCCCCCCCCCTGAAAGTGAAGAAAGGGGTTATTATACTGCATCACTGTAGAGCGCCTAAAGACTTCGGATAAAGTAAGGTTAAGTGTTATTAAAAGAATCCACACATAGAATTTGTGGCACTTCTATCATTTTTATTGTCGTTGCTGTTTCCTATCATTTCCCTTATTAAAACAGACGATAATATTGCCTGCAGCCATCGGTTTTCTTTAAAAATGTAATATTTAGCGTGTTTGGTAACTTATTTAATTTCCCGCTGAACTGATTGATGACAAGGCTGGATAAAAATGACCTCAGAATCAGTGATGGGAGACTAAATAGAAAAAGACGGCCTTCTGCGTTGACTATCGACCTTCCTTGAAGTTTCTGCTCTGACGTCATACTAGATCATAAAATGGATCCTTGAGTCGAGGATTTCCCAAATAGGAACTGTTATACCATCACAGCCCCAAACTTTCATTTAGATACCCTTGAAAGGCCCACATGCTATGACTATTGCAAGACGGTTGGCATTATTTTATATCTAAATCCAATTCAACAAAATTTATTCACAAGAAAAAACAAAACATTTCAAATCAAGTATAAATAAAACGAAACGAAACAACCACTATCTCACTATCCTTACACACCGCAATACAATGTGGGTTAACTTGTATATATATATAGACTTATAATTTCTCATTGACTGATTGTTTATGGCAATATTAATATTTAGGTTTATCGGATTTGGTTCCGTTTACTGACATTGCCCTTCGAATATCCTTTTTAACTACGGTACTTGTTGCAGATCTCCCTCCCCATAAAATACTGTGTAAAAAGGATTGTATTCTAATATTTCGCCCATTTTTTTACAGCTTGAACAGCGACATTTTGACTAGTAAAACCTCTCTTTCGAGGACATAATCACCCTTTTTCATTTAAATTCATTCATGTTAATTCAAACTGATAAATATCAGGTTTTAAATGTCGCTTTTTAGACGATATGCGATATGTTTTGCTCTTTTGTTTAATACCATGAAAATGCTATTCTCTTTATATGATAATGAATTTTAACTTTGAATATGAATTCCTCCGAAATATGCACAATGAGTTGTTAATAGGTTGATAGCACGTTACTTGCTAACAATCATTCTTAATATATTGAAGAGTATGAAAAAAATATATGTTGTTACAGAGTTAAACACTTGTTTATATTGTTAAACAACTGCTGTAAATTTATTTTAGTAGTGTTGTATAACCAATTTAAATCGTTTTACCTTAGTGGATCGTTAACTTTGTCCATAGACCCATTGATTATGAGCACTCGAATATTCAAAGAACAAACCTAAAAGTGAAAGTAAGTGTACTGTGGTACTACTTACGGAAACAATAAACTGCTCAAGTGAGCTTCTTTATTGCCGTGAACATGATTGAGGACCAAATTTATCTTAGCCGTCGGGTTTCGATAACATGTTTGTACAGTTGGGAATTGCTGAGAAGAAATTTCTTCAACTAGAATGTTCTTAAAATGCTTAAGATCATGAATACATAGAGAAAATGCGTTGGAGTAAATTAATGCGCTGAAAGCACTTGGAAGAGTGACCGGAAGAAGGAAGTTATTAGAGAGTGGAGTTTAACAAAATGTATCATGTTATAGGCAAGCACATCCCGTTCATTTGGCAGTATACAATCATACCAACTATATATAAATAAATAAATAATGCTTGGTACTAAATTAAAGTATTGATAATAATAATAATAATAATAATAATGATAATAATGATAATAATAATAATAATGATAATAATGATAATGATAATACTAGGCAATTCCTACATTATGAAAATGAATAAAAATTACAATAATAAAAAGTGGAAGCTCAGTTCAATAGACCCCCCCCCCCCCCGATTAAGTTCTCATAGAGTATGAAGAAATGCTCCGACGATGTACCTCTAAGACACTTATTTGTGCCATGTAAAGATTTATTGCTTGTATTAATTGAGTTCTTTGAGACCTTTTTGTAATATACGTTACGTTTTTAGTCGTTCAGCAAAAGCATAGCCCCGGAGCCTATTCTGTATATCGGCGAGATCTGTCCCACTTTGTTCAGGTTAAGCCTCGCCACGAGCATATCTGCTAAGTTTATCGACTTAAACAGAGCTCGTTTTCTCCGCGGCGCACAAAATACGACAAACTGTTATATCATGACGTGTGTTTATGTGGCGAGAATCTGACACGCCACTTGACTGATACAGTACGCGAAGGCCTTCGACTTTGATCTTTCCCCAGGGCCTTGATCTAATCTTGATATCGATATTGATTCCATCGTGGTTATATGGCAGACAGGTACTGCTTCATCAGGGAATACAAAGGCAGAGATAACCGAGAATGAGGGTCGGAAAGAGGCGAAAGAAGGGGAGGGTATGCCCCTTGCTATAAACTAATCAATTGAAAGTAGAATTTATTTGCCAAATAACAGGCGGGGGGGGGGGCGGATAATCTCTTCACAGAACCTTATATAAAATAAAATAAATACATTGATGAAACTATAATAAAGGTGGCCCAGTGGATTAGTCTCCGGACTTCGAAACAGAGGGTCGTGGGTTCGAATCCCAACCATGGCGTAATTTCCTTCAGCAAGAAATTGGTCAACAACGTGCTGCACTCAACCCAGGTGAGGTAAATGGGTACCTGGCAGGAATTTATTCCTTGAAACGCAGCGCGCGTAACAGCTGCACTGCTAAAGCCAGGGTAATTGTGCTGCATATACTGTAGAGCGCTTAGAGACTTCTGACAAAGTAAGTATTGAGCGCTATATAAGCAAGTACAATTATAATTATAATTGACAAATTGGTTAAAGCCTGTGTATAGCTTTGGTTAAGGGTCAATAATGTGATTGATAATCGAATATCATCTAATATGACAGTCTTACTGAAGCGTAGAGACCGTTAGATATTTTTCCAACTGCACTTCTCTGAGAAAATTTCAAATATTTAAATCTTGGATATATAGCGCCCTCTCTCGGCGATGCTTGTTTTAAATTTAAAAAATGGGCATTCAAGCACTTATAAATTTAGTGATTAGATATCCAAAAGTTACAGACAAAGAACATATCTTGAAAGTTTCAGCCCATTCCATGATTTGGAATAGGATTTAATTGAAAGACAAAAACACACAGATATTTTAATTTGATCGGGTGACCCGATCAAGTTAAATTTCCATGTAAAATCGCAAAATTTATCCTGTAAAACACATTTTCATTTCATATCCTCCACATCATAACTGTTATAGGGCATATCCATTCATATTAGCTAGCAATGAATTGGAATAGTGATAGGTGCATTTTGGTGGATTTACCAAAACTATACACAAGCTTTAATATGTTGTATCGATTGATACCGATAGACGGGTAACTCATATATCGATGAATGCATTCAGTACACATGGAATCAGTGGATAAAATAACAGATGCATGTAGCCGGAAAGTGTTATTTTGTTGTATAAAGTAATTTCATACCAAATTACATAAAAGCTCATTGCCAATTACGTTTAAGATCATCCACATATCGAAGAAGATATTATACATGTAAATGTATGTACAGGATATAAGAATCATTCTTCCTTGATGTGCTCACCTTTATGCATAACAAAAAAGTTTAAAGGAGATACGTTACGTGATGGTAGATGAAAACATTCCAATGAATAATTGAGTGTAATATATTTAGCTATGCAATTACCCCAAGGAGTTCACATGTTTCTGCTGTTGACCTGTATTTAGGTTTTATGTCATCTTGAACCAAGAAAGCCTTTTTAGATCCTGATTATCATCAGGGTGGAGAAGTCTTAGAAAATCTAACTAATTTAAAAACATCAATGGCTGAATAACCAAGGATTTAACATACAAGTAGTCCCTGATTAGCACTGCAAAAAAGTATTGAAACAATAAATAAACAAACTCGTTCAAAAAAAAGGTCACGAGGTTTTGTTTACTTTCAAATTATTGTCCGATTATTATGTCAGATGGAAATTACATTGCCAGTGATTACCAAAATGGTTCATGCCCTAGACCTAGCAAAAATAAGTTGATAATAGTGGGAAGACAATTGTACATCAAACCTGATATGCCGCCCCTACCAAATCAATTGGATGGATACCCCTCTTTCATACAGTATCGTCCTCGTCCTTCAAATAGTGTTTTCCGATCTAAGTGATTTACAATCCGATGCTACTTTTTTCTAGGTCATTCAATCCAATTTGTTTCGAGACCATAACAAATACATTTTTCTGAATATATTTGCGACGTCTATTTTATCCCATGCATCTTAACTGATAACCGTAAGTGCCGTGGATAGATCTAATGGTGAATATGCCCCGTGTATATTTCTTCCTCTTTGCATTTAATACATAATTAATGGCCTACGTTTATCCAGAAAGAAAACAGTTTCGCCTCGGTCATATCAGCGTGAATTTTCGATACTTTGGCCTGAAATGTTTAATGCATTCGATTGTTGACAATGTATGTAAGCAACACATGTAGATATGTAACCATGACTGCATGCAGGTTAAGAACAGTGGTAGGTACAGGTAGGGTGGATTCGTATCTCTCTCTTTTCCGTGGACTTGCCCTCAGATTTTCGGGAAGTAAAATTTGAATGATTCTCCATCAAGGGTTGATTGTTTGCACTAACCCTTACCTCCTGCATGGTTCTGCCTGTCAACTGCTGGTTGAGACAGCTATAATAGTGGATCTGGTAATCGATGATTTTCAAGTGACTTCGCGAATAGCTTCTGGCAAATGTTTGAAAAAGCTATTTGTATATTACGAATGCCTTTAAGCACCACTGGTCAGTGGCGTACCCAGAATGGGGGGGGGATGATTAAAATATCTCTTTTTTTACCCAACCTCCCGCTAAGAATTCAATTCCCCCCTAGAAATATTTTAAGACCTTTTTTTTTGCTTGTCAAATTTTGTTGACGTAGGAACAACTTCATATTCGTGGTTAAGATTTTGTGTGTGGGTGTGTATGTGTGTGCTTTGCTTGTCAACATTTCATTCAGCTATAGCCCCCACCCCTTTCATAAAATCCTTCTTTCGCTACTGCAACTGGTGGTCCTTTCTTGTATATCGCGGTTTAACTGTCTTGGCAACTAAGAATATATTCCATTTGTGCGTGAAGTCGTACGTAACATTATGACTAGCTTATATACAGCACAAACGTGGAGCGTTGTGGCCCAGTGGATTGGTCTTCTCACTTTGAAACAGAGGGTCGTGTGATCGTATCCCAGCCATGGCGTAATTTCCTTCAGCAAGGAACTCATCCACATTGTGCTGCACTCAACCCAGGTGAGGTGAATGGGTACCCGGTAGGAAGAAATTCATTGAATGCTTGAGCGCTTAGGCAGCTCAGCTAAAGCCCGGGTAATGATAATAGCAGGGCCTGCTGGTAGAACAGTTTTCGAAACTGAAGTGGCTACCCTGGGTAAATATACCTATATCATTATCATTATCATTAAATTAAATGAAATTAAGTTACACAAGTACATTTGCAATTTTTCATTTTCCACTGGTTCCTTTTATAAAATTTTTAATATTACATATTAATTGGAAGTAGTAAATAAAAAAAAAATCGCCCCATCCACATGTTAATAAACGCCCAACTACTATATTATCAGTATTATCGTTTGATATCCTTCATAAGCACGGCTTCATGCCCTTGGGGTTTCCCTATAATAGTAATGAAAAGTTTTAATGTTAAAGTTAAGATTAGCAATAACAAGTCAAAATAGCTCCGAAATGACGTATTTGGATATTACAGAATAACTTATGAAAATATACAATAATGCGCATTACTAGAAATATGGACTTAGTTTGATGAAACCTTTTTTAGATATCTGCATAATTTTATACCCGTTTGCATACATTTTTAAGTGGTATCACGGTGAAAGGCTATTCATAGTACATGTATCTTATTTTTATACGAAATACTTCAAAATATAAGTAAATACTTCAATATACAGTGCGTATCAAAAAAAAGTTTACACTTAGAAAAAAATCCTATAAAATTTTATATTTGTAATTTCCTGACGATTTTCCACATTTTAGCATTGGTACAGATCCATTTAAGCAAATGACGATATAACTGTCGAAAAATATTTCCGCTTGAGTGAGCACCACTTACTTTTGAAAAGTTGGTGAAAAATGATTTGCGCAGAACTTTGAAATAGTTGTGCGAATAAAAGTAGACCTTTCATGAAGAACACGTGGAAATTAGTTAGTAAAATTTATTTGAAGATATCTTTTACCTTTTTAAACTTGTTTCCTTGCCCAAACACTTCAAAGAGTGCATTGCGCCCCACCCCACTCCCCCAAACATCGAGTCCATCGTGACGATATTTGCTTTACACTGAGCTGTGAATTGCATGAAATGGCTTATAGGCTTGATTTTCATTTTGTTAATCATTGCCAAGCTTGGGAAAAGTGTGGAGAAACAAGTATTAAATGAAAAATGAAATGTAAACCAACTTTAAATGATAAAAAACTTAGTGAAAAATGCCGGAGATGTCTGATATAAACTTTTGTTCAGATTCAGTTATGTCCTCAGATGCAGCTGGCACAAAAAGGGTAAAGGTTGTGCTTACTAAGTGTTAAAATTTAGATTTGGGCTGCAAAATAATATTGTTAAAATATGCTTGAATGTATCCGTTTTATGTCAATTAGCTAAAAGTGCTAGGGAAATTTATGAGAAATGCTTCGTAGGGTAATTTTGATTTCGCATTTTCCCTTGACACAGCGTGAAAACAGCCATTTCTGCGCAAACAGATTTCTGCGAGCTTTACAAAAATGGACAGTGCTCACCCAAGTGTAACATTCTGTCAAAATTTTTTACTTTCATTGGTTAGATGAGACCCAAACCCATAATTATATGTGAAAAAATTACCCACATGTTGTATATTTGTTAAATCCCATGGCTTTTTCAAAGTGTAAACTTTTTTTTGATACGCACTGTATAAGTGAATACATATCTTCGGTAGATCTTAACATATAGAAAACAGTATCAAATAGATGATTACTGCCACGTTCCATTCGTGTACGATAAGATTGTCTATTTGTGTGATTTTGTACATTTTAGAAAAAAAATGTAAGGCACAAGGATTAGGGAAGAAAATAAGTGTCTACTGTGATAATCACAACAGCCATCCGCAGTTCAAAGCAAAAAATGTCCAGCGATGACGTAAATATGTATTGTGGTCTTTCGTGTGGGTTTGTGTGGAAGGGTGTTGTGCGTCGGTTTACGAATGTGCCGGAACATTCTTGTCTTCCTTCTCCACTCCCCCTTTTCCCTTTTCTGCCTTTAAAAATACTCTTCCTCTTTTTTGTCCTTCCCAGTCATCATCATCGTATTCTTCTTCCTCTTCTCCTTTAAATTTTTCTTTTGTTTTCTTTTTCTTCTTCTCCTAATTCTTCTTCTCCTTATTCTTCTTTTTTTCTTCTTCTTGTTGTTGCTGTTCTTCTTCTCTTCTACTTCTTCTCCTTCTTCCTCTTCTAGCTCTTCTTCGTCTTCTATTTTTTTCTTCTTGTTGTTCTTCTTGTTGTTGTTCTTCTTCTACTTCTTTCTCTTCCTCTTCTTCTTTTTACCTTCTTTTTCTTCTATTTTTGTTCTTCTTAATTTTCATTCTTCCCTTGAAATATAATTCCTTCCCCCTTTAGTCCATTGTATCTTAGTAAACATGGTAAAGGTAAGTTCTGCATTATCTCATCAAGACAAGTAGGTATAATTTTAGTGTTTACTCGTTTTCAATGATAATTAAGTCGTCCCGTCCTCAGTAACTCTGCTTTTTTCCCCTCCCTTTTAGGGTTGCTGGTTACGAAGGATGCAGTAAAGATACATATCTCAAAGTGTATATTCCAATCTTAGGTAGAGAACGGGAAGCCTATTTAAAGAGCTCGATCTCTAATTTGAAATAGCCAAGACGGTTTCGACCTATCATGAAAAAGGGGATGTTGGACAATACCATGGACGTGTTCGAACGTGACCCATCATAAGCAAAGAAATAAAGTCGACATCTTGGATTATTCCAAGATGACCACTGCCTTCTCTTATCACCAATGGGTAGCTTAAAATTGAAGGGAAAACGTGCTTGGATAATAGTCGAAGATTTGTAATTTTATGACGTACGAGAGAGGTTTCTTGGAATTTTTACAAGACGTGGTATGAAAAATTTTATTTGTAACTTACTAGACAGTCACATTTTTGTCTCTAAATACATGTACCATGATTATAAAACTGATTTGTTTTGTACATAGATGATAATAACTGTTTTATCAGATGGGATGACATTATAGAAATTTTATACATATTTGAGGAGATACCGATTGATTGATCCTTAGTTATAAGAAATGGCTTGCGCCAAAGTAAAAAAAAAGCAAGCAAATAATCGAACATAAATGAACAATAAATGCAGATGTCTGGATTTGCTCCATAATGATCATACACAAATATACAAAAAAAACGATTAAAACCAAAAAATTAAGGGGATTTCGTCCACGAAAAATAAATGACAAGGAAAAATAATGATTTCAACCAATAAATAAACAAAATCTCCTCTTTGGCTGAAAGCCATTTATGGACAAACATTACATGTGGTCGCTTGAGCATTAATAAGTATTTGTCTTTTCGTGCGCCATTTATATTAAAGAGTCTTTAGAGCATTAACAAGCATCTAGATCTTAAAAAAATATATTTTGTTCATGAATAATGTTTAAAGTGCTTCTATTTTTATACATATTGTATTAATCATGTCAATCAAAGAACGGCAATTTGAAGAAATGCGATCAACTGCTTATTAAAAAGTAGGAGAGTAAGAGTGATCTTTGCAATGATAATGGTGATAGAAATACATAAAACTAAAATAAGAAAACTAAACAGAAATAAGAAAACTAAAAATAATGATAAGAAAATAATTAAAAAGAAGATAAAAAAGGAATACTATCAAGAGAAATAAACGAACAGAAAGAGGAAGAAGAAGAAATAGAAGAAGGGGAAAATATAAAAAAAGAAGTAAGGGGAAAAGGAAGAAAGAGAAGAGTATATATAAGAGAAGAATCCAATTGAAATTGAAATTCATTTATTTCGCATCTCTAAAAAAACATAAAAGAATCAAGTCATCGAGATCAAATCAAATCAATCATCTTGAATCCATAGTAATGGAATGGCGTAATGAATATTGTAAAATCACACATAATCTACTAGCCCCCCCCCCCACACACACCCTATCATAAAACACACACCCAAATCCCACAGACACATTTATGATAAACACACACAATTTTCAACTCCACCTCTCCATTGCTGAAACTAGTTTAAACATCTTAAAGATCAAATTGAAAGTGTCATGATTTGTTACCCTTTTCGTAACGGGTCGGCTCGTTGAGGCGCCATGAATTATGGATGCCTTCGTATTTGTGTACCAGTGGATAGTGAATAATTGAGAAAATGAAGCGTGGTGGTCATGGCAGTTGCACACAAGGGAGGTAAGTAAAGGTTCAAACTATCTTAATTATTTGAGTGAGTTTCACCGAATTCATCCTAGAGGAATTGGATGATAGATATTTTATTACAAGCCTCCTCAAACCTGTCACGACGAATCCTAGTATTTGGAATTCGCTTACATTAAAAAGCTGATGTGACTGGATGTCCACTCCTACATGTACATACAATGTCATTATTATTCTTAGGATTTCTGTTAGCATACCATCCTTTTCAAATTACCTTACTCCTACCTCCCACCGAGAGTGTTTTGGTCGAAGTAACGCCGGGGTAACTCTGTCCAGACGGGCACTACTCCAACCTTTCACCCGACTTGGCGTTGTGGTCTAGTGGTTTTGACACTCTCCATTCAAACAAAGGCTCGTGGGTTCGAATTATAGCTATGGCGTGTTTTCTTTCAGCAAAAAATGTGGCCAAACTGTGCTGTAATCAACCCATGTGAGGTGAATGGGTACCTGGCAGGATTGATTCCTTGCATGCACTGAGCGCCGGTGATGGCAGCTCGAGCTAAGACCGGGCTAATAAAAACAAGCGCTTTGTATCTTCAGGCAAAAAGGTCTAGATCAATCCAGCTATAGTGATTATTATTATCATTATTATAGTAGTAGTAGTAGTAGTAGTAGTAGTAGTAATAGTAGTAGTAGTAGTAGTAGTAGTAGTAGTAGTAGTAGTAGTAGTAGTAGTAGTATTAGTAGTAGTAGTAGTAGTATTAGTAGAAGTAGTAGTAGTAGTAGTAGTAGTAGTAGTAGTAGTAGTAGTAGTAGTAGTAGTAGTAGTAGTAGTAGTAGTAGAAGTAGTAGTGGTAGTAGTGTCTTAAACGTAGAAGTTTTGAGAAGCCGAACCTGACGCTATTCTATTGCGAACAGATGTGTATGAACTTAATGTAATGATCTCTCAGGTGTAATCAAGGATGTCTTGGCTGTCAATGAATATTAATTCAGCAACCACTGATTCAAGTTTCACTATCACGGCCGGTAATACAAGGAACAACGGGATGATAAGGTTCACTGACCAGTGAGGCAAGGCGAGGGTAATGATTTGATAAATAAGTCATTTGTGAAATTGTATATCAAGAGCCACACGGGGGAAAGGTAGAGGAAATACATGTAGATGAAGAAACGTCATTTCTTGAGTGGAATGAAATTGATTTTCAGCAATTCAACCACTCCCGCAATTAAAACTTTGATGTTTAATATTCATGGAGTTACCATGTTTTATTTATACTGACGTCTTCACAATTATTATTATCGTTATTGTTATTCGTAAACGTTATCATAATCATAAGTAGTAATAGAAGTGGTAGTGGTGGTAGTAGTAGTAGTAGTGGTAGTATTACATGCATTATTATTATTACTATCATTAATATTAACGTTATCATTATCACTATCAACACCATTCTCGCACTCAATATACTCTCTAGGTTGTCACCATTACCATTATTATTCTAATTATATTTTTGTGCTATCACTATTCAAGAAAGTTCAATAGTAGCATGGGTGATGAATCAAGAATAAGATGACACTTTAAATATGAGAACATGTTGAGGTATACTCCTCGATGACTATGCCAAATGCCACATGTTATCATTGGCATCTATTGGCCTTTATGTTTGTTTGGTCAAAAATTGTGCGCCGCCATTGCCCTCTGGAATGTAATAGAGAAAACCTTTAACCTTAAGAATGTAAAAAAAATGGAATCTCAGATGTTTGGTTTGGGAAGGGTGTGGGTCTTGGTTATTGCTCATTTATACTGCTACGTCTCCCAAGTCTCTTGAAAGGTTTTATTTGGCCTTCAGTAGCTTCCGTAACATCATTAATGACAAATATATTTTTTGTTTGTTTAAAAAAGAGAATAAGATTATGGTTTAATAAGAAACATTATAATAAAATAGGGTTCAACAGATTGATATTAATTCGTTTAAGCATTAATTTTATTGTAATTCATATGATGTTTTGACGTTAATCTTCGTTTCATATTAGTATCATTATTGTTAATATTATCATTATAATTTTTTTTCATTTATTGTCATTATTCTCTGTCTATTATTATTATTAAGATTATTATCATTAATCGTTTTGAAACGAAATATTCATATGCATGGATGGCGTTTCCGAACATATGACTGTAACAATTACTGTAGATAATCTAAAGGACAAATAAAATGAGCGTATAAAGGCAAAACACTAAAACATTTCAAGAAGTAGAAGGCGTTGCAGGATGCAGTGAGATAAGTTAAGAGGGTAATAAAATGAGAAAGACAATGAATGATGTTCCTACCCTAGATATAAAGATACAAATATGAATAATGGATTATATGAAATAGTGGGGTGGATTTTTTTTCAATGAAACTGCCACTGCAGGCGGAAAAACGTGACGTTCACGATTCGCGCTCAAGTATAACCGAGTGGGCAAAAATTTGATAGCTTTTGAAAAGGTCATATGCTTCCCCCTTGATTTCGGGGGACAACTGGGGTTTGGTCCGCGTGTGATGACCCGACACCTGTGCTGACGTTTGATGCAGGAATAATGAGTATTTTACAATTTTAAACTCTTTCTCATTCTATTCGCATCTCCATCGGATTAACATGTTGCTCGGATAACAAAAAAGAAATGACCTAAGAAGAAGAAAAATAACTATTTTTACAGATTTTTATTATGGTTGATGAATTATTGGAGATACGTATCTGGCAGAAGATAAATCCCAAAAGAATGAAGTGTATGATAATCTCCGTGATTATATAAATATTTCTTTTTTTTGTAACGAGTTACTGGAGATTCATTACATTGAAAATTCACTCAGCAATTTTGCAATTTTAACAATTTATTCGAGTCTTTTCCCCACCCTTTCTCCCTTCCCTTTTTTCACCCCCACACTTACTCGCATTATGTTTCTACACAGAGACAAAATTAGTAATCGCATTCTTGTTCTAAAAAGTGTCAAAATTAATCTGAAAATTATGTTAAACTTCTAAATATGTGCCAGCATCATTACAGAAGTGATGACGGAAAAAATTCTCTACAATTCGTTTCGGCTTTTAACTATCACAATAATTGTCAACGAAAGATAAATGAGTCCATTACTAATGGGCGTTTTAAAGCCGGCCCTTGTAGAATGGTGTCATATGGCATTTTACGGTATATATATCACAATTAATTGAATCATAAACCAATGTAATTGACACTTCATTCCTAAGGTTTATATTCTAAAGAGCGATATTTGTACTAGGAGAATAAATAGTGGGAATGGTGAAACTAAGCTTCATTTATACGCCCTCGTAATTACCCTACTCACATTTGAGGTAGTGAGCAATAAGCTGATGTTAAAATTAGAATAGCCCGTATCGTATGGTGTCCACCGCACGTAAACCCGTCGTTGAAATATGGAAAAGGGGAGATTAACGGTAATAACGTACATAATAATGATAACAAAAACAACAACCCTCACGATGGTTGGATTAAAGGGATGGTCCGGGCTGCAAAAACTATCGTAATACATAGAGTAGAATTTACTGAGCCAAATGCTGAAAATTTCATCAAAATCGGATAACAAATAATAAAGTTATTGAAGTTTAAAGTTTAGCAATATTTTGTGAAAACAGTCGTCATGAATATCCATTAGGTGGGCTGATGATGTCACATCCCCACTTTCCGTTTTACATAAAATCGTATTTTTTCAGTTTGTCATACTTGTGTGAGTAATATGTCTTCCTTATAATGAAATACGTTCTTGGAGGAAAAAAAATGAAAAAAACACTAATTTCCTATTATAAAATACAAAAGAAAAAGTGATTATGATTCTATGTAATAGCGTAAGAGAACGGATAGTGGGGATGTGACATCATCAGCCCACCTAATGGATATTCATGACGACTGCTTTCATAAATTTTGCTAAACTTTAAAATTCAATAACTTTATTTGTTATCCGATTTTAATTAAACCATCCCTTTAATGATAATGAGATGACGATGACAATCGTAATAAAGTTTATAAAGACTGCAATAATAATATTAGTGATGATTATGGGAATGGAAATGATAATGATAGTAAAATGATCAAAAAGTAATTATGGAGATAATAGTCAAGGAGACATGGCAATTCTTTTTAAAAGTCATTATACTTCTACTTTCTGGACCAAACGTAGCAGCTCAAAATATCCTCTTATGATCCAGGAACTGTATGAGTATAGGTGATGAACTGGTGTTGCTCGGAGTGACAAATGCATTTTGGCGTGTTCAACAAATTCTTTATAAAAAAAATACTTCGTAATCTCTGTAAAGTATTGCATAATGCTTCTTTGTCCGAGTATAGCAGACTCTCTGAAACATGTTGATGGTCGTATCGTAATTTCTTCACCCTTTTTCATGTCATCGTCGGTGTCCGCTCTCCTATGTTTGCAATCAGTTCCTTTATGGCGCCGTGGGACCAAACTTAACACGTGACCAGCTTTCACGCGTGACGTTATCGCGATGCGCGACCTGCCGGTTCCAACAAAATCGTCTGCACTGACGCTGATCCAACTGATGTGAAATTACGAGCGCGAGGGAAAAACGCAGCGAATACCTTGCATCTAATTGAGTCATTACCCTCTACGTGTGGCATACTCATAACTGTTTAATTAAGGTTGATTCGCTTTTAGTACCCACCTCATTGTTTGCTTTCCGCGTTGGGAACCGTGGCAGGATGGCAAACTACGAACGACCTGAATGCATGATCAGAGTCAAACATTTACATTAAGCTTGTAGAATAAAAAGTAGCAATATTGTATAATGGATCAGGAGATTGGACGCAGGTTTCGTTTCTTTAAATATCCCAGCGATAAGATCAATACCTATCACTTTACCTGTTCATGGTGTGTAAGAGCTGGAATCCGATTACAAAGCGCCTTTTTGCTGTCAATTTCATGCGAATACCATGTTTACATTCTAAGGTTGTTTCAAGTTCAAGTCTCTTTGGCCATACGCCTCGCCAGTGTGCTGCGCGTCTGAAATGGGCACGAGAGAAGATCCACCAGATTTCCAGTGATATCAGAAATAATATTTGCATCTTTGAACATATATGTATAATGCATATTCATAGTAGGGATTATTATCATTATTATTCATTTTAACGGGCACTTACTGCAGAAGGTGGCATGCTTAATACCAAAAACGGCAGTGTAGCTTTCGTTTCTATATGTCAATATTCTTCACAATCACCATGACTACCCATTTTTACACATTATTTTGGAAGTACTGTACATGTAGTACATAATCATGATAAAGGTTTGAAATTAGAACCAAAAAAAAAATGATTTAACACTTGTTCCTCATTAGTAATCGAAAGTCTTTAAAGTTAGATGTTAACAGGGAAACATTTATGCCAGTGTTCTTTGGTCTGAGCCTTCGTAAAATTCTTCACATCATCCCAAGATCATGAATATTGTGGATAAGTTATATTAAGATGACTGTGCTGCTGAATTCTGTTTAGTGTTTATACAACTCTGTATATTTTGACCATTACAATTACTCGAAAACCTGGGAACGACTGTAACTCATCTTCCTATAGATTTACTAATTTGCAACTCAAGGGGGTATTATATCATACCTCCCAGGCATAATAACTCCTAAAGGTCCAATGGTGGGATATTATTTCTTCGTCATTTTTTCCCTTATGAACTTATGAATTATTGTAGGACGTCCAAAACTCTGTGACAAGAAGAGCGCAGAAATCACAATTGTGCTTGGTAAATAAAGGGGTCTATAAAACAACATATGTCCATGCAACCCTAATTTTGATTGAGTGTATTTATAATATTTACTAGACACTGTTACCATGGTGACACATTTGGACTCTGTCAGTCCCGCATGTTCGATCTTGATTCGAAACGGATCTGCATACCATACTTTGTTACTGTTAATGTTAATGTAAATAAAAAATAAAAAAGAATTGAAATTGAAATGTGAGAAACTCCGAAAGTGATCTAAATTTTTGCTCACCCAGCATCAAACTACTTTCCTTGTTTCGGAATCATATATATTTATTGAACCTGATCTATAATGTAGCTTATGAAGGATGTAGGTTGGTAGTATCATGTTGATTTGGGTATAACAAATTCTGAGATGCTTGAAAATGAAGTTAATATCCTAAATATTTGTCATCTATATTTCATTATCCAATGACAAAAAAAAATGGTAGGTTTTATTTAAGATTTTCTTCAATCTTCTATGGCAAGCACCACACTTTTTGTGCTCTTTCGATATTTGTTTTTTCATATAGGAATGGAAATGCCTTATTTCTTTCAACTGAACATTATGCTAAAAAACGAAAAAAAACATCGCACGAAATCAGATCATTAAATGTCATGACAGACCTTTCCCAAGTCACCAGCTGGAGTGAAGTGGGGATCCTGTTCGATTTTTTGCCCTAGTTCTGTAGGTCCAGCGGGAAAAAGCAGCTCATTCGCCAAGTTAAATGTTTTTTAGAACTCAAATTTTATTTTAGACACAGTTAGGCAACTTGCAATTATGAAATTTGTTATATATTGCGCGTAAGTTCATATGATAATGTATGGATCAATAATTATAATTTTATTAATGCATGTATTGTATTTGTGATGTAGTTTTTTATTGGTCTCATCCTTGCAAAAACGTATAGACTTGTCCTTACCTAAAAAAATTCCCACGTTTGTGGAATTACTCCAGTGCGTAAAAGCATATATCGCCTTTCAAGCGCGTGAGATAGTAGAAATAATTGAACAGTCGACAGTGCAACTCGGTACCCCAAATTCAGATAATGTTTCCACGAATGTGACACTTCATCAAATTGAGTGATTAGGACGGTCCATCGCTTTTTTCTCAATGCAAATACAAAAAAATATGGGCATCAATTTTCAAACGTCTGTTGAAAATAGTTAGGCGTTTCTCCATTCTACTTATCAATGAAATAAAGGGTTTTCCCCTTATCGTGGGCGATGATTCGAATAGTCATTTAAGGTGAAACCAGAAAAAATAATTACATTGAATAGGGTAGTGTTACAAACTCATCAAAATAAGTTATCTGATTACTAATTTGAATGGGTCTCTTGTGGCATTACGATGTACAGAAAAACGTAAAACATTTATAAAATGAACTCAAAATTAGCAACTAAAATATAATGGTAAAGATAATTAATACTAGTAGAGAAACCACTATTACCTGATGCAATATCACTATTTACTCTCAGCACTTGTTGCACTCTGCTGCGAATAGCGAAAGATGAAAGTTCCATACGGGCTTCATTGATTGATGCTTCAGCGTTTAACATGTTCGATAGCACCGATGTCTTTAGCATTTCCTTGCCTTGCTACTCAAATTAACGTACTCCGAACATTATAAGCAATAATCGGATGATCTAAATTGGGATTTCTTGTTAAGCCGACCAGAATGTAAGTACACTCGTACGATAAAGAATGCAGTATCATTATATTGCGGAAAAATATCAGATAAAATAATTTGTATAAAAATCATATTGACAAAGTTGAGGTACCTCATCTTAATCTATTTTAAAGGTTTTAACACAAAATTATGCCAGCGGTTCATGAAGATGGAACGAAAACACGTAACATCGGCCTTTTGATAAAAAAAATTCTGTCCTGGCTGCATAAAATCATTCTACTTTTTTAGTGTACACTCTACAAAGAAATGTTGCGCAATGTTGTGTTAAAATGTACCTTTAGGGCATGCATTTCGCCCAATATAGGGTAAAAAAATACCAAGGAAACAATCACGTTCCCTTTCTACCCAATATTGGGTAAAGTTTTAATCAGTGTATTTAAAGTGTCCTATATGACTTCGTTTCTCCCTAGTCATGCTAGTTATGTATCATTCAACTTTTAAAATGTATAATTACAGCTATTTTCTTAAGGCACTCTCTGGTTCTCCCTGTCCTTATCTCCACAACTCCCCTCTCTTCCTTTCATTCACCACTCCTTCGACGTATTGATGAAGGATCCCTCCCATCTCCCCCAAACTCTCTCATCTCAAATCTTTCGACATGTGCGGGTTAAACAATACGTATTGACTTACACATTATGACTTTTGACAGGCCAGCGCACGTTTTCCAATTTACAGAAGTGTACCTCAATAAATATATAGATGCCCCCATTTTCTCCGACAACCATCATAACCACGGTTGCTCAGGCTTGCCCATTTAACGTATTCTTTGGCGCCTCTTTGCTCCAGAGACACTTACACGACCCCGATGTTTTGTTCTCTTTTTAAAATCCCTCCGTATGATCTAGATTTTCAGGTCGTCAAATTTTCCAGGTTATAACGATTAAGGCAAAGCCGAACGTCTGGGTGCCTGGAATACATGACAATAATGATGGAATCGTGAACATTTACCTGCCAAGAATGGATGTATGTCTTTGAGCTCAGTGATCCTTACCTTAGTAGTAACCTGGGAATTCCTTTGTGGCAAATGTCATCCGCTAATCATGTTTGAGTGATATAGTATTAATCAATCTCGGATATGTATGGAATAAATGATGGTGTTTCTCCAAGAAAACATTAACAAAATGGTCTGCTCTTTCTTTAGCTAAATCTTCCAACCTTTATGTATGCATGCATCTACAAATCTACTCATCCATCTGCGTATCTATACGTGTATTTATGTGGTGACACGACATATGCCCTGGTCTTAATATCACATCCATGTCAGAGGTTCAGAGTTAAATGAGAGTTTTGGATTCGAAATAAGTAATGGAAAGATAATCATTAATGTAAATTTTATTGTGGATATCAGGTTTTAGGTTGGGCTTAACATGTAAATTTTCCACCGGAGCAATTGTCGCCGGAGTAAATTTAATACAGCCATCTATCTATCTATCTACCTACCTACCTACCTACCAAGATATATACCATCAATCTGATGTGATCTTTTGCGTCTCTATTATATAAATAGTGTACAATCTATTGTACAATATACTGGATTATATGTACGACAAATATAAAATTATCCCGAGTGCAGGTTTATTTCACCGAGGCCGAAGGCCGAGGTGAAATAGGCTTGCACGAGGGATAATTTTATATTTGGAGTTCATATAGTCCAGTAATATTGTATGATAGAAGTTCACTATTTATTATAGTAAATAGATCCCTCAATCTAAGCCCCCCATCATGGATTTTACCATAGTCTAGATCTAGATGGCATACGTTCTTCTTACCTTATATTTGTGAAATTCCAATTGAACACGATGTTCAATTTGTCGTCTGCTGCAAGGGGTTAAACCACGTAAATTTGTATTTCTATCTGCTATCGGAAATTATAAAAATGCTACTTTGGGAAATCGATATACAAATATATCGATTGAAAACAAATTAATCGATATTCTCCCCATTCATTTAACACGGGTTTTGCCATCCAAAAATCGAAAGTTATATTGTACATATGTACAATATAACTTTTTGAAGGGAGGTCACGTGGTACCAATCCAGCCAATCACAGCTCGTATTTTACTACCACTATTTACTATAAAGTTTTAGTTAATATTACAATTGATGATAGTTATATAATATTGGATGGCCTTGAGGTTAATACAAGGAAATATTTTGCAAAGCGAGTCCTATATTTCCTTGTATTGACCGAAAAATGGGACATCCAGTATTATGATTATTATTCATACAGAGAATTTTAGCAAATAATTTTTAACTTACCCTCCCGCCCTGAGACTCTGACTCTGCTGTATGATGGGGGGACCTAAAGCTACGCGCTTTGTTTTCACACAATAAAAACTGTCCCAATTTTCATATATCAACAAATTATATTTCACTAATTTGTGGCAAACATTCTAAAGATAAAAAACCAAGAGGAAAATATCGCAAAACTCACTAATACGAAAATCCCGCCGTGTTTTCCGAACACTTCTTGATTTTGCCGCCCGATGTAGAAGGGGTCCTAAAGCTACGTACTCGATTTATCATGCAAAAAAAAAGGATTTCCTGTGCCTCAATTCCTAAAATATATTCAAATTATTATAGAATAAAATGAAATTAAAGCGAATATAACTCCAAAATTCCAAACAGTTGTTGGTTTTCTCTGCATTTAGAGATTTACGGCAGCCTCTGTAGAAAAAATTGAATAGGAATCGTTCGTCACTCTGCAGTCACAATTAAGTTCCACACACATAGTGCGAATAATTGCCATAAAAACTGCATGCGCGATGAGTGGTGCGTAGCTTTAGGACCCGCGCACATTTAGGACCACCTACCATACAAACTTCGGGGATTCCCCTTCTAGTCGTCCAATATTTTCAATATTGTGTCGCCTCGGAAAAAATATTAGGCGAGTTCAACAAACTTTTAAGTGGGTCGAGTGCATCAACAAAATAACACTTGTATTTGGGCTCTAAAATTGTCTGTATGAATAATAATAGTAATTATTGATAATAATGATAATACTAATGATAACAATATTATTATCATTATCAATATCAATATCTACTTATTTGCCATCTCGCCCAAGTGCCGGTCTCTCTCTCTCTCCCCCCCCCTCCCTCGCTGATTAATTCTCATACCATTTCTTCATCCCCTTGTTGCATATAATAAAGTTCATCTTTCTGACCTGCATCTCTTATCAGATTCCATTCAACTCAACACGGAAGGTAGGTCTTCAAAGATTACCATAACATCACCCTTTTTCAGTCATAATCACCAATTTGATCGTCATTGATAATAATCTTTTCCATGAATTTGGGATCTTGAATTTTACCTTTCTTGCGCCCCTATTCAGTGAGATATATTTTATATATATCTCGCCATCTATGGGAGGAATCAATATTACCCGAGGCTTGCTTTCTGCTCTTCAATCGTCTAATGGACCTCAAAGCTCGATTACCATGGCGATTTCATCATAGCTATACCAATTCATCAGTTTAGTTATGAGTCGAATCATTTTACACATTTGTCATCCAAAAAATTCATACCTTCCGCCAATCCCAAATTTTGGATAAAGGCAGTTAGCAACGAATTTAAGACACGTCTACATGTCTGCTATCCGCAGAGATATTGTCGAAAATGTAGGAATGTAGACGGACTTTGGTGCGGAATAGTTGAGCTCGACATATTAGATAACCCTTATCCTAACCCCATGGTTTGATTTTTTTTCTAAATTTCGAGAAAGCTACGGATTCCCACGCTCATTCTTTCATGCTAACGATGATTTAATATAACAAGTAATTTGTCTGTAGATACACACTAAGAAATGTTTGAACCCTAATGAAGCACTTGTACCAACCTTTAGGGGTGTAATCTTGCACCCTAAGTGGCAAAAGGTGAAAAAATACACCAAGAAATGCTCCCTTGCACCCTAATAGGTGCAAATATGAACTTATCAAGATGCACAATATTTGACATTAAAAAGGGTTCAAATTTGAACCTTTATCACATGTTTCAATTTCGCACCCTATTGGGTACTTAACATAGCTAAATGCACCCTCAAATGAGCACAATTAAACTCATGAGCACCCTTTGGGTGCAGCTATTGTACCAACCCGGAGGGTTCAATTTTGATCCCCTATTTCTTAGTGTGTAGTTATGGTGGTGGTGGTTCATTCAATTAACCAAACAAGATTATTTCGTTTTTTAATTATAAAGTTAAATTGAATCTGAAGTAGAAACTAAATTATAAAATGATGGCTGAGCATTTACTGACCACTCGTCACAATTACCAACAGCACGGTCATCACATTCATCATCATCATTATCGTCATCATTGTATCGTCATCACCATCATCATCGTCGTCATCATCATCATCATCATTATCATCATCGCCATCATCCTCCTCCTCCTCCTCCTCATCATCCTCATCATCATCATCATCATCATCATCATCATCATCTTTATCCTCATCACCATCATCCTCATCACCATCATCCTCATCCTCCTCCACATCATCATCATCATCATCATCATTACAATCATCATGAGCATGTACATAACCATCATCATCACAGTAACTGTAGGAAGAACCTGGATGTGAGGGAGTATTGAATTTAAGGCAAAAGCGATGTTTTTTCCCGCCATGAACGGACGATAAATCAGCCTCGTGCTTGCAGCGTATATTTTGATAGGAAGGCTTCCTCGGGCCGCTGCTCCATATAAAGCAACCTGACCACACTCTGGCCATTAATACCTCATTGAATTAGGCCGTGGAACTATCGATAAAGAGGGGATATGCTGACAGAAATATAAACAAAATTATGCGATTGCTAAACTTGAGAATAGACTGAGAAGATGCGTTGGACCATTGCGAGTGAAAGTGAAAGCGAGTCTGAAAGTTGCAAAAAAATATTTATGATAAATAAACCAGATTTCCATCTTCAAGTTCCTTCTGAGCATATCAGCGATATGCCGACATGACCCCCCCCCTCTCTCTCTTTCTATCCCATCTTTTAACTTCCCTTCGCCTATCTCTCCCTCTTATTTCCATCGTCTTACTGAGCTCTTTCTGTTCTCTCTCTCTCTCCATTGTCTCCACCTCTCCTTCGCTTGCCTCCATTTCGCGTTTATCCCCTTCTACATCTACCCATCCCAGTCCTTACATGTATAGTGTTATGGCTATTTCCGAAATGTTTCGGAGAGAACAAGTTCATGTTTAATACACAACTTCTCAAGGACATAAAACGTTTATGCAAAAGGAAATGTAGTATTGAACAATCCATTTGAAAAAAAAGAGGAACTTACCTTGCCAAAGGGAATTTGAGGCTGGTTGAATATGAATTGACCAACTGGTGGTCTAAGAATGCGTATTCTGATGATTATGAATTTATCTCTGTAAAAGAAATAAGATATTAGTATTTTTTCTGCAGAGTGAGAAAAATTGTTATCAGCAGTAGATATGAACAGATCGTGATTTCTAAAATAAAATGATATTGAATATTTTGTCTAAATGAAAAGAAATAAAAATCGAAGCAAGAGGTAGTTTTTCTTATTACTATCCCAATATTCATAGCATAGAGTAGATTTCACATTAAAAAGCACCCAGCTATGATAACATGGTCGTATTCTCCTCTGAATTTGAATTCTACAACGAATTCGGTTGATTCCCCTTCGCTTGAGAAGCTTATGCTTGCATGCACTTGAGTTCCAACGAAGAGATTTTCCTTGGTTTTCTGAAAGGACGTTGTTTTAAATTGAACTGAGTTGACATTTTATTACATATACCTCGTGCAAATCATAATGAGATTTTATTTGCTTCGGCGCATATCAGCGTGGATAAATCTGAAAAGGTTGCATTTTGGTGGACGAAATCTAAAGCCGGGATTAAGTGCATATGACAGAAATATTTGTCGATGTTAGTATATGTCTACTTTCAAAGAATTTCCTGAGGGGAAATAATGAAAGTTTGCTGTCATTTGCTTGACCATTTTAGGCATGTTAGATGTCATATTAGTCTATTGATCAATAGTTGCACTTCACACTATTATTAATATTGGTATTATTATTATTTTCCGTCATTGGTTGAGTTTATTTCGTATCACAAGTAAACTTAAAATACAGTTATGGGAAGAAAATGGAAAATTGACGTGATAGCATTTTAGAGATTCCTCTATTTGCTTAAGTGGGATTTATTGAATTACTTAAAATAATGAAGATATTTTCAACTACCCCTATTTCTCTTTCTTTATTGTCCTCTATCACAAAATAAAATGTAAAGTCACTATTGATCAAGTTCATGTCGATACTTTCAGCTTACGAATACATGAGAGATATCTCAAGTTTTGCGACCTTTCCTATCGCAGTCGGGCGCAGATGCCCTAAATTTTATTACAAGCTGTCCCTAGGGGCTATTGCACTTTCATTCATTGGCATCACAATTTTCATCAGCGAATGGGAGTAAATCAAGCCCCCTCCCCTGTATCACGTGAGCTATTGTCTTTTGTGTGGCTTGATGTAGGTTTAAGGTACTATCTGGTTGGTAACATAGCCGACCGTTTCCCCCAAAGCATTCTTCTGTCCCATATGATTTCATCATGGATAATCTGAAGTCTATCATTCTCTCCACCAAACATCGAATCCCCGAAATACACACCTTGCGATTGAATAGACCACCAGATGCATACCTGGGAGTACCTTATTAAAGCCTCCATGATGCAAGTAATATAACTAAGTAATGGATTGTTTGTCTTCCCGGCAATTGCTAGCTAACTAGGTATCCAGGGATAGCTTCGGTGTAGTCTGCCACAGCAGGCTATATTTTGTAAGAGCATAATCAAGCTCTCAACAAAAAGACGACGATCAGCATCAGGGTTAGTGGTATTCCGGTTTGCTAAATGTCCTAATTAATTAAACAGTAAGCTTACGCGGTGGTTCCTAAGAGACTTATTGCCGTAGAAGAAATAGGATCGAGTGCCATGGAGTTCTCTCAAGTTTGATGATCTTGTGAAACAATATGTTGTCTTCGTAGGCAGTTCTACAATAAGTATTTATAGGGGCCCACACTCTAAAAAAAGATCGCTTTCCAGTGGATCCCTCCATTTTCTCAGATCCATATAATGTTTATGGTAATTTGCTTATATAATGTAATACTTTGTTTTACTTATCATGCTTATCATAATACCTACCTTAAATTGTTTGTATGTTTCATTTGCAATTGCCATTTTAATTGTATACGATCACTTTCTTCTGTTGAAAATGAAATAAAACAAAATGAATTGAAATTGAATAGAAGGTTAACTGTCACGGAGGTCAAACCTAGCCCTTATCCAATCGAATCAAGTAGTCAGTAGCGTATGTAGAGGGGGGGGGGAGGTAACAGGTGTTGAACCACCTCCCTCAACTTTTTATACCCACCACCCCCCCCCAAAAAAAAAAAAAAAAAATAATAATAATAATAATAATAAAATGAAAAAAATTAAATAAAATAAATGTTGAAAAGCCAATGAAAAATAAGTCAACCATAATAATCAGCGTACTCCATGCAGTCCAGTGTCTTCTTACCAAAATAGATGGGGGTTTAATGGCTTTCTTGAACTGGCCGACGGGGGAGGCCTAACGGACGGAGAAAGAACCTTCTGAGCCTTCTCAGGCCTAGCGGCAACGGAAGGAACCAGGAGACCTTGTTTTCTCGTTGATCTTAAAAGTTAGTAAAACGTAGATACAATCCACTGATACTAATATCACAAGGGTATGTGATTTCAAACTTCATCAGGTATCCACAAAGACAAGTTCTCGAGTTCCCGTTCGCCTTCCTGATGGACTACCATGTAATCTTCGAGCTCCTGTGCCAGACATCTGTCATGACGCCTTGGAAAATCAATAGGATCAGTCAGTCCCAGATATAAAGAAATATGACACCTTTCTTACACTCCACAGACATGAAGAAGAATGGAAATCGTAGAGGGAATGGCATTCAACAACCACTGCTTAACCCATTTAACCTCCCTTTTTACCAATTACTGTTGAATAATTCATATTATTTTCTTCTTCTCAATTTATTTTATCGTTCGCCATCATTCCTCCAGTCAAGTTGATAAAAAATGAATGGAGTTCTTGGAAATAGAAAGGGAATCCAATTTAACAGAATGGCGTTTCATTTATTTTTTTCCTGCATGCTAGGATGCGACTGTACATTTTTATCAGAATTCAGTTGGTCTTCATAAAGGAGAACAATATGAGCTATATTGCGAGATGGAATGAATACGAAGGTTTTTGATGAGGCTGATCCGAGGCCTGAAAGTGATGTTCTGAAACTATGCAGGGAGCAAGTCAGTCCAATATACATACCAGCTGTTTCTGTTAACACACCAGTTAACTTTAAAGAACAAGATGAATTATTCAACCAACTATACAATATTCGGTTTTGCTGCGTATTGTGCTTTAATTAAATTTTCAATAAGGATAACAATGGATGAACCATAAGAAACGACGATATATGTATCCGATATTAAATATTCAAACATACCGTAAGGAGGTTTTCAAAAGTCGGCAAAGGAAGTTTCGAACATTCCAATATACATTTTTTTCTATTAACCTTTTCTCATAGCGTATGTTCAACGATTTTTTTTAAGTGCACCGAACCTCATGGTAACAAAATCCATATTTGAAGTTGCCGTTTTAAGGAGGGTAGAAGGGGGCGGCAAGAGTCGGATACCTCTCGCTGGAGGGGCTATGCTTCTGTCAATATACTGTGACAGGATGTTTGACATGTGCTGATGAATGATGGGTCTATACGGGAATAGCGAGTTTGAGAGAGAGAGGGAGAGAGAGAGGGTGAGTGTGTGTGTGGTCCGATCGTTGCCCCCTCCCCTCATGTCCACCCGACGCTATTGATCCAATCCTATAGGATTATGCAAACTAAATTATTGAAATGATAAAATATAAACCGAAAAGGGGGCAGCACTCGGAACCCCTTCAGCAGAGTTATAAATGCTGGCACGGATGTTATCATTTTAACCTGGAACTTTTGTATAAATTAAAAAAAAAATTGACCCGGCGGAAATTCAATGCTCAATTATCAATTTTCTAATTTAATCATTTAGCACATTATTTATTTTCGAGCACCCGATTAACTTTGGACATATTTGTTAATCTTTTCTTCTAATTATTCATTTTGAGATCGTTGGCAAAGCCGATGACTGGTGCATACATATTAAGCCATGTACACAGAGCATGAGCAGGTATTCAAAATAATGCGAAGCAAATGCAATTGTTGAATCTTGTAAAGGAGGCGCGGATCCCGAGGGTGGGGAGGGGTTGGGAGGTTTCAACCCCCTCCTCCCCCCCCCCCATTTTATCCAAAGCCGTGTGCAAGAACGTAAAAATGACCATCTGATTGTGATTATTTTGCATGGTCAGCCCCCCATACGTTCCGTTGTACGCAAGCCCATCATGAAGCTAGATGCATTTATCCAGCTCTGTGTATAATCATAAATGTTACTGTTGTGGCAACGTATTCCTGTACTCTGTTCTATTTGTGAATCATTGTCTATACATGCTATAATCATTCTTACGTTTTATTCATGGTTTCCATTTTTTCAAACCTTTTAGGCTTTTGGGATATATTATTTCTTTCATTATTATTTTTTAATGTTATCTTAATGTTTCATGATTATATTCGGATATCTATGTTCAAATGTATGACATTTGTATGTTTTTATACGTATATATTATTGAAAGAAATAAATGAGAGTATTTTCACTCTCCCTCATTGCAAAACAAAATGTACACGATCATGAAGCAACCAACATTACTAGAGTTGTGGTTTCTCTCTCTCGCGCGCTCTCTTGCACATGGCCATTGTCGCTAAACAGATATTTACAAATACTAATTGCAAACAATCTGCAAAATATGGAGCGTGGTAAATGTCCAGTCAACTCTATCGTACATTGGGGACCCAATGGAATTCCAGAAGCAGAGATCGTCACGGAGGATTCCAAACATTTTCTCGCATCTCAACTGCCCACGCATAATCGATCTTTAAAGAGCAATCACAAGTAACTTACCTAGCATTATCATGGCGTGGAATGGATATTCTAAGGACATAAAACTCTGAATCATATTAACTAAAGACAAGGGAGAAGGTCTGATCTTATTTCTTAAATCTTAAAAGGTTATCTGAAGAAATCGAAATATAGTGTTTGCAAGTCTGATGTCCTACGCGTTGGGGATCAGAGGTTTGCCGAACAGATTCGAATTTACCACACACTTTAAAATGAATGCATGGGCGTTCAAGGTTGAAGGGCTGTGTGTGTGGGTAGGTGCGTGGGATGGGCATGTGTGCGCCCACCCGTGTGTGTTGTGCAGTTATTTCGAAGTCCAATGATATGGCACAACGATAACTATAAGCCGTAACAGGAAGTAGCTTGAAAACAAAAATCAAGTTCAAATTAACGAGTTTCCTGGACCGATACCCAACAGGTTTCAACTTCCATTCATAGAATAGAGACGGATAAGAAAGTTTCTTCCCGATCTAACGCTGATGTGAACCTCGTTTGATATGGCATGCCTTAATCATGAAAAATGCTTAATGTTGGGGAGGGAGAGTCAGCAACGTCATATGAGCCAAATTTTCACAAAAAAATGAAAGCGAGCAAACCAAGCGATCATTTTTTTTACCTTTTCAATTCAAACATTATGTTGGGATATATGAAAGATAATGACAAAACATCTCATTGATAAAATGGATTTGTATTCCGACACGCTATGCCATTCTTGTTCTCTCAGTTTTCCCCTTGTAATTCTTGGTCGTAGAAGAAATTGGGGGTCTATGCCCCCCCCCCCCCATTCTGTACTCCAGTGATTCCTCGGGAGCGTTTTATGAAAGGCGTTTTCCTGACGTTTCATCCGACAAATCCTGTTTTATCAGACAGTTGTATGCCAATCAAAGTCAAGGAAATTGTCAGATAATAGATGACAAATGTTGATATAACATTTCCCTGATCTAACAGTATTTCATTTTTATTTCAATATTCCTGGCGAATAACGAACTTCAAATTAATGTTTTCATTCGGAATCGTCAGCAATTTCCACGTTGAACTTTATCTAATATTGACCATGTGACAAAAAGCCGAGCTTTTTGTATTCCAGTTGTTTGTAAGGTTGTTTCTAACTTTATATACAACTCTTTGAAACACCCCCTCCCCTGTTAATAGTATTGAAAAGTTTTTCTCTGGCTGAATATTAACACTCCTGTTTAAAATAGTCATTGTGTAATTACGTGGGCCTCAGTTTATCCTGTCTCTCCGATGTAGTCTACTTTACTACGCAAGACTGAAAAACCTGACAAAAATTAGTGTAAGTAATATAAATGATGCTGTTTAATGGCTTTTAAGATGTTACTCTATCAATCTCACCCACACATGTGTCATACGCGTCTCGGGTCTTAATTGAAAAGGACCTTGCCCGATGCGAATTGACTGTGTTGTATGAAAAATGTGAGGGAAGCATTCGAGTTGGACAAGACGGGTGATTTTACATTTTACTTCTGATTTGTGTCTCATTTTATTACAGAATTTAAACCGTAACCGGCTATTTGGACCGTCGTTACTCTCTCGACCAGGACTGGTCCGAAAGGTAATAAACCAATTTGTTAATATCTTGATTATACATAAGTTGTTTTCATATTTTTGTTATGTACACTTTATTTATGATGATGGTGGTCATTTCATAATCCGGTTAGTAACATCTACCATTCCCTCATTTCGGTTGAGATAGACTGTACTATATATTTTATAGACACGAGGCTTTGTGATGACGCATTCCACCATAGTTCATCGACCATAACTTATAAACCGGAGCAATGGGCGAGTGACAGCTTTGTAAACATTCTGTAATTGCCCTCTAACTGCCCAATAACTATAGCATTTCCCCATAATCGTTATCATGTTTATCATAACAGTGTATACAAGGTCTCCCAACACGTCTGTAAAAGTGGTGATTTACCGATATATAATTGGATCGTTTCGTAGAACACGTAGAAACATCCACGACATTATCTTATAAAATTAGATCATGTATATCATTTTCAATATTACTGTTGTTCTTAATAACTACCAATAGTAAATGGTGAATTGACATTTGATAATATACAAAGAAATGTACATTTAACGAATAGCAATTTCATTTTATCTATTATACATGAAATAGAAATTGTTCATAACATCTATCAGAATCCAATTATATATTTTACCAAACAATATATTAAAACCTAGTTATAATTGCCAATTGTGAGTCCTGATTACATGTGTATAACTTAGGTAGCCGTAATCACGTTAAAGTAAATTGGCATTGATGATAATAATTCATACCATGAAACCAGCCATACGTTGGAAAAATTGCAAATCACTAGATTTGTTTATGCAGATCTACATTTTCTAGTTAGGAAAAGTCTTTCTGTGCAAATAAATGTAATTGTATTGATAAGCTGTTAATACTATCAACCACTTGTATGAAGAGTATTTCTTCCATATCTGATGGTCACATGATGTACATATTTTAAGAACAAATGGATTGCATAACAGCTTTCTGGCATTCCACCATGATACAATGTTTTCCATCATTCTTTGTCCAATTTCAATGAATAGGGGTTATTAAAAAGAGTATGAATCGGAAAGGAAGAAATAAAGGAAGAATATTAGGGCCATGCCGATCTGGCGGTGCACAGTGGCTGCCGGGCCCACGATCAATTGAGCAAAATGATTTTTTTTCGGAATATTTCTATTCTCAGATTTCGATTTCGATCAATAGAATATGGATAAATATATCAAAATGATCTTCGCGCCAGAGATCAGTGGTCGTGAATGCGTCGAACCTATGCTAAATCGTGACAAAACATTACGATACTGTACTTGTGATATCAGTTCAAAATATTGAAAATGATTGTTTTTATATTAAAGGGATACACATCATTTCATACCTCTTTTTCTATACTAAAGAAACAAACATTTATTCATCATGTTTTATTTCAAAATCAATTTAAGGAATGCATGTCACATTATACATGGGGAAGCCGTTCAATTATGGCGTTACAGATGATAATTGAACAAACATTACTTTTTTTGTTGATTGATTTTTATCATTTCAGTATCAATAGTTTTAAGTATTTGTTACTGTTTTTATCAAAAGCGATTGATCGTCAAGTTGAACTTACCCTTTAACAATGGACACAATTACTAATCTGAATCGTGTGATTTTTAAACAATGCTCTAATGTGTTCTGAAGCAATCGTGATGATTCGTAGACACAACAACGCAGGAGCATGTTCTATTTTGAAGGAACTGTTATCAAAGCTCTGTCTCATTGTTCTTAAACGTGGGGGAGATGGCGATACTACCATAATCTGTAAAGATACATTTGAAAAAAAATGCGTTTGATAAAAAAACACGATTTATCAACCGAAATAATGCAGCAAAAAAAATACTATTTTATGAATTCAAAATACTATCATCATCATCGTGCTATTCAACTGTTTTTTTTTATGTCTTCATTGCTTTGTTGTAATGCTGCTGACGTTTGTAGTGCGATGATATTTTCGTACAATAATGTACTAAAATAAGATAGGGAGAAAGGCGTTTTTTAATACTCTGATCATGCTGATGAAAGGGGAAAAATAACATACAATAGGCCAAAAATACATGTATGAGGCTTTCTGCTTCAATGTTGGATTGACAGTCGAAGGAAGCAATCTATCGTCATTAATCGATAATAATTGATCTAAACAGCAATTCCATGTTTTAGTATTATTCCACCCGTCAGGATTGTATGTTGCACCTTCAAGAAGAGCAGAATATCAATAATGATATTCGTATTTCATTTCGTATTTAAAAGCATTGCAAAGTACACTTCCATATCAGAATGAAATACAGAAACTGCTGCTTAGGTCTTGATGATGAAGAAATATCATGCAAATAATTACAATTGTTGGACAATGAAAAGAGCAAGGGGATGGGCACGATTGGAATGTATAAGACTTCTGTTTTTTTTTCATTGCCGGTTAGCATTTTTAAATCGTTCGTTTGCAACCCGGAATTTCTGCCCCTTCCCCTACTCCAGAAAAGGGTCCTTTTATAATAATAGTAAAAATAACAATAATGATGGTGATGATATTAACATATAAATTACAGACCGCAGAAACTATTCCATTAAGCATGTATTATACTGGGCTCATAAATGCTTGTTGTCAATCAAATAGATGTGTTTTGAGCTTTGATTTTAAGTTGTTTACTGATGGTGCTTTCCTAACTTCCAGGGGTAAGCTATTCCAGAGTTTGGAGGACTACTCAACCAAATGCTTTGCCACCTAGCGTTACTTTTGTTTTGAAAGATGGGATCTGTAAAAGCACATCGGTTGAACTGCGCAAATTTCGACCATGATTACCGATCTTATGACTCGATAATTCTGTAAGGTAGCCAAGAGCGTGACCAAGAAACTTGTGCTTTGTATACAATTAGTAAGATTTTGAAATGATATTCTCTGCCGTAATGGTAAACCAATGTAGGTTTCTGAGTATTGGTGTGATAAGTGTATATTTCGTACAACCAAATTATGCCTTGCACAGGAGTTTTGCACCCTCTGCAAATAATTTGTATTTATTAGTTTGGTCGCTAAAGCCCGCCCTCTTTCATCATGGACCTATTACGATTGTGATAGGTCCATGCTTTCATGTACATGTAGCCCTTAAAATACATTTCTTATATCAATCATTTCACGTGGCCCTACGGAAAAAAATGCTTACGGCCAAGGTGGAAACTTATCATTCTACCCGTTAACACATGGCTGCCTGCACTCATAAAAATTCGAATGTTAAATCAACATTTGAAAGGTTGGAGGAGTGACAACCTTTTCCAAATGTTACATCCAACCTTGTATAAAACTGAATCCAACATTTTAAGTGTTGGGTAGAACCATTTAAAGTGGTAAATGTAACATTTAGAAAATGTTGTCACTCCTCCAACCTTTCAAATGTTAAGTTAACATGTCTTTTTTTCAGATTGAAGGTACCCCCTCCTCCCAAAAAACAATGAATTATAATAAATCAAAATATTAAATAAATGAGTTAATAAACATTAATGATAAATAAATAAATTAAAAAAATAAATAATAAATAAAGAAATAAATAACATGAATCAATGAAAAACAATCACTATTACGAAGAAAAAAATGCAAAGGAAAAAAAGAATAAATGTACGATTTAGGCATAATATTATCACTTGAATATATGTAGAAATCTATCACAAAATAAGAGCTTGGTACTTGGTGAAATTCCGTCCTTATTTTATTCATTGTTTCAGGAACTTTGCACTTTCTTTATTGGCATTTCTTTTTTTTATTTATACATACAAACACTTGGGTGATAGTTTTATTTGCTACTTTTCTAAATCTATCTCGATATCACAACTGGTTTTTATTTTAAACACCACGTAAAAAAAGTCGTATGACTGTGCTCAAACTGATTCTTTGAGAAGGATATCAAAATGGGGAAAAAACCCTCCGTTATAAGGTAAAAAGTCATTAATGGGGAGCACGTCCGCTCCTGGACAATTTGTTAATTGCGTCATTTACGAGTTCGCGTGTCCATGAGCTTGCGGTTATGCTTTTTTTTATCAAAGATGTGAGGTGATGGAAATTGATACCATTGCTCTTTCATGGGGGAAGGAATGGTTAAAATGGAAAGAGAGGTAAATGAGCATCTTTGATTAGAAACCCATTATTGCACCTTCAATTGTAAGGTTTAGTGATAAACAAAAGGTGTTTTGCACCGGTTGGATTCGTATAAAAGATTTTGCCTCTCTTTGTGAAGTTTTTCACAGTGAAGGGTTAATATTGCGAAGTATGCGCGATTATCCGACCACATTCCATTCTCGCAATGTGCAGTGCTGATTTGCTGTTCATCTCTAGATTTTCTATGAAAAAGAATTTTGAATATTTAGCGTCCTTTATCGATATTTGTCTTTCTAAAAAGCAACTTGAAATACTAATACCAATTTAGATAACTGATATCGGAAAGGTATTTTATCCTAAAATACCCGATTCCGTGTTATTAAATGTTTGTGTGCAGTACTTGGTCTGTAAACACCTATTTGAATTTCAAAAAAAGTGATTGCCTAGTCATGCATGTATGTACCAATATTTTATACTTGTAATACTAATTCGAGCAAGATGCAAGCTTGTCGGAAAGCTGAAAATAAGCAACGACTAATTTCATGCATTCGGTCGGTAAAAATCACCCCGGGACCGTTTAATAAAGCTGTTTGCAAGTTAAGAGCGACTTTAGGAACGACTGGTGATCCCTTCTTGTGGTAAATGACGATTCGCCAATATGTCCGTTGGTGAAAATTTAGAGCGTAAGAAATGATCACCAGTCTTTCTTAAAGTCGCTCTTAAATTTACAAAACACCCACCTGTTGATATCGAATTCCCATTTTAAAGACCTCAATAAAATCCCTATTACTGTTTTAGCTGTATCAACTCTTACATGATTTATGAACACTCGGTGACATTACCCCTTTTCGAAATAAGTTAATCACGTAATGATTCATTTCCCGAATTTTCAAAGTCATTTCTGAGCCTTACATCAATACATATTACTGCTGGCGACGATTTCGTCACTGTAGATTTCATGTAACCCCTCTGATATACTAGGGCGCCAACGTTCTGATTTCCATTTTTCATCGCAAAATGACGTGAATGGGAATAAGGCTAAAACATAGAAGGATTGATACGCGTAAAGGTCCCGGGGTGATTGGGAAATCACGAGCGGGCCTCAAGAAAATAATGAGCACCACTCTCCCCGTCAAATTAACCTTGGTAATCACTTTAAAAATGTCGCTCTGACTTTGGATTCGACGCTAAATAGGAATGTTGATGTAAGACACTTCGGCATTGCCCTTCTCTTGGGATTTTAATAGAAAGCAATGTATTCTTTCTCCCTCTTTCTCGTTCTCTTTCTCAGCATGTGATGGTTTAAGTTTAAAGTAAAGGTATTGTTGAAATGGCTTATGTCTCCCCTTCCTTTCTTTCATAAATATGTTATTTTTACTTGAATGAATAAAACTGTTGTATCGCATGAAAAGCAAATCTTGAGAGAAGATGACGTACATGCATGTATCGGATTATCACAAACACGAACTTACATAATACTCATATTCGAGAAAGGTAAAATTATGATCAAAGTACATCGATGTATATTATTGTCATAGAATACCTTAACATTGGATTACGAGTGATCCCTTTTACTCCTTCCAACCTTTGACTCTTATTGGGCAAACAATGTCCAACTTGTAACTAACTCTTAGCAACATACTGTCCACACAACTATTCGTTAAAATCTTCCCAAACTGGGTCATAAAAATTAATGATTGGGCAATATATTTTTTTTCTATTAGATAATGATTACCCTGAATTTACAAACATACATTACCCAACACAGTGGACAGTATGTTTCCCGACATTTTAGGTGTGTTGGTTTTTAGAGGAAGTCATGAGGTTCAGTACGTTTCATCTCTATTCGGCTTTACAATTTTATTCATTACCACGCAAGATATATATATATGTCAACTTTTTTGACTAGGACCAATATTTCACATGTTTAGACTTTGGAAATATGATCACGATAACATGGCTAAGGTATTTTGCCCAACTCTTCCCATTAGACTCCTTACTGCAACAATCATTATGATACATTGAGAGACATAGATTGTTCCGATGTCATGATGGGGCTTTTGATTCTAAATGTTATTCTTGGAATGAAATACATGAATGCTGAAATGGTGTGTCGCCGTCATGACCTTTGGTAAACGTAGCTCCAGGCGGTGAACCGAAGGTACTAAAACAAGGAATCTGGCACGATTTTCGCTGGTACTTCCAATAAGAAACATTGACTTACGAGGCGCATGAAACCCGTATTTTGATAGCAGTGAAGTCAGATGTGAAATTGTAGCTAGGGGTAATGTAATGAAGATGTGAAGCTGCAATGAAAACGAAGACCCTAAAACCATGTTAAAAATTACATTCCACGGCGTTGACGTTCGCATTCAGGTACAGCAATTTTGGCGAAACCAATGAATAATAATATTATGCTTCTGAATGTATTTACCACCCAATGCCCTAATGTATTCAAGCTCATGGATAGATTTATGAGACAGCCAATGCCCCCCCCCCTTTTTTTAATGCATGCGTATTAAAAGTGTATTGTGTGTATGATCGAGCTTGTATATCAATCGGATATGATGTTCAACCCTTTGTGCACTGATGTTGCAATTTTGCAAAAAAAAAAATTTACAATCATAAAAAATTAGTTCTCTCCCCTCCCTTCAAATTAGATAAGCAAACGAAAGGCAATAGTTCTTGGATAACATCCATATAATAGTAATAAGTATCAATAGAAATGTCATATCCAAATCTAAACAATTTTTCTTTTATGAAAATTGGTTTAATAAGGGCATAGTTTTTATAAGTGATCTCTTTAATCCACCCCATTCAGGTTACAAGTTATTTGAAGAGTTAGTTCTCGACTTTGAAATTTCAGCAAAAGATAGAAGAAAATATAATTTTTTATTGCAAAATATTCCTGGTCCATGGTTAGATTGGCATAATAATCCAGATTTAGATATCCATTCTGAAGTTGGAGATAAATTATTAGAGAAAAGGAAAGTTAGCAGTTATGCATACTCGATATTTTTCGATCGATGTCTCCCAGATAATTGTATTTCCTTTTGGGAAGAGTCGTGCCCTCCTAACGACAAAGTAGACTGGGAGAAAATACATATGCTGAATTTTAAGAGTACTATTGACAGCCGCCTTAGATCATTTTATTTCAAGGTGTTTCATAAGACAATTGCCCTTAATGCAGTTTATTCAAAATCAAGAGAAAAGATTCCCCAAACTGTTCATTATGTAAAAGAGACCCTGAAACAATTGTACATATATTTTGTGATTGTCCGGTGGTTAACATTGTATGGGACGATCTTTTATCTATAATAAACCAAAAAGAACATTCGAATATTATCCTTTCCCCCTTTGTAAAGATTTTTGGTATTCAAGGTGATAATTTTCTAACATTCATTTTCCTTGCTTTCAAATACTATGTTCACTTTTGTAAATTTAATAACAAAACCCCCAATATTGTGGAATTCAAAGCTCGTATCAAAGGTATTAAGGATATTGAATATGTTTTGGCATAGAAAACTGGTAAATTACCTGTACATTTTAAAAAGTGGAGATTTGATATCTAATTTGTTTTATGTATTTGTCTTGACAAGTATATACCTACATGTACGTAAGTGTTGCTCTGTTTAATCATGTAAATAGCTTGTTGATTTGTTTGATTTGTTCTGTGATCTATTTTTTGATCAATAAAGATTGAAAGAAAAAAAAGGATCAATGGTACAATATGGAGATTTTGAATTAGAGAAAATAACATGGGAACAATTCTCATTATTATCCCCCCCCAAAAAAAAAGTAATTCAGCATCCAAAAATTTAACCAGTTGCATTGGCTTTTAGCGTCACCATTAGGAAGACGTGACCAGGGCTCGAATCACGAATCTCTGCATTCATTCCAAGCTTCGAACGTGAAGCTTATATTACACTCCGGCACACGCTATAATAGGGATCAGTACGCGTAAATTTATAGCTATGTATCTATTTTGTTGTTGTTGTTGTTGATGATGAGAGCTGTTAGTCAAGTTCCCGCTTAGAACTTTTATTCATGTCATTGAAAATAAACTAAAAGCCGCACTCGAAAAGTGGCTATCGGCATGTTCCGCGAAATTCAATCAAAGAAACTGAACTTTGGTCAGACATGTAGCATGGTTAGTAAGTCTGAATTTCAGCATGATATTCACCTTTTAACCTCTATTAATAAACCTACCAGATAACATTTATTTTCAAAGTAAAACAGATTTCATATTCAGGGACATTTTCAAGATTTCCCTAGATTTTGAGGCGATTAGGGAAAAATTAATCACTTCTCTGAATATTGATTGGTATTCTGAACCGAAGGCAAATCAACATATTCATGGAATTAATGGGAAAGTCGAATTAAGACTCTAATGTACAAACCTTAATTGAAGAATTAAGCTAGTAAACATCCATTCCACTCTCGAATCATTGTAATGGAATAGGGGAGCACTAAAGTCTACTTGTATGAATTATAAGAAGACCTAATGCGAAACATTTCAGAATACCCTGAATGTTTTGAACAGTGGGTAGATACTGGTCAAAGGTAGAGATCGTGGTTTGCAAGCTGCCTCTAATACTTACCACAGGAAATTTGAAAGATTCAAACTGGAGCCATTTTCTGTACACCAATAAAATGGAAAATCATATAATATGTTACAAGGTTTATGTCCCGATTTGACATTTATTCGTTAAGTAACCAAAGTATGCAAAATTGTGATGGTGATATTCTGGGAAAAACTATCTTTTTATGGATTATTTTCGTAACAATGATTTGATTTTATTGGGTCAAATCAATAGGTGAAATAGTGATTTAAACGATCTGAACACGCGATCTGACAAAGTGCCCCAGGTTCTTTTCGGGAATTTGGTTACCGTAGCGTTGTCTGTTTCTTTGAAATAGACTGGCGACGTTCTAGGAGTAGGAGGAGGTAGATTAGAGGCAACCCCGTGGGGAGTGACGGGTGTTTTCCTTTTCTCTGATGGGTACGCGTTCAAGTTTCACAAGTCCGTTAAGCAAGAGTTCTAAATGGAAGAGAGAACATAATTCGAAACTGGAAATCGATTAGGGGAAATGTGCCTGCGCATTCAGGCATTTGTTAACCTTTGGGCCTGTGGCGCTCTTACGGCGCTAAGTGAGCGAAATTTTAACCGTGGGTTAAACAAGTGTACGGGCAGTGCTTGGTGCCGTGAGGCAGAGAGCCCTGAATAATTTGAAAGCCTTTATGAACCTTCCCCATCAAAAGTCAAGATGTTTCTCGAGTAGTGGGTACGGTCTGGACACCTCAGCACGGGTAAGGCACCCTCGGAGACACTCTCAATGTTGGTATGTACTCTGATATGGATCAGACAATCATTACTTGAAGTGCTGACCTCTCGTCACAGACTACAGACTTCGCGATCTATATTAACACGTGTGCAAGAGGTACGGGGCACCATTTCGACTTTACTGAGGGTCAGACAGAAATTTGTTTTGACAACACTGTTTTATTTTTTTTTACAAACTCTTTTCCAACCTTTTCTGTAAAAGTAATCATTCCGACTATATTCCATTTCAAAGTTAAGATAACAATTAAAGCGAGTGGCTTTAATATTGATTCCCTAGATCAGCGGCCTTCCAATACTTGTCTAGCAGTATCAAAACAGGAAACAAATTTGTGCCCATCGGAAGAAGAGTTCGCAATTGAAAATCACCATGCTCTTTCAGACCTTCCCGCCTAGGGGAGACACCTTGTGCTTGAATGTGGCGAAGATATACGGAATCAAGACTCTCCATGGAGTACCTTGAAATATTGGAATAAACCACATCGCCAAACACCCCTCAATGCCCTCATCGTGCTCTCATGCACAAGTGCGTATCTGTCGAGACGATCTGTCACAAAATTGCTTGAGGGTTCAAACAAATACGTTGGCAACAGTTGAAGCCCAGACACATGGGCTTTCTATAACCCAGGCTGGTTTAAATAAAGCCATTCCATCGGTCGTCATAATTTATTCATTGGATCATCAGGCAAAACAAATAGATATATAGCAGTAACCTTATAACATGACACGGGGGTTTGAAAAATAAATACTGTAGTGTGGAACCTGGAGGTAACGGTGAGGTGAAATTGATCATTAGTCGTACGTGTCGACAGCGTACAGAAAGGACGCAAACGCAATAGACCATTGAGGTCGAAATGTCGAAGCCGGCGATACTAATAGTGAGATTTCCTTTATTATTCAAAAGAATTTTAGGGGGATCGTAACAGACGCTTTGCTGTCATTGACCAAACATATGAAGAACATTATCCCTACGGTCAAATGACAAAGCTATGTGTCGAAGATGTCTGTGCAGAGATCAGGCTGGTAAATTACTTTGTCATCCAGAATAAGAATCCTTGTTAATTTCAAGACTATCATTACAGTACTTTTCGACGGGTGTGTTCATTCGAGACCATTAAACCATGCAATGTTTTGATCAAAGGCTCTTTTGTGAATTTGAGCTCTTGTGCTTGATAAGTTCATATCTTGTGTAGATCTACGTTAATGACATTTGTTATATTATTCATTTAATGAGGGGAGGAGAGAAAATCGATCGAGGCGGTTGATGTTCATACCATAAGTCAGATGATCACTAACAATAACATACATGTATATGCATGATTGGGCTGAATAGTTCAGTCATTTATATATTCTTGTCCTTCTCTCTTGTTCTCGTTCTTAGTTTTCCATTATCATCATCATCATCGTCATCATAATCATCATCATCATCATGACAAATCATCACGTTTGTTTATAAAAAAAACTCCTCTTATTGTTGCGGAAAAGCAAACGTTAAATTATGTGTTCCTTTTTTATTTATTTAAAAAAAATCGGGCAAATAAGTTTGTCCAGATCTGTAGAAAAAGTACATTTTTTTAATTAGTAAGAATGGAACAAAGCAAAAATAGATTGTTTTATCTGAAAACGACATCATTTTAGAATAAATCTGTAAATAGAGGTCGTACAATCTGCTATAGTTCAAAACACCTCCAAGGGCACTTACAACTACAAAAGAAAAAAACCCATCACAACTCGACAAACCGATACCTCAATGTGTTTTTCACAGCCTCGCCTTTTCCACGTTGACGCCATTTTCAGAAACCAGTCCCCCTTCATACCCATCTTGATTGTGAATGATGCCAGTCTGTTCCTTGGCCTCTCGTGGAAGACTAATGCCCCGGAGGGATAAAACATTGGCAAGGGGCACAGGCAACACATGGGACGGAATTGGATGGCGATGAATAGATATTGCTTTTATCATGTGTATGCCTTGGTAGGTGGAGGGGAAAAAACGATGATTTTTTTTTTTTTTTCTTTTCTTTCACGACCTATTTTACTCTAGCGTTCAAGTGTTTGAAGACCTGTTATAGAAGATTTTTTTTGTATTCATTCAACAATGCTAACCCATCTTATGTGAATATATTTGGCTTGCACTATACCGTCGTTACTAGAACTTTAGCAGCGTCCATTTAGAGTGTTTTGATCAACATAGTTTTTTTTAGGTCAAAGTCAAAGGAAAATTAACGAAAGATAAAATTGACAAGTTGGGATACTTTTTAAAAATAGTACACGGCTAGCGCTTGACCCAAAATGTTCTCTCTCTCTCCCTAAAGAAGCATTAAGTTGAATTATCGATCAATTAATCATCCAAGAGAGCATCTCAGGGGTGCAATCATCATGATCATTCCGCGTTTGGAAAATTTGTGACCTTTACCACGAGTCTCTCCCCGGAGACATCATTCTTAATCCATCTTGTCTCTGGCTCTGTTGTGATTGGTACCATCTATCTAACATATTAAGTTTGTGAATGTGCGTGAATAAAACAAAAACGAAGTTTTTAACAGCTTTCTCCAGAGCCTAACTGAATATTTTCGGATCCATGCTACCAAGGGCTATTGTTTTCGTCAGGCATATCGTCATGATCATGAATACATGTGAAGCAATTAGTAGTTCCATTATAGTGAACACCTAGTGGCATTTTCTTTACAGCCCCTCTGCTAAATAAAAAGTGGAAACTTCTTTTGGTGATACATATACGCCGCAAGTGGACAGAAGCCAGCATTTCAGACATCTCGACTTATCACCTCCCCATGTTTTGAAAAGCAAACACCGGCTCGGACTGAGTTCACATTTGGATGTTGCTTGAAGAGATCGTCAGTCCTGTAATTGGTATGTGTATTACTCCTAATAGGATACAGGGGATACAGGCCGGCTTGACCACTAAACTACAATAGCGAACACTAATTTTTGCTTACGGACAATAGAAAATGTTAACAAGAAAAGTCAGGCAACTCGTTTCACGGGCATCGGCGTCATGAAGGTGCATCAGGGGGAAATTGATCTCGAGACAGGCTCACTACGTTTTTGGCGGATGTGTATCACCATCCAAATTGCAGGCGTGAATGCGGCTTCAAAGCCGGCTTCGGAGGCGGCCTCAAACCGTACGTGTATCAGGTGCAATAGTTTATTTGATTTGATGAGATCCAAACAGGATTTGCTTTGTGTTTTTGATGGAGTTTTTGCTTTTCTGTGTGTGATTGTTTTATGTGATTTATTTCTCCTTGCTTTTATTGTGGTGTTTTGTGGATAAGTCTTATTTCATGTTTGTTCCTGATTTTGTTTTCTGTGTGTGGTTTACCCTTCAAATTGCGTTCATTCCAAAATGAAATATTAGCTTCAAAATCATCGCCATTACTGATAAAAATATAAACATGCATCAGGCTTCATACGGTCCCTGCCTATTTCCTAGCGTGCCTAGTACGTCCTCTACACATTTTCCCTTTCCTTGCACCTACCCCTTTCATGGTTCTTTCTTTACCCCTGTATTTTCGGTTATCAATACCCAATTCATTTTCTTATTTTATGTCCCTTGCATTACCATCTAGATATATTTTCTACCTGGTTTGTAACATTGTTTATCATCATATCTCTACCTCTACCCCCCCCCCCTCTCCGCGTGGCAGGAGCTATTCAATTCGTTTATATCGCCATCAAATTGCCCATACACCTGTTCTTACGAGACGTGAATAGATAAATCCCTTTTCAAAATTCCTTCTCCGTTTCGAGCATGTGATGAAATTCGATTCGGTAAATCAATTGCATTTCGATTTTTTGTCGCACAAAAACCGACAGAATTGCGAATGTCGTGTAACAAACAGCTGTTTACAAGCTACTTGAATACTTCAATACCTGACAGTACCGAAGTTGGAGAAAATGACGGATTAATGATGGTTTTTCTTTTTATAGTATATCGATGAGGAAGTGTTTACAGTCTTGGTGAGAGGATGGGCAGACGCGCGTGTCTCAGTGCGTTCACAGGTTATGGTTTCTAGGGCCTTCCATGATAATTTTTCCCAGTGAAGTATCCTCTTAGCTCACAATAATGGATACCATTTTTGCTTCTACCAAACACCTCAACAAGTTCCAAAATCACCAATATCCGTAAAGATATGGGAGCCATCACCACGCCACTATATCCCGAACATCATGAACATCATCATTGTCGATTTAATTCAACTGAAAACATTCAGGAATTGTATTAATATTTTAATGAGCATGATTTTCAACGTAGTAATCACCAAGGTGTCAATCGCAATATCCTTCATCATCTCAACTGGGTGATAGGTAGCACCGCCCTGATTACTATCCAATGGCGTAATGAGACCAAATTAAATAAATGAGCCAGATATAACAAGTGGAGTAAAATTTCTAAATACCAACGAGGAGCGAAGCTTAGAGAAAAATAAAACAAAAATATCTATTTGTACCAAGCTCTTATTTTGTGATAGATTTCTACATATATTCAAGTGATAATATTATACCTAAATCGTACATGTATTCTTTTTTTTCCTTTGCCTTTATTCTTCGTAATAGTGATTGTTATTCATTGATTCACGTTATTTCTTTCTTTATTTATTATTCATTTATTTGTTTATTTATTTGTTTAATTATTTATTTATCATTAATGTTTGTTAACTTATTTTTTTTTATTTATTTTTTTTTTTTTTGGGGGAGGGGGGTACCTTCAATCTAAAAAAAAAGAAATGTTAACTTAACATTTGAAAGGTTGGAGGAGTGACAACATTTTCTAAATGTTGCACTTACAACTTTAAATGGTTCTACCCAACACTCAAAATGTTGGATTCAGCTTCATACAAGGTTGGATGTAACATTTGGAAAAGGTTGTCACTCCTCCAAGCTTTCAAATGTTGATTTAACATTCGAATTCTTAGAGTGTTACGCCATCACGTCTGAACTCCAGCGCTGTTATCGAATCATCATCGTTTTTACCGTCCTTGTCTTCATCGCCCTCATTGCTTTGAAAGTTGTAATCTTCTGTATCCACGGTATACACCAACTTCAGACCGATTAATTTGTGAATGAAATAACGCTTTAAATATTTCTGTGTAAGTGGGATATGGTAAAGCGCTTGTGTGTCATTAAAACATCTCTTACAAACGTAATAGGATACTCACGTGTCATTTAAAAATAAATCCAGATTACGCGTGAAAGTTCTAAATATTTGGCATAATTTTAGAAAGGAGAGCAACTGAGTGCGAATCATACGAAAAAATACGGGTTGAGGCTTTCATCCTAAACATGCTAAATGCAACTCCCAAAGTAACAAACGGTGACAGAGTGCACATTTCTGTTCTGTAATTCTTTATCGGCAATGAAAGGAGTAACTATTTCTTTACCCCTCCCCTCTCCCCCAGAAAACAATTCAATTGATGAAACAGATGAAAAGTCATAACAAAATGGTAGCAAGCCTAAGAGATACATTATTTAAAAATTACGTCTGAATTCTTTAAAATAATAAATCAAACAACACTTAATGCTACAAAGGCAAACTTCTGATAAGGGTTATCTAACATCAGAAGATGGTTGTGTAGGATAAGACGTTCAGTATTTATGGGCTAAGGATGCGCGAGGATCGCAGGTATTAAGTCGATATCGTGCTTGGGGTGCAGAAATCGAGAGCTAATACCTCGTTCTTACTGTCTTGCGATCCGTGTATACGAACGCTACGATTTGCCCTTCGTAACTTATTGCGAAAACTTTTGAAAAATTGTTTTTTTTCTACGACCATTACGATTTCCATGACTGACATGTTACGATCTGATACGATTACTACGATTACTCCACGAGTAAGAATACCGTTTCAATCGTGGTGTGGATTGTGACAGCTGGAGCTATAACAGTGTATAAGAACGCGGCGATTCCGTAAACCTTGTACTTTTTAGTTTTCTGTTGTTCACGTCTGTTACATAAGATAGTCCTACGCCAGTAAGGATACGTCATTTTTAATCTTCATGCGCCATATGGAGGATTTCACTCACACATTAAACATTGAACTCTTCACACGAACAATGATTTGGACGAATGACGCCATTGAATGATGTACCCGTGCATGCCATCTGCGAGGGTAATAATTCATGGCGCATCCCAGTGCTAATGCAACAGGAGTTTATGAATAATATTAATCCAATTGGAAATTGAAAATCGAATAACCCTTGTCAAGTTTGTTAGTTAAACAAATCTTATGAATGGTTGGAAGTCTTGGGAAAGGTTTTAAGCTGTAACATAAGCCAAAGAGATAAGAGAGACATCAAAATTATTGGAATGTGTTGAGGTGGTGACGCACCCGCTGAATACGTTAACATGCTTGATTATCACAGTTAATATCGCAATCAAAATAGTTCCTGTGTGCAATGAACATTAGAAATACCTCTACATGCTCCAAATGCCTCGGAGGCAACGTTTCCTTTCGTACTTTCCACTCCATCGAGATTTTTATCACGCAGATACGACATCACTCCAGGGCGAATCCTTCTTTTTACCTCAAATATTCGTATACCAGAGGTTCGTTCAGATATGATCCGAGTACAATCGAAGCCCGATGATGTCTGGATCATATTTCGCCATTTCAACAAAGCCTAGAAGACAAGATGGTAAATCAGAATGTTGTCTAATAATGTAGAGATCTTTTTTAATCACAGATCTACTGTCCGTCTTATTGTAATTCCACAAAATTGATGTAAAGACAAGAGATGTGTGTATTTTTCGGAGCCATTATGTGAACAGGTCTTTATAGATTATCAATTATGAATTCACGATGCACGATCCTGGAGTGCCGTTTTGCATGGCACTGATTGATTCTGCCGTGCTATCGGGTGATCATTTCAAGCACCTGGATCTGCTTCAACGAGATTCAACCCAGCCACCTGTCCTTCGTTAAAGACAGAATGTACCATTGGTCATCCGATCGTATGGCCCGTTTTCTGAACTCGGGTTTAAATCAAAGTTGTGTTTTAACCATGGAGAGCCAATAGGAGCACAAATCCCTTTAATGGTACATATTCAATTCATAATAATACTTGCTTAATACTTACTTTGTCAGAAGTCTCTAAGCGCTCTACAGTATATGCAGCATAATTACCCTGGCTTTAGCAGTGCAGCTGTGACGCGCGCTGCGTTTCAAGGAATAAATTCCTGCCAGGTACCCATTTAACTCAACTGGGTTGAGTGCAGCACATTGTGGATCAATTTCTTGCTGAAGGAAATTACGCCCTGGTTGGGATTTGAACCCACGACCCTCTGTTCCAAAGTCCGGAGACTAATCCACTGGGCCACAACGCTCCACATTCATTAACTCATATGACAGCCAAATTGTTCATAATTGTCTGGGATGATAACTTAATTATCTTTTTTTCTTTCATTATGAAAGCAAAGGGTAACAAAGTAGTAAACTTGGGAAATATACAATATTAACATATTTTTTGAAGTTTTGGCTTCCTATAGATGTAGCAAAAAAAAGTTAACCCTGAATTCAGAATACGGGCCTATATTAAACCAGAATCTCGCATCATTTGCATCCCATGGTGTTATGGGTAGGTCTGCGGAAATATTCGTACATGTGGAGCGCTGTCTCACAAGGGATTAGTCTCCGGACTGTTAAACGGATGTTCGTTGGTTCGAATCCCAGCCATGGCGACATTTCGTTCGGCAAGAAATTTATTCACAATGTGCTGCACCCAACCCAGTTGAGATTAGTGAGTACCGAAATGAATAATTTTTCAAATGGCTTTGAGCACCGGAAATGAGTTGAGCCGAGCTAGACGGAGTAATATAGATAGAGAGAGGAAACGCCAACACAAGAGATCAAGCACTGGTCCTTCATACGCTTGTTTCACTGGTTAAAAAATCGAAGTGCATTTGATGTTTTGAATTACGTTTGATCGTATTTCTTTAGTGCATCTGGTCACAGGTCGATCAAGAAGTATCAGCCCTTCGAGTAGTAACACTTCTGACATTTGTTATTTTTATTATTAATTTTTGTTTGTTTAAAATCTTCACGATCTTATTGTTGATTGTAATATCTTCAGCTTACATATGCCGATATTTGTTAATTGTTAGATTGCATATTCTAGATATGACATATACCAGAACTCGAATGTCCCTTTAAAACTTATTGGAGAGGTTGTTTTGCAAGTGTTATGGGTAATGTTGGCACAGTGGTCTCCTCATTGTAGGAGTGTTTCGTCGGGAAAATAAAGTATGTGTAGTTCAATTTATTTTAGATTGAATAATAATTTTGTAATAAGAACAGTTTGAAAATTTTCCAATGCCAATATTCGAGTGTTTTATATGTGTGTCATCATTCTTTTTTATTGCATGTTGACATCACAGAAGATGGTGGAGCAAGGGACAGTGTATATGACAGAGAGCTCAACTGTCCACTACCCTTACGACAAGATTAGTCGAACAGAATAGAACTGATCTGAATTTATTATCAAATAAATCCAAAATACAAGGTAATTTGTCGCATATGCCTCATTGATAGAATGACTCCACAGAAATCGAAAGTACTGGCAGTGGGACGTGGAGCACTTGTCCTACAATACACATAATCATAATTGGTACATGTAGCATGAAATAACGTTTAAAAAGGGAAGTTTACAGGTCATGGGCCGCGGAAGTGGGGGCGGGGTGGCTTCAGTCCCCATTGTTTTAAAAAAACGTGAATAAAAAACGTAAAAATGACCAAATGATTGTGATTTTGTGCATGGTCAGCCCCCACTTTCGGCTCAGCCCCCGCCCCCCCCCCCCGCCCACTATGAAAACCGTTCGGCGGCCCCTGTAGGTTATGCTCTGCATCAAACAGCGTAATAGGGTTAATCATACATGAGAAATGAAAGTGTATGAATCGGTCTAGCACATTAGGATAAAACAAGAATTGCATACCAATGAATTAAAACATGCAATATTTACAAATGATCGAGGGACTTATGAATATTCTTGTATGAGGATGTTTTTAAGTGCTCTGCAGGAGGATATTATAGATTCAGGAAGGCTGTTCCAGATTTGTGAACCCATGAATGAGATAGAGGAGTTATCATGTTTTGTCCTCACCTCTGGAAAAATAGAGCTGATTGTTTACCTGTTGTACTATATGGATTTTCAAAGAAATTGTAAAACTCATACACTAAGTGAGGCAATTGCTCAGTCTGAAAACGAGTGAAAAATGTTGAAATAATCAGCAAATAAACTGAAGTTAAAGTAATATCACGATTTGGGTAAAATCATTAATATACATGTATATCAAAAACAATGTTGGACCTAAGACGGATACTTCAGGTACCCCATAAAAAATGATGAGAGGGAAAATGATAAACCATTTTGTTGGACAACTGAATGACGCGTAATCTGTCCATTTACACAACCGATTTTAGACCTTATTTAGTAATGTCTACAAAATATCCACTGAAAAGTCGACGTGCATACTGCTATGCACACTTGAAGTTGACAAAGGGAATGATGACGTTAACCGACTTTAGAGTGACCTTCATAATTCAGAACTTGATTTTTCATTCACCATGCACATCAGATACCCATCCATTAATACCTGGAACACGAAGAGCCTGTAAAACCTGATATCCTTAAGGGTGCTGCAGGCGGCCGCCCGGAGTCATGGCTGAATAGTGAATGAGAACCAGGGGCATTATGAAAAGCTTCAATCACGAGCAGCTTATAGCTTTGCCATACTACTTTAAAAAAAAAAAAAAAAAGACCGGATTGGAAATTCGGAATTCTTTAAACCCTGATGGATGTCTTACTTACATGTCGTAAATTACTCTTGACCTTAATTTACACGACCAGTGATTTTTCTTGTCCTTGTGAATGCCCTAATTATAAGGAATACATTTTTGTCAAACCTAATTGAAAAAAAATATGGCGAATTTTGAAAGTTTATATTCAGATGCTCTTTAACAAGAATTTCAATCTACAAAGATCAAGACGGATGTAAACTTTGGCTAATTGGAAAGGAAGTAATCGAGTATTATTTTGAGTATATATTGACGTTTTAGCAGTTGAAAGTTTTTTTTTTTTGGGGGGGGGGCAAAATACAGACAAATTAAAAGTTTGTCTGTATTTCTGAAGTATCAGTCTTAGTTCTTGGACAAAATAACTATCATATATACAAAAAGAATCTTGAAACGCATCTTTGAGGTTTGAGTTGAGAGAGAGTGAAAATGTTCACTGTCATTTAATTCTTTCTTAAATATGTATAATAGTAAAAATATAACAATGTCATGCATATGAACATAAGTGTACAAATAAAATAATGATACTTTAAGATAATGAGATTTATTTTTAGAAATAATGAGAGAAAAGTGTGTCCCAAAGAGCCCCAAGGGCTTGAAAGGGGGAAACCAAAAATAACGCATAAGAATTATTATTGGATATGATTCAAAATTAGACAAATTAAAGATTTGATTATCATTATATAATTTTAAAAAAATCGTCGATTACGATTCATGACAGAGTTTAAATATTAATGAAAATACGATTCTACCTTCCCTTAAAATGCCACTTCAGCCCATTGCAGTGACTATTTTATATTCTTCATAAACAAACGTCAGTTTGGCAACAATAATTTATTTGTTCTATCTCTTATTTTCTGTTTAGGCGCCATGTTAAGACAAATGAAGAAAAGAAAACATTTCGCCATAACCTTTAAAAATACATTTCGTTGTTTCAATTTAAGTTAAGATCTTTCATTTAACCAAACACAATCACTTATACACCCAACTTTCTGACCGTGTCTTAATTCCCAATTTAACGTCATGCAACTCTGATGTGTGGTCATTCCGTGCTTAACGCCACAAGCTCATGAAGCAAGAATATAATACCACTTTCAGTAACTCGCTGGTCCAGACCAGGCCGTGGCTATTTGTTAAACTTTGAGTTTATGAATGGTGCGGGCCATTTTAGCCCGCGCTAGACAGGGCTATTTTGGTTCTGTTATCATTAGTACTAGACCAGCACCATTGTAAAATTAGCGTAAACAGCACGGATTCGCTTCATTTACGGAACGCTTGTACTTGTGACTATTTTTGTACAGGCTTGGTGCGGACAAAAAAGTCATGAGTTACTCAAAACGGTATTATGTGTCAAACTCGCAAGCCACCATGATTTACCGTGTGCATTTTTTTAATGTTGATTAAAACCTCCAATTAATTAAACCCTCCTAAAATGTCCGTTTTGTTTCGTTATAGAGTGGTGAGGAATATCAATTTGCCTCTCAAGGTCCAGACCTTCTACCGATTGGACTTTGTGTCGTATTTGCTGTTTCTTTAGTTTTTACACATTTTCACAGTGTGTGGGGTAAAATTGCACGTGTGTATATGTGATGTGTGTGGTTGGAGCATGCGTAAAATTATGGTGTATGGGTTTTTTGTGGGTGTGTGTGTGATTTTATTTTTCATTGCACATTTGTATATCGAATGCTATCATTTTCAAAATGGATCATTGACATATCATTCTGTTGATATGCTGCAGGGAGACATTTTGCCCTTTCTTGTTTTGTGTAAGAGTTGTCATAATCATATTTACCATGCCGAGGAGTGATGCGTTGACAAGCCCAAGCTTGGAAAATTTAGCTTACCTTTAGCATTATACCCCCCCCCCCCCATGAAGGCAGTAGACCATAATCAAATGTTCACTCACCTCATGTGTCTTAAATGAGAATATTTCGTTCTTCGACCTTTAAGTGTTATTCGAACCGCGAATCAACCAGTCTCCTTGAAGACATTCATGCGAGATGAAGCAGAGCTAGATGCATCCCTCAGGGACGAAGTTACCGGTTGGATGGGTGTTCTTCCTTCAAATTCACTTCTATGCCACAGTCACAAGAGCCACCCTTCTCTCAAGATCGACATCATTTACTACGTTATTTCCAATGGCATGCAATTGGTAGGTTCGGAGACGATTTAGTTAGTGCAACTGGGGCATTGATTACCATCTTTTCAGACGAATGTTTAATGTCATTCCAATAAATCATCATTAATGACGAAGTTTCTACTTTTTCACACAAAAAGCGAAATGGTTTGTAGAACCATCAAAACATTTTCCAATGGTACCATTCATTTGATTTGTAACACCAGGAGCAACATATTTATTGTAGCGGAACTTATAATTCAGATCTTGTGAACGTTTAAAGATAGAGTCAGTGAGAATGAATTAAAACAATTTTAAGAATTTGTGAACTACAAAACACTAAAGAAAGACGATTTTTTTTATCCAGGATTCCTCTAACCCTCTTATTTAATTAGTAAAACTTTCATCTGTTAAAAAAGGATGAGGGCTGAAATTACTCATCAAAACGTCATGACAAACTGCCCCAATATCTCATTATCAAGTTTTCTAGATTTGCTGGTGTTTCAACGATGGAAATGCACTAGAGTTTGAGAGAAAAAATGCGTACACAGTGTATAACAAGAATAAAACAATTCGACGATTTACTTATAATCGGCATATCATCGGTGTAAATCCGTGATGTCATGCTATTTAAGTGGGAGGGGGATGAAATGATAGCTCACCCCTCCCCCTTGAACAATAGATTCACTGATCACAGTTCACCAGTGGTGCACATGGTTACATTAAGTTTTTATTTCGCACTTCAGCTCTGGTTTTCCACTTCGGAAGGGGGGGGGGGATCGATCAACATTGCACTTCTTTTACCGTAGGTCTTATATTGAGAGTGACTTCGCCCCCATAAAGATGCAGCGATTCAAAATATTGGCGTAATAACGCCAAAAGCTGTTACCTTTACTCTTTCAATGAGTGATGCGGACCGAATAAGGTGCGTGTTTATTGCTTCATAAAAACATGGCATAAAAAGCTCATATAATTACGAGTATCTCGTAAATGCACGATTATGGCGTTTCGAGGGTACCCGGTCTAACGGCTACACGAGCTACTGGGGCCTGTAAAGCATAAGGGAAAGAATATCGGATCCCTAAGTTTTTTTCCCGAGTTCATTTTCTTAACTCCAGAGGCAATCTTATAGCTTAGCTTGTTCTATTTGCAATTAAATCACGTGGAAGTAGTTCATACTGAGACACCGATTTCGAAGTACTAGCAAGGGTACCCAGCCCCCTTCTCTACCGTTAGTATATTGATTTCCTGCACTAGTCTGTTCATAACAATAGGTATTCCAACATTTTATGAAAGGGATAATCTTTTTTTCAGAGACCTTATGCAGCTCGGTAACTGCCACAAGTGGTGAAATGTTCATCAGCGAATAGTAATAGGTGTTCCGTCCTCATCTTACTCGACATTAATTGAATAGTCCGTTGAACACAGGTTTGCTGCCATTCGAATGAATCGTATTTTCGCAATCATCACGCCGACTCTTTTTATATCGCAGATAACATTTTTGCAAAACAGCCTTTGGCAAAAATCGATGAATAATAATAATAGTAAGTTCTTGTATAGCGCATAACGTCTATATGCTCTTCCAAAGGACTTTGATAATTATTATTACCTGGCTGTATAGCACAAACAGCTTTCACGCGATCGTCATTTCAAGGACTTAATTCCTGCCAGGTACTCATTCACCTCACCTGGGTTGAGTGCAGCGCAATGTGGATTAATTTCTTGCTGAAGGAATCAAAACGGCAGTGTCGTCCTAGACTATGTTGTCCTGTCGGAATCTTCGGACGGTCTGCTATCCCGGTCCACCAACTCTCGACAAAAACCTCTCAGCAGCGGCTATGTATTGTGATTTGACTTGCATTTTCAAGTGATTTGGTATGATGTTGAAAGGGTCTGTGTAGTGATAGAGAAAATAGGCTAATAACGTGGTGACAGGGGCATGCTTGTAGGCCTACCACTTCCACAACTAACTTCATTTGAAAGCAGTACAAGTAAAACCTTTCGGGAACTTTAAAAGAAGTATTTCTTTTATCTCAAAGGATACGAGGTTTTTTCCTATCTAAAGAGAAGAGCAGACAAGTGTTAATAAGTCCAATATCGGAAAGTATTTTCATAGTCACTCCCAAGGGAGGGGGTGGGGGAGGGGCACAGGGTAAGTTTATGTGCAATATGGATCAAATGGGTACCTGTCACCCCCTCCCCAATCCGTACGCCTGCATTTGTGCCTGTACGTAATGAGCAAAAACTCCCATCGTCCCTGTGAGGATTTTATTCTCATCCATGTCTTTCGGTAAAGTCTCGTTAGTCGAGACGTTATAAAAGTGTAAATCGTTCAGACACTTGAGTATAGAGAGGATTTGGGGTAATACAGTCACTGGCAACTACAAAGTGCAAAGAACTCTGGCCATTAATGAACTGACTTTATGCTCGATAAATCCCAATATGATTATGTTTTCTCGGTAAAGAGACGATATTTGCCGCGGGCTTCTTTCTTGACAACGGCACACTGATAGCTACCATTGTGGGGTGGTAATACGAAATGAAGATGAACCGAATGTGCAATAGCTGTGCTTCAGTCAAGAACGCCAAGATATTGTTTGTAACTTTGCCACGTTTGCCGTAGGTAATGTTCAACATGTTTTTGCAATCTGACAGGCATTTTGAAATAAAAACACCTCTATTATTCGATTGACCTATATATTTCTCGGGAAAATTGAATAATTTGATCGACGGACAATGTTAGATGAGACACTTGTATCGTGTTTGATCTTCATGATCTATGTGATGTAAACTTGTTAGCATAGTACACCAGTGACATGAGCGTTATGTTACACTCCATAAAACATGCTATCTTCGAGTCTGCCCCAGGGCGTTCAAAAAGCACATGCTTAGGTAAAAAAAAGACAACTGTGAGAAAAATGTCTGACGTTAAATCGAATATGAAAATTTAGATAGCCACTTCGTGAATTATTGATATGATTAAGGTGAAGGTTACTCAAGGATGTGCTATAAAAAAATAAAAACGTGAACTTAATTAAAAGTATAGAATTAGCACCGATAACATTGCTAGCCTTAAATATAGTTTTAAGTATCCTTGACAAAAACTTTCAAGTGACATCATCTAACCATGTGATAAGTAGAAATATATCAAAAGATAATGCTTACGGTCACTAAAGGCCAAAAGGGTCACCAGTTACACGACCATGAGAAAAGGTCGTCGAGAGGTATACACACCTATCAAGAGGCGAACGTTTCCTATTCGTTTGGCATAAGGGAGCTGGATTTTTTTGTCTATTGGCTGTGCTGGCTGTTGATGGTGTGAGAAATGAAAATTTGAGGGACACCGTTTCTGCGAAATTGCAGTCCGATATCTTTTGAACTTTAAGAAGTTGTTTTCTGGAAGGCACTTTAATGGAGATCTCCTGTGATTAGAAACATTGAAAATGCTGAGGTAATCATCTTTTCCCTTCGCTTTTTGTTTGGAACATATTTACTGATTTATTTTATTTTATCCCCAACAACGTCTGTTACATTTTTTTTCTTCTTTTGTACAGTTTCTATGATTTATACCACATCAATCGAAATCCTTCAATTCCATGTGTGTGTTGGGAAGTTTACAAATGGGGGTAGTTATATTGTGTCATGTTTGTAATGACTTTCATGAGATGTATACTGGATGTGTGGGCATACATCAATAAAAGGTAAAGTGTGATTATACATAGAATATGGTTATCCAACATGTCAAATAGAGTGTAAAAATTTAGAAACACAATATTGAACGACTAATCTTTCTTGTCCGTGCCTTTTTCATATTATTCCAAGCGGATTGATGGAGTGCATTCCCTTTTAATGAGAGCCGACTTTGATAATCAAAATGTTAAAATGACTGGATTTTCAACATTTGAAGACTCATGGTAATGGCTTATTCAAAGATCAAACAATTTACAAGGGGAATGCCGACATTTCTTGTTATATTACTTTCATGTGGAGAGCAGGGAACTAAACACCATTCCTCGTTTGGTTAGATAACGTTCTGGTGCTTAAGATGATTGCAAATAACGAGAAGAAAACTGGAGGAAAATGTCTCTTTGCATACGTAATTGCGCTGGTGATGGAGGCCCGTGGCGAGTTCAGGGTCCTGTAACACAAAGGTTAGCGATTAACCGTACACTTGATTTTTAAGATAAATCGTACATTATAATCATTGCAATCAATCGTAAAAAGACATTTTAAGATGATTTGCTCAGCTTTGGGTTGCCGGCCCCAAGACTATTCAAATCGGAGGGATGGCGCCATTAGTGAAAAGTGGACGGTGTCTTCAGACATACAAACAAAAGTGAAAAGATGGGGCTGTGTGTTCGAAAAATTAGTAGAAGAGAGGAAATGAACCCCCCCCCCCCCCCCCCCTCCGTACTACTCCCTTTTTACCCGACAAGACAGTAGCGATAAGGACCGGTAATGGAGCGTGGTTTCAGCCTTGCAGCATTTCTTTTGATCATTTTAAGATGGGTTTGGATTATGGGAATACGATGAAGATTATTTAGAGAAACGATATCTTAAGTTAAGATCTTGGCGGGATCAAAGTTTGCATTATTCATGAGGTATCGTCAAAAGGCGAAGGCTTCGTCCGCACAAACTCCCGTGTCGACCTTTACTCCCATCATGCCCATTGCGATATGAACTTCTTCATTGTTTTTTTTTTTTTCGAATGTATCATTCGAATAAATCATTGCCCGAGGCCATTCAGTAAGAGTGGGAAGGGTATCTGGCACGCATGCTTGATAACCTTAACTTTATCAACTTGTAACACAGGAAGTTGCCTTCGATAATGTCACATTTTCAATTGCAAACTTCTGCAGGGTAAAGCAATTGCTGATTTGCAGTATTTAAGTTACGATGACGATATACATGTATGTTCTCTTTACCTAGTTTTGTTTAATTTATTCATTCAACTTATACCTTCACTCATAAGGAGGGATTGTTTGAGGTGAATCAGTCATGGTGATCGTTTGATCTTTCGCTAAAATATAATTTAGGGAAACATGCTTTCGATTAATAATGCCAGGTGGTATTTCCAAATTACGCAACTTGGTACATACCAATTTCATTCTTCATATTCAAAACGTGTTCAATCAAATTACACCGTAATTACAAAACTTGGTTTAACTATTCAATGATCGTAAATAACACAAAAAAAACATTATTAAATTCTAAATCGTATACTAATTGTTCTTATATTATACATATTTTTCTAACAAGATTAATTGATTAATTATTTTTATCCAAGAATTTTGTTCGTAAATTTATATACATACATATACATATTTTCAATTTAATATAAAAATTGAAATGAATTAGTACAACCTAATATCAAACAAATTATTTACCATTCCTTGATGATTGTATCACATAAAATTCTTGATTCATGTAAAGTATGAAAAAAATAAGACTTTCGAGAGAAGATATAATTTTCCCCAGACCACTCTTTCAAATCTCCGGACCACTCCCAGACACTCACTACCTGACTATTGTTTATATTATCGATCCCCTCATTTTTTTCTGCAAATATAACTCTTATCATGATAATTTTGATCACTAATGAATAGGTTGCATCTTTATCTGGCTTTGTTTGTAATTTTATGGGATTCTCGCAGCTTCTTAAGGAATATGTGGTCTGATGAGATATTTAGTAGAGAGTTTTCGCAGTTTCAACGGGACAGAATCTACAGCAAGTCCCAACAAGACAGCTTGGAGCGTCTTTGTCGCAAATAGGTAAACCGAGACCACTGATCATCGTAGGATTCTGAAATGACGAATCTTACAAAATAATAATAACAATAATGATAATAATAGCCAATTTTCATTAAGCGCTTTTCCCAGAATGGCTGAAAGCGCGTTACAGCATATTATGACCCGGTCATTTGATTCATTTCAATCCCGCACGAAAAGTGCACAATTTCCACTCCCTGGGGAGCATTCCTTGCATTCATCGCAGCCTCATTATGGCGCTGGCAAAATAAAACATACAATATCTTTCTCATCCTACCGGGTACCCATTTAGCACCTTGGTCGAGAGTGGCAAAGTGTGGATTTACGCCTTGCCAAAGGACGCTAGACCGCGGGGGATTCGAACACACGGCCCTCTGTTTACAAGGCGAGAGTCTGAACCACTGCACCAAGGCTCTTAATATGTCGTTATTTGTCCAGCTATAGAGTCAAGGGTAACACTGCAGTTTTTATTCGGCTTTATCATGAAGGGTTTTGACAATAGATCTTCGATGTGGTAGAATCCGTTCCCGTCGCAACAGCAAATACACCCTGGTGTCATGACAGCTTTCCTGGCCGCTTATTTGAACAATGCAAAAACGCCGGTGTTAATCTAACACCAGCTGCTATCAATCCACACCAGAGAGGTGTTGAAACGACACCGGTTTGGGGTTAGGCTTACACCAATTTGACATTTAAGCAACACCAATTGGTGTTAAACCAAGATCGGTTTGATTCTTAATTTGGTGTTGGTTCAACGGTTCTCTGGTTTGGACCGATAGAGATACCGGACTGGTGTCAATTCAGCATCGGTGTTTTGGTAGTGCTGAATTCAAATCACCATATTATTTCTATTTTGGTGCGTGTGTTTAAAAACTTAATCGCAAAACAGTGATTATAAATAACCTGATTGTTTAAACAACTTTAAAACAGTTTGATATTTTCCACGTGTGTTTTCTTCTCAAATTTCCCCGACGAGCAGCTGGACGCAGGTTATGTTCGGCCCCGCTGGTTCGCGATATTAAAACAATAACACCCGGATAAATTATCATGTATTGATCTGAGAATGATATCATATCCCGTATACTAAAACCATCAATCTTGAGCGTTTTTTGACAACGTATACAGATGCCGCTGCATCAGGCAAACCCGATCCGGTTCTCAAAGCATTGATTGAGGGTAGGATTGCATGGGAAATCTGGGCTAGCAGGGTTGCATTTCTTGCTTATTTTGTTGATTTTGGTTTCACCCTTCGTCATAGTGTCCCTCTATCCGAAGTTAATAAGGAGTATTTGCGATGTATTCTGACATTCTGTGGGATAGATATTTACCTCCTCCGCTTGGTTGCTTGATTAGTTCCCCCTTTCTTGCTGGATAGAATCCGCAAAGACGACATAGAGGGTAAGCAATGAGAACATTGTTTGATGTGTTGGTGGATTTTTCTTCAGTACTTTCTGAGCAAGATGAAGTATCCCGATTCCCCATTGCTCGTATTTACTCACGTCTATATTGAGATAGGATTTGTTGTTCATCCGATTGTAGAGAGTGGCTTCATATCTGAAAATGGATCATCGATGTCATGTAATATACTCTGTGTATTACACAAATTTAGAAATGCTTAAGGTATTTAGGCTTACATTTAACATTTAGGTCATACAAGCCATCCGTCGCATCTGAAACGCTGAAAGACAAATAAAGAAATATTCATACATTTAAAGGGCGTGTATAACATGTTGAGTTGTTTAAGGCATGTTATGGGGTTAAGATTAGGCTGAAAACTTTGTCAACCTTCTATTTTTTTCCTTCACCGAAGATGTATATGTTAGCATAATCTAAGAAGCATCGTGGTGTAGAGGTTCCGACTCACGCGGTCATGTGTTCGAATCTCACCATGGCTTAGTGTCATTTTTGCAAGGCGTCAAACCACATTTGACACTCTCCACCCATGTGTTAAATTGGTACCCGGTAGGATGCGAAAGCGTGTGTACACTGTAAAAACTGTGGTGTTAAAACTGACACCAATCGGCGTTAATAGAGGACCACACCCTGAGGTGTTAAAATAACACCCTAGAGATTGAACATAACACCAAAGAGTGTAAATGTAACAACCATAGGTGTTGTAATAACACCTATAGGTGTAAAACTAACACCACCAATTTAACACCGGTGTAAAATAACTGGTGTGGTCCTCTATGTACACCGGTTAACACCACAGTTTTTGCTGTGTAATAATACTACCATTCGGGTGTTGGAAATGTTGGTGGAATGCTCACCAGGGAGGGGAGAAAGTGCATACACATTGTGTTTGGGTATGCAATGATCGGATGATCAGTGTAATAACATATCTGCAAAGCGCTTAGTGACATTGTTTCGATGTATTAAGCGCAATATATAACCGGATTTACTATTATTATCATTACTATTGTTATTATAATTATCATTACTATTGTTATTATAATTATTATTGTTATTATAAATATCATTAGTAGTAGTAGTAGTAGTAGTAGACAGCAAAAACTGTGGTGTTAATTGGTGTACATAGAGGACCACACCAGTTATTTTACACCGGTGTTTAATTTGTGGTGTTAGCTTTACACCTATAGGTGTTATTACAACACCTATGGTTGTTACATTTACACTCTTTTTTGTTATGTTCAATCTCTAGGGTGTTATTTTAACACCTCAGGGTGTGGTCCTCTATTAACACCAATTGGTGTCAGTTTCAACTCCGCAGTTTTTACAGTGTATTTAGTATTATTGTTGTTGTTGATTTTTGTTAGTATTATCATTATCATTTATAATTATTTCAATGACTTCTGAATCAATATAGGCCGTATGCATTTTCATGAGACATTTGGATCAAAATAAAAGATGCTTATAAACATAAAACCGAAATGTGAATGCATTGGCGTGCAGTGGCGTAGACAGGTCCTTAGACCTGGGGGATGATCCCTAGCTGGGTCATACTTTATATATATATATATATATATATATATATATATATATATATATATAATAATTAATAATAAATATAAAGAATGAAGGAGATAACGTAGTCGATAAAACAAAATATCATGGGCCAAAGCAGACGAGTTAAAGATAACAAAATGATACGATCTGCCTCATGGATTATCTCGTGTGTCTTTTAATCACTTTGCTTTCAGCAATAAACAGGGCATATAGTAATAAACAAACTTCCTTGCACATTTTTCATGGCAGTAATCTTTTATTTGATTAATGACAATGAGTAAAGATGATCATAAGAGAAATGTCATTTGTCGGATGTCTAGTTATCATCTTGGTCATGACAGTCCTGCTAAACATGATGTAGAATAACTAGTATTCCTTATTTTACTAGTATAGTAGTATACTCTTTTAAAAGTAGCGATATTGTTAATGATCAAACGAATGAATCAACAACTAAAGGAATAAACAAATAAACAGCCAAATAATTAAAAAAATATCAATTACAATTATAGTAATAGGGGTAAAATAAAAAAAGCTCAACATTATATTTCTTATCCACGTGCAGATATGCGGACACTAAAATGATAAGCACACTCTGTTTAAAATTACCACGATTACAAAGGCTTGATTGAATTAAGTATGGAAATGAAATAAACCTCACCGGGTTGTCGGAAGTAAACTGTATAGATAGTAACTTGTTATAATTTCGATTCATTTCCTATTATGTACCTTGTTATGATGATTATGATAAAAACATAGGTAAGGAAATGTAACAGTTTATAACCTTCAAACCTAGAAGACTGCGCACGTACAGAAATCACTGGTATAAGTATAATTCCAAAATACATTGCGCCTCGACTTACTTCTTCTTGAAACTGGAAGACGTTTATTTTCACCCAATATATAGTTATGCAAAACAGTCCTTAACAGTAAAGGATTATAATGCCCAACATGAAGGAAAAACAGGCATACTAATGCTTCATATGGCAGTATCAGGTAACACGCTCGAAAGGAACATACTTGCTAAGTTCCTATTCTCTTGAACGATTCAATAATCAGTACATGTATAAGTACAAAAGTATGAACGCTAACTTAGACCATAAATTAATCTTATCCATGGATTGATTCAATCTGCCTTCGTGAATTAAGGCATGTCTATATATTGGATGATTCTACCTTCTTTGAAAAGCGCAAAGTACTCTGAAAAAATTAGTGAAATAGTTCACTCTTTAAGGAGTGAATATATATGAAAGAGTGAATATTGAGTGAAAAAAAACCTCGGATATCACTGAGGCCATCCAAAATTTGCACTTTCATTCCAAAATCATTCATTTACTAATTCGCTCCTTAGAGACTGAAAATTTTCACCTTTCCTTTGCAAAGTAGGGGTTGAGGACATGGCCAGCAGGGAAAAGGGTCAATGTATGTGTATCGGTAATTTCTTATTAATTCGTTTGAACAGTGTTAATGTGTTATGAAAGCAATTGCTCTGAAAGGGAGTGATTAAGCGACACTTTCTTAAATCTGTAATGAAATATTTTGAACTTATCTCCTTTGCAAATACATAATTATTATAAGGAAATGTACTTGGTGAAACTCTGAATATCGATCCTTAAATGTATATGACGACGCAAGACAGTTGTTATTACTTAAAACTTGCAAGTTGTAAATGCATATAAGATGATTGACTCTGAATAAAAGTCCAATTTTGATCATGTTTGTCATTGCTGTACGTTATGATTATTACTGCTATTATTATTGATTGATTTTAACTAGCATTCATTGCTTTATTACTGTATAGTTTTGCTTCTTCCCCCACAGAAACCTGGGGGATGATTGTACACACCATCCCCCCCCCCACCTAAAATTCTGGGGGGATGCATCCCCCCATCCCCCCCCCCCGCTATCTACGCCCCTGTTGGCGTGAAAGGGATAGATAGCGCCATGACCATTCAATCACTCTAAAATAGTGAAGATTACAAAGCATAATCCGATATTCTGTTTGGACAACTATTTGACCAATTGAGAAAACAAGCACTTGGTAGTATTTTGTTTTCAGGAATATTTTCAGATCGTTTTATCCTGCTTTCGACTATCATATGACTGATTTTAGATGATGTTTTTTTTGGTCGCCGCTACGTTATTCATTAATAGCACTGTGATAGGAACATTGTTGACATATTCATTTTTAGAATGTGTGGGCTGCTCAGAGCTGTTTTTAGAATGTTGGGTAAGACGTAATGTACGTCTCTGTTTTATTTAAAGTAAACACAGCTTACAAAGTGAATGATTGCATGTTCGGTCGACGTCTATAGGTGAGGACAGGACAGATAAGGAAGGAATGACTGCCATATCTCCACCATGTCTACTGACCAATCATATTATGATACTGTAGTGTCCATTTACGTTTTTTCGCAAACGATAAAGTATTTTGTGTGTATTCTCAGGACTCATGTATACTATTTTACAAAATTATTTTTACAAAATGTGTGTTGTTCATCTATTTTCGGCTATATGCGGCCGAAAATGACCTTCAATAACACAACATAAATAAACACCACTTCCCGATAAAAAATGAATAAACATTGAATTATCCGTTACCCCCCCCCCCCGCTCCCCCCACCTTCCCTCTAAGACATACCCCACCCATCTGTTCCTGCACATTAAGAAACAACACTCACAGGCAATTCCATGAAGAAACCTGTCGGACGTTTTATCCGACAGTTACCATAGTAACAGTGCCTCCCAGCCAATAAAAATCTAGGAATGATATCAGATCTGACAACTTGTCGGAGACATTAATGTTGATGAACCCCCCCCCCCCCTCCCTGGATCATACTTTGTTTCAAGAGTCTACTGGGTAGTAGAGTGACTCATCCCCCCCCCCCCCCCCCCCCTCTGCTCATAGATACATCCGCAAACTATTTACAGGAAACCAAAACCAAAGGATAAAAGCAATCTTATTGGAAGGAGTAAAATAGGAGGAACAATTTAAAGCAAGTTTCATCAAAATCGGTTGTAAAATAACCAAGTTATGGACGTTTAAAAGTTTTGTAGTACTTTCTTCAGTATCCTCAAATTGGCAAACATGCTTCGAAATGGCTGATTTTGTTGACAACCCTTCATTTGTTTTGTACACAATTTTTTAAGATTTTCCCCCTTATTTCACATTATCTCCTCCTGACCTTGACATAAAGTGTTGTGAAATATATTTTCCAATGTCATATGTTTACTCAGAACGAGGCAATATGCAATTTTAAAGATAATTCCAATAACATTGCTTCTGTTCTTGGGTTTTGGTTTCCTTTAAGTGGGAAACACACCCACTCGACCTTTCCTTCTCTCTCTATCTTTCTCTGCCTCTCTGTCTAGCTCTTCCATCTCCTTTTAAGCCAATATCTACGTCATCATGTCAGCATGATTAGTTGTGTTTAGATTCAAATAGAATGAACACGATGGAGTGTCCTTCGAGTGTTAAAGAATCGATCACTCTGTAAAAACAAAAAAGGATGCTGTTTACATGAAGAAAAGCACTGTTTGAAATGAGCAAATGTTGATTTTGTTCTTCTAATGACAACCGAGTGTGGCTTGTGACAGGTCGACGTTGAGCGTGTCAGGTTCATTAAGATGGGCAAATTCTGATGTTATTTGGATAGGCATACATGAAATATTCCTAAAAAAGTTTTGACATGTTATATTTCACTTTCTAGTCTCAAAAGTGATATCAATGTTGTAGTTCCTGCTTATTTTTTTTCAAATTAGATTAGTGTTTTGTTAGTGCTATTTTGTTAGTGTTAGTAGGCCAAGAAGTAGTAGTATCATTCTTTATTATTTCATTTATTTGTAGAAATATAATTGCCATTGCCTGCGTGTGCCTGCAAATCGCAGAGGGTATATGCAGTATTTATGTAGTTTTCAAATAGCATGCAGCTGGTATAAAACGACATTAGTTATTAATAGGCAGTGGTGACGAAATTCGTAATTATCAATAGAAAAATGATTTTTGCGAAGGGTGGCATTGGATTAATAATATCCTAGACATAACCTCGTGCATACAGCTGTGTATCAGGACACCTGAGTAATGTGTTATAGTGGCGTTGCGTGTATGGCTCTTGTGTTCAACTACTTGTCCATAGTCAAGTGTGACTTACAACTTTTTTTTTAATCTGATTAGAACCAACGTAATTTTAACCAATCACACCACATTTTGTGCAGTGTGATAGCAACAAATCGAGTGTAATCAGAATCGTTGAGAACAAAAATTTCAACTGTGAGAGACAATGCTGATGTACCGTTCATCATGTGTTTTGTCGACTGATGGTCATTAACCACTGGTCAGTAATCAGTATAAGAAAAGGTCTGATAATAGAACACTTAGAAGCTTTTTCAAAAGCATTATTTGTGTAATAAAATATGTGGTAATCTCTTGAGTCTGAAATGTACTTAAGTGTTGCGTAGTTGCGTGCGTTATTGCATGAGTTTGATGTGTGTAATAATTGCATGAGATGTAAGAGAATGCTCACAACAAACATCCGTGTCAACTTGGAGTATGTTTGATGGCCAATGCCACGGGAATTGGTAACTTAGTCTTAACTGAACATATGAACAATTGTGATATTTGAGCATCGCTCGAGAACGCAGACGTATCATTTGTCATCGTTATTTTTCACCTGATTGTAAGGCGTGCTATTTTGCCGCTGAGGATTGCGAGACGCACGCTCTGCAAACAAAGCAATTCTGATGAATCTTTAACCGATCATGAAGGACATCCGTTTTTAAAATGAAATCTACAAAATTCTATCGGTTATTCGATACATCTACTGTCCAGGATTGCTCTCCTACGATGATTAAATGGTAAATTATACCTTTATAAAGCATTATCCCTCGTTGATCATCAGTCAATGTTCGATCGATCTGTGACATTTTGGAACGTTAAGATATTGGATGAGAAAGAGAGATGGGATTTAATAGTCTACCTCACTGTGATGGCTGTGGCGAAGGCATACTCCTCTGTGATTTCCAGACACCAATCAATTCCATTGGTTTGTATGAAGCCTAATTATCAAAATCCATAAAATAATATAATCATGATGATAATTTATAATCTGTCATTTTTTTGTGAGGCTTTCAATTTCATGTTTCATAATTCAAATCTACGCGGTTCATGACCATTTCATAAGTTAAAGAGAGAGAGGGGAAGGGGAATAAAGGCAATCGATATTTCATGTAATTCTTTAGAGTCATTCGTTCCATATGGTAACACTATTTCGGATGGAATTGTACGGAAGACGAGATCAGTACGATCATAAAATGGAATACTCTTATCCGTCTAAGACAACGCTTCTAAAACGCACTTTCTTTTCAAAATTATACTTAAATCACTAAAAGAAAACGTAAATAAAACCTATGCAGTGTCAATGCCAGCATTTAGGGGTCTTTAATATAATAAGGACACTTTTTTTCTTTTGATCAGATGTAGTGGAATGGACTATGCACGTGTCCTTTTAGTCTCTCAGTGGTGGCGTTTTGTCACGTAATGACGCCCATCTAGAGCACTCGCGGGTCACATCGTTCACGTACTACTTATATGACCGTGAAGTTCTAGAATGGAAAGCAGACACGAACAGGTTTGGCACCCTATTCCTTCCCCCACTGAAAAAATGGGGCATGGGTCCCGGAACCTACATCATTAACCGCAAAACAAAATATGGCGCCGGGGTATTTTGAAAGAGGGAGAAGGAGAAATATTCTGAAGATGCAACAAATGAATATCCTCTCAATGAGAGAGGCATCATAATCATGATCATATTACAACAAAGACCAATATAATTATCTTCTCTCTCTCGCCCTGCCCCTCTTGCATTTTGTCACCCCCACCAATAGCGTACCTACGGGAGCAGAGGGGGCAGACTGCCCCCCCCCCCTCCTGACGAGTCACAACCCATGCAAGGTACGTATCTCTGCCCCCCCCCCCCCCCCGAGTCACAAATGATCCCTGACGAGCCACAAGTGGCCTGCTCCTTTGAACTTGATGACTTTTTTCGCTTATCAAATTTAATTCTGGTACGCAATCCTTATATTTTCATAGACTTTTTTTTGCTTGTCATTTTTTTGGCGGACGAATTCCCCCCCCCCCTTGAAAAATCCTAGGTACGCCACTGACCCCCATCCCCATTTCTACACTATCTGTAAATTGATTAAGTAATATAAACCCCAGATCTTCTGCACTCATCATCATTATATTTAGTGTGCGAATTGCTGTTATGTATCACAGATACTTCGTACGCCATCTACTGAAGATGTGAAACTGTTATCATCATTATCATCGTCGTCATCATCATCATCATAAAAATGGATCATCATGATCATACACACTGTCGTCATGATCATCATCTTCATCACTGCCTTTTTTAACTGTTGTTTTGCATAAGGTGGGTACAAACTATCTAGGGAAGATGTGAATGTATCAGCATTTTACAGCACTTTAACGAATAAAGTTTACGACAGTGCGTTGTATTGCCGATGGTTGAGCTTGAGTTTCTCCTTTAGTATTGATCTGTCAAAGTGTGCTAAATAACGGATGAGAATTAGGTGAAATTACCGCTCACGCCATTTCCAGCCCTTCCGTCGGTTAGATATTATTACAAAAAATTGCTACAACTTATTTTATGGCGCTTATAACATTATTACTGATGCAATGGCAAATGAACAGTTTGTTTGCGAATTGGGTTAGATGGACACTTTCCCCCAAAATCATGTGTTTTTTTTTATTCTCCCACATTGCAATATTCTCATGCGAAACTAAATTGTCATGATACCCTACCATGTGAAAATAAAATTTGGGATAAAATAAATCTGACTGTTTCCATATTTATTCATAATTTTTTTCCGAGAAATATTACCTTTGTGGATCAAGCCCCATTTGCAAACAAACTGAAATGGATCCTACCCCTTTTGAAAAAAGGTGATTTTCTTTGCCATTTTTCACTTTTTAATGGGAATTTCAACTTCTCTTTGGTATCATCTTATAGAGCTATGCTAAAAATCAGTACAAACAAATCACACTTGATGAAAAAACTCCTTTTGCGATTGAGCTCATCAAATATAGTAGAAGGAAGGGCAATGAAAAGGCAAATGTTAGTCAAAATGAACATTGATGAATTTGCAATTAAATCTTACAGGAAGATTAATTGATTAAGATTACGATTGAAGTCACGACATTTTCATGGATAGTTGAAAGGAGTTTTTACGCTTGAGACAGACTTAAAGGGCTGTTTTATTCAATGCTATTGCCTTCAATGCCCTGTTCTATGTATAAGGCTCTAGACTAGTATTTTACCTCACATATACAATTGGTGATTACAGACGAGGTCACGTGGTCGCCGACGGCACCTTTTAGTCTGCTTTAGCCCGCGCGTTTTCAAGTAGCGCGCCAAATATGGCTTCCGGTCGGGAAGGATGAAAGAGAGTTAGCATTTCTCACACGGTCCTTGTGCCCTTTAGGATAGTATAAGCCTTCATTATCCTCCCACCGTCCTGGCAAAGCAAGAACATGACTCAAATTGATTTCCTATCTATCATGCGGCGCAGTTTCTCGATTTGGGAAAGCCCAAATAGCCCCATAATTATTCCCACCATAGTTTGAATGGAACGTTTGAATTCTGTGGCCCTTAACGATGTCCCTTTTAATAACATTTTATGTTTGATTTAAAAAAGAAATCATTATTTAGCATTTTAGTGCAAGGTAAAATGTTTTTTTCTCGAGGAAAATGTATTTAATCGTGAAATGATTCTTTTTTTACCTTGTCATCTGTATAGAAGAAGAAATTTAACTTCAAGTCCAGGCCTTGAATAATTTCGTTCTACATGTACCATTAGGAAAGCTACCTTTGATTGAGTAAAAAAGAAAATGATCTGAGGAAAAAATACGGCTTTTTCGATTTAATAATAAACAATAGCCTGGAAGTGCAGACAATCATTTAATTTCGTCAAGCGACTCCTATTCTGATTTTACTGGATTCCGTAAATACCTAGAAAATTTCAGTCTTTTGAAAAGATATTGTGAATATTTTTGGGTTAATGACCCATCGTAAAACAACAGTGGATATTTCTACATTGTCCCTTTGTAAGCCAACCAATACACGGATGAAATCAAGCAAGCAATACTAGGATGTCTTATTTCCTGATTTGGCAACTTTTAACATATGAAACAACTAAAAAAAAAGAAATGAATACATCTTTGTTTGAAACAAACACAGCACGTTAGTACATTTGTAGTCTGCCCACCTGTAGAGGTTTAAAACCTGCTTTCATTGTATTCGTGAAAAGTGGTCTTTGAACAAGAACAATAACAAATTCCTGTAACGTTGACCTAAAAAGACTAACACAGTTCAAATAAACTGTGATTATTTATGGTTTTAATCGTCCTATCCCCTCAACTTCCGTTTTTAGTTTACCCTTAAACTTTCATATCCGTAATCCTCCACCATGTATATTCGACCGGCTCATCACGTGTTTCGTTCATCGGAGTCGTTTGCACGCTCCAAGGCTAATTCATGACAAAATCACCGTCTTGAACTTGGACGTTGTCATGGTTGTAGGCTAATTAGATTTTATCCTTCATAGAACTTATTAGGTCGTTGGTTATGGTGCCCCGAGGCCAAATTACACCCCTCCCCGCTCTCCTTTCCCTATCTTCCCTTACAACAAATCAATATCTAAAGTAAATGTCATCTCGTGTACATAACTGTGTTTGCATACGCCTCATTACATAGTCATATCTGCAGGTGAGGTTTAGGGCATGTTACTCATCTCTCATCCCATTGAGACTTGTAAAAAAAGATGAACGCCACTTTAGGGAACGATTTTAAAATGAGTTAGTACAGAATCCACTAAACGTTCCACCCGAACACATTCATTGACATCGCTTGATATATAAAAAAGCCCCTGTTTCTCATTATTTCTTCTCGACACCTTGAGCTGTATGAGATAACATTGACAATGCTCCAATTACCGTCTGGCTTTAACGAACCCAGACTTATCATTGTTTTGGATGGAGAGAGTTTATCAAACTGGATCATCGGAATATCAATACATAACAGTGATTTTAATGATTGTTAATGTAACCTAAGAAGTGTGAGACATTAATCTCGAGCCCGAAGCAACAGGTTTAAGAGAAGGCGTTGCATATTTTCTATCACATTAATAAAACCCACATAGAATCCTTGTTCATATTAAAAATGGGATTTCATCATCTTAGCGCTTCTTTTTTTTCAAGATATTGTCTCGAGTCTTTTTAAAAATGCCATTAAGGTGCACAACTTAACGGGAACCTTATGGGGATCTATATCAAAAGCTAACATTACAAACACATAGCCATTGAAAAGTATAAAACAAGATATTTCGGCTTTCGATCTTTAAGGGGTCGGGTGTTACTCAACATCTCACACGCTGGAGATGTTCGTCTTGGATAATAAGGGTTTTTTTTTTTGTTAATCTTTATTTGTAGGGCAGCAGCGTTTTAGAAGTACCCGGCTCATGGACACCACGCTTGCATCTCCAAGTAGATAATGATCAGGGGATGGGAGGAGAATTGCCAAAGCTATTTGACCCGACGTGGGATAAACACGATCCCTCACTCTGGAAGCATTGCTCAAATCCGCTCTTATATCGGCTGATGAATGCATATGTGGCCAAAGGTGATGGGTCTTATGAGATAACATCAGTTGCAATACGTGGGTCCGTAATGAAAGCAGCTCGCCCTACTTCAAGGCATGGCTTTTGCCCTTGGTCATGTTGGTAATGAAGCTCCTTGCGCGGTTGCTAATTAAGGACGCCTATGTATCAGATAAGTTTATAAAGGGGACATTATTTTCGATATAATACGCCCTACAAAACAGTACCACAAGTTGAACGACCTTCGATGAGACCGTCCTAACACCATAACAAAAACAAAAATATTGCTAGTATACTTGAATATTTGTTGGTAAATTAAGTTACATAATATTAAGTAAAGGAAAAAGTAGGTCATGTACGTATTTGTTCCATTTCATCTGATGGTATTTGTTTTTTTAATAAACTTAGATTAGATATTACTTTCCTTAAATAAAGTATTGTAATTAGAGTAGTTCTTAGGTACTAGATAAACAGAACATTTGGCCAGTAACTGTGATTAAAACTATACTGACTGATGACTAAACAGGTTTTCATGTTTTGAACAGTTTCCATTAGAGTGAAGAAGTTTGACAACATGATAAAATTTTTAACACTGATGTTGTGCTTTTACAGAAAGTCATGGAACGCAAATAGTAACGACTTCATGGTAACCTTATACTATATTCCATCTTTCGTCAGAGCAATACAGCTACAGTATGATGAATGTGTTGCATTCGAATGATGATAGCAAATTCAAAGAGACCAAAATGCGTTGATACACCTTGATGCAAATAGCTAGCAAAGTTTCATCAGACGTCCGTCCTCTCCCCTTTGCCATCTTGGAGACTTTTTTAATATTCAAAAGGAAAAGCTTAAAGTGCTTGATCTTAATCAAGATTCTGTGTGCTTTATATTACTTCTCATCTTCTTCCGACCTTGTCTTCCTCTTGCATGTCTTATGAAGCATCGAAAAACAAGCGATAATCTTTAAAGCAATGTCAAGGTCACGCTCACCAAGACAAGTGATAATCCTGTATAATTCCACCAAGGAAACGCATTACCAATTCTTTACCTTCAAAATAAACAGTTAGCGTAGACTTATCTGCGGTTCTGTTAGATAGTACCGTCAAATTGTAACATCTGGTCTGGCTCATTCTAACCGATGATGAAGAAGATGATGATGATGGTGATGATGATGATGTTGGTGGTGATGATGATGATGATGGTGGTGGTGGTGGTAGTGATAATGATGATAATGATGATGTTGCTGATGATGGAGATGATGATGATGATGATGATGGTGGTGGTGGTGGTGATGGTTATAATGATGATGATGATGATGATGATAAAAGCATTACAAAAATAATTATAATATGCCTACATATATATATTAAAGAGAATTTATTTTATTCATAGATGTTCAAAAAAGGAGGAAAGAATAACAGCGACAAAAAAGTAACGGTAATAAATCAAAATATTAAAAGTAGATGAATTAATAGAGAAATGAATCTAATATAAATTCAAAAGAATATTATTATTTTTTAATGTGTAAAAATGAAGAAAAAAAGTTCATTAGTCTGAGATAGTTTACTCCTTCAGTATGTGAAAGGGCCCATTTGTGATACACTCTCAGTATACTGGCTCTATAAACATAAGAGCAAATCTATTTTCAAAGCATCAACAGGAGATGACTAATGCTCTTAGAATGGACGTCTAATAGGATTATTGGAATAAAAACAGGACAAATAAAATGCACTTTTCACAAGTCACTCAACTTACAATTAAACAAATATTTCATATATTGATATTTGGTTTTATTTCCGAGCAAATAAAGAGCAATCGAATAAGGAACATGTAAAAACGAAACGGTGAAAAAAATTCAGCAATGTTGATATCACATTTATGTTCTTCCTTTTCATGCATATGTCACACGAAGCAAGAATGATTGTGAGATGTTTCTTTTTAAAAGTTTCTATATATGACGATGGGAAATGTATTTTTTACAAAAACAGGAAAACAGTTATTACAACGAACATATTTCTAAACGTGTGTTATTCTGCTTTCAAATTTCGATCGTATTTTCTAATATCGTATATATCTGCAGATGAAAAATGAGAATACGTCTAATATCGATCCTACTAAATCCATGATGGATTATACATTATAATGTGCTTTTTTTTTAATTTCGAATCGGATGCCAATACCTATTGCAAATCAGCATTATTTCATTTGATTTTACCATCCTTAATTTATCTTAGAGTTACATGTATCCCCCGAGAACAGCATTTTTTAAAACAAATATAGCAGTCTAAACCGCCAAATACGTGATTGTTAGTGACTGAATATTGACATTTGAAAGGATGCATGTGATAAAATACAAATACCATAATTTGCATCAGGGTTAAGGATGAGTCGGGAAATCAAATTATTATTCGAGGGAGAATGACCGAGGATCGGTGACATTTTCTTCCTTACCCGGGAAAATATACAAACATAAATAAATTTAAAAAAAAGGAACTTCACTATCACCTTCCGGTAAAATCTGGTTCCTTGCAGTCTTTAATAAGCCAGTTCGTAGTTCCTTTCTGCGCATGATCAAAATATTCTAATATTCTACGCATGATCAGGGGAAGGTCATTTGTACTAAAGTGGCATGATGGTGGTTTAAAATTTAATGAAATAAGCACCAACTTTGATGTCAACAAATACCTTCATAAAGTGTTCATTGGTGTGTTATTCTAGTCACCTGGTCTATTCAATTTCTTCATCCTGCTGTGTAAGGCAAACTTACGTAATATCTTGTTTTGAAATCTGCCTATCATAATAAAAGAAATGAAAGGTCATTAGACCAAAATTGTAAGTAACTACGAACCGGTTTATTATCATAGGCGGCGGAAGCGGGAGGATGGGGGGTGGGGACAGATCCCCCTAAATTTGAGGTGTGGGGGACGATCCCCCTCTAAAATTTTAGCTGAAAACCCCCTTTTTTTGCTTGTCAATCTTGTTTCCTGCGTCCCCCCTAAATTCATATTGACCCCCCTTAACCTCTCTAAAATGTGTTTGTTCCCCCCAAAAAAAATTTAGGTTGATTACCTTTTTTTTTTTTTTTTTTGCTTGTAAAATTTTTAACACGTGTCCATCACAAAATTTCATGTGGACCCCTCCTAATTTTGTTGGCTGCCGCCGCCAATGTTTATTATTAACAAAAGGGGTTCCTTCTCATCAGTGGCAGATCCGAAGTGTGGCCCCACCCTCCTTGAAAATGAGGACCCTTTTTTATAGGTGAAACCTTTTTTTGGCGGGGGAGGAGGGGGGGCTTGTCATATATCATCGAGAAAATGTACTCCCCTTTTGGAAAATCCGGGACCCCATCTTACAAAGAGTTAAGACTGATCCAGTCAATCGTAACCCTATGGACATCCATCAGTGCCACATTTTTTTCAAAAGGAAATTTGCAACATGTCCTTTGTAAACAAAGGAGAACACACCAAATTTTCAAGAAATCATTGAATTAATGAAAATACATCGCATTTTGAGTTCTTTTTGAACAAACATATGCATTTTTTTATGTTGACTTTGCTGGCGTTCCATAGTTTCGATTAATCGGATCAATTGCAACTCTTTGGAAGACGGGCCCTAAAATCCACCCCTGCTTCTGTAACCAATTTATAGTAATTGCACAATGTAATGTTACACGTAACGTAACTACTAGATTACAACAACATCTTTAAATGTTCTTGGAAATAACATTGTTTTCTTGCTCTATTTTTTTTGAGTGAACATTCCATTGCTTTACATTTGTTGTCCCTACATCTACATAGTATGTTTCCAATTCGTCTAATGCCAATTCGACTACTACCATTTGGTCTATCATCAGTTCCTGTACTCACCACATGGTCTACTTTAATTTCGTCTTATGCCATTCCGTCTGATAACCAGTTGGTGCAATAGCCATTTAGTCCATATACCCTTTGGTCTAATGAGACTTAAGTGTTAATTGTGCAAAATGAAAGAAAGAATGGGTATTAGACTGGCTGGTCATTAGACGAAATGATGGTAGACGAAATGGTGGTTAGACGAAGTGATGATTTGACCAAATGGTTATTGGACCGAATGGTTGTTAGACGTAATTTTGATGGACGGAATGGCATTAGACTTGATGAATGTAGGCCATGTGGTGAGTGAACGAATTGGCAATTTACCCATATAAATATCTATATTATCTCTTTCCCTGTTGTGTCTTGAACCTTTCACGACAGAATTTTACGATAATCTTCGGATGTATAGGGGTCACTGAAATACAAATCTTCAACTACTAACCTGACTAATGCATGTTGAGCCGAGACTTCGAGTATGATAAAGTCAATATCATTTGATGCAGACATGATCAAATATTTGATATGACTTTTCTCTCTTTTTCCAGGTGGCATTAAGTCTGGATATGAAGTATTGACATCTGTCAGGAACATATTGCTTCCTCCGATCATTGATTGAACTCCTGGACTTCTCTGCGGTTGCATCGGTCAGAGGCAAGTGAAGGGTAGGTTCTTGGGCATCTTTCATTTCATCAAAACACTACTTTCACCCAAAATGCGGATTCCAATAACAGTTCTCGTCTAGCAAAGATTTTGAACACTGACGCACAGATAGGGGCTGCTTGGGGACCATGGTTTCCCAAATGTTTCTCAACCAAGAGAAAAAAAGTGAAAGAGGTAAGGATGACTTGTCTATTTCTTGATATTAGGCCAAATTCTATCCAAAAACTTGATCTCTGTATTGAAGATTTCACATTTTTTTGTTCAGCTGCTCAAAACATCGTGTGTGTTTTTTTTTGGGGGGGGCATTATGCTACTGATTTTGAATGCTTTTTGCCAAGTTATTAATTTCTTTAAACATTCCTTACGATTAATTTTCCGAAATGGCCTGATTTTTTAATACAGTTTCATTTATGATAACTATGTTTGTCGATGAATAGGCCAAATACGGATCATGTTGTCCAGTGGTAACAGCATTAGACTCATAATCGCAAGGTTGTGAGTTAGAATCCCCACTCTGCAATTATTTCCACTTGGATAAAAAGAAATATACTAGAAATATTTTTAGACATCACTTTGAAGTTTTTACCTTTCCCCGTTTTTTTTTTAAATAGGGGGGGGGACATTATTTGATGAACTATAGAACCACAAAGTAAATCAATGCCAGGTGAAAGTTATATCTCCGTTCCCCTTCACGTCATCTTTTACAGCCTCGGGTTATTTCGACCAACTTTCTATTACCTTGAATGTAATCCAAAGCACAAAAAAAAATTGGGGAGCATGGACAGATGTGGATTTTTCTTTTAGGAATAATATTATATACGGTTGAGGATTCATTCGTACATCGACCTTAGAGAGTGACTGATGAATGGGGGCGCTATGGGATAAAGTGACGCATCTCATCTTTCCTTTCAAATAATTCTATAAAGTACACATGGGTAAAGGTTCTTCAAGGACGCAGCACTGATCCTCGGATCCGGCGTGAACCGAGTAAAGTCCGCGATTACCGTGTACATACCGGCTACTCATCCGGCTCCATCCTTGATGTACCGGCATATCCGAGAGAAAAAATGAATATGTTCAATATTTCATCCCGGAGAACACGGATGGATAATCATCCGTGTTCATCCTTGTAGCTGCATTGTACATCCGTGTAACTACTGAATGCATCAGGGGGTTCCGGGAGGTCCTTGTTAATACCGGCTCCATCTGAGGTCGAAATTATGCTAATGTTTGCGAACATGAACAATAGTCCGTGTTCATTGTCCTGTAAGGGTACGCATCCGACGTTGCAAGAAGGAAGAAATGTCAATCTCGGCTAAACCACTTTTAGATATCTTTAGTTACTGTAGTTAGTAGAGCAAGGACCGTTAGCCACCGTCTAGGTCCCATGAATATCCGTGTATTCCGTGTCGACTCCCAGCAGCTTATAAAGTAGATCCTTGGTGCTACTGTGTCTATCTGTATAGAAACTGCATTTTCCGTACATTTCCGTGTGAATACCCAGTTGAATCCGTATTCACTCCGGCAATGGTAAAAAATATCAATTTTGCACCCCGGATCACCACGGACTGAGATCCGTTACGATCCGTGTTGCATCATTGAAGATGTAAAATGGGCTTTAGCGTTCTTCATGCATGTCATGTATTCACTGAAAAATGGGGCGTTGGAAGCAACTAATGTTCAATTGCAATTGAAGCATAAATGCAATTCAACGCAAATTAAGCAAGAACTCTCATTTGATTAGACGATGTGAGTTTGGTCTCAAGACTTACCTTTGTCTTGCAGCGCCCCAACACTCACAGTCACAATATTTTACTCAGATCCAAAATCAAGAAGAAAAAAAACACTTAATTGAAATTTACCCTTTACTCTTTTTGTGTGCAGAAGGAACGTTATTGACTTCTTTACTGACATTTTTTGTGAGGGGGTTGTTTGTTGTTTGTTTTGTTTTTGTTTTTTTCTGTTTTTGTCTCACCTGCGAAGCAAAGTGAGACTATAGGCGCCGCTTTTCCGACGGCGGCGGCGACGGCGGCGGCGGCGGCGGCGACGGCGGCGGCGGCGTCAACATCAAATCTTAACCTGAGGTTAAGTTTTTGAAATGACATCATAACTTAGAAAGTATATGGACCTAGTTCATGAAACTTGGCCATAAGGTTAATCAAGTATTACTGAACATCCTATTAGAGTTTCATGTCACATGACCAAGGTCAAAGGTCATTTAGGGTCAATGAACTTAGACCATGTTGGAGGAATCAACATCGAAATCTTAACCTGTGGTTAAGTTTTTGAAATGTCATCATAACTTAGAAAATATATGGACCTAGTTCATGAAACTTGGACATAAGGTTAATCAAGTATCACTGAACATCCTGCATGAGTTTCACGTCACATGACCAAGGTCAAAGGTCATTTAGGGTCAATGAACTTTGGCCGAATTGGGGATATCTGTTGAATCCCCATCATAACTTTGAAAGTTTATGGATCTGATTCATGAAACTTGGACATAATAGTAATCAAGCATCACTGAAAATTTTGTGCAAGTTTCAGGTCTCATGATTAAGGTCAAAGGTCATTAGGGTCAATGAACTTTGGCCGAATCGGGGGTATCTGTTGAATTACCATCATAACTTTGGAAGTTTATTGGGCTAGTTCATTAAACTTGGACATTAGAGCAATCAAGTATCACTGAACATCCTGTGCACGTTTCAGGTCACATGACCAAGGTCAAAGGTCAATGAACTTTGGCCGAATTGGGTGTATCTGTTGAATTACCATCATAACTTTGAAAGTTTATGGATCTGATTCATGAAACTTGTATATAAGAGTAATCAAGTATCACTGAATATCCTGTTTGAGTTTCAGGTCACATGATCATGGTCAAAGGTCATGTAAGGTCAATGAACTTTGGCCATGTTGGGGTTTTTTTGGTGAATAACCATCATATCTCTGTAAGTTTATTGGTCTAGTTCATAAAAAGTGGACATAAGAGTAACCATGTATCACTGAACATCTTGTGCGAGTTAGAGTAGTATTCAAAGTGAGCACTGCTGCTATATTGAACCGCGTGATGCAGGTGAGACGGCCAGAGGCATTCCACTTGTTTATCATTATTCATGCTCATTGTAACTTAAACTATTGATGGATAGGGTATAATATTAGCTTATTCAGAACATGCTCAAACTTAATTTAATTTTGAGTTTTGCAGATTTTTCAAAAAACTAACCTTATTTGCTATCATGGCTGACCAAGACAGGAACAAACTCATCGGTGTACAATAATGCGCCGTAAATTCAGCATGTGACCTGTCAAGGCGCCACTTCTCTGATTTTAACGCATCCCAAATCTTTGATTCGTTGATGCACTTTCGAGGGTGGAAATTTGTCAAGGCAGGATAGAGCCTCAATCAACCATGCATACATCAGAAGAGGGGGCCATCACGTCATGAAAACATTGGGGAGGCAAGATTAATGTGCTGGATTAGCAGTGAAAAAAATGAGGGTGATGCCTTAGTGTGTCGTTCCGTCATCTCACACGGACGTAGCTTTGAGGTCATTGAAGTATTTTCCTAGCATTTCGATCCACCACAATTGCGGTATCACACCTTATATGTATCTGTAAATGCCTACATAAGTGAAGTCCAATGCACTTTTGGAAATCAATATTTTATATTGGATAAGAAAAAGGGATGCGTAATTGTAGTGTACAGGTTCATGCCACCAAATGATGTGTAGTTTACAACAATGTGTGAATTTATCTATTAAAGGACAAGTCCACGCCAACAAAAACTTGATTTGAATAAAAAGAGAAAAATTCAACAAGCATAACACTGAAAATTTCATCAAAATCGGATGTAAAATAAGAAAGTTACGGCATTTTAAAGTTTTGCTTATTTTCAACAAAATAGTTATATGAACGAGCCAGTTGATGACATCACTCATTCACTATTTCTTTTGTAATTTATTATATGAAATATGAAATATTTTCATTTTCTCGTCATTGTCATGTGAAATGAAGTTTCATTCGTCCCTGAACACATGGGATTCTATTATTTCAACATTTTGTGCTTCAGGCAAGGAGGTCCTAATCGTCAAATTCGTAAAAAGCGAAATATTGTATAATTCAAACAATAAAAAACAAAAGAAATAGTGAGTGAGTGACATCATCGACTCTCTCATTTGGATGTAACTGGCTCGTTCATATAACTATTTTGTTGAAAATAAGCGAAACTTTGAAATGTCATAACTTTCTTATTTTACATCCGATTTTGATGAAATTTTCAGAATTGTGTTTGTCTGATTTTTCTCTATTGATTCAAATCAACATTTTTCTGGGGTGGACTTGACCTTTAAACGCGCGTTTATCAATCACTTTTTTAAACCAAACTAACGCAATACATTTCCCCTATCTTTTCATACCCAATACTTGGTTCACTTTTACTTATAATTAGTCCGATGGCATACTAAACACCTTTGACAAAACTGAATGATGATTTGTTTTTAATATAGAAAATATAAGATCACGAAGTTCTTTTCACCTTGCTTTGCTTGCCCTGTCAACAGCATTTAACTTTAAAAAATGGACTAGCTTATATTTAATCTAAATAAGTAGATATATACAGATCTTTACTAGAATTGAAGTTAACTGAGCTTGACAACACTTGCATTCTTCATTGTGGCAAACTCTAAAATGGAATATTATTAAATTTTTTGTAGTGGAATATTATTTTGGCATTTCATTTTTTTCAGATCAATATGTGAAGTTATGATTGTTCCTAGAAACCGAATCAAAGCTGCATTTTGAAATTTGAGCAACGAATCAATTTCTCATTAAAGGGGAATCCAGCCATGGTCCTAAAATGGTGTTTCGGGGAGGAGAAAATGAATAAAACAAATTCAAAATTGAGATCTCTAAGACTATGTAGATTTCAAATTGGCAACTGGGTAAGTAAATCATGACAAGGGGCAAGGACAACTTTCACGTAGGCAACGGACTGAATTATCAGGGATACGTGGTTTTCTTCTTAGTACCCATTCCCCTGGGGCAGTTATCTAAATATAAACTAGGTATCGTACATTGATTTATGTCCTCATGAAAAAATATATATTTTGAAAAAAAAATGTAATTTTAGCAATTTTATGTACTGGAATACTTGGAAGAGTAGTCCCTGCCTTACATCACTATGACATCACAATGTCGGTCAATTTGAAGTTTCCTTAAGTATAGTGATTTACAATATTTAAAACTTTTAAGAATTCCTAACTTTCTCGTTGTTTGTCTGATATTGTCCAAACTTTTACCTATCAGCTTGTGTGATTTTCCTTTTTCCTCTAAAAAGTTTTAATTCCGGTTGGATTTCCCTTATAGTTATGAAATATGACTTTGTCGTTTTCATACACAGATAAAGGATCATTACTCTCATGCTCGCTGAATGCAGGGAACAACTGACTTGTGGGCGTTTAATTTTTCAATAATGATAATAATACTGATAATACCACTAATAATTACAATAATAATGCTATGTAGCATTTATATAGCGCTTTTATGTTTCCAAGCGTTTTACAAATAAATAACATAAAATCATTATCTATTTGAGAATATGTGCATTTCATATGAGGTTTACTGTTTCTTTTCATATTTTGGCTTGAACAAATATTGATTCTGTTTTGTGAACGCAACAGATTTGCTTTATTTAAATTTCAATCACTTGACTTTTGCGTCAACTACACAACTCATTTTCTGCTTTTGTTCATTGTTGTTCGTTTAGCCCTATTTGTTGGTTTCTGTATTTTGATTCAAACATAATACTAGAAAGTTGATTTATTGCTATTTCCATAATTTGCATTTGGCGTTTTATAAATGTTAATTTAATTTATGTTTTATCTCTCCCCATTTTATAATTTTAGTATCTCTGTTGATTTTTTTTTTGCTTTAAATTGAACATTTTTAGCCTGCGAGCTGCCTGTTTGATATTTGTTTCAATAAACCATACCAATCCAATCCAATATCATAAGTCATGTAAAGGCAATAATAGAAATTGATCAGGATCACAAATGATTATAATTAAGTCTTAACGATATTTTATGAGTTAGGACAGGACGAAATGTGTTTTGGGGAGAGGTTGGGAGGATTCCAGAGAGGTGGGCTGACGGATATGTCAAGGAGGCTATTCCAAAAAGTGGAAACATAGCGAGTCAATGTACGAGAAAGAGAAAGGGACAATTCAATAATCCTACTGAAGTCCAATATATATATTTATAGACAATACAGCTCGAAATTATGTATTTTGGGGATGCACATATTGACGATTTTAACGGTCTCGCTTTGTTTGGTGTTTCTCGCGGGCTTTTATCCATACAAGACACCGATGCCATTGATTAATTACCATAATGGAAAAACAGACGTCGCCTATCGAGTGTCCAAGTTGGCCAGTAATGACCGCTCTCGACGTTTCCCTCCCTCCAGCAATCAACCGATCCTTATAAAGAGTAAACATAGTAAAAACAGCTCCAGCTTTTCCCTTGTTCGTAAGTCTTCTAGTCAATGTAGGTTGGTTTAAGTTAACGAGATTGTACACGTATTCTCGGCAACGCTAAATGTGTCCAAAATATCGAACGGTCTAACAGGTACTTAAAAGGCAAAATTAAGAACGCAAGAGGGAATGTCGTCGAGAGGGTTGCAGGCAGGGTGAATCAAATCACGCTAATGGTGGTCAGTCTATGCTTCAGAAGGGCTTTACTCGGCTACATCCTTATAAAAATGAAAGGCATTATTATGAGATCGATCGCTACTTCCAACACAATTGAGAACATACATGAATTTTCTCACTTGAACTCCTTGCCCTGCAATCATAATCTTTGAAAAAACACAGCTCTCGCGGCAAGTATTGGACATTTAGCATGTTGAGGTCAGGGCATCCTTAGTTGTTTGCGATATTAAACTTTTAGTAAAAAACTCCCCCCCCCCCCAATGAAGCCATCCTCTTTTCCCCACACTGTCCAGACAAAAGTGTTTATCGTTAGTTCGGTTCAAACATAAGGACATACAAAGAGAGGCTTAAGCCATGCAACTGGATAATATCACTATCATGCTATTGAGAAAATATGAATAACGCCATCATTAAGCCCCCCCCCCCCATGTCCAACTAAGGGGATGACCATGCACAATGAAATTATCAGATGGTATGTTTTTAAAGTTTTTTCTACAAAGTCTTGGAAAAATTGGGGGGGGGGGGCTCAAGCCCACCCAGACCCCCCCCCCAAAAAAAAGAAAAGATCATGCCGTCGCCCCTGGTTGCAATATTGTCTTACATCTTTTTCCCCTAGCATGCATAATGATTAACGTACTTATCTAATTATTTCAATCTTATATAAACCATCATCATGAATATCCATTTTTTTTCTTATCATTATTATTATTTTTTTCGGGGGGGGGGGCTATAAATCAAAATCACTTTTCTACTCTCTGTTGTTTGTAATATGTCCGTACTCGGGGGAATGCTGTAGTGCCGACACTAATGTAGAAAATTGATCATATAGGAGAAAGTAAATTCGCGTATCACCTAAATGAGAAAGAGGCTCGTAAAAGCATTTTATGATGCGCAGAAAATGATAAGCATATGATATTTTCTATGACGGATAATGGAAAGCGGTGTGTTCTTGGTGAATTAAGCACGTTAGGAGGACTTTGTAGAAGAATGCATTGAGACTTACTGGCGTGGCTGAGGCAGCGTATTTTGCCATTGAATATTGTGTTTAATACGCTGAATGAATAGACAATCAAGCCTTAGCTGGAAAGGATTACTATTAATTTATTTTTTGCGATATTTTTATCATAATTTAACCCTACTATATTAGAATGAAATATGCATCTTAATTTATTTATGAACCATGGACATAATTTCACTCTCTTCATCTGTTAGGACACTCTATTACCATGGTTACTAATTCTTCTTTGATCAAAATTTAGTAGTCATATGATTTTTTTTTTAACTGCAAGATGCCACCTGACCTGTTTTTGTGATATGTTGTGAAAAATGGATGCCAGAAATAAATTGCGCCCGAAAAGAACATTATCATTGCTTCATACAAGTGGAATATGACTGGAAATACCATCTTAATTTCGTCCCATACACAGGCATGTGTTATATTAATCTCCCAAGGAGATTTAGTAAGATTATTTTTCAGTAACCGATATTTTCAATGTCTGCACGAATTCATTTTGTTTTTGTTTTTCTCTTCCTGGGTATTTTTTATCCAAATGAACAAAAAAATGAAACGTGAATCAAAATTCAGTATTTTCCAAATAATATCATAGCAATATTAGCCTATGCCTTTAAGCGTGGATATTTTTATAGCAAATGCAATTCTCGACCAAAAAAAAATACTGCTTGGGGCAGTTTTGTCATGTCCTACCGTAACGCCATTCTCCGACTCCATTAGGCGACTTAGTATCGAATCGAATTCATTATAATAAATGTCAAGTAATACAAGAGGATATTTCTAAACCTAATCACAAAATACTGAATGAATAAAAAGGTTTAATTTGCTCATTCAGATTTTGAAATTGATGACCTCGCTCATGACTGTATTGACTCGAACATAGCCAAAATATCATTAATTTGAGATATTAAGAATGGAAGACTATTAAAAATTAAAAGCTCTCAGCTTGACATGACACGTCAATATTGATTAGTATCCGGGAAAAAATAGAGAGACAGACAGAAAAAGAGAGAAGACGCGAGAGAACAGAATAGAATGCGAAAAAACAAATAAAGAGAGGGGGCGGAGTGAGAGGGGGAGAGAAAGAGGTGGGAAAAACGGGAGAGGGGGTGTAAAATTCTTTAGGCGATGTAACCAACATATCGCTTTGGTTGCCAACAAGGATGCAATTTGCCAAATGACAGATAAAACTTACCCACCTGTGTTCTGATTTAGATTGATTGCTCCATTTATTAATTTGATCGATACGCTGAAGTATGAAAAATTGCCTAATTTTTATACCCTTTTTCCTGCTTGCAAACTAATAGCCTCGTACAATTCAGGATTGGAGTGAAAAACACATTTTGATACTTGAAGGAATGGTCATAGGTGAGCGATCTAAAATTAAAACTATTGGATTATTACGTGAATTAATTACCGTATTATTATAATCCACATCTTTGGTAAATCCCTTAATATGTGGATATCACTATTTCAGTTTATTGCTAGATTTTACAAATTTGTATATGTCATAAACATTTATGATCTGACGGATATACATGATACATGGAATGAAAAATGTTGCAGTCTTACATAAAAAAACTAATTTGATATAAAACCCATTCCAGAACAAGGACTGGGCTAAAAATGTCAGGATATAATATGAAGACCTCATTTGCAAAGGGTGTTAGGTCTATTTTTATCATCTTTTTTGTCTCAATGTATGGATTTTTAGTAGCTCTTTAAGATGATACCAAAAGAATATTGGCATTTCCATTTAAAGTGAAAAAAATGGCAAAGAAAAATCACCTTTTTTCAAGAGGTGTTAGGTCCACAAAAAAGCTTTTTGGAAAATAATATTTCAAAATATATGATGACAGGTAGATTTCTTTTATTGCCAATTTGAAAATTTCGTTTCGCATAAGAATATTGCAATAGGGGAGAATAAAACACGATTTTATGGGAGTGGACCTACATGTAACCCCTTTTGCAATCAAACTCTTCTGAAGAGCTCATTTGTCAAAAGGGGTTAGGCCCATTTTTCATAAATTTTACTGTTTCCTGTCTCAAAACCTATAGTTTTTTTAGTCGCTCTGATGATACCAAAGAAAATTCAAAATTAACATTAAAACATGTAAATAAAAGTGGCAAAGAAAAATCACTTTTTATTCAAATGAGATTGGATTCATTTCAGTTTACTTGCACAAGGGCTTAGGTCCACAATGAAAATTTTTGAAAAAATAGAAAAAAATGAAGACAGCTAAATTTCTTTTGTACCCGATTTTATGTTCACATGATAGGGTAGTGCATCATGACAATTTTTTTTCTCATAATAATAATGCAATAAGTGAGAATAAAAAACGTGATTTTTATCGGAATTTTCCAAAGTGGACCTTATCCTTTTTGCAACCAAACTGCATATTATATCTATATTTTGATGTTAATAGATGCTCTAAGATCTTATCTTTGAAATACCATTGAAAAAAAAATTGTTCATGCTTGAGCGAACACGGGACGTGTTTGTCGGGGATTCAAAAAGAGGCTTGCGCCAAAATGGCAGAAATGGGAGATTTGACCGCATAATTCGGAAATTATGGCAAAGATAATGAAAAGGATCAGAGGAAGTCTGCTGATAAGCAAGAAGTCTGACCATCATATTTATCATTTTATGCCATTTGGGTGCAAGCCTCCTTTTTTACCCCAGACAAAAACATTCCGTGTTCGCCCAAGCATGAACGAAGCTAAATTATTTTAGTGGCATTTGAAGGTTAAGACTCCAGAGCACGTATTGACACCAAAATATAAAGATCATAATTTGAAACAAAAATTTTATAGACTTTTCAAATCTGTCCCGTTTTTTTATACGCACTGTATAGTAACCCAGGGAGCCCACGGTCCGTCCGTGTAATAGGCAGCGGGTACTATCCAAAATGGGGTAGAATGGGGTCGCAATAGCACCCCAAATAAAAGGGGGAAATAAATTATGCACTTACCCTGATTATATGGATGAAGGTCTATCGTAACGAAGAATCCTGACATCGAGGCACAAACCCTCAAAAAGAAGGAAAAGTTCTGTCACGTTTGTTCTCCTTTCAAATTGTAAACAAAATGGCCGACCGATACCGAGAACGAACGCGAAATGGAGGTCTAACATTTCCTCTTTTTTTTTGAGCCTCGATGTCATGATTCTGTGTGACGATAGACCTTCATATAATCGAGGTAAGTGCATAGTTTGTTTTTGCCCAATTTATTTGAAGTGTTATTGCGCACCCTGGACTACCTTTTGGAGAATACCCAAGTCTGCCTCGTATTACACGGACGAGTCCAGGGAGCTCCGGCCCGCTTCGGGTTATATATATATATAGATGACAGTAGCTTCATGGTATCTAATCCATGATTTTGTTTGATAGGTGAGATGAATGTCAGAGCTGTTTAATGGAAACGATAAAACATAATATACCCGGGAGTGGAAGCTATAATTTGAATATTTCAGATTTCAAGGAGAATCGGCGGTTGAAAAACGGCTAATACAAGTTTAAAAGATTGGACTATTAGATCATAGTTGAGTATAATTATTTACACAGGCTAAATGCAGTTTTTCTAAGGCATTCCCCAAAAGTATTGAAAGTATTTAAGTAGATGTGAGCAACGGGGAGCACATTTTAAAGGTTAAGATATTCATATTTCCACATTCTTGCCCATAAGGCGCACAATAGCAAATCTGTTTATAACAAATGCTGCCACTCCAGGGGGTGTTTCATGAAAATTGTCATCACTATCTTAGTTGTCAGTGCTATGACTATTTCAGTGAAATCCTTGCTTTTTATAGGCTGAGAAGCTCTGCCCTCTGATTGTTACTATGGTAACGGTAGAAGAAGGACATCTTGTCAGTGCTTGACAACTTTCATGAAACGGTCCCCAGTTGTTTTGCTAAACACATTGAAAGTTTTAAAGTTTTATCTAGAGTCCATTTGTGTATTTAATTATTCCACTAACAGAGGCAAGATCACAGAGTCTCCCTTTCCCCCTTCCCACCCAATACTTCTTCGGGGTTTTTTTTTCCTTTGTATCCCCACTTATGTATGCGGCGTCTGCCCCTTCCGTCATGTTCCATACCTATTATTTCACCACTTTGCGTCTCAATCCGAAGATGGGAAAGTCCCGTGGCTCCCAAAGGCCACTGTCCGCTATCAAACGGAAAGTACGCGCATCCTCTGGGTGAATCTATGAATGCGATATTCCAAATCTAGTGCTCTATTTTAGAATTTATTTCAATGGGCATTGTTGGTAATGAAGAGAACTACTCCTCACCAATCCATTATTGGGATTTCCGATATTGTGAAGATGATGGACCGGGAGTGAGTGTTCCCCGGGGCAACAACTGTTGGGACGTCGACGGGAGAGACAGATGATCCGAGTCTGAAAAACCAGGCCGAGTCGTGGTGGCACTTCGTTGAAAAAAAAGAGATTTATGAATGTATTAATATGAACGTGCTTACGTGCATGTAAATCTATTTTCTTATCGTTTTAGTCTGAAATGAAATTACATGGTAGGTCTAAATAAAACAAATAAAGTACACAGCTTCTTCGTCTTTGGTAGAGTTATTAATAGGGCATTTTAGCTGTCACTTCGCATTCGTTTTCTATAACGCTGATAATCTTTTTATCAAAAGCCCTTGATAACATGGTAGTTTTTGTCGAATATTGGTGAATCAAAACCGCAGTGTCGTTTTGGACTCTGGACAAGGACTTTTTTTGCAATTTTTCGTCAGGTCCGAATTTCAAGACCATGTGCTATATCGGTCAACCAACTGTCGACAATGACCTCTAATCTGTACATTGTGAATCGATTGTGGCAATTTTGATAGATTCACAACGTTAAAAAGGGCGTATGCGGAGTGGATGCTAAAATACGCTATTGAAGACTTCTAAGAAACAGCACAAGATGTCACTTCATATCTTCATTAGATAGTTAAAACACTGAATCATATACCAAAGAAATCTACTTTATCATACTTTTTGTTTGCAATTACCTATGTGATATTGACCATGTCAAGTCCAAATAAAAGCATTATGTTATCTATAAGTGTGAGAGGTAAAAATATGTATGTTTTACAGCCTTGTAAAATCAATGTTATTACAGACTTTACATTATAATCCGAGAAACTATTCTTCTAAGATCCTTATGGGTACCGATACAAGAAATGAAGGCCCCATGCCACACCATTACAGGCACGAATTCAGGTGGTGGAGGAACCTCCCCAACCATCCACCCCCCCCTCCTCCGGCTTTTCTCGCAAATATCTTTTCTCAGTGTCGGGGGGGGGGGCAAAAGGAAGTATTTTCTGTTATTCAATCTTGGACCCCGGCACATAAAGGAGATGAATGACAAATTATGATAATCGGGATGAAGATGAATTTGATGATGATAGCGACGATGACAAAGACAACAAAAAGTTAGAAATTGAAATTAAAGGCCTGATACACAACCTTTCACGTCATTGACACAGTTATATGTATCATAAAATATTGGTCAGATAAAGTGAATTTTGATGCATCATCTAGATACTTAACGCTAAACATGCTAAAGGTAACAAAATCATATTCAAAAATTAAATCTTAAATATTGTTCCTCAACACAATCATTTTTCTTGTGCCCATACATCACAAAACACATCACCGGTACTGCAAACCATCTATACAAAAGCTCAACTGAAAATTATTCATAGCTTGATTTCCTATTTCGAAAGCTGTTACATTCCCTCCCCAAGCTTTATTTTGACGTGATCTATAGAGACTTGTCTAGTTTGTATTGGTACTAAGAAGCATGATGATACCGTTTCTACCCACAGGGTTGTCGAAAAGAAGAGACAGAGGGCTCGTGGGATGGCACCCCGTGATGATGATGATTCAATAAAGATAATTAATAGAGCGAAAAAACGCTCCAAGAGCATTTCATCACAGCGTCAAGACAATAATAAAGGAATAGGAAAATTAAAAGTAATGGAAGCTGAAAAGAGAAGAAGATGGGGCTGAAAGGAAGGAATTTTAGATGAGTTAAAGCGCTTTGCCATCGAGATCAATTTTGATGCCGTATATCAATGTTTTCCTTGGCATTTTTTCCTGAGCGTTATTTGAGTTGGATTTTTTTTTTTAAATAATTTAGCTTTGAAACAAATCAACAAAGAGAAAAACCACACTGACATTGGCAATTACCCGTATTTTGACTAGCTTTTACAAAGGAATCTCCATACGACATGTATGATGAACCTAATTTTTCTCCCAGTAGGGTTTTTCTAAGTTTGCTCTTTAGACAGAATCCTCTCCACGGCTACATCTACCAGATATCAATAAATATCATTTATCTCAACCCAGACAAAATACACGAGAGGCGAGTAAATGCAGTTTCCGTGGAGTTTAATAAATTGTTTCTGAAAATCATCTTCCAAATAATGTATACCGAAATCTAAAATGATGTGGCATCAAATAAAGCCAAAATAATATAATGCAAGAATGCAGGTTAGAATGAATAACATGAAACAAAACATCTTGATGTTGAAAAATTAGTGGGGGGTAACAAGGGGGTGGAGGAGGGAAAAATACAGGAAGTATGTGGCACAAAACAGGTGAATTGACATAAAAGATGCTTTCCACTCGACTCCACGAAGAAGAATGCTAACTTGTTAGAAATTGGATTTTGCCCCCTCCCGAAATTACCACGTCAGCTAACGCGACGTAGCATCTTTAGCCACGCCTCCTTGTGATGTCCGAACTACCAAAATTCGCAATGCAACATTTTTTGGGCCACGCCTCCTCGTGAAGTCCAAAAAAATACCATGTTTGGCATCGCAACATATCTCCACCAGGGCAAAGGAATTCGCCTGACCAGGCCCCTTCCTTGTAAACACCTGTTACGTACCGCTGGCGAGATATGTTGTTGTCCAGCTAGTCTGACCTGAGATAACAGTCCTCTCATTAACTCGCTTTGCGCGTTAAGAGGTATTAAGACAAAAATCGTTAAAACTGTAGTAAGCTCAGGATACCTAGTCGTGGCTGTGATTAAGTGGGTGCTTTGCCCAATCGCATGACTGGCCTAGCATAGACCAGTACGTAGTTACTTCATGGACAACCTTGGTCAAATGACCAATTTCTTTCATTATGATAGTCAGATTTCAAAGCAAGATATTACGTACGTTTGCCTTACATAGCAGGTTGAAGAAATTGAACAGACCAGGTAACTAGAATAACACTTCAGTGAACACTTTATGAAGGTATTTTTTGCATTCCTACTTTGAATGCAAATCATAGCATGTTGCACAATGTATTTGGCAAACTGTGAAATACCAGTCGTTCGTGGACGCATTGTTGTTTTTTGTGGATGTAAATGAAAACCACAATTCAAGAGAATATATGAATAATCAAGACACCAAGTTGGTGCTTATCTCATTTGATTTTAAACCACCGTGTCACTTTAGTACAAATGACCTTTCTCTGATCATGCGTAGAATCTTTTGATCATGCGCAGAAAGGAACTACGAACTGGCGTATTTAAAGGGGGTATCTCACTGGGCTTGAAACTAGTTCGCGACTAGTTCGCGACTACAAATTTTGCTAGTTGCAGAGACGTCTCCGCGACATCTCTGAGACGTCTCATGAAAATTACAGAGTCTCCGAGGAGTCGCAAGAAGATTAAACATGTTTAATATTTTTGGAGACTGTTTCTAGTCTCCGCGACGTCTGCGAGAAGTCTCCATCAGTTGCTGCGACGTCTCGGAGACTAATGATATCCGCGACTGCTGAGACGTCGCCGCGATGTCTCCGCGATGTCTCAGAGACGTCTCAGAGACATCGCGAAGACCTGCTGGAGACCAAAAAAAAAATTATAATACATTGCGGAGACGTCTCCGCGACACTTCTTCACACTGTTTGACCCACTTCAGAAACCACGTGACTGAACGCGTGCTGATATCCCTCCTCCTGCTCCAAGTCAGGTGTATGATCTTTCAAACGTTCCATTGAGACGTCTCCTTGGTGAGAGCGCAAGCCATTTTTGTCTCCGAGACGTCTCCGCGACTGCAGCGACTGATAAGTTGGAGACTGTCGCGGCGACGTCTCCGTTGGTGAGATAGGGCCTTAAGAATCAGGGTCTTATGTTGATATGTTGGTTATACCTACATGTACATGTATATTCGAGAGCCCATTTCCATTGACATTCGGTTTCTTATCGTTTCACTTATACTGCGGTATAGATGATCAGCAAACAATGGCAAAGATCTGACCATGAAACCCCCTCCATCATTATCCCGCCCACCCGATACTTGAGCAGCCCCATTCCGATCCAACCCTCCAAAATCAAACACTTGCACGGAGGCCCACGCACACATTCAACGACGTTTCCACTTTTTTTTCTTAGAGCACGACGCGAAATTCCATTTTTTTTGTTCATCTGAAAAATCCTAAGTAACCCTATGGATATGGACTCCGTTGTGACACAGTCAGATAATATCATTACTGTTTTGTTTGATTCTTTCCTCCCTGAAATCTTGGAAATGATTATGATGATTGTGCACATTACCCCCATGAGTCCCAATCAATTTGGGTAATGCACCCCCCCCCCCCCACACACACACACACACACACCGCCCATGGACACAGTGCATTATTAAAAAAATGAGGTGTTTTGATGTTTAGAAAGAAATCACAATCGCGTACGTCTGTAACGGCAAATTATGGCAAACCGATGATGAAAGACTAATCAAATTTATCGATTAAAAACAAATGTTTTCAGTTATGTTTGCATACCGCTTGACGCTGTATATGATAATGGAGAATCGAATCGCTGTCGTATTCATCGTCTATAAACACGGGGGAATTTCGAGAATGATAATTACATCTCATTTTCAAACTAGCTGCTTATTTGATTTTAAAGTTTTGGTCTGCTTTGACTGTCGGGGGAGCTGATTGAATAAGCTGTTCTGAAAGCGCCCATAACATGAACTGAATGTGGTTTCCTTGTCTTAACCCCTCTTATTAAGACCATGCATTTTGATAAGAGGATCTGTTTTAATTAAAACAACTTCACATAATTTACAAGCTCATCTCAGTGGCAGATCCTTGAATCTCACACAGAGGGGGAGGGGGAGCAAATTTTTAAACAGATATGGCACAGGAGACAGTTTTCTTAGATTTTTAAACATGATATATAATATCTAGATTATGCATGTAATTCAACTGGCAAAAAATATGGAGGAGGTTTCTGTCCCATACGCGCCCACAGGATTCGCCACTGCATAATTATCATCTTGTGCACATTCGGCCGCATACATAGAATGTAAACCGTGATGTAAGCTTTGGGTGAACTCCTTTTTCTTTCGGAATACCTCGTGTTCTAAGAGGAGTTAACCTACTGATATTAACACCGAACCCCCTTCAGATATGCATGTTCTCCCACGAGGAAGCGATTAATGGTTCAAGTTTGTTTTAAGTGAGTCAACAAGAGACGCCATTCGGCACTCTTGATGTCCTACATTCGTCGCTTCTTTTTTCTGTGGGCGAAGGGATATAACCTTTTGAAAAAAACGGATATAGCAATTCGCCACGAGAACATTGAGATATCATGTATTGTGAAGGTGTTGACGGGGAGTTGACGCAGGGATCATTTTCATTAGAATTTGCCCATTGTTTCAATGCTGAATAGCTAGTAAATTAACTCAATAGTAAGCGTGTAGATTATTGACTTTACCCAACTTTTGTGGATTAGGTTGTGTGTTGATGTGTGTGTGTGTGTGTGTGTGTCGTGCTGAAACATTCAGTATACCAACTTATTTACATGTAATATTCCAAGTGTCAGCCAGATGGGACATCATTCGAAATTTGTAAATATATTTTGGGGTATGTTTTTTTTAAAGAAACGTTGTTTTCATCTTTGCAAAGTAGCCTATTTCAGCCCTCCCTTCCACCCATCTGTTTTGGGGTTTTTGTTTTTTTTGCTTGTGTGGCTGTGTGCTTCTTACCAATACATAAGCATCCACCCACGCGCACATGCCTTTAAACGCTCACCCTCTAAACACACACACACTACTCACCACGCACAATCATAGACATCCTAATCAACGTTACCCACACCATAAACCTACTGATAGATCCATGTTCACACTGGGACTTATACCCTTATATATGAAGACAAAATTACACTCTAGACACACACCCACTAGGTTTCTTCTGCTCTCGTTAGATCCATCCCGCACGCGGTTACACTTCGTAATTCCGAAGCTTCGTTATTCCGAAGGTTCGGATATTTTGAAGGTTCGTTATTCCGAAGGTTCGTATATCCGAAGGTTCGAAATTCCGAAGATTCGTTAATCCGAAAACGAAATGAGGTTCGTAATTCCGAAGGTTCGTTTGTCCGAAAACGAAATGAGGTTCGTAATTCAGAAGGTTCGTTAATCCGAAAACGAAATGAGGTTCGTAATTCCGAAGGTTCGTTAGTCCGAAAACGATATGATTAACAAACCCTTTTACGTTTTCGGATTAACGAACATCGAGGTATAGGCAATTTACGTGTTTCGGAATTACGAACCTTCGGAATTACGAAGTGTAACCCATCCCGCACACCTCTCTCGATCTCTCTCTCACACACACACCGTCTATCCCTATCGCTTTCTGTATTTCAAATCAGTTGCTCCTTCCTATCCCCCCCCCCCCTCTCTCTCCCTCTCTCTCTCTGTTCTCTTAAATAACTCTCATACCCATACACGCACCCGCTTACTAATCTCACTTCCATTTCTTTCCCCTTTCTCTTCAGTCAATGCATCCTTTCTAACCCTCTAGCATCATCTTCAAAGGATTGCGTCATGACACTTTCCCTGATCTCCCGATGCCCGTTTCTCTCCGGTAACCCAACCACCTTGACTCGAGAGGTGGGGCATTAGGGAAGAAACGAACACCCAATGGCGAGTGCCCATCTCCCCAAGCTACGGCTAATCTTACCGTGTCTAATCGATGACATCGGTCATCCTGCTCGGGCGATTAGGCGAAGATAAAGTCGTCTTCCATCCCCCACATATCCATACGCAGGGAAAGGAATACAGATTTAAGCAGCATATTTGTATCATCGAATTTAGATGTATCTTGTTTGTTACACTCTAAAAAATGTTAGCCAATATTGGGTAACATTTGAACATGCATGTTTGTTGGGTAAAAAGATATTTTGTAAATTTTACGCAAGAATCGCTTTGAAACTTACCGTTCACACATGCATTTAGTCCAATATTGAGTGAAAAACTTACCCAGCAAACATTTACCTTTATTCATAATACTAGGAACATTTTTACTCTCTGTTTTTAGTGTGTATGAATCATCCAGATTTGCAAAGATTTCTTGTTCATCTTGAATCAATGAATGGGGGGAGACATCTAACAACGTCCATATCTACTTTAGATTAGATCGAAATATTTTGGACGGATGAATGACCAAGGCTCAGCAAAACCTGACGGAAGCCATTGCACCGCAACGCAGAATGCTTTCAAGAACATAGAAATCGAATTTGCCAAATACCCTTATGACAAAGAGCAACCAAGAAGGCTTTGTCGAAAATTGGTTCCTTATAAACAGCTGATCATCCTGGACTCTGGACAAACGACATAATTATTTGGAATGGAACTGCTGTTCCCCGTTCACCACATCTCGACAAAGACGAAGAAACTGTTCATTGCCATTTGACGAACGTTTTCAATGCATTTTACTCTATTATTCAATTCGGTCTGCGTCCCGGTGCGAAAACTACATATTAAGTATTATCGACATGGCCTGAATACAATCCATTTCTTCCGAATTTCCTTCTTCTGTCCATTTCGTTTCTATTGTGTAGTAACAAAAATGGAAAAAAAATGCAAGGACCACTGGGTAGTGGCATTCGAACAATCACGGTTGGTGAGTTCTAAATGCCAGCTCTTTGGAGCGCAGGTGTCTCGTCTTACAAGTGATTAAGCATCGGATCTAGTCTATACTTTCTTATTATGTATTTATCATCTTTTTCCTAGATAATATATTCCCACATGAACACTTACCCTCCCGCACCCGCATTATACACCCACGTCCTTACACTCTCGCAGTGTAGTCGCACCCGATGACCAAAGAATGCCCAAAACACTTTGATTCCGCTTCGAAACACTTCTCGACCATAGCCTATTCTCTGAAACCATTTGGATTCATTATCCCACTGCGAATGGCCGATATTTCAATAATGCCAATACTAGTAAAGTGCTTTCCATAAATAGTTGTAATAAAAACCGTGCAGTAAGGAAAATTATCGGGTAAAAGGAAATAGTTCTAAATGCAGAACGAGATGATTGGGGAATTCATTTATTTCCCCCAATAATCTCGTATCTCTAAACGCCTCGTCCGGCTTGATTCGGCCGTCCTGGATTCGCCCATGGCTTGAGGGCATACCGTGTCTGTGATCTCATAGAGCCGTTGACGTCTTAAATTTGATCGCAAATGTTTGCTTTACCCTTTTGATTTAGCTGGGTCATTGTGTTTTCAGCCGAATCCTCTGGGGGACGGAGTGAAGAGAGTGATGTCATGATACCCTATAGTCGGGATGCCCTCTTAGATTGCGGGTTCAATTTTTAAAGGTCTCAGAGCCGTGCGGCGACTGTTCAACAATTTATCAGAAGTTTGATCACGCCAATGCCTCGATCAGCCTAAGCGCGGTAGGAAAGGATACATTTAGGACAAAGATAGCCTTTCACCTTCAATTTGAATTGATCCATGAAACAATTTATACATCAGATACAATCCCACATTGATTTCATCAACCACTCAATATCATAAAGATACCCCCTTCCGATGTTGTTGTTTTTATATATTTATTCCATTATTATTTCAGAGAGCAATTCTGCCCGACGCATGTCTGTCACACTGCTAGGAATTTTATCGTTCTTGACACCTTTAGCACCCGAATACGCGCACATTATAGTGATTACCATGGTTTTGGTAGGCCAAAATGGTACAACCTATGCCAAAAATAACTGGTCGGTTGGCCCTCGGAAGTGGTCGGTCTCAACTCTTAAACAACTTTCTCTTTGACAACCAAACTGGATTTTGAAGGGACAGGGATTTAGGAGAATCGAAATAAAAAAGAACAATAAGACATTGCATTCGCGATCGTACGATTTGTTGGCAATATCAGAAAGATGGATGGCCATTTTTTCCATCCCTGCCTCTACAGAGTTACGTAATTTTACTTTAGGTTAATTGAAATCAATATCACCCCTCATCTAAGTTCTATCAAATCTCTATTTATAATGTTTGGAACGTCCGTCATATCTCACTCTCACAAATTACAACGAACGTCTATTTTGGTTCTGAATGATTTGAAATTAAAAAAAAAACGCCAAAGCGTTTTTTATAATAAAGTTTGCAAAGCGTTAGTACAATTTGTCGCTTGGCTTCCATTGGTATCCAAACGATGTATTTCTTGATGCTTTACTATCATAATCAATGTAACTTTTTGACTGCTTGACAGTGGTCGAGAAATTAGTATAAAGTTGTAATTACAAAATTGCGGATATGTTCTAAAATCGATATCGTGCGCTCTAGTATCTGCCATTCCTCGTTTTCTCCACCCCTCCCTCTCTCATATCCTCTCCCCTTGTCCATGTTTCTCATGCTGCCTAGTTCTGTCTCTCGTTTCATTTCTTATTTGTTCTCACCCACCTACCCCTTCCCCTCTCTCCCGCGAGATCTAGTTCAACTAATAGACGAAAGTAAAAGATCAGGAATCGCCCCTGGAGCCACTCGATTTGAGGCTCATATTCATCGCGTGAAACAGAGAAACAGAATGAAAATTGTAAGACAGGATGAGCGAAAATTCGTGACTAAAATGAAACCTAGGGCAGGCAGAATCTTGACAGCCCAGGCGTTTTTCCCCCTGAATTTGAGTCCTTTGACAAATCCTGTCTGATTTCGATCATTTCTCCAGGGATCCACATTTCAGGAATTACTCAGTGATTTTTCTTTCCTTGGTTCCCACTTTCTATCCTCCCTCCCTCACTGCATTTTTCTGTTTTCTATTTCTCTATTTCCCACTCCTGTATCTCTCTCTCTCTCTCTTCCTTTGTATCTCTCCGTTTCTCTTTTTACCTCGCTATATTCATGATCTCGAGCTCTTCATCATTCTGTGCCTCCCTCATCATCTTCTCTCTTCCTCGCTGCCCCATCCCGCTCTCTCTCTCTCTCTCTCTCTTTCTTAAAACTCTTTTAATTCGTTCGTTATCCTATTCTAACTCTAATACCTCTATAACAAAATCGATCGATTGTCGAATGTGACGAATTCTCTCGTATAAGAGGATACGCATCTGCCAGAAAACGAGCTCATGAATTGATATCGTATTCTTTCCGTCGTTCAGTGTGAAGGCTCATTGAGGATCTGTTGCACTCACTGCTGGCCATCGAAGCAGTCTTAATGGCGTCCGTGGGCATGATAGAGGTGGATTGATGTCTGTATTTAAAAAGGCGAGACAGCAACACCGTCTGTGTCAGGTAAAAAGATGGTTTTAGCTCAGCGATGTAAGGGGGATTCGAGAACAGTGTTTGTCAAATGCCCGCAATGACAAAGACTTCAGAGAGACTTTGTCGAAAATTGTTGAATCAAAGCAGCAAGTTAGTCCTTGATTCTGGTCGCACGATCAATTTCTTCATCAGCCCTGAAACCAGGGCTCCGTAACACAAAAGTTTGCGATGAATCGCAAATATGAAAGAAGCGCACTGATTGGTTCCTGGTCAGAAGTTTAAACCAAATGCGCGTGTAACGTTTATATTGATTGGTCAGTTCATTTAGCGATTGATCGCTAATCTTTGTGTTACGGAGCCCAGGACAAAACTGCTGTTCCGGTTCACCAACTTAGACATAAACTGCTTAATTCTAATTTGTCATTATTGTAATAATAATAATAATAACGTCGAGCGTTGTGGCCCATTGGATAAGTCTTCTGACTTCGAAACAGAGGGTTGTGGGTTTGAAACCAAGCCATTGCGAAATTTCCTTCAGCAAGAAATTTATCCATACTGTGCTGCACTCAACCCAGGTGAGGTGAATGGGTACCCGGTAAGATTAATTCCTTGAATGCATGAGCGCTGAAAGGCAGCTCGAGCTGAAGCCGGGGTAATAATGATAATAACAACGCGCCTCGGAATAGAATATTTCTAGATAGATGGCGCTAAATAAATGCCTATTATTATTATTATTATTATTATTATTATTATTATTATTATTATTATTATTATTATTATTATTATTATTATTATTATTATTATCATTATTATTATTATTATTATTATTATGATTATCATTATTATTATTATTATTATTATTATTATTATGATTATCATTATCATTATTATTATTATTATTATTATTATTATTATTATTATTATTATTGATATTCCGCATTTATATAGCGCTTAACACATCGCGATGCATCGTAACGACGACGTCTCTAAGCGCTTCACAGATATATTACCCCGGTCATCAGATCCTTGCATACCCGCATACAATGCATGCCTCTTCTCCACTCCCTGGGGAGCCATCCAAAAAGGGTTTCAAGACTCAATTGCTAAGCATACTACCGGGTGCCTATCTAACACCTGGATGGAGAGTGGCAAATGGTGGATTGACGCCTTGCCAAAGGACGCTGGGCCATGGTGGAATTCGAACACACGACCCTCTGATTACAAGGTGAGAGTCAGAACCGCTACACCACTGGCAACTGACAATACCTTTGCATTTCCCGTACATCGGAGAGCAAACAATTCTTATTGGAGAACTACAACGTGGGAAACGCGAGAACGTCAATACTACTATAGAATTCAATCGAGAATACACATTTTTTTTCATGTTTGTGACGCATTAGATTAAGACGAGAGTTGCGTTGCCTGGTTGTTCCTTACCCTATTTTCCTGAATAACGACCTGAAAATGCAGAATACAGAGAACGGTATCACTGACGCATACGCGGAAGAGGAATTGATATGGTTGATCAGTTTTGTTCCATGTTATTGACGTATTTAGCGTTCCTTTGAAATTTCTCGTCCAGTCACGCATATTGATATATTGTCTGATTGAAGTTGGAAGTAACTGGGCAACACGAAGTCATTTTTTTTCGAAATATGAAAAAGAAAGTTTTAAAAAATGTGAATGTATAATCTGTGTTTTGTTATCTTTAAAGTGTTCACGTGCATTCTTGATGAAATGTTAACAGTCCTAGGAATTTATTTGCAAAGCAGATCGATCTTTATTTTCCAAAATGGGACTGATGTATATTGAGGATAACATCACGTTAAATCATCTTTGCTGAATTGTTTTCTTCTAATATTACTGTTTTGAATTCTATAAGAATGAAAATCTTTCTAAAAATATATTGTTTATGAAGTTGATTTTCTTACAATGTTCATAAATTCAGCCTTCTACTATAAGACTACTTAAGGCGACCGCACACCTTACGATTGGTCTGCGACCCGATTTTAGAATAAAATATAGTAGGATTTGATGCTAACACTGCGACTTGGAATATCTTACTGTGTAATGTTCTAAATCATCGTACGAATACCAATGTAAAAAATCTGTGACTATGCTTTTATCCTTCTTAGAATAAAAGCGAATTTAATATCTAGTCGTAATGACGTCATAGCAGTCGTACGATTGGCTACGATTTGAAACTAATTTGGCCTTTACTCCGAAATAAAGGCTTGCAATCTTTCACAATTGTTATATTAGTATTCTTTCAATTAATTCAAGCCTCAAATAAAATGATATGTTCCATTCACATTTTCAGAAAAATGAGCAAAATGCGATTTGTTCCAAAATCGGATCGCAAGCAGTCGTAAGGTGTGCGGTGGGTCTTATACAGACTTATTTCTTTACGAGCGTCTGCAAGTAAAGTAATTTACGATGAGGAAATCTAAATATATATTCCCGGGAATGAAAAGAAATAGATGTTTGCATTTAATAAATACTTCACCACATGGATACGAACAACAAGAAAATAAATCCATACTTCGTGGAAGAATGACAAAATGGTTAACTATTTAAAGTGTAGTGAAATGTTATGCCGACTGTACTATTGACATTGGACTGCAGGATGTTAGCATTGGATAATGGCCAAGTCTTTTCCAAAAACGTTAACTTATATATCATATTTTTGTTTTCCCCTTCTCCCTTCTCTCCCTCTTTCTTTCTGTCTCTCTTCCTTCTTTCTTTATCTCTCTCTTTTCCAATACTAAATACCCGATACAGATATTTGTCAACGACAGCATTCAAGCATGGCGAGGAATTCAACTGGACAGTTACAGTAAATATTTTGCAATATCTAACAGTGTATCCGGATTCCTATTCCTGGAAGGACGAATTAACGAGTGATCGCCTTCACTAATTGGACGATATAATTCTATATATCATGGACACAAATCATTTTGTATTTGAGATTCATCGATGACAAGAGGATTGGCTGGTGTATCTTGAAAACTGCAGATTCGGTGTACAAGCATTCAGGAATGTGAGGGCAGAAGTATACGTCGAGAAAGCAGGGGGCAGGCGAAATTATTCCATCGAGTGACATTTGTTTACGTTAAATGACAAATCGGGGGGTTGAAAAAGCCCAGAAAATGCGATCGAGGCGTGATCATGAACCTAAGATATCGTAATCGTCTGAGTATTCTCTTTCCAAAAGTAGCCGCGCCGGAAGACTATACGCGACTGCGTATCATCGCAGAGATCTTTCGCCTCTCACAATTCATTCTGATGCCTGCAGGCTCCACATTGGCAGAGCTCTTTCGCGCGATTTTTTAATGAGAGAAGTACCGTCTGTCTTCAAATATCGGCTGCGATGACAACAGCGAAGGCTGATCTCATTCTCCGTCTCCTCTAATTGAATGATTCTCTCCGCTTTGATCACAATTAAATGTGGAGTTAATTCGATTCGCTACGACGCGGTATTTATTTTGCAGAAGGGCGAAATGTGACTTAGCGAAATCTTAACAACTAATAAATGACTGCAAAAGCAAGATAGCGAACAAGCGGCGGCAACGCCTAAGACGCATTTTGGAGGCTGTGATAACTTTGTGGATTTACCAAAAGACTTTCAGACGGACTTGTATTTGTATATGGAAAGCTATTGACTGATGTTCAGCATGTCTTGCCGTTTATTCCCAGTAAAAAGAAAACCAAAGCTTACGATAGCGCTTCAAATTACTTTCTTCGACTTAGCGTTGGTGTGTTACATTTGTTTCTATTGAGTTGATCGCCGCAGTTTTCTTCATCGAGACAAATTAAGCTTAAAATCGGAATACGCATCAGTTTATCATTTTGTATTCATGATAAAGGGCAAAATATAGCTGCTATAATCACTCCGGAGTTTCGAAGATTTGTAAAAGATTACTTTTGAAATATGTCTTTTGACAAATTTGCAATGAAAACTCAATGAATGTCAATGAGCTATCTTCGCGTTTTGGAAGCATGTGGCGATGCTTTTGATAATTACATCTTAGATCGTCTTGTCAGACACAAGTGCAATTTTGATGCTTAACGTTCAGTGACAAGGATTACGAATGCTTATTACCAGCTAAGATATAACTTTTGTTGAGAAGTGCTTTCGAAGTCGTTTATTTAACAAAACGGATCAATTGGAAATATATTTTAAAAGAGGAGGTGCACGACAACATCCAACGTTCGCAGGAAATCTGCTCCAATCGTCAGCTCAGTGCTTTGTAAGACGGGAAGTGTTATCTGGATTGAAGGTAAACACATCCCATATCAGCACAATGCCGCTCAATCAATACGAGCCAGGTGTCCACTCGTTCGACATGAATGCAACGTATAGACTAATGGGTGGAAGCACTTCTACCCAAGACAATCAAGGTTTAGGAGTGTTGGTGTATGATGTAGGTGGGACAAGTCCGTCCGTTGTGATCAACCGAGGGGTTAATGCTTCCTGTCCAGAGTTTGGTGAAGCTTGGAAGTGGGCGCCGGTTGTTTGGAATTGGTTCAACATTCTGCGATTGAGTCTGACCCTTGCTGGAATCCTGGGAAACTCTTTGGTGATTATAATACACAGTAAGTCGCAGAGTGTGCGCGGGACAGACCGATTGATAGCAGGACTGGCAGTGGCTGATCTTCTATGTTCCGTCTTCTTCACGCCAATCCCCAGTGCATCCAGGTTGTCGAACAATTGGTTGGGTAACATCTATTGTAAGTTTGTCTTCTCCAATGTTCTCGTTTGGATTCCATTCATAGCGTCCATGTACACTCTATGCATGATATCGCTCGAACGATTTTTCGCCATCGTCTACCCGTTCATATATCGTGCAAAGATAACCCCTTCCCGGATCAAGTATGTCTTCATTCCTATATGGGTGCTAGCATTTATCGTGAACATAGGTAGCTTCGTTGTCAACATGGTGCATCCAGAATCTTGCGTGTGTGTCGTCCATTTTCCAACCCATATTGGTAAGATGATGCAAGGTGTTCTCCTGTTCATCACCGAATACGTCATACCTATTGGCATCATGCTCTTCGCGCACGTCAGGACAATACGGGAGTTACACACCGAGGCACGTGCCCTAAAAGACAATCGCATGGATTCCTCCAGGATAACCCTCAATCTGCTTCAAGCGCGGGAAAGGGTCCTTCAAATGCTCTTTGTCGTGGTAATGACGTTCATAATCTGCTGGACTCCGGACCAGCTGTGCTATCTATTTTACAGTATCGGTATACTTGACGAGGACTTCCTCCACAGTCGTCTCTACATGGCGTTTATCCTCCTGGCCTATGTTAATTCTTGTGCCAATCCCTTCATATATACAGCCAGGAACCCAGAGTTTCGGCACGCCCTCAAGGTGTTGTTCAAGAAGGCTGCCAGGGTGCAGCAGGTCTTCAACACCTCAGAGTGGGTGCATGATAGAACTGATGATATCCTGAACGATGTTGGGAATGGGACTGTAGTCGAAAGTAGGGTATGATGTTAAACTTAAAGACAAAAAAAGATTAGTCTATCATCCAGGCCTGAAATAATTTATCATAATTTCAATATGAATTATTCCTATTTTTGTAACAAAATTATATTGGATTCATTTTCATATGCTGCAATGTTAGGTGATATTTCTATGTTCTTTTGTACGTTTTAATTTGCCGGTAAGACAAATCGCCAGGAGGTTATGTCGAGATTTTTTTTTTCCTGCGTGGTAACTTTGGTTGAATAGTATTGCTCGGATCCAACTCAACCGTTTTGTGAGAAATAACAAAATGTAGGCAAGTAAGGTTTATTAAAGGGGAATGAAACCTTTGGAATGGGTGATATTGTGTCGAAACAGAAAAATCAAAGAAACAAAAAAGCCAACGAAAGTTTGAGAAAACAATCTGACAAACAATGAAAAAGTTATGAGCATGTGAATATTGCAATCACAAATGCTATGGAGATCCTCCTTTTGGCAAGGCAAAAATGATGTGTGATGTCATATGTGAGAAACTCTCCCTTTGATGGACTATAATGCCCCCTAAATGTCTCTTTTTGCTTTTTCCGATGGTGATACAAACTCTTTATCCATGATGTATTCTTTAGAAATCTGTATTACATGCCCTCCCATAGAAAGAACACATGATCTACTGATAGATGTGATACAAAAGGCAATTTTAGTGAAATATATACTAGAGTAATTGGGAGAGTTGTTCACAAGTGACATCACACATCTTTGTCACATTGCCATTAAGAGGATCTCCATAGCATTAGTGATCTCAATATTCAAATGCCCATAACTTTCTCATTATTTGTCTGATTTTTCTCAAACTTTTGTTGATCTGTTTTTTTTATTATTCTGTTCCCACACAAGCTATCTTGTTCTAAATGTTTTATTCTCCCTGAAGATTTGAACAAAGAACTGACATGAAGAATTGTATATTAAACCAAGTTTCGGCTTTTTTGGTGACTTTGAACACATCATTTAAGGTATTCTCTCACTTTTAGCCACAGTTCTAATATCAACATTAAGTAAATTTAACTTGTTTTATCTTTTCTCTTTCCATATACATTTTCTTGATTAAAGTTTGAAAACCGAAAATATGAATTATCCCTTACCATTCTTAATGAATGCGTGTAGGCTATGAAGCAGTGAAAATATAATACTTCATGGGAACGCCCCCCCCCCCATTTCATACATACACCTTTATTTTACAAACTGAAATCAGATTTTGTGGAAACCACAAACAATAGCAGTTTCCATACAGCAAAGAAGAACCCCCGATCCTGTACATGGCTCTCACCGACTACAAAAAAATCTTCTAAGACCCCTGCAAGTAATCTTTTTCGTAGCCACCAGCCAGACTAGGAAAACCATGGAGAAAGTCTCATTGCCACGATTGATACCATTAACAAAACCATTCTAAGATTTCTACAAGATGACAGTCTAGACCTGGACATTCGATAGGTTGGGCATGTCGCGTTAAACTTCAGCATCTGCCCCTTCAAGTCATACACGGAAAGGGTAGACGCAAAAGTCAATATAGTATGAAAGGGATTCCGTCCAAGGCAATCTGTGCTTATGACTTCAACCTATGTTACTTAATATCAACCGTGTGTTGTTATGATCCAAATGCTTCTTTATGTCGGCTCATTGCATCTGGTTAGGATTTCGTTTTGATGAAGGAATACGAGATCTGTTCAGACACTTCGAAATATCTTCCGGTGGGATCAAATTACCCGTTGGCCACAAAACGTTATACAAATGCAGATCATTAATACAAACCTTTCTCTTTTTCTCTCCTTACATTTTTATTTTGTGATCTTTCACAAACACTGTACATATTCTTTCCACAGATACATACTCTTTTCGAATTTCAGTGATTTGTTTCTGAAACGAACTGCTCGTTACCAGATCTGCTGATTGCACTTTGTCACTACAACCCCGATAACCATGCAGTACCAGGTTAAAGTTTAGTGCACTTTCCGACTGGCGTTCGGCGAAGGTTGTATACAGTTATTTGGAGAAACAGCATGGTTTAATACATTATTTTTAAAAAGTCAAATACTGATTCCATCGATATTTGGAACAAAGTACCTATATTAACCATGTTAACAAATTGCTAACAAATGTTCATCAAAGAAATATGAAGTCATCCCCAGTATTAGAACAACAGGTTTGGCTCTAGCAAAACAGAAAGCCACCCCCTCCCCCCATCCTCAATAGGAAGCCATTGTAGGTCAATTCTAGCAGTATCGGCTCTACTAACCAAGATAATCATGCGATGAACCATGATATTAATCAGTTATTAATGCGAAATCCATGAATATCATGTATTATCCAAGTTACAGAGCATCAATAAATTGGGAACCAAATTATTGGGGTTTTTCCACGTCAGGATTCTGCAATGATCTGCATTTGAATGTACCACGTGTACTGTGGAGGGGAGTTTCCGAACAGCTTAAATAAACATAAGTAACATCGCCATATTTATTTAACCATCCATCTGTTGTTATGTAATTCATCTATGTAATTTTGGGCATCGACAGCCGATAAGTTTCCACAAGATGCACAAACCCTCTGAGGCTCGTTCAAATGCCAATGTGTCTCATTCTACTGTTTTAGCGACCGCGTACGTTTCGCCCAATATAATGTCTCTAATCATGTGATCGGGGTATAAATTATCTTCGTCAGGAACATCGGTCACAGGACCATGATCTAGAAGAATAAATCAACTGAGGTTGATAAACCCAGGAATGTCAGGGGTTTACCTTATGTTGCCATTTACTTGAGGACATTGACATTGAAACGGTGATGGCATGATGACTCGTAAAATAGTATACAGATTTTAAAGATCGTGCATTAAAGGCATCTTTGAATGTGATGTCTTTTTCGTTCAATCAATGGACGGACAGAAACAATGAAGATCAATGTCCTCTAGTTCAAAATAGGTTTGCATCAACATAATCATTGCAAGGTTGACAGTAGGTAGGACTTTGTAAAAGGTTTATAATCTTCAGCCACCCGAATAGGTCAATGGTTAAACACACCGGGTAAAACAAACTTGGCAAGTGTGTAAAAAAAAAAAAAGATATCAAGCACAAAGCAAAAAAGAGCCAAATCAGCCACAGTGTAAAGTTCCACTGTCCACTTTAAAAACCGCGGCCGGAAAGAAGTCAAGGTCAATGAACAACGATCAGATACATGTACGTGTGAAGTCGAACGTATCTGAAGATGCATTCATTTTCTATAATAAGGGAGAAAAGAAAGGGCTTTATATATAAATATACCCCCCCCCCCCTCCTCGATGTACTATTTCGATGGCGCTTTTTTACATTGACAGAAGGTATGAGATAAAAGAAATTGTAGGCACAAACGTGTTATTTTCTTTCTTTTTTAACATTAAATGGAATTACGCCATGATGGCTATCTACTTTATAATGATGTCTTGACTATATTTGGCACCAGTGAACGGATAACATATACCTTTGTGTTTCTTTTTCTCCTAATAATGATTCTGAATACTAATACTGCTACAACCACTGTACTACTACTACTACCACCACCAACAACAACATTAGTTCCACTACTACTACTATTACTACTACTACAACAACTACTACTACTACTACTACTACTACTGCTACCACCACCTCCACTACTAGTACTACTACCACCACCATTATTTTCACTACCACTACTACTATTAGTACTACTACTTCTACCAATACTACTGCTACTACTACCGCCACTTCTACTAATACGGCCACCACCACAAGGGGCAGAACGTGACCCGGAGGAGACTGACAAGCATTGCAGGGGCACTGTATTGTTTGTGAACAATGTTATGCCCCTCCAATGATTCGTCTCCTCCGGGTCACGGTCCGCCACTGACCACCAATACTTCTACTGCAACCACCATTATTTCCACTACTACTACTACTACTACTACTATTACTACTACCAATACTACTAATACTACCACTATACTACTAATACTGCTACTGCTACTGCTACTACTACTACTACTACTACTACTACTACTACTACTACTACTACTACTACTACTACTACTACTATTACTACTACCAATACTACTAATACTACCACTATACTACTACTACTACTACTGCTACTGCTGCTACTACTACTACTACTACTACTATTGCTACTACTACTACTACCACCACCATTATTTCCACTACTACTCCCACCAATACTACTATTACTACTACTACTACTACTACTACTACTACTACTACTACTACTTCTTCTACTACCACTACTACTACTGCCACCACCATTATTTCCACTTCTACTACCAATACTACTACTGCCACCACTATACTACTATTACTAGTACTACTTCTACTATTACTGCTTCCATTCCCACTTCTTTTTCTTCGACTCTGCCTACTATTCTTTTTCCTTTATTTACTATCCTCACAATTCTATTGCTCCTGATATTGTTGTTACTACTCCTGGATCTTTCCTTTCATATACTAATAAGAGTGATACTGTCTCTAAACATATTATCATATTTTTCAATTACAAGTAATATTTTTCCTTTTTAGAATCGCAAAATTTATTAAAGAACACACACTCAAACACACACATATATTTACAGATAGATAGATAGATAGATAAATTTTATTTTCACACGGTAAAAAACCCAAACAGATACAAAGTCTGATTTACATTGGGGCCGTGCCATTAAGAAAATGTACAAAATAAAAGGCACTCAAACTTACATGAATAAATACATAAAACATGATAATCCTAATTATTACCCGGCAGCTGATAATACAAAAAAGTTTAGTTTATGAAAATAACAACGAATTGTAATCAAATGATAAGTTGGTTATATACAGAAATATCTTCAATATGAATACATAATACAGAAAAAAAAATATATCATAGGGTGAAATATTACTCAGATACATAATTATAAATTGGTTAATTTGAATTATTGAGAAAAAACTCTAACAACACTACACACTCACACATACACACAAACAGATACACACCCATACACCCTTCCAAACACCAGTCATCATTAAGTTTCATCCCTATGATATAATGCATACAGGCAAAGTGGGTAAACATCATGCAAAACATAAAAAAGACGACATACCCCCCCCCCCCCCCCACCCAACCCATTCTGATTCATTTCCTTGAACTAGCTAAAGCCTTTTTGAAACTGGAAATGGTATTAGATTGTTGCATTTGAATTGGTAGTGAGTTCCAGCATTGAGCCCCCCTGAACGTAAATGTTTTCTTACCAGATTCGGTTTTTGCTTGGGGGATATTTAAAGTTAGTGGACCTGACCGTGTATTATATGTATGTGTATAAAATGAAAATTTGTCAATTAAATATGTCGGTGCATGTCCTGTCATTATCTTAAACATCATTACAGCAATGTTGTCACTTCTGTTTTCTTGTAGCGTTACCCATTTTAATTTGTTTAAATTTTCTTTGGAAGATGAATACCATGGAGATCGATTTATTATTCGGGCAGCCCTATTTTGAAGCTTTTGAAGAACTTTCTGATTAATCAACCCGCAGTTACCCCATACACCATCACAATAGTTAAAATGTGACATTATCAGGGAATTATAAACAATAATCAGTTCATTTTCGTCGACGAAGTTCTTTATAGACTTTAACATGAATAAACCACCATTTACTTTCTTCTGAATATAATTAATATGGTTTTGCCATGTTAAATTAGAATCAAGAATAACACCTAAATATTTACATTCATCTACCTTACGTAATGGAGTATTATCAATATGTATCTGAAACATAGCATTTTCAATTTTGCAAAGCCTTTGTTTGGTACCTAGTACGATGTACTCGGTTTTATCGATGTTTAAATGTAGTTTACTTTTAATCAGCCATTTTCTTATGTTTTCTAGGTCTTCATTAATCTTACAACATATTTCAGTTGGGCTTTTGCCTGAGCAGTAAATCATTGTATCATCTGCATACAACAACAAGACATGCACATTTATAAAATCCAGTAATGGATCGAATTACTTGCATGCCCTATGGGGGATTTACCAAATCTTGATATTAGCTTCGAAAATCTCTTTCTTCTTGCTCTTGATTGAAAATTGTAAGAACGTATATAGAAATTAAAATCAAGTAGATTCGAATCTCTTTTACGGATTTCATTCAATTTTGGAGAAAAAAATAAAATGATGGGCTTATATATTTATTGCGCCCCCCCCCCCCATATATCTTACTTTTCATAAGTATTATCTTGCATTGTATACACAACTTTTAAAATGTCTCCCAAATCCTCCTGCACGATATAATTAATTCTAAGCAGGCATTTTGGCTGTTGTTCAACGGGAGTGGGGGTTGAAGCAAGTTCCTCCGCCCCACCCCTTGAGATCTCGACCGCACAAGCGCTGCGAAAATTTGCATGAGAGTGCGATGTGATCTATTATAAGGTTGTAATGCTATTTTTACCCGAAATAGTTACATTTCATCTGATATGAATTGATAATACGAATTAAAGCATAGGTCATACTGTTCGCTAATATTCGCTTAGTAAAGCTCCAAGAGTGCTCATTTTGCTTGAAAATATTCTTTGTAGCATTTCTAAGTATTACTGCGTTTGGGAAAAAAGTGTAAAAATCATTTTCTTATGAATCTTATTTTTTATGAGTTATATTATGTAAATTTTGTTACCCCTTTTCGTCAAATTTGTGTAAAGAGTCGACGAGAAGCGCGGTCGAAAGAAAATCGCGTTGAGGTATGGTTGGAGCAATATCGAGGGGCTTGATCCCCCCCCCCCCCTCCGGCGTTTTTAGGGGTAATTTAAGTAGGTTAACCATACAGTGCGTATCAAAAAAAGTTCCCTTGGAAAACTCCTGTAAAATTGTACATTTCAATTGATTAAAATGCGCGGTCGAATAAAAATCGCGTTGAGGTATGGTAGGGAGCAATATCGAGGGGCTTGATCCCCCTCCCCGGCGTTTTTAGGGATAATATAAGTAGATTAACCATACAGTGCGTATCAAAATAATTCACTTGGAAAACTCCTGTAAAATTATACATTTCAATTGACTAAAAGTGCAAGGGAAATGTATGAGAAATGTTTCGCAGGGTAAGTTTGATTTCCCCTTGTGTAAAAAGGAGCATTTCTGCGCAAACAGATTTCTGTGACCTTTACAAATATTGACAGTGCTTACTCAAGAGTAACATTTTGTCAAAACTTTAATTTTCATTGGATAGATGAGACCCAAACCCAAGATTATGTGTGAAAAAAATTACCCACATGTTGTATAGTTCTTAATTCCGAGGGCTTTTTCAAAGTGTAAACTCTTTTATATACGCACTGCATAGGTAAACTTGGATGTTGCTTATTTGAACGTGACAAAACACGATTTAAAACAAAATATAGGCACTCAAATGAATTTTCCACATCCCATAAATCAATATTTTTACTAAAGGTGACTGGGTATATATGATTCTTTGTTTGTATTTTTTCCGACTTCATGATAAACAAAAAGAAATGATAATAACAAATAGATAATTCTATAATAGTATACTGGAGAGTGTTACTTATGGCCCAGATTTTATTGATCCTATTTCTGTCTGTCTGGCCTGATATAACCACGAATGAAAGCTGATGATGCCAGCGAAGGATTATTACGACTGATAACATTATCGTCGGCCTTATGCCAAAAGGGCCTTAACTGCTTTTGGCCATTCCGAGATAATGGCGTTTATAAAGGTTTTGCCTCTCTAATAATCAAAAGTTTGTGGTCGTTTTTTGCTTTTGAAGCCAATTTCGATAAACGTGTTAAGTTATTAAGTTTTACATGAAATGTGTTAAATTTATTGTAAAATATTCAGAACCCCTAAAATCGGGTTAAGGCCCTTTTGGCATAAGGCCGACGTTATCATACAAATTAAAGTAAAATCCCCTTCCTTTCCATTTTCTTTTATTTTTATTGGGGCAATCATTTCATGTTTGATATTGTCTGTCGCGTATTCCTGTCTATTATTCTGTAAAAATGATCCAAACATAATGCGCATGACGGAAATGTCATGATGTTGTAATAATTAAGAATTTGATGAATAATAACCTTTTCTGATTTAATACCCCCCCCCAAAAAAAAAAAGAATGAATAAAATAGATGAATAAAAAAAAAATATAAGCAAAGACAGACGAAACGCAGTAGAAGATTATTCTTCGCTTGCTGTGACCTTTATCATGTTTATCTTCTTGTACGTATCCTTCTCCTCCCTATTCTTATGGGGTTTTTCTATTAAGACTACTACAAGTACTACTACTACTACTACTACTACTAATAGTAATAATAATAGTAATAATAATAATGATCATAATAATGATAATAATAATGATGATGATTGAAATAATAATACCAATACTTATGATAATAAAATAACAATGATGATTATAATGATGATAAAATTTAGAACATTAGTAGTAATGATAATATTAAGAATATTTATAATAATTGCAATGATAATGATAAGAAGAAACAGAAGAAGAAGGAGAAGAAAGGAAAAAGAAGAACAAGAAGAAGTAAAGTTAAAATACATTTTATCCATTAACATATAATGGATACTCATTTTACTCATATCAGATGTAGTGGTAGAAGTTCATTATCATTATCATCAGCATTATGATTACGATTATGATTATCATTAGTATTAGTATTATTATCATCATCATCATTGTTGTTATTATTATCAATGTTATTATTATTATCATACTCTTATTATTGATGTTATCAGTATGAGTGTGACAACCATTAAAAGTTTATTACGTTTGCAATCATGTTTTCTTTGTAATTCATATAAAGACATAAGGTTGTACCTTATTTACACTTAAGCAATACTTGTATTATATTCCAAAGAGAAATGTATTTTATTTTGCCGTATAAATCTTATACTTGGCTGCTCCTGCTTCTGTTACTACTCCTTTGCCAAATACATGGAGATGCAAAGTCTTTAGATCGATAGTTTACGTAACGTGCTAGATACTTCATATAATCACATTAAAAGTCTATTTCTTTAAAAAAAATGTTTCACTCATTTAACTACTACTACTACTCCTGCTAATGCAGCTATTACTTCTTTAACATTTACTAGCGTATTTACTACATGTACTGATAAAAAAAAATATTATCACTACTTCTACAAAAAACTACTACTACTACAACTACTACTACTATTTACCTGCATACCACTGCTGCTGCAATGCTTCTACAACAACAACAATAACTACTACTACCACCTACTATTACTACTACTACGACTTCTACGACTACTACTACTAATAATAAAGCTACTAATACTACTCCTACTACTGCTGCTGCTACTACACCAACTCCTAATATTACTTCTAATAATAATAATGCTTCAACTACAACATCTATTACTACTACTACTACTACTACTACTATTACTCCTACTACATATACTACTACTACTATTACTACTACTACTACTACCACAACTACTACTACATATACTACTATTTCCACTACTACTACTATTGCTGCTGCTACTACTACTACTACTACTACTACTGCTACTACTTCAACTATTACTATACTACTACTGCTGCTACTTCGACGAAGACGATGGCGAGGAGGAGGAGGACGACTACTACTATTACTGCTTACATTAAGATCAGTGACGAATTCAGCTAGGTACATAGAGGATGTAATAAATTATCAGCACTGAGCGTTATTATTAATGCACAATTTATTGTCATATCCAGCTGGCTCCACCGTTCTGCTACTACTGATATACAGGCATGACAGTATTGACAACTACTACTACTAAAACTACTACTATACTTCTACTACACTATTACTACCACTAAAACCGCTTTTACAATTAATACTAATACTACTACTGCTGCCACTATTACTACTCCTACTACTACTGCTTCGTATATATTTCAATGAAACTTTAAATATAATTTACAATACAATGGTTTCACAAAATACACTTTATTTTGTGTGGGAAACTTCGTAGTCACTGCCCCCCCCCCCCAAAAAAAGAGAAAATGTTATCAAGTGTCCCTGCAAACTTGTTTACAGTCCATTTTAGCCCCCAAATTCAAGTGATGCTACTTGATATCACGCTCTTGTCTCATAATATTTCCTTGAGCATGTCGAGAGATTCCTTAAGTAGGTGCAGCGAATGAAATATTAATGTCCTGTTCATGAATTGAGTTGAATTGAGATAATGTGTAGCACCGGGATTGCGTCCGGTTTTATATACATACACATACACCCACAACCTCACACACACACACACACATATATATATATAATATATATATATATATTTATGTATGTATAAAAATGATACAATGAAAATAAAATGAAGGTCCTGCGTCGGTTGCCAAAGTAACAAGCAAATACAAGGTGAATAAAACAACCGTAGAGAAAAAATAGATCAATTTTCGCCCTAATATATCTATATGTATCTACAAATATATATATCAGATTACCGGGGTATTGTTGAGATATAAATGTAAGACCCTGACCTATCTTAGATATAGCCCCATCCCCCAACCCTCTTTCAATTGCTTGAAAAATCAGTCTGTGTGTGTGTATTTGAGTTTTGGCAGACGTGTATCAATCAGATATGATTATTTACGTCTGGACCGACCTTCAACGTCACCATCCGAAAGACGTGACCAGGGCTCGAACCTCTGCATCAATCTGTAACTTCTCCACATAGCTTTGATTACAGGCGCACGCCACAGCCATGACAGCGCCCAGTTGTGACCCCCACCCTTATGTAGTGCCGCCTCTGCAGTCATGGCAGTGGAAGGCTGTGTGTAGTGCATACCTGACTAACATTTCAGATCTAAATATACTTGACACTTGACGAAAATATGATGTGGATAATAAGTATGTGTGATAAATATACTACAGGCCTAAGTGGTAATTGAATGACTTTCGTTAGGAGTGGATGTTTGTATTTTGATTATTCAAGAGGTAAATAAATAGTACAGGTGTGACATTTCTACATTCTATCCCATGAAATACCAAGAAAATGAAATTTCTTTCGTTATGGAACCGAGAATATGAGCTATATGGCTGTAACGATAATCATGCTACTACACTCACCAAAACTCTCTGTCTTGCTAAATGACCCCTCGTTATGTGCAATAAAAATAAATATATTTATGTAAAAAAACTAATTAGTATCATATTGTAAAAGTTCTAAAGTAATCACTCAGAGTGTGATTCATTAACCTGATTTGTTTTGTTTTAAATGCAAACGTTGGTTGGGTTCGTTTTCTCCTTAAGTTGTGCAATACATAAACACTGGGGTGTAAACTCGACAGGTTAATTGTCATAAGGTGTCAGGAGGACGAAATCTCGTTTTGACCAAGTCATGTCCAACAGATCTTCATCGAGGTGATTTTAAACTGCTTATAATATGGAACAATATAGGAGGGGAAATAAGACCGCACTTTTGAAATGTTTCATGTGGTTGGTCAGACAACCCGGGGGGCCACTTCCATTGACGAGTGGATACCATGCGCGACCATGGGGTCTCGAAAAGCACCCTAAACACGTATTTTCATAATCTGAAAATGCTCCCTTTAAACAAGCATTGGCGTGTGAAACGCTACCCTTAGAAACAAAACAATACTCTTTGCAAGTATTCGCCCCTAAACAAGTACAGCGATATTTTATTGTTATGTCACGGGTCCGTCGGTGGTCGGTTGTACCTTTACACATCATTTTGTTTAGTACGGCCCCACACCTCGCAATAATCGGACTCTAAACACGTAGTGTTGTCGCAAAAAGGACTTCCTTTATAAAACATTTCAATTTGGTTTTATCATCCCCGCAAATTTGACCATAAACACGTAGCTTACCTGGCGAAATAGATACCCTTTTTTCATTATTTTTGTGTTTTTGACACCCTTATCACGTTACGTACGTAACGAGCCGTATCTTGAAAAAGACATTCTTTTTACGTGATTTTGGGGTCGCGCATGGTATCCACACGCCAATGTAAGTGCCCCCCCCCCCGGATCAGACAGTCAAACGCAACACAGGTTGTATGTGAATTCGTCGTTGCATAGGCACTTTGCGTGCGTACAAACGTAAAATGCACCGTATGGAAAGGATACGCACGCAAAATGTGCGAAAGGAGTATATGTTCACAATTTACCCTAATGTATTCTGGCCCGTATGGCCAACCATATGAGACAGCAAAAACTGTGGTGTTAAAGGGTGTACATAGAGGACCACATCAGTTGTTTTACACCGGTGTTAAATTGGTGGTGTTAGTTTTACACCCATAGGTGTTATTACAACACCTTTGGTTGTTACATTTACACCCTTTGTCGTTATGTTCAATCTCTAGGGTGTAGTTTTAACACCTCAGGGTGTGGTCCTCTATTAACACCAACTGGTGTCAGTTTTAACAGGAAAAACAGCATGTGACTTTCATAGACATGATAAAGTCTACAATGATTTTGACACGCGGTGAAAAGTAAATGTACATGTATGTCGGACATAATTGATACGGGTTATTCTTTACGCTTTGATGATGTCAATTAGATATACTTAAGTTTTGTTCGGATAGCAGTGTTGAATTGACTTTTGAGCTTTGTCTGTATGAATGAAAGTGCGCTTGAAATGACAAGATATTGAATGGCAGGAGAGCCTCTCCATTATTTTTTTTTATAATAAAATAAAAATTGTTTATTCTGAACAGACGTTTGATTATTTTGTCTCCTTTCACTTCGTGTGTGTATTCATTATTTGAACTTTGATAGGTATTCTAATTATCATTTTAAAAAGACCTTAACTGTTGCATTTGGGGTGGGGATATTGATTAGATACAAAAAAATCAATACGACAGCAGTAGAAATTGCGTTATAATTAGGAATGACATGAAATGGTTAGGAGAAAATAGAAAGTGAGAGGTAATAAGGAACAGAAGAAAAGGTAAATTCCATCAAAAAAACACACAGAATAGGTAAGGAGTAAGGGAGAGAGAGAGAGAGAGAGGGGTGCATGCGATGAGAGTAAAAACTTATAACAAACAGTGGCGTACAGAAAAGGTCTCCCCCCCCAAAAAAAAAAAAAAAATCTCGACCAAGAAAAAAAAACAGGAAAGGGTGAAATTATGATTTATTCTTTGTAATAGAAATATCGAATTATTTGACGCCCGCCTCGCTCGCTCACATTTTTTTTTAATTTCACGCATTACGCCATATCTTGCCCCCTCAAAGTTTTTAGCTCATTACGCTACTGATATCAAATGATGAAAAAGTTTTCTGGACGTACTAAAAGCAAAAACATAGATACTAAGAAATAAAAATAATCCCTTTTGGACGTACTGTACGTTTCGTCATTAACCGGTGGTCTCACGCGCATAAAAATATTTCCCATAGACTAATGTGTTAAAATGACACTTTTGAAAAATTCATTAAAAAAAACGTGAAATTAGAGGGTGGAATGTTTACTACCATTAGATACGATATATATCTGACATTTCACATCTGACCAGACAATGGTATTGTAGCTAGCTCATTTTAAAAATAAATCGCCATTTATGAAGATAGCTTTGATGGGATCAAATTCATTAACTGAAACAGTCACATAGCCCTAATTCTTCCGCCAGTCAAAAAATAGTTCCAAAGTCATTCTATATCTTCCCAATTTGGCCAAAGGGAGTTCAGTAGTTGCCGTTTCTAGAATCAGTGTTAGATTTTCATTTATAATTATACACTTTTGTCAATCAGCAATATCGAATTGAAAAACAAATCGAATGGGTTGGGTCGAACGAATAACTTTAGCCTTCCTGTTGTAATTAGGCTCATGGAACCATGTGGGTGTTTCATGAAAGTTGTCAGTGCTGACAATTTCAGTGAAATCCTTGGTTTTGATTGGCTGAAAGGTACTGGTCTCTGACTGTTACTATGGTAACTGTCGGAGAAAGACAACTTGTCAGTGCTGACAACTTTCCAAACTTTCATGAAACGGTCCCGTGTGTTTACCATATTCACTTTGAGATTATAGAGGGCGACATCATGTCAAATTCATCACCGAGCCCGAAAAAACTTCATAATCTGCCTTCACAAGAAATCTGTAAGCTACTACAAAAATAAGTAAGTAACCAAGTAAATGAATGAATAATAAATGAATGAATGAAAAATAAATAATTGATGAATAAAATCAGTAAATAAATAATAAATAATAAATAAAGAGATAGATAAATGAATAAATAAATTAATTAATTTAATTGATTGATTGATTAATTAGTTAATTCATTCATTAATTAATTAATTGATTGATTGATTAATTAATAAATAGATAAATAAATAAATAAATAAATAAATAAATAAATAAATAAATAAATAAATAAATAAATAAATAAACACATAAATGAAGAAATCAATGTTGTGGCTAAATGGATCAAAATGGATGGATCAAAATGCGTATGCTGGTCGACCACATCGTACAATTCGTGAGTGTTGTTGTTTAATACTCTTAATTAGAAGTGTAGAAGTGTTTTGGCCCTGTGGATAAGCCTTCGGACTTTGCACCACAAGGTCCGGGTTCGAATCCCACCGCAGCACTCGCGTCCTTTGGCGAGGCGTTTATGTACATTTGCCACTCTCCACGCAGGTGTAGCAAATTGGTACCCAGTAGGATGGAATTCCTTGAATGCTCGAGCGCTCAGTATAGCCGTGCTAAAGCTGGGAAAATAGTATGCAGCGCTTAAAATCATTTGTATCAAGCTCTATATAAATGTTGAATATCATTTATGTTATTATGAATAGATAGCTTAATAAATACTAGGAAATAAATGATCAAATAAATAAATATATATGTAAATAAATCAATAAATAAATGCATGTGTAAATAAATAAATAGATAAATAAATAAATGTTATTTAATAATAAAACCGGATCCGGGCATCATTTAAGATTGGTCTGAACAAACATGGCGTACAGATGATGACTTCTTTTTATAAAAAAAAAAATAGCTAAGAAACGTTGTTATTCTGGAAATTTACCATGGTAGCACAAGTATGCTGTTCATAAAAAGGGTCCCCATGATGGCCTTAAAGGAAAAACAACTCCATAAGATTGTATTTGATCTTGTTTGCTCTGTTTATATATACATGTATTTACATCAGGTAGGCTTATGGAAGAGTAGTTTTAACAGATGCACATCGTGCTAGTTTTTATATAAAAAGATTCCATATTTGAGGAAATAAAAGGATCTCTTGTCATAATGAGGGTGACACAAGCAAGACATAAGCAAGAAGAGGGCCGCTAGTCAAAGTAGTTCTGTTATGAATCGTGATATAGCAAACATCTTCCTCCATTTGACAAACAATCGCTTTAGTCCACTTTGGATATCCACCCTTTTGTCTATCATTTTCTCAAAGTTCCTCGAACGTTATGAACCTTTTGAATAATTACCCCTTTCCTAATATAGCTAGAAGGCTCTTTAGATGTGGCATGTTAGGACTGACAGCGACCCTTATGAATAATTTTCTCATGAATAGTGGTGAGCACTTATCGTATTATGAACCGCTGTGCTATTTAATGTGAAATGGATTCTGTATAACAGATGATGGCTCAATTGATTGTTTGACCTCAATGTGACAAACGCCCTCATTCGGTATGATAGTGGTTGTGTTTTCGTTTCGTGGAGGTTGGCAGAAATATTTTTTACCATCAGGCTCCCAAGTCTTCGTGACGACGTCTGTCTCCAATTTTGTTTCATGATTTTGAACCCTCTCTATACACGCAAACATTCTATCCCTTCCCCCCCCCCTGTGTGTTCCATTTTTTTCTTCCTCTACCTGTATGTGACCAGTCCTATTGAAAAAAAATGAAATCATACTCTCCTAAAACAACAGTGCTTGATAGATAATTATCGAAGAGGTAGGCCCTATTTTTAATAATTCTATTCCAAAGATCGACGGAGCTATTGAAATTAATAGATTTTGTTGTCAAAATGACAAGATCATTTTCATATTGACAAGTGCCTGACCTTTTTTTAAATAAAGATATTAGACTGAGTTCCCATCTGATCAAATTATTTTCAAGTGTTATAAAATTTGCCCCTCCCCTCCCTCCTCACAAATTATCCCCCCCCCCCCCTCTCTCTATTTCTTTCTCTTGTCATCTATAGAGCCATATATTTGGCCCAAATTAGATATGAAATTGTTTTGGCCAGCCAAAACGTTTTGCCCTTCCTAGCTCTCTCTGTCTACCTTATCTTCCGTCATGTCCATAACTATCTCTATTTTCCCCATATATACCAAGTATATTTCCACATTACCCGACCCCCCCCCCCCCTCCACTCGTCAGTGAACTCTGTATTCAACATCATCACAAACGCGGAATAACGTAGGCATAAACTAGACCATGAAGGTCATACTCTTAATGAAAACTTAATTCGAAACTTGCCTCAGCAGAGCAGCATTGGGCAATAATTAATATCAGCTTGTTAATAGTTAAAAGAGTGCCGAAAAGGAACCGACAATTTGGGCTGAAATAATTCGTAACATTGAGGTTTGGGGTTCTTTTGCCCTTTCTAAGTTCGCAACCGCTCCTGTGACTGCGCGGCAAATGATCAAAGGGGGCGTCCCAGCTGGAAATCGAAATTGCCGCTGCGTCCCCGTTCATTGAGAGAGACGTTGAGCAGTGAATGATGATGACATCGAGGCGGCTCGTACAACCAGTTAAAAGAAAATTCTTTCAAAGACGAGTGGAGGAGTTTAACGAAAGAAAAAAATAAAAACATTACAGATGCCGCTGATTACCATACGAACTCTACAATTTGATAATCTGATCAAAAGCTTCAAATTAGATGAAAGCTGTTTACGACAGACAAGAAGTTTGCAAAAGAAGTCCTCCAAAACTAAATGATAACAAATAGATAGGATACATTTGGAAAATATTTTGCGCGAAATCTAATTTCAATTTCAGAAGATGGGCTCTCTACTCAGTGAGCAATCTAAACGGGGAAGAGTATTAGCGGCACTTTGGTCGAATCCTTTGAAGTTTATTATTCAGTTACTGGCGATCTTCCGCTTCATGTAAAAAAAAGAATTCTGGGCTGAGTATGTGTATGTAGGAATGAGAAATTAAAATTCGATGTCGTCAAGCAAGAAATAAATCACCACCTCATTTATTTCTGACTACAGGCCCTACAACAAATAAGTGTGTGTGTGTTTTCTTTCTTTTATAATGAACTGTGAAGTCGTGCCGGAGTTGAAACCTAAAATGTAAAATGTAATGTAATGTAAAAGTTTTGTCTACTTGCTATAAACAATAAGCTTAAATCCGGGGAAAAAAGCTTGGGGAAGAAACATACCTTAGTCCAGTCACCACATGGTCTACTTTCATTTAGTCTAATGCCATTCCGTCCATCAACATTTCGTCTAAACATTTGGTCCAATTATCACTTCGTCTGATCACCATTTCGTCTAATAACCATCAGTTGGTCTAATATGCATTTGCTTTCCATTCATACTTAATTCAATTGACTAAATGGTACATGAACTAAATGGCTACAGGGCGAACTGCATGTTATTAAACGAAATGATGAGTGGACGAATTGGCAATTAGACCATTTGTATAGTGGACGAACTGATGGTAGACCGAATGATAGTAGACAACTTGGTAATTGGAAATAAACCACATACCTACCTACGGCTTATTCCTTGTTCGTTCAATTCAATTCTTCTCTAAGGAGTCGAATGGAAAAAAATGACTACATGAATTAGAATATGGGTGGAAAATTAATAATTTGAGTACAAATTAGGTAGGCTTTTCTTGCCTACTGCCTTGCTTCTCGGAATATTTGATTTACGGCATAAGGTCACAATTAGTGATTATAAGACTGGTGTTACCCCTATAAGATGAACTGGGTTAATGAAAACTCACCTACTTTCCTATTTTAGCAAACAAAGCAGCAGGAGGGTGACCGAGCTTTCTAGAAAAGGATGGGAAGGGAACTATTTGGATATACTGTGCGATTTTCCTCCTTTTTTTAGAAAATGTGTAGCCACATTGAAAAACTCTTGCCTTTTTCGCCCCCCCCCCCCCCCCCACCATCGTCAAGAAAATGAAAGGTACTGCCATATTTAGTGATTGCGCCGGGGAGGGAGAAAATTTTGATCAAGGACGGATTATTTTTTCCTGATCTAAAAAATCTCGGGGGGGGGGGGGGGCTCGGCCAATGCCCCCTCCCTGAACTGCCAATGATGGATGTTTTGTTTGAAGATTACGTTGTTGGTCCACCAGTTTGAAATTCCATTTTCATAAATAGAGGGGGTAGGGAAATTCTCAAATCCTGATTTGTCACGCCTGGTAGCATGAATACACACTGACACATGAAGGTCCGGGGTACGAGTCCTGGCCACGTTATTTAATAATTGGCCTAAATTACTCTCTTTATCTTAAATCAAATAAGCATGATAAATGCAAATGCTTTAGGTTTTATGATTGATACCAACGTGTGCACATGTTCAAACAAAAGTATGCACATGTTCAAACAAAAGTCTCATTGCTTTTCATGCACATCTGGCCATATTAAAATGCCAGAGCAGTTCCCCGGCTGGTAAACAAGTGTGTTCGGAAGCAAGCAATCACTGCGTCATATCGTTTCGCCAAATTATCCGACAAATTCGATCCGACAAGCTAAAGATCCGACACGGGACTACCCGCTGACACAAACCGTCTGTCAGAAAATTTGACAGGCGTCGGCTCGCTCCCACAAATTCAAAAGTTTCCCATCCTTTTTGCGAGACCTTTTCACACATGGTGACGCCAAGAAAACCGTCATTTTTATATTCTCACAAAAAATACGCCGATTACGCATAAGGGGCCAGACATTGCGTATGAGGCCAAATTTCTCAGGCTGCGAAGCAAAAATTTTGACCATTTTTATATAAATATCATATTTTGAGATAGATTTTGACATAACATTTCTGCTTTCGTTTTCCCATTTTTGTTGGTAGTTGTAGGGTCCATGTCCTACAAGCCCCCCCCCCCCCCCTCCATCTGTTCGTCACTGGCTTATAGTTATGCCTGTGCCGACAAACCTGCTTTAAATGGGACATCATCCGAAAATAGACCCCTTTGGGAATATGCGTATAAGTATGATAAGAGGATACATTTTCAGTAGCCACGACCCGCTCTCTCGAACCCCCTGACTCATCTCTCCTTCTTCTTCATCCAAACGTTTCTATTTGATAGTGAATTTTCTATATTAGTTTATAATTGTGTTGTCGATGATATGTTGGGGGTCATTTTTACCTTGATTTTTTTTTGCAATAATCAATTGCAGATAATTATTATCATCGAATTTGTTCCAACGAAAAGTTGTATTGCGTGTCATGTATTTTCTGTCATTTGCTTCCCCCCCCCCCCCTCTCTCTCTCGCGCGCGTTAGTCTTTTTTTTCTTGAAAGATGGTCAGTGGTGCATGAACTTGACCTACCAACAACCAGCCCCCCCCCCACACACACACATACAAATGTACACCCCCAGATCGTTCCACGATATCTGCGGCATACATAAGACATTATCGGGTTTTAACAATCATTTCACCGACGCTTTTTATGACGCAAAGAATCTTTTGTCAAGAGTCCTTCATAACATTACGAAAATCCGTTAATCAAAAGAGCAGTGTCGTCCTGGTGAGCGTTTCATGAAAGGATTTTATCCAACATGTCCTAATTTATCCGACAATTACCATAGCAACAGTACCTCTCCGCCAATCAGAATCAAGGAAAATTGTCAGATCTGACAACTTGTCAGACAAAAATGTTGATGAAATCTTTTGTCCGGTCGGAATCTTCGGACGGTCTGATGTCCCCGGATTACCGACTTCCGACAATATGACCTCTAATCTGACCATTGCGATTTGACGGGCATTTTCAATAGATTTTGAACGTTGCAGAAATCGTCTGCGAAGTGGATGCTAAAATACGCTAATTACAAGAGAAACACCTCATAAAATCTGTTGGTGAATGGCGGTTTCGGTGACGGGGAAGTTTGCGCCAAATGTGGAAGGCTTTTGTGTAACTGTGACACTTCTTGTTCGTGTTACAATTTCATTTCGTTCGCTGTCACGGCGCAGCGTGAAGACGGTCGGATGCGGTTTGATGTCTTTACCGCCAAACGAGCCGCCGTGTGCCCGTCATTAGGAGCCAGGGAGGGGGCACCAAGCCAATCGATGAGCCCGTTCACAGGGTATCCGGCTACCGACTTGATTGTTGAAAATGGTCGGTATGAAAAAAAGAATACTATGCTTTTAATGACCGAAAAGCTGATCTGAAAAGAAATGATTTGGTTTAATGGCCTAAACGCCGTAACTTGAATGTTAGTTATCAAAAGTCGAGTCGAGCCACATCGAGTTCGGCATGTTGTGGTTACAGTGCAGTCAGTCCCCATCCCAATGACCCATCTCTACGTCTAATCTTGAAATTAACCGTATGGAGGACAATTGATAGTAATATTACCCATGTTGAAATATGGTTACACACCTGTATATAGCCTCTATACTTCATATAATGTATCTGCCTTCAACATTGAAAAGTTATATACATGAAAAAACACACCACAGCTGAGGAACTCTTTCATTGGAAGGTTTATCGCCTTGTTCTTGCTACATTATGAATATTCTTGCCCCGACACTCACAGCGAATATTACGGATCAACAGGAAAACGAAAAAAATATCATATTTCACAGTTCGTAGTGATGAGTATATATGAAAAAATATAAAGTATGACTGATGAAGAGTATCTTGGAGAAACTTTTTCAACTTAAACTGAAAAGAATTTAGGCTTGGGGAATCTTTGATAGTATATTAAGAGTGCCCCAAAGTCGAGGGCTAGTTAGTTGATTACCCATTCGTATAATTATTTTGGAATTAACTGTGTTTTAATTGTCTTATAAACATAATTATAATCACGAATTTGATTTATTCAGTTGATTAATTCCTAATCTTCATTTTATTTTCATCATAATAGAGATGTCGCAACCAACCATGAATACTAGGTTGAAGAATATTTTTTCTGTATAAACACCTCCCCTATTTTCTCTTTCCAGAAACAAGAATCGATTTCAAGTTACTCACAGAACGAAATTTTATCTTTCTCTTTTGAAGATTTTCATTCATGGCTTCATACTGATCTCTTTTGAAGCGCTACCTTCTCCCATTATTCTATTCTTTTCAATTTACATAACGTATTTTGGCACGAGGTAAGGAGTATCGTTTTGCGATCCATTTCATGTCGGGGTTTATTAGATTTGCGGGCGGCTTTGTCAGCGGGTCGAGTTTCCCCCCGAAAATGCTCGATTAGAAGAAAAATAAGGGAGCGACACCCCCGCTCCGGGGCGATGGCCTAACACCACAGCTGGGTAGCCCATTCTTTCTCTTTTCTTTTATTTTTTGTTAATTCCTCGTACCTAAATTTCGAGAATCATTTCGATACCATAGATATACCTCAATGTCTAAGATGAAAATAAAAGCGGAGCTGGGTATCAAATCGCTAACATGAAGTTGGTGTCATTCGATTTTGTTTTTAGCGATAGGTCAACAGTCATGACAGTCTTGTGAGAAAAAAAATGGAAATCGATTAATTTGACATGAATCTCTGATTTTGGAAATATGTGGTACAATCATTAAACTATTAGTTGTAAAAAGAATAATATGATATTTACAAAAGCTTGTATTTCCTTTTACAACTCATTGCCAAAATATATAATTGATGACAATCAGGGAAGGAAGTTGTTGAGATAGGCTATTATCTTGCAATGTATATGATTGTAACATTGATAGTCTTTTTCACTAAGCTAACCGCCAGCTGCTTGATTTCCCCGTGCATGCCGTGGCGCGAAACTTGTTTTACATACGGATGGGAGGATGGGGTCAAAGAAAACCAGTGGAATTCATCTCCCTTTTTAAAGCATCAGGCGTATATAGAAATATTCTTAATGTGACAATATCTTAGCCTTTTCAGGGTTTGATAACCCCAAATACAGCTTAAAGTTTACGCAATATTGCTGGAAATTTTACCGTCCTCTTAAACATCTTTTTCCGGTTTACCCAACGAACGTTTTAATCAATTTTACCCAATACCTAAAGAGTCTGAGAGTGGAGAGGCAAGGAGACTTGTAGTTACCTCTATTACAATCCCGAAAAGCCCCATTATGTTATTAGCTTTATATAAAAATAAATAATTGTAATTAATTACCAATAAGTAAATAATGAACAAAAAACACCTGCCATGGAAAAATGCCAATCGAGAAAATCAATTTAAAGGTCAAGTCCACCCAGAAAATTGTTGATTTTAATCGATAGAGAAAAATCAGTAGTTGAAGGTGAGACCTCATACCTAATTGACCTTTGACCTTTTCCCCCTGACCTTTGACCTGGTCAGCCATGACGTTTGACCCGGTCAGCCATGAACTTTGACCCACGCCCTTTGACCACATGACCTTTAACCCGGTCAGCCATGACCTTTGACCACATGACCTTTAGCCACATGACCCTGGACCCCACGCCCTTTGACCACACGATCTTTGACCCACGCCCTTTGACCCGACCTTTAGTCCGGTCAACCATGACCTTTAGTCCGGTCAACCATGACCTGGTCAGCCAAAAGTGACCCGGGGGCGTTTCATCAATATTTTCGTTTTCCTTTTTTCAAATGAACTATTTCTTGGGGTGGACTTGTCCTTTAAAGGACAAGTCCACCCCAACAAAAACTTGATTTGAATAAAAAAAAAGAAAAAATCAACAAGCATAACACTGAAAATTTCATCAAAATCGGATGTAAAATAAGAAAGTTATTGCATTTTAAAGTTTCGCTTATTTTCAACAAAATAGTTACATGAACGAGCCAGTTACATCCAAATGAGAGAGTTGATGACATCACTCACTCACTATTTCTTTTGTATTTTATTATATAAAATATGAAATATTTTATTTTCTCGTCATTGTCATGTGAAATGAAGTTTCATTCCTCCCTGAACACGTGGAATTCCATTATTTTAACATTTTGTGCTTCAGGCAATGAGGTCCCAATCATCAAATTCGTAAAAATTGAAATATTGTATAATTCAAACAATAAAAAACAAAGAAATAGTGAGTGAGTGAGTGAGTGAGTGAAGTCATCGACTCTCTCATTTGGATGTAACCATGGTTACTGGCTCGTTCATATAACTATTTTGTTGAAAATAAGCGAAACTTTGAAATGTCATAACTTTCTTATTTTACATCCGTTTTTGATGAAATTTTCAGCATTGTGCTTGTCTGATTTTTCTCTATTGATTCAAATCAACATTTTTCTGAGGTGGACTTGACCTTTAAAACAGCATCGGTTTGATTCCAAGCTGGTGTTGTTTCAATACTTCTCTGGTGTGGACATATATAGATTCCGGGCTGGTGTTTAAATCAACACCGGAGTTTTTTGCAGTGTACCCGGTACATGAATATGTTACCCCCACGGGACCAGTTTGCCTAATTGGGAGGGTGTGGCGGGGGTTAAAAGAGTTTCAGGGGCGCTGGTAATGGGTCGGCAAGGGGCTTTGATGTATGCCGCCCTCACACCTCTGCAGATGGATGAGGGCCAAAGATGGGTGCAAGTAGGTTAGGAAGGATGAGCTGACAGGCTGATATAGTGGAGGATGCGATAGGGGTGTCTGGTATATACATGGTATAAATGGAGCCATGGAGAAAATACCGTGTACTATTAAATCAGATATCAAAATTGAGTTGAGTTTGTTGTTCTTGTTTGTGCTGTTGTAGTTGAAGGGGAAGAAGAAGAGGAAGAAGGAGGAGAAGAAGAAGAACAAGGAGAAGAAGAAGAGAAGAAGAAGGAGGAGGGGCAGGGAGAGGAGAGAAGAAGAAGAAGAAGAAGAAGAAGAAAAGAGGAGGCGGAGAAGAAAAAAAAATTAAGGATGACAACCAAGAGGGAGACATGCTATACACGTACACATTTAGTGAAATTAATTATGTAATTATGTAATAAAGTAATAAAAACAAAAGTGGAGTTATCATCATTCCTCGTTTCATAGTAGGCTCATTCTCATATTCTGCAAATACATGACGGCATGCATGATTGTTTTCAACAAATATTGCTAAACTTTAAAATTCCCTTACTGAAAATTGTCAGCGTTTTGCTTGTTTAGTTTACTCTTTACTCTACTCATCATCTTTATTTAGGTAGTGCCTGCAGTGCCTTCTTAAATATATCATCGACGCCTTTTAAAATAGCTTCTTCTTTTTTTAACGCATTCCACACTCAGGAGGTGTTGGGATGGGGTCGGGATGTTGACTAATTTCGAACTTTTTACTGAAAATTTTATCAAAATGCCCAAAGTCTGCAAACCCTTTCTTTTGAAGCTCAAAATGTGCACAACGCTTCTTAACTCGACTGCGTCCTTCTTGCCGATGATGGCTCGGTAAACTAGCAGCGAACGCCGTACCAACGATTTTCAGACAACTTTATAAAATTTTCTCAAGAGGGCCGTACGCAACCAGCATTGACAGACCCGTTCGTAGACCGTTCGTATAAGTTCGCACCTTCGTCGATGGTCTTGTAGAAACCATCTCTTCCTTAGGCGGCCGTACGAACGTCATTATGTTCATCGTAAGAACCATGTGAGATTATAGGGTTGAGAGACAATTCTAGAAGCCTTAAGTTATTACGATGATCGTAAGAACACCTTAAGTTGTTCATAGATGGCTCTTGCGGTGTGCTTAAGAACGCCGCAAGAAAGGAAATTCGTAGAACCACTGTAACGGCGTTGACAAGGCGTTGGTAAGGGCCATGTACGGCATAGTTATAAAAACTGTGCAACTTTTGAGTAAGATATTCTTACGAATGACTTGAGAATGACATGAGATTATCTTGTGACATAAGAAATCATATATGGCCGTAAATCCGACGAAATAATAACACAGGGCACTCTTAGTCGAAAAGTGTACGAATTCTAGGGCAATTGCGTAACCGAACACCAATTCGTGCCATATCTACTAATCCCAGTGCACGAATTCTAAAAATTCGTACGAACAGTGAGATTCGTACACACGTATTGTTAGTACGAGCCTTTGTGATCGTAGCTCATAGATTTAAATACGCATTAAACGTAACTTCACTTTTGTTCGTAAAGATCCCCCCTCCACCTCCCCGAGCATGCCTAGGAAAAAAACAGTAGATGCGTGTTAATACGGTGTAGACTTATCCTTTCTTTTCTGGAGTACAATCCTAACCATTTTAAACAAGGCAAATAACCCCTTACCTAAACATGCTAAAAGATGTTTAGATGCCTCTGAGCTCCGAACAACTCGTCTCCTATGACGTTTAGACTGAACATTATCTTACTTGTCATCTACCTTCAAATCATATCCGACCACTTATGTCGTCAAAATTGCACTATACTGTAAACTTTAGATTAAATCTATATCCGTCCCCTCTCGTTTTGTTGAAAAGTCAGGTGTATCGCACAAAGTCATTGCGGTTTATTTTCCATATTTTGAAAGTGCGATATACCTGCTGGCGATTCCGGCGGAACTCTTTGTGAACCTTCTTTTCAGTTTTCTAGCCACCTCAAACTTGTCAAAAAAAATTGTAATAGCAGAGATTGGTTTGTATGTTTAGCATATCCTCCAACCGAGGCTCAAAGAACAACAGATAATAATGGCTCGTCTGTGCTTTTGACCAGATCCGTGAAATCCAAATAAAAGTCTGTGTTTGTGTTGCTGAGGGGAGGAGAATTGATAGGATCAGGTATGGCTTTACCACGGTCTAGGTTCTGGATGACGTTGACAGCCATCTCAAGACTGAAAAGGACAGTGACTTGTACTTTTTTGTCCACTTCCGATAGCAACGGGATTGATGTAGACGTACCTACATGCAGGACAGCACGCCAGCGATCGAAATGGGATGGGTAGCATTTACCCGAAACACATTGGCGTACAGATGGTGGGGAGGGGAGGGGGGAATTTGAAGGCCATTGTCTCAAAATTAATTTAGAAAGCAAAAAATTGCAATTAGAAAAAAGCAAATCATGAGGGATGAGATATAAAATCTTTTTTAAGTGGTATGACTTAAATTTACAAAAAAAAAATCCTGAATGTTTTATCAAAAATACCTTAGTAAAAAAAAAAAATATATATATTATATATATATATATAATAAATATATATATATATATCTTGCAGCATTCTAACAATGGTTCCCCATATATTCGCCATGTCTGGCACCCTGTAATTTTCTGGATGATTGCGTCAAACTCGAAATTGATACACTAGGCATAATTACGAAAGGTTAACAGGAAAGGGTGGCTGGGGGGGGGGGGATTGCGGATGATAAACTTCGCAACCTTTTAAACGATAACCCCAAACGTTAATCAATCAATATGGTGCGAAATTATGACATTTTCATCCTTCTTTTTTTTACCGTTTTGCACGTTTCTGAAAAAGTTAGAGACCTACGACACTTGACGGATTACTTGTAATTGTAATTGTCAACACGTCATAAAACTTCAATGAAGCGAAAAGTTAGGGGAAAAAAAATAATTGAAATGGGCCTGCCAAAACAAACAGCCCCAAACCCCAAACCAAAAAGAAATCTGGTCCAAATATAGAGGGAGGGGGGGGGATATTTATATTTCACTTGATGTACAGGGTCAAAGAATTGTTCATTTAAAATGATTCGCGAATGGGCGCAGTTCATTTGACAAACAAAGCAAGTTCTAAGAAAGACACGTTGTTTATGGTCTATCATTAAAGGTCAAGTCCACCTCAGAAAAATGTTGATTTAAATTAATAGATGTTGGGGAGTGATGTCATCAACTCTCTCATTTGGATGTAATTGGCTCGTTCATATAACTATTTTGTTGAAAATAAGCGAAACTTTAAAATGCCATAACTTTCTTATTTTACATCCGATTTTGATGAAATTTTCAGTGTTAGGCTTGTTGATTTTTCTCTTTTTATTCAAATCAAGTTTTTGTTGGGGAGGACTTGTCCTTTAATAACACCTTTCTGGTGTTAGACCAAAACGAAACTGGTGTTGCTTAACACTTCTCTGGTGTGGACATATATAGATTCCGGGCTGGTGTTAGATCAACACCGGAGTTTTTGCAGTGTAAATGAAGACAGGTATTGAACCAGAATTTAGATAGAGATGGATAGAAATGTGCTATGTTTTTCACCTTACGCACTTCTATTTTATCCCTCCTTTTTGTTTCCTAAACGCCGCGATGGTGTTAATTTAACCCCAGCCTGGTATCTATATCGGTCCATACCAGGTGGGCGTTTCATGAAAGGACTTGTCGGACGTTTTATATCTCGACAAGTCCCATTTTATCCGACAGTTACCATAGTAACAGTACCTCTCGATCAGCCAATCAACATCAGAGAAGGATGTCAGATCTGACAACTTGTCGGATGAAAATGTTGATGAAACACTCCCCAGAGAAGAATGAAACAACAACACAAATAAAGAATCAAACCGATATTGGCTTAACACTAATTTGTGTTAGCCTAACGCCTGTGGTGTGGGCCGATATAGATTCCAGGCTGGTGTTAACACCGGCATTTTTGTAGTGCACTCTCTGTCTATATTCTCTTATCTTCTCATCTCTTCCCTCCCCTTCCCTTCCCGTCCCTTCCCTTTCCCTTCCCTCCCTTCCCTTCCCCTCCCTTCCATTTTTTCCTTTCCCTTCCCTTCCTTCCCTTCCCTTCCCTCCCTTCCCTTCCTTTTCCCTCCCTTCCTTCCCTCCCTTCCCATTCCCTCCCTTCCCTTTCCTTCCCTTTCCTTCCCTTCCCTTCCCTTCCCTTTCCCTTCCTTTCCCTTTCCCTTTCCTTTCCCTTCCCTTTTCCCTTCCCTTTCCTTTTCCTTTCCCTTCCCTTTCCCTTCCCTTCCCTTCCCTTCCCTTCCCTTTCCCTTCCCTTCCCTTTTCCTTTCCCTTCCCTTTCCCTTCCCTTTCCTTCCCTTCCCTTGTCCCTTCCCTTTCCCTTTCCCTTCCCGTTCCCTTCCTTTCCCTTCCCTCCTCCCTTTCCCTTCCCTTCCCTTTCCCTTTCCTTCCCTTCCCTTCCCTTTCCCTTCCCTTTCCCTTTCCCTTTCCTTCCCTTCCCTTCCCTTCCTTTCCCTTCCCTCCCCTTCCCTTCCCTCCCTTTCCCTTCCCCTCCTTCCTTTCCTTTCCTTTCCTTTCCTTTCCTTTCCTTTCCTTCCTTCCCTTCCTTTCCCTTCCCTTCCCTTCCCTTCCCTTCCTTTCCCTTCCCTCCCTTCCCTTTCCTTTCCTTTCCTTTCCTTTCCCTTCCCTTCCCTTCCCTCCCTTTCCCTTCCCCTCCCTTTCCTTTCCTTCCCTTTCCTTTCCTTTCCTTTCCTCTTCCTTCCCTTCCCTGCCGTGCCCTTCCCTTTCCTTTCCTTTCCTTCCCTTTCCCTTCCCTTCCCTTCCCTTCTCTTTTCTCCTCTTCTGACTTCTCCCCCTACTCTTCTCTTCCTTTCCATTTTCTTTGTTCCATCATGGAAGTACCTCCATGGTTTCATATACATGATATATCTTAAATTGGAATCCTCGCTTGCTAAGCTCGCTCGATATGTCTAAATCGGAGTGATGTCAGAAATCAACGATATCGATCGTATACTTGCTTTGTTTACTATTTTGTATTCATTTATATAGATTTGTTTTTTTTTTTGGGGGGGTTGGGCATATCCGAAATTTAAAGGACAAGTCTACCCCAACAAAAACTTGATTTGAATAAAAAGAGAAAAATCAAACAAAATACTGAAAATTTCATCAAAATCGGATGTAAAATAAGACAGATATGAGATTTTAAAGCTTTGCTTCATTTCACAAAAACAGTTAGGCCTATATGCACATCTCGGTTGGTATGCAAATGATGGAACTAATGACATCACTCACTATTTATTTTGTATTTTATTACATGAAACACAAAATATTCAAATTTTCTCCCCATTGTCCTGGAAACAGAGTTTATTTCTCCCTGAACATGTGGAATTACGATTATTTAAAATTTTATGGTTCAGTCAAGTTTGTCCTTATTGTCAAATCTGTAAAAATTTAAATATTGTATAATTCGAACCATAAAAAACAAAAGAAATAGTGAGTGAGCGACATCATCGACTCTCTCATTTGCATGTATTAAAACTGACTCGTTCATATAACTTTTTTTGCGAAAATTAAAGGGATGGTCCGGGCTGAAAGTATGTATAGTTTAATAAATAGAGTAAAATTCACTGAGCAAAATGCCGAAAATTTCATCAAAATCGAAACAAATAACAAAGTTATTGAATTTTAAGGTTTAGCAATATTTTGTGAAAACAGTCCTCATGAATATTCATTAGGTGGGCTGGTGATGTCACATTTCCACTTGTTCTTTTGTATTTCATTATATGAAATTTATTCAAATTTTTATTTATTCAATTTTTTCCTCCAAGAACTAGAAAAATTGGATTAATAACTGATTTAATTCATTAGATATTTATTGCTGCAACTTATTTCATTATAAGGGAGACATATTATTCACACAAGTATGAAACATGAAAAAAACTGATTTTATGTAATAACATAAGAAAACGGAAAGTGGAGATGTGACATCATCAGCCCACTTAATGAATATTCATGACGACTGTTTTCACGGCTAAACTATAAACTTCAATAACTTTATTATTTGTTATCCGGTTTGGATGAAATTTTCGGCATTTTGCTCAGTGAATTCTACTCTATGTAAATATTTTCAACCCGGACCATCCCTTTAAGCGAAACTTCAAAATGTCATAACTTTCTTATTTTACATCTGATTTTTAAGGAATTTTCAGCATTATGCTTGTCTGATTTGTCTCTATTGATTCAAATCAACATTTTTTCTGAAGTGGACTTGACCTTTAAAGAAAAAATAGAGAAAGGGAACCTATTCTTTAAAGGTATTGTTTTACTTTGTGAGCAGCCGATTTAAAAATATTCTCAAACCAAGATGAATCATGTGTACAAGTGCATGTATTAGAACTAATTAGCCCTGAAAACAACCATTATTGAGAACAAAAAGCTAAAACTACAAGGCAAACCCCGATTTTGTAAATAGGCGTCTTATAGACACCTAAATAGTACACATAAGTGTATGGGATGAAATTAAGATGGTGTTTCCGGTCACTTTATATTTCAATTTTTGAAGCACTAAATAATCATTTTCGAACGCAATTTTTTCTGGGCTTCATTTTTGGAACATATCACAGACACAGGTGACAAGTGTGACCTTCTAGCTCAGATTTTTTAAAAGTCAAACCAATGTTAACCAATCACTTTAAAATCAATGGCATGCCATTTAGAAGAAAAAGAAGATACGATGAATATCATCTGTCACCGTAGTTTACATCCTACAGATTATGTGGAATGTATTTCCGGGTAATTCTCACCATCTTTTGCTCATCATCATTCCTGTTGCCATGACAACGATCCTACCGGTTAACCTGAAGACTCGATCGCAGTCCATCTGGGGCATGGTCGGGGTTCTAATTGTTCAGGGGGTATTGTCATTTACTTGATGACAGTAAAGAATCATTTCAACAACTTCATTTGAAGAAATATAATAAAATCAACTAAAACGCGGCAACAAAGTCATGTTTACAGATGTTGATCTTCACTATAAAATACTATCACATCACAATGAATCATAAAGATGGCGACCTGGCATTCTTCATCATTTCCAAGGGAAAAGAACAAAAAAATAAACTTCTACGGTGGAAATTATGTTTGATATAATACATGTGCTTCTCATCGGCTCTGCCATTTCCTCACTATGTACTATATTTTGTGCAAGCAATAAATATGTCATCAGTCTCATATTTGAAATTGTGATTATAACTAGATTTTCGGTACTATGTTGTTCATTTTCTATATTTATCAAAACGATTCCCCAACCCTTACTCCTTGGGCCCTCTTTACCCCCCCCCCACCCTATCTTCCACGTACCGCACCCTCACCCCCCCATTCATGACCCTACCCCACCCATTACATTACCCCCCCTTCAGCCACCTTTCGTACCCCTACCCCACCCTTTACCCTCCTCCAGCCCCCTTTACCTCCACCCATCTCACCCCCTTACCCCCTTCATCAACCCCTGCGTGCACCCATCCGTCCCACAAAAGCGTGATTGTTGTCATATCTCTGTCATGCCCAATCAAAATATGTGCCTAGCGCTTAGGGGTCGGGTTACGGGGCGTTTTTAGAATAAATCGCCCTGCGATCAAATCTGATATCCTTTATAACCAGTACATTTGTCGCAAGATGCCGATTGACATACCGCTAGCATGGCTAGTATGAGCAGCGGAGGTTCTTACTTATGGGGAAGAAGAATGATATCATATACAGCCTCTAGTAGAAATATGATATCATTTATAGATGAATACTCTGACATCAGAAAAAAGTATAAGAAAGAAACATTATCATCATTAACGTTATCAAACACTTGCGTACAGATGGGGTGTGGGTTAGGGGCATGGACCACCCCCCCCCCCCCAAAAAAAAAAAAACGACCAATGATAAAAGAAGAAAAGGGATATAAAAAAGAGAGAAGGGATGAAATGTGATATTGTTTTCTATATAGTATTTCAAAATCTATCACAAAAAAATAAATATCGTAGTAAAAAACTCTCTTTTTGCTCGCTTTTTGCCTCTTACGACATGTTTGGACCCCTCAAAATTTATACATATATATGTACATGTATATATACAGCATCTTTGCCTATACATAAATATGTTTAGTGTTGTTGAATTTTTACAAGATTTTCAAAAATACACAAAAGAAAGTGAAATAATACAAAGGAAACAACAATATCAAATTTAAAAGAATGAAAATAAAAGTTTGTATTTCTTTTACCAATTGTGCGTTTGGCATAAATTCTAGTAAATCAATTGTATTTAGTAGCAAATCATTAACAAGTCTATCATACCCGGCCATTATACCTGTGGAGGTCAGTATAGAAAATGGTACGTTTGATAATGGATCCCCATAAGACGTATGATACAATAAACTATCATGCACCGACATTCCACCTTGGATCAAAATTATAGGTATGTAAAAACTAAAAGAAATAAAGTGAAATATTGGTCTGAAAATATAATGTAGGCCCTATTTATTCTGTCCTTAAAATGTGCGTTTCAACACCTTCAGCCATATGCATTTAAAAACTGCTGTAAAACCGTATAGGGAAATGTACAGACAATCAAAACGGTTTTATACAATATGTCTAGATATGCCGCCTCGGATATTATTTTTGTGTAAATATATCAATCTTTATTTCACGGTTTCTAGGTTTGTTTCGGAAAGCTCAAACACCTTCCTTAACAATCCAATTACGGGGAACAATTGCACCGAAAGGACCCCATCAACACAAGTTGATTACCCTTGCTGATAAACCATTAATCATTCCATTTAAAAGCCAATTCTCTTCGGGAGCATTCAACGGGACAGTTACAAATCGAAGCTGAATTGAATTAATTGAATTATGAAAAAAGAAGGTATTTTATTTGATCTTTTGTCCGGCTGCACTTCAGTGATAAAGAGGTCTCGCTCCGACGCGTAGGGGATGACGGTTTTTACAACATCAATGGGAAAACGGAATAAATGGCTTTTCGGCTTTACAAAAAAGGTGGGAGTTTGAATACTTCGTCTTTCTTTCTTCGAAGTATTCTTCCTTTCATCAAAATAATTTGCCTATCGTGTTTGCGCATTGGTACATCGCCGACAGATTCTGTGTAATTCAAACCACGATAATTTTCAATTCACTGTAGATCGGATATTGATAGATGGGAACAGATATATCACCAGGCATAAAGTCAAAGCAAGTGTTTAGAGCAAACAAAATACTATCAAGCGACGAGTCACGCTGACGGCCCTCACAAGCTTTAGAACATGTATGACACGTATGTGTGTGGGGGTGATAATGTTATTGTACAATCATAATTATCAACGGGACCAAATACATATATATATATATATATATATATATATATATATATATATATATATATATATATATATATACCAGGTATACAGTGTGTATAAAAAAAAGTTTACACTTAGAAAAAATCCTGTAAAATTATATATTTGTAATATCTTGAAGATTTTTTCCACATTTGGACATTGGTGCAGATCCATTCAAACAAAGGATGATATTAACTGTCAAAAAATAATTCCGCTTGAGTGAGCACCACTTACTTTTGAAATGTTAGTGAAAAATGATTTGCGCAGAACTTTAAAATAGTTATGCGAGTAAAAGTAGACCTCAATCATGACGAACACGTATAATTTAGCTAGTAAAATGATTTGAAGATAACTTTTACCTTTTTTAACTTGTTTCCTTGGGTTTCCTTGCCCAAAACACTTTGAAGAGTGCATTGCGCCCCACCGCACTCCCCCACACACCGAGGCCATTGTGACGATATTTGCTTTACACTGAGATGTGATTTACATGAAATGGCTTAGGCTTTATTTTTATTTTGTTGATCATTCTCAAGCTTGGGAAAGTGTGGAGAAACAAGTATTAAATGAAAAATTAAAATGGAAACCCACTTTAAACGATAAAAATTAGTTAAAAAATGCTGAAGATGTCTGATATATAAAATTTTGTTCAGATTCAGCTATGTCCTCAGATCCAGCTGGCACAAAAAGGGTAAAGGTTGTGCTTACTAAGTGTTGAAATTTCGATTTGGGTGGCAAATTGTTACAAAATGCTTGAACGTATCCGTTTTATATCACTTGACTAAAAGTGCAATGGAAATGTCTGAGAAATGTTTCACAGGGTAAGTTTAATTTCGCCCTTTCCCCTTGACACAGCCGTGAAAACAAGCATTTCTGCGCAAACAGATTTCTGCGAGCTTTACAAAGATGGACAGTGCTCACTCAAGTGTAACATTCTGTCAAAACTTTTACTTCCATTAGATAGATGAGACCCAAACCCAAGATTATATATGAAAAAATACCCACATGTTGTATATTTTTTTAATTCCCAGTGCTTTTTCAAAGTGTAAACTTTTTTTTATACGCACTATATATATATATACATTATATTACACGAATGAAGAACAAGCAAGATAAAACGTGAATTTTGTTCGATTTTCATTTTTAAAAGGTCAAAATTTTCGCTCTCTCACTTCGGTTTCTACCTTCCTTTTAGACAAAGTTCTACTCATAATTATGGGATGTTGCATGTGCCACTTGACTTTGTTGGCTCATAACACCCACCGAAAACGAGACTGAAACAAAGCTGGGACCGGTTCGTAAAGATCATTATGATACATATCTTGAAATAAAAAGTCAGGTTAGGTCCTATATACACTGTACAATTATTGTTTAGACTATAAGCATGATAAAATAAAACTGCTAATATGTATTTTAACTTGAAAGTGAAAATAAAATACAAACTCGTAGCTCTTTTTTCTATTTCCTCCCTTTCCTGTCCTTATTTCATTTCATTTCATTTAATATTTCATTTGCTTTGAGCAGTCGTAGATTGATAAAGCGCTATATAAATGCCTATTATTACACTGTAAAAACTATGGTGTTAAAACTGACACCAATTGGTGTTAATAGAGGACCACACCCTGAGGTGTTAAAATTACACCCTAAAGATTGAACATAACACCAAAGAGTGTAAATGTAACAACCAAAGGTGTTGTAATAACACCTATAGGTGTAAAACTAACACCACCAATTTAACACCGGTGTAAAATAACTGGTGTGGTCCTGTATGTACACCGGTTAACACCACAGTTTTTGCTGTGTATTATTATTTCCATTTCCAATATTTACAATATGCTTTAATGTTCCATACATCTTGTCTAAAGCGAGAAAACAAGGAAAATTCATAATTATGTACAATATCATGAAGAAAAACATATTGGGAATGGAAGAGGCTGTTAAAAAGCGCAGCTTGTAAAGTATTCGTAAAATATTCGTATCAACATTTACAAACAAATTACAATAATAGCGTGGTGAAAATTTGAGCATAAAGTCGGTGAGATTAAAAAAAAATGAAAGAAAGAGAAGGGGGAGGCGTGATTAAAAGTCTCCAGATTCCAAATTCCTGACCCCGTATGATGTTCGTGGCCTTTCACTTACTTCTTTGCAATCACCGTGGTTAAGGCCCTGATTTTGAATATTGAACGAAAATTATTTATTCAATATTAATACAATGAGAAGAAAACTGGAGTCAAGTTGACATTGCATATTCGCTTTTGTACAAGCATGGCATCCGGTGGACCGATAAATTTCTTGCACCAATTACCGTGATTACCAAGGCCGAGTAATAATATCGATAGTTGGAAATAGACAGCTCGCATCCAAATTGATGTCGAACTGCACGCCTGCATCCTGTTATAATAAATAGAGAAAAATCATGAATAGGACGTAAATTCTTATTTTCTATATTTTTTTTTGAAAATATAGCCGGTTAACAAAAAATCACTTTTCCCCGTGTTTTATTTGCATAGAAGAATGGCTTATTCTTCAAATTTCTGGTCATAATTTTTTTTTCTTCTGAATATTGATGTTTTTCATTATCATTTTCATGTTCAACCGTTTAATGGGCAAGTGCAGCCATTTCCCCTGGATAAATGTAAAATAAACAAAAATCAACCAAGCGTAATCATGCATGGTACACAGCAAAAACTGTGGTGTTAACCGGAGTACATAGAGGACCACACCAGTTATTTTACACCAGTGTTAACTTGGTGGTGTTAGTTTTACACCTATAGGTGTTATTACAACACCTATGGTTGTTACATTTACACTCTTTGGTATTATGTTCAATCTATAGGGTGTTATTTTAACACCCTAGGGTGTTGTCCTCTACTAAAACCAATTGGTGTCAGTTTTAACACCACAGTTTTTATAGTGTATAATGCTGAAAATGTCATCAAAATGGGAAAAAGAAAAGGAAATAATATGACAATTTGGTATCTTGCCTTTTTAATTCGCATTATGAGAAATAATCATAAAGTATTTCCATTTTACTCATTAATTTGTTTACATAGGCTCTCCCTCTCCCTTGGAAGATATGTAATTTATACTTGTACACTGACTTCCTTACCTTCAAATCTGCAAACGTAAATATTTTAGATTTCATACTAAAATACAAAAGGCACTATGCAATATCACCGATCTATCATTTACATACTCCGCTTGCCTTGATGTGCATACAATAACTATTTTGTGAAAATAAGCGAAGTTTTATTTTGGGTTGTCACACCGTTTTTATATATTGGCCTATATTTTACATAGTACAAAATGAATATTGAATATGTACACTCTAAAAAAGGTTTCCCCGATGGAAACATGCTTGTTGGTTGGGTAAATTTTAAGCAATCTTGCATTGAAAAGGCCCCAAATGGGGTGAAAAATATGCCCATCAAACATCCATGTTCCCTTTCTACCCAACATTGTGTAACTGAATTTTACTCGGTGTTTTTAGAGTGTAACATCAACAACTCTCACACTTGCAGCACGTTTCTGTGTTGTTATTAGTAGGCCTATAACTATTTGGTTTAATAAACAAAACTTTTAGGGGTACATCCGGCTCGTGCATGCCTATATACTCCCTTGGAGAGTTTAAGAGGCATATAAACATATATATATATTAGTGTCGTGCATGCAAGATAAGACATTATTTTTTTAGCTTTGCAGGATTTTCGTTATGAATCACCCTTATTCGGGAGTGGAATTTCTTTTTCTTACTTGTCAATTCCATTTTTGTTTTTCTGAACAAAATCTTCCCTTTAGAAAATGCGGGATCTGCCCCTGCTTTTCAGTTTTGATAAAAGTTCAGTATTATGCTTGTTTTATTTTCATCTATTTATACAAATCATTTTTGTCCGGGTTTGGCTTAAATTTCAACGAAACTGGATTATGAGTCTAACGGATGTACGGATATAATATTGCTAGCTTGGAAGATGAGTCGATTTAATTTCATCAGTGTCAAGAAGAATTGTCAAAAGATAGCCCTATATAAATAAGCCCCGGTAATATAATACCCGTCTTCAAAATGAAACCGGAAAGATTTTCCGTTGACCGGCCGCACCTTGACCGCTGAATATCTTCGCTAACCTTGACCTTTGACCGAACATTCCACAGAGAATATCATAAAGAAAACGATTTATTCTTAGCTTGAAATGTCCATGACCTAAAATAACATTTTTGTTCCTTGTCAGTGGTTGCAAGCTCCATCTGATATATTTTCATAGCCAAATGAATGGGGTCCGTTTTTAGATGTTCGATCTTGGATAGGGAGAGGTCTAGCAAAAGAAATGTCGCCATCAAAAGATAGACATCAAAAGCTGACCCAAATCACGAGACAAAACAACACTGTTTCTACGTTTTTACATGATGGTAACTTTTAACTGGTCACTTTTTTGTTGGGGGGGGGTGTTCTCACACCCCGAAATTAGCAAACCTATAGTTTTCATTACAAATTTAACACCAAAAATAAAAAATAAGAATATGAGAATATTAAACTTGTTAAAGATAAAAAAAAAACGTTCTTGTGTGATTTATAATTTACGATCGCTTCGCTCGCTCGATTATGACTACATTATTCTTCACTATCCATAGATCATATAGATAACATTAATGAAACAAATATGACACATTAGCATCAATCAATCAATAATCTATTACTGCAATCATATAATGATTTTAGCATGCGGACGAGGGGAGGGGTGCAAAAATAGGTGTATAACGCCCAAACCTGAATTTGAGTCTGCGACATAGAACCGACTCGACTCACTACTACATGTACAACAGTCGGTGTCGGGAGAGTGCCACAGGGAGTACTTTACACCAGTGTAAAAGTCAAGGTGTTCTCGAGCACCAGTCAGCTTATTAGGATTATGATAACCTGGATAACACTTTAATGTATGTTGTTTGATATTATTATTAATTTTGGTGTCATATTACACATGTTGCAGCAAGTAAGCTGGTGATAAAGACGGTCATATTCCTTGTGATTTTTTTTCTACTATATAAATACGCATACTGCTATCCATGATCATGTTGTTATTTTTTTTTTCGTCTTCCAGCGATACATCATTTTGATCACTTTTAAAACTTCGTAAATGTTATTGAATATTCCAACCAGGGAGGTGTTCCAACTTCCAATTCTCAATTTAATTTGCAATTTCCCTTATAACTGCATGTCTTTTTAGGAAGCCAACATCATTTAATGAGACAGGTGTTCAATGCATGGAGCTAACTCCATGTTCAACGGGTTGGCTTTCGGTTATGGTCGGCTTCTTTTTCGGAATGTCATCGGTGAAATCCCGAAGATTTGTCGGCGATTCGAGACACAGGAACGTGAGCATTCCACCCCCAAAATTATACACATGAAGATGAAAAAAAAAACATAAACCCGCGCGTGTTGGGGTAAATTCCCATTGGCTGGGCCCAGCAGGAGTTGCTCCAGAAAAACATTTGATATGGTAATGAGATAGTAAAAGACGCCTCTGATTGGCTGGAAGGGAGGAGGGTTGGTTTAATGACTGCAGGCGTTTACGGATCGGTCAGCTTTGAAAACCAGTTCGAGTGGTGGAGAGACAGAACCCGTTCTCGGTTTATGTTTGTTTTCGTGGACATTAAAACGAGTCGTTTGATCTCGCCGACAGCGAGCGACGATCCTCAATATCGCGCATAATCGACAGTTGCAGTTATCCATCGCGGCATATATCATTGTATTTCGAAGTACGGCGCAGTGATTTTTTCCCCCGTCTTTGCTGGAATCTTATGACTCCATATTTTATTTCAGCTTTTACAGATAGGTTCTCGCCCTTCGAGGAGCAGTTATTATTTATACCCGCTAATGTTGTGACAGTCTCACACTGGAGACAATCCCCGCGTAACTTGAAGGAATTTAAATAGACCGACCAAGGAGTGTTTCGGTGGTAGACGCTCAATCGAGTTTGCTCTCTGAAGTTTGTTACTGTTTATTTTCACATCGAAAGGTGATCGACATCATATTTTTTTTACTCGCCTGCATGGTTTTATTTGCCTCGTGTTATTTCGGAGATTTGCTCCTGAATTTAGCTCGCTAGCTGCGTGACTACTCAAGGCGTCGAAGTTTAGTTATCAATCACTCGTGATATTGATTTCTCGTGAATTTGTGGGAACTTGGATAAAACATGAAAACGTGTTTTTCTTACACTGTATTGGATATTCATCAGTGTAGCTGTAATTTCTTCGTCGAGGTAACGGACCGCCTATATTCGACAAAAGGAATTGCCTTTGATTGAACTTTTTAATAACAAATTATTTTATATAGGCCTACAATAATACACAACCTATCATCGGACTTGGGAGACCGTCGATCTTGATTGATCTGATTTTAAGGGGAGTTTTTAAAACAATTTTCACAGAAGAGAACGGCTTCAAACTTCCAAGATGGGATTACTCGATCAGCCGATAATTTACAGGACACACATATCGTTATTTCATATATTATGTTGCTTTTTGCAACTTTCGTCAACCCTTGTTAGCAACACGTACAGAACCGACATGCTATCGAACCACGGACATCACACCACGGCGGAGCTCCAGCTGCACCGCTGGGCCGTGGCGGCCATGGATTACCCACGGACATTGGACTGCACCGTAGTCCCATTCATAAGGGAACGCGAGTGCCTTCAGTTGACGCAGCGGCCTGAATCGGAAATGAACTTGTACGTCGCCCCGCCTCGCCCCGGTGGTTACCACGCCGTGTTGCCAGACGGCGGGCTCAGTGGCAGTGGAACACACGACGTGGTGCTCGCGATAGACCCATATCCACGAGCAAGTTTTGGGCATCTCGTGATTATCTTCTTTCTTGACTTTGATTTGGATCTCGATGCTTGCCGAGAAAGACGAGGAAAGTACCTTGGTGAGTGCTTCACGTGTGTATGTGTATATAGATAAATTTATATATTTTTGTCCAATTATTTTGTCAAAATCGTGATATACTCGATACTGCACTCTTTTTTTTTTTGGGGGGGGGGGGGCATGATCAAAATAATGGTAGTCGTGAATGGTATAATGCAGTGCAGGTTTATACATGTTAATTTACCTTATCAACAGAGCCTCTGATAATTTTTGGAACTTGTGATTGTGAATTGCATAATATGGCAAAAAATAAAGGAACTTGACACCAAAGCTCAATGAGGTTCTGACTCATCAAACAATGTTCTCGGCCCACCCATCACCCCCCCCCCCCCCAGGCGCGTAGCCAGGGGGGGGGGCGGTGGAAAAACGTCCCAAAAAGAAAAAAAGGAAAAAAGAGAGGAGAAAAGAAAACGGGAAGGGGGAAAAGGGAAGAAAGGTAGCTTTGTGTTTGTTTTTCTTTTCTTTTTATTCTTTTTTTTCTCAAAAGAGAAACTCCTTCACTCTTGCTCTAAATTTATATTCCGCGCTGCGCACGGTTAAATGACAATATTGAAGTTCTCCATTGTTTCCCCCAAACCCTTTCTCTAACTCTGTTTTCCCACCTCAGCTATATGTGTCTCTTGCCAGTTTAAAGTTCAAATGTATACATTAGGGCATGGAATTAGAGTAAGGTTAGGCCGAAGTATATGAAGTTATCTTTTTTTTTAATTGATCGTGCAACTTTGGTCTGGTCGGCTTTCTGCCGTAACCTCCATAAAGTCAACTTTTCCAGCTTTTCAGCTCATTACTAAACAACCATAACTTTTGGCCATACAGGTTCCTAATTTAAAAAGAGGAAGGTATAAAATTCGTGTCGTATTAAATAAAAAAGACAATATTTTTAAATCAAATTCTATTAAATTTCATGTCATTTCCCTGCACATTTATCTCCTGTCCTGTTTTGCGCCCTCAGTTTGAAATTTTGAATGACACTTAAGTTTGTTTATAATTCAAAATGAAGCGCTTCAGGATAAGTCAAAGAAATTAGGCATCCTTTTCCTTGTAATAAAGTTCAATAATCTTAGAAAATCAATTGAATTAGAGCCGATGGGGTATTTGAGATATTTGCATTAATTTTGATGAAACGTCCGCCCTTTGAAATTTCAGAGTTTCATTGCTCTGCGCGGGGAGGAATATCTTCCTCCCGGCACATACACTTCTTCTCCTCTGTTTTGCGAGTTAAAGATATGCACTGTCGCTAAATTGTTTGTAATCAAATCTGATCATTCCAATTATATATCTTTGAGAATACCCTTTTCTCGGGACCCTTTTCATGGGCCCCCCCAAAAAAAAATGATGAAATGCTTTAGCTTCCGCGCTGTGCGCGGGTTTATTACTACTTTAATTTCCTCCATTGCCTAGCTTTTTTGTGCGTTCACAATCACTCTTAAAAACAAGGTTCATGAAAACAAGGTTCAAAATCACAATTAAGTCAACTGAATTGGAACTGAAATAGATATTAGAGACAAGAGAGACGGCTCCTTTTCATCTCACTTTATGAAACACCAAAAGCTTCGCGTTTCGCGCGGGAGGGGGAACTCCCCCTCCCTGCACCCAGCCCCTAGGGAGCGCGCTTCGCGCGCTCTGTAAGTGTTCGCACGCTTCGCGTGCATTTACCGCCCCTCCAAAATGAAATCCTGGCTACGCGGTTGCCCCCCCCCATGTCCTGAATATCTCGATCCCCTCCCTCCCTCCTGATTACCTTACATGTAAACTTTTTTGTACAGTTTGGGTAATAATTTAGCACTAAAAATGTTATGGAGGAGGAATAAAATGGGCCAGCTATATATGACAGGAGAATTTCACCATGTTGTAAATAACTAATAAGTTGGTAAACTTGGTTTTAAAATACCTTACAAAATAGGCCTATTTAAACAGTAAAATATCACCGAAGGCAGGTTTGATGAAACTCCGTCAGAGAACTGCGGAGTTATTAAATTTTTTAGTTCCTTCATAAGCTATAAAGTGAGGCCTTATCGTGTAAGGTATTCTGTGCATTCCCCCAAATAGCATGGATAATCTGCTTGCATATTATGACGTCATAAATCTAAAACTTTATAATATCCTAAATTCCTTATTTTTTAGAAAGATTTTCATCAAGCATTCACCAATATATATATATATTTAGAATTTTTTCTGCTGTTATTAAAACCAACTTATTGCCAGGAACGTCCCTTCTACATGAAACTTGAAGTAACATCTAGAATGGAACAAAGTGACCCCCTCCCATTCCGTTTTGAAAGCATGTCAATGATGCTTCTGTAAAAACGAGGTACCACTCACCAGCCTTAACCCCCCCCCCCCAAAAAAAAAAAAAATAAAAAAAATAAATAAATAAACGCGATATTCTATTGTAGAAAAAATATCAGGATACTAATACAATAGAATAAATCATATGTCGAGATATTGTTGATAGAAGACTCCTGCGAAAACGCACAAGGATATTGCCCCCCCCCCCCGCCGCTTCTCCCTGTTGGTAGTTCATGTGGTTTGACACTGCTGTTCAGAATGCTCTATGATTGACATATACAATGTGCATTTGATTTCACGGTCCAACATTAACGTTAGGGAAAATGAAGGTCAACGACCTCTCTGCTGTCGTCAAGGTAACACCCATCTTCACTTCGTCCTGTCATGCCTATGGATGCGCTGCCGTTGGTAACCGACGAAGTTATCAGATAAGTGCAACCAGGATCGGATGGGTGGAGAGCAGTATCCCTTGCATGTGCTGGCTAATCGCTATTGTGCTTCCCATGGAAATCGGACGGACATCACGATAGCAGACAATACGGTTTATTTTCATTTGGTTTCATTCCAATCTGTCCAATTACCAACTCGTCTATTATCATTATTTTGGTACGTCTAAAATCAGTTCGCCCACTTTCTAAATGGTCTAATTGCCATTTCGTCCAATCACCATTTCGTTGAATTTCGTTGAAATATAGCCATTTAGTCCATATAGCATGTGGTGTGATTGGACTGATGTTAATTGGGTGAAATGAATGAAAATAAGATCGATATTAGTTAGCACAACTGGTTATGACAATGAGACGAAATGGTCATAGACGAAATGGTGATTAGACGAAGTGATGATGGATCAAAATGGTTATTGGACCAAATGGTTCTCAGCCGAAATGTTGATGGACGGAATGGCATCAGATTATAGACCATGTGATGATTGGACGAGTTGGCTATAGACGAATTGGCAATCTACCGACATTACTCCTTCACATCCCCATATGCAGATATACTACGCAGATAAACGAGTGAAATTAGGACCTTCGAATATACTTTTTTGCACCTCCTCTGATTATTTAAAGGTATTGTCATTTGACTGTTTTCTGAGTCCATACAAGTTCAAAAGAGAATTGTTCTATGGCCCGTGACGTTCCAAAGTCACGTGCAGAAAAATGATAACGGTATGAAAAAGCTCCTTCAAATGCCACACACCCTCCTTTAGATTCCGGACCACCGTCCCTCCCCCTTCCATTAAAAAAAATAATGGAGAATTTGGGGTGACTAATCACTGTGGACCCATTCCCAAACCATGACATTGGTTCAGCTTTTTAATGGAAGTTTCAATATTCAATTTCGATATTCTTAAACATGATCCGCAACATCTCAATTTCTTTAGGAAAAAAAGAGATTCGAACATGTCTAAGATACGAATATAACCATGGTAACGCAGTATCACAGTGTTCTGTCCTGTTGGCCGTCTCTCGTCTGAGACCAAGCCAATGCAGCAAAGTGCATGGACCTTATTTCCTTGGGCCATACTCGTGATAGCAGTTCATATCCAGAACTTTTTCATGATCAGCAGGCCTGCATTCATCTAACACATAACCCATGTGAATTCGATAGTATACATCATTCTTTTAAACTTGAATTCCTCCCAATGTGTGAAGTAAATTGGGGAAAACATGCAATGGGTTGTTTTTGAAGCGTGTACACGAATACACAAAATGAAAACCTGGAAGGAAATGAAATGGTATTGGAGTTATTGACCAAGAGAAAAAGGATAAAGGGAAAGTTATTCATCTTGCGTCCTCCCGTGCCAACCCTGATGACAAGTGCCCGAGTTGTCCTTGACGTCAAAATTTAAAATTTGTAATGTAAAAATGCTGTTAAAACAGAAGTGTGCACCCCTCCCCTTTGATTTTTTTTTTTTGCTTGTCAAATTTTTCCTTGGGAAAATGTGCCCCCTCCCCTTTTGGAAAATCCTGGACCCGCCCCTGCTATGAAATATAGCGAAGGTAGCATCATTGCTTTTGATTCCGTCATTACCGGCCGCGACCATGTTTGCCTAATTACTGTATACATCTAATCATTACGCGACAACATTCACGAAGAAGGACGTTACGCCGAAGGACGTTACGTCATCAACATCTAGCCAACTTTATTTTCAGGCACCACTTCCCTTTCGACTGCTACCACAGTTTGACCACAGACGTATAAACAAGTGGTCCAAAGCATGGACCTATTAAGACTGCATTTTCTTCAATCATGGATCTTACGATCCATGCTTCAATCAGGTCCATGCTTCAATCAAGTCACTGACTTGACCATATCCCCTAAAATAAATTACACATAATTTAAAATCATGAAAACAACCGCTGTTGGTATCAGGTATTGAAGCACTATGATTATACACGTATATTTTGGATTAATTTTCGATTGATTTCACCATAAGCCCGCCTCTTCCCATTGATTGATGTTACCCAACGCCCACTTCTCTCGTCATGCAATATTCCATTTCCTGCGTTTATTCTGTTCATTTCTTATTCTCAGGACTAAAGGTTTATTGTTTACTTTATCATGTTTATTGCTAACCTAAACCATTTAACTTTTGTATGAATATTCCAGTTATCATTTACCGTGGATTTGAGGGGGGGGGGATTCTAAATCACATCAATTGATCCCTCCCCCTTTAATATGTGGGAGAATGAGTGTGATTCAGATATCTTCGAATGATGGAACCTCTCTTTTTATTCTCCCAATGAAACTGCGACCACAAACTTCGACAAGGGGCAACGTTTGTGACACTGAAAATAGGCGGAGTGTAAAGTAAAAAGAAATCGCTTTATGTGCCGTACAATTACCCATCTAAATCGGTTTTCTCTCTTGGGACTCGAATGGCAAAGCAAGATGAAGCACAGGAGCCGTCGTTTCACTCTGAACTTGTTGATATACGGTATTATTAGTGGTAGAAAAAAAATCTTAGAAGCGACGTCGTGCCGATATGCGATTGTGTTTACCAAGCGCTTCTATTTGAACTTTTTTTTCTGCAGGACTAGTTCTCTTGGTTGGATCTTGGCAAGAGTTCGGGTGTGGGTTTTGCCTGCGAGACTCCTTTTATGATATTAGGGTTTACCTCGGTCTTTGGTGGCTGCCTGAGTGTATATAGAATAGGACTCAGTTTGAGGACTTGGTCCCTGGAGGCGTACCCTGATAATTGGCCTAATTGCATGTCTGGATATCGGGTAAAAGCTAGGGTCAGCCCCGGGTCATATCGGCTCCCATTGGTGTAAAGTGACTTCCAAAAGGCTTTGCCGCAGATTCAAAGCCAAAGAGATCCTACTCCTTTCTCCCATTCAGCCCCCTAACTTCTCTATTTTCCATTTTATTTTGCAATATTACAATTTTATTCCCTTCCAACAAAGCGAGGAAAGAGGACTGAGGCATACGTTTGATTTTTAGCCGAGGTTGTCGGTGCGAGTTCTCCCGGGTTTTTTGTGGCTACTGGGTGTGATATAGGCATGGTGATACTTGTAATGTATCTAATTGCAGTTGCGGCGCTTTGTGGATATCAGATAGGCGAACCGAATATCACAGAGCGGGAACTTTATCTAAACAGAGGCGATTAGAAAGGATTTCAGAAACGGTTTTTGAGCCGGGAAGGCCAACCGGTATGGCACCTACTCCTTTTGGGGATATACCGTGTTCGTCCCTTGGGGTGGGTATGACTGAACTCTTTGGTGCGTGGTCTTAATTACAGCCTAGAGTAGCGAACATGCCGTATTGGTAGAATCAGCACCCGGGGTCTTTACTAAACTATTGTTACCACGAAATTTCATGACTTTCACTGAAATCTATCTCCTTCCACCAAAAGCCATAACAATGAAAAGCGGCATGTATATGCCCCCGTCTTTTCACCCTCTTTCTAACCGTGTAATCGCAAGGGTAAATCGAAAGGCAATGTTAGATGATAACAAATATGAGATCCTTTTCAAAGTGAAATAAAGGAAATAGAAGCCATCCAGAAGATATTGATTGAGATGTATAAATAGGCCTACTCGGCCATATAGCACGACTACTCTAGATCGAGATGGAAACTTTTGTAAAGTAGAGTAACATCTTATTGATATCTCCAAAACAGACCCATATTTTCAGTATTTTGGGTAATTACAATGTTTACTTTAATTCTCAAAAGCTTAATAAGATTAGGCACCATTTGTATGGCCTACGTGTACCCTTGATGGTTATCGATATCTCGCAGACGTATAGCTTTGTATATTATTCATGATTACATGCCCCCATGGCATTTACATTTTAATGGATACGAACCGTCATGGAATTGTATGTTATCCGTTTATTTAATATTTTGTTCTTAACTGATCTTGGCCTCCACGTATGTGTCCACCATCGAATATCATTTATAAGACTGGAGGATCTCCAACTTATCAAAGGTTTTAAAACTTGTTCTTGTTGGGGCAAACGTTTCAATGTTATATACTTTCTGGCATGTTCCATTTCAAACGTCACTATTAGCCTATTGCGATTCTAAACAGTTCATCTATGCAAAGGTAGATATAAAAATGTCTTGTGAATGAACGTGGTTTCAAAAGTTGGATACTAAACGTCTCAAGTAGACCCGTTCGAACAAAACTAGTACTGATCACAAGCTAAAGAAAATGTGTTTTTGGTTAAACTCGACTTTCCTGATGAAGTTACAAACGTGAAAATTTTCCAGAACAGTACTAGAATCTTCATTTTCGTAGCTGAACAATCTGGACAAATTTATCGCATCTCGATAATTCACAAGTGCACATTGTAAACACTGGGCCTATGGGATGTGTTATACTCTAGATGCGAATTCCAGCCGTGCTGTTGACACCGCATGTCTGAAGTTCAACATGAGTCTTGAGTGGGCGTTGTAACACGTCCCAACAATCAAAATCGAATTAGACATACGAGATCACGATATTTGTGTAATTTCCAGGAAAAGTGCAAAATATTTTTGCTGCACAATCTGCGCACATGTCTGAACGAGCTATTGGAATGTCGAGTCTGCTTACCCAGATGTTCTCATTTGTTAGTAAAATTGAATATTTGGTGCGTCTAAAAATACACGTAGGGGCTACACGAGATGGTGGGTCTTTGGGGGTCCTCGGAGTCTTGTGTTTCTCAAAGAAAGGGCACTAAAAACGTAGGGCATGAGGACTTCCTGACGAGGCTAGGGAGCCCACCTCCCTTATGTTTACCCTAAACAGATTAACGTAGCAATTCCTCCTCTTGGATCTATACAGTAGTCGGAGATCTAAGAGCAGGGAAATAGAATTTATGTTTCCCTGCCCTCTAGGAGGATGATCGGAACTGCTTCCAAGGGCATCCTCTTACCAGGCCAGTGCTGACAATGGGTTGCTTTACCCATAGACAGACATGCCAGAGTCCCGGCTTTGCATTTTGGCTTCGGTTGCATGTGAGCATCAAATGGACTGAGGTGATGTCCTTTCTACAGGCGTAAAATCCATAAATTTGATACTAACTGGTTAATTGAAATGGATTGACGTAGATTGAACCAACAATCGCCTGGAAGGGGTTACTAGACTTCTGTTCTCCCATGTTGATCAGCGCCAATTCTACCACTGGGTTGTCAACTCGCCTCGTTTGATTCTTCGAGAGCCCTCCCCTCGATTGTGAAAGTTTAGTTAATTCTATTCTCGATCTAAGTTGCATTGTGTGTCTGTCTTATTATGACAACTCGGTATATAAAACAAACGTCGGCACTTTGTAAAGAAAACATTGATCCCTTGGGTACACGATTAAGAGCAATCAAAGGATTAGTACCAACACCTGTATCGAGATAACACACGAGGCAGTCTGCATACGTCAGAGACGAAGACTGGGAGCGCAGTATAACCCACGACCATGACAATTGTGCAAGGCGCACCACAGATGGACATGATGGATGTCGGCATTGGGCATTACCATTGTAATGAAGAATACAATCGAAAATCAGAATATCACGGTGAAATTTATACGCGCCCTGTAGTTTGCAAGTCGCATGAGGGAACTTAATGGAATTGTGATGATTTGTTTTTGACAAAAGGACAAAAGTAACTTTTGCCAGTTCAAAGTGATTCTAGCCAATTTTAAAATCCACGCTTGGTTTAAAAGTTAAACTTGTAGCCAAAATAAGCCAACATGACAAAAGTATGGACAAACGTTTTTTTCATTGCAGTTGCTTGATATACATCATTTTCATGACTTCTTAATATCAACTTACACATTTGTAAAGATATATGGTTTATGCATTTTGAGTGTCCTCGCATGAGCTCTTTTTTGTGGGGGCAATTTACGTGTAATATTGTGATGGTACAATGACATAGTTGAAATGAATGGATTTGAATATGAATATAAATATCCATTCGCTCGCTTGAACGTCTTAACAATCTGTGGAACACACACACCTAAAGCCATAACACAAATAGTAACAAATTAAAAGAGTGGGTAGTCAACACATCTCAAAGATAAAGGCGGCAAATCAAAAAGAGGTGACTAATTATATATGACCTTTGTCAATACATACAACATAGCATTACACGTAATTTACTCTTGGGGAAAGACCTTGTGAGGTTACAGTCTTGCTTTCTGCTCCTTGGTATGATCTGCAAAATGCTAAATGATGTTAACTCTTCAATGAATCTGACCCAGGATTCGTGAACTTTCTTTTCCAGTCATGTCAATGAGCAAAGTGATTTAGTAATATGAATGTAAGAAGAAATATTGTCAAATGTCAAATAATATACCCTGTTGTCCGACATTTCTTTCTCGTATCACTAAGACTATCTTCCGTGGGTGTAGGTAGCTTATAGGTCTGAATATTCCTTCCTATTCCGTCTTGAAATGTATGCCTATGTCAACACGGTATTAAAATGAAAAGTTTTGGGCCTTTAGCCCATAGATGAGAACCTGGTTCACCCCAGCCCCACCACCAGTACCATTACCCCACCCTGAAACCGTTGATTCAACCTTTGTAAGGGGTTGGAACCCGTTAGGATTCCCTAGATCCCACCACAAGTACCAATACCCCACCCCGAACCGTCGATCCAACCTTTGCAAAAGACTTGGGATCCCTGACATAAATCTTGGGTATATCTCTACTGTGCGACCGTTCTGATCAAAGCTCAGTGACATGATTACGATGCGTTTACCGTCAACAAACGTGGGTTGATAGGGGCGGTGTGTCAAAGGCAAGGTGCGAATCCTTTCCCATTACCTGTCAATGCTGCGTATTGTCATTGTAGTCTCAGTGTCAAGACCTTCTTGATTGCGGGGGCTAGCCAACCTTGGTCTAACATAGAACCTATCATCTTAAGTGAGTGATGGCAGGTCAATATTCATGGAGGTAGGTATATTTCTACATTCATGGTATTTGTAAACCAGCATGACCAAGGAAAATTCCAATTTGCCTGTCATATCAATAGAGGGCAGAACCAAAAGGTTCGCCAATGACTGACGTGATTATGGCTAACATGTACATGTGCAAGTGTATACCGTACCACTTGTATAATGCATTTCTTGTTTTATTTCGTTGGCGTCAATGTGGTAATTGAATTAAAAGAACGGCTAAAGCGGGGGGGGGGGGCTCTATCAAAACAAAAAAGCAAATATGAAAGTATCACAAGGATAATAAATTGGGTTGGTCCAATTTTCTTAGTATTAATCTTGCATGTTGTTACGCAACTATCCCGATAATAGATGCATGTGTATATAGTTTGGCCAATCGATTCTGAAGTTATCCCCAATTCGAGAATCCTTGAACAAAATCAAGGTATTAAAATAACATCCGTCTCAAGACACACTTCTCACTATGGGACAGAGGGTACTTGAGATATTAACAGAACACTCCAAAAACTGTGGTCGCAGTATTTTCACAGCCGACACACAAAATATGAAATTAGAAATTGATGTGTGCCCAAAACGTATTTGGTCAGCAAATAGTAGGGTAAATATACACTTCGGCGTCAATATAGATTGGGAAAACTTGGTCCCTTTCTTTGGTTGGAATAGGCTCTTGACACTAAACCCATTGAAAAGGGTCTTCTTGACCTCATTGGGATTGGAAAATAAAACAACGGAAGGTACCGGTTTAGGTAAAGTTTACATAGACCAAAAAAAGGGAGAAGGAATGTCTCGCATGTGAAAAAAGAATCAACTTACTCGATCGTGGTCAAGGAAAATAAGAACGAAATTGATTGATTCATATTCATAGATTAGCGTCTTGAGATGTTTTATCAGTTAAGCAGTGATGTAGGTTCCGCTATTGTCATTGTATAAAGTAACCGTTATTGTATAAGTTACCGTTATTGCCAAGGGAATTATTCCTCAGACTTTGAAATAGCCGAGGTTAGAGGGTTCGAATCCCAGCCATAGCATAACTGGTCTCGTCTTACCAGTGTCCCGTGAGAAATCATACCCCTATTGCAAACATGGGATGAATTGTAAGTCTAGATTCGGACTTACGATATGAAAAACGTATCTTTGAATCCAAAATTAATGAATATTGTATAAGTTGTCGAAAAACTCGATGCCCTTGTTTCAAACTCTCGATGGAATAATTATAATTAAACGGGAAAGAAGGTGCATAGTTTCAAGAAACCTGCAGAAGAAGATCAAGTCGGGTATCAAGTTCGAACGGATATCACCAAATTTATCACCGTTCGTGAAAGTAGCCCAATGTCCATTTTAAACAATCCTTATTATTGTAATAATCTGTAATGAAATCGAGAAAGACACAAACATACCTCTAAAAACCCATCCTTGAAATTAAACACATGATGCAGAGGAAATGTATGACATCACGTCTCATGGCAGGACCTTGCAATTACAAAATCTATGAACAACGTTCTTGTTCAAGAGTCGTTAGCAACCCATTTATAGAAAGTGATTGTAATTGGATAGTGTGCTCATCATTTGACATCCGAAACGTTTGATATCATTCAAGGAGTCATCAGTATGTCAATCGCTTTTTTTTGGCAACCCAGTTTAGAGTTGCGCAGGGTCGTCAGTCTCCATTGTCTCACCAGGGAAGTGATATTCCCTGGTCTCACCATAGAGCTCTCTATGGTCTCACCCTCTCGTTCCTACATGTCCTCCGTCCATCTTTACCCAGTAACGTGATTGGAATAGATTCACTTTTATTTTTTGCCTATCGTCTCCTCACCATGAACTAATTTGAAATATCAGCAGACATTATCGGCTGTGTGCCCACCAGAGGTTAATTCCCCACTGATCATTTGGAATTAGCATTGTTTAATCATGGACCTATGATATAGTTCAGTGAAGTTGGTCCCTATTGTCAAATTTGTAAAAAAAAAGAAATATTGTATATTTCAATTTCAAACAATGAAAAACGAAAGAAATAGTGAGGGGCATCATCGACTCATGTCACTGAGTTGTGCATATTCACTGTTTTGTGAAAAATAAGCGAAACTTTAAAATTTCATAACTTTCTTATTTTACATCCGATTTTGATGAAACTTTCAGCGTTATGCTGGTTTGGTTTTTCTCTGTTTATTCATGTCAACATTTTTTCTGTGGTGGACTTGACCTTTAATATCCCATACAGGGTCCCGTTGCATCAAAGTTACCATCATGGTTACTTTGCCATCCAATGGAACTGCGTGGAATCCTTAATTCTAATTGGTTGTTGATCATCGTCACCATGGTAGTTACCATTGGATGGCAAAGTTACCATAATGGTATCTTTTATGCAACGGGGCCCAGGAAGTCATTTAGAGGGGAATGTATAGCTATACAATATATTCATTTCCTGTTGAAAAAAAAAATATTGTAAATGAGAAATACCAAGGAATATCACTGAACCAGAAGCGTACCTAAGATTTTCCAAAGGGGGGGGGGCAAATTCGCCCGCAAAAAAAATTGACAAGCAAAAAAAGGGGGATCTTCAAGTTCATAGGAGGGATCAGTTGTGACTAGTCAGGGGGGGGGGCAGTCTTCCCCCCCCCATAGGTACGCTAGTGCACTGAACCATATCACGAGTGTTTTAATTCTGGGATATATTTTATTTGTAAACTTTGCCAATTGTAGACTGAATGGTGTATATTTTTGTTTAATTAGTTGTCTATCATTTTATTCGTTAGTGATGGCTGTAAGTGTAAGTATGATTGTAATACTAAAATCAGCAATGTCATGAGAACGTGATAAAGTTTTCACACGGATGTCCTATCGATTAGTCATGATTTCATGTGAGAAAAAAAAATAAAATAGAAGAAGAGTACCATAATCTGCGGACAAATTGAGGTTTAATTTAAAATTGAAGAAATGTGACTTTTTAAACATTTTCAATGGTTCTCCCATTGTCTAATGACATGAATGTGGGAGTTTATAACGAGACGACGTACTTATACGGGAAACAATGTATATTGCGCAAGTGAAGAATAGGATGAAACCAAAGTTTTGGGGAATGACCTTCATAAATTGCTCATTAATTAAAATCGTCACGTTTGACGGTAGGAAAGGTTAATGCACTTTGTGATGCATACCACTTTGCAGGGTCGTCTGTAGGCCAAATTTACAGACTTGGAAAGAAGAAGGGAAAAAATTCCCACCAAAACAGATATGCAGTCATGAGATCGTGATCGATAAATGGTAATGACGGTTACGATGATCAATGTGAACATTGCACAATTATCATTGAAAGAACCACATTCTATGTACGCACTTTTTTCTTTATCGAGACTTTGACCAAGATGACCGAGGCATAGTGTTTTCAGAAAATTGATCAATTGGTACAATATTACATTGGTGTTACTAGTTACCAGTGTGGATATGTGTGAAGTTTGAAGATGGCTCTCAAAATTACTCTGTGATTAAAGTGTGTGATATTACACTTCGAATTCTATCGCGTTTCCCTTGTTACGAGAATATCAAGCGTCCTCTAAAATTGTCCTCGCAGGTCATCTACAGTTTCTTTCCTTTCCTTTCCTTTTTTTTCCGATAGTCTCATTTATAAAAGTTTGTCTAACTTTGGCTTGTTCAACTTTTTTTTCTTCTACAAGCCAGCATTTAAAGGTAGCCACAAATAGACAATGGGATTTGTATAATTTTTGCAAAAGTACTATAACAAAGTCGATTCACTTGAACATTAGCAAAAACCCTACTTGTGTTAAAAAGAATGAATTGCGCATAGTTTATACAAATATTGAATTATTTTTCAATCATTATACAAAGTACAAAATGCAATTTTTGAATTATATTCACATGGAAATTGCACATAAAATTAGCGATGAACATAGTTTTAAAATGAAAATGTATTGATTAATATCTTGATAACTCTCTCAAAAGCATATTTTGGCCGTTGTTTGTGTTCTCAGACTTGGTTTTAAATTACGTTATACGATTGACAGATATAAAACCTTACATAAAATGTATTGAGCACACGTTCAACATTTAAAAAGTTCCTGTTTCTGGATCTGTTTGCCTCGCATTTGAATTATTTGTATTTGTTGTTTTGTAGTTCCTTCACAACACGACCTCCCGAAATGGGGCAACGCAATACAAATCACATTTTACCGTTTATCAGTTATGACTACAATTCGAAGACAGATTGAATACCAGTTCGCGTGCTTTTCGTTCTTCATTGGAAAAAATACCTTGTTGAATTATTCACCAAAACTAGATTGAAACATGATTTATGTTATTTACGATTCGAGAAAGAATCGTAAATTCACCAGATTCTGTGGAAAACATGTTGATCAATAGTACCAAGCAAATTGTTTACCCTGTTCTTTGATTTGAAACATTTCTTGATGGCAAGGCATTTTACACCCATGATGCACCTGATTTCATACGAACAAACCACCAACCCTCATCCATTAGCAAAATAATGTCTCGGTTTATTCTTCCCTCGCATACTTTTCCCGTGACCCATATTCGTATCCCATACCACGCTACGTAATATATATTTCATCCCATCCTCTTCCTTTTTTGTAATTTGTACGACAAAGTTTTTTTTGTCTGGGATGAAATTGTAATTGACTCGACTTGACTTTTCGGTCGATATACCTGTCATGTATTCGGGTCGGCGAAACAAGAATTCGCTGCTCCCACTGCCATAAATCATCCTCCACGTTGCCTCATCTGCGTCAAAGTAACATGCTTCAATAATATGGGAGGCAGAAAATCAATGAAGAATTTTGAATAAAATTAAGTAGTTCTTTTAATAAAATTAACACCTCCTGTACTGTATCATGCAGGAAACAGAGTTTGCAAATGTGGCATCCTTACGCATGAATGTAATCGCATTTATGTTGCCATGGTAACGTATGTGTGCTCTATTTTTTTCCTCATTCATCATTGGTGTAACTTGCTCTCCTTTTATTCTCAATGTCTGTCGCTGGTCTTCATTCTTGGCGGTACTGTGGTAGATTTACCCACACAGACAGTAATGAAATGAGCAAAAGATGTTGAGGGGACACCACAACGCAGGCAACATTGCAGATAAGATAAACATTATAATAAGACGTGATCGAACAAAACGTCGTGACCCTTTTTTAACGACGAATGTATAATTTGTGATCAATTTGACAGGCATATTCCGGAGTTATTTCATTCTGTTGGGGGTTTTGTTTGGAGGAGGGGGGGGGGGAATCTTGTCCAGGCCTTCAACCCCCACCCCTTCCATCTATCAGTTTGTGTGCGCTGGTGCACACAAACGGGAAAAATGGAATCGGTAAAAAATGAATAAATAAGAATATGGTAGCATACCTATAGGCTAATGATGTTTAAAATATTTCGTTTTTCATTTGTGTATATATACATTTTTCTGTTCAACTCTGTTAAGAATTATAACGAATATAATTTTTTCTTCATTTTTCTCGTTATATCCACCAGCTAGCGGTGAATGTCTCCAGCTTGCTGAAAAGCAGCGATGTCGAAACCGATTATGGCCCCGAAGTGGACGGCGACGATGCGATATCAACTTCCTCCCCCTCGTCTACTCCCCCTTCGACGAGGTTGGTTTGAATCTTTTGCGCCCTCTTTTGTTTATGTTAACACACAATTAAAAAAGAGATAGTTTGCAGTCTCTGAACGACTTAATTTTGTTATACTTATCTATTAACAATTTGAAAAAAAGCCCGATAACAGACATGTAAATGTTAAACAATTAAATTTGATAATTCAATTCAATTCTTTATTCCATTTCCATTCAAAACATAATACAAAAGTAATATAAATTAATACAAATGAAGTACAACTTTACAGACGAGCATTCTTACTTCGTAAAAAAGAATAATATAATATTGAGCATAAATGGAAATTAGGTCCACTAAAAAGCAAAGCTTGTAAAGTGTGGATTCCCCTTGGAAATGAAGGCAATATAATCGACTAATTCATATATGCGTTTATATACAGGAAAGAAAACAAAATAGAAGGAACAAAAAGGTCGAAATCACAGTTGAGATCACGGTAACATTAATGAATTCATTTAGATTTCATTCGTTATTTATTTTCATTATGTATTCGTCGTATTTTATTCAATCTTATTTTTATTGATTTCTTTAAGTGATATTTATGTAAGAGGGTCCATCGCCCCAAACCCTCTCTGTAGAACCCCGTGGAACTTAACATGTTAATAGTTTCATGGATTTGATCACCTTTTCACAAAAGAGAGGCCCGTTCAGCACTAATAATTTAAAAATTATTACAATCCAAGCATTTAAAGTAAGACTTCAACATTTGAACAACATGAAACATGCATACCATCGTATACCTGAAAAAATAGTCCGATATCCAGTACTACCACACATACCATTCTTGCTTTAAAAATTCTACTTTCTGTTGTCTAGTTTCAAGTAGTAACCGTAATGTGTTGTTTTATGTTTCTCGCTAATCCACTTAATTCAAGTCTATCGAGGTTCCTTAGGCACCTGCTTAATCCCATTTTCAAAGGACTTGCGCGCGTCAAGCAATTCACACCTCCCCTATAGTTCGCGCTACTTACCTTTTGTTCGAAGGGGTATTATTGACCCCTTTTAATCAATAAGACCAGACTTTAATGCAGTCTGACTCATGACAGTTAGTTAAAGTTGCTGAGTGGACTGATAAAAAAATGGAGTTTAAAGATTGATTGGGTTTATGACCTATTTCTTAGTGTTCTATTCCTAGATGTTTTGATAGAGTGTCGGTCGGAATTACCTTTTTTGCGAACTATGAATTTTACTGTCCAGTCTTCTGCGAATTGTGACAATGGTCATTGATGGTGCTAAGGGATGGGCTCTGTGGATGTGAAATAGTTTTGTTTATAAACAAGGTAGTAAACGAACAGAATTTGAGATTAGTACATAGTATGTCCATGGTTAATACAAGGAGATGTTTGCCGGCTATCATACGCGGGTTTTAGGATATGTCGATATGGGCACTTTAATGGCCGTACGCAGCTTGGCGGGGGGCAATCTCCCCCCGGAAATTTAAAAACTTACATTATTTAACATAAATGTTTCACAAGAGTACACAAAATCCTTCAATTTCCCGTATTCGCTGTATAAAATGCAAACGACCAAAGACAAGCTCGGTCGTTTTGCTCACTCGCTTTCAAGGTTCTTTTTAAAAAAATATGTGTCTTGTCCCAACCCCTCCCCCCGGAAAAAAATTGCGCGGATTGCAATGGGCACTTTCGTATGGAATCGGGTCTTTACGCCTGGGCTCTTGACCCCAAGCATTTCAAGACCAAGAAAACAAAAGCAAATGGGTAAAATATACATTTACTTAAAGATGTTTCTTGTTTCGCTCTACCCCAAATGTTTAGAAATTCTTCCACACCTGCTAACAAAATGCAGTCAATCTTGTTAGGTAAAATTGCAACGAGGACTTTGTTTTGATGGTTGAGCTTGTTTTTCTACCGAAACGCAGCACGATTTTCATCACAACATGACGAATTTAACTGCATTTGCATTTTATGGTTGTTTCTACATAATCGTATCTTAATGGGTTAAATTTCATCGATTCACCGATGCATGATCATTATCCTCATAATCAGATGATGTTGAAAAATTCCCTTTGAATAGGATTTATACTAAAATATTCGAACTCCAGAACTGCAGGTGCGCCAGGCAGACCACCAGGTGTTATTCAAAGAGCCCCGACACAGTGTTAGTCAAAAGGTGTTATAGAGAGTTATCTGAGGTATTGATTCAAAAGTTTCGCCAGCTTTGATGCATTGTTATTTTGTTGAATTACTTTACATTTATCGACAGAAGGATACAATAATGTTCTGCAAGTCACGTGCATTATCGTAAAATGCTGCGAAGAGATGCACGTAAGCAGAAAATGTTATAGCCGCGTTATCAGTGGTTTGATAAGTTATTAGTGTTTGTCGAGATCACTGTCTAAACGTTTTATGATTTTTTTTCTTAGATTGTTGATTTAAAAAAAATAGGTGTTGTTTATTTTGATGAACTATACACGCCAATTTGAAGAATTTTCATTGAAGAGTAAAATTGGGTCGAATGAAAATTATTGCCGTGATAAGAGACGTAATTTTTAATTTTCACGCCCTGACAAGTGGACCCTTTCCCTGATCACGATCTTAATACAGATAATATGAAAACATGAAATTCAAAGCCAATTTAGTGTTAATGGAAACTCGTTTCGTTGATCATTTCAAAACAAACGAAAAAGGCCGATTTTATATAAGAAATGGAAAAAAAATATATAGGCTATATATAAATATTGATAACATATGAAGAAATAGTACGAAATGCATGGTGACTGATAATTTCATGCATGGTTTGGATGGAGTTTTTACGGTTGAAAGGTACGTAGGATGTCGTTACATTTCAGGAATGGGAATGGTAAAATTCTGAAGGAAAATATATAATCTTTATTTTGAATTTGGTTTTAATTGATTTCAATGTAACACGCTCTCATTTCAAAGCTCACTCGGCGGTGTTAGACCCATTTCAAATCACGGTTGGCACGTTTTGATCATGACAATATATAATCTGATTAAACAATTATTTTTTAAAGAAAATCTATGTTTTGCATGATTTTGTAAGAAATAGATAGTAACTAGCAATATTTTTAAAAGGTCCCGCCTGTCAAACATGTGATCATAAACTAAAAGAGTGCGAATACTGGGTAATTATTTTTTTCCAGGTATGAATTCAAAGGACCCCGCCAACTCGTAGAAGTTCTGCAAAACGTAAAAAAGAAAAAAAAATGCACAGAAGTGTTACAAGAGTTACAAAGACTAATGAGATAGGTTTCAGGTATATTTTTCAAAGAGCCCGCAAAAATTCTCAGGTGTGTTATCGTGTTTTGGGAATCATAAAGAGCAACGAGATTGGTAATTATTTGGATGTGATCAAAGAGATACTATCATATAGGCACACGGTGGGAAAACAGTGAGATTATACGATTTGTTGGCTCGTGAGAAAACGAGAGATCATCGTAAATTTCTTCTTTGAAAATGATTTGGTTGACATTAATCTGCCTCTTCTTTTTCGAGGGAGAGAATAGTCGGCTGTCTCCCGACGACTGGGGTCCAGTTATACACTCTATATTGCCGCCATTGGCTGGCTTTCCTCAAAATCAGCGGGCTATAGCCCCACCCACCCATCCACAATTTCTTTGGTATCTGCTACAGTTAGCCTGGCCCGTTAACTCTTATTCAAGAGTTTTTGTGTGTGTGTGCCTGGGAGGAATAGTGACACCAAATCGCCCATTATATTTGTGTATAATTTGTGGACCTCTTTCTTAAAAAATATGAAGTGTATGTAACAGAATTTAAATTGAGAGTTAGGCTGCACCCCCCCCCCCCCCCCCCCCCCCCAAAAAAAACGTGAAGATCCTCCCAACCCAAAAAGTTGAAATGAATTAAAAATGGAGAAAGCTAAACTATCAAAACTTTGGAAAAATCATCCAAAACGGATGTGAAATATCTGACATTTCGAAATTTATGTTCGACCGGGATATTCGATTTTGAAAGTTTTACTGTTCGATTTGTGGCGTGCAAATGGGGGAGCCAAAGAGTCTTTTAATTGTAAAATAACAAAACATTTAGAAATCGTGCAAAAAAATATCAAAATGTCTGTACACGTAAGATTCTCAAAGGCTCACTATATAGTTTAGTATTTTATCACACGAATTTTTTTAACTATTAAAGCGTATTTACAAATCCACTCGTGTAGAAAATATAAAATTGCTCCGTTTACTTTTCGAATGCCAACCATATAACGGCGTGGGTTTGATTTCAAAGCTCAAATCTACGTCTTATATTTTTTTAAATTCTCATCTTGAGTGTTGAACCGAAGTTGTTGGCGTGGATATGCACCCTTCAAAGAGGTTTAGATTATTATTATCTTTTTTTATTATTTATTATTGTTATTATTTACAAATTCTCAATATTTCATTGTAAAATTGGTGCTCGCATGCTTCTGAGAAACCAGGTGAAACTTCGTTCTTGGGGGGGGGGGGTCATTCTATGACTCTTCACGAATACCTTGTACGCATTTCTTGAAGTTGGAGAAATTCAACGTCTCGCTTTTGGCGTAAAGGATTGTTCCAAGGTCGGTACCAAATTTAAAACGCCACATTTCTGACGTAATGGGGGTATGTCTTGAAGAGAGTGCAGTTTCTCTGAATGTTAGTATACATTCATATTCCCAGGGATTTGTGAACGATATTTGTTTATTCGTGTATTTGGCGTTTATTTTGTTTATTATTGCGTTGAGGGTATCTGTTTCTACAAGTTTAATAAATTCACTCACCATCAGAAGTCTACTCCCGTCCTTCCTCGCATTGTTCTTCCTGGCATCCCTTTAGAAAATAGCGAAAATAATGGGGCGCAGGCTGGCTCGCATTTGTTCATTGCTTCGATGTGAATAATAGTAATGCAATTCTGTATTCTTCCGAATCAATTGAGCATGGACATTGTAAAGAAAGGGCAGTTTAAATAGCAGAAGAGGAAAGCGAAGTAACAAAACAGCGGTGAGCAGAGATCAAAGGGAACGAACCGCCGAGACTGTCGGCGTGCTCTTTGATGTTTGGCCTACCAAAAGGCCGCCTCGACATACAGCTATTCTAATGGCAACGTTAGCGCTCCACGCATTTTAAAGGGTGTTAAGAAAAGAACTGTTTAACCTCTATTATTCTCCACTATCAAAGATACAAAAAGCCAACTGTAACCAATTCTATCGGCTCTTTATTCACCTTGAAAGGCGACTTTTTGTGAAATGTCAATCGCATTTATTCGTCTATTGGAAATATTTTTGTTTTGTTTTGGATTTTCTTTCTTCGACTTGTAAGTGCGCTCTGCCATTGTAGTGGAGGGAGACGTATTGAATCTCCGAGCTCATCTCGTGTCATACATCCATTTCTTTTCATCATAGATTGGGGTCTGTTTAAAGTTAAATTAGGTTTCCGATATTTGTTAGAACTGCCCATAAACAGGCTTCATCCGAAGCTGTAAAATCTGGTGCGTCTATTCGTCGAACTGTGAAATTAAAAAAAAATCGGAAATTCCACTGAAGCTATCTGGGCAATGGTGATACTACACTCTAGAAAACAACTGCGAAATCTCTTTTATTTATATTCTGATCTTTCCCAGTTCCTATTTCTGGCTGTGTTTCGGGCGAAATCAAACAACATTTAGCGCTAAATAGCAAGCTCTTAATAGCATGCCAATAGTCCCATCTATGTAAATGCTACCTCATAAAACAAACTGAAATCTACGCTGTCGTCTGCCATTGTACGTGTTTATGTCCTGCTCACATTCAAACCGGTAATTTTATGCCCCTATGAAACATTTTCCGCGCGCCTTTGATGTTTCCCGCGGGAGCCCTTGAAGTTGAGCCCCTGTAGGATCTCAGAGTTATTTCAGTCAAACTGTTTCGATTATTTCTGGTGTCATTTTAAATTTAGAAGCATTGTCTGGCTATTTAGTCGTTCACAAGGCATTTTTAGTTGGGAAAGTCATGAAATTTCTCTGAAGCCTGTATTATGACAAGTGTAATATCCTAGAATTAGGACCCCAAGGAGATCAATAATTGCTCTTCCATGAAATTTGTTTTTAATTAGTTAGTCTTTGTAATTATGATTTATTCATTTCTTAAAAAAACTAATTTGGATACTACTGATTTGAATAATATGTTGATTCGTTTTTTTATTCATTCATTATTTATATAGTACATTTCATTCATCTCTCAATCTATCCAAGTATTTTTTTATGAATAGCCATAGACCTATGTATTTATATTCATATTTATTTTTGGTGTTTGTTTTCAGACATAAATCCAGAACTACTACCTTCTTACATCTAAAAGCGTCATTCTTTTTTATGTTTATGTATTTATTGGTATAAAATCTATCTCAAATCAATCAAAATATTTACAAGTGATCCATAATAAGGGGGGATATAAAAATCATAAAATAATATTTTGATCATGCATCAAATGTGTGGAAGAAAGATTGATTGGCTGTTTGCCAATGACCGATTAGATAAATTCATGTGATTTCTGTGGCCAGTATTCTGAAGTCTAGTTTAACTTATACTCAGGTTTAAAGTTTTGGTTAAAGTATGGACAGTTAATTCTTACATAAATCACTAAAAGTAGAGACATCATATTTCAGCTCATTTTGCTCTCAAACCATTCATAATTGTCTAGGAAGTATAAATAAATGATTGTTTTCACCATCGATGAATCAGTTCAGAGCACAGTTAACATAAGAAACATACAACTTAATACATTGATGAATCAGTTCAGAGCACAGTTAACATAAGAAACATACAACTTAATACAAATTTGGACACTTTAGGCTTCCCATAAATTTAGAACACCAAATTCCAGGGCTGCCAAGTATTCTGTATTATTAGGGAGGCCCCCTGAAAATTAACTGATTTTCAAATGAAAAACTGCAAAATAATATTAAATTTTTCATTAATCCATACATTAATTTATTTCATTGGATTGTGTGTAATAAAAAAAATCTCCCTGCTTCCTCAGTAAATTGGCCCTGAAACTGTAAATGGTGAATATTTATCTTGACAGCTCTGGAATTCCATTCATACAATGTCAAATTTATCTATAAGAATCAAGATTAGTCATTGTCTTTTCTTTCATTAATTCTGAATTATTTTCTTAATGTATATTATTTGCATCATATATAGGCAAAAGAGCAGCATCTTGTGTGTCGAGACGATTCTATTCTAGGGTTTGGGGCTTGCCCGACGTATCGCAGTGATGCAGCTAACTACTCAATGAACTGTGAGCTCAACAAGAATACAAGGCGATGTGAAGTTCCATCTTTGAAGGTAAATTATGAAAAGCATTTTTTTTTCATTATTAAAGGTCAAGTCAACCCCAGCAAAATGTTTAGTTGAATCAATAGGGAAAAATCAAACGATTTGAGCGCAATGCTGATGATTTCATCAAAATCGGATGTAAAATATGAAATTTTAAGCTTTCCTTATTTTTCACAAAACAGTTACGTGCATAACTCAGTGATATGCAAATGAAATAGACGATGATGTCCCTCACTAAAAGTACCAATTTTGCATCAAGGACCAACTTAACTGACCAATTAAATGTTATAACACTGGTAATACCACATGCTCAAAGAAGAATAAAACTTTTTTTTTTCAAACGACAATGAGGAGAAATTAGAATATTTTATATTTCATATAATAAAAGTTAAAAAATAGTGAGTGATGTCATCCATCCCCTCAATTACATACCAAAAAGGATGTGCACATAACTGTTTTTGTGAAATTAAGCAAACTTAAAAATGTCATAACTTTCTTATTTTACATACGATTTTGATGAAATTTTCAGTGTTATGCTTGTTGGATTTTTATCTTTTTGCTAAGAGAGCATGAATGCTTGTAAGCAAGCAACCAGTGGACCAACGGCTTTAAGGTCCTCTCTGAAGGACCTGGTACTGAGGATTAATGCCTTACCAATGGGCACCAAGCATGCCAAGTGGGAATTGAACCCAGGTCACCAGAATACGAATCCCCGCTCTACCGACTAAGCTATCGCGCCTCCTATATCACTATGTTTGTCATATTTTTTTTATGCAGATGAAGACATTTCATATTGTACAATGATCTTTGAATTTATTTAATAAAAAACCCTCTGGAAGGGGAAAACAATGTTTCATCATATTTTCATAAATTTATTTGCCATTTCAGGTAAAAGCAAGATGCAAGGTGTATGAGATCTGCGATCAAGCAGTACTTATCTCCGGGGGCTGGAATAGACAGACGAGTCCTCAGTCATCGGCAGACAATGTACAAGATATGTATTCTGTTCTCAGGAAAAATGGATTCAGGAGACCCAACATCAAAACATTTTTTGCTGATACAAGCAGTGTATTGGGTATGCATTTTATATACACTCTAAATTCCAAGGATTTGAAATAAATCCAGATCGACTGTGAATAGTGGCCAGCAAAATTTTAAATTATTTCAAATTGTAAGGATTAACTTTCAAATCTCAAAAGATTTAAATTCAAATCTTTTACATTTATATTTAAACCAACAAGGCTTTTATCTAAATCTAATATTCAGCTGGCCACTATTTATAGCTGATCTAGATCTATTTTAAATTCTTGGATTTTAGCTATAAAAATAGAGCAGATAAGTATTTTGATACTATCTGTTTATTTATCTGTCCATCTATTTCTCCATCTATCGCTTATTGATACTTATTATTATTAGTTATAGATCTATCTTGCTACATAGTCATATCTATTTCCCTATCCAGCTATCCATCTCTTTCTATGCATATCAATCTACTGATCTATATATCTATCTTTATATATATTGCTATCATATATAATTCATCTTTATTTGCCCTAAATCAAAACAACAAATGATTATAAACACAATATTAAAGCAGAATTAATAAAGACGGAACATCCACATAAATGTATCTATCTTTTTATCTGGTAATATAAATTGGTTCTAAAAGAATCCTGGGAACGAGCTAGAGGTCCTCAAATGGGTCCACCCTCAAAACGAATCCTCATTCAAATACTAAAGGTACTCTCAAATATTAAAGACTATCAGGGCAGCGTATTACAGGGCACTTTTCATCTGGGAATTGTATCTAGGGAGAGTTATCTTCCCGAGTCCCTGTTTTTTGATATGAAGCTAATGGACGCACAGCACTAATAGATTCCGGTCATAATGAGTTTCCTTAACCTGTACCTAAATGGCGCCATTCATAGAAATAAATTCATGTAAAATCAATATCTGAGAACTTTTTATCACATGAATATGAATTAAGACTATTACTGCTACAGGTAAGTCCAGTTAAGTAGTATCTTTTGATTTGCTTTGTATTTTGAGGGGACTTCTTTAGTTGCCCAAGGATACCTATCATCACTATTGCTGCAGCTAAGTTTCAATAGTACTCTGGGTTTCAGATCCCCTACTGAGAAAAAAAGAGCTGAAAAAAACATATCATATTCTCAGCAAATAAAGGATATTTGATGAAATGTTAATGACAAAGGTATGAATTGTGTTATTAACACATTTTTTTGCGATTTTATAAAGTCTCATGTTTAACACATGAGCCTATGGAGATATGTGCATTGCCTAATATCAAGTCACTATACCATAGCCATTTTGAACAGCGCCACCTCTAGACAGACCTCAATTACTACCTCATTGACATCCATGCAGATTGCATTCTCCTCCAAGAAAAAAAATATCATGATCCTACTCAAGTGGAAGGGAGAATGGAGGGGATGACACAGTAGTTCATCCTCCACCTATATCCTACCCCCTCCCCCTCTCTTCCTCTCCCCTCCCCCGAGCAACAGGTTTGCTATTTGAATTTACATCATTGATCCAGAAGAGCTGTCTCCTTTAAGTAAATGTCGAGAATGATATGATGGAGATATTAATGTAAACATTGTTTCTTCTCTCTCTTTTTATCAACAGAAGGCATCGATGAAGAAGGTTCAAGACACACTTATCCAGCAACACATAAAATGGCTATTCAGAGCCACCTTAGTACTCTGTGTAGAACGCCGTACTGCGTAGAGAGCCTCGTCATCTATCTAAATAGCCCCACCTTAGCAGATGGAACGATGCTTCTTTGGGATACGAATCAAGATGGCATCGTAAGTAAAAGGTGTTTTTTAAATATGTGTATAGGTTACCATAGGAAGAGTATATATTTGCAGGACTAAAGTATCTTCCACAGTCTTTTTTTTCTGCAGTTTCCATTTTTTTTCTTGATGAAACATTTGGATTAGCAAGGAAAAGATGTTTTAAGAGATTGCTGAAGGAAAGATGAATCTCTGACGTTCTCTTTTGATAAAGGCCTTTCCACAATCAGTTGAAATTGATCAAGAATTTAGGAAGAAGTGGCTGTTTGAAGTTTGAGATCACTAGACTATGTAAATATGCGATTGGCAACTCGGAAAGTAAATTGAAGCGTCCTTGTGTGAAGTAATTCAGACTCTCTACAAATAGCTTCCTTTAATATTGTTTGTGTGATAATGTTTATATTTTCACCTCACTGCTTGTCTGACTTTTCCCTTTTTTCCTCTGAAAACATCTTTTTATTTGGGATGGATGCTCATTTTATATCGTTTTAAAGTTTGGTAATGGTTGATAATTGATTGCGTGTGATTTATTTGAAGGACGTGGGGTTGATTCCAAGCCATGGCGTGTTTTCCTTCAGCAAGAAATTTGCCCACATTGTGCCGCACTCAACCCAGGTGAGGTAAATGGGTACCGGCAGGAAGTAATTCCTCAAAAAGCTGTGCGCACCGGAATCGGTACACTAGCTTAGCCGGGGTAATATAGGAGCGCCTTGAGCACCTAGCAAGGTGGATACGTGCGCTATACAAATCCTATATTATTTATTTTATTTATTTATCCAACAGGCTAATGCCGATGAGCAGTACACAGTTGCTGAATTCCTAGAAGACATCTCCGACTGCAATGCACGGCACATCTACATCATAGCAGACCAGAGCTTTTCCGGTAGACTGGTAGACGCCCTCGAGCTAGCATCGGACACTAGCCGCCATGAGAATGTTGTCGTGTTCACCAGCGGAGGGAGTCTGGAATACTCATGGAACAGCGAGTTGACGAATCGATGGGTGAACTCTAATCACACGACGATGTGTGTGGATGAAATACACAGGGTGAGAGCAAATTCTTTTAAACGAGTCCGTCCATAATTAGTTTTTTTTTTATTCAATTAAAAAAAAAAATTTATTTTTCGTCCAATAGACGTACTTTATATAAATAATGCAAATAAAGAATAGTGATAAATGAATACAGTACCCTACAAATACGCCAATGTTAATTTAATACCAGCCCGGAATCTAGATATGTCCACACCAGAGAAGTGTTAAACAACACTAGTTTGGTTTTGTTTTGACACCAGATAGGCGAACACCAATTAGTATTAAAACAGCATCGGTTTGATTCCATACTGGTGTTGTTTCAATACTTCTCTGGTGTGGACATGTATAGATTCTGGGCTGGTGTTAAATTGACACCGGTGTTCATGCAGTGTACAGTGTTTGTATTATGACATAATATCAACACTGTATTATGTGTTCGGCATGATTTTTAAGAAAGGAAAAATAATCACTGAGAATGCTTCCGATTGTCTGCCAAAGTTTGGTGACTTGTTTTTCGTATTCTCATCCTCCACAAAATGTTCTTGTGCCCTTAGGAAGTCTTATTTTAGTAATTTTGACTTGCATTCAAAGTAACGCGAAAGAAAAGTGATACAAATTTTTTATTTTTTATTTTTTATACAAATTTTTTTATTTAAACTTGGCTTATCACATCTAGTAAATGTTCTTCTTCTTTAATGTTCATTTCATTTTACAGGGCTATGAAGACACTCTATCTTCCTCGCCAATTCTCTACGAGAGCTCGCAAAATGCCGCCAATACAACTCTTTTTGGGGCACCCTGTGATATGCTTCCCTTTTTGACCCCGCACGAACTCCGCGTCACGTATATGGGGTGTCAAAACCTTCCCATGACCCTATGGTGGTTCCGCTTCCAGTCCACGCGGTCGACGCGATCAACGTATCGATAGCACGAAATGGAGATCATTTTGTGAGGACGTATGATCAGAACATTGATGATCAGGACAATGTCTTTTTTTGTGTAAAGTTTGCTTTGTAAAAGCAAGCTGAAATTTCATTACAGAGCTTTCCTCTCCATAAAGCTTTCTAAAAGTTGTGGACAGACAGGAGAAGGAATTGACTTTGGTCTATAGCGATTTGGACTCAAGATGGCGCTGTTCAACATCAGACTCTGATGTACTAGCACTCTTGTCTAGTTATGAGGAGCTGTTTATGAGATGTGCTTATTATACACTTGAAAAGCAATGGAAACACTGTCATCCTAAATTTTCACGTTCATTGTACGTGATTGACTCTGAAGAGATATGGTACTGCAAGCAGTGGCGGACCGTGACCTCGGGGTCACAGTCCGCCACTGACTGTAAGTGTCCAAAAGTGTTAAAATGATTTGTTTTTAAAGTATAAGGGAATCGTTCGTCATAATCCTAATGTAGTTGGTATTCTATGAATGCCTTTGGCCTTTTATCTCTAACCCAATCCAGTTAATCTCACTGTTGTTTTAGGCAGTGCATTCATTATTAATTCATCCCAGTTTTTAAAAGATCAAGAAAGGAAAAGTTAGCCACCAATCTTAGTTCATTGTCATAGAGTTCAGTTCGCATTTCGTTTTTGTTCATACGTGAATAAAAATTATACATTTGTTGTTAAATGATTAGAGTGAAACCAAATGTTTTCCCACCGTATTCATTTGCCATTTGTTCCCGTTTGTTATGAAAATTAAGATTTCTTCATCAGAATTTTGCATTGGAGCCAATTGATAGGCTCAACTAATATGTTTCAGGAAAGTACCAAAACTTTATTTGGGGGGTATTATACCTGTTTTCTCATGTTATGTAATATTTGTTCTTCATTTTAAAGTTGTTTTCAAATTGCGTGGTTCAGTTTAAAGCTCAAATTCTTTCTGTTACCTTCCGCACTGTTAAAACAACCTTCAATATTTTCTTGCCAATGAAGGCAGTTTTTTTTTTGTTCTTTGCGTTAGCCATCTCATGTTCTTCACACAAAATCATTTTACCAATATTTCTATTCATTAAATTCTTTTTTCAAGAGTGGTCTTGTATATTGAGGCAATGCCTGTATGTAAATAAGCATATTTATGACTGTATATGTACAAAGTGAACAACAAATTATGAAAGAAAAGATTATGAAAAGTGTTGTAATTATAGATAGGCCCTATTTTTCATATGTAGCCTATATAAGAGAACGATGCATTGCTTTTTAATGTTGATGAAGTAGTATAGTGATATATCCCAGCCTGCATTACAGTGATAGGGTCCCAATGCCTGGAGAATCAACTCGATTATTCCAGATTGAAATATTTTTGGCTTCGTTGGTCTAGTTTTTAGAGTCTTGCTTAATGGACTGGTTGTGAATACTCTGTCTCCCTGTCAAAATATAATTGGAAAGTGTCAAACCCTTTGAGTAAGTAACCAGAATCTATTTACAATAATAGTAATAAAAATGATAAAATTAATTTCCTGATTTATATAGGTATTTTTACAACAGAACGACATCTCTAAGCACTTTACGGGTGTATCATTATCCTGGTTATCTGATCCTGGCATGCCCACATACAATGTATTCACTCTTTACGTTCCCTGGGAAGATTGAATTATAATAATAAGTATATAGGTATATTTACCCAGGGAAGCCACTTCAGTTCTGAAAACTGTTCTCCCAGCGGGCCCTGTTATTATTATTAACCGGCTTTAGCTGGGCCGCCTAGGTGCTCAAGCATGCAAGGAATTTCTTCGTACCGGGTACCCATTCACCTCACCTGGGTTGAGTGCAGCACAGTGTGGATAAATTTCTTGCTGAAGGAAATTACGCCATGGCTGGGATTCGAACCCACGACCCTCTGTTTCAATGTCAGAAGACTACTCCACTGGGCCACAGTGCTCCACTCTTTGCAGTTGCTAGGCATACTACATAGGCTTTCTCATCCTACTGGGTACCGACGGGTGGAGAGTGGCAAAGTGGGGATTGACGCCTTCCTTGCCTTTAGATAAAAGGTAGATACCCGAACTTGGAAGATTCATATTGACTCCCTAGCCAAGCTAGACTGATCTGGGCCCTGTAACATTCAGCTTAGCGATCGATCTTGGTGTTTACTTATACGATTGATTGCATTGATGATTGTGTATCATCAATCGTAAAAGTCAACCACATGATTCCTCGCAAAGCTTTATGTTACTTGCACTTGATCGGGCTGGTATGGGCAGGGGGATCCTTGCATAATCAAAGAGGATTCAGTTTTGAAGTTAAAGCAAAATCACTGGATCATTGTGTTCTCTTTAATCTGTGATCGATCGAAATTTGATATATTTTTTATCCCACAAAATATGGCAATCGAACTCAACTTAAGATGTCAAGCATGATAATTAAATGCTTATATTGGATTGAAATTCAATCAACATTTTTCTTTGAAGTGTTAGCTTTCATAACTCTGGGCAACTGATTTGGAATCACTCCCACTTCTGCCTCTGTCTTAATAAAATAGATGTTAATGCTTTAGAAGGAATTTGTTATCAAGGTATTTTGTTAGCATTTTCACTGTTTAGACCATGGATGTTTAGACAGTTACCTACTGTTGTTTAGTTCATGGACCTATTAGGTCCATGTTTATTTTCAAGTTCAAACTGCAAACTTTAACTGAAAGCACCCCCCATACACTCCGTTTCTCCATCTCATTTTCATCTTCTTTTTCTTTCTCTCTCTCTTCCTCTTTCTATCTGTCATTGCATGTAGGTTTTTATATAAAAATATTTCCTTCCAGTCGAGCCCCAAAGTGTAGCCTTTGTTTATTAAACATGTTTGACTTATGAATTATATAATCCAAAGGTTTCATAGTTTTTAACAGGGACCAATTGGCTAAAAAAAAAGGCAAGAAGTTAATGTTTATGTATAAGGAGACTGGGCTAACCAGGCATGGAGGCTGGGGGTCCTTCATTGATTCCCACCGTCTATTTCCTCTTACAATATTAATAGCTAACCATTATTTATATCTAATTTCTAATTAGAAACAAACGTGAGTTCTGTAAGTTGCTTTTACCTTTGTTATTTTTCCCCAGTTTCCAGAGGAACAGCACATGTTGAGTGGCTGAAAACTCTGTTTTATCATTTCGTATTTGGTGAGATTGTTTCACCATGATCAATGATGTGTTGGAAGTACTTTTTTTTATGAATGTATATATTTATATATATTATATATATATCAGCTCAGGATCCATGTTAATAAAACATGCACAAAAGAGCAACGACAAAGGTGTTTCTTGTGTTTTGTATTATCTTTGGTTTTTGCAATTAAGATATTGCAAATGAGTGGAATATGTAGATGCTAATTCCAAAAAGCTTTGTAAATGGATCGCCAGATTCCAGAGGGGTACTAAACATAACAACAACAATGGTAAAAATCATGATAATTATTACAATAGAAATAATAATAATTAGGTGCGGATCCAGGATTTTCCAGGGGGGGGTGTGATTTATGGAAAAGTTTTTAGGAAATGTATTTATTTATTTTATCATTTACTCTCTTCTGTTTTGTTTTCTGTCATATTGTAATTCATTTAGTTAAAGGTCAAGGTTTTACAATCTCTTTGAATTTTACAATTTCATGCTAGGGCGCCCTCTTTAAGCGATACTCAAGTCACCAATTGAATTATTGGAACCCGAGCACAGACTTTTCATGTTTGTTTGCCTGTTTGTGTGTTTCCTGTTTGCTTATATGCTTAATTGTTGCTGAAATTTCTCTAAAACTAGTTTCTGAAATTTGAAACTTATTGTAGAATTAGAAACATGTAATTTCTTGTCAAATGTTAACAGCCAATAAAAAACAGTATTTTAACGACGTCATCAATATTTGAAAATACTTTTTTTGAATTCTACAGGTGAAGTTATCCCTGTCAACTAAATTTAATCGTACAAATGTGTGAATAATGGGTTTTGGCGCACTTTGATTTCATTCTGACCCACTGTGCGGCGGGCTGACGTCGTAGGTGGCGCTCTGTGCGTGGGTCGGCGGGGGGGTGAAACTCCGCTTCTGCATCCGGTCAGACATGGGGAAATTTTGGAAGGTCAAAAGTGCACACTGCTCCCATTTTTTGCGTACAAGGCTATGGACACCGCAACTTCATGGCACACCAGCGAAACAGAGGCGTGGTCATAAATTGGCCTGCGCGCACAGCGTAAAAATATGCAAATAAGCAAATTGTCACAAATTAGCATAATACGCGACGTGATTGAATATGAAATGTATAGAGCTGCGTCTTTGGTAAATTCATCTCATTGATCATTCCCCCCCTCAAGGTATTCAGTTGTTTATTCATCTTTTCTTGTTTACATATTTTTAATTCTTTCGCGATTATTACTACATCAATTAAGATATTTCCCTGGAAGACATTTTGGAAGCTTACAAGAGATCCATTAGTAGGATTGAACTTAGGGGTCTGCTTGCTCTATTCATCAGGTGTTCATCACTGCCCATTATTTTCATTACACATCATGAATAGCCACAAATATTTGTTTTTATTTTTTGGGGGTGGGGTACATACTTAAAATGATCTGAGCAAGAGAGCAATCAGGTCATTTTGTCTTTATTTTGATATTGAAATGAACAATCTGGTGCAAATCTTGTGAAGATTTTTTTTTAAAGTCTGAGTTTGGAATGGGAGCCAAAGAGAGCCCAGTACCCCCCCCCCATGTATTTGCTCTCATCAACGCTATCTTAAAGGTCACTTCCAAATAAAATAAAATTTTGTACCTGCCCACCCCCTATATTTCTCTATCAATTCCACCCCCCCTCTCTCTCTCTTCCACACACACACATTCCACATAATCATGCGAGCAAACAATTATTCTCATTTCATTTTTATTTCTATCCCACTTTTAAATCAAACTCATTCATGTCTTTAATTCGGCTGCACCTGAATGTCACAGTATGCCATGTTGCAATGGCTTTTATGGGCTATCTTGCCATTTTTTTCTCACCAAAGCATCAAATTACATCGGCAAAATGCCTATGATGAGTGCAACAGAAATTGCAAGGATATTACAAGAGAGGGGATGTATTTTTTTGGTAAAATCTAGAGAAAAAAATATGAAAAAAATAAGTATGTATATTCACTTACATAGTTATTGATAAGCCTTACATAGTCAATATAAGGGGGGCATCAAGGATGCCATTAATAAAAAGATTATCAATATACCTCTCTCTCAAAGTCAGTTACTAAAATATCAAATTATTTTTTCAGCATTTGCTGACAAGAAATATTATGCTAATCTAATCGGTGACACTTCATAAAAAAGGGGAGCACATTTCTCTAAAGAGTGCCTTCCCAAATCTGCACATTGGTAAATCAGTAACAAAGTTGCTTATTGTCTATTGTTGTGAAGTGCTGCTAGAGCTGTGTTCTATTTCCAACAAATTCTTTTATTTGCAGAGCTAATCTAGTTCATTATACGGGACATCGACAATACAGTGTTACAAAAACAAAGAGATTAAAAAAAGATTGTGCAACTTTTCACTTCCCCAGAAAATGAATTCACAGCTTAATGTCCAGCAATACATAAAGGTTCTTGTTTCATAAGGACTTCAATTATGGTAAATTGGCCCCAAATGTAACTAGCAACTAGCATGGGACCCCAATGTTGATCTGTTGCTTTAATGTTTCCATGGTAATTACCAGAATGGCAAAGCTGGAATAGTGGTTGGTCTTAATGAATTGGGGTCCAGGACTGAGAGTGATTTCTTCGCCCTCTGTTCTGTCACCTTGTTTTTATTATGCACATTTTTTCAATGAAAATCCATTATTTCTTATCACCTTTTATGTCTGTAGGCATGTATGTTACATAGCCCAGACCTCAGTAAAGGCCCATTCTGCATTGTTTAGATTACCAGAATACAACCTATCCCTTTCAAACTACTAATATTATTCAAAGTGCTTTCACTACTATAAGTACTACATGTAGATGATTAGAACATTAATAAGGGGGGGGGGGATAAGTGTGCCCTTTGGAAAAATATTTTAATCTTGTGTGAAACCTATGGACCTAAATGTCTATACTCCAATTAATTTTTTGTTCAACAGATGTGTAGTTTAAGCAACATTCAATATGTATCGACACATTTATTTAAATTCATTAAATTTTTAAATCTGTAATTGCAATGAAGCAACTGCTTGTTATGAACCTGGCCTTCATATTTCTTCTTGATCTGCCCTGGTGATACTCAAACAGCCTGTGAAACCTGCATAGTAAACAAAAAGAAAAGGAAACAAAATGAGCTGCTGATATGAATTATTCTTACTCATCTAGTCCAGTTTATTTAGAAGTTTTAAACTCTTTATGAGCCCTTACTCTTCCATGCAATATTATTTTAAAAATGCACATGTAGTAAATAATGTTGCCAGATAAAAATCATAGATCACTATTATAGATCATTATTCATATAACTTTTTTTATTAAGTGTGAAAACCCATTCAAATATATATCGAAAGATTAATCTCAATATTTTGTCCTTTTTTATTTCTGTCTTCAGAGTAACTGAGTTTTAAAGTGATTTTATGTATGATTAATATAGCTAAGATACATGGACAATAAGTATGCATTGATGATAATGGAAATACTGGTGAATCTGAATCCAAAGAATATTGTCTCATCATGGAGCTTTACTTTATGGGATATAACATGATTCAGAAAAATAGTTTTTTTTATATTTTTATGAAAACAAGCATACCTGGCAGGCTTTTAGATCAGATATCCTGTTACTCATCAGATTGTACCTCTTGGTGATGTGCAAATGGTATTTGACTTTGTACTTCTGAATAGGCTGGGACTGCTAAGAACTGGATCCCATTGGATCTGCAATTCAATATACATACAATACTTTACAGCTAAAAAATTTCAAAAGTGATAAACAAAATTCCTCTCTAAAAACAATTTTTCAGAGTTTCCAGCTTTCACAATTCCCAACTAGAAAAAAGCAGGTCTTGACCAAAAACTAAATGGTTCAAGCATACGTGGCCTACTCTAGTGAGGTCTTTTGTCAATCTTCAATATATATACGCACCAAGCCAGCTTTGACAGATGTAAGATAATTATCATTTGTGTGATAATATGGCTCTCGCTCATTCATCAGTGCGAGTCAATCATTAAATTTTTTGCACTCGTCAATAAACATGTCTGATTTGAATCTCTACGTTAAGTGAGTTCCTCTTTAAGTTTAAGTTTGATTTTTATTTTAAAAAAGGGTTAGCTCACTTGCTGGCAGGTTTAAATGACCCTTTGCCTTTCACCACAAATAACATCAAGTGAGGACAATAAAGATAAATCAATCGGATCAGCCGCTCTCTCTGCTTAGCCTTATACTTAAACAATTCAAAATAGGGCACTATGAATTTTCTCAACCCTTCCAAAAAAACAATTGAGCAGTTTGAACCTGACATAGAAATGTTGCCCCCCCCCCCCGAAAAAAAAAAGAATCATCAAACTTCTTTGCTAGGCTAATCATATTTTAGTCCAATGGCAGGCCTGTCCAACGGTCCAGCCAGGAACTAAAATGAAATTAAAGTTAACTTAAAAAATCTTTGTAGAAAAAAAAGTCAAACCAGACAGATCTAGATTTTTTTTTAAATCTATATCTACGATAGACCTATCCTAGGGGCTTACTTTTATTTAAAAAAAAAGAAAAACGTTAACATCTGTCTCAAATCATTCCACGAGTGACCATGGGCATGGCAAAATCTATTCCAAACAGATTCATCATTCAGTTCATTTAGATTTAATTTCATTTCATTTTAAATGCAGATAATTATATTGAAATAGCGGTGTCGAAAAATCAGTACTAGGCCCATGGCCTATAACTTCAAATTTCAACTCGAGCTTGTTTGACACTTAATTTCCAAAACCTAATGACCTAGCCTACATCGGCAATTTTGCAGCCGGCTGGCACCGGCGATATCAAAGTCCGCATCCCGCTCTGGCTATATATTTGGCTTAATTTTGATGCAGCTTTGCCGTTAAACAAGTCCACATCTAACCCTGATATTTGACAATAAGAACTGAAATACAGATTTAATAAGGGCGGACATGAAGCATCCCAATTAACCAACTTAGTTCTACGAAAAACTATATTATTTTCTGACAAAATATGTCAGTCAGATTTCAGACTTATTTGGGATCAGGACAGGAAAAAGAAATGGAAATATGGAAATTGTGGTTCGCGTTGTAAACTGCACATAAAGCCATGCATGCGACGCGAACCCCAGCAAACACATTACAATTTCAACTAAGATCAAAGTAAGGAATTGAACTTAACTTACTTTTATTCCTATGGAATGTCATTAGATTTATATCAATGTTTCCTCCAAGATTTTCTGCTCCATTGAAGTTCACTCAGAAATCATGATTTCGAACACCAATTCTAAAAACAGATAATTAGACTTGCTATTGTATTTCAAAAAGTTGAATTTCGCAGAATAAAAAAGAACAACACTTCGCACAGATATCGTAGGGAATTGTGGGACGGAAAAAAATGTTTAATGCATGACGACATGAATAAAACATTAGCGTTTTATCCAATCATACAAGTGCAATATGCGTATTTTGACGTCATTACTCATGAATTAAACATTGACCTTCCAAAATTAACCTTCAAATTGGACAAATGGCAGCCATGTATGTTATGTACAAAACCTATGGAAAATCAAAAACGCGCAAAAAGAGTTGCCTCTCTAGCTCCCTTCGGGAGCTTACGTATAGTAAGATCGTATCTCTGTGTGGGTCGGCGGATTGGCGGGGAAACGGGTTGGCGTTCAAAAATTCGGACGTGGTGTGTAGACGGCGGGGTGAGTTAAGCGGCGTGTGTTAAGGCCCTAAACCGCAAATTGCACCTAAACCGCAAATCGCAGCCTAAGCTTGTAGAAAAAAAGTATTTTTGAAACGAAGGACCTTGGATGAGTGGTTTCACTCCCCTGGTAACATTTAGTATTAAAGTTTGAAAAATTTTGAAAATAAGCTACTATTACTACTACTACTACTACTACTCCTATACTACTACTACTACTACTCCTACTACTACTACTACTAAAACTACTACTCTTACTACTACTACTACTACTCTTACTGCTACTTCTACTTCTACTACTGCTACTCCTCCTCCTCCTACTACTACTACTACTACTACTACTACTACTACTACTACTACTACTACTACTACTACTACTACTAAAACTACTACTACTACTACTCTTACTGCTACTACTACTTCTACTACTGCTACTCCTACTACTACTACTACTACTACTACTACTACTACTACTACTACTACTACTCTACTCCTACTCCTACTACTACTACTACTACTACTAAAACTACTACTACTACTACTCTTACTGCTACTCCTACTACTACTACTACTACTACTATTTCGTACTGATAATGACTAAAATAATATGAGTACATGGCTTCATTACCCTCGTAACATTTTGTATTAAAGTTTTAAAAAGATTATAATAAATATTAACAAAATTATTTATAGCGATTCTTTCTTTATTTTCCGCCTTTAATTTCTTCCCTTTTCCTTTTCCTTTGCTTAAACCTACAGGCGTTAGATTATACTAGGGGAGAATTAGGGATACACAAAAAAAACACAAAAAAACGGCACTATGTACAGCCCAAGTTGCCAACTCCCACCATAACCAAGAGTCCAAAACCAACAAACAAGAAGAACAATAATGATAGCCTTTTAGGGCCCCATGGGAGACCAACTTTATGTTGAATGAGCACCCTGGTAAAATATTAAATAAATAAAACAAATAAATAAATACGTGTATCAACAAAGGGATCAACAACAACATTTCTCATAAAAATGAGATCAGCGCCCTAGTTCTAATTCCTCACTCTTCAACCTCTATCCTTCTGCGATTTATGTTTGCCGCCCTCTGTGTTCACGCCTCTTACGCGCACACGGTATATTAACAAGGACCGTGTGCGCGTAAGAGGCGTGAACACAGAGGGAGAAAATAAAGAATCGCTATAAATAATTTTTTAAATATTTATTATAATCTTTTTAAAACTTTAATACAAAATCTTACCAGGGTAATGAAGCCATGTACTCATGTTATTATAGTCATAATCAGTACGAAATAGTAGTAGTAGTAGTAGTAGTAGGAGTAGCAGTAGTAGAAGTAGTAGTAGCAGTAAGTAGTAGTAGTAGTAGTTTTAGTAGTAGTAGTAGTAGTAGGAGTAGGAGTAGGAGTAGTAGTAGTAGTAGTAGTAGTAGTAGTAGTAGTAGTAGTAGGAGGAGTAGCAGTAGTAGAAGTAGTAGTAGTAGTAGTTTTAGTAGTAGTAGTAGTAGAAGTAGGAGAGTAGTAGTAGTTTAGTAGTAGTATAGTATATAGGAGTAGTAGGAGTAGGAGTAGTAGTAGTAGTAGTAGTAGTAGTAGTATAGTAGTAGGGAGTAGCAGTAATAGAAGTAGTAGTAACAGTAAGACTAGTAGTAGTAGCAGTAAGAGTAGTAGTAGTAGTAGTAGTAGTTTTAGTAGTAGTAGTAGGAGTAGTAGTAGGAGTAGGAGAAGGAGTAGGAGTAGTAGTAGTAGTAGTAGTAGGAGTAGGAGTAGGAGTAGGAGTAGTAGTAGTAGTATAGTAGTAGTAGTAGTTTTAGTAGTAGTAGTAGTAGTAGTAGGAGTAGGAGTAGTAGTAGTAGGAGGAGTAGGAGTAGTAGTAGTAGTAGTAGTAGTAGTAGTAGTAGTAGTAGTAGTAGTAGTAGTAGTAGTAGTAGTAGTAGTAGTAGTAGGAGTAGCAGTAGTAGAAGTAGTAGTAGCAGTAAGAGTAGAGTAGTAGTAGTAGCAGTAAGAGTAGTAGTAGTAGTAGTAGTTTAGTAGTAGTAGTAGTAGGAGTAGTAGGAGGAGTAGGAGTAGTAGTAGTAGTAGTAGTAGTAGTAGTAGTAGTAGTAGTAGTAGTAGTAGTAGTAGTAGGAGTAGGAGTAGTAGTAGTAGTAGTAGTAGTGGTAGTAGTAATAGTAGCTTATTTTCAAAAATTTTCAAGCTTTTGTTACCAGGGGAGTGAAACCACTCATCCAAGGTCCTTCGTTTCAAAAATACTTTTTTTCTACAAGCTTAGGCGGCGATTTGCGGTTTAGGTGCAATTTGCGGTTTAGGGCCTTAACAGGCGTGTGTGTGTCGGCGGCGTAGTAGATACATCAGTGGTGGTACTCTGTGCGTGTTGGTCGGCGGGCTCGTAGGGTAGGCTTTGGCGGGAGTGAGTGTGTGGCCTGGTGTACGGATGTGGTGTTGAGTCGTCGGCGGAGGTTATAGCGAGGTGTAGGTGGCGGTGGTGTGTGCGTCGGCGAAGTCGCTGGTTGGGTTGGTGGTTCAATCTGTTGTGTTGGGTAGGTGGGCTTGGTAGAGTGACGGTGGGGGGGGGTTGCTTATGGAGTCGGTTGTGGATTGGTAGGAAGTTGGATGGTGACGTAGGATTGGGTGCCGGATGCTGTTGATGTGGAGGCGAGTGTCATTGAGGCCAGGGTCAACGCCATAGGCGGCGGAAGCGGGGGGGACAGGGGGGACGTGTCCCCCCCTAAATTTGGGGAGGGGGGGGGACGGTCCCCCCTAAATTTGTTGTTGACGACTTTTTTTTTTTTTTTTTTTTTTTTTTTGCTTGTCAATTTATTTTCCTACGTCCTTCCTAAAATTTTTTGGTTTAGAACCTTTTTTTTTTTTTGGCTTGTCAAAAAGATTTTGGTTGTCCCCTCCTAAAATTTTTTTTTGTGCTTCCGCAGCCAATGGTCAACGCCACCATTATCATGCACCAAGACGTATACGAAGACAACATCGAAGTCATTCTCCAAGACAAGGACACCTACTCTAAACTCAACAGAGACCCAACTCCGGCCAACGAAAGGAAAATCAACCAACAACTGCTGACCCTACACCGATCCGAGGCACTACCCAAGGCACTCTACTTCCAACTTAGATCTTCTTCAGCCCAAGTCACCTATCCTCTTCGGACAAACCAAGATACACAAGCCTAACACTCCTCTCCACCTTATCATCTCTACCCGCGGGTCACCCTGCTACAACACAGCACGCCATCTGGTCAACATCCTCCAACCACTCGTAGGCCAAACCAAGCACCATGTCACCAACTCCAAGCACTTCGTAGACGTCATCTCCAAGACCAAGATCCAGCCCTCCGACACACTCGTCAGCTTTGACGTCGTCTCCCTCTTTACCAGCGTACATGTAAACCAAGCATGTGACATCATCAAGCAACGCCTCATCACCGACCCAGACCTCGCATCCAGAACCAATACCAGGTTCATGACCTCCTCCTCACCTGTCTTCACTCCAACTCCTTCAAATGGCGCAACAACTTCTACAAACAACTATAAGGAGCAGCCATGGGATCTTCTCTTTCACCAATCATCGCTAACATCTTCATGGAACATTTATAGCTAGCATCAAGACTGCCGACAAACCTCCTCACTCTGGCTCCGCTACGTCGACGACACCTTTGTCATCTGGCCGCACAGCACACCTGACCTTCACCAGTTTCTCAACCACCTCAACCACCAGCACCCCAGCATCAAGCTTACCATGGAGACCCAACGCGACAACTCAATTCCTTTTCTAGACGTTCTCATCACCAAGACACCATCTGGATTCCCATCTCACCAGGTGAACCGAAAACCCAACCACACAGACCGCTACCTCGATTTCTGCTCACAGCCCCACCCATCCGTCCACCAATCAGTCGCCGACACTCTCATCAGACGAGCCCATCAACTCAGCGACAAGGCACACTTACAGCAGGAATTCAAGCAAGCACGTACGTCACCCATGCATTCACCACCATCAACCATTACCCAAGAAGAAGGATCAACACTCAACCTTCCCGCCACCAACCCAGCACCAACAGCACAGAAAACCCATCCGAAACCAAGCCTATTGCCACCATAGTACTTCCCTACATCGGCAAGACTTCACACCGACTACAACGCATCCTCCACTCAGCCAACATCCTCGTCAGACACCAATCCTCTCGCAAGCTACACTCAATCCTTCACTCTCACAAGGACAAGCACCTACCCAACAAAAAACCAGGCGTCTACAAGATCCCCTGCGACTGCGGCAAAGTCTACATCGGAGAAACCGGCCGAGACTTCGACACCAGACTTAAGGAACACAAGATCTGCCATCGACGCAGCGACTAGGACTTATCTGCCATCGTCAAACACGCACAACAAGAAAATCACCGCATAGACTGGGACAAGAGCCACCTAATCACCAACATCCGGCCCCGGAATAGCAGAAGGGTTAGGGAAGCTATTGAGATACATCAACACAACACCGTACCTCAAGACCCTGACATCCACATTAAAAGCATCTGGCACCTAATCCTACGTCACCACCCAGCTTCCAACCAATCCACAAGCAATCCGCCTTCCACCGTCACTCTACCAAGCCCACCTACCCAACACTACAGTCTAATTGCACCACCAACCCAACCAGCGACTTCGCCGACGCACACACCACCGCCACCTACACCTCGCTATAACCTCCGCCGACGACTCAACACCACATCCTTACACCAGGCTACCCACTCACTCCCGCCAAAGCCTACCCGAGAAGCCAGCCGACCAACACGCACGCCGCCGTAACTCACCCCGCCGTAACTCACCCCGCCGTCTACACACCACGTCCGCACACCAACGCCAACCCGTTTCCCGCCAAAACCGCCTATACAACGTCAGCCCGCCATGACCGACGACCCAGCGCTTCCCCCACGTCTGCACGCACTCCACAAGTACCGCCTCACGCCGAGAGAACTGGGCGTTGTGGCGCGCGCCTGTAACCAAGCTTTGGGGAAGTTACAAATTGATGAAGAGGTTCGAGCCCTTATCACGTCTTTCGAATGGTGACGTTAAAGGTCGGTCCAGACTCAAATAATCATACCTAATTGATACACGTCTGACAAAAACTCAAATACACACGCGAACACTCACTCCTGAAGACGGACAGTCATCATCCGACGTAGAGGGCAGCAACACAAAACTCGACAGCGCAGCTTTCCGCCAACCAGATATAACCACGATAACTAAATCGGTTAATCATCGCGTCAAACAAAATTCAATGTGTCATGCTTCCAAACATTTAAGGCAAATCCATCCAAAAACTTGATATGATTGACACAAAAAAGTGTATAACAGCATCAGAATAACACTAAGAATTCCATATAAATCGGGTGCAGAATTATATTTTATAGATTATATTCTCCATGTTCACGAGGCAATATCGTTCATCGATTTGAAATGAACACAGACTGACTCGTTCAGGACCAATCGAATTTTGGATTTCATTTTTCAGAATAAATATTTGAAATTCGAATTAAAGTAAGATTTCGATTGGCGCCCAACTACAGTATATGTCGATGTATCTTAAGTCCACACAATTTAAAGTGTGAAAGGGGTGTGCAAATGAAGGAGCTGGTGATACCACGCACAATTTTTTAATCTATTATGAAATCTACAACTAAAAATATTGACTTCAGCTAATTAATTTTAAACTTGCCAATTAGGATGGGCTTAATCTATTTAGTAACGTATTGTATGGTTACATGTAGAGCAGTGCAGACAATATTCCCCGCAATCCCACAAAGTGTTACGAGTGCTGCTTTCGTCTCGAGTGATAATGCCACCATCTTCCATAATTCTGCATTTTCCAATTCACCGTCGGTGTTAGAACTCTGATGGTTGTCATCGCAATCACGAAGCTGCTTTCCGTGCTCATCATCGGGGTGGATGACAAAAGATCCATTCCGTATGGGTACTGGATCTGTTGTTGATACTGTCTGGGATTTTCGAAGGAACGCACGTTCAACCCATCTTGGTACGTCTCTGGCATTGCCAACGTTGTACATCCTCAAGACAATCGCTTCGATTATAATCGATGTACAGGCGATAATCACCATCACACAGATGTTATTAGCTGAAAGATAAAAAAAGGTAATTAACTATAATCATATTCGCATCAGCATGATAAATTTTGGTAATAAAAGAAATTTTGAAATAGATTGTAAAATGGCCATAGATAAATATTAATAATATTGTGTAACGACTAAGTGATCTACTATAGGTTGTATGACCTTCCATTATCATGCGTCACATCATTTGGACCAAGACTGACAATAATTGATATCACGAATCCGTTGATGGCACCAGGACCCCGTCTTACAACGAGTTACGATTGATCCGATCAATCGCAACTATGGACGGCCAGCAACGTCAACATCTATTATGCATGTTTGTTCAAAATATTTTCTAGCTATGATGCATATTTCATGCATTCAATGTTTTCTTGAAAATTCAGCGTGCTTCTCTTTGTTTACCAAGGACATTGTGCAAATGCCTTAGAGAAAAAAGTATGACACTGATAGATTTCCATAGATGTCCGATTGATCGGATCGATCGTAACTCTTTGTAAGACAGGGGCCCTGGTATGCTGACATAATAAGACGAATTAAACATGTTAAAGGTAACTCGGTTATCTCAATGAAATATCATAAAAATAGTATTGTTTCTAATACCACTGGTATTCTTTTTCATTGTACAAACCTTTTTAATTTACGAATTGAATTTCATTGATCAAAGATATACTTCAACTATTTATTGCAGGGAACCCATACTAACAAGCTTTGCTTTCCAGTGGGTTCCCTTTTTCATTTCTGTATATGATATTTTTGTGTTATGCTTTACATTGTAACTTTTGTTAAATTTGAGAATGAAAAAGATAAAGCAACAATCAATCAATGCCTATTGCTTATTTTTATTTCGCCACCTCCTTAAAAAAAATAGTTTCATTACCTGAATAGGGGGCAGTAACCCATGGCCCCTGTGGCGTGGGCACCTAATGATAAAAATCCACAATATTTATTCACAGCTTAAAAAAAGTAGGCCCTACCTAGGATGGGAGAACCTGTCGGTGGCATTGCAGCTTGTACAGTTTCCTGGAAGAGGACCATGGCTAGGAGATTGGTGATACCAAATGAGATCTTCTCCCCAGAATCTGGAGGCAGAAGAAATATTACCATGGTGGATAAAGAGAGTAAGACGGACGGGACAACAATACCCAGGACGTAAACCTTTGATTTCCTCCTGAATGTGATGTGGTAATGTATCTCGGCAAAGGGTTCCTCATGCGTGCTGTAGCTGACGTATTCTTTTTTAACCGTGTCTTTGACGATCTCCCATACGCCGTTTTCACGATAGCGATCGATGGTTGTCTCGTTCCGGTCAAAAAAGAAGTCAAGATCCTCTTCGGTGTGCGGACTTGCCCAAGGTCCGAATTGAAAGACACATTTCTGGACGTCGAAAGGAAAGAGTGTAACGTCGAACAGACAGGTGCTGGTGATGATTGCCGGTGAAAGCCAAGAAACGGTTCCGTCAGAAGATATTTCCACTTGACGATGATTCAGACGTAAGAAATCAGGACTATTGCTGTAAAAATGAAATATTCAACGTTTACATCAACAATCCTTTCTCTATACTTAAAAAAAACCTTTCAATATCTCTTTCTCACTCTTTCTCTTGGTATATCGAATCTTAATGTAGATTCGGTAGCTTTGAGAACAAATTCATTTGTAAAAGTGTTGTACGAGTTTTGTACTTGGGGGGGGGGGGTCGCAGAGTGCAATGATTTATCGTGCAGTCACTTAGCCACGGGAATGTTGCATTATCTCCCCATATGTTCCTAAAAATTATTCGAAATATTTCATTTTCATAATCATCATTGTGATATGTTCACGTTTTTGGCAGATTATATTGTGGTCTGTGATGGCCTATGATCATGTCAAATGACACCCTTATCCTTGATAATCATGATCCTATTTTCGTTTTCATTCTCATCTCACCTTTGACCAGCATGACTAGTGAGCAAATTAATTTTTGAATTGAAGAAAATTCGACTATTATATCCCTATTTGCTCTTTTTATTAGTTCTTGTTCATATCCTTTTAAAGTTTACGCTATTGATAATGTACCCTCGTCATCCTCTGTATTTAATGCATATTATTTTAAAAGACTGAAGCAACTATTTGAAGGCTCGATAACTACGCCCACTGCCGCAATTTCTCCCATAATTACCCTCCCTTGAACTGTTGAAAGACGATTTGATAATCATTTCTGGTTTTCCAAATACGGATTTTTGCTCGGTCGCTTAGCTTGCTCGCATTTGGACACTAACTGTAATCCAGAGGTTTAGTCCTTCAAGTGGAAGTTGGTAGTGTTATGCACGCAGTAACCCCTGTACATATAGCCCGTGATGCGATAATTACACACCACTTGAAAGAGGTTTCGGGCCAATATTATTTCTGCCACCTGCTGAAAATTTGCTCTCTCGCTATGCTCATTCGCCACATTATCCAATAATCACACCCAAAGACGTTATAATATGATCACACCTCACGAAAGAAGATTTTGGTCATCATGTCTTCCAACTACTGAAAATTTGCTCGCTCGCTTGGCTCGCTCGCTCGCATTTGGATATCAATTGTAGTTTAGTAGTTTATAACACAATAGATTCATTTAAAAATTCTTCAGAGGCCTTTAACTGAAAGATAAAAGGATTATGTACATAGTTTTATACCCCGTATAAAATAACCTTAGTTGTGGGGTTGTCCCCAACATTTCCCATTTACAGCTGAAAAATATTGCTTCTTTCACCCCCCCCCCCCCTGCTCAGACCGGATTAACGCCAGTGCATTACATTGTATAAAACTTAGATAATGATTGAACAGTTCTTTGGACAAGATATGATACTCACCTTGTCAACACTGTAACAGTTGGACTCCAAATCTTTCCAACATCCACCTCAAGGAATTTAACATCGGGATAGTCACTCCTATTCCACGATAGATGATTGTCTCGCCATATCTGAAGCCCATCGACGATATCATAATAGATTATAAAAAGAAGTGTGTATATATCACGAAACAAAAATAGTAATGATTTGAATTAAGAGGATTTACTCAACGTCACGAAATTATATTTCGAAATATTTTTAAATTGTATTGTTAGTCTCTTACGGCCCACCTTTCCTTGAACTATAACATACTCTTTTCTTTACCATTCTGTCTCGTAAGATTCTCTCCCGGAGGGGCCACTTCCATTGACGAGTGGATGCGCGACCATGGGGTTTCGAAAAGCACCCTAAACACGTATTTTCAATTTTCTGAAAATGCACCCCTTCACAAGTATTGGCGTGTGAAACCCTACCCTTAACAAGTATTGGAAACAAAACGATACTCTTTCATTTCATTTCATTTATTTTCCACAAATCAATCAAAATACAAAGAAAAAACATACAACTCATTCCGAAATAGTATGCATAATTACAATATAAAAGCAGATTCTAAGTGGATGGACCTAAAGTAAAGCAAAAGCTTGTTGTGGATAGGCTCTTAGCAAGTATTCCCTGAATTGAACCCCTAAACAAGTACAGTGATATTTCAATTGTTATGCCACGGACGTCGGTCGTCGGGTTTAATTGGGACCTTTCGCAATCATCACGGACGCTAGTATTAGGGTCCCCTAACACAAAAGTTAACGCTTAATCATACACTTGATTTTTAAGATTGATTGTGCATTACAGTCAATAGAATCAAACGTAGAAAACTGCTCTACGATCAATGCTAAGCTTTGTGTAACAGGGGGGTTACAGGCCCTACAAATCTGCTTTTCGTGTGCAAAATCCCTTTCCGCGACACCCGTACCGCATACATGCATGTATATTACGACTGATGGCTGGAGATATTCAAAATGCTGGACATAAAATAGATTTATGACATGGAGAAGAAAGTGGTTTTTCAAACAAATCGAGAACATATTGAGTGAGGAAAAACTTACTGAATGAAGGCTTAAATATAGATCATTACAGTCCATCGAATCGATATTACATTTAATGTGGATTATTGGTGGATCACTGGCAATTGATTTCATGGATAAGATCAACCTCTCCAGCCGAACATTTCGCATGCGTTGATATGTACACATCATATGCGATACCTTTGAACTCGTTTCCTTTTGTTTCTTTTGTTTCTTTGTTTCTTTTGTTTACTCCTTATACACAAACGATATGCCTCTCGCACACGATGTGAGGGGCATTATGTTTTACATTCCCCAGAAATGGGGATTAGATTCAAATTCCGGGGGACCACTTCCATTGATGAGTGGATACCAGGCACGACCATGGGGTTTCGAAAAGTACCCTAAACATGCTAAACAAGGGAAGCAATTCTTTTCCAGATTATGAAAATGCATCTCTTAACAAGTATTTGGCTTGTGAAACCCTACAAGTATTGAATTATATCCCTTATTTCAGCATTTTAAACATCGTTTTGACACCCTTATACGTAACGTACCTGCCCACTCTGTCCCCTTTTACGGGTGGTCGCTACTGGTATCCACTAATCAATGGAAGTGGGCCCCCCGGGCGGCCTCTCGAGCTCTAGGAGGAGTCAAATGTGGCTTTGGAAAGTCGTCCTCAATCGGATAAATCGCTGTTACCATAGTAGCAACCAGAATTTTGCACACGAAACGCATATTGAATGTTTCCGTCGCAGATGCGAAACGAAAAAAAAATCTCATGTCACACAATTTGCATTGCAGGACTGAGTTTTACGACCATGATGACGGGCCCAAAAAGTCCCTTCCAAAGTCAACGACCGTTGTAAATAAGCGTCTGCGTCCTCAAACGAAAGGTCGGGTTTAATAAAGCCCCACCCCCACACCTCGCGCAAATCGTACTCTAAACATGTGTTGACAAAAAGTTGGCAAAAAGTACATCCTTTATTTTAAAAAAATTGTCTTAATTTGTTATACCCTCGCAAATTTGACCCTAAACACGTAGCCATCCTAGCGAAAATAGATACCCCTTTTTCATTATTTTAGTGTTTTTGACACCCTTATTACGTTACGTACGTAACGTGCCCTATCTTGAAAAAGACATCTTTTTTACGTGTTTTTTGGTCGCGCATGGTATCCACTCGTCAATATAAGTGCCGCCCCCCCCCCCCCGGATTCTCTTTCTGATGTACATCTATCCCACCTCAATAAAAAGCCCGATCAAAAACTCCAATTCGAAATTGAATCCGTAACTCCGCATCTCAAACCTTAACCCATGCAGATCCCCATTACTGTGCACACAATTTATGCGGTTTATGGTGTTTGTTCCCAATACAAATGTTCCCAAATACAAATTGCCCGCGGGCGTTATTGAAAATAGTGATTTTTTTTAACCACGTTCGGAAGTCTCAAATGTAATGTCAAGCAGCTTCCAATGTATGTTTCTACACTTCTGCTATTATATGTTTAATGCACCTCAAAAATTAAAAATATTTTAGAGTTGGGGATCGTGCATTGTAAATCACCCATCCAGGGGCGGTGCTTTACAAGACAGGGCGCACCCCCGTGCTTATTATTATTATTATAATCATTATTAATATAAATATTACCTTTATCAGTATTATTATTATAATTATTACTATTATTCGTTAATGGGTAAAACAGAGAAGAGGAAAAATAATTCAAAAACGAAGAAACAAATATATCAAACAGAGAGGTCAATGAGACGGATATAACTCGATATTACCTCTGTTACTTAATTTAGAACTTTTACACCACCCCCTCACAAGAATCCATAGACAACCCCCCCCCCCCCCCTGCTTCCGTCAAGGACTATGTATATTTTTTTCGCTGCAGCATATATAACTGAACCTTTATACTTTCTCACACCGCTGCACTTACTTAACAACAATACATTAAATCACTGCCTTTGTGCGTGCCCCATCCTAAACAAATTAACGTCTTGTGATTTGCATATTTTGAGGAAAATTGTGTAAATCAACTGTAATATTTACCATTTTAATAGCAGAGTAGAGTGTTACTTGTTGATTAGGCTCATCCTGATAAAAAAAATAATGGAATAAAGTTCTTGTTAATCACAATATTTTAATGAGACGTAACACTTTATTTTGCAAACAGAAATTGGATGCAATAGTTATTAAAATAATTGTGATTCTCGTGTAATAATGGCGTTAATTGAAATCTGCAAATTCTTACTGTTTCCCATGTATCATTTCGGGTTTTTTTAGGGGGGGGTATTTCTATACATGTTTAAATATTTATAAACCACCGACCGTAATGGGAGAACCTTTTTAAAAGTCACAAGCTTCCTTTAGGTCACAGATTTCCTTTTGGCTATGATTCCTAGCCAATGGTCGGTGGTATTATCAACATTCTTTGTGTTTGGTAATCCATTAGTTCCGTTTGCCTTTTTTATTCATTGATAATGAATACATTGATTAAACAACAAATAAGTAACGAATTTGATTTTTTTTTTATTTTTTCCTAGATTAATTTCAATAAACCTCATCCTTTGGATTTGAAAAGAGTTATTTTTATTAGTTTAACATACCAACATTCAGTGACAGGATTTTAGTTACGACTAGCTATATATTTGCCTATTGTTTTATTTTCATATCATTCTCTTGCCTACCATCCACAAAGTTCAGAAGTAAAAATGATAACACTACAGGGCACTTGATATTTTTATATCGTCTCAAAGCATGAATGTTGCCTGATTACATTAATAGTAAATCTAACATTAATACTAATCATAACAATGATAAAATGCAACATTTACATAGTGCTGAAAACAAATGTTACTAAGCGCTGCGTACTATTACTCCGGCTTTAGCACGGCTACCCTGATCGGGCGCTCTAGCATTCAAGGAATTCCTTCCTATTGAGTACCCACTTGCTACACCTGGGTGAAGAGTGATAAATGTATATAAACGCTTTTCCAATGGATGCGAGTGCTGTGGTGGGATTCGAACACGGACCTTGTGGTGCAAAGTCCGGAGACTTATCCACTGGGTCACAACACCTCTACACTTCTAATCAGTTGTAAATATAACAACAACACTCACGAATTGTACGATGTGGTCGACCAGCATACGCATTTTGACGTTGACAGAGGATGGGTTATCAGTGTAAGGTGGGATGGTTGTAGGTCCGTAGTTCGATATAAGATCATCATGAAGCTTGATCTTCATCATTCTTATCCTATCATTATGTGCAATAACTGAGGATAGAAAGAGAAGGTGAAAGGAGAGAAATGGAGGGAGGAGGAGATGATTGGTGCAGACAGATCAGTTTAAATAAATAGAAATATGCATTATGGGAAAGTTGCAAAAAAAAACTGTGAAGGTATGTACTAAGTCGGTTGCACGGCGGCTGTGCCATGCAAGTATATGACACATGACTTTCTCCTATAATGGCTCATGCCAGCCTATATGGTTGATCGTCAAAAGGAGCAGGCTTACCTTTACGCCTGGATGTGACCACGACAACAAAGACAATATTTTACCAAGTTACCCTATTTTACGTTAGTGTTATCATATGCATCACCACATGGTATTTGACATCCACAGTTTGGTATTTCTGTTTAATATTTCTGTTTATGGTAACTCCCACAGGAACTTGACAGGACAACATTTTTGCTGGTAAACGCAAAGCTGGTATATATACAATGACCTAGGAAATATTTTACGTCTCGGTTAATCAGTCATAGTGGCTGACGTTATAGACGACATATATCACTCTCGGGCCTTTTTTTCAAAGTGGCGACAATGGCAGAGTTGGGATTCCAACTCACAACCTTGCGATTTTGAGTCCAATGCTCTAACCACTGGACCACACAACCCTCATTTAAGTGATAATCTTGGGTCCGTTGCAGAAAGAGTTGCAATCAAACGCAACTTTAAAAATCATGCGTAAGTCCCAAATACGCGCTGTTGATTGGTTGAAAATCCAGTTGCACATGATTTTTGTCTCACCTGCATAGCAGAGTGAGACTATAGGCGCCGCTTTTCCGACGGCGGCGTCAACATCAAATCTTAACCTGAGCTTAAGTTTTTGAAATGACATCATAACTTAGAAAGTATATGGACCTAGTTCATGAAACTTGGCCATAAGGTTAATCAAGTATTACTGAACATCCTATTAGAGTTTCATGTCACATGACCAAGGTCAAAGGTCATTTAGGGTCAATGAACTTAGACCATGTTGGAGGAATCAGCATTGAAATCTTAACCTGAGGTTAAGTTTTTGAAATGTCATCATAACTTAGAAAATATATGGACCTAGTTCATTAAACTTGGACATAAGGTTAATCAATTATCACTAAACATCCTGCGTGAGTTTTATGTCACATGACCAAGGTCAAAGGTCATTTAGGGTCAATGAACTTTGGCCGAATTGGGGGTATCTGTTGAATTCCCATCATAACTTTGACAGTTTATGGATCTAATTCATGAAACATGGACATAATAGTAATCAAGCATCACTGAACATTTTGTGCAAGTTTCAGCTCTTATGACTAAGGTCAAAGGTTATTTAGGGTCAATGAACTTTGGCCGAATTGGGGGTATCTGCTGAATTACCATCATAACTTTGAAAGTTTATTGGTCTAGTTCGTTAAACTTGGACATTAGAGTAATCAAGTATCACTGAACATCCTGTGCGCATTTCAGGTCACATGACCAAGGTCAAAGGTTAATGAACTTTGGCCGAATTGGGTGTATCTATTGAATTACCATCATAACTTTGAAAGTTTATAGATCTGATTCATGAATCTTGGACATAAGAGTAATCAAGTATCACTGAACATCCTGTGCGAGTTTCAAGTCACATGATCAAGGTCAACGGTCATGTAAGGTCAATGAACTTTGGCCATGTTGGGTTTTTTTGTTGATCTCTGTAAGTTTATTGGTCTAGTTCATAAAAAGTGGACATAAAAGTAACCATGTATCACTGATCATCTTGTGCGAGTTAGAGTAGTTTTCAAAGTCAGCACTGATGCTATATTGAACCGCGTGATGCAGGTGAGATGGCCAGAGGCATTCCACTTGTTAGAGTTGCAATTGATTGCAACTCTTTCTACAACGGCCCCCTGGACACTGATCAGTGATGGGAATTCATCAATGTACACCTTTCTATAGTACGTCTGTCGTTCTGAAGCAGCATCTGCAACAGAAACTCAATACATAATCCAATCACTCGATGTGTGATGGCTGCTCAATTATTCAAATTGAATCGAATCGTGTTTGTAGAGGCAGGCATCAAATTAATGAGAAATTGCATAGTCCACTGAGCAATATCAAGGCTCAGTGCCGAAATGAGATATGATAAGAAATTGGGGGGGGGGGGGGGTGGGACATGAAGGGGTACGGGGGCAGTATATTGCACCAATGTCGATCAGATTACAACGTGAATAATATAAAAAATAGACAAACATTAAGGACACAAACAAGAAAGAATAAAGAGCGAGCTAGAAAAAAGATTCATTTGTATATTTACGTTTGCATTTGATCCAGTGTGGAATTACACTGTAAAATTAAATGAAGTGCTAATTTAGCACTTACAGTGCATGAATAGTGACTGCACTGCATAGACGGAAATCCTAGGGGGGACACAATATCAAATATCCCCCCTACTATTTTGGATTTTTGGTGATGCTAAGAAGAATTATGTCACTAAAAATTGGAATAAAACGTGCGTTTTGGGACGAGATGACCTTTTTTTTTTTTTTTTTTTTGCTTGTCAACTATATTTTCGTCAAAATGACCTTAAATTGATAGTTTTTTTTTTTGCTTGTCAAAGTTTCCAGACCTTTGTCCCCTCCCCCCTACCTTTTGGGAGAGATTTCCGCACCTGCTGCACTGTATAAGAGCTAGATTAGCACTTCATTTTTTACAATGTAAGTTTTGAAGCTATACTGTAAAACACTGTTTTAGATTTTATACAACGCTTTTTACTATATGAACCTTACAGTATTTGTTTAACCGTTTAAACAATCATGTTTAATTTATTGAAGATTAGATATTGAAAATTAAACTTTGTTGCTTCAGATTTAAACACTTATTTAAACTGTTTAAACAATAACTGTAAGGTCCATATAGTAAACAGCGTTGTATATTTTTTTTACTGTGTATACAACTAAAGGTCTGAGATTTCATCATGGATACACTGTAATTTTTTTTTCTAAATTAGTAGTTAACACTAATATACAGTATATATATATTAAGTAGAATTTATTATCTTTAATTATATTTCGATATTTTTTTCAGTAGATTTAACCTGTCTTAACTTACTTGATTTACGAAAATTCACGTATTGCTAGCTTGCTTCGATCTAACTCCAATTAGGCAAAGATAATTATAACTTATAAAATCATGATGAATGTACTTATGATAATACCTGAATATTCATTAAGAGCAAGTAAATGTTAATTTTTTTAAATAACTGTCATATCTGTGTTTGTATTGTTTTTTATTAGGGTGTGAAAAATATTTATTCTTTTGTTGAATCAAAGCAAGAGCAATATTGAATAGTCACTCATCAGAAAATGTCAGATTTATTTTTAGGTTTTCGGAAAATTGTTAATTGTTAATATTATTCATACTGTTTTATTTGTTAGAATGAACCGGTCACGTATAAATATAAATGTCAGTACCTATCATGTACAGGTACATGACAATGCATAAGGCCTAAAATTTGGATAAAAAATGTCTAAGATTAATGACGTCAATGAGAGTGGGACGATGGGGGAGAGGACTTACGAATCACGATCCACTCCCCCAAATGTTTATATATATATATATTTATATATATATATATTAATATATATATATATATATATATATATATATATATATATATATATATATTTATATACTACATGTATGAAGGGTTAAAAAAAGAAGAGTGGTGTCAGTCTATTTTCTCAGACAAGAAAACTTGTTAAAAGATCACGTCATATTTTTTTTCTCACAGTAACGATATTGATAGTTATAAGCCAATCTCTCATTTTTTTAATACTTTCCTCCATTATTCATTTCCCCCTTTTTATCATTTGTTTTTGGATCACTCGAAAAATGACAGCAGCGACCGAACGAAGCAGAATCCATTTACGGTTGTTCCAGTTGATATTGTATGTGACTTAATGAAACCAGAGCTCGGATGTGTTAATTTTGTTTCTTGGATAGCATGAAATTTGACTTTAGGCTTTCATAATTATCTGTATTGTAAGAGCAATTGCTGCCATACCAGTGATTGTTTTCTGTATCATTTCACTACTCTGTCTATTGCCAATTATAGATTTTTCCAATTACTTTGAATTGTTCCAAAAGAGTAATATCAAGTTACGCCGCTCTTATAAGTGGATCCCAAATACAAAATTGCCCCTACTTGTCATTGCCATTGACAGCTCGGTGCTGCTTAAATTGCACCCATTCTAACTTTACTATACTCATCCTCTCGGGCTTTAAAATGCTCTTCTGCTCACTTGTTTATAGGAAATGCTAACCACTGGCGGATCCAGGGGGGGGGCACAGTCGGCCAGAGCCGCCCCCTTGAGAGGCACAATTAAACTTTGCAATGTAAATGTGCCGTTATAACACAAGTGTGCCCCCCCCCCCACACACACACACACACACTTTTGAAAGCGAGGCCTTTTTTTGCTTGCCAGATTTTCCTGAGAAAACGTGCCATCCCTCCCCCCCCCGAATCGGCCCCTGACACTAACCTTTTAGGCATGCTACTTGCAGCTTTTACTTGTTATTATTATTTTTTTCATTCTATAGAGACGTTTCAACACACATTCTATCAATATATGGAAGGCCAATTAGTGAAAAAAATAAATTAAAAAGGGAAATAAGATTCCATTAGCATAATTAAATCAGAAAATATGGATTGATTGTTATACCATTAATTCAATGAAGATTTGCCTCCAGAGTAAAAAAATTATTATGAGCTTTATTTTGCCCGAGAATGTCTGAAGGGAGAACATGGATTTAAGATGAGGTTGGAATCAATTGATTTTGTTTATTTATTTATTTTCTTATGTATTCATTTATTCGATCTTTTATTGTAAATCTTCATCAAGGGTAGTGTGCTTGGTTCGATACAAAGATAATAGATGACTTAAATAATTGTACAATTACACTGTTCAAAATCTCCATACACGATATATCAAACACAAAATACATAGCATAACGAAAACAAAAAGCATTTTTACAATGGCTAAAAAACAGTAAACATAAACGGCCAAGCAATTTCTTTATTCCATAAACAAGGTTGTATTCAAGTATTAATTTTGCAATGGATTTGACTAGAATACAAAATGCTGCGACACATGCAGATAGACACGGATGCACCAGAGTTTAATTGTTTGATAAAAATGGTCAATATTAATTGAAAATACTTACCGTCTACAGAATGAAAGGGCATCCAACACATCCAACAGATTATAAGAGACTCTATCATCTTTCCTTTTGCAATGGAGGAACGGTAATATAATGTTTGTACAATCCAAGAAAATATTAATCAGAATATAAAAATTCCATACAGGCGGTCAATGCGAGTCAATGCTGCATGCCATGTGATCATAGTCTCATTTAAATGACAAGCAACGTTGAGGATCGCGAGAGGTATGATCTTCCATGTCGTTGGGTATAACAACTATAGACCGCCGATGTTATCATGATAATTATATTTTAGCTATTCTGCTCTTAAAACGGTCAGTACAAATAATAATAAATTTGGATTGAGTACTTTACAGAGCCGTATAAACACGCTGAGAAATAGGGGTTCAAATGTGTAACCTTAAGGTTTACACTGTGAAAAAAAAGAGTAAATTTACGTTGGTCATATTTTTGTTGGGTAATATATACGTTGGTTATTGTTTTGTTGGGCATTATGTGCCCAATACTTAGGCAAATTTTTACTCTGCCGCTGCCAAAATACAGATGTCCAATTGTTGGGCTAGTAATTGCCCTGCTGAGTGGTAAATGTTGCGAAACTTTACGATCACGAGTTGCGCTTGCAGCATGCTACACACGGTCGATAAGATATGGAGGAGCTTCTAGATGACTGGGGGCTGGGGAGCCTCGCTGAATCTTTCATAGATGAGTTGCTTAAACGTTTTTTTAATTTTTTTATTTTGGACTTTACGTTAAGCATAATTTGTAAGGAATTTGTCAGAATAGGCCTACATACATGACATATATCTGACGCTGTTTTGTTTTTGCTTCACTCACTTGAGATATGCACTTGCACTTGTATGCAGCGTTATTGTGCATGCAAAGCACTTTCGGATAAGGTCTCCGGATCGACACGGACCAGGTACACGAAGTGAGTGTAGGCCTTGCCCAGATGTTGGGTTAATAACTTTATTAAAAAGTTGGGCAAATTAATGTCCCCCAAAATGTAGTTCAAAATATTACCCAACAGTTGGGCACATTAATGCCCCAACAACGTTGGGTAAAATATTGCCCAGTAGTTGGTAGGGTTGACTATCGGCCCAACGTTGGGCAAAATATTGGGTAAAATATTGCCCAATTTTTTCACAGTGTATGCTAATTTTTTTTCACATTCTTGACTGTAGTTAGCTTTATATCCTACGTGAAATCATGTATGCTGATTGGTTTAAATAGCATCATGTGACCAAACATATTCTCACTATTTTGCGATGATGTTGAAAATGAAACGCCCACTGAAGAAAATTTGCTATTCCATGACGTCAATGATGGAATAGTGCACTATTCCACCATTGACGTCACATTCATTCGAGCCAACCCATTCTCAATTGTTAAATTTGATATTGCTGATTGACAAAAATGAATGAATATGACTGACAATCTAACACTGATTCTAGGGAGGTTACCTTCCTGCCTACTGAACTTTTTTTTCAAATTGGAAAGATATATCACCACTTTGGAACTATTTTTTTTTACTGGCGGAAGAATTAGTACCAATTCAATTACTCTACCATTTTACATATCATTCAGTAGTGAATATTTGCGCATATTTGATCCTATCAAGTGTATTCTTCATAAATGCCTATTTATTTTTTAAATGAGCCGGTCAAAATCCATCCAAAATATTGATATGATTGAGACAAAAAAGGTGTATAATAACATTAGAATAACACTAAGAATTTCATATAAATCGGATGCAGAATTATAGAATTTTATAGATTATTTTCACCATGTTCACGAAGCAGTATCGTTCAACTTTTTAACTGCATCGATGTGAAATGAACCCAGATGGACTCGTTCAGGACCAATCGAATTTGGATTTCATTTTTTTTAGAATAAATATTTGGAATTTGAATTAAAGTAAGATCTCGATTGGCGCCCAACTACAGTTCATGTCAATGTATTTTAAAAGTCAAGTCCACCTCAGAAAAATGTTGATTTGAATCAATAGAGAAAAATCAGACAAGCACAATGCTGAAAATTTCATCAAAACCAGATGTAAAATAAGAAAGTTATGACATTTTCAAAGTTTCGCTTTAATATTTTTAACAAAATAGTTATATGAATGAGCTAGTTACATCCAAATGAGAGAGCCGATGAAGTCACTCACTATTTCTTTTGTTTTTCATTGTTTAAATTATACAATATTTCAATTCTTACGAATTTGATGATTAGGACCTCCTTGCCTGAAGCACAAATGTTAAAATAATGGAATTCCACGTGTTCAGGGAGGAATGAAACTCCATTTCACATGACAATGACGAGAAAATCAAAATATTTCATAGTTCATATGATAAAATACAAAAGAAATAGTAAGTCATGATCACTTCCCTCATTTGCATACCGACTGAGATGTGCATACACAGTAAAAATGCTGTTTTATACAACGCTGTTTACTATATGAACCTCACAGTATTTGTTTAACCGTTTAAACAATCATGTTTAATTTATTGAAGGTTAGATATTGAAAATTAAACTTTGTTGCTAAAGATTTAAACAATTACTGTAAGGTTCATATAGTAAACAGCGTTGTATACATTTTTTTTATACTGTGTATAACTGTTTTGTGAAATGAAGCGAAACTTTAAAATGTCATAACTATCTACTTTCCATCCGATTTTGATGAAATTTCCAGTGTTATGCTTGTTGAATTGTTCTCTTTTCACTAAAATCAAGTCTTTGTTGGGTTGGACTTGTCCTTTAAGTCCACACAATTTAAAGTGTGAAAGGGGTGTGCAAATGAGGGAGCTGGTGATACCACACAAAATTTTTAAATCTATTATGAAATCTACAACTAAAAATATTGATTTCAGCTAATTATATTAATTTTAAACTTGCCAATTAGGATGGGCTTAATCAATTTTAGTAACGTGTAGTATGGTTACATGTAGAGCAGTGAAGGCAATATTCCCCGCAATCCCACAAAATGTTACGAGTGCTGCTTTCGTCTCGAGTGATAATGCCACCATCTTCCATAATTCTGCATTTTCCATTCTATTGTCGGTGTTAGAACTTTGATGTTTGTCATCGCAATGGCGAAGCTGCTTTCCGTGCTCATCATCAGGGTGGATAACGAAAGATCCATTCCGTATGGGTACTGGATCTGTTGTTGATACTGTCTGAGATTTTCGAAGGAACGCACGTTCAACCCATCTTGGTAGGTCTCTGGCATTGCCAACGTTGTACATCCTCAAGACAATCGCTTCGATTATAATCGATGTACAGGCGATAATCACCATCACACAGATGTAATTAGCTGAAAGAAAACAAAACAAACAATGTTAATTAACTATGATCATATTAGTATCAACCTGGTAAAGTTTGTTAATGACAGAAAGTTTTGAATGAACTGTAAAATGGTCATTAAAAAAATTGATTATATTGTGTTCTGATGACTTATTACAAGTTTCATGACCTACCATCGTCGTGCTTCACGTTATCGGAACCAAGAATTGCAATAAACGACATCAAGAATCGGTGGATGGCACCAGGTATGTTGATCATGTTGATAGGCGGGGAAAGACGAATAAAGGTCACTCATTTTTTTCTAAATGAAATATCAGTGAAATAGCATTGTTCCTAATGACTCATGTTTATTATTTTTTTTCGTCCCTTTTTAAACAATTTTCACAAATTTCCTGAATAAAGGGCAGTAACCCATGGTCCCTATGGCGTGGGCACCTATAAAATTCCCTAATATTTATTAACAGCTCAAAAAAAGTATATACCTAGGATGGGAGAACCTGTCGGTGGCATCGCAGATCGGACAGTTTCCTGGAAGAGGACCATGGCTAGGAGATTGGTGATACCAAATGAGATCTTCTCTCCAGACTCTGGAGGCAGCAGAAATATTATCATGGTGGACAAAGAAAGTAAGACGGACGGGATAACAATACCCAAGACGTAGACCCTTGATTTCCTCCTGAATGTGATGTGGTAATGTATCTCGGCAAAGGGTTCCTCGTGCGAGCTGTAGCTGACGTATTCTTTTTGAACCGTGTCTTTGACGATCTCCCATACGCCGTTTTCGCGATAGCGATCGATGGTTGTCTCGTTCCGCTCAAAAAAGAAGTCAAGATCCTCTTCGTTATGAGGACTTGCCCACGGTCCGAATTCAAAGACACATTTCTGGACGTCGAAGGGAAACAGTGTAACGTCGAACAGACAGGTGCTGGTGATGATTGCCGGTGAAAGCCAAGAAACGGTTCCGTCCGAAGATATTTCCACTTGACGATGATTCAGAATTAAGAAATCAGGACTGTTGCTGTAAATATGATATATGAAATAAAAGGACATTCAACGTCTACCCGGAGCAACAGACTTTCTCATTAAAAAAACTTCTTTCAATTTTTCTTTCTCAATCTTCCTCTCCTTTCTCTTGGTGTGTCGAATTTTAATCTAGATTCGGTAGCTTGAGAACAAATTGATCTGTAGGAGTTTTGTACAAGTTCTTTTTTTGGGGGGGTGCAGATTTTGGCGCCCCTGTGAACTTTTCGGAAAATGTCGCCCCCGCCAGGCAAACATAGGTGCCTTAAATGCATGTTGAATCATCTTATTTCATAATCACTTTTTTATGTGTTTATTAAAAAAATATCCATGGATATTTTGTAATGTAATACCACTTGAAGAAAAAAAAACAGAAACGGGATATTGACTGATACTCACCTCGTCAACAATGTAACAGTTGGACTCCAAATCTTACCAACATCCACCTCAAGGAATTTAACATCGGGATAGTCACTTTTATTCCACGATAGATGATCGTCTCGCCATATCTGAAACCCATCAACAATAACAACATTTATCATGAAATGAAGTGTGCATACGGTCATGAAACACAAATAGTAATGATTTGAAGTAACTGGATTTAATCAACAACAGGAAATTATATTTCGAAATATTTCAAAATTGTCTTTCTTCTTAGTCGCTATACACCCATCTTTCCCCCTAAACTCACATAATTTACTCTCTTCTTTTCCATTCTGTGCGATTGTCTCGTAAGATTCTCTTTCTGATGCGCATCCATCCCCAGGGCCGCCGGAGCAAAGTTGAAAGTTCGGTAAGGGGCACAAGGAAAAAAAGGCACAATTTCTTTCGAAAAATGGCACCATCTTAGAACAAAGAAAAAAATGACTTATCTACAGTGTTGTAATGACCATAATATTTTGAGAGGGCTAGATGTGTCGTATCACGTAATATTAAAAAGAAGCGAGCAAAACTCTTGTCATTTTTATAACGAAACCTAAATTTTGTGTCAGATTTTGACATATGAATTGGAAAATATCATATTTCATCCTTCTTTCTTTTCCTTTTTATCTGTTTTTTCTTGGTTGTGATTTTTTGTGAGGAGGGGGGGGGGACAAGAGCCCCTCCCCATCTGTACAGCACTGCTTATTTACCAAACTCACACGACTCAATAAACTTATGGCACGTATGATTATTCTAAAAAGGTTTTTTTTTTCATTCAAAAGTAATAGCAATAAGTAATAACATACAAATGAAAATATTGTTTTCTTGTTTCAAAGGGCCACTCGTTAACACATAAATCGGGTCCATCTCATGTGAAAGGGCGCAGAACGTCATCTTGAGGGGCACTTTTCTTGCATAAAAAGGGCACTTTATAGTGCTTTAAAAAGTGGGGGCACTGCCCCCCCAGGACCGCCGCCCCTGTCTATCCCACCTCATTGAATAAAAAGCCCGATAAGTTCCAATTCGAAATTGAATTCGAACCATTGAAACCCCGGATCCCAAACCTTAACCAATATTCCAATGACTATACACACAGCACACATTGCTGGTGTTAAAATGGGGTATCCTCGTTTAGGGTATGTCTTAAGGGAATCCCTTGTTTAGGATGTGCAAAATCTGTCACCTATAGACCATTTAGGTCGGTCCCCTTTTATCACCATTCAACACATTCAACGAAGCAACTAAAATAGGACAATTAAAACAAAAACAGAGCATGCATAGATGGGAGAGAGGCATGCGAGGGAATGGTAATATTGGTACCAGAATGCATCCCTTGGGAGAAAATTATGATAATAAATATAATTATTTATTGCAAATTTATGCGGTTATATATCATCCGCGGGCGTTATTGAGCGTAGCGAAAATGCGTGTTTTTTCTGGTACCACGTTCGGAAGTCTCAAAGGTAAATATGTCAAGCAGCTTTTAATAACGGATGTTTCTACACATATAACCTCTTTTGTTCGGTGCATCTCTGAAGTAATAATTATTTCGAGTGTGCGATTGTCATCCATGGGCAGAAATCTGTCCTCAAGCCAAAGGTAGGGGGACCAGGCCTTGGGTGAAAAATTTGACAAGCAAAAAAAAGTTTATCACCCAAAATGTAAAGTAATTTAGTCCAAAATATTATTTCATTTGTGAATGCTGTAGTTTTCTCCATCATAAAAAAAACAAAAAGTAGGGACATTTGATATTGTGTCCCCCCTACTATTTCAATGCGTATTATCACCCATCCAGGCCTGGGGAGGGGCGTTACAAGGTCAGGGCGCACCCCCATGCTTATCATTATTGATATTATAGCAGTAGCAGCAGCAGCAGCAGCAGCAGCAGTAGTAGTAGTAGTAGTAGTAGTAGTAGTAGTAGTAGTAGTAGTAGTAGTAGTAGTAGTAGTAGTAGTAGTAGTAGTAGTAGTAGTAGTAGTAGTAGTAGTAGTAGTAGTAGTAGTAGTAGTAGTAGTATTCTTAACTAGGGAAAAGAGAAGACAGAAGAATGAAAAAATGATTTACAAAAATGCAGAAATACACATATCTCTAACGGAGAGATCAATGAGACGTATCTCTATATATTTCCTCTGTTATTTAATTTAGAACCGTTACATCACCCCCTCACAAAAGTCGATAGACACCGCCCCTGCATCCGTCAAGGACTCTATATATATATATATGTATATATATATATATATATATGTGTGTGTATATATATATATATATATATATATATATATAGATATATATATATATATACATTTTTTTGCGGCAGCATAACTGAACACGCATACTCTTTCACATCGTCGCACGTGATTACTCAACAACGAAACATGTTCGTAAACACATTTCTGTCTTGCCATATGCATATTTGGAGGAACATTGTGTAAATCAACTGTAATATTTACCATTTTAATAGCAGAGTGGAGTGTTACTTCTTGATTGGGTTCATCCTGATAAAAAAGAATAATGGAATAAAAATCTTGTTAATCACAATATCCAACGAAATGAGACATAAAACTTTAGTTTGCTAACAGAAAATTGAAGTTATGATTATCAAAACCATCGTTATTATCGTGTTATCATGGCGTTATGAATTGAAATCCACAAATTCTCCCTCGTTTCCCATACATGTATCACTTCGTGTTTTTTTTGTTTTTTTTTGATTTATTCATTTATTTCATTATTATTTTTTTTTGGGGGGGTGTATTTTTATACGTGCTTTTATATCTATAAACCACCGACCGTTGTTGGGGAACCTTTTTAAAGACACAAGTTTCCTCTAGGTCACAGGTTTCCCTTTGGCTATCCCTAGCAAATGGTCTGTGGTGTTGTCAACATTCTTTGTGTTTAGAATCCATTAGTTCCTTTTGCCATTTTCTTTTATTTAATGACAATGAATAAATTGATTAAACAATAAATAAGTAACGAAATGGAATTTAGGTTTTTCTGTGATTAATTTGAATAAACTTTTCCCTTTGGATTTGAAAAGAGTTATTTTGGTTGTTTAACATACCAATATTCAGTGACAGAATTTTATTTTCGACTAGCTACAGTGTATATATTTGCCGATTATTATTTTTTTTATCCATATTATTCTCTTGCCTACCGTCCTTAAAACTTTCGAAGTAAAATGATGACACTATAGGGCACTTGATATACAGCGTCTCAAAGCATGAATATTGGCGGATTATGTAAATCTATCATTTATGGTAATAATAGTTATAATATTGATAATATGCAACATTTGTATAGCGCTTAATACAAATATTTCTAAGCACTGGATACTATTACCCCTGCTTTAGCACGGTTACCCTGATCGGGGGCGCGAGCATTCAAGGAGTTCCTTCCTACCCCATCGGGTACACCTTTACTACACCTGGGTGAAGAGTGGCAAATGCAGATGAATGCCTTGCCAAAGGATACGAGTGATGCGATGGGATTTGAACCCCGGACCTTGTGGTGCAAAGTCCGGAGACCTATCCACTGCAATCGCGTAGCCAGGATTTCATTTTGGAGGGGGCGGTAAATGCACGCAAAGCGTGCCAACACTTACAGAGCGCGCGAAGCGCGCTCCCTAGGGGGTGGGTGCAGGGAGGGGGAGTTAAGCTTTTGGTGTTTCATAAATTAAAATGAAAAGGAGCCGTCTCTCTTGTCTCTAGTGCCTATTTCAGCTCCAATTCAGTTGACTCATTGTGATTTTGAACCTTAATTTGTTTTCAAAAAGTGATTGTGAACGCACAAAAAAAGGAATACATTGGAGGAAATTAAAATAATAATACCCTCGCGCGAAGCGCGGAAGCTAAAGCGTTTATCAGTTTTTTTGCCATGAAAAGGGTCCCGACTAAAGGGTCTTCTCAAAGATATATTGAATACTTCCCTTGGAAAGATCAGATTTGATTACAAACAATTTAGCGACAGGGCATATCTTTAACTCGCAAAACAGAGGAGAAGAAGTGTATATATGCCGGGAGAAAGATATTCAGCCCCGCGCAGAGCAATGAAACTCTGAAATTTCAAAGGGCGGACGTTTCATCAAAATAATGCAGATACGTCTAATACCACCATCGGCTCTAATTAAGATTATTGAACTTCTTTATGAGGAAATAGTGCGCAAAAAGTTGAAACTTCTGTGATTTATTGAAATTAAATTAAAAAAGAGGATTCCTAATTTCTTTGACTTATCCTGAAGTGCTTCATTTTGAATAATAAAGAAACTTAAGTGTCATTCAAAATTTCAAACTGAGGGCGCAAAACAGGGCAGGAGATGAATGTGAAGGGAAATGACATGAAGTTTAATAGAATTTGATAAAAAAAAATATTGTACTTCTTTATTTGATACGACGCGAATTTTAGGAACCTGTTTGCCCCAGAATTATGGTTGTTTGGTAATGAGCTGAAAAGCAGAAGTTGACTTTATGGAGGTGGCGGCAGAAATTGATATAAAATTTTACCCGCCCGGAGCCGACCCGACCAGAAGTTGCGCCATCAATTTAAAAAAAGATAACTTCATATACTTTGGCGTAGCCTTACTCTAATTCCATGCCCTAATGGATACATTTGAACTTTAACCGGTAAGAAACACATATACCTGAGGTGGAAAAACAGGGTTAGAGAAAGGGTGGGGAAACAATGGAGAATTGCAATATTGTCATTTAACCGCGCGCAGCGCGGAAGAAAAATTCATATATAAATTTAGAGCAAGAGTGATGGAGTTTCTCTTTTGAGAAAAAAAAAGAAAAAGAAAAAAACACAAAGCTACCTTTCTTCCCTTTCCTCCCTTCCCTTTTTCTTTTCTCCTCTCTTTTTTCCCTTCTTTTTTTTCTTTTTGGGGACGTTTTTGGGGGGGCGACCGCCCCCACCGCCCCCCCTGGCTACGCGCCTGATCCACTGGGCCACAACACCTCTAAACTTCTAATTAGTTGTAAAGAAAACAGCAACACTCACGAATTGTACGATGTGGTCGACAAGCATACGCATTTTGACGTTGACAGATGATGTATTATCAGTGTAAGGTGGGATGGTTGTAGGTCCGTAGTTTGATATAAGATCATCATGAAGCTTGATCTTCATCATTCTTATCCGATCATTATCTGCAATAACTGAGGAGAGAAATAAAAAGTGGATGAAAAGAAGCAGAGGAAGGGGGGGGGTCATGTTGGGAAAGTTGCAAACAAAATACTTTGAAGAGAACTTTCAGACATGTCAGATGCTGTCATGCTGTTAAAGCTAGGGTAACACCAAAACCGAATTCTCCCGAATGAATTCGGACCGATTCTGCCCGAATACGGCCTGATTCGGATGGTTTCGGTGGATTCGAATGTTCCCGAATCCCTCCCGAATTTTCTCGCATTCTCGGAGGGAGAACAGTATGCTCTCGAAACCACCCGGATACGTGTATTCGGATGAATTCGCAGCTGGTTCGGTTACGGTGTATACCCTAGCTCAAAACACAAAATTCTGGAACAGGTGTCCAGTACAAAGGATTGTTTACGCCACCACTTTCAAAACAAGACAAATACAGTCTAACTTTAAAGTAACCATTATGCGGTGTATCCGTAGACAACACCAGCTATCACGTTGGTATCCTAAAAAATAGAAATTTGAATAAAATAACTTTCTGGATTTGGATTGAAAACCTGTTTTGGTTTTTTTCTGCTTTTTTTGTGTGTATGTGTGTGTTTTTTTCTTTACTTGTCAATGCTCTTCCTTACTAAAGGTTTCGAAAAGCATCCTAAACAAGTATTTTCCATGTTCTGAAAATGCACCCCTTAAGAAGTATTGGCGTGTGAAATCCTACTCTTAACAATACTGGGAAAAAACGGTACCATTGAAATGTATTCCCTGAATTGACCCCCTAAACAAGTAGGCCTACAATGATAATGAATTATCTCACGGACGTGATCGATGACGTCGGCTTTAATTTACTTTTATTGTGTTTAGTACCAATCGGACCCAAAACACGTAGTGTTGGGGCAAAAAGTACATCCTTTGTATTTTAGTCTTTTTATACCCTCGCAAATTGGACCGGAAACACAAAGTTTTTCTTACAAAATATACCTCTTTTCATTATTTTAGTGTTTTTGACATCAATACGTTCGTAACGTGCCCTATCTTGAAAAAAGAGGTCCATTTTACGTGTTTGGGGGACATGCATGGCGTTCACATGTCAATGGAAGTGCCCCCCCCCCCCCGTGTGATCATATTCATCACCACATGGTATTTGACATCGACAGTTTGGTATTTGTGGGGATAACCAATGGCAGGGGCGGATACAGGATTTTGCAAAAGGGGAGGGGCACATTTTTAGGAGGAAAATTTTGACAAGCCCCCCCCCCCCCCCCCAAGGAGGTTTTCAACCACAAATTAAGGTTTCCAATTTTAAAAGAGGGGGAACACCTCTGTTTTAATGGCACTTTTACATTACATTTAATTTTGATTCTCAAAAGGGGGACACGTGCCCCCTCTACCCCCCCCCCCTGGATCCGCGTCTGACCAATTGGGATATTGATCAGTGATGGAAATTCACCAATGTGCATTCATAACACGTTTGTAGTTCTGTGCCTGGCAGCATCTGGTACACTGGTACAAGAACAGAAACTCGATACATATCCAATCAGTTGATGTGTGATATTGCTGATCAATTATTCAAATTGAATCGTATCGTTTTTGTAGAGGCAGGCATTAAATTAATGAGGAATTGCATAGTCCACTGAGCAATATCAAGGTTCAGTGTCGAAATGAAATATGATAAGAAAATGGAGAGAGGGGGAGGGGACATGCACTGTAAATAAAAATATTGGATATTATAATTTTGACCACCACGAGGGTAATTATGTGTCCAACCAATTTGGGGCACTAGTTGGTGAAAGCATATTTTATATCTTATCTGTAGCTCGAGTCCTGAAGAAACTATTGCTGCGACATTATGCGTTGCGACATGTGACATTATTATATGCCACCCCTTTTTTTTGGGGGGGGGGGGTCAGCCGATGGGGGGGGGGCACGTGCCCCCCATGCATGCGTTGACACTTTGCTACGGCATTATGCGTTGCGACATGTGACATTATGCGTTAGAAAAACTACGACATTATGCGTTGACTGCGACATTATGCGTCGGACGCTCTAAGTTGGCATAATTTATTTATTTATTTATTTATTCTCGAATATTTATACAGAGTGGCCTGATCAGCATTAAAATACATACAATGCACGAAAAACATAGTAACAGGACATTATGAGATACAGAAAAAGGGAATAAATACAAGGTAAAAATACGAAAATGTGTTACGAGTTACAGATGGCAAGATACATGATAAAAATATGCAAAATATTAACATTAAAAGCTGGTCTACCTCAGGGCTCTGTGATTATATATAAGCATTTAGAAAGATGAAAGATCGTTAAAACACAAGGCAATGTATTATACAGTACTAATAAATTTACTTTTGGAATTAAAAAAAACAAAAAAACAAGCAGAAGACATATTGCATCATAATGTTGCAATCTGCGACATTATGCGTTGGTGCGACATTATCGGTTGTAACAGGCCCTATTCATGAAAAATATTGACAATAGATAGGCAAAATTTTCAACCATCAGCACCCGTTCCCAAGAAATTTGAATTTCTCAACAGCATTACGATATCATCATGATTTTACAAGCAGATATCATCAAAAAGTGAGTTAAATGTGGAACCGAACGATTCTACAGCATTTTCCCGTCAATCTGATATAAATATCTTAACTTTTGAGCTTGAGGTTTTGTTTAAAGGCTTTACAGATCTTTGGTCCGAGAAGTTAGGTGACACTTTTTCAGAACGGTTTTCCAGCAAAACGCGCATTCGTGATGTTCGTCGATAGGAATGGAATTTTGAGATCGCAATAACGGCGAAACCCGTTGACCTACTTCACATTTTCGTCAATAATTAAACAGTAAAAGGCCTGGTCACACCGCCCGAGTGTTCTTGGAGCGGTCGCTCACAAAATTGGGGAAAAAATCAAAAACAAAAATCGAAAACAAAATAAAACCAATCGAAATCGAAAATGGTGAACGGGAGCGAGTGGTGATGATTTTTTCTCTCCGCCCGACGACAGCTCCAACAACGCTTGGGCGATGTGACCATGCCTTTATGTTGCCGTCAATTTGATAGCTATCTGTTTTTTAAACAAACTTGTGAATTATTCTTGACGAATTCTAGCCTACTAAATATTTCTTAAATGTCCGCGTAGTTTGGACACCCAATCATACAACAAAAGGTCTGATATTTTATCATGGATACCTACCTGACAGCCTCCTTGATTATCAATCTATGAAGGGTTATAAAATAAAAGGAGTGGAGTCGGCCTATTTTCACAGACAAGAAAAACCCGTTCAAAAATCAAGTCATATTTTTTTCTCACGATCGGGGTACGTGTTAATCATGTTAATAGTTATAAGACCATCCCTCATTTTTCGATACTTTCCTTCATTATTCACCCCCCCCCCCCTTATCATTTTTTTTTTGATCACTCGAAAATGACAGCGACGACCAAAGCTGAATCTAGTTGACCATTACACGGTTGTTCCAATGTCGATACATTTCTTTTCTTGGATAGTATGAAGTTTGACTTTAGGTTTTCATGTCTGTATTGTCATGATTGTGTGAGCAATTGCTGTCATAACAGTTGTGACTTTCTGTGTCATTTCACTGCTCTGTATATTGCCAGTCATAGCTTTTTTCAAATACTGTGAATTGTCCCAATAGAGTGATTTCATGTTGCGCTCTTATTGGATCCAAAAAAAAAAAATTGCCCCTACTTCTCAATGGCATTGACATGTTGACAGGTCGGTACTACCACCCATTCTATAACGTTGTTTACAACACCTTCTCTCGGTCTTTAAAACGCTCTTCTCTTACTTATACTGTTATTTTTTTATTCTACGCAGACGTTCGAACACACATTATATCAAAGTATAACAGGAGAAAGGTTTTTTTTATGGGTAAATTAGATTCCATTAACATAATCAAATCCGAAAATATGGATCGTTTTGTAGACCAGTATTTCAATTCAGATTATAACCTCCCGAGTAGAAATATGAGGTTGCTTTTTACGCGAGAATATCGCCCATCGGAAGGGAGAATATGGATTTAAGATGTGGTAGAAATCAATTGATTTTGTTTATTTATATATTTATCAATTTGTTTATTCATGTATATATATATATTCATATATATATTTTTTTATTTATTCATGTATTCAATTATTCATGCATTCTTTAAAATAAATTATATATTGCTAATCTTCATCCAGGAGTGTCTGTTCAGTTCAATAAGATACTTTAAATGACACAAATATGTACAATTACATTCTTAAAAAAAATCACTGGTATTCCCTCTGCCTTAATATCTCCACATATCAAAAACAAAATACAAAACATAAAAAAAACAAGAAGCATTTTCAAAATGGCTTACCCCCCCCCCCCCCCGTAATCATCAACGACCAACATGACCATGCAATATCTTGAATCCACAAACAAGGTTATATTCAAGTATATATTTTGCAATGGATTTGGCTAAATTGGATATATACAAAATGCGGCAACAAAATATGGACACGTTATGCACAAGAGTTGTTGCCTGATAAAAATGGTCAATATTGATCGAAAATACTTACCGTCTACAGAATGAAAGGGCATCCAACATATCCACCAGATTAAAAGAGACTCTATCATCTTTTCTTTTCTAATGAAGGAACGGTAATATAATGTTTGTACAATCCAAGAAAATTATTTATCAGAATAGAAGTCCCATACAGGCGGTCAATGCGAATCAACGCTGCATGCATGCCAAAATGATCATCGTCTCATTTAAATGCCAGGCAAAGTAGAGAGGGTCGTATGAGGTGCCCTCTTCCATATCGGTGGGTTTAACAGCTATACGGTAAAGTTATCATGGTAATCATTTTTTAGCTATTCTGCTCTTAAAACAGTCAATACCGTCAGTACGAACACCTATCATATATAAGAAGAATTGTAAGAGAAATTGCATTGTATATATTCAGTCATTATTTTTTTTTCTCAAAGGAAGTAATTGCCTATTGCCTATGAAGAATATTTAAGTTAAGCTTTTTAGGCATGCATATTTAATAAGGCAGAGCTATGATTGGTATTTCTGAAATGTACAAAGGCAGTCAAGTGAAAAGGGAAATATGATTAGCTATGTTGTTTACATTTGGGCCTTTTCACACGTGAATCTTGAATCATCATTGAAATGATGATTGCTATTATCGTGACTGATTGGCATTCGTGATTCTAATCATGTTCTAGTTTGGTTTCACACGTGCCAAATATTCGTCATTAGCCGTATTTTTCACTGGAATCATCATTCAAATTACGATTTTTGCCTTGTGAAAGGGCGGATTGTTCATGTCACTGAGGTCAAGAGTCTTCTAGAATGAGAATGCTCTAGAAAAAAAGGAGAATGTTCTTTATTTACTACACTCTAAAAAATGAAGTGCTAATTCAGCTCTTAAAGAGCGTGTATAGTGACTGCACTTCGGAGTGCTGATTTTTCTCGTTCAAATTTGAACTAGACAAATCAGCACTCCGAAGTGCAGTCACTATACACGCTCTTTAAGAGCTGAATTAGCACTTCATTTTTTAGAGTGTTGAAGCTTCCAAAATAGTGGAATTTTCCATCCTTTCCAACGGCAAAAAAAAAATCTTCGCGGAGCGCGAATTTTTGTTTTAATATTTTTACACTCAAATCAAAAGAAGGCGTCTCTTGCGTCTCTATAGTACCCTCATCAACTCGAATATTGACTTGCTGTGATTGAGAAAAAAATGCTTCCGAAAGACATTATGAGCTCCCCCCAAAATGGGAAACGATTTGAGAATTTGTAACAATTGCTCTTTCCGCCTGAAGCGCGGAAGCTTAAAACGTCTTATAAAAATAGAAAACAGAAATTATACAATACTATATGTCTATCTTGGTCACATCAGATTTGAGTGTAGAAAGTTTGTCTACATTAAAATTTAGTTAACTTAAGTAGCAAAACAGAATAGAAATGGGTATACACAGTAAAAATAGGCCCTATTCATTCCTTCGAATGGCGTTGAAGCTTTGATTTTCAGAAATTTATTTGAAACTTTAACCTGTTATAATTTTGATATTATATAGCTCAATTAAGAAGAAAATGGGGTCAAAATGTGAAAGGGATGTTGCATACTAGAAGCACGGAAACCTCCGTGATTTATTTTGGAAGAAAAAAAATCGTTCATATTAAGCATGTTAAGCGCATCCTTTTTTTTTATTAAGAAAGTTCAGTGGTATTCAAAATTTCAAATCAATGACGCAAAACAAGACAGGAGATAGATGTGCAGCGATATGGAATAACGTTTTAATCGCACATACTATTTCAACTTATAGCACGGCACGAATTTATTTCCTCCCCCTTTGAGCGGACACTTTGCCAAAGATTACTTGCTGAAAAGCGGAAGAAAAAAAATATTTTGGGACTCGGGAGCGACGGTAATGTTTACCTCCTACGAACAGAAGAGCCAAAATTTTCAATGCAATATAAAAAAAATGCTTTAATAATTTAAGAGGTGGGGGAAACAAAAGGGAATGGCAATATTGATATTATTCCCACGCGGAGCGCGGAAGAAAATTTAATAGCATGACGGGAGAAGAACGTCTCGTTAAATAAATAGAGTAAAATTCACAAAGCGAAATGCTGAAAATTTCATCAAAATCGGATAACCAATTATGAAATTATTGAATTTTAAAGTTAAGTAATATATTGTGAAAACAGTTGTATGCACATCGTCATGAATATTCATTAGGTGGGCTGATGATGTCACATTCCTTTTTCTTATGTTATTACATGAAATCATAACTGTTTTTTTTCATACTTGTGTAAATGATGTGCCTCTAAATAAGTTGCAGCAATAAATAAGTATATGCACTTAATCAGTTGTCAATCCAATTGTTTTATTTCTTGGTAGAAAAATGTTTAATAAACCTTATTTCTTATAATGAAATGCGAAAGAAAAAGTGGGGAAATGACATCATCAACCCGCCTAATAAATATTCATGAAGACATGCCTAGATCGAGCTTACTGATCTTAAAACAAATATGAGTAATGCCGAAAATTTGAAAAACAAATTATGCCTAGAACTGTTTCACTGGAATAATGCAAATCTTTAAAATGCAATAGCCTTGCTATCTGTTACCCGATTTTTATCAAATTTTCAGCATTTTGCTCAGTGAATATTACTCTATTTATTGAAATGTAAATATCTACAGCGAAATGTGAAAGGTGTTATATTATGACTATATAGGAGGTGGTTGTTTGTTTATGTGATGTAGTATGTTTTGTTTTGTTCGTGTGGTTTTAAGGGGATGTGGTTGCGGTGGCGCTAGGCCAAATTATTATGATTATTATCTATCTATCTGTCCGTCTGTCTGTCTATCTATCTATCTATCCATCCATCCATCCACCCACCCACCCATCCATCCATCCGTCCATCTATCTATCTATCTATCTGTTCATCCATCCATCTATCTACCTATCTATCTATAAATATCTATAAATAAGAATATTTTATATTCTTATTATTTTTTGTTTCTGTTTTGTCCCCCCCCCCATATTTTAGGTATTTTTCTCGTATCATTCCCCAACGATATATTTTCTTCTTTTAATACATTCCCATTTTCTTTCTGCTTTTATTTTCTCTCTTCTAAGGGGGGGGGGGGGATCATCCCGAATTTTTCGTCACTTCTTGATCTTGTCTAATTCGCGATCCCAGGCATCACTCATCAGCTGTTCAATGAATTCGGAAGGTATAAATAGTTAGGCTCAAAATTTAAGCGCCTTGTAATTAAAAGAGACAGTTTCTTATCTGGAATTTGGTCATTCTGCTATAAAGTGGGTTATTGAATTCCGTAGTTATTCTTTGATTTTATTTGTCGTCCTTAAACAATTTTCGACTTGGCATAAAGTTTTCGAAAATTATCGACAATATTTGCACATCGAAAATAAGGGTCTTTTTATTTGAGACTATATAAATCAGTACCTGGCGACTCTTAGGCTAAAACCAAGAGGTGATAGAATAAAGCTGTATTAAAAATATTTGAAATGAAAGATTAATGATAGCAAAGGCTAATTTTATTATAATTATCTTCATTTTCTTTAATTTAACATATAATTTTTCATTCTGTTGCTTTCGAATCGATTAGACAAGCACGTATTAAAAAGCACTTGTGGATTGTAATTAGACTACGCAAAATTGCACATGTGGAAAACTACCGGCTCATTTCGATCACGTTTATTGTCAATGCAATACCTCCGCACGTCAAAGTTACTAGTACTCGGCAACTGTTCCTATCTTGCCCGATATTGCTACTCAACAAAGATGGCTTTTACCTTACAGAGAGTTTTAATCAGTGACAGTGTGTCACCAAAATGTACGGAAATCCTGAGGGAAAACGGAATCCAGGTAGACAACAAGACGAAATTGAGCAAAGAGGAGTTATTGGCGGAAATCCCGGTGAGTTTTCTGACACTAACCTCGCAATACGGGTGAGTGGTCAGGGAGTGTCCCCGCGGAGACGGCGTGATCACCTGGGCTGAGCTGAACCTGATCTTCAGCTGCCTCAGTGTACACGTAGCCTTAGACAGCTGGCAGCCGTCTGTTTCGAGGAGTTTTTTAACATTTTATTTTTTTATTTCTCCTCGTACACAGACTGCTCGCAATCGTGCAGCCACCATTAGGGGACTTGCAATGCAAAATCCCCCCATCGGGGCTCTTCAATTTGTGTCTTTAATGAATAAAAATTTTGAAAATTAACGCGACCAAAATGCAAATTTATATTCCCTCTTGGGCTTGGCATTAATTGCCCCAAAAAGGAGAAAAATGAAGTTAAAAGGAACAAAAACAGTGACTTACCTCGGCTGTCGCGCAAATTCACTTCCCCGTTTTATCCAATCATGCCAATCTTAAAAAATATGGCCAGTAGTCTGATGGCCATTGAGTCCCCTGTACAGATCGCGCTAGAACTTCGGTCTCTGAATTTGGTGAGTGAAGCCAACGGAGTTCAGATGAACAACCAACAAAACAGAGACCGAAGCTTTTGGTTTAACGTAGCCTATGCTTTCTGAAATTTTTTCTTGATTCCGGGACCAATTGGCAAGGCCCGGGGGGGGGGGCACTCGACCAAAAAAGTGGTAGGGGTGTGCCGCGGGCGAGACAAAAAACGGGGGCCTTGCAGCGGGCTTATTCATTGGAAAAACGAGGGTCCTCGGAATTCGGAACGGGATCTGAACTACAATTTTGTGAAAACGGGGGTCCTTGGAACGGATCGCAAGCGTGTGAGTACGTGCGTATGTGCACCCCTATGGAACGGGCATGCGTGCATGATGCAGCTAGCGCGGCCTCCGCCGGGTGCGCTCGGGCAGAGACGATGGTCGGACAGCGCTCGGCGGCCGCTTTTCACCAAAATTGCAGCAGATCAATGCAACCGGAACGGTGTAACGAAAAATATGCGAAGCTTTGGAGCGGATTTCTTTCTTTTTTCTCGATAAGAACAAAATGCTATGCCTTGGAGCGGCTTTCTTTGTTTTTTTTTTTCTCAATAAGACAAAAATGCTATGCCTTGGAGCGGAAATTTGGGTGTAAAAATGGGGGTCCCCTCCGCGGCACATACCCACTATGCATTATATACTGAGTGCCCCCCCCCCCCCCCCCCCGGGGGCAAGGCGGGCCAAAACAGTTCGCTTAGCCTCACTAGGCTTAGGCCTATAGGCCTTTCTTTCAGTCTTTTACTGTCTAAGCATAAAACTGAAAGAGTCATCACTTATAATATAATGCACTAGATCTATGTGTACAATGACTGAGTCGGACCTGGCGCCCTGGCACTATTTCTTTTCCATCGAGAAGTTGTTGGTCGATGACGATGTCATGCCGATGGTCATCATGGTCATGACTGTTTCTTGAGCATCAAATGAAATACACCAACCAATCACGTTTCAGTTCATTCATGAATCATGTTAACACAAACGTGAATGCCTGGCACATTTGTATGCTCAAGCTGCAATAGAATTAACATCATGAACATGATGAACATGGGTCATGACGAAGAATGATCAACAACAAGACTCGAGTGATATGTCATCAGCTTTTTGGAATAATTTTTATTTTTACATAAAAAATTTCAAGAAACTGTTAGTGGTATAAGCTGAGTGATTGTTTTCCAGACTTAAATTAAAATATTAATTTTCATTAGTACACGCTTTGTTTCTCTGTCAAAAGGGGGAATTAATTAAGGAGTAATCAAAGAGGGTGCGATAGTGCACCCTCTTTAAGCATCGTGTGAAGCATGAATATAATTAAGTTTGGTAATGTATACAGAGGGTTAGGGATTTAATTTAGGCATCATTTTAAAGCTTGAAGTGAGTAGTATTGTAATCCAACACTCTTTGCTTCTTCTTATATTGTTTTGAGTGGCGATTAGTCATATTTGACTATTGTCGCCATTGACTAAAAAATCTCACTTCTCGCATAATGATAGTATTACCAATATGATGTATACATATACATGAAATATTTTTCTTGTGCATCCTTCTAATATGAAAAAGGATAATTATGGTATGTACAAAAGTTTGCGGTAACTCTTGTCAAAATGGCATATAAACAAATCTTCACCAAAAACAAAATTGCAAGAATTTTGATTACGGTAGTGATAATTATTGTTTATAAAAAGAAAAATTCCTCGCATATAAAAATACCAGTACCCAAAATTTTTAAAGACATGATTTTTCAGCTGAATGGTGAGTATTATTATTAAATTCAAATTGGTGTCATTTGGAAGCTGAGCATTGTTTGTGATAGTATTTATATATATATACATATCAATTTGACTCATTTTGCTTGATAAAATGAATAAAACAAGGGTTGTTGAGGGGTGGTGGAAGCTATACACATTACATGCAATGCTACGGAATTGATGTATTGCTAATATTAAACATGCTTGGTTTCTAAGGGACAGGACTTTGATTTTGGTCTCTTTTTACAGCTTTATAACAGGAACAAGCCTTGAAATAAGCACCTGTGAGCCGGGGGCAATTTTTTTTTAAAATTGCCCCCGGCTCACAGGCTTTTTACAGGAACCGGGGGCAATTTTCTGGAACCAGGGGCAATTTAAAAAAATATATATATAACGGTGAACCACACCGCAAATTTGTTTATAGTAAGCGCAGCTCCTGCAATTTTTTAATTAGTAAATGAATAGCATATGCTAAGTATTAGGCTTATTCAAACATTTAAGAAATCAGATTTAAATGTTTAAGTGTTTTGACACCCTCACTCCACATCCCCTTTACAACCACACACACATGGGCTTATTTATTTTTCGTCTTTAATGAACCATGATCAATGAACCCCCCCAAAAAAAAAAATCTAAATAAATTAATAAAATTAAAATTAAAAAAAAGAGAGAGAGATGGAGAAAGAGAGAATTCAGATCAAATAATAAATTTACAAAAAAAAAATAATTTTTAAGGCTTTTTTTATGGTTTGAATCATGGGAGTGGGTGAGTGTTTGTGTGTGATTGTGGCTGTGAGGTGCACTTGGATTGCATATACGAAATCAATAAATAACTCAGTATATTCAAATTCCAGCACATAGCCACAGGCTATGTACATGTATTGTAGGTTCACGTACCTTAAGTTTTTCACAAGTTATTTGAAAACGCAGATCTCCACAGAAAATGCCTTTCATTCTGGGAGAGTCTGAATTCGGTGAAAATGTATTCATTAATAACTTAAATATTCATCACAATGAAGAAATCATAAAGTTTTTTGACAGTTTTCAAAAATTAACATGAAATCTAAACTCTATCTCAAACGGAAAATCACCATCACTTAGGCCATTACTGATAGAATTCTCACCCAGAGCTCTGGCAGACATGAGCTCAAAACTGGCTTGCTAACACCACACTCAAGTGCACGCGGCGTCCTCCTTATTTTTTTTTAGATGGAGCCTTGTTAGATTATTTATTGTCTGATATTTACCCCTCTCCAGGAAAGAAATTAAAAAGCTACAATTCACAACTATAAGCTAAGTTATTTTGGATTATTAAGGCTCCGTTTTGACAAGCACGGTCGGCGACTGTGAGGATAAAAGACTTGCACATCGTATGTGCTGTGAACAGGGATTTATCTCCTGTGCAATTCGAATTACTATATCACAGAATTGTGATATCCCGACTGGAAATGTGTGCATTAGAAATTGCACATGGTGAAGTATGGAAAAACCGCTACCGGAAGAACGCGCGCATATGTATTACAGGAAAAAAAAGACGGACGTAGCTCACTTTTTATGGTACAGAGAAAAAGACGCACTTGGCAATTTTAAACTGTGTTTATCGTAAATTGAAAGTTATTTGATTTTGGCTTTACAGATATTTAAATTACATGTATGATATGGCTTCACTGCTCACTCACGGCGGGCGCAATTACCTGGAAAATATTTGCGCCCTGTCGTCAAAATTTTGATGATTTTGGGGCTTCATGGGCGCAATTGATGGCGTTATGAGCGCGAATTTGCGCTCAGCGCCCACTTATTTCAAGGCTTGAACAGGAATAATAATTCACCTCTATACACATATAATTATTAATTGATTATGATTCATTCGAAATAAAAGGTAAAAAACTGTTTTAAAAATAGTGGTTTTCATTAATTATTTGAAATTAATCTAAGTTTGCATATCAGAATCATCTTGATGAAATTATTGAAATCCCCAAATATGCTCATTGCCGAGGCTACCAACAGTGAAACATGTATTGGCGACTTTTCACTGTATGCCTACAACAATTTGTAACTTTGATTGTATATCCTTTATTTTTGATTTCCTTCAGAATTATGACGGCCTCATTGTTCGATCGGCGACCAAGGTTACGGCTGATGTTATTCAAGCTGGCACCAACTTGAAGATCATTGGGAGGGCTGGTACAGGTGTTGATAACATTGATATCAAGGCTGCAACACATCATGGTGTAGTTGTTATGAAGTAAGATGAGTCAGTGATATCAATTTCCTATAATTTTTATATCTTAGTTGGTTGATCCAAAGAAAAAAAAAGGTTTCTAAATCCCGTAGCCAACAATGCATGTACTGAAATGTTGATACCATTTCCTTTTTTTATTGTGTACAAAGTCTGTCATTCCCAAATAAAAGTTATTTAAAGGGGAAGTTCACCCTGACAAAAACTTTATTGTAAAAATAGCATAAAAAATAATAAAAAATATTGCCGAAGTTTTGAGAAAAATTCATCAAATAATTAAAAAGTTATTAGAATTTCAATTATTTGATTTGTGACGTCATATGCAAGCAGCATTCCTACATAGCGAATGGTAAAAAATCAATGAAATGTCATTTTCTCAGAAAATTGAAAATGGTTTTCACTGTTCCTTTTGTATATATCAATAGAAAAATCATTTCACACCCGATCATGAATAGAAATCAAAATTAAGTCATCAGGTGGGTGTTTCATAAAGCTGTTCATAAGTTAAGAGCGACTTTAAGAACGACTGGTGATCCTTTCTTGTGGTAAATTGTATATACATTGGCGATGGTTACGCGCGTAAGAAAGATTCACCAGTCGTTCTTAAAGTCGTTCTTATCTTACGAACAGCTTTATGAAACGGCCCCCAGGAACCATGCAAAATTTGAAATTCATGCATTTTATATTACATAACACATGGGGCAGCTGCTCGTTTATGACGTCACAAATCCAAAACTTTGAACTCTAATAACTTTCTTACTCTTTAAGAGATTTTCCTCAAACCTTCACCAATATTGTTTACTATTTTTTCTGCTATTTTTGCAACAAAGTTTTCTTCAGGGTGAACTTCCCCTTTAACAGCTTATTACATGTGACGTAATGACATTATGTAATCATTGCCTTTAACATCTCATGCTCGGGTCCTGTGAAAGGAGGGTAAAAGATGATTGTCAAAAAATATGCACCTTTTAGGAATGAAAACTGATCGAATTTGCCAGATGATAAGACCTCTCCTGAAATAACCCACGTTTTGGAAAGTCTTTTCTTTAATTATTTGGTGGATTAATCCATATTTCTGTACAAGATTTCTATTTTTTCTGTAGCCAGCAATGGGCTCTGAAACAGAAAATAATGTCCTTAAATTTTCTTACCACTTCAAATGCAGTATTGTGCATTGATCCTGAGAATTGATCCAGAATAAAAGCCATATAACTTGCTGCCCTTTCACACGGTAAAAGAATTGTAATTTGAATGATGATTCCATTGAAAGATAAGGCTAATGACGAAGTTTCAGCATGTGTGAAACCAAGCTAGAACATGATTAGAATCAGGAACGCTAATCGCAATCACAAATTCAAATTCTACTCCGGTGGTGAATTCCAGATAAGTTTCATTCAAATTACGGTACGAATTTTGCGTGTGAAAGGCTTGACCTCCAAAACATCTTTTTTGGGGGGCGGAGCTTACGTGACCTTTTAAGCACTTCCGTACAATTGTCATGCTTTCATCATAATTTAATTTGCAATGCAGTGCTTTGATTGAAAAGTCACGAAGGACACATGCCACCTTTTCTCGGGAATTCAAATTCAAATCACAGTTTTCGAGTGAGCATGTGAGTGTGTGTGTGATGACTCTAAAGACGGATTGCAATCATTACACTGATGATTCAAGATTCATGTGTGAAAAGGCCCTTCGTCAAAGCTAATCATTTCATTCAATAATATTTGTTTCTCAACTGACCTGTTCTTTGTTTAGTACACCCGGTGGGAACACCCTCAGTGCTGCTGAACACACTTGTGCCATGGTATGCTGCTTATCAAGGTGAGATGAAATAAGGGCATTGCAAGAAACTTGCGATCAGTTGCAAATCTCTTTTGGTTTTGAAATCAATAATACATGGTTGTCTCCCAGCTATCATAAATGTGTGCACTCGAATGTTTAAATCTGCTTGAACTTGAAACTGATCCATGACTTTGAATTTAAATTGAATTGCTATTGATTTCGAAATCTTCTTGCAACACCCCTTTAGACATCAGCTTTCATGGAAAAGAATCATTATTTTGTTGTTCGGTTGTTGAATAACTCTTTCTGAGCAAAATAAGGTTTCAGAGCACTGAAAGTCTTTCAAACTAGATCAAACTCGAAAATCCAGCTTTTTCTGAGCTGACCTCAAAATTTTGAAATACACGATTTTAAAACCCAGCGGTGATTTGATAATTCAGGAAAAGATCACTAATATTGTAATCGGGTAACATTGAAGACAGCCAATTCTCAGCCTTCAAGGGCTTGTTGGCAATATTGGAAGTATTAAAACATGTTTGTCAAACTATTTCTACCCTGAGCAAATAAGCACCTAAATTGCATAAAATCCCACATGGAAGCTCCAATTAATTAGACCCAAGTCGGGGATTTCAGAACATTCAACATGTGAGATGCCAGGAAAGGAGGGGGGGGGGGGGGAGTCAATACAATGTGTCTGTTATGTCATATCTGTTGCCTCACTTTTGGGTCATTTACATGTGTTACAACTCTATGTATTTCTGATTTCTCACGTAACAGTCGCTTCCTGTGACAGGTGTATGCTTTTTAGTAGGCCTACAGATGTAGCCAAATACATTATTGTTAAACTGTTTAGCACAAGATTTTTTTAATGATAATGTTTTAAAGTGATTGATTAACATTGGTTTGACTTTTAAAAAATCTGAGCTAGAAGGTCACACTTGTCACCTGTGTCTGTGATATGTTACAAAAATGAAGCCCAGAAAAAATTGCGTTAAAAAATGATTATTTTAGTGCTTCAAAAATTGAAATATAAAGTGACCGGAAACACCATTTTAATTTCATCCCATACACTTATGTGTACTATTTAGGCGTCTATAAGATGCCTATTTACAAAATCAGAGTTTGCCTTGTAGTTTTAGCTTTTCATTCTCAATAATGGTTGTTTTCAGGGTTTATTAGTTCTAATGCATGCACATGTTTCATCTTGGTTTGAGAATTTTTTAAATTGGCTGGTCGCAAAGTTAAATAATACCTTTAAGTATGAATAAATGAAATTGAAAAGGTTGTCAAACTATATCACTAGATCACTATTGACTGTTTCAAAAAGTGTACAGACTTTTGTGTTTAACAAGTTAAACAGAGATACTAATCCATTCGAACTGATAAGCAGGTTTAATTACAGGGGTTAAAAGTTCAATTACGAGTTTGGATTGTAAACTTGATGGGGTTTAGTTCTCCAACTTATTACATGTAGGCTTATAATTACATCTGGGGCCCGTTGCAGAAAGAGTTGCAATCAATTGCAACTCTAAAAATCATGCGTAACCTGATTTTCAACTAATCAACATCGCGCAGTTGGGACTTGCAACTGATTTTTTGACTTGCGTTTAAACGCAACTCTTTCTGCAACGGGCCCCTGGTTTTATTCCATTGCTCTATGAATGTTCATATGTAAATCAATGTGTTAATCCTCAAAGTCATTACTCAATATCAAGATCATTCAGAAAACAAGCATGGTTTTCACTTTGTTTGCTTAATATAATTGCTGTCGGGTAAATAGTCCTTATCTTCGTATTGCTGGTGAATGAATGCTATTAGAAGGTCAGGAAAGGGACAGAATTATTTGCACATATCTCTTTGTTTGGAAATCAGATTCTTTGAATGAATAACCTTTGCTGCTGAGGTAATGATTTGCTGCAGTTGGTTGGTAAAAGTCAGCTACACTGTAACTTACAATCAGAGTGATGTAGTTTTGAAATGAAATATACGGGTGGGTGTTTCATAAAGCTGTTCGTAAGTTGAGACCGACTTAGGGACGACTGGTGAACCTTTCTTTCTTTCTCGCTATCAACAGCGTTAACATTAAATGGTGAATATCATTTACATGTACCATAAGAAAGGATCACCAGTCGTTCTTAACATCGCTCTGAACTTTTTATGAAGAGCTTTATGAAATGGTCCCCTGGTGACTCTACCAACAAATATCTTGGGACCACAGAAGTCTGTTCGACTTAGGCAAAATATGAATGAGAAGATGCAAATAAGACCTGTTTGCATTTTCTGGTCTGAAATGATGCTTTGAGTCCTTACGGAAGGTGGACTTAAATATCCAGGGTTTACTTTGCTGTGCAGATCCTTCAGTCATGTATAAAGGGTCTGAATTCGCAGCCTATACTTACTGACCTAGTGAAGGCTCTCTTTGCTCAGGAAATTGAAACTTTCAGTTTTGTGTGAAGGCCCACTTGTTGATCAAATTTTCAACAGAGTCTGTACCTGAAGACTATGTAGAGTCTACTGCAATAATCATTCTTTGTACTATAATTCATTTGATAATGTCTCACTACCAGATTGTGCCCCGTCTTCAGTTGCTGTTATCGCTATGCAATATCATGTTACTCTTTGAGAGTATGACAAAATATATTTTTTTTCATACTCGAACAGGAGTTTACCTCAAGCCCATGCCACGCTCAAAGCCGGCAAATGGGACAGGAAGGCGTTCATGGGATCAGAGCTGTATGGCAAGACCCTCGGCATCGTGGGATTGGGAAGGATTGGACGAGAAGTGGCTCAGGGTATGCAGTCTTTTGGGATGACGGTAATGGAAATTATATTAGCACTTTGCATGCAGATTTTAAAAGAAAAGGGGAAAGTAATTATAAAACAAAAAAAATTGGGGGTAGGGATGAGGTTTGTTTTCGTACCAGGTTTTCCACAGAATGTTGGCTGCTTAAGTTTCTCCTTCAGCTTTTCTATTTTTAGAATATATGTTTTCCCCCCGGGGGGGGGAGGTATTTCTTAAAAGGGCTTTTGGCTGTTTGGATAATGATGATATGATACTGATGATTATTTATTCATTTATCTAGTTACCTATTGATTTGTCATTGAATTTGTTTGTTAATTAATTGTTTGATTGATTGAACAAAACATTTAGTAAGTAAATGAGTTATTTCTTTAATAATGCTTTTGATTTTTTATTTATTTTTTAGTTTTTGTCATTATGGGGATGGTATTTTCTTGGAACCTACTTTTCCATATTTTTGCTTGGATATTACCTGTTACTATGACAATGAAGAAAATTTGTTATTTATTAAGGTAACTTTTCTGACTCCTTGATTTTGTTTTCCTTTCTAGACAATTGGTTTTGACCCCATTGTTCCAGCTGAGGAGGCTGCCCAGTATAAGATTGAATGGATGTCATTAGAAGACATGTGGCCTAGGTGTGATTACATAACAGTGCACACACCTCTCATACCACAGACCAAAGGTTAGTATCATAAAAGTGGTTTGTATAAACTTGGTCTAATAGCAGATGGTCTAATTCTCAGTTGATTAAACACTATCTTGGCTATTAACCAAGAACTGTACTGGCAGCACAGAAACGTTCTTAGCTCAAGCAATCCTTTAACAGAGTCCCTGTTACAACTGGTTACGTCACAGCAATGCCTCATGTTGCAACAATGCATTATTTGAATTAACACTCCTTGATGCCAACCCTTGCGATTTCATCGGGAGGCTCCCGAAAATTCATCCAAACTCCCGCCCTTACGATTACCGTCCTTATCCTCCCGAAATTCGATTTTTTTGCATTGATCAAATTGGATTGGAAGGACATGTATCGTCTGCTAACTTTAGCATGTAGTAACTCCATTACGTTCGCTGCTACTAAATTCTGAAAGGTAGACAAATAAGGAGCAGCGAAAAGCTGGTGCATGTGATATGCCCAACGGGAATCCACTGTGCACCAGGCCGGTAGGCCCGGCTAGCTTCGCGATGCGTGTGCGCTCGCGGCCACTGGATTTGTCGAGTCGTGCGGTGGAATATCGGTGTGTGATTTTGGCGTATTGATGGGTTGATATTGACACGAAATGGCGGAAAATCGACAAAAGAAGATCAAGAAATGGTCTCAGAAGTATAAGACTGAATACAGTCTCCAGTACCTGTGTGTTCGGAAGTCCGAAAGAGGAATTTACCATGCATTTTGCGCAATTTGCAGCGTGGACATTTCAGTTGAGCACGGAGGTCGTGATGATATTCGGAAGCACTTAACGTTCGGGAGCAAACGGCATAGGCCTACGGACATTGCGAAGACAAGATCTTCGAGCTCCACTAGTACCCCGTTGTCTTTATTTCACCAAGCAAGGGACCAGCGCTGAGCTTTTCTTTACTGGATTTATAGTGGAACATAACCTGCCTATAGCCGATAGTGATAATTCCTCCTTATTATTGTTGAACAGGTACTTCTTGATCTTTTGTCCCCTCATTTTTTTTTACATGTAAAAATGCATATTTGATATTTTTTATGTTAAAAAAGTGGGAACAATGTTTTTTTTGAAAACATGTGAAATGCCCCAAAATAAGGGTCAGATTGCACCAGAGAGCATCTAGAAACCCAGAGCTTCCAGGGCCCTAAGGCGGGCCCTGGACCCCGGCCGCAAGGGTCGAGCGCTCCGCGCTCGAGATGTGCGCTATGCGCACATAATTTGATGGCGGTTGCAAATCCTCCCTAATTCTGATTTCCAAAAGTTGGCATCTCTGTATTTGAATTAACACTCCGAGAGATGTGGCAGGTCCGGTACTAACAACATTTTTTACTTGCCGGTTCAGGTCTAATGACCATTAGAGTCAACCGTCATGCGGTCTAATAGTCACTTGGTCAAAATGTCACAAAGTCTATTGCCAAATTATGTCCACTTCGTTTTTGTCTCACCTGCATAGCAGAGTGAGACTATAGGCGCCGCTTTTCCGACGGTGGCGGCGGCGTCAACATCAAATCTTAACCTGAGGTTAAGTTTTTGAAATGACATCATAACTTAGAAAGTATATGGGCCTAGTTCATGAAACTTGGCCATAAGGTTAATCAAGTATTACTGAAGATCCTATTAGAGTTTCATGTCACATGACCAAGGTCAAAGGTAATTTAGGGTCAATGAACTAAGACCATGTATGGGGAATCAACATCAAAATCTTAACATGAAGTTAAGTTTTTGAAATGTCATCATAACTTAGAAAATATATGGACCTAGTTTATTAAACTTGGACATAAGGTTAATCAAGTATCACCAAACATCCTGCTAGAGTTTCACTTCACATGACCAAGGTCAAAGGTCATTTAGGGTCAATGAACTTTGGCCGATTCGGGGGTATCTGTTGAATTACAATCAAAACTTTAAAAGTTTTTGGATGTCATTCATGAAACTTGGACAAAATAGTAATCAAGTATCACTGAACATCCTGTGCAAGTTTCAGGTCACATGATCAAGGTCAAAGGTCATGTAAGGTCAATGAACTTTGGCCAAATTGGGGGTATTTGTTGAATTACCATCCTATCTCTGTAAGTGTATTGGTCTAGTTCATAAAAAGTGGACATAAGAGTAACCATGTATCACTGAACATCTTGTGCGAGTTAGAGTAGTATTCAAGGTCAGCACTGCTGCTATATTGAATCGCGTGATGCAGGTGAAATGGCCAGAGGCATTCCAATTGTTATAATTAGGTTTAGCTGGATAGATAAGTGCAATAAAACTTGGATTTCGATTACCCTGACATGGTCCATGCCATTTTGTATTTCATTCAAATATGGATTCATGCAAGAATCGGGTGCTTTTCCTTCAACATTGTCGTGTTGCAAGCTTGTCAAAGCTTTGCTTTCATGCACAAAGAAATGTTAGCAAAAAATACTACCTGTAATCAATGTCATTATTTGAGGTCAATCAAAAAATCAATGTTTTGAACTTTAGCATTGTAATGTATAATCAAGCAACTTGTGAAAATTTATTTAATACCACAGGCCTACTTGGTGATGCATCGTTCAAGCTTTGTAAGAAGGGTGTGAAGGTTATCAACGTTGCTCGTGGTGGTATCATCGACGAGGAAGGCCTATTAAGAGCACTTGATGCAGGCCAGTGTGGTGGCGCTGCACTCGACGTTTTTGTAGAGGTAAGGGTATTAAGGAAAGATGAGCGCCTGGGGAAGGGGGAGGGGTCATCTAGTAAATGTCCTCAGGAGTGCCTCACTTTCTCAGTGAATGTGATAATTAGTTAACAGCTTTTTCATTTGTCTGTGCACTATAGACATGTGGATCTACAAAAGAAACCAAAATAAAGCTCTGTGTGAAAGTTTTAATCAGAGAAGTGTTTTATTTACCTTTTCTGGGTTTATGTAACAATTTGTTCTTCATTAAATTCAAATTTCCCTTTAGATTTTGAACACCACTGAATTAAAAACTGGATTAGCTCTTGCACTAATTCTCCTCTGTAATCATGAAGAGGATGTGCCCCAATTAGAGTGTCACAGCTTTGGAAAATCTAAATTCTTTACACTGTTGAGACAATCCCTGTTGGGGGATAGATAACAATTTCCACTCAAATCCCTTTACCTCTATTTGACAGAAAAGTTGATTTGAAATTCATTTTACCATTCGTTCTGTTCATCAATTGGTAATATTTCGCAAGGTTAGCATTTGGCAAGTGTGTTATGTCATTGGCAAAAAAAAGAGTTTTAATCAATCCCCCAAAATCAAAAGCATCTTATTATTTGGCCAGTCAGAAGGATGTATTTGCATACCTGCCAGCACAGATTTTGGGTGAAAGAAAGAAAGAGCCATTTCAGCATTTGTAGCACTATTTAAAACACTAAAAATGTGTAATACGAATAGTAAATTGCAATGTCCCTCTTTTCCTCTGTGTTCCTATTTGTCCCATTATATTCGGTTTCAGGGTTGATAGGTTTGTATTAAAGGCTTGAGAACATAGTCTTTGGCTCTTTGAGTTGCACTTAAATGGAACCTTTTGTGGATATATATTTTCTGAAGGTTTCCATGGCGAAGAAAGATTTTTTAATAAAGAAGGTTTCACAGCACACCAAGGATTATTTTGGTGGAATGTCTTGGTCCCAAAAAGGACCACCCAAACTCAAAGTTTTGACAAGTGTGTTCATGTTGTCTTCTGGAGACGTTTTTGTTGTCTTCTTGAAGATGAGAAGAATGCACTTGTCTAGTTATTTTTGGGTGGTCCTTTACAGTAAGAACAGATTTACATAATATTATACATGGTTTTCAATGAAGGTTCTACACTCCGTTTTCATATTCAGTGTATTGATTGATCTGCATGTGTTTCTTACTTGTGTACCAGGAACCTCCCACAAACACTGCCCTGGTACAGCACCCCAAGGTGATAGTCACCCCTCATCTCGGGGCTAGCACAGTGGAAGCACAGGAGAGGGTAGCTTGCGAGATCGCTGAACAGTTTGTTGATGGTGTCAACGGAAAGTCACTGTTTGGAGCGGTAAGTAAAAGTTCCTGTGGTGGCAACTCTTGTTGAAATGTCAACTTCCATACGAAGAGCCAATCAGAAAGCAGAATCTTCACTGTTGTCGTGGTGTTCGACATTCTAGCAAGGGTTGATGTCCATATCACCTTTTGATGAAATCGGGTCCTGGTATTTTGAGAATAAATGTATGTTAAAGGGGAACGCAAGTCCTGAACCATTTGAAATCAAATCATTTGCAATTGTCAAAAGACTTATTTGTTTGTAAACGCAAAATAATCTGTCGTTAAAGCGAGACTTTCGGACTGCTGGATAAAAAAGTGGAAAATAGGTATTTGACCGAATTCGGGATGATCATTTACATTGGGTTGCCCAATTCCTCACCAATCCTCTAAGTTGGTATTTGGTACTCCATTAGTGTGTGGTCCTAGTTAGTATAGGGTTAACTTTACAGTGATATACAGTGGAGTGCTGTGGCCCAGTGGATTAGTCTGCTGACTGTGAAACAGAGGGTCGTTGGTTCGAATCCCAGCCATGGCATAATTTCCTTCAGCAAGATATTTATCCACATTGTGCTGCACTCAACCCAGGTGAGATGAATGGGTACCCGATAGGAAGAAATTCCTTGAATGCTTGAGCAATGATAATAGCAGGGCCTGCTGGGAGAATAGTTTTCAGAACTAAAGTGGCTTCCCTGGGTAATTATATGTATATTATTATCATTATTATTATTATACGAAAATGCCAGCCTTCCTTTTTACGCAATGATTTTGCCTGTTTTCATTTCAGATCAATGCTCGTGCTCTGTCCAATGCCCTATCGCCCGAGACGAAACCAATGGTATCGTTAGGTCAAGGGTTAGCCGTTGTAGCTTCATCACTCGCCAAAGGACAGCTAAATGCCGCCACCTTCCAAGTGACTACATATGGTAAAGAAAAATAGATATGGGTCCCATCTTACTAAGAGTTGTGATAAGTTTAAAGGACAAGTCGACCTCAACAAAAAATTGATTTGAATCAAAAGAGAAAAATCCAACAAGCAAAACACTGAAAATTTCATCAAAATTGGATGCAAAATAAGAAAGTTCTGACATTTTTAAGTTTCGCTTAATTTCCCTAAACAGTTCTATATGCACATCCTGGTTGATATGAAAATGAGGGGACTGATGACGTCACCCACTCACTATTTCTTTTGTATTTTATTATATGAAATATGAAATATTCTGATTTTCTCCCCCTTGTCATGGGAAACCGAGATTTGTTCCTTCCTGAACATGTGGAATGAACATTGTTTAACATTATGTGGTTCAGTAAAGTTGGTCCTAAATGTCAAAAATGGTAAAAATTGAAATATTGTATAATTCAAACAATAAAATAACAAAAGAAATAGTGAGTGATAGACATCATTGACTCTCATATGCATGTTACTGAGTTGTGCATGTAACTGTTTGTGAAAAATAAGCGAAACTTTAAATGTCATAACTTTCTTATTTTACATCTGATTTTGATCAAATTTTCAGCTTTATGCTTCTTTGATTTTTCTCTATTGATTCAAATCAATATTTATATGGGGTGGACTTGACATTTAATTAAGCTCAACATTGTAGAAATCCAGCATTAGCATATTTTTTTTTCTCACAGAAATTTTCACAAAATCCTTTCTATAATACTGAAATATTCTTGTTCAGTTTTTCAGATGTGGTCAAAGGTTATAGAGGAAAATGCTTGTGTAGGATAAATAAATCAGAATCTAACTTTTTTCATGTATGCATGTGGGTGGGATGATCTAGTTATTAGATAATGATCTAGTTATTAGATAATGGAAGTTTTTGAAAAGTATGTAGTATGCATTATATCGGGTCCGTCAATGGTATAGGCATACATTTTGACTACGCACAGTCTAGAATTTATCAAACTCTTTCGTTGGGAATCTTATATGGATGCCATCATACAATGTAGTCAAATGTAATGAATGGTACAGGCTTAATTGAACAGAAGTACCAAAAATGATTTTGAGTTGAATCGTTATTTGTAGGTGTAGGCAATTTCATGTAAGGGACATAACACTTTGGCAACTTGTCAAAAGTTTGTGCCACGTCTTTAGCAGGAACCCCGCAATGAAGACACCTGTACCCCGTCATACAAAGAGTTACGATTGATCCAATCAACCACAACTATGGAAAGCTAGCAACATCAACATCTAAGATGCCTGTTTGTTCAACATATTTTCTAGATATGCTGTATATTCATTCATACAGTCACTGTTTTCTAGACAATTCAGTGTGCTCTTCAAAGCACATGGTGCAAATTTTCTAACCAAAAAAAATATGATATTGATGGATTGCCATAGAGGTGAGGTTGATCGGATCAATCATAACTCTTTGCAAGACAGAGGCCCAGGGCCCCGTTGTACAAAGAGTTACGATTGATCCGATCAATCGTAACTCTGGGAATCCATCAGTGTCATAATTTCTTCTGCAGGAAATTTGCAAAATGTCCTTTGTAATCAAAGGAGAACACTCCGAATTGCCAAGAAATCAATGAATTTGTGGATATGGATTCACATCTAGAATTTTTTTTGAGCAAGCATGCATTTCATATGCTGACTTTGCTCGCTTTCCATAATTGCGATTGATTGGATCAATCATAACTCTTTGTACAACGGGGCCCTGGTGTCTTTTCATTGCAGCTGTCCTGCAGTCCCTATGTGTTGTCTATGTTGTCTTTGTGCTGTCTATACAAGCTTTGCTTTTCTTGGGAACTCCCTCCGTTCATTTCTACATTCTTTTCATAGATAAAATAGTTGCGACACACTTTAGTTTTTTTTATAATTTATCTTCAATATTTGTTACGAAATGTCATTAATCTGTCTGTATTACATTGAATATGTATCGTTACTTTGATTATATTTTGAAAATTCTGTTGAATGGAAATAAATCTAAATCTATGATGAAATGTGAGTATTGCTTGTAAATGAAAAGCCATATGCAGGATTCCTGCAGGAAGATGCGGCTCTGGGACAACCCTCTTCAAGTGTCTGACCAAACTTTGTAAAAATTCATCATGTGATGATTTTGGAAATGTCTGAATGACATTTCTACAAGCTTGGATTGATTACTGATGTTATTGTTCCTTTTTGTTTTTAGGTCCATCATTGGCGAAAGCTGGTTCATATTTGAAGGCTGCCGTCTCTGCTGGGATACTCCGAGTGCAGACCGGTGGTAACAATGTCAATCTAGTCAATGCAGAGCCTCTCCTTGCTGAAGTAGGAATAGAGGTTTGTTACCACTCTTTTTTTCATTTTAGTACATTATTGGGCCTTCACAGGTCTTGCTTATCTCAAGTTTGGGCTGTTGTAAAATGGGCGTTGACCACGGGAGCGTTTCATAAACATTGATCTGTTCCTGTTTATGGTAACTCTCGTAGGAACTCGGCAGGACAGCATTTTGCTGGTAAACCCCAAGCTGGTATATAACCCATTACCTAGGAAACATTTTGCATTTAGGTAAATCAATCAAGATGGCTGACCTTAAAGATGACCGATATTACTCTGGCCTTTTTATCAAAGTGGAGACAATGGCAGAGTGGGGATTCGAACTCACAACCTTGCGTTTATGAGTCCATTGCTCTAGCCACTGGATCACACAACCCGTCTGACACTGACAAGATTTCAGGGAATCGTTTCATGAGAGGACTTGTCGGATGTTATTTTATCCAGCAAGTTCTGTTTAATCTGGCAGTTACCATAGACACAGCGCTTCTCAGCCAATCAAAATTCAGGAAAGATGTCGGAAACGACTTGTCGACCAAAATGGAACACTCTCCTGGGGAGCGTTTCATGAAAGGACTTGTCAGAAGTTTTATCCGACAAGTCCCATTTTATCCGACAGTTACCATAGGAACAATGCCTCTCAGCCAATCAAAAATCAAGTAAAGTTGTCAGATCTGACAACATGTCGAATGAAAATGTTGATGAAACACTCCCCTGATCTGACAACCTTCCTTGATTTTGATTGGCTTAGAGGCACTGTTACTATAGAAACTGTCAGATAAAGCAGGACTCGATGGATAAAACATCAGTCAAGCCCTTTCATGAAACATTCCCCAGATCTGACAACTTCCCTTGATTTTGGTTGGCAGAAAAGCACAATTACCGTGGTAACTGTCCGAGAAACCATATTTTGTTGTATAAAACATCCAACAAGCCAGTTATGAAATGCTCCCCAGGGTATTCTATCTAAAATCTGATGATGATTCTTGGGCGAGCACAGTTAGCACTTGAGAATATTTTCAGGAAGAAAGCAATAGGTAGGGATAAGATCAAAATTTTAGATATGTCACTTAACCCTAATTCCCCCTCAACAATTTTCGCGATATATCTGCTGCGCAAATTTTTTTGACCTTGCTGCTGGCTGACTTTTTACTTTTCAGTCTCGCGCAAATTTTGAGACCAAATTTGTGATGCCCGGGTACGCGGTTACGACATTACACAACATTATGTAAGTGCATGTCAGACCCAAAATTGCTCAAAAACGTGATTTCATGTACAAATCCAATGCAATTTGTGTATTTAGCCAATATTCATAAACGTATCATTATTTCTACTTTTAATGGTTAAACTTAAGTAATTTTGCCTCATTTATGATCAGAATTAAGTCTGGAATAATTTTCATCGACAAAACAAAACAAAAAGTAAAAAAAACCAAGGAAATACATAAGAAATTTAAAAAACAATAAAATACATAAGAAATCGGTCTTGGTACCAGAATCTTTTCATTCACAATTGTTAGGAATGCTGTAAAGAATATTTTCACCAAAAAATAGCATTCTAGGAGCTTTAGTGAATCAGAGCAGAAAGTATGATTTCATGAATAAATTAGCATAATTAATTTAAATAAAATATAAATATATGAATTCAGTGAAATTTACCATGCAAATGCGTAGATTACGTCATTCTCTACCATCATGCAAATTTTCGTCATGATCGCGCAACCCCCGGGGAATGACAAGAATCAAAATATCCCGGGAGAATTAGGGTTAAAGAAATAAAAATCAAAAAAAGCTTAACCCGTACTGAATCTGACACTTGTCATTATTTCCATTATACCATAATTATTATCATCTTCATAATCACCACTATCATCATCACCAACACAACCCTTTCATTGTCATCCTCGTCCTCATCAAGATATTACCCCTCTTCCTCCTTCCCCCTTCCATTCGTCATCAGCATCATGCAGCGGTTCTGACTCTTCGCCTTGAAATCTGAGGATCATGTCCTTGAATCCCACCATGGCCTAGCGTTTTACCAAGGCCTCAATCCACACTTTGCCACTCTCACCCAGGTGCCAATTGGGTACCGGTAGGAAATTACCGTCATCGTGGTTGTTTTTGCAACTGTGTGCCTAACAGGCTGCTAAAAGCTATGAATCCAGTGACCGAGCGATAATAACTGTCAAGCGCTTTGAGCAGTCATAGGTTGATATCGTACTATATGAAAGCCAATTGTCATTATTAATATTTTCAAAATTATTTTCCATATTTTACAAAAAGAAAAGCTTATCAACTCCATCATCATCGTCACCATCCCCCCTACAAGCACCACCAAACTACCACTACCATCATTGTCATTATCCTCATCAAGATTAACATATTGCCTTCGTAGCCACTCCTCTCTCTCTCTCTCGCCTTCATCATCATCATCATGGTTGTCATAATTCAAAATCTGTCCCCTCTACAGTTTAATAAAATTTAGTTATTTAAGCAATGTATGAAATTCTTTTCCCGACAGATCACAGTGAACCACGAGGATGCAGCCCCAGCCAATAGCAAGGCTTCCGTTGCCGTCACCATCACCGTGGGCGGGAACCCCCACAGACTGGGCGGGGCCGTGTTTGGTACCAGCCCGCAGCTGGTTGAGATCGACAGTGCAACCTTTGACACCGGTTGCCCCCTGTCTGGTAACTGGTTGCTTTACAGGTCGCAGAATGCTGCTGCTTCGCTAGCCGCCATTGCAGGTATGGTCTTCATCTTTTTATTTTACGAATTAAATTCTTTTCAAATTTTGTTATCAGATGTGATAATCAATGCTGCATCGGATTGGAATTTGGGTATACGTGTATTACCAGCTCTACTATCCCTAATGAATGCATGCCAAACATTCCCAAGTTATGTTCACTTTTTTCATCAAGACTAGATGATCAAAGAAGATAATGGATAGGGATTAAAGTTTTATGTAACTTTCCAGTCACCCATGTAAGTCTATGTTATACATCATTTAATAACAGACTTCTTGTCTGAAATGCATGCAAACTTGACTTCTTTACATTATTATGAATAGGGATATATCATGGGCCCAATATTGTCTATTTACTAAACTTTCAATGCAACAATTGCTTGACATTATTATCTTACGAGTTATGCCTCCCTATTATTAGTTCTTTTGCTTGATGGTGATTAAAAAGTGTATTCAAATTTTCATATAAACGGGTTTCATATTGATTTCTTCCCTATTTTGATAGTGTTTGTTTAAAATATGATAAATAAAAAATAACCATAATTTTTGTTCCAAACAAAATAAATGCTCTTAACTTCTCATAGATTATGCTGAATTTGAGAGGATAGTTTGAAAATCTTACTGCCAAATCATCCACTCACTACATGGTCTACTTTCATTTCGTCTAATGCCATTCCCTCCATCAACATGTCGTCTAAGAACCATTTGGTCCAATAACCACTTGGTCCAATCATCACTTTGTCTAATTAATTACCATTTCGTCTGTGACCATTTCGTCTCATAAACAGTTTGTCTAATACCCAATTCATTTTAATTTATTTGCCCCATCAACAATTAGTCAAATTAAACAAAATGGTATATGGACTAAATTGCAATTGGACCAACTTGTTATTATACAAAATGGTGAGTGGACAAATTGGCAATTAGACCATGTGGATAGTAGACCAAAGGATAGTAGACGGGTTGGCAGTTGGACAAGTTGGCATTAGACGAATTGGAAATAAACCTTTATAGCAATTAGACGTCAAAACACCACACTGCTTTATCAAGTTGTCATTCCCGCTGTAATCTCTCTTCGAAACTAAAGCCCTTTGTATCTCTTTCTATTCATCATTTTAACCCACAATCTCTTTCTCTATTTTGCTGGATCCAGGTGCCCTTGGAGACAAGAACCAGCTTCTTTCCTTCTCGTCCAGTGCCCCGACCAACGGCGAATCTTGGAGTGTCCTCAAGCTGGCCTCACCACAGCCAGGAGTTGAAGCTCTAAATGGGGCCGTGTCCAGTGCCGTCTCTTTTACCATCTAGAACAAAGAAATTTCCCACAATACCTCACAATTCTGCTGCATCCCACCATCCGTATCCAAGTCATATCAGACAATGACTTTCAATTTGGCAACCACATAGAACATCAAATTGGCAACGCACAACACAAAGGAAGTGATTCCTAGTTGTTGTTTTATTCTGATATCATAGAGTTGTTCGTTTCTGCCCTTTCCCCCTTCTTACCAAATCGTCCAAATATAACATTCACCACTATGAGAAGTTTAAAGTATTTTAGGAAAAAATACCCTTATGTAGAATTTGTGGTTAATGCCTGCTCCAGTAAGAGTTAGGTTATCATCAGCTATATAGTCTTAATTTATTCCTCTGCTGAAGGCTTTATTTGGTGCTTTATGTAGTTAACATGGACATATTTGAAATATTTCCTCTTTTTTGTAATCTGGGTGTAGACGAGGCATCATGGTCAAGTGGTTGCGACTCTCGTCTTCCAATCAGAGGGACATGGGTCCTTTAAAACAAGATTTGAAGGTGATGTGTCATGCTGCAAAAGAAACAAAAATGACATCTGGATCAGTGTGATTATACTCTACCCGATTGTCAATATTCTTTCCTTAAAGCGGGATTTCAGGTATGAAAACTTCAAATCAGCAGAAACAGAAAATTTAGAAGCCAATAACTGTACGTGATTGTCACTGTTTGTTTGGGTGTCAGGACATGTTGCCAATTTGATGGATTTAATACTCTTCTTCTGGTTCATTATTCATTCCATTCAGCATAGTGATTAGACTGAAATAGTGATTTGACAAAGAACAAACAAATTACTCTCTTTTTATTTTTAATTTGGAAAAGAAATTTGAGGGTCGATTACTGTCGGGACACTTTACAAATTTTACATGCATAATTATCATGTATAAATATGTAAATTTCATTATGTACAATGTTGGGAATTTGTAAAAAGTGATTTCAACTGACTTCATTTTGTAATTTTATAATCAGCAGTATTCAGGAATGTCATGAAATTGGCAGATGATCATGTTTATTTACTTGTGCCACTTAAAATGTGATCACTCTTATCATGTGTGCATACTTATACTTATAATCATGAATGATAGCTTTAATACCAAACAAATTGATTTGTGCAAATAGTTTTATTCCGCATTATTGACTAGCCTCTTATCATTTTGGAAAATATTTGTTGTCTTGCGTTTTATCCAAGGTGAGATTTGTATCTAAGACTTTTGTTTTGTTTTGATATTGAAACTGAGGGGGATAGGTAAGTCTTTGAAGATCAAGATCTGAGTTATTCCAGTAGTCAAGGCAATTATGATTTTAAGCCACTAATTGATTCCATCCAATCGAAGCCAGTAATTATTTTTATTTTCACCAATCATGCGTTAATAGAAGCCTGATATGTGAATATAATTTTGAATTCGTTCAACTTCTCGACCATTGTTAGGACAGTGTTTTTTTAAACACATTGTGAACTTTTTATATCATATAATATACTACACACTCCAGAGAGATGTGCCATTTCTCTATCATTAGGCAATATCAGTCCTTTTCTAGTCTACAACTGTAGACCCACACCTGCCATGTGTGTATCACAGCTGATTCAAGGAGTCTGCTTAGCAGACTAGGTCTACTGGAAATGGCTCACTTTGCTCGCCCTTTCAGGCTCGTTTGCTAAACCAGCTGCAGATCCCACTTCACGAGCCATTCAGAGTCTGCATAGCAGACTATTCCGTTCCTTCATTTGAAAACATTATGAGGTGTTATTTGTTCACTGAAGTCATCCAACTCCATGATCATTCTCATTACCATCTCCAGCATTAGCAGATCAATGAATTCCACAATGAAGGAGATTACTTCTAGAAGTGGTTCACTCTATAACAATTTTCCACTCTCTGCCATTTTTTATGCACCACCCCTTGTCTGCCAAAAAGTTGTATATGATGCAACAATTTTACAGACACGTTCCTGTTGATGGTATGTATTAACAGGGGTGTGTGTTAACAGGTGTTTTACATCATTGTGTCATTCCTCCATTTTGTGGACAGAAAACCACAATAATATTTTGGTAGTGCATTTGTATCAGAGTACTTCAAGCTAATCACGAGGACAAGACTTTCATGTAATTTCTACTTCGTCAGTTTTCTCGATTGACAAAGCAATTTAAATTATGCAGAAAGGATTGCATTCACGTAGATTGCGACGAGTTTTAAACGACTATCTGAACTTGCTTCTATGTGAGAAGTCAAGCTTTCTTGGTTACTTTTAAAGTTCATGATAATACATTTGTGCATATTATTATGATATTGCAATGTAGCTGTATCATAATGCCAATGCATACATAAGTGGTCTGTACGATAAAACTTTACCAAATGCTTGTTAAAGTATGATTCCGCTCTGATTATTCAAATACTTGCAGTGGTAGCGTTTACGTTTATACAATTTTTTTTTTTTTTTTGTAAGATTCATTTTGACAATTTATTACACAAGATGTAAGAGTGTGGGGAAAAAAAACCCCTGTGCTGGAGCTATATTATATACATATACCTAAGATGGAAAGAGATGCAGGAGAAAGTATTAGGGAGGGGGGGGGATAGAAGAGACATGAGGGAGAGTGGGTAGATATCAAGAGAGAAGTATCAGCGGAAGTCACTGGGAGAGATGTAAGGGAAGGGGGTAGATGCCGAGAAAGACCGGGGGCACCGAGAGTGAGAGAAAAAGCGGAGGGGGGGGGGGAGATGCAAGAGGACGTATAAAAGGCAGTGTAGGGGAAGAGAGAGAGGGAGTGAGATAAAAAGAATGGTGATTTATGGAGAGGGGTTAGATTCCGAGAGAGAAGGAGCAGGAGATATGGAAAGGGAGGGGGGGGGGTAAACTCCCACAAAGAAAGAGAAAGAACAGGAAGACACAGAGAGAGGAATAAGGGATGAATATGGGTAGACACCAAGAGTGAGAGAAAGAGTAGGGGTGGGGAGAGATGCCAAAGACAAGAGAGTGAAGTTACTGATGGGTTAGGAGAGGAGATAAACGTAAACTACAGCGAGGAAGGCACCGATAATTAGGATGGGAAGAGGGGGTGGTATACAAGTTGAATGAGTTGCCTTGGTGAATGTTATGTACTTTATTATGCTTCATACAATTCTTCGTATATCTATATTTGATATACCTCACCCATGCGCTTGTACCTAGTTAAATGATTATCCTCATAAAATGGGAAATTGGTAAGGTACCAATAAATGCTTCCCTTTCATCGAACGAAAGAGAACTAAAATTGTCGTGATAAATGTGAATCCAACACCTTTGCTTGCCATTAAAACGTCCAATTGAAGTGGTTTATTGATCAGTTCAAGCTTACCAAGCACGAAACGTGCTATCGATTAAGTGCAAACTTTCAATCGATATTTGACACCTGAAGATCAAGGTCACGTGACAGAAACGTAAATAGAGCGAGGAAATTCTTACGAGTATGGTTAAGGTAGTAGAGTGAGAGGCAATTAATATAAGAAAAGAGGGCTAGTGTGAGAATATAAGGAAAACGAAGATGGTTGTTTTGTGGACCCTGTTCTGAGGATTGTGAGTTAGAAATTACCCATTGGTTATAAGAGAAATTTAAAGACCTAGCCCTATAAAAAAATAATAAAAAGACAAAATCACACAAAAGCTAAGTAGTCATACTCATTTATGTTCTGTGACACACTAGTATTTGAAGAATAGGCCTGCCTTAATGTCTAATATCACTCGAAGGAAAACTGCGACAACCACAGTTAAAGGCGGAGTTCACCCATACAAATATATATAAGAAATAGCAGGAAAATAAAATAATATTGGTAAATGTTTTGGGTAGAATCCATCAATGATTTAAAAATTTGTCAGGTTTTTTTCTTATTTGTGACGTCATAACTATGCAGGCAATTTGCCATACATCATGAATTTAAAAATCAATGAAATATCTTTTTCTCAGAAAAGTGAATATTCTACCTTCAGTATATCAACAGACAAATTATTTCACACTCTCTCCAGAAAGACGTTTTTTTTAGTTATCATGAACCATTAGAAAATTAAAATTCATGAATTTTATAGGCCTATTAACATAACATAATCATGGGGCAGCTGCTTGTATAATGACGTCACAAATTAAAAAAAACCTATCATTCAAAATAACTTTCTTAATCTTTAATGGAGCTTCCTCACACCTTCACGATTATTTAGAAATTATTTTTAGAGCAAACTCTTCGTCAGGGTGAACTTCAAATTTACGCGAAGAAAATATCCGTTGGTGAACATGTTAAAATGCAAGGATCCATATAGCATTACAGGCGCGGTTACAGGAGGGGGCCGAGCCGGCCCCGCCCCCCCCCCCCCCTATTTTTTGACAAGCTGCAGTAAAAAGTGTAATCTTTAGCTTGATAGAAACTATAAAAACAGAAAGAAAAGTAAGAAAGGGGTATTATACCCGTCATTTGTAATTTACAGCCTCGTAACAGCCGGCCCGACCCCGAAAGGGAACAAGAAAAAGGTGAGGGGAAGAATTGGAAAATAGACTTTATATAAAAAAATTTTGCTCGCTCTTCGCGCTCGCATTGCCTGTGTAATGAATCCCATTCAAGAGGATTAAATGGCACTTAAGGCCGTTCCACAGTTAAAGTGAAATCCATGTCATTTTCACCAAACTTTGCACATAGATACTTTAGAACCTAAGTATTCGAAATATGCAAAGATTAACATGGGTCCATGAGCTAAAATTATTTGCTATAGAGCTTAAAATTTCACCCAAATGGATGTTCTTAAGAATTGCGCATTCAAAAGAATTTGGCATTTTTAGACCTTGCAAGATCACTACAATGAGTTTGAACCTCTATTAATCAGTCAAAATACGTAAAAAAGTCATCAAATTTCGCAAGGAGTTAATAAGTGTGTCATTAGAATAGAGAATCTATTTATAGTGCTATTTGTTTGCAATTTTAAGTCTGACAGCACTGTCAGTTCTTAAAAGTGACGGAAAAGATGACAAAAACCCAAATTCAAAATGTGAAATTTCAATAACAAACTGCAAAAGTACAATAGATGCTGCACTTTATTCAAAATCCATGTCATTTTCACCTTTTCACGTTACTGTAATAAAATTTCGGCTCGCGCTTCGCGCTCTCATTGTTTTGTTGGATACACATATTTGTTCATGATTAAAAACTGCCCAGAATCTTCAGGTCTAAGGACATAAGTTATCACAGAATTTGAGCTCGCGCTCGCATTATATATGAAGACCACATGATATGTTTCACTAAAACAATAAATCTAACATATACTCAAAACTTCAGTCTTTACTTCGTACTACCCTCTGAACCCCCCCCCCCAAAAAAAAAATCATATTTTAGCGGCCAATCAAGTAAAATGTTGATGAAAATATTCCCCCCCCCCCCTCTATTGGTGAAAGCTTGATCCGCCCCTGCATTATGTACATTGTAGGAATATTTATCTTGCCGATACTCATTTTTCATGACTTGCTTTTCTGGATAATGTTCTTCCTGTTTTGTGAATAGAAGAATTTCACATTTCTTAAGCATGACATTTGACGCACTCGCTGGAACTAAAATGTAAATAAAATCGTGCTGAGAAAGTAGATATCTCGCAATTACCATCATAAACCGTTATCATCCCCAGAAAATTGCTTTTGATGACTGGACAAACTTTGATAAGTTTGGCGGGAATTCGGCACGGCGGCGGGCGGCAACACACGATGATGAGAATAATGTTCGTGCAAAACGCGTCAAATTGTGATTACTTTCCTCACGCGGGAAAAATCCCTTGATTTGTCGAGGTAACATTAATGCGGTTCTTTTTTCTTTTCTTTTTGCGCGCGCGAAGTTTGGCTAGAGTGGATGTAAATATTGTACCATTAGGTGTGCTTACATTAGCTGTTTCGGTGCCTGTACTGCAACCCACATCTAGGTCTTTAGGTAATCGAGCCAAATTAAGTATTAAAATCCACCGTGCACTAGCGTACCTAAGGAGAGGGGGGGGGAGACTGCCCCCGTGACTAGTCACATTTCATGCAAGGGACGAACCCCTGCACCCCCCCCCCGACGAGTCACAACTGATCTCTGACTAGCGACAAGTGGCCCCCCTCTATTGAACTTGAGGACCTTTTCTCTTTTTTTTGCTTGTCATTTTTTTCCTGGTACGTAAGCCTTTATTTGTGGTTGAATACTTTTTTGTGGGGGGGCGGACGAATTTGACCCCCCCCCCCCCTATTGGAAAATCCTGGGTACGCCACTGCCACCGTGGCCTTAACCACGGTGATGTCTCTATTAGTATGTTTGATTCAGGTATACAGTTACAGTATACCTTTTTTGAATTAGGAAGACCGCTTTGATAAAAAATAGGGTTTAGGTAATTGCAGAAGTGGGTCGGCGAGATTTAGAAACCACAAACAGCGCGCCATTAAACATCAGCAAATAGCCTAAATATCCTTTCCCCGATCGATGCTCCTTCTGTTATTCTGTTCACAATTTTTTTTACAAATGTTGTTGTCTATCATTTTCCCTTGTTTCATACTGTCCTCGATGTTGGATTTTTTTCTTTCCTTAGTAGAGTACATAATTTCTCAAAGAAGAGGGCTTTTTCTAACTTTCTTTTCAACATCGATGGATCCACTCTCTAATCACAAAGGCTAATCTAGTCCCTCATCACATTCCTCTTGGAGCGATACTAGGGACAAATCCCTTTAAATCCTTTAGAGTGCATTATGACTCCTTTTGGAGTGAAATGCATGTGCCTCTTCTCCAAAAAGAGTCACAAGGCACTTAAAGAGGATGCACAATTCACTCCAAAGGCACTGGTCCCTAGAATCACTCCAAGATGAGTGTGATTACGGAATAGAATCATTTAGTAACTCTTTTGCAATTATAGAGCGGGGGAGGGGGCTTGGCGATCTGCAGTTTAGGGAATAACGAGATAATGTTGGGGGGGGGGGTTGGGGGGGCTTTGAATCACATTGCAAAATTTGGACTTTTTCAGAGTTTTGCCTATATTCAATTTTGTTTAAAGTTATATTTGAAAAATCATTCTAGAGGCGAGACTAGAATTGTAGTCCATTAACTTGACTGCGGCACTGACTAACTATCAGGTAAGCCTTTTATCAATATTTTCATCCGACAAGTTGTCAGATCTGACATCTTTCCTTGATACTGATTGGCTGAGAGGCCCTGTTCCTATGGTTACTGTCGGATAAACTGGTACTTGTTGAATAAAATGTCCGACAAGTCCTTTCATGAAATGCCCCCCTGAGCCACACCAATAAAGCTGATCACTGGCGCAGAAATTACGATTTATCCTAACTATTGTGTTCCGTGATGAGGCGTGCTGGTCGTATGAAAATAAACCCTATCGGTTACACGGGCCTAATTACAACTGGCAGGCAAAAGATATTCATTCGAGCCAACCCATACTTTTTCAAATTCAAAATTTGATATTGCTGATTGACAAAAATGAATTAATATGATTGACAATCTAACACTGATTCTAGGGAGGATACCTACTGAACTTCCTTTTCCAAATTGGAAACATATATCACTACTTGGGAACTATTTTTTTACTGGCGGAAGAATTAGGGCCATCATATCTCTCAAGTGATGAATTTGATCCTGTCAGGTGTAGTCTTTTTAAATGAGCCGGTCGAGGTACCCTTTTCTGGTCAGATATGGAATGTCAGACATATATCCTGTCCACTGGTAGTAAACATTCAACCCGCGAATTTCTTCCTTATTTTTTATGATTTTTTTAAGTGCGAATTTAACACACGAGTCTATGGGAAATGAATTAGGCCCGGGATACCTATTATATCGTCATGTGTACTGCCCTCTCGCGACGGATGCACAAGTACTGACAAATTACAAAATCGCTGCCGGGCCAGAGCAATAATGTTTAAAGTACTGGAGATCATGAGTATGATGAGGATTGGCGGTTGTGTGTACGGCATTCAACATAATCACAGTTATTTTAAAGCAATACATACGTTTTGTTCTAAAAATACTTTGCAAACAAATATTAACTCAGTAGTCTCAGCTGTAGAAACGAGCCTTCCTATTTGTTGATTGTCGTTGCCATGGAAACCACAATCGTCCAATTTATCGCCTGCATGATTATTGTTGAGCTGATGGAAAGCGCGAGTGATCGTGTTACGCGCGAGGAAATACCGCCAACCGATTACATTTCACGATCATGTTAACAGCCTAATCAATCTAAAAGGATACACGATCTCCGAACTGTTTAAATATTTATCGTATTTTTTGTGGTTACTTTTTTCCCCCCCCCCTGAAATAAATATGATTTGACTTTATGTATAGGGTAGAAATAAAGTAGAAACCACAGAAGAAAAAGCATTACATTTATATTTGAAATAACTAGGTTACGGTCAGGCGCGGATACAGTGACCTGCATACACTGTAAAAACGCTGTTTAAAATTCTAAGCACGTTGTTAAAGCCCGTCGCTCTAACAACTATTGTTTAAATATTTTAAACAACTGTGGAAAATTTTTAAACAAGTTGAGTAAGGAGTTCAAACAATTACAAAAAAAAGTTTAAACAACTTGTTAGAGTGACTGCATTAAACAACGTGCTATTTTTTTTACTGTGGGGGGGGGGGGGGGGTGAGCGGGTTGTACTACACTGTTAGAAAATTTGTCCTTAAAATAAAAGAAGTTCCTGCAGCAGAGTCTCGAGAACACCTGTAATCTTACCAAATTGCGTAACCTTACAGGAAATTGGTATTGGGTGTATGGAACCTTACAAATTTCCTTTAATAAACACCCTTTTCCCCTTTTTGAACAGACCTGATCTGTTAAATTGCAGAAAAATTCCTGTTTTATGAATTTACAGAATGATTCTGTGATTGCTCTTTGCAAAATAGTCTTTATTTTTTCTGTAAAATCAGGGTATTTTTAACAGTGTACCATGCATGCTCTCTTTTGCATGTCAAACACTCATTGAGTTTTAGTTTCTTCTCCCTTTCCGGTTAATTCTGATTTAATTGTTTTATATATTTTTGAAGACAATTTGCAATTGTACACGATTACTCATAATCTATTTTTGAAATATTCTAAATTCGATACCTATGTTGACGTTTTGAAAATATCATTTCTTTATTTCCTTTTCTAAATATAAAAAATACGAGAGAGAAGGGGAGAGAGAGAGAGAGAGGAGGAGAAGAGGGGAGTGGGAGGGGAGCGAAAATGAGAAGAAAGAGATGGGATGGGGAGAGAAGGGTTACGTTGGGGTTAAACGTGTTAAAAAAGAATTAACTTGTTGTTGGTTATAGTCTCTCTCGGGTAACGAGCGTTGGTGAATTGACACCCCACTCAATTGGCTAAATTTGCGGTCTTCAAAGGAATGGAAAGTGGGGGGCGAAATAAAGCGGTGGAAAACGAAGTATTTACAAAAAGGAGACGCAAATGATAGAAAACTAAAACAATAAAGTTGAAAGAAACTGAAAATAAGGAGAGAATACAACCTCTGTTTTCTTACATTTCCTCTCAATTTACTTACTTCAATATCCCTTCCTTTTAAAAGTTCAATTTCTTGATTTTCTTAAAGTTTGTTCCCTACACTATACTTATTTTCCCAACGGCAGTTGCAAATTTGTCGACAGAAATTAGATTTAAAGGAAACAACTCTTCCCATCGGTCGCTGGCTTCGATCTCTTGGGTCATGGCGGAAGCAATCTTTCTTTATTGGAAAAGGGGAGAGGGCACTTCATCTCAAATTATATAATAATATAGGCTATTTATATTGCGCACATATCCACCTTGTTAGGTGCTCAAGACGCTCCTGTATTACTCCTACAATAGACTGTACAAAACGTAAACCGGCTGTGATTTTTTTACATGACCACCTCTCCTTTAGAACTACCAAGTCATACAATGAAGCAAATTTGAATGCGGTAATGGCTTTGTGGATTTGATACATTTATTTAGCAAATTTAAATATATAACAGTTATGATTCAGATATGATACATTTATTTTACAGCATCTAAATTTGGTATGATCTGTGAATACAATGCAAATAAGAAATACGTTTGATGTAACTGATTAGGAATGATGGATCTGCTTCATTGTCAGTTTGTATCTACCAGGGTGTGTGTGGGTGTGTGCGTAGGGGGTATTGACGATGAAGGGTCAGGGCCCTGGGACGATTTTTTGACAGGGGTACTGATGTTAAATTGGACAAGCCCCCCCCCCCCACCCACCCCAAAAAAATTCTGTACAAAATATTTGAGGATGTTTTTGGTACATTTCTCCATTTTGCTACATCATCCAGAATTCCTGGGGGTGCTGCTCATGGAAAAGAACACACGCAGCACCCCCACTTCCCAGGGCCATGCGAAGATTGTGAGGGTGTATACACTGTTGATTTAACACCAGCCCGGAATCTATATGTATGTCCACACCAGAGAAGTATTAAAACAACACCAGTTTGGAATCAAACCGATGTTGTTTTAATACTAAAACACCTATCTGGTGTTAGACCAAAACGAAATTGGTGTGTTTAACACTTCTCTGGTGTGGACATATATATAGATTCCGGGCTGGTGTTAAATCAACACCATAGTTTTTGCATTGTAGATGAGATGTAGGGGTGGGTGGTGGTATCGTTGATGCTGCTGCTGATGATGTTGATATTGAATGATGATGATGATGAATGATGATGATAACGATGATGATGATGTTGATGATGAATGTTGTTTATGATGATGACAATTGAAAAAAAATGATGTTATGTATCTTATAAAACAGAGGAGCTCTACATGAAACAAAAAATAAAACGAAAGCTAAACAACCCTCCCCTAAAAAATAAATAAAATAAAATCATATTTTTCTTTGCCCACCGACATCTTGCCTCAATTTTAGCATTGATCAAAGTCCCTAAATGGGTTAAGTGACTGTAAAATTTTCTTCGGAACATGATGTCGATCAATAATTAGACAATTTTGCCAATCAAATCCTCATAAAAATAAAAATCACTATCTTCAATATTACCATGACCCTCAGCATCTCTATCAAAACCATCACCATTGTTATCATCATCGTCATCATCACCATCTTCGTCATTATCATCATCATTCATCATCATTGCTATCATCAACATCATCAGCATCATCATCATCATCACCACCACCATCATCATCATCATCACCATCATCATCAACCACCATGACAACCAAAACATAAACATCGCAATTATCGTCCTCATATACTTATGGGGATGATAGTCACAAAAATATTAGCTTTGTATTCAAATCATCATTTAAAGACATTGAAATACAACCTCGAAAATTGAAGCTTTATAGGGGGCTGCAGCACGTTCAATATATGAATTATTCACGACAACAAGATGCAATGTTCCAAATCACGATAGAAGGGGGGAAAACAGACGGAATTTTTGTCATTTTATCATAAAAATACTGCTCTAAGTCGCAGTCCAGGGAAACGTTTCAATAATTAAGTGCCATACAGTTAAAACAACTTAAAAAATCAATAAAACTAGCTTTTCAACCAATCGGATAACCACATTTGGAACGTCCAACTTTCGCCTCCAACACCAAGGCCAACACCGGACTTGAAATCACCCAATGTCCAGCTTAGTCCATTCAATTCATTGTCCTCTTCAGCAAAATAGATGGTATTAAAATGTATACATATATAATACATTTGCGTATAAGCGTCGTATGACGTTAACAGATATTTTCACTTGCTTTATCAGAAACTTTCTTCAACAGGTGACAAATAATTGAAAATCCACTAATTTTGAATGATCGGAATGTACATAGTCAAGGTGCTCGCGCGTATTTGTGAGGTTCGTTAAAGGTTGTCAGTTGATAGAAATGAATTTATAGATTTTTTAATACATATAAAATAACAAATGAATAGCTAACGTGCAAAAGGGACTAAATCAATTTCTTTATCATTGGCATTTTCTTGCATGTTTAATTGGACATTCGCTATGTGCATCAAACCGACTATAGCCAAACCCTCAAAGTTTTCAAGAATTTTATTAAAAATGCACGTGAAATTTACATTTTCATGCAAAAGGGACTAAATCCACTTTTGCTCATATAAATCAATATTTTTTCACTAAATCAATGTTTCCATCCGGAAGTTTTGTTCCTTTGCTTAAAAATCATAATAAAAAACGACAGTTATTGAGTCCTGCAGATTTATTTCATTTAATATGAATTCCCTTTTGCATGAAAAGTCAAGAGGGGTTGCAGATGTACAGAGGGTTTAACATTAATGTAATAGTTCTTCTCTCTTCCCTTACCCTTCCTTTTGTCAGCATAGATGTTGAAATGATTTACTGGTCTGTTTACTACTGACATGCATAAGTTTTTGTCTGACATAGCAACAACTTGAAATTACTTTTCATGCAAAAGGGAATAAAGCCATAATAATTATTAATATAAAAGAATCATATATAATAACAGACATCTCCAGGATTGTTTTAATTCTCATGTTTATTACCTATATTGCTGACTCTTGAACAGAGTGTAAGATCTTCCTGAAAGGAAAGATAGATTTGGGTAAAATAAAATATGTTGATTTATTAAGAATAAAGAAAATTGGATTTAGTCCCTTTTGCATGTAACGTCTTCAAATGTTGATAACGATTCTAAAGCAATGTTATATTGTTAGCCAGCATGTTGATGTGAAATGATGCAAATGAATATTTCATTTCATTTAGATCACGGGCTACTTGGTTTTTTTTCGTATGATTACTAATTCTCACTGTAATTTTAACATTGTTTTTTCATAACATTGATGTACAAGGCAATATCTGCTGTAGGCATATTCGTTCTTGGTGTACTAGCCTATTCTGATCTATTCTTCTTCTTTTTTCAGCATATTGCTGCCCATCAATAATTGTGCGACATGTACATCGCCAATATTATCTACAAAATCGTCAGCCTTTAAGTACACAAATAAATACAGCCTTTTAGTACACATGCACATGGTCAAAAATAAATTCTTTCACTGTTATTTTCAAAGGCATCATTTTCAGCCCATCTGTCCTCCTTGTTTCGCCAGGGTATCGGCCATCGTTTCCTCCTGTCCTCCTGCAATGGTGTTAATACTGTGAACCTTGTTTTTCTTTCCTTTGGTGAACAGCTCTCGCAGGGCCCGCCGGAAGTTCGCATTTCTGCAGGCATAAATGAACGGATTCATGCAGCAATTGGCAAAGGCCAATACCAAAAAGGTAGTGTAGAGAGAGCCTGTGAGAAAAGACGCGTCGAGTATATTCATCATGTAGCAGAAGTAGGCTATCTGGTCAGGTGACCAACAGATGATGAACGTGATGACGACCATGAAGAGCATTTCGATGACCCGACGTCTTGCTTGCAGAAGCGACAGCGCAGGCCCGTTGCTCTCTTTGCGATCCGACGTCAACGAACGAGCCTGCGCGCGCAGGGACATGACCGTGCGCGTTTGCGTAAACAACATGATAACCATGGGAAGGAAATACTCAATGAGGAAGAAAGTCACTCCGATAAACTTCTGAAAATGGAGGCTTGGGTATTTCACATAGCAAGTGTGACTGTCCTTGTTTAGAAAATTGATGTAGAAACTTTGAGTGTTCAGTGTTATCGATGCAGCCCAGCAGCCGAGGAGAACATAACGAGGACGCTTCTTCGAAAATATGGTGCGGTAATGAACCGCGTACACAACTGCCACGTACCGTTCACAAGCGATCATGGTAAGTGTGAATACGGACGCGATGATTGATATCCACATGGTGACATTGGATCCCACGAATAGTATCCTGCAGTAGAGTTCTCCAAGGAAACCTGAAGGCACAGACACTTCCTTCGGTCTCGGGAACTGATGAAAAGACGTGATTAGATCCGCAAAAGCTAGTCCAACGATGAACGTATTGGTGCAACTGTTCATTCGCTTCCGATTCATGTAGACGAAGATAACGAGAGTATTTCCGAGAGTCCCAAGGATAGCAAGAATCGTTCGGATTATCGTTTGCCAGTTCCACTCAATTGGACGAAACACCCATTTGACATCGTTGTCATCACCATAGATAGACGTGTTTTCTGTAGTAAACTCCATGATCTTAGTGTACATTGATGTCGACGAGATCTGAAAAGAGAAGAAATAATTATTGACTTTGGACCTAAATCACAATATTTGTATTAATATATAAATATATTGTAGTCGACATTTTGACCTAAGATATCAACACCTGTAATTCGAAGGCAGCCGACTTCCTCGTGACTGTCTAACAATTTATAAAAAAAATGCATACACTCACACCCGCGCAATTTTAAATATATACATTACATCATCCACATCACAGACCGAATACACATTCAGGAGACAACGGGCACACGCACAACCCCCCCCCCCAAAAAAAAATACATAGTACACCTTTGTTATTTTATAAACGCATGCACGTCGTCCTCATTCCAGACTTTAAAAACTATGAGAAAAACAAGCGCACGCACCCCCCAAAAAAAAGGGATATACGTGGAGCGTTGTGGTCCAGTGGATCAGTCTCCGGACTTTGAAACAGAGGGTCGTGGGTTCGAATCCCAGCCATGGCGTAATTTCCTTCGGCAAGAAATTTATCCACATTGTGCTGCACTCGACCCAGGTGAGGTTAATGGGTACCAGGTAGGATTTATTCCTTGAATGCTTTAGCGCCTACATGTATATGGCGCCCAGCTACAGCGCTTTAGAAATATATATATTTATTGTTATTATTATTATAAACACATCTTCCACATCCAACATAAAACATAAAAAATATTTAGGAAAAACAAGCGTACACTTTCACACCCACCCTATCTACCCACACACACACACGCATTTACGGACACAAGATGAGTATTATTTCAATATCCGAGCAGCTCTTTTACATCACATCAGCTTTATCACGACAAGTTTTGATATATCCACAAATAATCTCCATAGCGTACACTGTGTCGAGTCTAATTAATTGGGAAAGAAATCCTTCTTGATATTGCATACCTTCACATTCTGTTATTAATATTACTCCCGCGGCCCTATGTTCAATGAGATGCAATCAAATGCAACCCTAAAAATCACACGCATCCTGATTTTCAACCAATCAAAAGCGAGCATTCGGTAACTTACATGCTTGCTATGCAACCCCGGGGAGATGAAATCATCAACCGTCGTGGACAATAATAATAAACACCCTATTCTCCGTTAAGGTGGAGAGAATACAACAAATTTATATACAGCTGTGACAAAAATAGCTAAAAGGTTGAAAAGCTGAAAAACTAGCAATTAAGTATGATATGGAAAAAGGAGGAAGAAAAGGAAACGGATTCAAGGAGAGGAAATGGTGAAAGGAAAGGCTATAATGATTTTTCTTTGTGTTCTGAAAGTCATCTTGGCAGAGAAGTGACCTCGATACAAGGTCTATGCGAACCAAACGCAATCACTGCAAAACACAATAATTCAGTTCCATAAAAAACGAGTTTTGTAATCTGCTCACGTTGCATACCGCAGTGGCATAGAGGGCCCTCCTTTCTCTAAAAAGAAATAATTTGACACAATGCAATTTTCTGAAATTAAGATAACACATCTGAAAATCATCACATGGTGTGCACATGGGCATTGCTGCAATGGACATGAAGGAGGAAAAAATGAACGAGCACTGTTTCTATCATCCTTAATAATTTAGCCTACTTCTGAACATAAAATAAATTTCTAAAGGCCTCCATCCTTCGACATTCAGGTTTGTAGTAGTGCTTCTCCTCTCAGCCTGCTGTCTTTTTTAAGAGAAGATAGTACTTCTGCTAGTAAGGAAAGCGATCGATATTATTGAACCTAACCTTCATCAAGAGGCTCGATAAGAAAGTCTACGATCAAAATAATGGACAGTCAATTCGAGAAAAAAAACAGGTTGATAAAAAACACAAAACTATCGGAAGCAACATTTCAGGGTCTTCAGGATTTCTGCTGAATGAAAAATATATTTTAATCTGTCAGTACAGTGCCAATAGCCTCGAAGGGATTTTAGCGCTGCGACGCAGAACCCTTTAAAGAACATAGAAAATGTATTGCCAAATGAACTTCAGGTTGATAAAAACAAAAACTATCGGAAGCAACATTTCAGGGTCTTCAGGATTTCTGCTGAATGAAAAATATATTTCAATCTGTCAGTACAGTGCCAATAGCCTCGAAGGGATTTTAGCGCTGCGACGCAGAACCCATTAAAGAACATAGAAAATGTATTGCCAAATGAACTTCAGGTTGATAAAAACAAAAACTATCGGAAGCAACATTTCAGGGTCTTCAGGATTTCTGCTGAATGAAAAATATATTTTAATCTGTCAGTACAGTGCCAATAGCCTCGAATGGATTTTAGCGCTGCGACGCAGAACCCATTAAAGAACATAGAAAATGTATTGCCAAATGAACTTCAGGTTGATAAAAACAAAAACTATCGGAAGCAACATTTCAGGGTCTTCAGGATTTCTGCTGAATGAAAAATATATTTTAATCTGTCAGTACAGTGCCAATAGCCTCGAAGGGATTTTAGCGCTGCGACGCAGAACCCTTTAAAGAACATAGAAAATGTATTGCCAAATGAACTTCAGGTTGATAAAAACAAAAACTATCGGAAGCAACATTTCAGGGTCTTCAGGATTTCTGCTGAATGAAAAATATATTTTAATCTGTCAGTACAGTGCCAATAGCCTCGAAGGGATTTTAGCGCTGCGACGCAGAACCCTTTAAAGAACATAGAAAATGTATTGCCAAATGAACTTCAGGACAAACAGCAACCAAGAACTCTTTGTTAGAAAGTGGAAATCAAAGCAGCAGTTTCCACCTGAACTCTGGAAAAGTGACACAGTAGGGACGATTCTGCTTTCGACAAAGACCTTCAATATTTCTAGACTGATCAAAAACGTTCGATAAAGTGAGTCATTCGGTACTTATTCGTAAACTACATAGATTTGGGGTATGTCAGAATGCTTTGAAATGGATTGTTCTTTTCTTACAAACCGGGTCCAGCGTGTTCTGTTCCAAGGTGGTCAGCCGGATTGGAGTTCTGTAATCTCTGGAGTCCCCAAGGGGAGTGTCATTGGGCCTATTCTTTTTTATTTGTGTCCTGCAGACCTGCCCAACTTAACTTATGCAGGTACTTGCTTGCCCCAATATGCTGAAGACACAGTGCTGTATCGTACAATATGTATACTGGATATCACTGAAGTTCTCCAATCTGACCTTGACTCCATAATCCTCTGGTGCAATAATAATTCCACGGAACTGAATGCGTTGAAATGTAAGATAATGCACATCACTAGATCTCGAAAGGTTATTACAGATCAATACTTTGCTGGTAACCATGCTCTCGATATTGTTGATTCCTGCAAATGGCTTGGCTTGATCTTGAGCATGTGAATTTTGTTGTATCCAAATGTTCCAAACTGTTAGGATTCATCCGCTGGATCGTGAATTCACGAAATCCTTTCATTTTGAAACGTTGGTCTGTTCACTTTGTCAGCGTATAATTAAATGCGGTATACCAGTCTGGCTACCCCATCAAAAAACCACTTGTCCTCTCTTGAAGCAGTTCAACGTCGATTCACACGCTTCTGCTTTCCTTATGATCGGGCAAATGCACTATCTTATGATGAAATATTACACAGCTTAGAACTCCCACCACTGTATAATAGACTGGTCTACCTATCTACTGCCTTTGTTGTAAAATCGTTGTTTAGAACTTACGACATACCTACTCTTATCTTACCGAGGCCAAGAACTCGGAACTCTCACAAGTTACTCTTCATCCATGAATTTGCACGATGTGATGCCCTGAAATTTTCTTGTTTCTATTCTTTCCCAAGATTCAGGGAATCTATCCCTTCAGAGATCAGAGATCTTTGCCTTGGTGTATCTGTCACTCCTTTCCTTAATGCTCTACGTGAACACTTATTCTCCATGCCTCCAATTGAAAATGCAGAGTAGTGTTTTCGTCTTGTCTCCGTTTAGACCTCTAATCTCTCTTTCTGTTTTCTCTATTCTTCCCCAGTTCTCTAAACTCTTTGTTCCCTCTCCTCCTCCTCTTCTTTTTTCTTTTTCTTCTTCTTTTCATTCATCTTCTTTCTCTCTCCTCCCGACCTCTCTCTCTCTCTCTCTCTCTGAGTATTGTATACATGCATATGACGATTATTTTGATACTATAATTTTACTGTAATGTGTATGTAGCATGATCGTTGTTGTCACGTTCGACGATATTGCATATTCTCTGCTTTGGTAACATTGAAGTTCTCACAATTTATGCAACTCAATCTCTTTAGTCTTGACTATCTGATGACAGCATAACGTTGTTTAATTAAATACATTAACACTTCATATTGACTGGATACCATAATTGCACATGGAAACGTACACTCTAATTATTAAGTTCTTTGTTTTAATAAGTAATGCATCCAAACATATATTGTCATTTTATACCGATTTTATTTTTGTATATTTGTAAACCCCGACTCGCGAGGAGCTTCATAACAGAAACTAGTTTTTCTTTTAGTCCTCCTATGTACAGAGTATTATACACAGGTTCGTCATTTTAATTATCATAAATGATGGCCAGTTTACCTACAAAATCGAATCATATGAATGCAAGGAAAAGAGAATGCATTGAAATTTCTTCTTGCCAAGAGTCGAGAGTAAAGGTTAAGAGCACGATTGCGATCAATGCCATCGAAAAAGAGCGTTTTTTCAATGGTCATTGTTAAAAGAATCACGCTAGCGCTAGGCGACCCCTTTTTGTCAAAAGCGGAAAGGTTAGGTAGCGGGAAGATCAAAAAGGGAAAAGAAAAAGACGGAATTTAAGTTTGCAAACAAGAGAAATTGCAGCCATGCTTTCAGAAAGGTACGAGTAATATATTTTCATTCCTTTTTAGATGGCTTGGAAGAGAATGAAAGAAGTGAAAACCATTATCGTGATAACACAAGACTCTCAGCAACTCTATATACTTCATATAAAATACACAAAATATCTTCCATCGAGGTCGTCATTAGTTTGTCATTGACGAAGCTTCTAGATTTTCCGATCAATTCCAGAATGACCACTTAAATCATGAAGGCATTTTATGCCCTTCCATCAGAAATAGATGATGACACGTTATGAGGTCAAGGCCAATCGTTATCTAACTACCAGCAATCTGAAAATAAATCAAGATCTCAAAACCACATGACATCCAGATCAGTCTTATGCATTCCTTCCCTTTTTACTAAGTAAATGGCATTTCGTTTTGCAACAATACCGAAAAAGAAGACAATCCAGGATGTCATCCGCATCAAAGTCATTATTGCGTGGGAGAACCAAAATCGTTATCTCCACGGAACACGAAATGAATCAATCATTTACATCAGATTGCACACAGTATCGCTTTATTTTATTCCCTTTTTTCGTTTTACATAAGCCTCCCGGTACATTATTCATTTTAAGGGTACGGATTATGTGGAGAAACAGAAAAGGTGAGGCAGAAAAATACAAGAAACGAAATGAATCAATCATTTACATCAGATTGCACACAGTTTCCCTTTATTTTACTCTTTTTTCGTTTTACAAAAGCCCCCTGGTACATTTTTAAGGGCACTGAGTGTAATGGAGAAACTGAAAAAGTGAGGCGGAAAAATACAAGAAACATAAGATATGGAAGCTGTCTTTCTTTTTTGAAAGGTGTTTGGGGAGGTAACATACAGGCCCATTCTCCGAAAGTAGGCCAGTAAATAATAGCGATAGATGCAAGAAGCGGCCAAGGAGTTCGAAATCGAGACATTCATATCATACTTCAAACAAATCGAGGCAAATAAATGATTTGATTACAGGTTGAAACAAACTAGGGTAGAAAGAAAAGAAACTGGAAAAACTATGGAAATGAGAAAGGAGAAAGTGTAAACGGCAAGTACATGTGCATGTAATTATATCTTGATCCATATCACCTGCAGACCCGTGTATTGAAATATCCTTTTAGAACCTATCATTTCATAAAGGTTAAGGATTAGGGTTAATCATAATGATACCAATGATACTGAGATATAAAAATCAATGGGACTGTTCGACACACATTTGTCATATTAATGATCAGTCCTCGTCAACTTTCAACTGATATATAATCTACAGCAAAACTCGACCACAATGTCACCATTTACATGTATGCTCCTTGGGATTTCTTCCAAAATTACAAACAAGGATGTGAAAAGGGGCAAAGAATCAATCCTCTGTCAGACAATCTCGCTCAACAAATTCCCGTTCATTTCGATTCAATCTCACAAGTAAACATAATTTACTTGTATATACACCCTTCACGCAATCTCTCAGCAGTTCCCGCATTTCCGCTCTTTGTCTTTTCGTCATTACTTTGTTGATGTTTTTTAGTTACAGTTTACGAGCCCGATTAGGAAATCTTTGTCTTGATATGAAAATCACTGATAGATTAACCTGACTCTTGAATCGGTTATGATTTATAATAAAATCTTCAAAAAATAATAAATATTCGAAAGTTACTGGATAAATTCAATATGATATTAAAACATATTGTAGAGAGCTGGTGACAAGGCAGGTCGTGACTACGAACGTGTGTGTATTTAGGTGTGGGTGTGGGTGAATGTGTCTTGTGTGTGTGTATGTGTGTGTGCGTATGTCAGTATGGGTGAACTTCAGATACAAGACTAATTTTACAAGGATGGCATCGAGAATGAGATTAACAATAATGACGATTACACTTAAAATACGTTAATATCTAACGTAGATCTATATTTAATTCATAATGTTCAATAAAATATGATTTGTAGTTTAGGTACATTGAATTGAACTGAATTTTATTCAAACCAGTCGAAAGGAGGGCAAAGTACAAACAAAATAAACGGTTACATAATAAATAAATGAAAAATGACAGGTTTGGGACCCCAAAGAAGCACATCTTGTAATCAGGGGCCCCTGCATATGATATTTTACTCAAACATGGAATAACTATGAGAAAAAATACAAAGTATTTAAAGATCACAACAGAAACATTACCCACACGCAGGCATATGCACACTAAAACACACTCACGCACCCACACATTCCCACTTCAAACATATCACCGCCAGATGCACCTAGCAACTGGTCTTAAATATATCAAGATTATTAAGAAATGCCAATCCATATTCAATCCCGCACACGAATACAAACCCACACAATCAAAAAAATATATTCAACTGTATTCGGGGCAGGCCCTGCGGTATATATATATATATATCCCGTCTCACCTATCCTAACTGACCAAATATCTTTGTAAGGATCTGAATCTTTGCGATGAATCGATCGTGCGAAAAAGGCGTGTTTCTGCACAGATAATAGCCGCATCACTCGGTAACCCAGTACGAAAGATGGATCAGAATATCAGCAAATCGATCAAACTGCAGTAACTAGAGTACAGTAAACTTCAGACGAACAAACTCTCCCAGCAAACTATTAAACATTTGCTGCAGCTGTTGATGGGAAATTAAAAGATAATTAAATGGCTTGCAATACTCGCCTATTTTTATATCAACGTTTGCCGATCATGCTTCATGTGACGCGTTGGCAAGGTCGCAATCGACATTTAACCAAACATCATATCACCCTTCTTTACATTGTCTATACTGACATGTTCATAGTAAATACATTTTTTGTTTTCATATATCGAGAACCAAATTTGTCAAGTGAAGGGGAAATATATACTAAAAATAGACTACTAAGAACCATAAATGAACATTCGCAAAATAGGGTTGTCGTGACATAAAATGCAGTCTAAATTTTAATTATGCCTTGACATTTCATTCGTGCTTAAAACGGAATCCAGCTGATTGAAAATGTGAAAATGATATTTCCTAACAATTCAGGAAGTCACTTTGCCTTTCATAAATATTTTGCTTTCATCCTAAGAAATTCATGTCAGTACTGGAATGCTCTAGAATGATGTGCAAAAACAGGCCTTTTCAAAATTGACTATTTTTTTTGTTACCGTGGGTACACCACCCAAAGTATTTCGTAGAGTGTGGGTGTGCATAAAACAGCAATGGAAAACAAAGAAAAAAGGATATGGCGTTTTTTCCCCTTCAAATCCTCTGGAAGAGTAGATTATATAGAAAATATCAATCCGTCAAACCTCCCACTTAAATCATGCACATGCATGATAAAAGCTATGTAGATATCAAAACACTTTGTCTCAGAGTAAATCCCAAACTGAATTGGATCGCCATTTCTTCGATGCGAATAAGACTTTCCATCAAAAGAACACTGGCATGAGGCTTATTCAAACACCCATAATCTGCACACTAATTGAAATTACCCTTTATGACAGTTCTTGACTTGCTATTGTAATGAAAGATCACTTGCAATTTTCGATTAGAGAATTTTTTTCCCGTAACAATGAAACTCCGGGAATAATGCCATTAATGAAGAATTTTTTAAAGTTTCGAGTCGAGAGGATATATATAGGGACTTAATTCATCTTTAGTGCTTACTAACATTCCATTGAGCTCCGCAACATAGATGACTTCTGATTGGTTTCTGGTCACTGTCTCGAAGTAAGTGTTGATGCAAGAACGAACATGATTGGCCATTGGCATTTATTACGATTGATTGCAAATTTTGATCGTACTGGGTCCGGGGCACGTGACAACATTTTTCTACGATTGATTCCATAGACTACCATGTATAATCAATCGTAAAAATCAAGCGTACGATCAATCGCTAACCCTTGTGTTACGGGACCCAGGTTTTAACAGTATCACTGTAACCTCGCCATGCGTGTGTCCGGGCGCCGTGGGATTTAGGAACGCGTGCCAGATAAGACGGAAAACTTGATATGATCGCAGAGACTATCAGGGTCATTCCACCACAAGATGAACATGTTGAGGTTCGATATAGCACTTGAAATTGTCGAGGGACGAAAAGGACTGATGACGACAAAATGGAACACGCTACTCCGATATTGTTTGACGTAATATCAGAGATTAGTGTAAATAAAGTTTTCATTTATTTTTTAAAGAAAAAAAGCGATATGGGTAACGCTAATAAATATTTAAAGATAATTCCCATGTGAAATAATTGAGCGTTATGATGGCAACAGCAAATTATTGAAAAGGCTTGGCAAAATATATTAGATCTAATCTAGATTATGCATTCAACAGAAATATGCTTGATATGATTGGGGAAATAATGTAAGAATGTTGGATGGGGTACACACCTAAAATGTTGGACAGCATACTGTCCACTTTGTTGGTTGTTGATAATATATATATTTCAGGGCAATTATAATCCAATTGAGCAAATTTATTACCCAATTATTAGTTTTTATTACCCATTTTGGACAGACTTTAACCAATAGTTGTGTGAAGAGTATATGTTGCCTTCGTGACGAGTAAAAATTGGGCCTTTTTAGCCCAACCTTTTTAAGAGTATACATATGGGCAGAGCAATAGATAGAGAGGGAGAAACTCACCGAGTATCACAGCCCAGGGCCGTCGCCAGGGGGGGGGGGTGCGGAGTGTGCGAACGCACCCCCCTTCAGAACCAAAAAAAAAAAAAAAAAAAAAATAAAAAAAAACGGAGGGGGGGTAGGGATACTTGAGGGCTCTTTTGAAAAAGATCTGGCCGGCGGGCTATATAACTGCATGAAATTGAGTTAATACGTTGTTTTTTGTGTTTTGTGTTTTTTTTTTTCATAAAAAGCACCCCCCCCCCTAGAAAAAAGCTGGTGACGGCCCTGCAGCCTAATGTCAAACTACATGTATGTATAAAAATATGTGTCCGTTCTCAAGCTTTAGCATTGCCCCAAATCTATTTTAAAAAAAAATCATTATTCCCCCGAACCCATTTTCGCCAGGAAATGGTGCACATTAGGTAATAAAGACAAGAATAATCATTATTCATATAAATTTACTTACTAATGAAAGGAGAATATCAAATGGCAAAGATCCTAATGTTCACAAACAGACAAATATATAGGCTTATACCGGTTAGCAAAAACAGTAAAATCACCAAGATCGGGCCAAATTCATGCTACTTACGACTGTCCAGGCACATGCCAGATGAGTGGGCAATACTAATGGACAGTACTAAGTGGATTGGCTCTTTTAAGCAAAGGTTACCTTTTAAAAAGCAATACATTATGTAAACGAAATGAAGCGTCCCACTGTCTAGCCCTAGGATGAATATCTGATAAGAGTTTATCAGAAGAAGTTTCGTTCTCATTGGTAATGTAATCTTTCAAAATATATTCTCTATGGATTTAAATAATGTATGTCGTTTGTTTATGGATGTTGTTTCTGAACGTTTGTCTTTGAAATCACTTATATTCTGATCATTCAAATGATTTACAGAGGAAAAGGGCTGTTTAAAATCGTTATACAACGCTGGGGGGGATTTCATAACAGTTGTTATACAGTCTGGACAAATGTCTGAAATCTTAATCAACACAGTTTGATTGTTAATATTGAAATCTTCAATAAATTACGAATGGTTGTTTAAACTGTTTAAAAAATTGTCTAAAGATCATTGTAATGAACATTGTTGTATAAATAGCTGCGGGGTTTTGTTTTTGTTTAGTTTTTTTTACTGGTGATAGTGTCCAAGATGAACGCCTCTTTATTGGGTCTAGTCAAACTACATGTAGTAGACATCGGAGGTGAATAGCCTATGACTTTACATACATTATTTTCATCTACATAAGTTTGGATTTAAAGTTATAACATCATTTACGCCATAATGGATATACTCTCCTGAATGTGAATTATATTCCTTATGGATTTAATGCGTGGGCGCATCATGGTCTAGTGGTTCTATCTCTCGCCTTTCAAACATGGCGTGTTTTCCTTCAGCAAGACATTTATCCACACTGTGCTGCACTCGACCCAGGTGAGGTGAATGGGTACCCGGCAGGATGAATTCCTTGAATGCACGAGCGCTAAAAAGCAGCTCGAGGTAAAGCCGGGGTAATAATAATAATAACAATGCGCCTCGGAATAGATTGTTTCTAGATTGATGGCGCTATATAAATGCCTATTATATTTATTATTATTATTATTATTATTATTGTCATTATTATTATTATTATTATTATTATTATCAATATTATTATTATTATCATTATTATGATTTTCATTATCATTATGATTTTCATTATTATCAACTAATTAATTTTTAAATTGATCTATAACCACCTGATCATTATATGCCAGCGGGTCCCACACTTCCCTTATCATTAACCTGATTTAAGCTTCAGTCACACCCGCGAAACCGACTCCAAAGCAACCGATGGTATGGCATTGGAAAGAACTGGGCCACGTTTCACAAAACCTGCTATAATAACAATGTTGCAATGAGAGTTTACAGCTACTGAAATCCTTCAAGCTGATTGGTAGATGGTAGATGTTTTATAGACATTGTGCACTTCTTATTATAACAAGTCTTTATCAAACGGGAGTACGGTTAGAAGTCGACTTCATAATGAGGACCCCTTTACAATAAAATAACCTATTACAATAACTCTACACTCTAATTGTATCTTTCATAGAATCCTTGACTTTGATTGGTTATTGAGCATTCGTACAATGGCAATTAACATTTGGATGGCAAAGTTACACTTTAAAAAACTAATGGGTAAAATTTTAACCAACACGAGGGTTACTATGTGTCCAACCTATTTTGGAGAGTATTTATCCAATATGGGAAGCATATTGCCCATGCAGTAAGGTTAAAAAATAAGCAGCAATTACTTTAGAATGGGCAAAATTTTCATCACACTGGATTAACAAAATTTCCCCAAAGAAATGCCCAATGTCGGTTGGACACATGATTACCCTTATGGAGCATTTTTTTTATCCAATATTTTTTTAGAGTTTACTATAATAGTAACTTTTTTGCAACAGGATCTAGAAAGCTATGTAGTAAATTTCACTTAAATCAAGTTAAATTCTTACGTCTGGTCGGCTAAATAAAGTCTGTTAGAGATGCAAAGTCACGTTTGACAATGTTCTATCCAGAGGCCTAGCGTTCAAGACTCCAACATGACTGACAATAAAAGCATATTCGGTTACCTCACCAATTTCCATGGCATCGATCTCATGGTCGGACATGGGGGAGGGCGTCGTATTTCTTCGTTTTAAATTAGACACTTTACATTCGCCATTATTAAATAGACTCTTAACATCAAGGATTGAAAACCATTTCAGAAAGGTAATTTTGTGAATAGTCACCAGCCGAATATTGGATATATTTCTAATTCAAACGATTAACTTTCAAATTTCAATTTATTAAAATTTAAATATTTTAGCTTTACATTTTCAATCCAAAAGGTTCATCATATGTCTGAATATAATATTTCGTCTGGTCACGAATCAAATCCTATCTAAATTGATTTTAAATCCGAGACATTTAAAGTCTCTAAAGGACACCTCATAACTAGATACCGTGACATTTGCTCCGGCGACAATGGCTCCGCTGCAAATCACACACATCTATTGAATCGCCGTCTTCAACCCTGGGTTCAACACTATACCCTAAAATTATACCCTAAAATTAATCCTAAACCTAACGTAAAGCCCTATTGCAACCCTAACCCTACATCGTACACGAAATAAATCCCGGAGACATTGTCGCCAGAGCGAACGTCATGTCACCCATAATTGAGACTGTGCTTGTTAAAAGCTTTAGCGGTTGTTTTTTTACATGAATAAAAATGTAGGTCGATATTCATTTCTTTTCCATCTTGAGCCAAAGCCATGAAACAGCTGGAAATATAAACCGTAAGAATTCATATCCGAATAATATAACCATCGGAAGATGAAACAAAAAGTGGGTTGCTGCATGGTGGTGTGAAATCGAGAGAATCGACATCCAAGATGATTGCGTCTTCTAAATAATAAAAAAAAACCTCATCCGAAACCACATCCTATATCTAATCATTGAACGCCAACCACAATGGTTTAAACATAAATGTTAAACACAGAGAATGTATAGGAATCAATTATTTGTTAATGGAAATTGGACAATTTCATTTTATCTTCTATTCGCTTAGTTTTGCTCTTGATAAATTGGTACGTTCTTAAATTCCGTCCCAGATTTTCTTACTGAGTATTATATTAATTATTCACTTATTGTACTCTATATTGTGTAAAAGTTTTGCTTTGTAAAAATGTATTTTTGTATTCCGTTGACGGGAAATAAATTATTCTATCTATTTGGTATTCTTAAAGTTATATCATAGGATACACTGTATAAGCGTTATTACTTTATATCATCAATGGTACACTCTAAATTACAGGGATTTAAAATAAGTCCTTATGGACTGTAGTTAGGGACCAATCGAATTCCGGATTTAGTTTGAATCCTTAAGATTCATTTTAAAATCTCGAAAGATTTAAATTTAAAAAATCATTTGAGATTTAAATTTAAGTCTTTAGGATTAAAACTAAATCCAGAAATCGATTGGTCCCTAACTACAGTCCATCTGGACTTATTTTAAATCCCTGTAATTCAGAGTGTACCATTGATGCTTTCAATCAAATGTATGGTAACGTTAGACAATTTTTCTTGTATGATTTGAAAAAAAAATCTATAGTTGATAGTTGTGTCCATGGCAGTAACTTATCATATAAAAGAGTAAAATTAATTCAAAATTCAACATGTCGTCATTTTCATTACATATAGGCCTCTGTTATGTATGTGAGCCATGTTTCCCCATCACGCTGGTGACGTCCTTTAACATGCAGCTGCCCCATTTTTTTATGTAATATAAAATGCCTAAATTTCATTTTTGATGGCTCGTGATGACTTATTTATTATTTACTCTTTAGGGGCGGATGTGAAATTATTTTTGTATTGATATACTGAAGGTACAATAAAAACCATTTTCAATTTTCTGAGAAAATGTCATTTATTTATTTTTACAATACAATATGTAGGAAAGCTGCTCGCTTATGACGCCACAGGTCAAATAATTCGAATTCTAATATTTTTTTTTATTCTTGGATGGATTTTCATTAAGCCCTCCCCAATATTTTTTCTGCTATTTTTACAATAACATTTTTGTCAGGGTGAACTTTCACCTTTAAATTTCACAAATGAAATCAGAATGCCAAAAAAATCAGTATAACTTACATTTTAGCCTTCTTATGAATTGTGAGAACATAATCTTTAGGTGCCGTTTTATTGTGAGTGTTCTAACATTTTTATCGCGAACTATCAATCATCTATAGGAAAATAGTGAAAAGGGAGACAGGTTGATAGAAGACGCGTGATATATCAACAAACAATAAATGAATTAAGAGAGTGAGAATAGAATACAACATTCATGTATTTATATGTTGCAAGTCATATTGAATTTTCGTGACTTTCTCATTCCCCCTTTTTATTTGCTAGATGGCTTACTGAGCTAGCAACATTTTAATCGAACAAAAAAATTGTCGATAGGTCCATAATGTTGATACGGCGTGGGTGTCTTCAGCGATGTCTGTAATCTTAGCAAAGGGTAGAGTTGGATTGTCTATTTCTCTTCAACAATCATTATGACGTCAGATTTTGAATTTTGATCTTTGTAATCAAGCTTTAGAATTAATCCGCATAGAGGAATATTTTTTCTAACAATTTATTAGTATTTATTAGCAGCCACCAAGATATGTATGTATTTTGAAAAACTATTTTCCCCCTTTTGGCAACGTCAGCTTCCGTAAATATAAAGTCATCTGTGTTTTTGGAGCGTTGTAGCCCAATTGATTAGTCTCCGGACTTTGCTAATAGAGCCATGACGTATTCTTCTTTATTTGGCAAGAAATTGATCCACACTGTGCTGCACTGGACCCAGGTAATTATTGTTATATCACTGACATTATTACTATTATCATTATTATCAGTATATTATTATTATTATTATTACAATGCTATTCAGTGGATCCCTCCGTTCGTCTTATGATATATAATTGCATTGATTTAATCATATTCAATTATATTGATTATATTGATTTAACTTGACATGTATGTTAATTTATATTTAAATTACTTTTGAATATGTATTTTTCCCCCAATATTGAATTTTGTTCATGCTATATTGTTTATTTAAATTGAATCAATCTATCTTGTAGTTAATTGTATCATTTTGAAGAATGAAAATAAATTTGAATTTGAATTTGAATTATTATTATCATTATTCTTATCACTAGAATTTGAATGATTATGATTTAAATGTCTTGAATACTTAATAAGCAGATAATAATTACATAAGACCGATAATGATATATTTGTATACATTATAGTCTACTGTAGGGCCGTAATTATACTTTCAACTGTTAAATTTGAAATCAAATTTCAATTAGAAAAGTGTTTCAAGTTCACAATGTAAAACAGAGCCAAACTTTTATCCTACTTTTTTCGCTATGAAAATAAAGAGTGAAAACTAAGAGAGAAAATATGTTTATTTTTTCAAATGAAGTAACATTTAATTTGCAATCTCACTTTTGAATAATAAAACAAAATTATTTTGCCCATGAATATTAAAATACTTGATCAAAATCGAAATAAACATTTTATTTCAAGTTTAATGACTGCTTTTTTTCATACACTATATATCAGATATCTTGCATCAATTGTTTGTTAATGAAAATCAGTGACCTATGTAGGCGTTTACAGTTATCATTCCCCTTTTGTTTGGAATCTATTGGGCTTTTTATTTGAGAATATAAAATCATTTTTTATGGTCAGTGGCGTGTTGATAAAATAAGGGACCATTAATTTTCACAAATTAAGCCGAAATATTGATTTTAGAATGAAACCAAAAGAAGGCCCTAATTTTGCGTCGGTGTAGGTCCTCTTCTCAGTTGGCGTGTGGTGAACGTGGTGTGCATGCTGATGTTTGTATTGATGCATGTCCAGATGTTTCTTGAAAACTGCGATTTGAAAATTCCCTCCATTGATAGCAACGTAATGTGAATTCTGCTATAAAAAAAATGATTACTTTTCATGGGTTTATGAATATACATTTTTAAAATTTATTTGCAGCCACCAAATTTCCTGCTGATTTTATTTTCAAAACCTCAAAGTGTGCTGGCATCATCGACCTCAGGTCTGAGGTCTAAGATTGTTTGATGCTATTTAATATACGGTAGCTTTGAAAAGTAAGTTCCAATTACTTTCCTTTTCCTTTAAAAGTAAGTTCCAATTACTTTCCAGTTCCTTAGTACTAAGGTCCAATGAAGATTTCATGTTTGCTTCCATGGGCAAAATTTTTCTTGAACACCTGCACACACTAATTTCATTGTAGGCTGAAATAGTAGTGTAGTCTAGATAGATTGCTTGCTCATAGTTCCGTAAACGAGAAATAACCCCAGGCTTACATACGGACACACACACACTCACGCATGCGCAAAAGCACACACACCCAAACATGTTAACCAAGGGGAGGGCATTTGGAGGGGGTAACAAAACTTCTTCTCAAGCATTCACTGTAAACAAAATTTTTGAAACGTTTAGCACAGAGTTAGACCATGGTCTAAATTAAACCCGAATTCAGAATACGGGCCTCTGTCTTCAATAGGCGTTGGGACTAAAGTAGGATTAGTTGTCGAAAACAACAATCAATGATTGAATGGGCTCAGTTAAAGGGCTTGAATCTTATATTACTTGTTTTGATCATATAACGATTCATCAGTTTGGTTTAATGCGTTTATTATACCACTGCATCCCAGCTGCGAACACGGCGGACCTCATCTCAGTCACTTCTTGCTGCATTATGATCATCATTATGGTAATTAGTTTGCCATCGAATTGAAAGTATCGTAATAGCCAATCTAAATCAACATAGCAAAAACTGTGGTGTTAACCGGTGTACACAGAGGAACACACCAGTTATTTTACACCGGTGTTAAATTGGTGGTGTTAGTTTTTACACCTATAGGTGTTATTACAACAACTTTTGTTGTTACATTTACACTCTTTGGTGTTACGTGTAATATTTTAACACCTCAGGGTGTTGGTGTCAGTTTTAACACCGCAGTTTTTACAGTGAATGATTCAGTGGAAGGTACTGGATGAAAAGTTGCCAAAGTAGTAACACCCTTTTTTATAACGGGGACCTGGATAACCATGGAATGGGGGGGGGGGTGGGGTACACTTAAATTCTATATTATTTTATCAAGTTTCAAAATGCATCTTCATGATTATACTATGCATATAGGTAGAATACTTATTTTTCTTTTAAATAAAATTTCGAAATGCATCTTCATTGACTCAATTTATCATAGCATGCAGGCAGGTAGAGTATTTATTATTCTATTGAGCCTTGTTAATTATCATTTGTATTCGATATTGTTTTTTCAATCACTTATTATTGCAGAGGACTCACATAAACAAGCATTGTTTATTTCATCGTTAAGAGTAAATTCCATCTCCACGTTCAATCATGTTTCACAGATTAATTGTGGGCTTAAATACAGTTTAAGCCGCATTCTACTCTGCCATGTCTAAGTATTACTCCAAACGACTTTCACTGTTGATTATTGTTAATTATCATGGTGATCACAAGCATTTTATGCCCACATGTGACAAAGGTTCCTTCTTAACTGGAAGTACACTGAAAAAAATAAACCCAGAATCATTCTGTACATAACATGAAATTTCTGCAATTCAAAAGAACAGGTCTGTTTTATTATACATGTATACCTTAAAAAAAGGTTTCTTACAGGAAATTTGTCAGAATTTTTTGTGATTTCCCACAATGCATGTAAGATTACACAAGGCAGATAAAATGACAGCTATATGCTCAACACTCTATTCCAGGACCTCTTGATTTTTGGAGAAATTTTGTATTATTGACGGAAAATAACGAGTAAATAAATGCATCTAAACGGGCTTTGATAACTCCTTGACGTATTCTGGTTTCATGTCCTAATTATTTTGAGTTTTATGCTCCATTCTAAAAGGGGAGAATATCGGGGGGGAAGCTTAAAGGTATTTGCTAACATTGATTTGACTTACAAAGTTAGCATATGCCTTTAACCGTAAACAACCGACATTTAGAATGTCCAATTTGACTAATAGAGTGCAATACTACCGCCAATATTTACATCCATCACGCCTTACTCCAGATGATGAATTACATCGCAAATATGGTCCTCTTTTAGCCATGTGATAGTCAAAAGTGACCACTCAAAACCTCGGGCAATTACTTTAATAGCCAGCGTCAAATTTGTAGAAAACGTAGCGATTGCACGGAAATTGAGTCAAATTGATCACGCTCGTCTCTTCGATATTGTTTTAATTACATTACTAGCGAGATAAGTGATATCACCTTTCACGAACATCTTTAGTCAGTATAAAAAAAATTAAGTAAAATACATGGGAACGAATCTCAATTGGGTCTAGGTTTTGTACCATGCATAATAAGCATTATCGTAATTTGCAATCACTTCGAAGACGCTTTCTACAACGCACCAAATCCATTTTTTGTCGAAAGTTGGTTGACCGATAGTCCGAAGATTCGGACCGGACGAACAATTGCAAGTAATGTCGTTTGTCCCCAGTCCAGGAAGACCCTGGTGTTTAGAATCACTTATCTTGGAGAAGGGTGCTTTGTCAGTGAAGAGCGTTCGAAAAAAACCAATTACATTCGTTATATCAATTGCGTGGTGCTGCAATAATGCCCTATTACGCACACATGTTTGGAAGCCACTAACCACTGAATAATATCAGATATTCACTGGTGAATAAAAAGAACAATATTCACAAATCTGATACGGTAAAAACCTAAGCATTAAGTATTAACTTACTTTTTACTCAAATATTAATTTACTTTTAAACATCATAATGCATGAAATAAAGGAGCATTTGTGGCAAATCTGTTTACGTTTTATTTCATCAAAAACTTTTCCGTTCTTCCCCTTCCTCCGAGCCCGACAAATTATTCAGAATTGACGCGTGAATAGAAAGTCAATCAGAAATCTGATACATCAAATTTGGATCACAATTTAAAGAAAAAAATGCATAAAGTATAGCCATTGCCACACTTCTTCATTTAAAATTAGAGCTTGTCTTGCATGATGAAAGTAAATTGAGTAATATTTTTTTCAGTATGCTACTAAAAGGAAATCAAGGTTGTTTAAGGGGTAAGTTAATAATTCTAACCAAACCACTTTCTTTACAGACACACGAGCACAGTAAGTGTCAATATAAACGATTATATGCAACATGTGGATAATTGTAACCCTTCGTTTAATTACTAATGAGCCTGAAAGGTGCCCTAGATTGGAGATATGTAAAATCATACATCCGGAACAGTAAAAATGCCGCAAAAGAGTAATTACGTGCTTGAAAGCTATTTTTATTTTCGGTGACCTTTATTTTTGCAAGGGCAAAATGTGTTAACACTTTGGAATATTATGAGAACGTGTCATCCGGCTAATTTTTGAAGTTATCAGAAACAATGGAACCTATTTCGCAGCGTTGATTTAATTTGTTGTAGGTCAGTGGTGTAATGAGCCCAACATTCCGAGGGGGCCAGATATGGTGCATGCCCATAAAGTTCTAAAAGACCGAGCGAGCGAAACAAGTGAGTAAAACATTTTGATGATTATGAAAAAATATTCTGTTCTTTAGATAGATTTTGACATAATATATAGACAATAACATTGACGGCGGAAGCCAAAAAATTAGGGGGAGTCCACATGAAATTTTGGGATGGACACAGGTAAAAAACTGGACAAGCCCCCCCCCCAAAAAAAAAAAAGTTTCTCAACCTAAATTTTAGAGGGGGGGACAACACATTTTTCAGGGGGGTCCACGAGAATTCAGGGGGACGCAGGAAACAAAATTGACAAGCACAAAAAAATAAAAAAAATTTAGGGGGGACCGTCCACCCACCTAAAATTTAGCGGGGACACGTCACCCCCCCCCCCCCCCGCTTCCGCCGCCTATGGACAATAATACCATATGCTTAAGGGGGATACACCAGATACATGTATCGCTTGTCGATAATTTAGAGTTCAAGATAAAATTGAATTACACTTCAACACGAGTACAACCATGACAATCAGAAAGTGTTAAACAGTCTCACCAATAAGTCTTTACTTTCAAAGCCATAATCATGGTAATTGACACATAATTTGCAAGCAATTTCAGACCGAATGCATGGGCCTCCGGATATCTATAATTGTCACAGTTGATACGAGCCTTACGTAGCAAACTAAATGAAAAATCGACCAGTTTAAAAGAAAGCGAATAGGAAAAATTGTTTAATGAGTGATAAGGGGACCTATTTCCATTTCAATTACCTATGATCTTTCAATCAACTCTCATTTTCCCTATAGCTTTTCATGATCTGTTTAATGTTTACATATACATGCAATCGCTAGTATCAACCACAAACACTTCTGTTTGACGGTATACTTGGTAATGTTAATATAAAGAAGAAAATAGAAGAAATAGTATTTCCAAGAACTGGAAAAGGTTTGGTCCAAAAGTTGACCGCCCTGTTGCTGAGTTCGAGGTGCCTTGGCCGCACGCCCTAGAGCTCCTATTTTTTTTTTTTTTTATAAACTTAAAAATTATACATATTCAAATCAAGAACTGGGTAGCACTTCATAGAGATGATTTGTCAGATGTTTTATCCGACAGTCTGTTTTGTCTGACAGTTGATACAGTAACCGTCGCAAGTATTTGCCTTTCAGCAAATAAAAACCACGGATAGCTGTCAGCACTCTATTCCATCAACATTTTCCGTCCGTCTGGTTGTCAGATGTGACAACTGTCGGATAATGGCTTGGTCCCACTGCACTTACGGATGCAGAGAGGATGTAAAACGGAAAAGAATCTTGCCATCCGATGGAACACGTTATGTGTCCGTAGTGTACTCGTTGTATACATGTTTCATACGATCTGTATCCATCGAGCATCTGCCCACTGTGATTTCATCGTTCGCCCATTTTGTCCATTAGTCTGGAGCGGATGAAAACGGATGGAGCCACCCCGAAATTTTGCTTGTCCGCTGTATCCGTTAGAAATACCTTTTGTCCCCGTCGGCCAATGGGACCAGGCCTTAAATCTGAACATGTCGGATAAAACGTCCGACAAGTCTGTTCATGAAACGTTCCCCAGATCTGACAGCTAATCAGATGAACTTGTCAGATGACAACATTAATGTTCATTTACATTTTCTCATGTCTATTTAACTGTATTAAAGATCGTTTGAAACAAAACAAAACAAAAAAACATTTAGGAGAACGACATCCCTCGAAAGATATCAGGAAGACGTACACAGTGAAGGGGGAAATGACTCTTACGTTTCCTCGCTTAGATGGCATTTAGCCACTGGCTGCATTGAAATGATAATAAAATCTTCAATTCAATTCAAGTAGCTAGGCAAACACGAAGATGAATTAATCACAATCTGGAGATTTTGCTGATGATGATCATAATCTTACAAGATGAACCTTTTCACGGTACAATCAGGCAAACTGATTAATTGTCATGATAAAATTATGCATTCAAGTGGAACACATCTCGACTTTGAGGACCCTTAACTGATTTTCGTGTACAAAAACAGACTTGGGAACAGGATCTCAAACAAACTGTTTACTTTTCACTCTCGTATTACCTAGCAACGAGCGTTTGAAATACCGCTTTTCCTCATTTTCATAGGATTCCCACCCAGTCATTACGTCCTGACATGCCACAAGAGCACTTGAAATAAAAAAAATGCTTTCAAATGAAATGATGTTTGTCTAAGAAGTAAACGAAAACATAAAATTCATTGATCAGGAACCGTACCACGTGCTAATTTCTCACAGGTATTTACCTACGCGTAGAAATTGGTATATGCTTTAAGAAAAACGCCCTGCATTGTAATAGAAACCTCAGAGAGAAAATGCCATACACCGAAAATTAATAAGAAATTCAAGGGACGGGACTTTGAACAAGTTGTAAATAATTTGACAAAAGGGGAATTCTGCAAGTGATCGGCTAATCATAATGACCAATTAAAGGCAACGGGGAGTTTGAGAGGAATAAGACGGCAATTGAAGGACTATTCTGAAAGTATAGCTATAAGATTCTCGCGGATGCCATATAATTCTTTTATATGTATCTTTCAAAATTACCGAAAGAATTCCTCCCCTGCAATATAAACTCACCGTGTATGGTGCAGGACATTAAAATATGGTGAGATATTAGTCTTTGGTGTAGAAGATATTGGAGCAACTTCTGTTTCAGTAGATTTCGTGTATAGTCATGATAAACAGTGATGTAGACTGCATGGCCATGATGGCAGGGTGACCAGATTTCACAAATTGAAATACGGGACAATCGACAAAAAGGATCAACAAAGATACACAGTATTAGACTTGTGAAAATTATAAGAATTGAAAGGGAGGGTAAACGAAAGAATGAATGAGAAAAAGAAAAGACAAAAGAAAAGAGACGAATTGAAAAGAAAGAAAAAACGAACTGGAGGGGAAAATGAAGAGAAAAAATTAAAGAAAGTTAGAATAAACATGATAAAAGAAGGATGGAAGAAAGAATATAAGAGAGAGAAAAGGTTTCCGTCATTCTTTGAAATGAATATAGAAAGAAAGAAAGAAAGAAAAAGATGAATAAATGTGTGAAAGACAAAATATAGGAGAGAATTTTAAAAAAGAAAATAAGAAAAAAGGGGTGGAAAGAAAGAATGAAGGAAAGAAAAGTTTCCTTCATTATTTGGACGAAAGAAACAAAGAAAGAAGAAAACAGGAAGGAAGGAAGGAAGGAAGGAAAGAAGGAAGGAAGGGAAAGAAATGATAAGATAAAAAGAATTAGACGGAAATATAAAATAAATAATGAAAGAAAGGAGGAAAGAGAGGGAGGAAAGAATGAAGGGAAGAGAGAATGAAAGAAAGAAAAAAATAATGGAAGGAGAAAAAGAACGAAAAAAAGAGAAAGGGAGAAAGAAGCAAAGAAAAGTTCAAGGAAATAAAGATGAATTCAGGAAGTAAAACATGAAAATTTAATAAAGCTTTAAGGAAAGTAACGGAAAGAAGGAAAAAAAGACAAATGAACAGAGAGAGAGAAAGGTTTAGGGAAAAAATCGGAAATAAAGATAGGTGGAACAAAAAGAGCAAGCAGGAAGGAAATAAAGATGAACAAGGAATAATACAAAAGAAAGAAACGGGGAAAAGTTCAAACTTCAAGCAAACAAAAATCCTGTCATCTAGCAAAAATCATAATGATATTTGGTGCTTTTTAATACATTTTTAGAATTTAGAAAAACTAAAATGTTTTAGATAATACAATTTCAAAGTTAAACATTGTCAAACTTAAAAAAAATAGATGATAAATAGCGGCATCATACACAACAAGACTCCAAACGAAAGCTGAAACAACAAGGTCTAGTTATGAAAACTCAATAATTTGTTCCACCGATTACATCTCCAAATTAGTTTCGTTGTTATCTCTGCTTCGTCATCTGTTGGTTATTTTGATGAAAAGTCATCACTTTTAAATGTATTAACTACATTTTGTTCAATATTCTTAAATACGGGAAAAATAAGCGTCCCGGGAAGTGAGGGTTTGTCGGGACGCCTGGTCAACATGGTCAAAGGAGCAAAATACGGGACAATCCCGGGAAATACGGGACGTCTGGTCACCCTGCTGCATGGGGACAAGCCCCCCCCCCCCCCTTATAACTGAATGACCACCTAAACCTAATTCTTTACAACAAAAGTTATCATTTCTGCATCTACTTCTCTGAAGAGACAGACATTTACAGTACGAAGACTGAAACCTAAAGAAGTGTATTCCATTACTGTAAATCACTTAATCCTTGGTTTGAAAAAAAAAATACGTTAGTATTGCCACGCCAAGTGATGAACAAGATCACTTGCCTGAGATTCCCAAGTGATGGTGTCTTCAAAACACATCCCTTGCAGGAATATCGGCCTATGAATAACGCAGATGTGAGCTAATGATGGCGATTATTTCTGACATTTCGAGTCCATTCCTCTCACCTCGAGCGCAAAGTCAGCGGGGAGTATTAATTCAATTTCGACGAACGTTCCCGGGGCAAAATAGGAAATGTCGTTCGATTCGATTATAAATCGACTGCTTTCACGGACATTAAACAAAGACAAAATGACCAATAACTTCAGGCGGAGGATTCAGGGGAGAGTAACGTGATACTCCACGTCGTCACACTCTTTTCCCTCCTATATCGACAAATACCCCCCCTTAAAAAGAAGAGAAAATCTCTTTGGAGACAGCAGAATAAGGACCTATTGCTATTATCACAATTTCATCAATTTCTGCTATTCCATGGAGGAATATGAATAATGATTCAAATAACAAATAAAAACAAAACAGATCTATCCCGGAGACGGATCGAATTACTAATTACTTTTGGGCGCATTGTTCGATTTAAATGAAGGCGTCTTCCTATCTCATAGCTAGAGGGTTCCACATGGTACACAAACCACCGTACTTCATCAGTTTCTTTTTCTTTTCTTTTTAACCATGGACCTACTACTCTTTCTAGTAGGTCCATGTTTTAACAAACGAAGAGTTACATCCGGACTCTGCGTGGTCATGATAATATTTCGTCTAAAAGCCTGGTCGATTTGGCTGCAAGCAGTTATTTTGTTAGAGAGATCCGATATTCAACCTTGAAGGTGAATTTTTTGCATTTTAATCATTACGAAATTCGTTCGAGATAGTTTCATAGATATTTTCAAAAAAATCAGAATCTATCCTATATTTAAATTTGTGGGTTTCTTATGAAACCTGAGGTGGTATATATGATAATAATATAGAATATTTCAAAAGCGCCAAATCCACATTGATTATGTGCTCAAGGCACTGAAATATATTTGGTATATTATTATTACCCCGGCTGTAGCTGAGCGGCCATATAGGCGCTATAGCATTCAAGGAATAAATCCTAACGGGTACCCATTCACCTCACCTGGGTCGACTGCAGCACAATGTGGATAAATTTTTTGCCGAAGGAAAATACGCCATCGCTGGGATTCGAACCCAAGACCCTCTGTTTAAAAGTCAGAAGACTAATCCACTGGGCCACAACGCTCCACATATATCTCTCATATATACCACAAGGAAGTGGATGGTTGTCAACTATGATTAAGCAGTGTAAAAAGAAATGAAAAAGGAAAAAAAGGTGACGAAAAACGAACTAAGAAGAAGAAGAAGAAGCAAAAAGCGTCAATGAGAGCCGAGCCGCACATACCCTATCATTTAAAAAGATAGGAAAAGGAATGAAGTCATATTCACGTTGTTTTTTTTCTCTTAAGATACCCTGTTACCATCCTTACACACTATTTTAGACTTATGTAATTAAAAGTCTCCACCATATAGGCCTACATGTATCTATATGAATGTTATCATCATGATCATGATCACGAATACATTCATCATGACTTGCGATTGAGTATTGCGCAACTGTGCACCCGCTCTTATTTAAACGCCTATATACGTACGATTCTTTTGTCCATCAAGAAAATTATTTAGATGAATCGAATCGATAAATTGAATTAATTTTAATATTTAGTTTTCATTGAGTATGTTGAAAAGCATTGGGACTATCAAAATTAGTGTTTATTACATGTACCACATCTCACACAGAAACACAACAATGCACACATTACCATATTCGTCGTCATCAGTAACAGTTCACTCGTGATGCATATTACATAATGATTTAAGGTTTGTACTTCCAAACGCCTCTAACATGTCCTAGTTAGCGGTTACGACCCTCGTCTTTCAGTCAGGGGGACGTGGGCTGGAATCCCAGCCATGGTGTGTCTCCTTCAGCAAGAAATCAACCCACATTTTGCAGCACTCAACCCAGGTGAAGCGAATGGGAAGCCGGCCGCAGTAAGTCCTTGGATGCACCAAGCGCCTTTAGCAACAGGAGCTATATCCGGTTTTATATATAATGCGCCATTAAATAGGTAACTAAATAATCCTATATATCATCAAATGAAATTGCGATTTTATTATCCATGATATTGATTCAAGAGCCTTTTATCTCGATCATGACTTTATATTGCGAAAATCACTCCAAAAACAACAAGGCAAGAAGACTTGCAAAAGTTAAAGAAGAACTTGAAGAAAAAAAAGTGCCCAAGAAGATGCAGGGATGAAGACATCAATCATCATGTCCCAAATATTATCATAGAAAATATCTTGCCCACATTTTGCCCTCTCCACTTCCGCACTATACTCTCAGCCGAATGGCATTAGTAAATATGGAGATCTGAGATAAGAGCCCTCGGTCATGGATCATAAACCATGAGAAAGATCAAGGAGCTTCTTGGAAAGATGGATGGACGTGAGATTATCATTCATCACCAGAATGGAAAATAAAAATGGAAGATGGATGATGAAACAGACTGGAAAAACGTATGGCCTATACGAATAGGGAGAATAGGACTAAAAGGACTCCCCCCCCTCCACACACACACACACACACCCTTAAAGGTCAAGTCCACCTCAGAAAAACGTTGATTTGAATCAATAGAGAAAAATCAGACAAGCACACTACTGAAAATTTCATCAAAATCGGATGTAAAGTAAGAAAGTTATGACATTTCAAAGTTTGGCTTATTTTTAACAAAATAGTTATATGAACGAGCCAATTACATCCAAATGAGAGTGTCGATGATGTCACTCACTCACTATTTATTTTGTTGTTATTGTTTGAATTACACAATATTTCAATTTTTACGAATTTGACGATTAGGACGTCCTTGCCTGAAGTACAAAATGTTAAAATAACGGAATTCCACGTGTTCAGGGAGGAATGAAACTTCATTTCACATGACAATGACGATAAAATAAAAATATTTCATGTAATAAAATACAAACGAAATAGTGAGTGAGTGATGTCATCAGTTCCTCATTTGCATACCGACCGATATGTGCATATAACTGTTTTGTGAAATAAAGCGAAAATTTAAAATGCCATAACTTTTTTATTTTACATCCGATTTTGATGAAATTTTCAGTGTTATACTTGTTGAATTTTTCTCTTTTTATTTAAATCAAGTTTTGTTGGGGTAGACTTGTCCTTTAAACAATAATATTGAGACGCAGTGCATCTAGAGTTTATGCATGAATCAAGCGAAAATGGGCCGTAGAAAATCTAAAACCAAAGTTAAAACCACCATTTCAAGACTGTTCGTAAGTACTTGAGTTAAAAATTTTTTTTTTTTAAAGGAAGGGAAACAAAAAAGAAATGAAAAGGAAAAAAAGAGAAGAGAAAAAGAATTTTTTAAAAAGAGAAAAAAAGAAGAAATATAACTAGAAAAGCAAAGAAAACAGAAGAAAAAAAGAAAAGAAAAAAAAAGAAAAAAAAAAAAAGAAAGAAAAAAAAGAAAAAAAAAGAGAAATAAAAATAACATGAAAAAGAAAAAAAAATACAAAGAAAATAACAGAAAAGAAAAGGGAAAAAAAGAATTAGAGAGAGAAGGAAAAAAGGAATGGAAAAAAATATATAAGCTACTGAAAATGAACAAAAGCTGTGGCAAAAATAGTCAATCCTGACTGGTTGCCAACCAAGGAAAGAAGAAGAAGAAAGTGTGTGTGAGTGGGTATTGGGTGCAATACCGCGTGTGTGTGAATATGGAAAGATATTTTTACAATATTTTATTCGTGATGTTTTATAAAAATCTATTTAAGAAATAACGCCTCATATTCGATCAATGAAGCGGCTGTTTGACAATTCAAAGAATATTGACAAAAGGCATCTTCGTCCAAATTTCGTTGATATGACGTGAATTTTGCACATTCTTGTTCATAATTGTCACCTTAAATATACACGGAGATTCTTTAAATAATTACATTTCTTGTCGTTCTTTTTTTACATGACACAATTTAATGTTAAGAAATAGCCAACAATTCACTGTAAAGTTTACAAAGCTAAGGATTCACCACGAATCACACTTTTACGCCTGTCTTAATTCGATTATAGATTTACTTTTATGGTCACAATGTATGCCCGCCTTCCTCGCTCACTGATTCCAACTGCATGGCGTGCGTTTCATGCTGATTCATTTCTTAAAGTTTGAATAAAATGTTGACGTGTTTTTCTCTTTTTCAGAGTGGTTGATCGTCATGATCTGTCTATTTGGACAGGCCCCCAAACGTTCTAATGAAGCATGATATCAAACAGAAGTGTGTTAACTTTCTTCTATTATAGATTTGGGGGACTGAACAAGATTATTTATATATATTCAGAGAATTAGACTGAATATTCTACGTGATTAAGGTTTATTTATCGGGTTCCCATGTTTGTCTTCGTTGGTAACAGTGGTGTGATTGAGGTTCGTTTCATGACAGGTTACATGATTTATGACCATGTCTTTTCATTTAGATTTTTTTACACTTTCTATGTAACTCTCACCCTTTTCCTGTAATTCTTAGTTCTTAATCTCGTTCCTTCCCCTCTTTTTCTTGTTATTATTCTATTTTTGATCGTTTCATTGTTCTTGTTCTTCCCCTCTTCTTGCCCGTTCTTCTTCTCCTTTTTTCTTCTTCTCTTTCTTCTTCTTCCTTTTCTTCTTCTTCTTCCTTTCCTTCTACTTTTCTCTATGTGTAAGTTGTGCAAAGCAAACTATTGAGCGCACCCGTGATAATGTCCTGTATAACTTAACTTTTTCTATTGCTGGTGTCCTTACAATCTATCTCAGTTTCTAGTTAACAAAATCATGCAAAAAGGTCAACTGACAGTTAATAAGAATTAAGCTTTCCAAACAAAAAGAAATGAACAAAAAAAACATGACTGGACGCACTTCACATCGTCGTCTGGTCGTAGTGTCCCTGACGTGACGTCACGTCGAAATCTTGCATTGGTTGGTTTTAGACTTATTTTTACAAATCGTCGCCCCAATGGTATTGTGCTAGGCCTTCTTGATTTTAGTAGACAAAGGGTTCATCTCTCCAAGCTGAGAATATTGCCACCATTTTAATTCAACTGTTCTACAGTGCAATGAAATAAATCCCATACCAATATGTTGCATTTCTAAGTTTACGCTCTTTAAACATGAATGTTAAAAGTAAGTATGCAACTTTGATCAGGTACAATTAAGTGAGTATTAGTGATTTATTATCACAAAAAGTCATGTACATCGGGTTCACACTTTTTGCCAAAAGGTATTACATGCATTAATAAAGTAATTCCACAAACCATTTATTTTACTGTAAATGTGAAAATACATATATTTCATTCTCCACAACATGAATATGACATATTTTTTGAAGGGTTTTACTGAGTTGATCTTCAGTAAGAATTTATCCAGAGTAAGCAAGTGAAAACTGGAAATCTACTTGTATGATGTCCGTCAAATCGAACAGCCTATTTTCTCGCATCACATTTGAATTTCAAGACATCATTTAGGACAATGTTATTGAAACTCATCATTCTTAGGAACTACTGACTAGCATTACAGCTCGACTTATTTTCTTTCCTAGCACAATGGGACAGATGCAGCATGTGTTACCGCAGCTTGGAGCGCTATGCTGAACTCGCCTGCGACCCTTCAGAAAATAACCAACTTCGCTTTGCATGCTCGGAAACCTGAATTTGAAATAGAGTCCGGATATTAAAGTGCGAAAACGGTTATGTTACCAGCCGGCTTTGGTCATCACGATTCTACAGATTTCATTCTAATTCCCTATAAAGAGAGAATGTGTCGTGTAATTCAATCACGGTTTCGAGGTTTATTACCACATTCTCGTCCAAAATACACAATGTGGTTTAATTAGATTTTATGCACTCGCTACACTGAGTAAAAATTAACCCAATATAGGGTAGAAAGGAAACGTGCATGAATTTTTAAACCCCATTTTGGGCTATTTCAACGCAACATTGCGTAAAATTTACAAAATATCTGGTTTAACTTCCGTTTTTTTTATTCATGACATGAAAACCTTTAATCTTTGTTGGCATTTTTGGGCGATGTTAACAGAAATCTGCAAGAATATTGATATTTTGCTTGTCTCTGCATCCTAGCCATTGCTCATGTTACTCATGTCGACAGAGTAAAGATTTATCAAACAAAGATAACCCTCTCCCAAGAGGTCAAGTTATTATCTACGATTCATCATCATTGGAATAAGAATATCGTGTATATCATTAAATATAAGCTATCATCAGAGTCCCGTTTCATAACAAATTTAATACTAGCCAATCAGGATTTCGGTAGCTTTTAACTGTTAATGAAAATTGTTATTGTAGCAATTTGTTATTATGAAACGGACCCAAGAATTAAAATTTGAAATTAATGTTAATGCATTTTTAAATAAATCGAGTCCAGGGTCATACTGGCAATATGGCTTGTTACTTTTAAGTAAAAACGACATATATTTAGGGCTATACATATACGTCTCAATTTTAAAATTATAATCGTACAAACGTTACAATTAATTAACTGGAAAATCATCTTCAAATCTAAAAAAAATGAATCAAAAAGATACTAAAATAAACTTTTTTAAACTTGCAAATCCCATTACAATCTGTAAGTTACCACCTTTGATTATAATAATGTTTTTTTCCTTCTAAATTGGTACCCCATTTTATTTCAGATGCATATTATTGATTTATTGACTTTTGTGTTATATCTCAGGCATATATACGGCGGCCGTACGGCAAGTGGAAATACACTTTTTGTACCAGCTACATTTAGGTGGATTGAATAAAAATTAATGAAACGCCTGTTCACGACTAGCCGTACGGCCGCCGTATAGGAAATGTGACCGAGGTATACGATTTATACGCTTTATACAGCTGCCGAAAATTGTACCTTAATCCCTTAAAGAGCCCCTCGTAAATCGCTTTCAAATACTGTCAAACTGTTAACCCAGATTAGCTTGTTCAGCTTTCGGGTATTGGCGTATTATTTTTCGCTGCTTGGAATATGATCGCATATAGAAATTGGAGTAATGCAATTAAACTAAGCCTCTTCTTAAAGCGAAATGCATATGCACGTATAAGTGCCTTGAGATTTACATTAGATTTGTGAATTGGAGCAAGTCAATGGGAATAATTGCGTGCTAAATAGTATGGATATCCTCTTGTTGACTACTACCGATGAGAAGTGATCTAGATTGAAAAGTAAGCGTTCTTTATGGAACCAAGAGATGTGCAATTAGAGAATATTATTAAAACCTATTTCCACAATTCCTAATTAAGCTAATGGGGCTAACTTAGCCCCAAGCGCTATACAGGAGCTGTTGTTATCAATATCTTTAGTAACTAGTTTGTCTTCATTCAATTTTCTTTCTTTCCCAACTCTCCTTTTTTCTCCTTTTTCATTGTCCCTCTCTTTAACAATCATGGGGCTGTATGCCAAAAGTGACACTATACTGGGTCTTGTGAACGATTATTATTCTGCTGACGAGCTGGTGCTGGGTCTGAAGAAAAGAACACCGCCCCCCCAACAAAAAGAAAAAAAATAATAATAATAAATAAATAAATAAATAGAATAAAATAAATAAATAAATAAAATAAAATAAGTAAATAAATAGTAAAAATAAAAAAACGGATTCATACTCTAAAAGGAAGGTCATGTGGAAAAGGAAAGTTTTGAAAATCCACCTCCAAATAAAAGTTAAAAATAATGCGCCGTTTTATTGGCTTTTATTGTGTACGAGCCACAAAGCACAACAAAAACAACAACTTTTATCTTACATAGTATATCTAGCTGTCATCATGGAGCCCTATCAACTTTATTGCTTGGAATGAAAGACATGATAGAATAGCAACTGTTTTAGCAATAAGTCCCACCGAAAATAAGCTACGCTAATTTCGAATAATTAAAAAGAAGCCTTCCGACTTTAATTCTTACAATTTGAAACCGTATTTCTTATCAATAAACGGGCTTTCAACACTCGCTTAATTTGCAGGCTTTCATCAATACCTTGTATTATCGTTTGGTAAACCTTACTCTTGAAAGGCGAACATATTGACCGCCGTTGACCACCTTTAATGATCATTTCGTCTACCACTTTAACACGAAAAACATGTAAGTGAAATGAATATATACTACATATTCTACAAAGAGAGGGAGGAGAGGGGAGGGGCGAGGTAAGATAATGCAAACAAATTGTGGCAACTCTCTTGTAAATAAAATACAGTGAAACAAATGAGAATAATAGATACGTAATGTCACCAAAGGTCCTCCAGAGCTGTCATCCATTCTGATTCAGAGGTTGGAAAAAAATGCTTCTGTCGGGAATCGAACCCGCGTTCCTGGGTCTGAACGCCAATGCCTTAACCACTAGAGACCATGGAGTCGAGACCGATTTCAATTAACCGGCAGGCAAATTTCCCGCATACATGCGTAATTCCGAAGCTTCGTTATTCCGAAGGTTCGTAGTTCCAAAGGTTCGTACATGTAAGTCCGAAAACGAAATGGGGTTCGTAATTCCGAAGGTTCGTTAGTCCGAAAACAAAGTGAGATTCGTAATTCCGAAGGTTCGTTATTCCAAAAAGGAAATGAGGTTCGTTAGTCCGAAAACGTAATGATTAACGAACTTTATTTCGTTTTCGGATTATCGAACCTTCGGAACAACGAATCTTATTTCGTTTTCGGACTTACGAACCTTTGGAACATCGAGCCTTATTTCGTTTTCGGATTATCGAACCTTCGGAATAACGAATCTTCGGAATACGCCACAAATGTTCGGATAAATGAACCCTCTTAGACTGTGGGATGGTCGCTAAAATTGTGACTTTCCGTGGGGCGGCAAATACAACCACGGTTCTTGGACATGATAATATGTAAAATATTATGAGTGAATACATGCACAATGTTGCCATCGGTAAATTTTGCTCCTGACCTCAAAATTAAAATAATAATATGCAAAATCGTACCATTGATTCGACTGGAAATTCCGCCATTCACCCCGTGTGTTAAGGACTTCCGTGAACGCGCGCAAGCGTGCACAATGCATGTAACCTCGTTCGCGTTTTATTTTTTTTTATTCGCTGTACACTGTACATGATATACGTTATAATACAGAATGTACGATGGCGGATAAGATGTCGTCGTCTTCGTCGTGATTTAATAGCGAAAATGACGATTTATCACTAGCAAATATATGCTACATGCACGTCTTACCCAAGGAAAGAGGGCCAGTAAATTCCTTTCAAGTAAAGAGCTAGAACAAATTTAAGCCTTTGCTGCATTCGTTGATGTAGACTACCTGGGACTTCAGAATAAAAATAGCTAGGGCCTATTCGTGCAGCAGAGAAGTTTGCGATTGACTTGCATGCAGCCCGGCCCCGGGAGACCAGCCCGACGTCCGACCAGCACGACGTCCGACCAGCATTTCAGCAAGATTCGAATGGATCAAAATAAATATAGATGTTCGATGTAGGCTTACCGCGTTTACATCTTGCCCAGAGCCAGGTCAAACATCGTTCGTATATCACCAGCATTGAGCAATCAAGCGATCGAAGGTAATTGTTTTCACTTTGTGCTCTTGCATTTCACTCTCTGCAAAAGTGAAGCGGTGCAAACTTTGATGATTTTTGTATAGGTCTACATCTAGATTTCTTAATTGACATGATTGAGTCGATGAATAATGTGACTCATGAGTCATGACTTACTTCGTCTTCTATTTATAGGCTTGTAAATGTGGCGGTGAATTAAGTCATGACATGATTCACATTATGTATCGATTCAATTAAGAAATCTAGACCTATACAAAAATCATCAAAGCTTGTACTGCTTCACTTTTGCAGAGAATGAAATGCAAAAGCACAAAGTGAAACAATTTTGGCATGGACAAAGATCGCTATAACAAGGATCACCATCTCAAAATCATCCTCTGTATCTTTTTCACCTTCGATAGCTTGATTGCTGGAATGCTGGTGATACGAACGATGTTTGACCTGGCTCTGAGCAAGATGTAACGCGTTACATCTATAACGTTAGTTTGATCCATTCGGATCTTGCTGCAATGCTGGTCGGGCTGGGCAGGAGCGTAACGGGTCGGTGGCCATGCAGGACCGGGGCAAGAGCAAAAAAATCTCCGGTCTTATCAGGGGCAGATCTATGATTTTCCAAAAGGGGGCTAATTTTCCAGAGGAAAGTTTCGACCAGCCCCCCCCAAAAAAAAAAAAAGTTTTTCAACCAATTGACAAGCAAAAAAAAATAAAAATAAAGGTTTTCACCCACAAATGAAGTATATTTCGTACACGAAAAAAGGGTCTTCAATTTCAAAAGAGGGGGCACACCTTTGTTTTAATGGCATATTTACATTACAAATTTTAGTATTTTGCTTCTCAAAAGGGGGGGGGGGCAGGCAATGGCGTCATGAGGCAACATTTTGAGGGGCGATATGGTGTATCGGGTAAAAAAAAACAATGCGAGTGAGCAAAAAATTATACATTTTTATTACAAAAATCCAATTTCAGATTTTTGACATAATATTAAAGAAGATAACATATTTTTCACCCTTCTTTCTTTCCTTTTCCTTTTTTTTTCTTGGTCTGTACGCCACGGTAAACAAGATTTTGTTTATGATTTTGCATGCTTATTTAAAAAAAAATAAAATCACCTTTTCATGACAATCTATCTGTTTTTCTTTCTTTCCTTTTCCAGTTCCTCTTTTCCCCTTTCCCTTTCATTCTCCCCCTTTTCTTTTTTCCCCTTTCATTCTCCCCCTTTTCTTTTTTCCCCTTTAAGTTCCCGGTGAAGTTCGCCAGGGGGGATAGCTTGCCCCCCCCCCTGCACTGTTAAGCCACTGCTCCCTGGGATGGGCCGGGTTGCATGCAAGTCAATCGCAAACTTCTCTGCTGCACGAATAGGCCCTAGCTATTTTTATTCTGAAGTCCCAGGTAGTCTACATCAACAAATGCAGCAAAGGCTTAAATTTGTTCTAGCTCTTTACTTGAAAGGAATTTACTGGCCCTCTTTCCTTGGGTAAGACGTGCATGTAGCATATATTTGCGAGTGATAAATCGTCATTTTCGCTGTCAAAACACGACGAAGACGACGACATCTTATCCGCCATCGTATATTCTGTATATAACGTATATCATGTACAGCGAATAAAAAAAAAAAAACGCGAACGAGGTTACATGCATTGTGCACGCTTGCGCGCGTTCACGGAAGTCCTTAACACACGGGGCGAATGGCGGAATTTCCAGTCGAGTCAATGGTACGATTTTGCATATTATTATTTTAATTTTGAGGTCAGGAGCAGAATTTACTGATGGCAACATTGTGCATGTATTCACTCATAATATTTTACATATTATCATGTCCATGAACCGTGGTTGTATTTGCCGCCCCACGGAAATGAAAAACTAGAGACATTTTCCTTGTCCATCCCACAGTCTATGTTACGTTTTCGGATTAACGAACATCGAGGTATAGGCAATTTACGTGTTCCGGAATTACGAACCTTCGGAATTAGGAAGTGTAACTCAAATTTCCAACCCTTTTATTGATTCTTTGTCTTATTTTGTGCAAATGAGTTAATGAATATTGGGTCCGCCTGCCGAAGTTGGATGTATACATTACTCCAATTCTTCTTATTACTAATTACCCAACATCTACTATAAACTATTTCTCAATCAATTGAATAATACTCTGCAACCAGTCATCCTTTCTTGTTCTGTTAAGTCATATTCAGAAGTTTCCGGTTTCCTATATTTTCCCCTTTGTCTTAACTTTCAGTGACATTTTCTTGAAATTAAATTTTTATAAATTCTTTGTATTTTAATGTTTATTACATCAATCGGTTTTAGTAATACTGTATTTCATGTTTATGCCATTTTGATTGATGTTTTATTTGTAGATATTGTACGTATTAATTTTTATCTCATGGCCCTCAAGGACTGCAGGTAACTGTTTAAATGATGAGGCCACCCTGACTGAATAATATATACATATGTGTGTGTGTGTGTGAGGGTGTGTTTGTGTGTTATATATCTACTTTGTATATATTATAATTAAAACCAAATGGGAAGTATTCTTTGGTCATGATGGTTGAAACCCGAAAGCAACAATTTGTTCTGAAACGGCGCAAATGCAAATCAAATAAAATTATAAGAAAAGAGGCATTGTAAGCGGTCATCAACAGAAAGGTCTTAATTAATACGTCACAACTCGACAATTAAACGAGCAACACAACCTCATCAGGGATATTCATGAGCAAATCGAACAGTTTTTTTCTAATTTATTGATTGGTTTTCTCAAACAATCTTCTTGTCGCAGAATCATAATGCTGAAACTATAGGGCTATCACTTTCAACTCAATTTGTACTGTCTAAACTCTAAACAAAGAGTGAGAGAGTGAGTGAAAGCGAGGAAGGGAGAGAACATAGACATGATATAAGTGAAATGTGCAATTCAACTTCCATGCAGGCGAACCATGCAACCATTTTGATGACTGACTGAATAATAACATTGATGTAATGGGATTTATTAATATAGCGTGTTCAGGGTCAGTGAGGCAAAACAGAAAATAGTAAATATATAACTAAAACGCTTCATCTTTTTTATTACAATAATCAATCCCACACTGACAGTTGCATATTCGAAAGTATAATTATTGTAATAAAAATACGCCGATTTTCTTACTTTTATCCAGAGGCAATTTTTTATGGGTGGCCATTTCGAAAGGCGAAATTGTTATTCAAATCTCACCATGTCAACACCTACTTTCATTTCAAATAAAGGTGTTGCATTCCAGGAGGATTCTAACAAAAATGTTATCCTGAAATTTGTTACTTGTTTGGTAATTGTTTTGTAACAAAAAGGGGATACAATACAATTCGTTTATATATCGTATATGATAAAAAATAAATCCTCATGAAAACGAGAGCTCACCCACCGAAACACGATTTCATTTCGTAAATAATCCGCAACCGTATAGAGTATTCATATCATGGTAATAGAGCGTTATAAATTCAAGTAAAACCCAACGCTTAACAATGCTTAAGGGGGTTTACCAAAACTTAAGAGAAACTTAGGAAAGGAGCCTGTTTCTTTCTCTCTCTCTCGATCGCTCCCTCCCCCCCACTCCTTTTTTTCTCTCTTACTCTTCCTCTCCTTTCTATTTTTCTCTCCCTTTTTCATGTGCATTTTCTATCTTTCTCTCTCGCTGCTTGACCATTTTTTTTTTGGGGGGGATCACATTTAAGGTGGAATAAGGATTCGCGAGTGATTGCCCCCCAACGTTCCTTCCCCTCATGTTGCAGGCACACAAACGATAGCACCTCCTAACCGATCGATGACAAGTCATTGGTGAGAACGTATTAGCTTTGATCGATCTGGAGTCGATTCCTTTGGCGTGACTATGGCTCCACTCTAGTAGAACATCTCAATTTCACTACAGGTACGGTCGTCCAGGGCCCCGTAACACAAAACGTTGCATTGACTAGGACATATTAAAGAACGCTTCTGATTGGTCCCTGGACCTGATTTTTAACGAATTGCGCATATTACATTGATCTTGATTGGTGAGTCCAAATAGCGATTGATCGCCAACCTTTGACCCCGGTCATCTTTCGGAGCCGTACTTTTCATCAGCATGGCACGGTTACTCAGCTGTGGCCGTGCTCAAGATATCAAATCATCTTACTTCGATTTATAACACCAAGATGAGTATGGGATGGAAATAGAATATCATCCTCGGAATGAGTGAGAAAGAAGACCACTTCATCGCGTTTGCAATCCGAGTTTTTGTCTTTCAACTCAGCAAGGCTGTTTGGGGATACGAAATGTCCAGAGGCTGTTATCAAACCCTCTGAATGAGCACTGGTATCAAAGGCAGATAAGTACTCTAAGCCATTTGGTCTCTCATATTCCTCTGCCATTACTTGCGTCGCCTTTTAATCACTTTTTGTTAAAAGGATTAAAGTCTTGAGGCATTACCTATCTTGATTCAACATATTTTCGGGTAAATAGTATTTACCTGCGGCCCGTATCTCAAAATGTTTCAACTGTTTTAACTTTGTCATCATCGCAAGTACCATGGAAACCTTCATTGTAATTTGCTGCTGAGCCCTTTTATCATGGTAGTTTCCACAATGACAAAAGTAAAAAACGGTTATAAATCCTTTATGAACCGGGCTTCGGAATATCCAACAGAATCTATAAAAAAATTCAGCCTGGCCAGTGGTTAAACTAGGTTTTGATACTGAGATAATGAATATAACTTAACTGCCTTTCTGGAGCTGATCAACAGGTCTCTAACAATTATTAGCATGCTATTTATTAGTCGAGACATCACGCACGTTGTAACACTTTGCAGTATGTAACAGTAACCTATCATAAAGCTACTGTTCTTTTCTAAGAACCCCTGTCCTCCCCCTCCAACTCCCCCCCCAAAAAAAAAAGAGAGAGAGAGAGGGAAATAGAAATCATTCTTAAATCTGATTCATCATTAATCTAGAAAATAATCGACCGCCTTATTTCAAAATATTGGTGGTAAAGAAAAAGAAACGGGACGATGAAAAGGGATAATTCGATCTCACAATAAATGAATACCATGAAAATGAGATAAAGAGAAAGAGAAAGTTAAGTTACTAATACCTCAGATAACTAATACCATTGTCCCAAAAGGGAAAATAAGTATATAAATTTCAATTCAATTTAAAGATTTCAATTTCGATAAAGTATTGGTAAGCCATTCATCTCATCATACCCATTAAAACCCACATTTTAAGTGAATCATCCATGGACGCACATTTCCTTCCCATGCCTGTGAACAACGTTTGTTTGTTTGTAACAAAACTCTGTATTTTTCATAGAATTTGGATTATTATTCGTCCTACTAAATCATCCAAATTCTCGAAGGATAGCATAACTTTGGGCGCTTTTTCCATTACCAGTAACATTCTATTGTGGCATCGAGGGCAAGGAAGAAGATATGGGACGGGGAATAGTAATGTTGGACTTCCAGTTATAAATGTATTTGGAGCAGAGTAATTCATTGCTATACCCCCATTTCCCCTCCCGTCGAATCGAGTTAGCCTGCAGATGCAGTATCAACAATGCTCCATCATTGGATAAGTTTTTACTCTCGTGGGAGCTTTTTCGTACGAAATGAATTCTACCTGTAGCATCGGAGTCCACGTCACTCATAATTACACGAACTGTCAGAACCTCTACCTCTTAGACAGATTGTCAAAGAATCTTCTTTTCACTACCCTGGTTACACTTCGAAATTCCGAAAGTTCTTTATTCCGAAGGTTCTTAATTCCGAAACACGTAAATTGCCAATACCTCGTTGTTCGTTAATCCGAAAACGTAAAAGGGTTCGTTAATCCGAACATTTGTGGCGTTATTCCGAAGATTCGATAATCCGAAAACGAAATAAGGTTTGATGTTCCGAAGGTTCGATAATCCGAAAACGAAATAAGGTTCGTTGTTCCGAAGGTTCGTTAGGCCGAAAACGAAATAAGGTTCGCTTATTATTTCGTTTTCGGTCTGACGAACCTTCGGAATTACGAACCTCATTTCGTTTTCGGATTAAGGAACCTTCGGAATATCGAATCTTCGGAATATCCGAACCTTCGGAATAACGAAGCTTCGGAATTACGAATATTTGCGCACTACCCCACCCCCTGCTATTTTTGGTGAATTTCTTATGATTCATTCGTTATAGGGGACCCCTTCTCTCTGTGGCGTCCTGTTCATTGACAGAGGACTTGAAGCACATTTACATGGCGGTTCCTGCTTGACTCTTCTATTTATGCCCTTCAGGCATTCTGTTTGGATCAATTTTAAGTCAAGTCACTTGACCTATTATGCTGTTTGCTTGAATCAATGACAAGTATTTCAAAAGTCAAATCTGTATAAATGACGTAGATTTATGATTGTCAAAAATATGATTTATCGGGTAAGAAAACGAAAACCTTAAATTATAGGAGACTGTCACGATTTGAAGCATTCTCATGTATCCATTTCACCTACATGTAATCTTGCCAGTACGGATTAAATCGAAAATTCTCGGGTTATAATCTATCATGAGAACAATAGTGTTGAGAATGAAGCTTCTTATCCCAGAATCACTTGCAGAAGTCAACAATATCATATACTTCAAGTTTGAGTGAAGCAACCCTATAGGCAACGATAGCTGTAAAAACATTATCTGCTTTGTCATTTTCGTCATTTTCATGTGTCGTACACTGCAAAAACTCCGGTGTTGATTGAACACCAGCCCGGAATCTAAACATGTCCACTCCAAAGAAGTATTGAAACAACACCAGGTTGGAATCAAACCGATGATGTTTTGATACTAATTAGTGTTAAATGACACATCTGGTGGTAGACCCAAACGAAACTGGTGTTAACACTTCTCTGGTGTGGACATATATAGATTCCGGGCTGGTGTCAAATCAACACCAGAGTTTTTTCAGTGTATTCCCCATTTGAGTCAAGAGTATGACAGACGTATCCCGACTCAATCACATGCTTTGGGGCTTTTTACGCCTTCTTCCACAATGACATAATTCACATACTGTTTTCATATTCATTGTTTTTTACTGCATCACTGATTCGTATATTTTATATGAAAATAACGAAATGTCAATCGGAAGAAAGGAATGTTTAACTGAACTGAATTGAATCTTTTCTTATTTTCTATCCTTTTCTCCATGATTCCAACTGTTTTTTAGCTGTGTTTTCCAACATACCATAGACTTTTCTCCAGTGCCCACGCACTAATGATATCGAAATATAATCCACCTACATTTATCTCTTCATAAGGGTGTATAAAATGACCTTGACTTAAGTGGCGATCAGCATTAGCTTTTAACCTCTCACATTCCATGAAATACCTGGCTCGCAACCCCATCAGTAACATTTTGTGGTTTAACCTTAGCAAGGTTTTATCCATTATCAGTTGACAAGAGATCTTGCATGCCTATTCGATATTTTTTTCAACGGTGTACATGGGCTATAAAATAAGCAACAAAAAGGTCTTCGAGAAAAAAATATCAAGAATCCTACCGTTAACTGTTTCATGACAGATGTGTTTTTTTCCTTATAAGATTTCAAAGAAAAGATTGGGAGTTTGTAAGGTTCCGAAATCATTGAAATGGTTGGAGGTGGTTGGTATGAGGGTGCATTCATCCTCATACCGAAGCTACATGTAAAATGTTAAGATTACATAATTCGAAGTATATGAAATACTCTACACCAATTTCATATCTACTACAGATTATGAAAATTTCCGTTTCTTTTTTAATCCTTTACCTCGCATTAGAGAAAATTGTAAAATTGACGATGAAAGTGTTAATAAAAATCAGACAAATATATCTTATGTATAAATCATTTTATTTCTGGAGAAATTATACTCAGCCCCAAACATGTTCCTTTATTTTCAATCTTGTTCCTTTTTCATTAAATGAGCATGGGTTTCTGTCCTTGATTAATAACAGTGAATATAGCAGATGGGAAAGGTTGCTAAATTGACAGACAAATATTACGTGATGGAAACATCCTCAAGAAGACATGAATGCGATAGTTTCTTGACTTTGCGTCATTTCCAAGCATCCACAATCATTTTCCGACAGATCAACCATATCCTGAAATAGAATTACTGCTAATAAAGGTGTTTGTCACCAGGAAGCCAAAATTAAGAAATCGTCGGGTGAAATCACGTGACGCTTGCAAACATGAAAAGCTAATATGCAATTCATTAAAGCAAATAAGCTCTTTCTCTCGACATCTCTGTTTTTTTTTTGTTATTGGTAAGCATTTGCAATCATTGGTACGTATACGAAGTTCATTATTGCCAGTTGTCAAACAGTGTATTAGCAAATAACAATTACCTGCTGCTTTTTGGTACTGATTAGAAAGAAAGACGTAAAAACAATAAACGTTCCACCTACATGTCTACAAGGACATTAACTTTCTTTTCGATTCACGAGTCGATAAAAATTCTAATCCTGGATACCACGAGTTACAAAGATAATGAATAACCTTTTTCAAATAAAAGGGTGGTTTTAATTGTCTGAGTTGATCTATTTTCACTAGAAATTATCAATATATTAAGGTCAAGATTCATATTGTCACATTGACTTGACAATATTCAGATTCATTCATCTGAGTTGATCTACTTTTTCACTAGAAATTATCAATATAATAAGGTTTAGATTCATATTGTCATATTGATTTGACAATATTCAAATTCATTCATCTGAGTTGATCTACATTTTCACTAGAAAATTATCAATATAATAAGGTTTAGATTCATATTGTCATATTGATTTGACAATATTCAGATTCATTCATCTGAGTTGATCTACTTTTGCACTAGAAAATTATCAATATAATAAGGTTTAGATTCATATTGTCATATTGATTTGACAATATTCAGATTCATTCATCTGAGTTGATCTACTTTTTCACTAGAAATTTATCAATATAATAAGGTTTAGATTCATATTGTCATATTGATTTGACAATATATTGATTCATTCATCCTACTCATTACACACGGCAGTAAACTAAAAAAAAAAAAATAAACCCATCACTGTGAGCTACCAATATTCCTTACTCTCTCTCTCTCTTCAGTATATCATTCATGCACATCGTGTATCCACAAGAACCCGAATGCACCCACATACACACACAGACGCACACGGACTCAAATACTTACATTTCATGCACACATACCCACAAATTCCCGAATGCACCCACATACACACACAGACGCACATGGACTCAAATACTTACATTTCATGCACACATACCCACAAAATTAAAAACTTCAATATATATATGGTAACGGAAACCGGGTCGTCTACTCGTACCACATTAAGGGAAACGAAGTTCGAGAAACTTAAACAATTTCATATCTAATGAAGATAATAATGATAATAATATATGGTATTTATATTGCGCACATATCCACCTTGTTAGGTGCTCAAGTCGCTCCTAAATTGCCCGGCTAAGCTAGGCATTCATAGTGCACACAGCTTTTTAAGGAACTACTTCCTACCGGTACCCATTTACCTCACCTGGGTTGAGTGCAGCACATTGTGGATCAGTTTTAGATGAATTAATCATTGAAAGTAAACTGAATTATTCGGACTGGTGCATTTCATTTTCAGCCCGGTTGTCGTCATCACATTGGTAAAACGGACGAAATTGTTTATTTTGCTTTTCACTGAATACACTTTCTTGAAAAAATACGGTTCTCTTTATTTAATTTCACTACATGAAAGAAAGTGTGAGTATCACAATCCGAATTTTGTTTTTCTAGGGTTTCATTTCCAACAAAACTGTTTCATGCTTTTAACTCAGGAATTGCCTCTGGGCCACCCCTTTTATAATACCGCTAATGTACTTCATCGTGGGCATGTCACGAATATTTCTAGTTCAAGAATTATAACTGGCAGGGTCGAGGCCTTGTTTGCTTGATTCATTCAGATTGGATACATGTAGCCAGGCGCGGATCCAGAGGGGGGCACGTGCCCCTTCCCCCCTTGAGAAGAGAAATTAAAATTTGTAATGCAAAAATACCATTGAAAGCGAGATTTTTTTTTTTTTGCTCGTCAAATTATTTTCGGGTACGAAATGTCCTTAATTTGTGGTTGGAAACTTTTTTTTTGGGGGGGGCTTGTCAAAATTTTTCACCGAAAAATTGCCCCCCCCCCTCCCCCCGCTTTGGAAAATCCTGGATCCGCCCCTGCCTGTAGCACAGTCAGACAGGTTCACGAAAGTAGGAAAATAGTTCCCAATGCTTGCTTACTGTTGCTCTGGACATGGTTATGAATGTTCCATATTATTGGTTCTACATATCTTAAATTTTTTCCCCTGTTTTATAAAAGATGTCATGCCTGTTCGATGAAATTTTGCAAGCTACGATGTAGACATTAACACGATGAACACTTTTTTTCAGATATTTAAAATAAACGCAATTATTAAGACAAAAAGTGGCATGCATTTGAGCATACCTTTATAAATAGCAAGTAGACTCGAAACACATCTTCAGACTGTTAGAGAACATTCCACTATTTCATTCATTAAAAACAAAAATATTAAAAAATGATTCGATCCCGAAGGTGCATTAATTAAAAAGGTATATTTGTTTATCATGCAACCAAATTAATCGTGTTTTTACAAGAGGGCATTCTACGTATTAAGTAAATTCATTTAAAATCGAATTTCAACATATTTTCATTTATCACACTTTCCATTTCGCAATTTCATACAAATGAAAATGTATATCTGAAAAAAAAAATGAAAACAAATATACACTTTTCGCCCGTAAACAACGGATGAACATAAAACTGTTGAATTAATAATTGAACAGCAAACCTCTTATATATGAATCATTAGGATCTATAATGATTTTTTTTCTACGTTTGATTCATTGACTCTAATAATGTAAAACGAAACATTGGAGTATAATGAATCACTAAATTAGATACAAATGACGCTCGTATATGCAAAACAAACTCATCTAACATACAAATAAAATAAGTTCCATCAATATTTTACTTACCAAAATGTTACATCATCTATTCCTTGATTTGGAGTAGCATCAGTTCCTTATTCATTTAAATTCAGAAAAGGATTCCATTGGTATGTTGTGCATCCAATACGAGAACTACCATTTTTGTAACTGGTTACAGCTGTCTTGTGGAAAATGACCTCGAATGAAACCACAACTTCAGTGTGAAAAGTGAGAAATGGATATGAGGACGTATATTGCGTCCGATTAAGTAGGTGACGGTTGGACTGTCGAAATGCTTGCATTAACCGGTACCAACCGAAGATCCCCACTCGTTGGAATATTGCTGATATACGGCGTACACACGGAAAGCACGCACGCACAATATTGACTGTTGATTCAGTGACCACGTTGGGCAGTTGATGGCCGTGATTGGCTTAAAGCGCACGTACCACGTGCCCGACACAATGGCGGCATACGCAATGCATACTTGGCCTTATTGCTGTGGATGGCCCATCAAACCTTGACTGTTGCCCTCAAATGGGAGTAAGTTATTGAGCGAATGTCAACCTGATGTGCTGTGAAAATTCGAGTCAAGATCGTTGATTGACGTATTGATCAAGACTTGATCATCAGATTCACGCTACTGTGAGTTCAGACAAGACCATTTGTGATCAGCAAACATTTTTTTTTAATTGCTAGATCAAAGAAAATTTGACTTTTGCATAACTGAAGTGTTTATTTCAATTTCAGAAAAGGGAAAAACGTGTTAAGTACTCGATAAGCGGTCATTATTATTTTTCACGAAATAATAAAAGAACTCCATTTGACAGGCCTTGATGTAGAGTGCAAAGTAATTACTTTTTTTTCTTATTCATTCATTCTTGGGGTAATCTATTATTCATAACCCTTGACTCTATTTTTCTTGTCCTCATTAACTTGCGTACAGATGAAGGGAGGAGAATGTATGGTCATAAACAATATCACGGGCAAGAGAGCCAAAAATGTGAAAAGGAAAAAAGGAAAACATGAATTACTACATCATTTTCTAAATATCGTCGAAATCTATCAAAAAGTAAGCTTGTTTTTTTGTGAAATGTCATTTCTTTATTCACTTGCTACACTCGTTCGCATTTTTTTTTTTTTGGGGGGGGGGCTTTTGCTCCATCACCATGTCCGGCCCCTTCAACATTTTGGACCAATTGCGCCATCCTCCTATCTCGATAAAGTGTACATTGACTCTAATTAGTGAAATAGTTTTATTAAATTATAGAACGTCATATATAATTATAGAACGTAAATATACAACTTTTCTATATTTCTAACATATCAAACAGACACTTTTTTTAATGTATCATCAGAATTGCTTTTTAATTGTTTAAATAACAGGACCCAGGTGCCAATTTTCCCCCAGGAAATACTTATAAGAAGGGAGGGTTTAGACGTGGTTCTGAATTTCAAGCAGTGTATTATTCAAGTTAGAATCGTATCGGCTGCCTGCCATACCTCGAAATACCCAAGGGTCCACTACAGCACTTGCAGAAATCCTTTAGAGCTTGAATTACTTTCTTTATTTCAAATAAACTATGATTCATTAACATTCAAATCATTCTGTGCTTTCCAATTTGAATTATCGCCAATTATTCCATAGGAAAAGAAAACTTTGCCTTTTTCGTGCTGTATAGCGTTGGGTCCCTCGCGGATTATGCTTTGAAAATGTTAGATGATGCAGACGCACTAAATGCTATTTCTTTGTCCTACTATTTCCTCTTTACTAAAACCTCATTTCCTATGGCTTTGGAAACAGCAATCGTTTTTAGAGCCAAAGGAAATTAAACTTTGTTCGTTTTCAAAGCCATTGGAAATGAACGTGTTTTTTAAGGAAATGAACATAAATTGTTGATATCTTTGACCGTCTGACAGAGCAATGTGGACCGACATACCCTTCAAATTAATTTATTGAAAAGTCAGTCACTCGCTTTGTACCATAGGTCAAGGTTTTAAGCTCGGACATTGATGGTTCGCCGTATTAACAAAAATAAATCTGTAAACTTTTTGCAAATAATGGTCAATGAATTACTTGGTTTACCTTTCGTTAACCAAAAGAATGAAACGTGAAGCCGATGTAGTAATAATAGCAGGGCCCGCTGGGAGAACAGTTTTAAAAACTGAAATGGCTTTCCTGGGTAAATATAACTATATCATTATTGATATTATTATTATTATCATCATTTTCATTATTATTATTATCATTTAACATGAAAAAACTGTTTGGTGAACAGAGTTCTCGTGGAGTTGGAAGTAATTATTGCTGTATATAATAACGTTGTAATGTTTAAAATTATATCACAATAAACATATAATTACAGCTGATATTGTTTGGCCGAGTATTTGGGTGTCGTTTAAGAACTAAGAACTAAACCTCTATGTAAAGGGGTTGTGAGCTTAAAGGGGAAGTTCACCCTGAAGAAAACTTTAATGTAAAAATAGCAGAAAAAATAGTAAAAAAATATTGGTGAAGGTTTGAGGAAAATCCGTGAAAGAGTAAGAAAGTTATTAGAGTTCAAAGTTTTGGATTTGTGACGTCATAAACGAGCAGCTGCCCCATGTGTTATGTAATATAAAATGCATGAATTTCAAATTTTGTATGGTTCCTGATGACTTAATTTTGTTTTCTATTCATGATCGGGTGTGAAATGATTTGTTTATTGATATACAAAAGGTACAGTGAAAACCATTTTCAATTTTCTGAGAAAATTACATTTTATTGATGTTTTACCATTCGCTATGTAGGAATGATGCTCGCATATGATGTCACAAATCAAATAATATAAAATCTAATAACTTTTTAATTATTTGATGAATTTTTCTCAAACCTGCAGCAATATTTTTTATTATTTTTTCTGCTATTTTTACAATAAACTTTTTGTCAGGGTGAACGTCCCCTTTAAGGAGGACTGACAGTGCCATGGGAACGTTTTTTTTTTGTTAGTAAGGTGATGAAGTAAATTTGAAAAGCAAAAAAAAGAGAGAAAAATTGGTCGCATTGTTCCCAACAAGTTTGAAAAAAAGGGGGAAGGGGGTCCACTGCAAAGTAGAGATCAAATTGGTTCCGATAAATTCAAAAAGCAAAAAGAAAAAACGGGGGTTTCCACTACAAAATGGAGATCATATTAGTCCAGAGAAATTTGAAAAGCAAAAAAAAAAAGTTTCACTACGAAATTATGGTCGCTTTGGCTACATTTTTTGTACATTGTTGCACATTCGATACCTGGGGGTGCTGCCTATAATGAAGAATAATACACGCAGCCCCGAAGTGATTTTCTTTGGGGGTGCTACAGCAATCCAAGCATCCCCGTCTCCCAGGGCCATAAGGACTGACTCATTTTTTGTACGATTTAGGTGGTTTGAATACTTGAGAGTGATTACATTAGGTTTGTACACACTTGAAATGTTTGGAAACCAACCGTCCACTTTGTTGGGTTATGTATGTTCACTTGGTAAAAGAATGTATATAGTGTACATAAGTATATATATATATATATATATATATATATGCATTCTGGGCAATTGCTATCCAATCGAGCAAATTTACTAACCAATTCTTAGTGTTTCTTATCCAATTTGGACAGATTTTAACCAATAGTTGTGTGGACAGTATGTTGCCCAGTGATGATTAAAAAATTGACCATTTTTGCCCAGCTTTTTTTTTAGAGTGTAGTATATTTTGTATCGTAAACATCATTTCACGTTGTTGCTACACTATATACCCTGGAGTCATATTTCCTCTTCGCAGCAAGAAAAAAAAATCATATTTATATAGTAACTTCCGACATTGTGTACGGTGTGGATCCCTTGCAGCATTGTAATGTGTATAAATTACATCAATGGTTTCAACAACTATTGTGTGCGTAAGAATACTCTGTTAAATTCAAACTTATTGAATTTTACTCTCATCGTACTCATATTTAAATTCATATACCTCTCTCTCTCTTAGAACAATACCGTATGTCACAGTTTTCTCGTGTGGCGGGAAGTGTGTTTTGGTGATTTTGTACATTTTACCCGTCAATCGGGGACGTCCTATAACCAGGGACGCTTGCGATCCAGACAACCATGTCGACCGCATCCTGACCTCATTTTAAACATTTTCATAATTCGTGATTTTTAAAAAGTCCCGTCCTGCCATTTAATCTCAAGTTGTGTGTGTAGGGTGACACGAAACCTCCTTCTTAAAGAATAAGTAAATTACTGCCCCTGCATAAAATTTCAGTATAGCTCCATCTTGTGCCCTGAACTCATCGATTCAGTCACCTTTAGATATCCCGAAATGCACCATTCTGCTCTCAAGAACACGTAGTCTTACAAATCATAAACGCTAAAATTCCTTCAGTTTCAGTTGGCGATATCTTTTGCTACATCAAATTAAAATGCTACACAATATTATAACACTTTATTCTATCTACTTGAATTTGATTTTTTATGACTTATCATTGACTGAAAACGATATTTCTTGACGCATCTGATGAAAAATGAGTACAAGGTATTAACAGTCAGACTAAGGTCGATCAAGGGACGTTGGGTCCTATCGCAATCCAATGCTCTCGTATGTACGAAAATCAGCCCGCTTAGTGGATGGAATTAAAAATATTGAGAGTGTATGAGCCCGCAGATACACGTCCCCACTTTGGCGATTAATGATAAGTGAGTTCCCGATCGTCAAAAATAAAAGGCTGTGTGTGGCGATGTGTGTGCATTTATAACTGAGTGTGTGTTGTCCACATAACACATGTGTTACATAAAGTAGACACTCGTCAACATCCGCTTACATATATACATAAACACAAAGTATGTGTGTATGGGTACCTCATCAATTCAAATGTTCATGCAGATTCCAAAATTATGGTATACACATTCTGATGACGTTGTAATTTATTGAAAATTGAGTGGAATTTGCTAAAACCTATAATTTACTTTAATTTGGGCATGGTCAATTTAAGTTTTCACAGAACTATCATTTGGTCCCCTCCTTTAAATGATGCGCGAATTCAGCAAACGATGTCGTTCGAGGGTGATTAGGGAGTTTTCGATTTGCACGTCGACTAGTGGACTGCGACGAAAGTACGTCATAATAGTCTGCTTTGTGTTGGTGGTATACAAAGTCAGTCAAGCCCATGATTGGACGACACCGAGCATGTCCAAGCCATTCCTGACACGTCAACTTTATGATGACAACCATGGATTTCGCTCAGATCACGCTCGTTCGAAATGTAGTAAACGAACAATCAAATCCTTGCCCATTGATTGAAGCCACGTGGTGATTTACTCTAGCGGTAAACACAAAGCAGACTATTATGACGCACTTTCGTCGCAGTTGACTAGTCGACGAGCAAATCGAAAACTCGCTATTATTATTATGGACGATGATGGAATCCCGATGAAGATGACAGGTCTTCTAGTGAAAGTCAACATAAAACAGTGTGTTTAATCCCGGCGCAGATGAAGATCGGCTTAGTAGAGAACATCTGGCCTCTTAAGAGCCAATCGATCAAAAAAAATCTCAAAACGGTATATCCCAAGGAGACAGAGAGAAATCGTTTTAAGTCCCCATGAAGGTAAATTGCCAATCCGTCCATTGTCAACTCGTACACTCATCACATGGTCTATCTTTATTTAGCAACCATTTTGTCCAATAACCACTTGGTCAAATTATCGCTTCGTCTAATCACCATTTCGTCTATTACCATTTCGTCTATTACCATTTCGTCTTATATCCAGTTGGTCTAATACCCATCTTTTTTTATTAACAGTTAACATTTCAGTTTAATTAGACCAAATGGTATATGGACTAAAAGGCTATTGGACCTATTGGTTATTAGACGGAATGACATTATATTATACTAAATGAAAGTAGACCACTTGGTGAGTAAACGAACTGATGATAGACTAAATGGTAGTAGACGAGTTGGAAATTAGACGAATTGGCATTAGACGAATTGGAAATATACATCCATGAATACGACGGATGAATTCACTCCTCTGGTAAATTATGTAAACATATACATAAACAGTAATAACCTCATAGGGCTGTCGCATGCAAATTCATGTTATAGGCTTCATGGAATATCGGCTCCCGCCATTAGTACAACGATCAAAAACTTCAACTCTTGTCGGATCGAATGGCAGCCGTGGCGGATCGGGGGGGGGGGGCACATGTAGCCCGTGCTGTAGGTGCATAAACGATAAAAAACAAAAACATCTGAATTTCAGACAATTTGAACCCATTGATATGGACTTGGTTTTTGTTTTCATTCATACATTAAATGTCGGTTTTAGTTCCAGACTTTCATGCGACCTATCTGGAACAGTCCCGATTTATTCCTGCACAAAAAAAGAGTATGAGTGCATCATTGATTTTAGATGGTTTGTGTGTGTGAGGGCAGGCGCATATCCAGCAACAGATCTCACAATTCATTTCATGTCAGGGGACAGTAGTGACTCAATTATATTATGCTTCTGCATGGGCCCACACATTTCTTTGTCATACTTGTCATGCTGGATACGCTATTGTGTCTGGGTGTGTTTGGGTGAGTGTGTGTGTGGGGGGGTGAATGTGCGGGGGTGAGGGAGGGTGTGTGACGTCGAGGGAAATTCCCTGATATCATTGGACATAAATATGATTGGTACGACCTTCATAAAGTCGTGGATTTAAAGAAAAAGACAAATGCCAAAATATCGCCGTCTTCAGGTATAGCTCCGAAATAGCTTCCCTAAGGGCAGCCTCGAACAATCACGAACTGAAAATGGAAACATAAATGTCGATCAATTTATCAAATAAGTACGATCATTTCCTTGGTTTCCACGAGGGAACAATCCTTTGAAAGAGAGAAGGATCACTATATGGGACCTTTATATTGAACGCGATATCACAAGGTGGAGGGTTCCATGACATTTGCTTCGGCGACAATCGCTCCGCTATATATCCCACGCAATACCCTATTCTAAACTTAACTCTTAGCCTAACGTAAAACCCTACTGCAACCCTAGCCATAGTTGGACGAAATAAAGCCCCGATAAATTGTCGCTGGAGCCAATGTCTTGTCACCATCACGGGGAACCAAGCAGTCACCCAGGATCTAAAGACAACATTGGCGGAATGCTGCGTGCAAATGCCAACGTGTGAACAAAACGACCTAAGAACTAATGTCATTATGAACTGTGTGTATAAATAACAAAATATGTGCCAAATAGCTCTGGAAGCAAATGCATAATCGCTAAGAAATGTGCAAAATAACCGCGGAATTCCTTCATATGTCGGGTATTTTTCGAAGCAATATCAATATACTGTCCCATGTATGCTTTTCTTTGTTAGATCAGAATGGTCGATTTTCAGCCAAGATTTCATGATTTTACACAGATACGTTTCCATTAATGTACCAGATCTAGATGAGATATAGTAATATTTTGACAATTAACCTTAATTGATAAAAATTACTTTCTCGTGAAAATATTGTTCGCTGCAACAAATTTCTTTTACCTTTAAAAGACGCCCATGACCTACTGCCCCGAGGCCCTTGTGTGCAATGTCCAGGTGCAATAAAAATAATGGAAAGGATGTGCGGGAAACGTTCTTAAGTTCACTAGAAGGCCATACATGGCAAATCGAACTAAGATTTTTTGTCATAATAATCTACTAGTTGCCCCCCCCCCAAAAAAAAAGGAAATCTTTCCGCCATGGGTGTCAACGCTTCGGTCACACCAGATGCGCCGTGTCAAGACCGACAGAAGCTATTGCGTCGTCACAAATGCCAGAACGTTGGGATGTGTGAAGTCTGTTTCGTTGGTACGACTGCGGCATAACTCCGTCTTTTTCAATTCGCAAGTAGGACTGATAGTGACATTTGGACAGTAGACATTCAAATCTACACAAGCCTAAAAAAAATCATCAAAAGTTGTATGACATTCTCAATATACACGTACCCGAAGAGTTCTCTTCCGAAGTACAAAGTTGCAAGGTAAAAATGTTTGGGTTGACCCTTCTTGTGAGTGATCCTGACCGATATCACGATGTTTTTTCCAATGGTTTCGCGCGGATCGCCATGAAGGAAACTGTCCTACGAGAGGTTTCTCAATACTTTGATGAACATGTGATGACGAAATTGACTGCCGCATTTCCAGCTGACGATCGGTTTAATCTCCTTGGCGTTGGTGTAGGGGAAGGTTTGTAATCTTTCATTCCTTATCCACGTTGCCATAATTTCATTTGATGAATCCCATGGTGTATTATTCTATGAGGATTTGAGGGGGAAAACAGAAAAAATTAAAATATTCTGTTGGCAGTGGGAACAGCGCGGAACACAATATCAATGTACTTTACACTGTTAATTTTTAGCATTTTAGAATTTGAAATACATTTTACATGATACATTCTGTGAATCGAAACTTTTGTTTGTACCTCTAAACGAAGAATTTATTCATAATTCATTACATAATTTATGTCATATTTATCTGAAGATCAAAATACATTTAACGGTTTCTTCGCTAATCTCTTACCTGACTTCGATTTTCCATTTTTCTTACAAAAAGGGTATCTTAAACTTGAATGTCTTACGTCTAAACCATATCTATTTCTATTAAGCCACAATTCATATATCATACACCAAAATGCGATTGTCATCGTCATATCCGTGTTTTATTGATAATAATTTTATATTTTTTTAGTAAACAAAAAATTATTCACATATTTCGACGTTAAAAGTATACATCACTACATTCAATAAAAGCACCAAGTCTTATTTAACATAACAGTGCCGACAATATTTGTTGTCAGCAAGATCCCATTTAAAAAAAATAAATCTAACGGGCAGAAAGTTCTATATAAGTTTTAAATCAAACTCTCTTATAAAGCTCACCCATGCATGTAAAAAAAATTAAAACACAAAAACATTAAATATCAGTCCACAATATTTTTTTTCCAAAAGACGCATCTATTCGTAAAATTCGGTATTAAATCAGATTAAAAAATAAAAAGTTTAATACTCGACACTTCGACACAGTGCGAACACTCATCACACCGCCGAGGTGTCGTCCAAAGTGTGAAAAATATAAAGGTCAAATCTACCCCTAGAAAAATGTTGACTTGAATCAATTGATATTAAACAATCACGTGTAATTCTGGAACAGGCGAGCATACACAATCACATGTAAATTCGTTTTGGGCACTGAAAATGATCTTTCTTTTCGTCGAAATTATTGTAAGTTAACAAAAAATTGAGATTTTGGATCCAATTTTGCATTTTTCAAGTGCCTTTTGGGGATTTTCATCGACTCGGTCCTTACAACACCGGTGAAATGTACGGGATATCCAGATCCAGATCATGAAAACCTTTCTTAAACAAATGTCCATTTCATTTTGTAGGTCATCATGAACAACATTTTCTGAAGACTCTCGGTTCCCATTTCTCATCAATAATGAATGTAGCTGTTGATCGTAACGAACGCTTGCTAGAATCGTTCAAAATCAACGCATGCGGGTCGACACCGGATGAGAAATCGCATTGTGATATGCGATGGTTCAACGGTACTCTCCAGCAGTTCTTCGACGAAAGTCCTCTGGCAAATTGCAAGTACAACCTCATCAGCGCTATACATTCGATGTACCACGTAGGTGACATTGAGACGATCTTCACCCGGCTGGCTTCGACGCTGAAAGACAATGGTGTCATTATAGTCGTACTTTCAGGTACAAAAACTCCTTTTATTCAATATCAATACGATTAGTATTCAGAGAATAAGTAGAAACTACAATGAATGATATCAATAATAACCATAATGACCATAGGCTTGCCAAGTTATGATTGATAAAGCTTAAAATCATTTTGTTGTATAGATTTTGAGATTTTTGTCATGAGGATCTGTATACCTGGGATAATCTAATTACTTAACACACACGCGCTCACTTATTTTCAACATGTTTTTATTAAGGATTGCATTCAAATAATTTACATACACTGAAGGTAAATGATTACAACGAAATAAACAAATCTTCATTTATATTAACAAGAATCTGCAAAAATATTTTCCCCAATATTGAAGCAAAACATGATGAAATGAAATTCATAAGAAAACTAAACCGAGCCACGACATTCTATGTAAACCTGAAAATGAAAATTAATATGTCAGTGATATGCAGGGAAAATAAAGAAGCTGCAAATCAGAATATTATAAGGGAAGGGGAAATGGAAAAGAACTGGTACAAACAAAAACTTGCACCCCACAACACCAATTACATTTAAACAAACATTTAAAATCGCACCATAGTATACACATCATACCTTTTACACTCTCTGCATTCAGTATATCCCATTTATGTATAATCTTACCTTGTTTGACTTCGTTGCCAAGCGACTTTCTTCGTCTATACAACCCGTAACATATTTTTGCATTTTGATGAACGAGTGTACCCGGCTTCTAGTTTTGTAATTAAAATTGCATCGTTTATAAATAAAATCACCGAATTAACACATTTGTTTATATCAGAATTTCCAGGTAACCGCAAGAAAATATCCCTCCAATCCATAGTTCTTAATTCAACTACACAAAAACAATCAATAAAAAAATGGCCCCAGATATTTAACTTTCATGATAAAATTCATGAGTATACGAAAGTATTATTCTGTGTACAACAAAACGAACAGTAATTACATACCACAAAAACAAATATCTTCAAATTTTGTTTGTATATATTGCCATATGCAGAAGCATTAAGTGAAATTTCCTTTTGTTTTCTATTAGAGTCTTACTCCTAATATGTCGTCAAAACAAATACAAATTTCTACATCGGTAATATTAAAATCAATGTGACTATCCTTGAGTGTTAATTTATACAATTCTTGGTGATACACAAATTTATAAATTGTTCTTGACATGATTACCTCGAATATTGTTTCATGTCTTCCAATATTCAAACTTATCGTAAATTCTACACAGTGGCGTAACTACAGAGGGGGCAAGGGGGCACGTGCCCCCCCCCCCCCCATCGTCTGGCCCAAAAAACGGAAGAAAGGAGAAAAAGAGGGAAAAGGAAGGGAAACGTGGTGGGGAAAGAAGAAATTATTGTTCATTTAAGAAGCATTTTTTTCATAACTTTATGAAACATTATTTGCTTCATTGTGTCTTCATTGTTCCTGGTGCTCGCATAGACTATTTAACGAGTTTATCATGATTACAAAAAAAATTGCTTATAATATCCCTTTTTAGCTCTGAATATAAAAAATTCTCAGCTCGCGCTTCGCGCTCGCATTATCTAATCAGTGAGATACATATCCGTTTAATGGCACTGCATGTCCTTAAAATATCTATATTAGGTCAGAATACCTGACAAACTCGAAATTTTTGCTGGTGCCCCACCCCCCCCCCCATGCCGTGACCCACGGTACGCCACTGAGTCTACAAATCATTTTCTTAAAACTTGATTGAACCAGTAGAATGTTTCCAACTTCTTGGTATAGCGCGAATGATATTATTTGGAGAAGTTGATTTGCAGTAATACCCAAGATTTTGGGGGAATGAGGTCACAGGCTTAATGTGTACATTATCACAAATTTGATTCATCCTATAGTCCTTTATTTAAAAGATCATTGTCAACAATCGTTTTACCTTTCATACAAATATTTTTTTATTGAATATAATGGGATTCACCTCCTCTTCAAATGTAATTTAGAAAAACTATTTAACGCGCAACGCACAGACACCCTAAAAATATAGTTGCCTGAAGAGCGCACCTCACGTAGCTTGCGTGAAACTCCGAGTTGCAATCAAATTTGATTGACCTCGAGTTAACCTTATGATCTTGTATCTATTAGTCAAAACTCTTCCTGTGAATGACATCTAGCACCCTATACAAGGATAGATTGAGAAATCACCACTAATTATAATGTTTGTCAGAAGGTTCCTCATGTCTAATCTCCAAATGGTAAGATATCTTGCCAAAGGCTCACTTTGTCAAAATCATATAAAGGTATTAATGAGAAAGGGCGCTAACTACACATCTAACAATTAAATTTCTAATGTCTCAAAGAATCACCCATTGACAAGGATTTAAAATCCACTCCAGTCACACAGCAAAAACTGTGGTGTTAACCGGTGTACATAGAGGACCACACCAGTTATTTTACAACGGTGTTAAATTTGTGGTGTTAGTTTTACACCTATAGTTGTTATTACAACACCCATGGTTGTTACATTTACACTCTTTGGTGTTATGTTCAATCTCTAGGGTATTATTTTAACACCTCAGGGTGTGGTCCTCTATCAACACCAATTGGTGTTAGTTTTAACACCACAGTTTTTACAGTGTAGGGGCCGCGGAACGTTTTTTTTTTAAGTGGGGGAGGGAGGCCTGACCATGCAAAATCACACTCAGGTTGTCATTTTTACGTTTTTGTGTACTGTTATGGGAAAAAAGTAGGATGAGGCTGAATCCCAACCCGGCACTGACCCCCCCCCCCCCCCTCATCCACAGCCCCTGCCACTTTCTTAGTTTTGTACATGTTAGATGATACAGCAGTCCTACCAAACAAACATTTACATTATAGGCTGCTGTGTGTTTATTGCCGGCCAGTTGATTTGTAGAAAAGAAATTTTAAAATGTGTGGTAGTCCGTGAATTTGCTTTTCTCATATTCTCATTCTTGTTGTCATTTCCTCTTTCCAGAAACAACACTGATGAGAGAGACTCTACTCCGAAATACATGGCTCCCTGCAAGTCACGGTACTCATAAGGAACCAACTGAAGACAAGGTTATCACGTTTATGGAGCAAAGGAGTTATACGATCGATGTAAGAAAGATAAATATCAAGTGGGATCTCACTGACCTATTCGAAGAGAAATCCGAACTTGGTGATAAACTTGCCGATTTCTTTACCTCAGTGGCGCACTTCCGGAGAACAGCCCCCGCTGAAAAGCTAAACGAATTGATGTCGTTTTGGCGGTCTTTTTGTTCAGAGGGTGAGGATGGCCGTCTATATGCCCCGGCAGACGATCTTATCATAACTGCATCAACATGAATATTGTGGAATTTGTAACACAAGTTAATGGCCCGAGCTGATAAAAAGTGGAGGGAATTATTAGACTCCCGCCGCACTGAAATTAACACAGTTATTTCCCATGTGCGCTCGTACAATGCATGGGTCATATCAAAAGTGCGCCAACTCATAAACCCTTGGTGAGATTAAAGCTAAACGTAAGTAGTTGATCTCGAACTGCTTTTTTAAGCCAATAAACTTTGTCAAATCATGAAATGTATTGAATCTTAAAAAAAAACCATCATACTGTAGATCGTCAACGCAAATAGGCGCATCCATGACATATGGGACAATTGGTCAGATGCATAAAAACTGCCAATGGCTCTTGCTAGGCTTTTGCTTGGCTTTTGTTTGATTCCGTATACATAAAAATGAGCAAGCAATAATACTTTTGCTAGTAAGTTCAAGCAATCGCTAATTGATTGTTGGCATTTCCTTGACGATTAAGCTGTTGCCAAAAAGCGTATGCATAAAGCGAACATTTTGCTTGTGCACTTCCTGTTTTTTTTTCAAGCTTCGTCAGAGCAGCTTGAACGTTCCCTTAATCTGGGCGTTCCCGTTTTTATTAAATATTTATGCACCTGAGAGAGAACCCAAAGGTGTACCGTAGCCTAAATGTACATGTTTTCTTCCTAATAAGTGAAAACCAAGTTTGAAATATCTAATTCATAAAAAAGAGTTAGTTTGACACCACGTCTTGGGAAAAGATTTTAAGGGAAAGAATCGGCAATTTGCACTACCACACATTTGCCTTCGAGTCCTGCCTTGAGTCGTGTTCGCAAGCAATCGCTGAATCCTTATCTTTTGCTTGGCTAGCTATTGCTAGTGCTTGAAGCAGTTGCATTTCCTTGATTTCGTATACATAAGCATAAGCGAGCAAATACTAGCACTTATTTTTATGCATACGGAATCAAGCAAAAGCCAAGTAAAAGCAATTGCTACTTTTTATACATATGACCAATTGCCAAAAAGCGTATGCATATAAGAGAACATTTTGCTTGTAAGTTTAAGCACTTGTTGGGTTTTTTGTCAAGCTTCGTCAGAGCAGCTTGGGCGTTTGCTTGATCAGGGCGTATGCGTTATTTAATCATGCATGTTTCTGCAAATGAGAGTGAACCACAAGGTGTCGTACTGTAGCCGGTTACACTTCGTAATTCCGAAGCTTCGTAATTCCGAAGGTTCTTTATTCCGAAGGTTCGTAATTCCGAAACACGTAAATTGCCTATACCTCGATGTTCGTTAATCCGAAAACGAAAAAGGGTTCGTTAATCCGAACATTTGTGGCGTAATTCCGACGATTCGTTATTCCGAAGGTTCGATAATCCGAAAACGAAATAAGGTTCGTTGTTCCGAAGGTTCGTTAATCCGAAAACGAAATGAGGTTCGTTGTTCCGAAGGTTCGTTAATCCGAAAACGAAAAAAGGTTCGTTATTCCGAAGGTTCGTTGATCCGAAAACGAAATAAGGTTCGTTTTTCCGAAGGTTCGTTAATCCGAAAACGAAATAAGGTTCGTTTTTCCGAAGGTTCGTTAATCCGAAAACGAAATAAGGTTCGTTAATCCGAAAACAACATAAGGTTCGTTAATCCGAAAACAAAATAAGGTTCGTTAATCCGAAAACAACATAAGGTTCGTTAATCCGAAAACAAAATAAGGTTCGTTAATCCGAAAAAATGAAAACCGGGAAACCAGAGGCAGAGGCAAGGGTAGGGGGGCGGGGGACACTGTTGCCGTTCAATTATCATATGAGGATGGGAAGGCAAGGGCGGCCGAACGAATTTTCGTTAGGGGTAAAGCCAACAAATGAAACTCATACGTCAAAATGGGCACTTTGGTCATATTTTCACCTTAAGACTATCATCTGCTTGAAGTCATTGTGTGTTTGATAGTGATTAAGTAGAGAAAAACTTTTTCGAAGTGACTTCTTATTATGGCAAAATGTATATTTAGGCTTTATTTTTCGGGAGAGATTATAATGAGCGAGCGGCTTGGTAAAACAAATTCAAAGGTGAAGTTGTATAACGTTTTTTTTGTGGTCAATTATTCTTTAAATGGCATTATTGCGAGGTGTTGCTAGCGTGAATCACAAGCTAAAACTTTAGGTTATTTCAATAAAAAATGAAAATTAGTTTTTTTAAATCCGAGCAGATTTCTGCTGTCATTAAAAAGATGTGCATCTAACTAAAGAATTAACACGAGCGCAAAACGCGAGCTTAAACATACTGACCAGAAAAGGAACCTGTTAAAGAAAGCATTTAGTGACCTCTTTAGGATGCATATTTCACCAATCGAATGAGAGTGCGAAGCGCAAGCTGAAATTTTTCAAAATTCCAGCCTGAAAACTTAACTTAACTTGTATACTTTAAAAAGAGTATTTTATTTCGAAAAAAACATGAAAAACGGCATATTTATTTTTGAAAAAGGTACTTTCCCATTTTGGAAAATATTAATTCCCCAGTTTTTTTTATTTCATTTTGATGCCCCCTGCCTCCCTCCCGGCGGATCCAACTTTCGTCAAATAGAGGGGGGGCAATTTTTTTAGCCATATTTTCCTTGATCGGCAGTTTAAAGTTGATATTTTTTGTTTCTTTGAAAGGGTAGTCCTACACTCTAAAAAATGAAGTGCTAATTTTGCTCTTAAAGAGCGTGTATAGTGACCGCACTTCGAAGTGCTGATTTGTCTAGTTCAAATTTGAACTAGACAAATCAGCACTCCGAAGTGCAGTCACTATACATTTGTGATCTTCAAAGCGAGATGCCTATGTAATTAAATTTAGATAATAACTGCTAGCAAGAAGCGCGAACAGAATTTTTAAATATATAAGCTCTGACCTGATCTAAAGGGGACATTTTAAGAACTTTTTGCAGTTAGCCATGAAGACGATGCGTGTTTTAACCAATGGCGGCGGAACGTATTATTTTTTTTGGGGGGGCAAAGCAAAAAAAAGGGGGCCAATAGGGGCAATTTGGTGCAAACGGATATTTTCACCATTAGATTATCATCTGTGTAAAGAGGTTGTGTGTTTTGTAGTAACTAAATTGAGCACAATTTTTTAAGTGATCACTAAAGTTATATATTTACGTTTCATTTCTGCGAGCGTAGAGAGCAAGCGGTTTGGGGGAAAAGTCAAATCTGAAGATGTAAAATTCGCCTTTTTGGTCAATTACTGTTAAAAGGGCATCCTTGTGAGATGTTGCGAGCGAATCACGTGCTCAAACTTTTGGAAATTTCATGTGGGCCTAGAATGATAATATTGATATAGATATCATTTGCCCAGGGAAGCCACTTCAGTTCTGAAAACTATTCTCCCAGCTATTATTATTTTTTTACAAGAATTCTTAGAACACGTAGAATGTCCAGTTTTCAGGTTTGAAAATCGGAAAAATTTGGCTCACGTTTCTCGCTCGCATCAAGTATTGTTTATTGAGGAACTCATTCTATTCCTGGTTACAAAAAAAAGAAGTATGAAATGTTCAGTTTTCAGGTTGGAATATCACAAATTTTAAGCTTGCGGTTCGCGCTCTCATTATTTAGTTCGTGAGATATCTATATTCTATTCATGATTCACTAAATGCAGTCCTTAAAAGATTACTTTCTGAAGCCTGTTGCATAAAACTTTTTACCTGAGAAAACTCTGGTAAAAACTAAAAACTATAAGGTTAGTCTGATTTCCGCCATTGACTTTAGCACAGGGCAAAAACTTCTGTAAAAACAACCTGAGTTTTCTCAGGGAAAAGTTTCATGCAACGGGCCCCAGGTCAGTATTTCAACAAATTACAGCTCGCCCTCGCATTAATTCTTTAGAAAGATACACATCTTTCTCACGATTACAAAAAAAATGCTCCGAATGCTCACTTCACGTCTTGTTACATGAAATGTCTACTAGTTTCAGCTTGCGATTCGCGCTTTCAACATCTCACAAGGATCATTATTAGTATTATTTTTATTACCAGCAGAAGCTGTTATTAAAAATGACATCCCCTCCAATACAAATCCTATTATCTAGAGGTTGCTCGCGCGCTTCCAACACACTTGATCCCCTGCATCTTTAATTCAACCATTTGCTTATAGGCAGCAATTGCTCAGATAAAATCGAAATTAGCCTATGCTTGATCAGGGCGCCATTCTTAATGAAATACATGTTTTGGCCCCAACACACGCATGTATCATCGATCATTATTACTATCATTGCATAATATCGTGTAATCTTGTAATGACAACATCGTTTGTGTTACCAAAATGAATTGTTTTCATTTTCGGAAATACGAACCTTATTTAATTTTCGGATTAACGAACCTTATTTCGTTTTCGGATTAACGAACCTTATTCCGTTTTCGGATTAACGAACCTTCGGAATTACGAACCTTATTTCGTTTTCGGATTAACGAACCTTCGGAATTACGAACCTTATTTCGTTTTCGGATTAACGAACCTTCGGAATTACGAACCTTATTTTGTTTTCGGATTAACGAACCTTCGGAATTACGAACCTTATTTCGTTTTCGGATTAACGAACCTTCGGAATTACGAACCTTATTTCGTTTTCGGATTGACGAACCTTCGGAATTACGAACCTTCGGAATTACGAACCTTCGGAAATACGAACCTTCGGAATAACCGAACCTTCGGAATTACGAAGCTTCGGAATTACGAATGTATGCGACTGTAGCCTACATGTCATGATATGTAAAATGTTGCGCAACATACAGTCCATACAACAAGTGGTCAAAATTTTATCCAATTCTCGGTAATTCTAAACCAATAATTAATGTGTGTTTCGGTCGGAAACTACACAGTATTGGTTGAAAACTACCAAGAGTTGGATAAATATTTGACCAATCGGTGTAACAGTATGTTACCCAACATTTAAGAATGAAGTCAGTGCAAACCAAATGTCAAAATATATATATTTATTAAAAAGAAACAAGTTAGTTTGACACCACGTCTAAGGAAAAGCTATTAGATGAAATCATCGGTAATTTCCTCTGCCAGACCTTTCCGTTCGAGTCCTGCCTTTTCTGTGAATCGTGTTCGCATCAGCGTGACGTCGCTATTGTTCAAACAGCTAGAAGGCAAAAAAAGGGTTCAAGCACTAGCAAAGGGTTATGCATATGAAATTAAGCAATTGCTGAAGCATGCTTTTATGCTTGGCTTGCAATAAGCCTGTTCATGGTTGGAAACTGCGCACGAGCAGAAAAGGGCCACTTGAGATAAACCATGAAGGTGGCTTTCAAATTCACTGACATAGGCATTTGTGATTTGATGATTATTCATGTATTCCTTTCAAAATATTCATTTTATCACATCCAAGCTGAAGAGTAATAAATAGAGCCTTCATAATCACTGGTATTTGACAGAAGCCTAAACAATAGTCAAATGTGCAAAAGGCAGACAAAAAAAAAGATTTTCAAACTTCAGATGTACTATTCTAGTCACCTGGTCTATACAATGCCTTTTGTTCTTAGAATTTGAATACTCTACCGGTAAAGCTTACGCAACATCTACATTTGAAAATGATAGTGCTTATCCTAATGAAAAATCACAAAGGTCATTTGAGAAAAGTTGATCATGAGCTAACTGTGAACTGGCTTATTGCTTGCCAGCAACTGCTACTTTTTATGCATCTGACCCAATGTATTATTATTGCAAAGATAAAGAATCGACATTTTGCTAGTTTCTCAGCAATTTCTTCCACAATCCCCTGTAATATTTTTTTATATATAAACAGACCGACACTTGGGTTGTTATTCCATGTGATTCTTTACGAAGTGATTTCGAAATCGTTACAACTGGAATTTATTTTTCACACTTCATTATCAATTTGGACCAGTAAACAATAATTGGCTCCTTGATAATAACAAAGAATCATACGCTTTGGCCTTACCAGTCAAAAATTATTTACAATTTTCTCTTTTTGTTTATAATGTGAAGATGTTGTATTTTTGGGGAGTCTGAATTTAATTTTATTTCCAGCCGGAAGTAGTCCTTAGCGCATGAAGCATACTGGCTAATGTTTTTATGAAATAAAAAAAAAACGCTTTGGCCCATATGCTGAAGTCAGGTTTTACTTAGACCATGGTCTAACTCTGTGCTAGAATTATGGGAAGCCAAAAGTGTCATTTTTTTTTATTAAGTGGTATGTTTCTTATATTTACTATGCTCTTTCCTGATTCACCGATGGTGAAGACAATCATCTATTTATACTTCCTATACACAATTATGAATGATTTGAGAGCCAAATGAGCTGCAATATGATATCTCTATATACTGCCAGTGATTAATGTAGCAATTGGCTATATATCTATACTTAAACCACGATTTCAAACCTGAGTTTAACTTTAACCCGACTTCAGAATACGGGGCTTTGTGTATTGTATATGTCGACTAGTGTTAGTTATAAGTAGATTTAGAAATTATTCGATGTTGTGCGAACTTATTTATTTAGGTTATATATTGAAACATGTTAACATAGTATAATAAATTTGAATATCGACAGTTTCAAGAGTAAAATAAATGCATTGAATCGAATCCCCTCCTCCCCGGTATGGAATCATGTTCAGTTTGTGTACTCTCTAAACATGATTTACAGTCAAAATTCAGAGCCATTCTGTAAATCATTTTATAAAACGGGTTAAAGGATGTAGCCAATAGTGAGTGCGTATTCAAGTCACGTGTTCATGCTTTAATTATGCGCAACCTTCCAGTCGTGCTTTTTTCGTGTAGCACTGCATTTTTTGCAGCATTAGTTCCAATATAGCACGTAAAAACTGATACGCGTTCAGTAAAAGAGGCTGGCTAGGATTTTGATGCGCTTAGTCGCGCATAGTAGATACGCCTGTGATGTCATAATTGACAGTCTTGTGATCTCTTCTTCTGTGCGATCGTACACAAGTTGGAGGGATTTGAACAAGATTTCCATGAAAAATTCATTATGCCGACCCGTTTTATAAAACAGTTAATGCACATTTTAAGATTCGTGATGTTAGTGACGATGCGAGCAACTCTCGGGCATTCACAATATTATGCAAAAGCACTCGGCGCAAACGCCTCTTGCTTTCGCATAATTGTAAATACCCTCGAGTGTGCTGCATCGTCATAACACACTCATTAATGTGCATTAATTGTATGGTCAGTTCCCCCATGTCTTCGCGGTCTCCCAAGTCTGCGCACCCGCGTATCTGCGGGATTCTAGTAAAAGAAGATACGCAACGAACACGAACTTTACACATGCAATACATAGACAGGTATTCATTAAAAAATCCGACTCAAAATGGTGGAAAAATAATGAATTCAGTGCATTTCATGTGACAGCCTCAAAATGCAGCCTTTCTCATCAAAATCCCCGAATCGTGTGCAAAGTGAATGAGTGCGCAGACATGGTACCATTTTTTTTTTCAATTTGAAAATGACTGCCCGAGGTTTTTTTTTCCAAGAAAATCATATATTTCTTTCACATTTTTATGAGATATTTGGCACACTAACTCATGATATGATGTAAAGAACATTATCAACTGAAAGATTTTGTGAAATAAGAAATTCATGTTAAATCTTAACTCAAATTGTTAGGTGCGCAGACTTGGGGCCCACCATCATATAATAACATGAAATGTACTGCAAATTCAAAGAATAGGTCAATTAAAAACAAAAGATGTGTAAGGTTACATACCTAATATACAAAATGTCTGTATTGTTACAAATTGTAAGATACATCTGGGCCCTGTTGTACGAAGAGTTACGATTGATCCGATCAATCGCAACTATGGACGGCCAGCAACGTCAACATCTATTATGCATGTTTGTTCAAAATATTTTCTAGCTGTGATGTATATTCATGCATTCATTGTTTTCTTGAAAATTTACAGAGATTCTCTTTGCATGAAAAGGACATTGTGCACATTTTTCGTAGAAAAAATTATGACACTAATGGATTTCCATAGAGTGGCGATTGGTGGGATCAATCGTAACTCTTTGTACAACAGGGACCTGGACCCCGTCTTGCAAAGACTTACGATTGATCCGACCAATATCAACTGTATGGAAATCCATCCATACCATATTTTTTCTCCTGAAAATTCTCAGTAAGTAAAAAGAATCTCACTGAATCTTCAAGACAATGAGGAATGCATGAATGTAAATCACATCTATAAAATGTTTTCAACCAATTTGCATTTTAGATTTTGGCGTTGCTGGCCGTCCATGGCTGTAATTGATCGAATCAATCGCAACCCTTTGTACTCTTTTGAAGTATTTTTAAGGAAAAAATGTTCTAATAGTGCAGATTATATCATTTGGTATTAAAACTTAATTCTACACTATTCTACGTTATATCCTGAGTTCAGTACATTGCGGCGGGACCAAAGTTATTGCAGACGCTATAGAGCCCTTTATTGATTTTTATAATTGCTTGGAATTTTTATCTTGATTCTGATTTTTTATTCATCTTCCTCTTTTGTAACACAACATTAAGACGTAGGTTAATGAAGGTATTGAATAATACAAAAAAATGCATCGGAAAAATCACCCACGCGATTGTCTTTTGCAAAAGAAAGAGAGAGAGACAAAGTGATAATACAGAGAATTGGGTCGTTCGGTCCCGCATACATTCGTAATTCCGAAGCTTCGTTATTCCGAAGGTTCGGATATTCCGAAGGTTCGTTATTCCGAAGGTTCGTATTCCCGAAGGTTCGTTAGTCCGAAAACGAAATGAGGTTCGTAATTCCGAAGGTTCGTTAGTCCGAAAATGAAGTGAGGTTCGTAATTCCGAAGGTTCGTTTGTCCGAAAATTGAAATGATTAACGAACCTTATTTTGTTTTCGGACTAACGAACCTTATTTCGTTTTCGGATTAACGAACCTTCGGAACATCGAACCTTATTTCGTTTTTAGATTATCGAGCCTTCGGAATAACGCCACAAATGTTCGGATTAACGAACCCTTTTACATTTCCGGATTAACGAGGTATAGGCAATTTACGTGTTTCGGAATTACGAACCTTCGGAATTACGAAGTGTAACATCAAAGGGGACAGTCTCTTGACATCTTGAAGTGAAAGGGGAGAAGGAACGCTGAGGGGGCAGTAAAGACCGTAAGTAACGTTATAGTACCCCAGACATCTTATTGCTTCATCAAAATAAAATATCAAAGATAATAATATCCAACAAACATGACAAGGACCATTTTTTTACATGTATCGAACTATCGCAGTTGTAGTTACAATGTTTTCACCAAGACATTAAAAGATTCCATCATAATTTTGGAATTTTCACAATACTAATCAGGCGCTTTCTGGAAGGTAGATAATGTATTGTCAAAAGCCCTTCATGACGTACAAAGAAAATCGGTGAATCAAAGCAGCAGCTGCGACATAACGAACGCAATAATAATTGCAATTTTTCGTCAGCTCCAAATCTTGGAAAGATCTGGGGAGCGTTCCATCAATATTTTCATCCGACATGTTGTCAGATCTGACATCTTTCTATGATTTTGATTGGCTAAAAGGCACTGTTCCTATGTTAACTGTCGGATAAAATGGGACTTGTCGGATAAAACGTCCGACAAGTCCTTTCATGAAACGCCCCCTGCTCTCCCGGTTCACCATTTCTCGACAAAGACATCAGAGCTAATCATAGTTACTGTGATTTGACAGGCATTTCCAAAGTATTTATTATGCTCTTGAAATCCGTCCCCCACTGCAATTGCGAAAATTCGCTAATAACATTCAAAACGTGGTATCATTAGGACTGGAAAGAGTTAAGGTGGTTCTGACTGCTGACACCGCATCCAACTTCTCCTTTAGTCAGTGGCGTAGCTACGGGGGGCATGGGGGGGCACGTGCCCCCCCTGAGATTTGGCGTGCCCCCCCAGGTGCCCCCCCCCCAGAAAAAATTGGCAGAGCAAAAAAAAGAAAAGAACAAAAAGGAAAAAGAAAAAGGAAAAGAAGAAGAAAGACAGAAGAAAAAAGAAGAGGAAAATACGAGTTGGAAGACGACTGAATGAAATAATGTGAGGGGAATACTTGCAATTCAAAAAAATCTTTTCATTACTATATAAAATTTTTGCTGGCGCTTCGCGCCATAATTGCCTGTTCGATGGGATCCATATCTTGCTCAATAGGCTGATGTGGAGCAAGTTTTGAAGTCAATATGCAAAACATATTTTAGCTCGGACATCGAGCTTTCATTATTTATTTTTTTTTCATTTATAAATTTAAGTGCTCTGTAAAATGTCCGTTTTATGGTCTACATATCAGCATTTTAAGCTCACGCTGCGTGGTCACATTGTTTGGTTTGCCAAGTTCATATTGTCTACGTGTATTCCATAATGTTCCATTAAACAAATGTATTCAGAATGCCCAGATTTTAGGTCTAAATATTTAACATGGGCGATAGCGTGCATGTTCTTTATTTAAATTGTACTTAAATTATCCAGTTTTACATCAGAATATCAATAATTGTCTGCTCACGCTTCACGATCGCATTATTAATGATACCCAATTGACTATATCATATTTATGACTTACAAAATATGAATAGAGTGTCCCGCTTTTAGGTCTAAAATCTAAATTTTCTTCCTCTCGCGCTTCGCGCTCGCATCAATTGTTTAGTTACATACCTATAACATTGATTAATACAAAAAGTGCTTAGAATGACCATTTTTTGAAGGTGGGAATGTCAAAAAATTTGCTCGCGCTTCGCGCTCGCATTATTGAAATATATACCGTCTTCGTGGGTAACTGTAAGCAGTCCTTAACAGGTCCCTTTCCGATAATGCTAGAACAGTTGATAAACATTTCTGTTCGCGCTTGGGGGTACATACGAATCTTGTTCAGGATCACACATAACATTGCCCAGAAAATTAAATTTCCGGAAAAAATACATTAAAGTAAAAAAAAAATCGCTCGCGCTTCGCGCTCGCACTTTTTATAAGGCTTATGAGATTATTTTATGTTTATGTTGTTTTATAAGAATAAAACTAACAAGTGACTGATATAGGTGAATATATAATTTCGGGCCCCGTCCCCTATTGGCGAAAGTCGGATCCGCCCTTGTGGACACATACACACACACCGGAAAAATGGCCGGTGCCCCCCCCCCCTGAAAAAGCAAGGACCCCCCAGTGCCCCCCGGAAAAAAATCCTAGCTACGCCACTGCCCGGATGGCCCCTAGAAATTTGGGAAGTCAAATATATTGATGTACACACGTGTGACAAAAAAACGCGTTTCAAGATTCAATAAGTTTAATTTCATTTCCATAACAAATATAAATCAAATACAAATAAAAATCAAAGTTCGAATACAAAATCATTTCAACTTAGCATAATTATATAACAAACGCTTGTATAAATAGTAAAAAAAAGCATATATGGAAATGAGGGGATCCACTAAAACATTGCTTGTAGAGCGTGGATCCCCTATAGCAAGTTGAATAAAAAATTTATATTAAGCAATTGAGACAAGGTAAAGCAATAAAAATTAAGTAAATATGGAAATTCATTCGAATGTACAAATATACAATATCATAAAATGGGAAAGCAAAATGTGATAAATATGATAGGAAAACTATTTAAGAGAAAAGGAAATGATAGCAAAAAGTGGAAATGAGGTGACAGAAATACGGGACGACATGCATTATCAAAGACACACACATACATAGACACACGAAACAAAGAAAAAAATACAGTGACATATTAGAGGATGAAGGAGAGAAAATAATTAGGCTGACCGATAGAGGGAGAGGGAGTGAGAGAGAGGTAGAGAGGGGTGTGTGTGTTCTTTTAAAGGGGTGTGGTTTTTTTCAGTTTTGGACGTGGACTCGTTAAAGATATCAAAAACACCGGTTTTCTAGAAAAAGGGTGGTTTTGAAAAACCGGTCAATGGACAAACGTATTTAGGGTATGTTTTCCCCCAAAGCTTTTTTTTATGACTAGCCAATATCCCAGAAGGAAAAACCAGTTCCACTGGACCAGTTAGACCAGTAGCTCTGGAAATTGGAACATCGGTTTACTGGTGTAATTGGTCATGCTGGTCATACTTGTCCAGTTAAAAGTGTACTGGTCCAGTTACAAATGGAACTGGTATTGAGTTACTGGTAGTTGTTACTGGTCTCATTGATGTTCATACTGGTATCCAAAAAACTGGTCGAACTGGTCCCCGTACTGGTCTTACTGGATCAATTTATTATATGCATTTCATTTTGTATATACCATGGTCAGTGAATGTGATGGAAAAGATGGTTAGTAAGTTAATCTTTCTACTGTTACTTTAAATGTGACATATGAAATTACACATTTTCATTGCGAATTAGTTAACACACATTTAGAAAGTTTTTAAACAACAATGAGTGCCATTGCAGGGATATTCTATTTTAAATCCTGATTTATTTTTCAATAGGAAATATGGAAATGAGGTAAACCACGTGATCAGCATCATCAGAATTACTGGTCTTGACCAATTCAATTTCAAACAACGAATTACTTTTAGACCAGTTGACTATATCAGAGGAATATATCTTGCTTTGATCTTAATCATGATTAAACGAAATGATTATTTCAATGATAATGTTAATACTTGATAATTACGATAATATTAATAATAATAATATCAATAACAATGATAACAGTAATAAGAATGATAACAACAATGATCATCATAATAATAATTATAATAACACTAATAATAGTGATAGTGATTATTAAAAGAAGAATGATGATAACAATGATAAATGATAACGATAATAACTTTCTCTGAATTGCAAGATTCATTTTCCGTAATTCGTCAAATGATCTGACTAAATATAAAGTCATTATTTATTGGACCAGTAACACCAGTTACAAAACAAACTGGTATTACTGCTTGTTTCAACTAGAATGCAATTGTTTGAACTGGTCTCAAGTTGATTTTTACTGGTCCAGTTAAAAAATCAACTGGTACAGTAAACATATACTGGAAACCAGTAAATATCTACTGGAAACCATTTATTGGACCAGTTACACCAGTTTGATGAAAAACAATTAAACTGGTATTACTAATTGCTTCAACTGGAATGCAATTGCTGGAACTGGTCTCCAGTCGATTTTTACTGATCCGTTTACAAATCAACTGGCCCAGTAAAAATAAACTGGAAACTAGTAAAAATTCTTACTGGTCTTACTGGTTTTTTCTTCTGTTTAGGCTATTTTTTCCCCAAGCTTTTCCCCGAGGTCATATTTTGGCGACATCTTGTTTAGGGGCCAAAATGTGTAAATAAAGCACGCTAAAAACATTTTAGGGGGTTATTTTGCACACAGAGAAAAACTCGATATCGTTCAGGGGGTGCTTGGAAATTTCTTGGTCACGCGTGTACAGCAATATATTTGACTTTAAACAACCGGGTCTGGAAAAAAAGACTTTGGATTTATATTATGATTTTTTAAACAACCGGGTCTGGAAAAAAGACTTTGGATTTAAATTATAATTTTTGAAACATCTGGGTCTGGAAAGAAGACTTTGGATTTATAATTTTTGAAATAACCGGGTCTGGAAAAAAGACTATAATTTGTTAATTAACCGGGTCGGGAAAAGAGACTTTGCGCTTTTGTGCTATATGAACGCATTACTATAGGATTTTACTTTAGAACGGAGTTGCCAAAAATCCCTTCAAATTTTTAACATTTGTGGGTAAAGTCATTATTACATTTGTGGGCGATCAAAAATTATTAAATTTGTGGGTAAACTGCATTACATTTGTGGATATTATTACATTTATGGGTAAAGTGTTATTACATTTGTGGGCGTTATTACATTTGTAGGTAAAGTGTTATTACATTTATGGGCGTTATTACATTTGTGGGTGCAACAGGGGGTGTCACACCCCCTACCACCCCCTCCCCCCTCTAGCTACGGCCCTGATGCTGTTAATGCTATAGTCACACCGTCTGAACAGCATCAAGACCGACGGAAGCTATTGCGTCTGTCTCAAATGACAGAACATTAGACGGTTTGAAGTCGGTTTCGTTGGTATGACTGTGGAATACTCCCTCTTTCAAAGTAGGTTTGATATTGACATTGGGACGGCAAACGTTCAAATCCAAACGAGTCTCAACAAATCGGTCTCATGACCTTCTCAATATACCCATAGCCTCTAGACGTTATCGTGAAATTAGTCACCTCTCTTCTCGTGTGTGTCGGTGTGTGTGCACTCGTGTACAAAGTCAATGAGAGTGGAAAGAAGTCACCAGCGCTGACGAAATAAACGGCAGTGAATGGACTGGTGACTTATTAAAACCCTGGAGATCTGTGTGTCGGTGTGTGTGCACTCGTGTACAAAGTCAATGAGAGTGGAAAGAAGTCACCAGCGCTGACGAAATAAACGGCAGTGAATGGACTGGTGACTTATTAAAACCCTCGAGTTCTCTTCCGAAGAAGTAAGTTACAAGGTAACACCATGTCTGGGATGACCCTTCTTGTGAGTGATCCTGACCGATATCACGATGTTTATTCCAATGGCTTCGCTCGGATCGCCATGAAAGAAACTGTCCTACAAGAGATTTCTCAATACTTCGATGAACACGTGATGACGAAATTGACTGGCGCATTCCCAGCTGAAGATCAGTTTAATCTCCTTGGCGTTGGTGTAGGCGAAGGTTTGTAAACTTTCATTCCTTTTCCACGATGTCATAATTATTTTCATTTGATGAATCCCATGGTGTACCCTCCCAGAAGGAAAAAACCAGTTCCACTGGACAAGTTAGACCAGTAGAATTTTAACTGGTAACTCTGGAAATTGGAACATCGGTTTACTGGTCTAACTGGTCATACTGGTCCAGTTAAAATTTTACTGGTCCAGTTAAAAATTAAACTGGTCTTGAATTACTGGAATTTTATACTCATTTTATATCATCAGAATTACTGGTATTACTGGTCTTGACCAGTTCAATTTCAAACAATGAATTACTTTAGACCAGCTGACTACATGTATATCAGAGGAATATATCTTGTTTTGATCTCAATCATTATTAAAGGAGATAATTATTTTAATGATAATGTTAATACTTGATAATTATGATAATATTAATAACAATAATTACAATATCAATAACAATGATAACAGTAATAAGAATGATAACAACAATGATCATAATAGTTATAATAATGATAATTATAAGAAGAATGATGATAACAATGATAAATGATAACGATAATAACTTTCTCTGAATTGCAAGATTCATTTCCATAATTCGTCAAATGATCTGACTTGAAATAAAGTCATTGTTTATTTGACCAGTAACACCAATTTGATGAAAAAAAAAACTGGTATTACTACTTCGCTTCAACTAGAATGCAATTGTTTGAATTGGTCTCCAGTTGATTTTTACTGGTCCAGTTAAAAATCAACTGGTCCAGTAAACATATACAGGAAACCAGTAAAAATCTACTGGAAACCATTTATTGGACCAGTAACACCAGTTTGATGAAAAACAATTAACTGGTATTACTAATTGCTTCAAATGGAATGCAATTCTTGGAACTGGTCTCCAGTTTATTTTTACTGGTCCAGTTACAAACCAACTGGCCCAGTAAAAACATACTGGAAACCAGTAAAATTCTACTGAAACCAGTAAAAATTCTTACTGGTCTTACTGGTTTGTCCTTCTGGACTATGAGAATTTAAACGGAAATAAACAGAAAAGAGAGAATGTTTCACATTCTGTTGGCAGTGGGAACAGCGCGGAACACAATATCAATGTACTACACATTGTTAGTTTTGAGCACTTTAACATTTGAAACACATATTACATGAAACAATCTCTGAATGGACACTTTTGTTTAGATCTCTAAACGGGGAATTTATTCACATTTCATCACATATGTCATAATAACCAAAAGGCGATCATTATTGTTATATCCGTGTGTATATTGATACGATTTTTAGTAAACAAAAAAAATATTCTCATGAATTTCGAACATGTTGAAAATAAATATCACCACATTCAATAAAAGCGTGTACTAAGTCTTCTTTAACATGTACAAGGCAGACAATATTTGTCGTCAGTAAGATCCCATTTGAAATGATTACATCTAAAGGGTTGAAAGTTGTATAGAGGTTTAAAATCAAACTCTCATATAACGTTCACCTATACATGTCAAATTTCTTTAAAATACAGAAAACCATTAGATATCAGCCCGCAATATATTTTCCCAAAAGACACATCTATTCGTAAAATTCGGTCTTAAACAAACCAGATAATATTAAAAAAAAAACGTTTAATACTCGACACAGAGCGAACACTTATCACACCGTCGAGGTGTCGTCCAAAGTCTAACCAAATACAGGTCAAGTCAATCCCCGGACAAATGTTGATATTTAACAATCAAACATAATTCTGGAACAGGCGAGCACACACAATCACAAGTAAATTAATTTTGGGCCCTGAAAATGATCTTTCTTTTCGTCGAAATTGCTGTATTTTTTTTTTTAATAGGTATTTTGGATCCAATTTTGGATTTTTCAAGTGCCTTTGGGGGATTTTCTTCGACTCGGTCCTAACAAGACTGGTGAAATGTACGGGATAGCCACACCAGACGTTTTTATATCAAACCATCCAGATACAGATCATGAGAACCTTTCTTAAATGTTTATTATATCTTGTAGGTCATCATGAACAACATTTTCTAAAGACTCTCGGTTCCCATTTCTCATCAATAATGAATGTAGCGGTTGATCGTAACGAACACTTGCTAGAATCGTTCAAAATCAACGCATGCGGGTCGACACCGGATGAGAAATCGCATCGTGACATGCAATGGTTCAACGGTACTCTCCAGCAATTCTTCGACGAAAGTCCTCTGGCAAATTGCAAGTACAATCTCATCAGCGCTATATATTCGATGCACCACGTAGGTGACATTGAGACGACCTTCACCCGACTGGCTTCGATGGTGAAAGATAATGGTGTCATTATAATCGTACTTTCAGGTACAAACACTCGTTTTATTCAATATTATTTAATAATATTGTAATACGATCGTAATACGATTGTAGTTCAGAGGACGAGTAAAAATCTATGATGGTGATAATGATAATAATAACCACAGGCTTCAGTGATTGATAAAGCCTAAAATAACTTTATTTGATAGATTTTGCATTTTTTTTCATGAAGATCTATATACCTGGGATAATCATGTCTTTGCTTCCAAGCAGTCCGCAAAAAAAACTTGTTTTGAAGAAGTGCTTGTATCTTGTTTTCTATTCAACTTTACAACTCGAAATCTTAACAGTATGAAGGAGAATGATTAGCCTTTTAATGAGTATTAAGGATCTTGCAGGACAAGGATGGTGCTTTTACATGTGTTATTTCAGGAGAACCATCAACTTTTTGTTTTCTGACTCCTGTTCTCAACGCTACATGGTAGCCATACTTGAATTTCACCATGCACATTTACTTTGCACTCCACAACCTATAGCCTGCATTCAACCTTTAAGAGGATTACCTGTGTGATTACCTCTGTGTGAACACAAACAATTACATTCACTATCATTGTTATCTCACTTTCACAATGGAGTGGTATAAGTTTCTTCCTTTTGTCATCCTGACCATTTTTGTGTGTACTGGACTGCAAGAAAATCAAGTAACTCACTACTCTTGTTCTATGCATAATTCAAGTACCTTCGACAACATTAATGTGACCAGGCACTTTCGATCTCGTATACCCTACTACAGTAATACCACTGCAACTTTTCATGTTGCATTACTGGCTTGTGGTGATATACAGTCAAACCCAGGTCCCCCAGTCAACAATGAAAGAGATCATTGTGTAAACTCACATAGGACTATGCTAAACTGCCGACTGCTTGATGCTCGTAGTTTGGGTAACAAACTACAGGAGTTACAAGTCTTGGCTAAAACTGAAAACTTGGATATAATTTGCATTACAGAAACATGGTTAAACTCAGATTTTCATGATAGTGAGCTTTTAGACACGGATGCTTATCAAATCTATCGAAAAGATCGAAATCTAAATGGAGGTGGAGTACTATTTGCTTGTAAATCTGACTACCAGGCCACTCGTCGGGAAGATTTTGAAATACCCAATTGCGAAATGCTGTGGGTTCAAATTGCTATGCCGAATTCTCAAGGAAAATTGCTGATTGGGGTGTGCTATAGACCTCCATCTTCTAAGGTGCAATTTAATGAAGCTTTTGAAAACTCTCTCAATCGTGTTGTCCCATATATTTCTTCCTACAAGACAATTCTCTTGTGTGGAGATTTTAATCTCCAGCTACCGATTACGACTTCTGAAGATGATGTACCTAATTTGAATAAAAACACAAGGGAAATTATAGACATAACCTCCTCACTTGGCATGTCTCAGTTGGTATCCTTTCCCACTCGTTCTGATTCCCTACTAGATCTTGTTTTCTGCAACGACCCCGATCTGATATCCAATATGAACCCTGGTCCACACATTGGCAATAGTGACCACGAAGCTGTTTGTTTCTCTATCAACTTTCAGCATTCTCAGCAAACGCTTCCTCGTCTGTTTCATCAGTTCCACAAGGCTGACAAGGCTGACTTTCAGAGAACAATAGAATGCATCCCGTGGGATCTTTTTTTTGACAAAGATAATATTAACGATACGTACGATAACTTTAAGTTATTGATCCATGCAGCTGTTAAAGATGTTGTTCCCATAGCGGTATCAAAAGGGAAACGCCGAACTCCTTGGATTACCCAAGAAATTGTTAACCTCTCAAGAAAGAAGAAACGTGCGTACAGAAAAGTGAAGAGATGTAAATCTGCAACTGGAAATCCTGCTGTAATCGAAAAAAATAAGAGACTCTGGACTAAATATCAAGAGATTTCTCGAGAAGTGAAGCGCGTATGTAAATTTTCCTACAATGACTATGTACACAACCTTGCCATAAATGCCAACAATGATCCGAAACGGTTTTGGTCGTTCGTTAAGGCGAAACGTCGAACTTCTAATGTCAACAACTTTGTTTATAATGGTAACTCGTATGATTCTGCTGATATGATCGCAAAGGCATTTAATGAGTTTTTCTGTAGCAATTTTTCTGATTGTACTGGATCTGTTTCCGATGTTAATGACATGACCAATAATTGTAATGCCCAACATGTTGGTCTAACCCCTTTCTCACAAATTCAGATTGAAAATGCAGATGTTCGAAAATCAATTGAGAATCTTAAATCTTCCAAACCTCCTGGCCCAGATGGTGTTTCCCCGGCATTTCTCAAACTTGCCGGTAATTCAGTTGTCCCCATTCTAACTCGCATTTTTAATCTCAGTTTGAATCTAGGCACTGTACCGAATGATTGGAAAGCTGCTCATGTTATCCCTCTGCATAAAAGTGGCAAACGGTCTTCAATTGAAAATTACCGACCTATTTCACTCACATCTGTACCATGTAAACTCCTTGAAAAGATTATAGTGCGCAAACTAATTGATTTTTCTTTGGACCATAAAATCATCCCTGACACTCAACATGGGTTTTTACCTAAGCGGTCTTGTGCTACGCAAGCCTCTCCGCCGAGAGTAGATGCAATATTTCTAGACTGGTCGAAAGCGTTCGATAAAGTGAGTCATTCGGTACTTATTCGTAAACTACACAGTTTTGGGGTATGTCAGAATGCTTTGAAATGGATCTGTTCTTTTCTTACAAACCGGGTCCAGCGTGTTTTGTTCCAAGGTGGTCAGTCGGATTGGAGTTCTGTAACCTCTGGAGTCCCCCAGGGGAGTGTCATTGGGCCAATTCTTTTTGATTTGTTTACCGCAGACCTGCCTAACTTAATTTCTGCAGGTACTTGCTTGCCCCAATATGCTGACGACACAGTGCTTTATCGCACAATATGTACCCAGAATGACATTGAAGTTCTCCAATCTGACCTAGACTCCATAATCATTTGGTGCAATAATAATTCCATGGAATTGAATGCATTGAAATGTAAGATAATGCACATTACTAGATCTCGAAAGGTTATTACAGATCAATACTTTGCTGGTAACCACGCTCTCGATGTTGTTGATTCTTATAAATACCTTGGCTTGGTTTTTTTTTCACATGATTTGACATGGTCAAAGCATGTGAATCTTGTTGTATCCAAATGTTCCAAACTATCAGGATTTATCCGCAGAATCGTGAATTCACGAAATCCTTTCATTCTGAAACGTTTGTTCTGTTCACTTTGTCGGCCTATAATTGAATACGGTATACCAGTCTGGCTACCCCATCAAAAAACCACATATCCTCTCTTGAAGCAGTTCAACGTCGTTTCACCCGCTTCTGCTTTCCTTATGATCAAGCAAATTCACTCTCTTATGATGAAATATTACACAGCTTAGAACTCCCTCCATTGTATAACAGACTGGTCTACCTATCTACCGCCTTTGTTGTAAAATCGTTGTTTAGAACTTACGACATACCTACTCATATCTTACCCAGGCCAAGAACTCGGAACTGTCACAAGCTACTCTTCATCCATGAATTTGCACGATGTAATGCCCTGAAATTTTCTTGTTTCTTTTCTTTCCCCAGATTCTGGGAATCTATTCCTTCAGAGATCAGAGATCTTTGCCTTGGTGTATCTGTCACTCCTTTCCTTAATGCTCTACGTGAACACTTATTCTCCATGCCTCCAATTGAATCTGCGTTTTAATGGGACATGCAGAGTATTGTTTTTGTCTTGTCTCTGTTTAGACCTCTCCAATTTCTTTCTTTCCTTCCCTTCATCTTACTTCTCTCTGTTTTTATCATTCTTTGCAAGCTAAATGTCACGTATTTAGCCTTATATACTTGGCTTCAATATTGTACCCTTTGTTATGCATTTTGTTAATTACTGCCATGAAATTATTTGCTCTTGCACCGTTCATTATGTTTATTCCTATGCTAGTTTACCAACTGTACTCATGCAGATTTTTGTATGTCGATCATGCTTCGTCTCTTTATTGCCCCTCTCTCTCTCTTTCATTTCATTCTACCCCAGTTCTCTAAACTCTTTATTCCTCTTCTACTTCTTCTCTCTCCCTCCCCATCTCTCTCTTTCTCTCTATCTCTGAATATTGTATACATGTATTTGACAGTAACTTTGATGCTATATTTTTGCTTTTTGTGTTACTTTGTAGCATGATAGTTATTGTCAAGTTCGTCTATTGTTTATTTTCTGATATGGTAACATTTACGTTTTTACAATATATTATACAATTCCACCTCCTCAGGCTTTACTATATATCTGATAATTGTTTGTTTAAATAAATACACGAACATTCCATATTGACTGGATATTATAATTACACATGAAAACAAACACTCCTTATTGTTAGGTTTTTGTTTTAATAAGTAATGTTTCTAAACATACATGTATATTGTCATTTTATACCGATTTTATTTTTGTATATTTAATTTTGTAAACCCCGATTAGTGAGGAGAGCTTAATAACAGAAACTAGTTTTTCTTTTAGTCATCCTCAGGCACTAGTCGGTGGTAATTTCTCCTTCTTGTACTTATTCTTGATGTCTTTTGCCTGGAAATAAAATAAATAAAATAAAATAAATAAATAAAAATAAAATTCCACAGAACAAAGACTAGTGAAAGACCACAGAAAGACTTAATATTGGTGAGGTCTTACAGCGGTCTTCAAGATCACTGAAATTTGTCATCTCTGTGGAATGGCTCAGAAAGAACTCTCAAAGAACTCTGAAAGACTCATGGATATTTCTTATCTTAGAGTAGTCCTTTAGAGATCTTTCAATGGTCTTCCAGAGATCTTTTATGCAACTAGTGATCTTTCAGAATTCTTTCCATGGACACTGCCTGGTCTTTCAGTGATCTTTAAATGATCTTTCAATGAGCTCTCATGAGTCTTACAGTGATCTTGAGAGACAGCCGAAAGATCATTGAAAGGCTATTAAGGCCTTTGAAAGTTCATCGAAAGACCGCTGAACGAGACTGCTGAAAGATCACTGAAAGACCATTTTCCTGTAAGACCGTTGTAAGACTGTTTTGAACCGTTTCAAAACGAAGACCACTGAAAGATTGGTCAGGACTCGTGAAAGACCTAAAAGACCATTGTAGGTTCATTGAGAGACCTCTGAAAGATAAACCAGAATTCATGGTCTTTCAGCAGTCTTGTTCTCTGTGGAATGGGGTTTTAACACACGCGCGCACACCCACAAACCAACACACACACGCGCGCGCACACTTTTTTCAACATGTTATTATTAATGATTTCCTTCAAATAATCTACATAAACCAAAGCTAAATAATCACAACCAAATTAACAAATCTTCTTTTTATATTAACAAGAATCTGCAAAAATGTTTACCAAAAACTGAAGCAAATAGTGATGGAATGAAATGCCTATGAAAACTAAACTGGGCCATGGCCCTCTTTGTAAACCAGGTAATCTAATTATGAAAATTAATATTCATTAATGATTCGCAGGGGAAAAAACAAAGAAGCTGCAAATCAGAATATTATAAGGGAAGGTGAAATGGAAAATAACTGGAACAAACAAAAATTTGCACCCAACACCACCAGTAACATTCAAACCAAGATTTAAAATCGCACCATACTATACACATCATACCTGTTTACAAATCTCTAGTCACATTTAGTTCATCCCATTTATGTATACGTAATCTTAACTTATTTGACTTCGTTGCCAGGGGACTTTCTTCGTTTATACAACCCGTAACATATTTCTGCATTTTGATGAATGGGAGTACCCACTCTCCAGTTTCGGAATTGCATATTTTATAAATAAAATCACTGAATTAACACATTTATTTCTATTTGAATTTTCAGGTAATCCTAAGAAAATATCCCTCCAATCTATAGTTCATAATTCAATTAAACAAAGGTACTCTATACAAAGTTGCCACAGATCTTTAACTTTCATGATATACCACAAAAAAAACTCTTTTAATGTTGTTTTTATATATTGCTCCATGCAGAAGCATAAGCTGAAATTTATATCTCCTGATATGTCGAAAAAAAAGTACAAATTTCTACATCGGTAATATTAAAATCACTGTAACCACCCTTAAGTGATACTTTATTAAATTCTTGTAGATTGGTGATACACACAAGTTCTGAATTGTTTTTTATTTGATTACCTCAAAAGTTGTTTCCTGTCTTCTAATATTCATACTTATCCCAAAGTCTACAGATCATTTTTTTTTACTTTATTGAACTAGTAAAATGTTTCCAACTTGTTGGTATAGCGCGAACGATGTATATTATTTGGAGAAGTTGATTTGCAGGAATACCAAGATTTTTATCTAAAAAAAAGTCACAGGCTCCATGTGTCCATTATCCAAAATTTGATCCACCCAATATATTTCTTTATTGAAACGACAATTTTCAACAATCGTTTTACCTCTTATCCAAATATTTGTATTAAAAAATACAAATATTTGTGTAACACAATCATTCTCCTGCATTTTTTTGTTTAGAATGACTTTTTTTATCTTTATGATTCACACCAAAATCAATTACCAATTTATCATTTTTGTTACGTAATGAAAATTGTATTGAATAGGAATGTTATGAATGCAGAAAAAAAACAATAAATCAAATCAAATTAAAATATAATAGGATTAACCTCCTCTTCAGAATTTCGATATTTTTTAAGTCTTGCCAAGCTTTAATCCTTTCTGAATAAAATTTGGTTATTTTCAAATGTAATTTAGAAAAATATTTACTACACACACACACACACGCACACACACCCTAAAATGTATATATAAATATAACGTGTTTAATGTCGTGAACGGAATGAATGAAGAGAACAATAGTAGGCGTAGCTTAAATCAAGGTTCCCCAGAGCTATCTGCCCTATCTGGCTTTTCCCTGTCCAAACATGCCAAAGGGCAGATAGCTCTGGGGAACCTGATTTAAGCCACGCCTACCATTGTTCTCTTCATTCATTTCTTTCACAGCGTATGTAAATACAAGATTTGCTAAAGCTATTGGACGTGTATAATTTTTCACATCTATAGTCAAGCAAGTCAGTCGATTTGTAGAATTAGGAGAAGTCGTAAAATGTGAGGTAATCCGTGAATTTGCTTGTTTTTGCTCATGTTCTCATTCGTGTTGCCATTTCCTCTTTCCAGAATCAACACTGGTGGAAGAGACTCTACTTCAAAATACATGGCTCCCTGCAAGTTACGGTACTCATGAGAAACTAACTAAAGAAAAAGTTATCACGTTCGCAAAGCAAAGGGGATATACGATAGATGTAAGAAAGATGAATATCAAGTGGGATCTCACTGACCTATTTGAAGAGAAATCCGAACTTGGTGATAAACTTGTCGATTCCCTGACGTCAGTGGCGCACTTCCGGCGAACAGTCCCCGCTGAAAAGCTAAACGAATTAATTTCGTTTTGGCGGTCTTTTTGCTCAAATGGTGAGGATGGACGTCTATATGCCCCGGCAGACGATGTTATCATAACTGCATCAACATGAATGATATGGAACTTGAAGCACAAATTTTTGGCCCGAACTCACTAAAAGTGGAGGGGATCATTAAACTATCGCCGCACTGTAATTAGCACATTTATTTCCCATGTGCGCTCGTACAATTAGCATGATTAGTATGCTTGCGTCATATTAAAAGTGTGCAAACTCATAAAACCTAGGTGGGGGTTAAAGCTGAGCGAAAGTAGCTGATCTCGAACTGATAAAGCCAATAAACTGTGTCAAATGATGAAATATGTAGGGCCGAATATAATGCACATAAACAAATCAAGCTCAACTTTAGTCTTGAAATTGCTGGTAAAAATGTGGGGATGGGGAGGGGGTCCTTACAAGGAGTATATATGGAAGCATAGGCGGCGGAAGCGGGGGGACGGGAAGGACGTGTCCCCCCCTAAATTTTAGGTGGGGGGACGGACCCCCCCCCCCCTAAAATTTTTTTTGATAACCTTTTTTTTTTTTTGCTTGTCAAAAATTTTTTGGTTAGCAACTCATATAATTTCTGTTGATAACCTTTTTGGGGGACGCTTTTCAAATTTTTTACCTGTGTCCATCCCAAAATTTCAGGTGGACACCCCCTAAATTGTTTGGCTTCCGCCGCCAATGTATGGAAGAGACTGTCCCTTTAAAGTGAAAGGGGAGTATAGGATGACAGTAAAGACAGTAAACTCTATCAAAACAGATGGTTTGGTTAAGTAACGATATAGCACTTTTACATTTTACTGCTTAATCAAAATTTGAATAACAAAAATAACAAGAGTCAACAAATATGACAAGAACAATTTTTGACATGTTGACAAATTTAAGTTTTTGTTAGCGCCCAAAGAAACGAATATAATTAGAAATGCATCTCTTGGACAAATAATATGTATGTTTTGCGATCCAAGTAGGCCTGTATTAATTATTTGGAGGTGCCGTGGCCGAGTGGTCTAAGGTGCCTGGCTATACATGGAAATTCCGGGGTTCGATCCCCGGCCGCGGCACCTATGCCCTTGAGCAAGGCATTTAATCAACAATGCTCTTTTATCCTACTTTCAAATAAATGGAAATGCTATATGCATTATTAGGTGTGCACTTGTCTGAATATTTGTAGTTGTTTGTCAGATTTAACTAATTGAGGCCATGCAATTAGTTAAATCTGACAAACAACTACAAATATTCAACATATTTGATATACAGTTGATATTCAGAATTTAGTATGATTATTGCCATGTTATGAATTATTATGTTCTGTAAATTGATTGATAATCGAGAGTCAAACAGTTTCTGACAGCATATCGCATTTTTCATTTGTTTCAATATGCGTTTTGCTTTGTTTAATTTGTGACTCTGTTTATTCTTCAAAATGTTAATTGATCAATGTAACTTTTTTTTTGATTTTGTAATTTTTATAATTTTATTTGATTGATATTCTTTGTTTGGATTTGAAATCAATAAATAAACTTGAAACTTGTATCAAACTATCGGAGTTGGAGTTCAAATGTTTTCACCGAGACATTAAAAGACTCTATCCTCTAAATGTATTATTACGGAGTTTTTGCAACACTACACAGACGCTTTCTGGAACATAGATAATCTATTGTCAAAAACACTTAATGACAAAGTAGTCTTTGTCGAAAATCGGTGAACCGTGATTCTAGCCATACAACATAACTCACGCAATAATTTACAATTTTTCGTGAGCTCCACATCTTGGGAAGATCTGCTCTCCCGGTTCACCATTTCTCGACAAAGATATCAGAGATGATCACTGAGATTTGACGGGCATTTCCAATGTATTTACTATAAATGTTCTTGAAGGCGTCCCCAACTGCAATTGCGAAAATTCGCTAATAACATTCGGACCGATCATGCTTGGAACGTGGTTTGCTGGGCAAACCCTTCACTCCGGATTAAAGGGTCTGAATGTGCAGCCTACTCATGCCTTGTGTACTGAAGGCTCTTGGAACAGCAAGTTGTGCATGTGCTAGTCATTTGTGTCGAGGCACACTTGTTGATCAAAGTTCTATTCAGGGTCTGTGTCTGCAGACTACTTGGAAGGAGTTAAGGTGGTTCTGACACCGCATCCAACTTCTCCTTTAGTACGCAGACTAGAGATTTGTTTACTTACAATTTCCCGCTTAGACTACTTTACGTATACTTAAGTTGTCTTGTTTACACATCCGCTTCCATATACGTGTGACTTCGGCGAATGGTACGAGTTCACTCGGTACGCACGTATACGTTGAACATGACTGAACGGTACGTACACTTTAATTCAGATTATTGACCTCCAGAGGCGTCGATTATGGGGGGCAGGGGGGGCGATCGCCCCACCAATGAAAATATTGGGGGGCAAACCTATCATTTTGCCCCCCCCCAATAATTCCGCATGTGCTAAAAATAAAATAAGATTGTAATGTTACACAGAAATCAGCAAGCGAGATTGAGATACACAACTCGTTCTTCGTTTAAAATCGTGCTCAAAATGTCCACTTTTCAGATTGGAACATCAAAAAATTTCAGCTCGCGCTTCGCGCTCGGATCATTTTTGTAACAGAAACCCATACTTTCCATGATTAAATAGGTGATATGGTCCCGTTTTCAGTTCTAAACCTCAAAAGAACTCCCACTTCGATTTACAATAATTTTTTGTGGATATATATATCTCGTTCTTTATTTTAAAAAGTCCATTAAATTTTAAAAAAAAAATTCAGATCAAAATATCAAAATTTTCAGCTCGCGCTTCGCGCTTGCATTAATCTGCTGGTGAGATATATATGTATATATATATATATATGTGTGTGTGTGTGTGTGTATGTGTGTATATATACACATATATATGTACACATATATATAGGCATATGTGTGTGTTTGTGTGATCGAGCGCCTTTGGAAAATTGATTCATGATTTTGCCCCCCCCCCCAATCTGAAAAATGGATCGACGCCCCTGTTGAACTCCATGTGGTTTTGACCCCACTCTGAACTTAAACTTCGCTTCAGCACGGAGGTGGATTCGAGCGTGTTAACACAAAAGATATTGGATATTTCACTTGACTCATTCTCGACCCGCACTCCAGCATTGTTATACCGAATCTACATAACACCAGCAGCACTCCTCAACGTCATAACATCAACCCACCCAGTGCAGTTGGGAACATTACCAGACTACCATCATGGGCGGAACACGTCTGCTTCGATGGAAGCTCCTAGGAGTGGCAGGACTAACCTTCTGGGTGGCTTGGTGCCTCCTACAGATGGCTTCTGAACACCAGGAGCATATGTGGAAACGCATTTTGGCAGGTAAGAGCCTACCTCTTAGCTCTTCCGAAAAAAAACTCGCATCAGAAGTTTCAAGAAAGTGGCTTATATACTATCTTAAAACAAGAACGGGTTAATATGTATTTCATATCCTTTATTACTTTAATATCATATTTGTATTTGTAAATTAACACCACAAAAGGTTCTGCAACTCAAAGATTGAGGGGCGCTATATTTTTTCAATTAATCCTGAAAGTGAACTTTATGAAGGGTTTACAGCTTATCATAATGATGATTTTCTTGAAAATCATTAAAAAAACACTAAAGCAAAATACTGACTATGATGTACCTTGCAAATATATATACATTCATATTGATGCGATGCAGCAAGAATCCCTTCTGAAGTTCTAATCATATTTCCTTCGTTGTTATTTTGTGGAGCCCCTAAAGTGAAGTGACATGTTTTTATTCCTAACTCGTTCGCGTGAGTACCAACTCGTTTTCTTTACCGATAAAAACTTGTTCACCTCCACGTATCTCGCGTTCCCACGATCTATAAGTCGAGGGACGTAGTTAGGAAGACGAGGGAAAGAAATGAATGAATTAGGACAAAAAGAACTTGTCATCCTCGGCATGCCTGGGCTCTGCACACAGCAAAAACTATGGTGTTAACCGGTATACATAGAGGAACAAACCAATTATTTTACACCGGTGTTAAATTGGTGGTGTTAGTTTTACACCTATAGGTGTTATTACAACACCTATGGTTGTTACATTTACACTATTTGGTGTTATGTTCAATCTCTAGGGTGTTATTTCAACACCTCAGGGTGTGGTCCTCTATTTACACCAATTGGTGTCAGTTTTAACACCACAATTTTTACAGTGTTGCCATGTGACCTCGAAATCAAGAAATCGATTATTTATATGATAGCATTTAATTGAAAAGGGAAAACAACGCCCCGGCTTCCAGAGAATTACGACTCGGCGTGCTGTTGTAAAAAACACGACTGATGAAAGGGGTTCTATCAGTAGCACAATGAGACAAAAATAGTACATAAATAAAAACTTTGCGGGAGCACTATACATGTATTGACGTTAGGGCAAAATTTCATGAGAGTCGCGAGCGAACAAGAATGTCGATATTTCTACAATGTAAATCAAACTATAGTGATATGTCAGGGGTATTTTACACATTTTAAGATAGTGATATCACCTTGACTCTGCCCCCCCCCCCATTTTTAATCTTGCTCTTTAAACCTTTGGGGTGTAGCTTGCTACTTCCTTGAGTCCTTTTTTCTGAGGAACCTTGAGTAGACTTGGCATACTATGAACGTTCCAATAACTTTTCTTCGTTTGGCATCGCAACGTAATGATAGTATCGTCCTGAACTGTTGTTATAGACAATTGTCTATGATTAATCCTCATTACTGATTTTTACCGAATCTTTAGCCAGACTTACAAGGCTGGGGCCCGTTGCAGAAAGAGTTGCAGTCAATCACAACTCTAAAAATCATGCGCAACTTGATTTTCAACCATTCAACAGCGCATATTTTGGACTTGCGATTGATTTTTTGACCTGCGTTTAAACGCAACTCTTTCTGCAACGGACCCCAGGTCCTCCACATTTTAATATTGATTTGTACAAAATAGAAAATAAGTCTTTACCCAGTTGTAATTAAAAACGTTGATTATGTTGTACATTTTTTTTTAACCTTTACCCAAATCATTATCCAGATTCAGTATTTCCATTCTTGAAATATTGTTATAGGAAATACATCGTTTTTCAATGTTTCCTTTATTTTTTTTCCTGTTTATTTTGCATAATACTCTAGTGAATACCAAGATTCTTCATTATTGCTTCATAAGTTCATGAAATCACTCTTACCATGCTTACGGAAGGAAATAGTATACAAAAAATGGAAATTCATTATCATGACTAAGGCTGCGTTTTGATATACTTTGCGTTGTTTAACCATTTGTTAAACGTTAACTGTAATGTAACGAGCTCGTATTTCTTCAGTACACGATAATTACTGCCAAGTGCCACTGCATTCTTATGGATTCCCAAAAAACATGTTTCCGATAAAAATTAATGAAAGGAAATCTTTCAACATGACAATGAGCATGTTGTCATGGTAGTGGACTTTGGAACCGGATTTGTTATGATGTGATTATTTATTGATTTCTCTTTTTTCATATATGGGATTCTATTTCAGCGTCAGATGATCTCCCATGCCCCCCCCCCAAAAAAAAAAGCAAACAAATAATATAATCAAATATGATATTCAGGAGTATATTCATATGATTCGCATGTAAAACTTTACCATATCAAAATGAAACTCAGGGGAAACGTCAGAATATTCAGATAGGGGCGGGCTGGCACGACGACCTAGAGGTACAGTAAAATATTACCTCCATTGAATTCTATGAATATTGTAGCGTTCTACGACCAATTACTATATTTTCATGCTTTTCTTCCTTCGTTCGTCACTTTCCAACACCCCCTCCCCTTCCTCGTGCTCCCCACTTTCTCACTTATCGACAAATCATTGGGTGGGTGGTCGACCCCTGTCCCCTTGTGGCACAGCCTTTTAATTAGATTATGATGAATGAAGACAATTAAGTCCACGATTTCATACTACACTGCAATTGGGGCGTATTGCTCTGATAAATTAAACGTAGGCAAATATAAAGTGTGAATTGAAAATGCTTCTCTGCAATACAAATTCTGTTAAAACTGGAATTCGAAGGAAACTTTATTTAACGTTGATGCACAATTTGCTCTAAATCTTCCTCTGTCAATTGACACAGACACAGAGCAAATATTTGTTTTGTTGAGTGTCGTAACTACATTACACAAGGGTATGTGCCAAAATGAAAGAAGCGATTCCAGTAAGGTGCATGCACTCCCATTTTTAATGGCTATATATAGCATATGTTATAATGTCATTTGATTGCCACATAATCGTAGCAGTAGTGATATCATAAAAACGTTATATTTACTCAGGGTTCAGTTTAAAGGACAGGTCCACTCCAACCAAAAGTAAATTCTAATAAAAAGAGAAAAATCGAACAAGCATAACACTGAAAATTCCATCAAAATTGTAAGTAAAATATATAAGAAAGTCATGACATTTTAAAGTTTCGTTTAATTTCATAAAACAGTTATATGCACATCCTGTTCGGTATGTAAATGAAAAGACTGATGACGTCATCCACGCAGTACTTCTTTTCTATTTCATCATATGAAATATGAAATTTACTTCTCGTTGTCAAGTGAAGCAACGACAATTCCTCCCTGATCATATGGAATTAGCATTGTTTAATACTATATGGTTTAGTCAAGTTGGTCCTTATGGTCACATTAAAAAGTGAAATATTCATAATTCAAACAATAAAAAAAAACAAGAAATAGTGAGTGAGGGACATCATCAACTGCCTCTTTTGCATGTCACTGAGTTGTGCATATCACTTTTTTTGTGAAAAATAAGCGAAAATATAAAATGTCATAACTTTCATATTTTACATCCGATTTTGATGTCATTTTCAGTGTTATGCTAGTTTTATTTTTCTCTATTCATTCAAATCAACATTTACCTGTGGTAGACTTGACCTTTGTTTAAAAAAATCTGGCCCAATTAGTTAGCTGGGTTGTTTACATGTAGGTGCCCAAGCATTCGTGGAATTCCTACCGGGTACCCATTTATCGCCCCTCGGTTGAGAGTGCCAAAAGTAGACGAATGCCTAAATTGCCAGAGGGTGCCAGTTTGACTCGTACATGGCAGGGAGGAGATGAATAAAGGGATAAGATTTCTGCTACTCTATTGCTTATCGGGCAGCATTGGCATCAAAAGAATCAATTTGACCCTTTTCTTCTTGACCAAAAAACCGCCGAGATGATATGATTTTGCTCCAACTTTGGGTGTCATTTTGTCAGACTCAAATTTCCGGCAAAGTTTCGCTTAAGAATAAAAGCAGATTACTCATCTCTGAATAAATGGGCATTAAAATCATTTTAAAAAATGAACACGTATAGTGTTCGGAATTGGCCTGAAAACGTGTGACATTGAATTTGCGTGTGCCAAGAATCAATATCCTATAGAGGCCACAGGAAAAACCTTTAAAAAAATGCAAGGTTTTAACATTGCTCGTTTGTAATTGTTATTCAAAAGGTTAAAAATAGTATTTCTTGATCACTTCAACATTTCTTATGATTTTATCATTTGCTAATAAACAGCTAAATACAGGATATTATTATCATTTTTTTAATAATTATGTCTGTTTAAATATTCTTCTTATTTTCAAATCTAGTATTTCTTTCTTTAGTTGAAAATACAAATATATTATCACCGCAATCTTATTAAATTTTCCTTTAAGAATTTGACGTCTTACACACCAAGTGCATTACAGAATTTATACATACATGTACATGTAAGTTTAAATAATTTATTTGGATTGGTCGTTCTGGAGTTTCCCGTAACAATGCATCATAAAACTATCGTCGAGAGAATGTGTGCCTTCTTATCACCACTGTCATCATCATGATCGTCATCATCACCTTCATCATCTTCGTTCGTTACCATTATAATCTTCATTATACAGTGCGTCCAAGAAAAAACGAAACCGAGATTGAGCGATGATTTATCATAACTTAATCACAAATACAATAGACAAATGACCTACCATTGTAAAGCTTAGAATCGCCTCTTTCATCTGAAATTACCTAGATTATTTCTCATTCACACATGAGTGAGCAAAAACAATTTGAAGAGGGGATACCAAAAAGTCATTTGGCGGGCTGCATCTGTGTTTCAAAAAGAAAACCACATTTTCAAAAAGTTCAATATCTGGTCTTTAATTTGATACCTCAATTACAGAAAATGTTCAAGAACTAACAAAATTTTGGTTATTTGAATTTAGGCTTGAATTTCAATAATTTCATAGAATTAAGAGGTTCTACAAGCTAGCGTTCAACGATCAGCCATGCACTAAGTCTTTTTTTTTAACCATGCGATAGCTTCTGTTGGAAATTATGGAAATACTAGCATTGTTTCGAGGGATCATAACTTTTTTTTACTTCTTGACCATTTTCAGTGATTTAGGTTTCAAATAAAAAAGCAGATATTGAACTTTTTAGGCATGTGATTTTCTTTTTGAAATTCAGATACCCCCCCCCCCCGGCCAAATGAGTTGCTGGTATCCTTTATTCAAATTGTTTTTGCTCACTCATGCATGAATGGGGAATAATCTAAGTAATATCAGATGAAAGAGGATATTCTAAGCTTTACATTGGTAGGTCATTTGTCTATTGTATTAGTGATTAAGTTATGATAAATCATCGCCTAATCTCGGTTCGTTTTTTCTGGGACGCACTGTATTGTCATGCACGGAGATTTCATGGGGTTCTACTGTTCCATCAGCCATTCTGTCATGTCTGTAGGGAGGGGCGAAATTATTTTATAGAACCATGATCTAAATAAACCAGCTTGTAAATGAGCTGATTTCCTACAATAGCTGTGATATCACTATTTTAAACGCAACGCCGTTCATTCTTGGCTTCTCTATAGTCGGACCATTTTCCCATTTGTAAATTAAGTTATATCCAGGAAGTTTACAACAATATCCTTTTTCCGAGAGGGGCTTAACTTTTTTACACCCGAGGCTTGTTTTTATTAGAAATGGGAAATGCGTTATTTTCTCACTCTGGAAATTCATATAAAACACGAAGAAAAACCGCATTCAATACAAAATGTCTCAGAGAGCGAGCATCAGTTATAACAACAATATCATTGAAGGTTTAAAAAAAGATTAAATGTTGCTTTAGGGTTGTTTTTATACAATGGAAAAGCATGGATTATCGTTTATCCTGAATTCCTACACCTTGCGCAAATTTGGTTCGTCTCTTCCCTCTGACGTGATAAGGGAAACGTGATATTCAGATTTGAAAGAACTGAGCAGTGAGCACTCTAAAAGCGCATAAATAGTTACGTTCTCAAATGGGCCTAAGAACTTTTTTTAAAGATGGGTTGCTAGTTGATAGAAAATTGACAAAAAAGGTTTTCACTACAAAATAATTGGATTTTCATCCAGCAACTATAACGTACATCGTTTCCACCCCCGCTCTCCAGGGCCATGTGTCTTTACCACTTTGACATGTTTGATGTTTTCCTTAAACATGTTAAAGTAGGGGTGTTTCCAGCTTCAAGTGCTGTTTTCGACGTGTTTAATTCTTTAACGAGACAAACTTTTTTTTTATTCTAGGGATTTAACTCACCTATCCTTGGCTGATGTAACGATAGAGGTTCAAGGCCATCTTAGAGGTATTTCTTTTTCGAAATAAGGTAGAATACGCCATGAACATGATAAAGGGTCTATTTTCAAAATGTGTGGACGTGCATGGGTAGCTCAAATTTGGGGGGAAAAGATGTGTGAAAAGGCTTCAATACAACTTAATTTTGATTTAACTGCATATTATTTTCTCTCTCTATCTCTCTCTTCCAGGTTTGTTTGGTGTTCCGAGTATCTTGGTGACCGTTCTATCACTGTGGATGTCTACATTGCGCATATCCTACGGACATGGGCTTGTCTCATCCTACCTCCATGTTACCATTATATCAATCCTTTTTGTGACTCGTTTCCCTGTGGTGTGGAAGTGCAAGAAGGCCTGGAAGAACCCCAGGAAATCACAAGAAGAATATCTGAAAGAAATCATCAAAGCAAATGCGCAATCCGAATACTCAAAAGACTTTGGACTCTGTTCAGTGACATCTTTAGCGGACTTGAGGAAGAAACATTCATTAACGGATTACGAACGGTACAGGCCATACGTAGATCGTCTGGAGAAAGGTGAAACAGGTTTGTTGGCATGTGATCCTGTTATACGGTTCGCGCTCACTTCCGGAACAACAGGGAAAGCTAAGATGGTGCCGTACACAGAAGCCTATCAAAAGAATCTCTTCAAATGGGCATTTGGAATACACTTCGATGTCAGGGCGAACTGTTTCGGTCATGACGGTCTCCAACGAGAGCTATTCATGTATACAGCACCAAAGGTAAGGCATTCAGAAGGCGGCGTCCTGATGGCCCCAGCATCAGTAATGACTAAGACCTTAAAACGACTCTTGTTTTTGTACTCAACACCAGCAGTTGGTTACGACATCAGTGATCCTATTGATTCCGTTTATGTCCATCTTCTTTTCGGGCTCCGTGATCCCAACCTTCGTAGCGTTAACGCCAATTTCACTTCAAACCTGATGTCAGCAATGCGAATGGTCGAGCAACAATGGCATGAGTTTGTTCGAGACATTGAACTTGGAACCGTGACGACAACCAATGTCCCACCTGAAATTCATAGAGCACTTGTAAAGGAGCTTGGAGGAGGGGATAAGGCCAGAGCTACAGAACTGAAGAAGGAGTTCCAGAAGGGTTTCGAAGGCATCATGAAGAGGGTCTGGCCACACATGAAATCTGTTCAAGCAATAGATTCAATAGGCCTCAAGGATGCTCTCCTGAAATCATATGCGAAAGGTTACTCTTGTGTAATGTCATCATCGCTATAATTCATACCCAATATATATATAAAATTATGTAAAAAAAATCTAGATCCAGAAATCACCCCAGAACAAAAGAGATAAAGAAAAATCAAACAATTTTTTTTCATCAATTGTAAATTGAGTCTTTTGTGACCTTTAGGTTTCCAGTTGTTCTTAAAGTAGAGATCAATGATGTAAGCTCTGTAATTTCTGGAATATTACGATCATGATGATGAGCATGATCTACGAAGTTAAACTCATACAGAAGAAAATATTGGACTCTTTAAGCTTTTACCAAGTCTTATTTCCCTGTATTAAAAATAGAATCTTCATTTGTCATATTCATCCGTCTCTTCAAGAGTTATTCGTCTTGAGGGAATTTTGTCTTTTCAATTTCTCTAAAGGTTTGACGCTGTATGGTGGGGTGTTTGGTGCTTCTGAGGGTTTCTTCGGATATAACCTCTGGCCAAAGTCACCGGGCAAAGATGAATTTGTTCTGTTGCCAGGCACAGCAATCTACGAATTTATTCGACAGGATAATATGTAAGTGCTTACTAACAACCATGAGTTTATTTCAGCAAAGTGTGTTCAAAACTTAACGGACAGCGGACATAATAAATAACGCATTTCCGTAATCATTCCCGTACTTTTTGTGGTTCCACAGGTCTACATCGTCGACCCACTATTTTTTTTTTGCTCTTTACACGAGTTCATTGTCCGAAATCATTCAATCCCACCAAGGTGTTGGGCGTGGCTGTGCTGATGACACAAATATCTATATTTCAAGCTACAGTTAAGCAGCTTTGATGTCATTTAGGAATTGTATATGTATATACAGGACAACAAACTAAATATGAAATACATGTAATCTTCTTATCTTCCAGAGTCAGAAGCACCGCGTTTATCGCCAACTTAGCCACTAATGTTTAACTGATAGTTAGTGATTGTGGATTTATGTGATGAATGACTATATTTTCTAAAATCCACTTCACTGGGCAATAATGGGTAAAGCTTTTCTGCGAGACTCGTTTCTCGCCAATGAAAAATAGTATAAAGAGAGAAATGCGTGCGTATTCTTGCTTTGCTGTTGGTTATTTGTAAATTAAAGGCCAAACCTAACGGCGAATCAGCGTTTGTCTCAAATTGGTAAAAAGAGTATCATAGGTGCATTATAAGCAGGACGTGAGCTTGATTGCATTTTTTCATCAATATCGCAGTACTGAAGTGAAAAAGATATGAACCTTGGGTGAATCTTTGGGAAACGTTGGACTTTGTTGACAGGGGTTAGATGAAATTTCACATAACAATAGAGAAGCCTTTCCACAAAGATTGACCGACATTTGCTGTTTCGAAGCCTGTTTCTCGATACCTAATGATCTGTGAATGTACGTGTTTTGTTTTGTTCCTTTGGGGGATGTGGAATCGCCCAATGTTATATGACCTAGTCTACTTGGCCGTCACCAGTTGCCGCCAATGCAAAGCAGCTGTGGGTCCTATAGTGTCGCCAAAAAAGGTGCATATACATGTGGTGACGTACAGTGGCTCAAACTCTGCCTCCCAACTAAAGCGTGGTGGTGCGTAACGGGCGCCAAAAATTAAAATTGGCAAGATGAAAATTTCGAGTAACGGCACAAACTATGGAATGTGGCGCCACCACACGCCAGCTGGGAGGCAGTTGGTCGCTGTACGCCATTGGGCACATTTTTTTCTTGCGACACGAACCGCTACAGCCGCTTCGCATCGGCACGAAGTGGCGTAAACTGCCCACTGGACTATTAGCATTTGTATGGTTATTCCGACTCTCACTTTGTAATTAAATGGCCATGAGTTGTGTTTGTTGATTGCCAAACCCCATCATTACTTATTCCATACAATGCTTTGTTCCAGAACTGAAGATCAACCGGAGACTTTCTTCCTAGATGAGCTCCAAGTTGGTGGTATTTACGAGGTCGTCATTACTCAAATGTTCGGTTTCTACAGATTCAGATATGGTGACGTCATCCGAGTCCGGCGATTTCACTTCAATTCTCCCGTTGTGGAATTCATGTACAGGTATTACATTTTCTGTGTTTGTTTCATTGAGGTAGCTATAAGTGAACCCATCAAAAATAGAAAAATGCTGAACATGTTTTATGATGTTTCTTCTCACAATATGTTTAATTTGGATAGCAGTAAATTAAAAGGAATTTTGTTTGGTGTCAGTTTAAGCCCTGGAATGAAATGAATGCTGCAGGTGGTGAATGAATTTATTCCCAGTCTTTACATTCAAGAAATATTGCAAACATTGCTAATTTACTGCATGATTTGTTTTTCTTTTAAATATTTAGCGTATTATTACTCATGATGTTATCTACATTCAATAAATGTACTTTAAGTTTTGTTTTCAACTTTTTCGTTCATTGATTTATTCAACTTGAATTGCTCAGTCATATGAACCTATTTATTCATTCGTCAATCCAATCAAGATGAACCGGGACTGCTGATCGCCGTAAGATTCTGAGCTTACTGAAAGATGCAAATATGTCGTTTATTTACAGTCCCAGGCGAAACTGCCACTTTGACTCACTGATTTTTCACAAAGACTTTTTTTCATTTGACAATTAATCTGCCCCGTCGCGAAAAATCTCGTCGCGTCACGAAAATTAGATATCAGCGATTGATAATGGGCTTATTCCTGCGAAATCTTGTATTGATCATTGTGTATGATCAATAAAAAAAAAGTCAGCCCCACAATCAATCAGTAAGCTTCTTGTTACGGAGGCCTGAACTCAGCCAATGTTACAATACATGGACATGTTGGGATTGATTAGCAACTGTTAAATCATTTCCGTTGTCCAGGTCAGGTCAAATCCTCAATGTGCATGCAGAGAAACTTGACCAGCATACTGTGAAGACTGCCATGGATGCTGCCGTTGGCCACTGGCCCGGTGCTTCCCTTGAGGAATACGCTGTAGCCGAGAGTACTCTCCTTGATCAACTAGGTAAGAAGAGTTTCACGGTCAGACTGTTCCAAAAATATCCTCAGACATTATGGACATCGGGATCAAGATAATAGTCTATTGAGCGTCCACCTCATGAACGGGAGGTTGTGGGTTCGATCCCCGGCCGAGTCATACCAAAGACTTATAAAAATTGAACCTTCTCCCTTCTTGTTTGGCGATTAGCATTGATATTGGAGAAGGGTAATAATACCATATTATGTTATGCAGAGCCCGCTGGAAGAGCAGTCTCAGGATTGAAGTGGCTACCCTGGGTAAATAAAACGTTGTTATTATTATTATCACAACATTCAAACTTGTGTGATTTCTCAGTCTCTGTGTTTACTTTAAGGTCAATTCCACCACCAAATCATGTTTATTCAAATACCAACCAACTTCCTATCACGCACAGGAATGAAATCACCATCAAAATCCGTTGTAAAACAAGATAGTTATGATTGTTTTCAGGTTTCGCTTAATTTCACAAACGGCGATGACCGATCGGATAAACTGTGGATACAATTTCTTTTGTCTTCTAATCAAACAGTAATATAATTATCATTCTCCTCATGCAGTGAAGACTGATGCTGATCATAGACCGTACTATGTGGTATTTCTTGAGCTGCTTCCTCCCCCGGAGAGAGACTCTATAGACAGCATCACACTGGAAAAGGTAATATCTCCCACCACCATTTCATATTTCCGAAGATTCTTTAGTCCGAAAAAAAAATGAGGTTCGCAACTCCGAAGGTTCGTCAGTCCGAAAACGAAGTGAGGTTCGTAATTCTGAAGGTTCGTTAATCCGAAAAAAAATGAGGTTCGTGATTCCGAAGGTTCGTTAGTCCGAAAACTAAATGATTAACTAACCTTATTTCGTTTCCGGACTAACGAACTTTCGGAACAACGAACCTTATTTCGTTTTCGGATTAACGAACCTTATTTCATTTTCGGATTAACGAACCTTCGGAACATCGAATCTTATTTCGTTTCCGGTTTATCGAACCTTCGGAATTACGAAATGCAACCGTTATTTCGACGCACACAGAGTGGTACAGATAAATTTACCTAACTGATCTTCCTAATGTTTAAGGTGCCTGACTGGACACTGATAGTCGCGGCCATAATACCTATGACCAAGGCATTTAATCAACATTGCACTTTAAACCTACATTCAATTACAAGAAAATGCTATACTTTCTTGGAAACTATGTGGGCACTTAAAAAAAATCTATGATTTTTAAATACTGCAATAGATGTAATACCATTTTAAAGGAAGGTTAGTGTCTTACATGGAATCGAACCCCGGTCCTTAAGCCATATCGTATTTTTATGCGATAAAGATATCAGTGCATTATCGTGATTATAGCCTTCCAGATCCATCCTTTTCCTTTAGGAACAATGATTGTTACTGAAACATATTTTCAAAGAGCCATTTTCCCGATTATGTTCATTATCATTTTGCTTTTAGTCTAGGAGCCAGGGGGCTTTATTCAGAATTTTTGGTGGGGAAGGTTTGACAAGCTTATCCGGGGTAAAATTGTGCGCTGATTCCAAAAATGTCACTCTTATTGACCGTACTCACGCCATTTTGGCCAAATTTTGACCAAAAATGACCATTTTGACCACTCTTTGGAAAATGGTCCCTTAACAGACTGCTTTTGTAGCCACATGCAATTAAAAGGGTCTATCTTAAGTAAAAATGCACACAGATTTCAGATAAAGTGCTTTCATTTGCCAAATCACAATAGCAGTAGTCATTTTGGCCATAATTTGGCCAAAAATGAAAATTTTCATGATTTTTTTGGCCGAAATGTGTTACAAATATTGATCAGAGCTACGACTGGATGTTTTTAGAAATCCACATTTATTTTCAAAATGTGCGCTGGATCATAACCATCAACCTCATGTAATTTATTCCGTCAGTTTTGACCTATGAGGGTCATTTTGGGTACTTTAGACATAACTGACCATTCGCGCAGTTTGCATTATTAACTGTTCAAATAGGCAGGAAATTGAGGTCTTCAGCATGTTTTTTCTTCTTCCCTTATAAAATGAGAATGCATTTAAATGTCCTTCATGTGTAAAATTTTATGCTGATTCCAAATATATCAGTCATAATAACCCTATTTAATAGCTTGTGGTAATTTTGACCACTCATGGCCCTCAAAATGGCCAATGACATCAGTTGATTTTACCCCCAAATACTTCGAACGTTACCAGAACCATAACAAGGTGTGCTGCGACACCTAACATTGGTGTGTTAATCCTTTAAATTGAACATCTCACAAAGTATTTTGACCTTATGTAATTTATTATATCAGTTTTGACCTATGAGGGTCATTTGGGGTACTTTATACATAACTGACCCTTCACGAAGTTTTGCATAATAAAGTGCACATATACATGTAGGCAGGAATTTGAGGTCTCATAGCGTGTTTTATCTTCTTCCCAATATAAAATGCAAATGCATTCAAAAATCCATCTTGTGTAGAATTTTATGCAGATTCCAAATATATCAGTCTTAATGACCCTATTCAATACAATGTAGCTTATGGTTATTTTGGCCACTTATGGCCCTTAAAATGACCAATGACATCAGATCATTTTACCCCCAAATACTTCGAACGTTACCAGAACCATTACAAGGTGTGCTGCGACACCTAACATTGGTGTGTTAATCCTTTAAATTGAACATCTCAAAATTATTTTGACCTCATTCCATCAGTTTTGACCTATGAGGGTCATTTTTGGTACTTTAGACATAACTGACCATTCGCACATAGGCAGGAATTTGAGGTCTTCAGTGTGTTTTATCTTCTTCCTTTATAAAATGGGAATACATTTAAATGTCCATCTTGTATAGAATATTATGCTCATTCTAAATATATCAGTCTTAATGACACTATTGAACACCGAATGGTCATTTTGGCCACTTATGGCCATAAAAATGACCAATAACATCAGTTCAATTTATCCAAAATACCTCAATGTTACCAGAATCGTTTCCAGGATGTGCTGTGACATCTAACATTGGTGTATTAATCCTTTAAAATGAACATTTCAAAAGTATTTTGACCTCATGTAATTTATATCATTAGTTTTGACTTTTGACCATTTTGGGTAACTGACCATTCGTGCAATTTTGCATAATAACTGCAAATCGGCAGGAATTTGAGGTCTTCAGTGTGCTTTATCTTTCTCCTTTATAAAATGGGAATGATGCATATGTCGTTCTTGTGTAGAATTTCATGCTGATTCCCAATATGTCAGTCTTAATGACCCCATTTAACAGATTATGGTCATTTTGGCCACTTTTTGGCCCCCAAATGACCAATACCATCTGTTCAATACTTCAATTTATCCAAAAATACTTTGAATGTTACTATAATCGTTACAAGGGTGTGCTGTGACACCTAACACTGGTGTATTAATCATTTAAATTGAGTGTCCCAAAAATATTTTTGACAACCTTGGTCATTTTGGCCAGATTGTCCCCTGCCCAATGTGTATACTAAATTAGCCTATATTGAACATAGTGAGGAGACAATTCAGGATTGTGTTAATATTAGCATCAATTATTGTTAAATTGGAAAAGTTTGAAAGCTTTTGGGTGAAAATCAATGCAATGATTCCATATAAATCAGTGTTATTGGCCGATCGAACTATTGGACTTTGTGGTAATTTTGATCACCTTTCCTCAATAATTTCTCGTGACCACACATTTGATTAAAAAAGGGCTCAAATGTTGCTTAATATTATTTTCAGCTTGAACTACTACACCAATAATCAAGAGTTTAATGAATGTGATAAAAACCTTTACATCAAGTACACTAAGGTTGTTTGACCATGCACTTTGGTCATTTTTATGATTTAAGGCACATTAACCATTTTGTAATTCATGGAAACGAATTCAAGAATGATGTTAGATAGGACATATTACAAAAACTTTCTGCACCAGATTAATACAATGATTTAGAATATACTAAGTGATCATTTTGGTCCCTACAATTAGCAATGACAATTACATGTATCAAAAGTATTCCAATGTTCTTGCTCTATATTTTTGTAAGATTTGTTGTATCAATCATAATCAGTGACAAATTATTCAATTCAATATTATTCAATACATTCAATATTACTAACAGTACATAATCAAAATGTGACCATTTTGGCTACTTTGACCGTTTATCCAATGTGTGAATTTTGAAATAAACATGACTTAGCAGCAATTGTAGGTCTATGAACATGATGAAATGCGTTCAATCCCTTTTCATGGGAAATATTAAGGCTCACCTTGAGTAAAAATTGTGCCAAATATCATGTGACTGTCTACTGTGGCCCCTTTGATCACTGTATGTTCCTAAATAGCCAGAATTTTTTTCCTTCTTTAAAGTCAAATTGTACTGAGAATCATTACAAAGCAAAATAGGTCACAGTGAAGTTCACAAAGAGTTTTGACTATCATTCATTTTTACAATTTTTGTTTTTTTTCTTGTACAGTGATTCACAAAGCTCACATTGGCATGATTGGTGAGCAGCAAATTTACCCTTAATTCTTTTGAAGACGTACTGGGTAATAAAATACATTCTCTATATGAAATTATTCTCTGTGCCGAATTTTGGCCACTCTTTAACAATTTAGGGCAAGTTTTCCACTTTCAACTTTACCAATCATGCCAATGTGAGGTTTGTGAAACATTATACAAAATGGCAAAGGTAATAAAAATGCATCATGGTTAAATCTATTCGTGAAATCCACTTTGACCAATAGCTTTGTAATGACGCACCTTTGAGTTCAGGATTAGTGCCTTCCTCTAGAATATAGTTATCTGTATAATTTAAATAAAAAAGGAGGGAATGATGTTATGGCTACTCAATGACCATATAATGACCAAATGGTGAGGTATTTGGCACAATTTTTTTACTCAAGGTGAGCTTTTAATATTTCCAATCGAAAGGGATTGAACGCATTTCCACCATTGCTCCTGTCATGTTTATTTACAAAAGTCATACATGCGATAGATAGTCAAAATGGCCAAATTGGTTTCAAAATTTTGATAATGTGCTATTAATCATATCATAATAAAATCAATAAATGATACAATACATCTTATTAACATTACGGAGCGACAACAACATTTGAATCCTCCAAAAGCGACCAAAATGACCACTAGCTCATAAATGGTCATTAAGACTAATATATTTGGAATCATTAATCTACATTAATCTAGAAAAGTGTCTTAAAATAACATGTAAATGATGCTAAAATGTCTCATTCCTGAATTTGCTGCCCCATATATGTGAGGTTTCCATAAACATTTACTGTGTGGTCAAGATGGCTAAAATCATGTAAATGACCACACTGCCATGGTCAAACAACCTTATGTATGCACGATGTAAAGGATTTTATCACAATTATCAGCACTCTTCACCGATTATTGGTAGCTCATGCTGATAATGATACTGACCAGCATTTGAGCCCTTTTTGACTCATCAAAGCATGCGAGGTCTCTCTCTTAGCTGATCTCTCCACTAATTGGAGATTCCTAGGGTCCATGGTCACTGGTCAATATTGAGGGAAACGTGGTCAAAATGACCACAGGGTCCAATAGTTATGGTCTGTGTGGAATAATTTCATTGATTTCCACCAAGAAGCTTTCAAACTTTCCCATTTAACAATAATTGATGCTAATATTAACGCAATCCAAAATTTCTCCTCACCATGTTCGATATCACCTGAATTAACATACACAATGAGCAGGGCTGGCCGGGGGGTCAAGGTGGCCAAAATGACCAAGGTAGTCAACTTTGGGGATGCTCAATTTTAAGGATTCATTCACCAGTGTTGGGTATTACAGCACACCCTTGTTAAGATTCTGGTAACATTCGAAGTATTTCTGGATAAATTGAACTGATGTTATTGGCCATTTTAAGGGCCATAAGTGGCCAAAATAACCTAAAGCTGTTAAATAGGGTCATTAAGACTGATATATTTGGAATCAGCATCACATTTTACATAAGATGAACTTTTGAATGCATTTCCATGTTATATGGGAAGAAGATAAAACACGCTGAAAGACCTCAAATTCCTGTCTATGTGCAGTTTATTATATGCAAAACTGCGTGAATAGTAAGTTGTGGCTAAAGTACGCCAAGTGACCCTCATAGGTCAAAACTGATGAAATAAATTGCATCAGGTCAAAAGACTTTTGAGATGTTCAATTTCAAGGATTAATACACCAATGTTAGGTGTCACAGTATGCCCTTCTAACGATTCTGGTAACATTCAAAGTATTTTTGGATAAATTGAACTGATGTCATTGGTCATTTTAAGGGTCATAAGTGGCCAAAATGACCTTAAACTGTTAAATAGGGTCATTTAGACTGATACATTTGGAATCAGCATAAAATTCTACACAAGGACATTTAAATGCATTCTCATTTTATAAGGGAAGAAGATAAAACATGTTGAAGACCTCAATTTCCTGCCTATTTGAACAGTTAATAATGCAAACTGAGCGAAAGGTCAGTTATGTCTAAAGTACCCAACATAGGTCAAAACTGACGGAATAAATTACATGAGGTTGATGGTTATGATCCAGCGCACATTTTGAAAATAAATGTGGATTTATAAAAACATCCAGTCGTAGCTCTGATCAATATTTGTAACACATTTCGGCCAAAAAATCATGAAAATTTTCATTTTTGGCCAAATTATGGCCAAAATGACCACTGCTATTGTGATTTGGCAAATGAAAGCACTTTATCTGAAATCTGTGTGCATTTTTACTTAAGATAGACCCTTTTAATTGCATGTGGCTACAAAAGCAGTCTGTTAAGGGACCATTTTCCAAAGAGTGGTCAAAATGGTCATTTTTGGTCAAAATTTGGCCAAAATGACCAAAATGGCGTGAGTACGGTCAATAAGAGTGACATTTTTGGAATCAGCGCACAATTTTACCCCGGATAAGCTTGTCAAACCTTCCCCACCAAAAATTCTGAATAAAGCCCCCTGGCTCCTAGACTATTTAAAGGCCCAAGATTAAGCTTTTCCACATTTTTAATATTTTTTTTTTAATCTGAGTCGAGATTAAAGAATCATGTCTGTTGCGGATTTGAGAAGGTCTTTGTCGAAAATTGGGAAAACTGGGACAGGTGATTGTTTTCAGTTTCAGAGCTGACAAAAACTTTCACGTATGTTGTTTGTCCAGAGTCACGGACCAGGGGCGGGACCAGGATTTTCCAGAAGGGGGGGGGGTGTACCGGAAAACGTAGACAACCCTAAGAAATAAAAATCACTACTAAGTCAAGGTCATTTGTTCGTGGAAAACTTCGACAAAGAAAACATGAAAAAAATTAAAGTTTTCACTACTAAATCGAGGTAATTGTGCAAAGAAAAATGTAAAATAGCAATAAAAAATGGAACACAAAATCTATATAAAAAAACGGGCCTCACTTCTAAAATGCATAACATCTTCCACTAGAAAAGTTGTTGGTGTCTCTCAAAGGAGGATGGGAGGTACACGCCGGATAGCCCCCCCCCCCTTGATTCTCCACTGTCACGGACGGTGGTGTTGTTTCGATTCACCAATTGTCGACAAAGACTGCTTCACCATGAAGGCCTTTGCAAATAGATTTACTACGTTCCAGGGAGCGTTTCATCAATATTTTCATTCGACAAGTTGTCAGATCTGACATCTTTCCATGATTTTGATTGGCTGAGAGGCACTGTTCCTATGGTAACTGTCAGATAAAATTGGACTTGTCGGATAAAAAAACGTCCGAAAAGTCTTTTCATGAAACGCCCCCCCCCCCCCCCCCCCCCAGAAAGGGTCTTCGTACTCACAACAATCTGCCAGAGATGGACAATTCAGGTAATCTGGAGATTCTCAGTGAATATTTTTGATCAATGATACATTTTTTTTTGTAGGTTGACGAGGAGCTCTGCCATCATTCCTTCACGTACAACTCGTTCCGCGAAAAGGGAGCCATAGCCCCTCCCTTGGTGCACATCGTGAAACCCGGCACATTTGTTCGTCTGCACACTTTCATCCTGAATAACAGCACGACATCTGCCAACCAGTACAAAGTCCCGCGGAAGCTGCGCACGAAGGAAACCCTCCAACTCATGCTGGATAACTCCATTTATCATCGTTAAGTGAACGCAAATTCCAAGTGAAAACAGTCAAGAAATTGTTATATCATGCGAATGATCATTTTCGTTTGTCTTCCAACTACCATTCCTGCCATATATGTCCTTAATACAGGGTTATGATTCATGAATCGAAGAATCGAATTAAGTTTAACATTTTCAAATTATCAATGTAACTTCTAAAACAATGGAAAGGACTACTTCATAGAACTCATGGCTAGGTGTTCATATGCCAAAGATACACATACGTCGAAAGTGGACTGACGCCGGCCCCATATGCGCGTCGAAATAATGTTATCAGCTCCCTACTTTTGATTGCAGAACTGGACTGAGTCCACCTTCAAGGCGATTACGCATCTGCAATTACCTCCAACTGCGGCTTAAACCAAAGAAGTAGCGAACAATTTATTGTTAAGAAAAGTTCAAAATGTTGACGCGACGTGGATAAAGAATCTAAAAGCGGTTTCAGTCTTTTCGCGTATGTGTAACACCACCCATCGCATTCTTGAGGCCGACTCGAAAGCCAGAGGTGGAGGAAGCATGTGTATCTCGGACCATGGTGTTATAGAACATTGCATTCTAGATGATAACGTCTCCAATTGAGGTTGGTGAGATCCGGTGGGCAGGTTTTCAGGGTCTTGATGATGTGAATGAAAGAGCGAATAAGCACCGCTGGAATTGTGATGGACAAACAATATCTTCCGCCGTATCTGAGTCTAATTGAGTCTGAGTCTCCTTTCTAATCAAGCTTTACGATCGATCTGATCAACCTCATTGTTGTATAATTTCTACTTCATAAAATTCACAAATGACCTTTGTACATAAAGAGAAGCACACTGAATTTTCGAGAAAACCATGTGTAGATATTCATCGTATCTGGAAAATATTTTTAACAAACATGTATTTTAGATATTGACGTTGCTGGCTTTCCATAGTTGTGGTTTATCGGATCTATCGCGACTCTTAGAAAGACGGGACGCATGAAACGCTGTGACCTTATATCGGTTCTATCAGGACGTCTGTCAGCACATTGTTAGCGTTGAAAGCGTTTCTGTGCGATCGGTATACAGGCTATGCTGATCTGAGTGACGGTGAAATACTTCAATTTATTTGATAGTTCAGAAGACCAAAAGTGTCCTTTACACAAAATAACAAGTTGTCGATATTATCAGGAACAGTGATTAATTTCGGTCCCAACATTGATTATGATTGACTATGAAAGCGACCTTACCAATCGATTTTACATAAGTTTTAATGTATAAAGATATGAAGTATCCAGGTATTGTTCGTAGCAAATATTCTTACATTTTGATTGGAAAGGTGGCATTTTCTTTCGTAACAATAAACTAAATCCTAACAGTCATCCTGAATTCCTGTGTCATGTTATAATCTCGATCTAATATCTTCTTTTCTAAAGGGAGAGTTTTCGACGATTTTATTCCCTATATCACTGACATATGGCGTTAAGAAAAATAACTTTGAATTTATTCATTTATTTATTCATTCATTTTGGTATAAAATATACATTGCACATAGCAGCTTTACAGCTTAATTTCATACAATTTACAAAAATGATTGATATATGCAATACACATACAATAGTTGATCAGAAAAATATATTGAAATAAGACATAAATAACTAAACTCTGCGGAAGCGCCGTGGTGTAGCGGTTCTGACTCTCGCCTTGTGATCAGAGGGTCGTGTGTTCGAATCCCACTATGGCCTAGCGCCCTTTGGCAAGGCGTCAATTCACAATTTGCCACTCTCCACCCGGGTAGGATGCGAAAGTCTATGTAGTATGCCTAGCAATTGAGTATTGGAACTCTTGTTGGAATGCTCCCCAGTGGAGTGGAGAAGGTGCATACATTGTATGCAGGCATGCAAGGATCCGATGACCGGGGTAATAATATATCTGAAAAGCGCTTAGAGACGTCGGTCCGATGTGTTAAGCGCTATATAAACATGATAAATGCGGAATATGATTTATTATATTTAAACTCTGATCTAGATTCAATGAATATTGGTAATAGGACTTAACAAATGATTTTACTCGATGAAGATTTTACTACCTAATTCAAAACGGTTGATTTGGGGGGTATATGGCATGCCATCTATCATATAATTCATGTACCCCATGCAAACCAATCACCTCTGCTGCAACAATTATACTGTATGGTTACAGCAGAGGTAGCCAACTGGCCTGCATGAATTAGGCCATTTTCAGCTGTGATGGAATTGGGACGTCTCCTTTGTAAGGTTACTTGCTAGTTTCAGTGATAACGTTTCCCTTCCCCCTTTCAATGTTGGGAGGTGGAGAACAGTGAGGGCATCATCATAACTGGTGTACCTATGGCCAAGCATGAGGCGACATGCACGTTTCTGAATTCTCTTTTTTCTCAATCTTTTTTTTCTGCGTTAGGCCAGAATGCCAAACCGGGGCGCAGTATTCGAGTTTCGGGCGCACATATGAACAATATACTACTTTCAAATCTTCAACTGGTAGCCGAAATCCTTTCGCCATCACATTATGTGTAGCCTCATACTTGCCGCCTTGACCATTTCTGTAACATGGTGTGGTCATTCTAAATCATCTTGTACGAACACACCTAAAAGTTTTACAAGATGGACTTCACCTAGTTCATGGTCATTTTTTTTTACTTTTGGGAAACGTGTTGGGTTTCTCACGAACTGAACGTCCATTACCATGATTACAACACATTTCTTAGGGTTCAGTTTCATGCAGTTGTCTTTGTTCCATTTCCCAAGTTCATTTACTTCTTCTTGGATTTTCGGTTGGTCCGTTGAATTCCTACATTCACGCAGGGAGATGTCGTCGACGTATTTCCAATATTGGTGGTCGCTATCCTCGAACAAGTGGTTGATCATGCAGACGAAGATTATCGGTCCAAGTCGAGTGCCTGCGGCACTCCGCGGCTTGCAGCTCATCTCCGAAGACCGGAGGAAGGAAATATACAAGTACCAGTTGCCTAATTGTGACTTATCAATCACCTTGCCAATGTCACCCACAAACCACTTCGCAATAAATTTCCCAAGGATCTTTGCGAAATGGTCTGTTAGCGAAGCTGGTCTCAAGTCTTCTATCATGTCTATGGTAGGGTTTGTCGTTTTCGGTACCACGATTGCTCGCTTCCAACTATGTGGCACCATCAAGCCAAACCTTAGAATAAAATGATTGGTTAAACCAAATGTTATTGTCCATTTATCAACAAAAGCTGTCATTCGTCGGTAGTTTGTACAGAAAGTAAATGGTGCGGTGTTCAGAAAATCAATTCAGCGTGCAAGCTTTGGAATGCGCTTACGCGTAAAAAGTACAAAAAGTACCACAAAAGAGAAAATATGTGTAAACTTACAGAAAAATGCGAAAACATGCGCTTTACAAAGGTGAATGGACTTTCCAAAAAATAGTTTTATTCGATGTGGAGTTGTTTCACTTTTTGCGTAAAACTGCATTATTCACTAAAATGATATTAATGTTACAATTGTGTATCATCTGCAGCATTCGGTTAGTACTAGAGTTTTGTATTCGTAAAGTAAGGTTAAATGTAAGTTTTGCGAAAGATCTTTGTAGATTTATGTCTAAATTCATTCTCTCTCTCTGTCTCTCTAAAATACCGAAAATGTGTAAGGTTACATAATTATACCTAATATACACGATTTCTGTATTATTACACATTGTAAGTTACATCTGATCTCGAAAATCTTCTGCAGGAACTTTTTTTGTTTTCTCTCTTTGAGGAGAAATGTTCTAATAGTGTAACATTGGCATAGAAACTTTATTAGTGTAGTAGGTTTCACAGAACACGGTGTTCCGTGAAACTTACTACGTACAACATTACTACACTATTCTCCTTCGCCAAGGAAATATTCAGAAGCTACATTGTCACGTGGCGAGTGACTTTTTCTACTATTTACCTACTGCTGCTCGACACCAAATAAGGAATACGTAAAACTGATGAATCGGTTTATTAAAAGATTTAATCAAATCTCTTAAATCATTATGTTGTTTCCTTTTGATTTGTTTTACAATAATTTACATGGAAATATACTTGGATATTGATAACAAAATATAACTTAACTTAACAATAATAATAAACTCGAGCCCCCATCATCTCTGCTGGACTGACATGCCCCACACGGCCCTGGGGGGTCGGTCCAGTTCCTGGCCTCCGCAGCTTGCGATGTCTCTTCCACTCGGCCTCTGCAGACTGTGTATCCCCTTGATGAGTAGCCCCCAAATCAGAGAGAAGTGGCTTCAACTAATTAGTGGACGAGATCGAGCCCCCAATGATGACATGAATTTTGACGAATCATGTCGGTGGAGAACCGGCGGCAGCTTGGGTCGTTATCTCTTCACTGACGTTGTCCCTAAGATCTAACTTCATGAACTTGGACTGCCTATACTAACATCTGTGGACTATAAGCCAGTTCGTAGTTCCTTTCTGAGAAAGGTCAAAAGATTCTACGCATGATCAGAAGAAGGTCATTTGTACTAAAGTGACATGGTGCTTTAAAATCTAATGAGATAAGCACCAACTTTGATGTCTTGATTATTCATATATTCTTTTGAATTGTCGTTTTCATTTACATCCACAAAACACAACAATGCTTCCACGAACGACTGGTATTTCACAGTTTGTCAAGTACATTGTGCAACATGCTAAGATATGCATTCAAAGTAGGAATGCAACAAATACCTTCGTTAAGTGTTCATTGGTGTGCTATTCTAGTCACCTGGTCTATTCAATTTCTTCATCCTGCTATGCAAGGCAAGCTTACGTAATATCTTGCTTTGAAATCTGCCTATCATAATGAAAGAAATGAAAGGTCATTTGACCAAAATTGCCCATGAAGTAACTACGAACTGGTCTATTCTAGCTTATGTGGTTCTCCCTGAATTAAATAAAATACTGAAATTAACCTCATAATCTACTCTACCGTTACTAAGACTAACTGTCAAATTTCTATAAAGTACATGTAATTCAAAGAATTTCAATAACAGATGAGTACATAAAGCAACACATTCTATAGATAAAAACACTTCCTGTGCATCTGTACACCTACATTCATCAATACTAGAGCACTATTTGCTATTTATTAATTCACCTCCTGTACTCCTGTACATAATACCCTAACCTGGACCAAATAAATATGTTTAACACATGTTTAAACTTTAACTGAAACATATCTATAATTACATTTCTTTCCTGACATACATAAATTTTATTCCACACTATTCTACGTAATGCTAAGAGTTAAGCATATTTCTACATGGTCAAAGCAATGTCAGACGTTAAAACCCCATTTATTGATCATTGTTTTGATCGTGTAATTGCTAGGAATTTCATATCTTGTCTTTGATCTTGATTTTTTCATCTTTCTCTTTTGTAACACAATATGTACAGGGAATAAATTGAATAAACTACAAAAAAGCAAAATCACCCACGCGAGTGTTGTAAAAAAGAGAGAGAGAAAGAAAGAGATAACGTGATTTTTTTTTAACACGTGAACACGTTGGTATCATTTTAATTCATAAAGCATTTCATTTATTTTATGCAAAACAAGAGCAATGATAATAAAAGAGGAAAGGGGCCGTTTTGGTTCCCCTCCCCCACAAGTCTTCTCCTGAAAGCTCCGAGCTCATACATCCAAGAAGGCCACTTATATTATCAGGTCTCCTCAAACAATGATGACAAAGGATCAACGGGATTTTGACTAGTTATACACTTTTAAAATATTTGGGCGAAAATGTCCAACTATTAAACAACCTTAGGCAACATACTGTCCACACAACTATTGGTTAAAATCTGCCCAAATCGGGTTATAAAACTAATAATTGGGTAAGAAATTTGCTCATTTGGATAATAATTGCCCAGAATATATATATATATATATATATATATATATATATATTGTGACGGCAACCCACGGGCGGCGTGGGTGGTCCGGTCCGCCAGCAGCTCTCTCTTGTCAGGATGCCACGTCGATTTCCAAACTTTTAGTCGTGGATCCGATTGGCAGAGATATACTGCCGCAGTTGACACTTGCACAAGCCTTGTTCCTCCCAGTACCACCACCACTCAACGTCTGATACCGTACTGCAACAACGTCTGTTCATCACTGCATGCAACCACGTTTGTTCAGTACCACGACGACGTCTGAGTCCGTACTGCAACCACTGACATCTGTTCAGTACTGCAACCACGTCTGTTCAGTACCACGACCACATCTGAGTCCGTACTGCAACCACTGACATCTGTTCAGTACTGCAACCAAGCACGTCTGATTCCGTACTGCAACCACGTCTCTTCAGTACCGCAACCTCGTCTGTTACCGTACTGCAACCGGGACATCTGTTTAGTACCGGAAACTACGTCTGGTTCTTCGACCATATGTATGGGTCTTTCTGCAGTCAGCCTCCCACGACCATACCCATTGCCTCTGCTCTACTTGTAGTTTTCCCCGTTGTCTGCTCCGGACCTCCGACCGTCTGCTCCCAGACCAGCAACCATCCGCTTCGCCGAACCAACCCGGCGGACCAACCCGTCTGCTCCAGACTCCGAACGGTCCGCCTCCAGACCAACCAGACTACCAAAAGAGCAAGCCCAGGTATAGTCTCTTGCTGGCGTGATACAAGGAAATCTAACCACAGTCGTCGCCTAGGACTCTAGGTTTCCCGTGGAAAGACATGCGAACGATCTTACAAATCATTTCGATCTCATCCACCAACTTTATTTATTGGATAGCGAATCCAAATCGATCTGCATACTTTCACGTGCAATGCACCCCTTAGGTGCTGTATTTCAACAGATCATCGGCAAAGCCTCGCGAATACACCAACTTACTGTACTCATCCATTAATAATACAATATCTGTTACAGTTAACCTCTCTAACAATCTTAAAACAGCTATAACTTTACTCTCCGAAACCGGATATGCATGAGTGACATATCAAATTAAAGCATTCATTTAGATCAAGCTAGTGATAACCATAATAATCAGTTAAGCATCTCCAGGAAATTGTTATTCCACAAAAACGGTTCAAAACATGCATAACTTTCAATGTCGTATCTACGTCATTATTACCGTAGAAACATGCATGTAATATCGCCAGCTACGACAAAATCATTATAACTCAACCAAATATAATTTTCTAACACGAATATATATATATATATATATATATATATATATATATATATATATATATATATATATATATATATATATATATATATAAACATGTTGTCTAGGATATAAGTTTAGTCAACCATTTAATCCAACTAGCCCATGTTTCTAGGGCACACGAGAGTAATTAATCTGCGCGCAAAGCATGCCGGACAGGCGTAAGTAAAGATCACATGATTATATTGATTAAAATAATTCATTAAAAATAAATTCCAACTCAAGAGGGCGCATATTGCTACAACTCTATAAGGTTTCATATACATTAGTTGGAGGTCAGTTAGGACCAGATTCTTACTGGTATAATCTGAAATTTTCATTTGAAAACTTGCTCCAAATTCAAAAGATATTTTCAGTGATAACATAAGAGTGGATAAAAGCTAATTTCATGAAAATAGACACAGACAACCTTGAAATTGAACTGATGATATTTGGGCATGTTCAGAAGCTTTGTGATATAAAATCTAGAGAAATATAATCATGACTACTTCATTGAAAAATTTCAAAATGATTATGTATTTCATGTTACAGATGGGCAATCCGAACATGATCTAGCAATCGGGGAATTTAATAATCGAATTCTTAATATCTAGAAATGGTTTTGTGTTTCATTTTTTATATCAAGAAATTAATTTTTGATATCAAGCTGGGGCTGCGGAAGCTTGATATCAACAACGAAGACGTAGACCTACGCACGAAAATACAGCCAGTCTAGGTGCTTCTTTGGATAATGTCGACTGGTCAGTTGTATACAATTCTGTAGATGTTAATGCGTCCTTTAACCTTTTTATGAATATAATAAATGAGAAATTAGACCTGCATATACCCTTAAAAAAAGATAAGCGTAATACATACAAAACGATTTCTAAGTCACCATGGATATCGCCATCTATCTTACGTTCGATTAATAGAAAAAATAACTTATTTTATAAATTCAAAATGAAAGGTACAGAACAATCAAAAATAAAATACACATCTTATAAGAATACACTTACTAAAATATTACGCATTGAAAAGAAAAATTACTTTGCGAGGCAGTTGGCTCTATATAAACACGACATGCAAAACACATGGAAGGTTCTAAAACAGACCATGAATCTCTCCAATAATAAATCAAGTATTTCCAAAATTAGATTTAATAATGTCATTGTTGATGATGGTGACAACCTTTCAAATATTTTTAATAACCATTTCTCTTCCATTGGCGTAAATCTAGCTAAAGATATTCCTCCCGCGACGAAAAGTTTTTCGGACTTTCTCGGCCCGCCTAATCCAAATTCAATATTTTTTGCTCCAACATATAATCAAGAAGTTATGGATATAGTATCTGGTTTGAAAAATAAAAAAAGCCCTGGCTTTGATGAAATTAATAATTTTATTTCAAAATCCGTAATAAATTCTATTGTTTCCCCGCTGGTGCATATATTCAACCTTTCCTTAGAAAATGGTACAGTACCAAATCAAATGAAGATAGCCAAGGTAATTCCTTTATTTAAAAAAGGTGATAAGTTGGATGTGGGTAATTACCGACCTATTTCTCTTTTGTCCACATTTTCTAAGATCCTTGAAAGAATAGTATACGTCAGAACAGAAAAATTTTTGTCAATGCATAATATTTTATCTGATGTTCAATTTGGGTTTCGCGACAAGCACAACACCACTCATGCCCTGATGAATTTTGTCAGCAAAGTAGTCAATGCTCTAGACAAATCTAGTCACCTTGTGGGTATTTTCCTGGACTACTCCAAGGCCTTCGATACCATTAATCATGAAATCCTACTTAAAAAAATATCTCACTATGGTGTGCGAGGGAAGGCCTTGGAGTGGTTCAGGAGCTACCTACTTAACAGACAACAATACGTGTTTGTTAAAGATCATAACTCCAATTTGAAATATGTTAACTGTGGAGTCCCCCAGGGTAGCTTATTGGGCCCACTTCTTTTCACAATTTATATAAATGATTTCTGTAGATCATCCAAAATATTATCCCTTATCTTGTTTGCAGATGATTCGACCTTATTTTTTTCTCATCAGAATCCACAAACTTTAGTTGATGTTATTAATTCTGAACTTATTAATGTTACTGAGTGGATAAGAGCCAATCGATTATCTTTGAACCTTAACAAAACAAAATACATGTTATTTAGTAATTCCATAGACAAGTTACCGATGAACATTATATTTGATAATACCCCATTAGAAATGGTACCTTACACCAAATTTCTTGGAATAACAGTTGACAGTAAACTTTCTTGGAAAAATCATATTGAAAATATATCCAAAATAATTTCACGAAATATTGGTATTATTAATAGGCTAAAATTTTGCATTCCCTCCACATCATTAATCATGCTCTACTCATCCTTAATCTTGCCTTATTTGAACTATGGGATTCTTATTTGGGGTGATACCCATCAATATTTATTAGATAAATTGTTGCTTTTGCAAAAGAAAGCACTTCGTATTATTCATAGTACATGTTTCCGTTCTCATACGGACCCACTTTTTCTAGAAAGTAAACTGTCGAAAGTCAAAGATCTGTATTTACTACAGTTAGGGCACTTCATGTATAGTTATAATAATAATGCACTTCCCCATATTTTTGATGCCATGTTCCCTAAAAATCAATTTTATCATAACTACCCCACGAGACACTCTGACGAACTTCACATCCCACTTTACAGAACTTTACTGGCCAAAAATACATTCCTATTCAACGGTCCTAAATTCTGGAACTCACTCGCTAATAATGTTAAAGACAGTGTCTCCTTGAATTCATTCAAACGTAAACTCAAACGTATCCTGCTTAATTCCTATAATTCTTCTCAACGGAACTAACACTTCATTATCTTGATTATAATCCTTACATTTTTCACTTTTATTTTATCTTTTTTCATCTATATTGTCCAGTCATATCCTTTGTTATTTCACCAGATCAAGCTGGTTCATGGTCAGCCCTTTCCCATTCTTAGTTTTACTCCTTTTTAAAAACTAGTTGTCTTGTACTGTCCTGTCTCTTGTTTTGTCTTGTCTTCTACGTCTTGTCATCATCTCTCTCTGTTTTTTTTCCTGTCTTGCGCAACATATCCTTTGCAACGAAGACCTCTTTGTGTGAATAGCTTTGCATTTGTTCAGTTTTTATGTTTCCGTCAATATGATTTCTTTTTCTCTTTTTCTTTCCTGTAATACATGCATGTACGCATATAGTAAATCGACTATAATTTCTTCTTTTCCAAGGGGGATCCACAATTTTACAAGCTTTGCTTTTTAGTGGATCCCCCTCATTCCATATCCATTTATGCTCTATATTATACTGGTTTTTTTTTTACGAAGTAAGAATGCCCTTCTGTAAAATTGTATTTGATTTGTATTGTTTTATATTACTTTGTATTATGTTTTGAATGGAAATGAAATAAAAAAAGAATTGAATTGAAATTGAAAAAACATGAACGCAAAACTGACCATAGGATTGTGATCTTTAGCATGATCAGCCCCCACCCCTTGAAAACCGTTCTGCGGCCCCTGTCAAAAATAGCCTCAACTGTTAAAACAGCTTGCCTTACGCACGTATATGTTGAACATGACTGAACGCTACGTCCACTTGAAATATGATTATTGAATTCCACGTGATTTTGACCCCACTCTGAACTTAACCATCACTTCAGTATGGTGGTGGATCCAAGCGTGTAACACATGAATATTTCACGTGATTCATTCTCGACCTGCAATCGACCATTGTTATAGCGACTCTACATAACACCAGCAGCACTCCTCAATGTCATATTGTCAACTCACCCAGTGCAGTTGGGAACATTATCAGACTAACATCATGGGCGGAACACGTCTGCTTCGATGGAAGCTCCTAGGAGTGGCAGGACTAACCTTCTGCATGGCTTGGTGCCTCCTACAGATGGCTTCTGAACACCAGGAACAGGTGTGGAAACGCATTTTGGCAGGTAAGAACCTACCACTTCCGGGAAAACTATCATCAGGAGTAGTGTAATCAGAAGTTTCAAGGAAGTTGCTGATACTATATGCCTGTTTGACATGTTTATTTCATATCCTTTTTACTTTAATTTCCCACAAAAAAGTTCTGCAACTCAAAGATTGAGGGGCGATATAAATATGTTTTTTGTATTAATGGTGAAACTGGAATCCATGGAAAGCTTTATTCAGTCCTTCCTCATTGATTTGCAATTTTGTGTGATAAAAGATACAAAAATATATACAATACGAACAAAGAAATAGACTTGGGAATTACAGAAATGTGCAATTACCCTAAGTAAAGGGCAAATTCATGAGAAAGATTTTGTAAAATGCACTGTTTTCTGACAGTGCATTTTCTTTAAAATTGTTTTCTTTAGAATTCTGCCAAGGATGCAGGTGACAAGGAATGTTTGGGTTATCTTCATTAGTGTGTCATTAAGGTTGAAAGGAATTGTTTGTGTCGTTGGATTAATAGAGATGCGTATCGACTATTTGCTTCAAGTGAAAGCTTTCATAAATTTAGAATGTTCAACAATAATGAAACCAACATTTTCGTCTCTTATAAATTCAACATCTTAAAAACTTTTTGAAATGACAGGGTTCAATATTCCACACTACCACCCCCACACATTGTTAAAAAAAGTCAAAAAAAAATAAGGGGAGTCCACCTGAAAATTTGTAATGGACACATGTAAAAAATATTGACAAGCAAAAAAAAAGTCATCAACTAAAAATTTAGGGGATCCTCCCCCACCTCAAATTTAGGGGGGACCTGCCCCCCCCCCGCTTCCGCCACCTATGCCCCCACACACCTGGCTGAAATCCGATCCTAAACACGTAGTGTAGCGCAAAATTCTTTATAAAGTATCCTCGCAAATTGGACTGTAAACACGTACTTTTCTTGCAATAGTTAAGCTGGCAATGATGCGAGCAGATTATTTTGTCCTGTACTGAACATAAAAAGATGTTTCATGCAACGTTTGATTATGAACTAGATTATTTTAGTGTACTCGACTGAAAAAAAGGGACCGTATAGGCAGCGCTTGACTTTACGAATTTAACAAATATCATAACAAAACTAATAATACAGGTATAGATTTAAAATTGAAATTTAAGTTTATATTCCTATTGCATTTTAAGCACTTTGTTTGATCATGAATGAGATGTCATTGATAAGAAATAATAATAAGATATCGCTTTTCTCAGAACGGCTCAAAACAATTTCCCCAAGGATTCATTTCAATCCTGCATGAAAAGTGCACAATTACCACACCCTGGGAAGCTTTGCTTGCATTCATCGCAGCCTCAAAATGGCGCTGGCAAATTCAAGCATACAATAACTTTCGCATCCAACCGGGTACCCATTAAGCACCTGGGTGGAGAGTGGCAAGGTGTGCAATACGTCTTGACAAAGGACGGTTTATAGACCGCGGTGGTAATCGAACACACGACTCTCCGTTTACAAGGCGGGAGTCAAAACCACTACACCACGAATCTTTAAATAAAAATAGTCCTTCCTGAAAAAAGTCGTGCACAGAACATGTTTCTCATAAACATAGAATATGAGTGCGAAGCGCGAATTTACTTCTTTCAAAAATCAAGGACGAAAAATGAAAGACAAAAAGACTTAAGTATTTTTCGTAAAAAATGAACAGCGTGCACAATCTTCTTATAATTAAACTATTGAAAGTATGAAGCGCGAAATGAACCATTACAAATTGACCTAGCTGAAACGCTGATATTCTCCCCGTCTGCATGTCTGTCAATTTATTCACTCTCCATCCTTCCCCCCCCCCCTCTTCTTTCGTTATTCCATTTTTCCTTTTTTACGCAGCCAATAGGGCGTAGCGATCGCATTCGGCCTCCTGGAATTGTCATTTACGTTTTCTTTTTTAGTCTATTTCAATTGGTACACAGGAGGCAAAGGTGATTAGACATTGGATTCACATTTTCGTCCAAAAATTAAAATGATATTTCTAATCTTACACATTCATAATCTCGGCCAATTATGTTCTGTTCATTATCGCGATTTTCTTTCCTACTTGATTCTATTTCACCTCATTTCATTCTTCTCATTTGTTTATTCCTATTTCTTTTGTGTTGTTTGTATATCTCTTTAATACTGGGAGGGGTAAGCCAGCAGCAGGGAGAGGAGGGCTGTATCAGCAGGGCACCCCCCTTTTCTTTTCCACCATATAATTTTTTTAAGTTTTCGTTTCCATTTTACTTGGTTTTTTTTTCTGTTTGTACTTTTTTAAAGGGGGAGCTAGACCACCTCACCCCTTGATCCGCATGATTGTGCCTGTCAAATGCAATTTGCATTCTAACTTCCTGTTTTCTTCCTCTTTTGTAATATATGTATTAATTTGTGGAAAAATTATAAGAAAGTAATGTTATAAAGAGAGCCCCGACTTTGCTTAGTCAAGTTAATCAAGATGCAAGATAATTTATTGTTATGTATAAACATACAGTATCTACTTTCAAAAAATGAATACTACATTAACCGACAAACACACTTTCCTTTAGCCTACATATATCAACAATCTAACAATGCGAGCGCGAAGCGCGAGATGAACATTTTTTTACATTCCGACCTAAATACTGGGCATTCTAATCACCTTTTAAAAGCACGAACAGGATAGGGGTATGACTATACGCTAGCCGAAACGAAATTCGACATCTCACGTTTTGTAAATCAGGAAAAGGATGGTTAAATGGATAATAGCCCTACATTGATAATTTGATTATCTGATCTGAACTGGCACAGGATTTGTATTTAAATAAACACGCGCGCGTGTATACCTAGAATCTGGACATTCTAATTACATTCTTTATTATAATATCAATAATAAAAGCGCGTTGAGCGAGCTAAAGATATTTGATTTTCCGATCTAAAAAAGGAATTTTAGCGCAGTTACGATTTGGATATGGATCACGCTTAAGAAATGATGCGAATGCGAAGCTCAAGTTGCTATTTTTATAGTTATATATATTTTCAGTTGCGACCGGGACATTTTAAGGGCATTTTTTGTCTTCATATGACTATGATGACTATCTTCCTAAGCGAGAGATGAAACTTGTCGATATTCCATTCTGAAAAAACGGACAATGATTATTAGGATATCATGAAAATATTATTATCTTACTTATTAATCTAATAAGCCCAATGAGGGCGCGAAATTGATATTAACGTCAGAAAGCTGGACATGTTGTAATTATGAATACGATGCATGGGTCAATATATCTTTAACGAAAATAATGCGATTGCATATTTTGAGCCAAAAGTTTTGATAAACTGTGATGAAAGAGGAATTTAAAATAATTTTACAATTACAATTGATACAGGTATACATAACTCCGCAATCAAAATGCATGAGCGCAGCTTTAGCTGATACTATTCACAATTAGACCAGCCTAAAAGGGGATACTTTTCAAAAAATTATGGAATACACGAAGAGAATGGTTATTTGACAAATCAAATAATGCTAGCGCGCAGCGCGAGCGGAAAATATTTATATTTAGACCATAAATATAGTTATTGGACAGAAAACTGTAAAATCTATTTGTTAATCAAACAAATTGAAAACTTAATGTCCGAGAAATGTTTTGTATATTTACTTCAAAACTTGAAGTTTTAAGCTCAATATAAGTCTATTGAGCAAGTTGTGAGTTGTGTGTGTGTATTTAAGTTTTGCCAGACGTGTATCAATCAGATATGATTATTTACGTCTGGGACCGACCTTTAACGTCACCATCCGAAAGACGTGACCAGGGCTCGAACCTCGGATCTCTAGCATTAATTTGTAACTTCCCACTTTACAGGCGCACGCCACAACGCCCAGTTGTGAATTGTGTGTATTTTGAGTTTTTGACAGACGTGTATCAATCAGGTATGATTATTTACGTCTGGGACCGACCTTTAACGTCACCATCCGAAAGACGTGACCAGGGCTCGAACCTCTGCATTAATTTGTAACTTCCCCACAGCTTGGATTACAGGCGCACGCCACAACGCCCAGTTGTGAATGAGCGTGTTTGCTGTGCTTATATACGGTTGTGCTCACTGGCAACTGGCAACTGGCAACCTTTTGTTGCTTTGAATTTGTGGCGTTTCGATCGGTAGCAGGTGTGCAACCCATACATGATTCCTCAGATTAGGCTTTACTTCGTAGAATCATAATAAAACTTCAATAATAAATTTCATTTAAATCTTGTTTAATTTATTGATGATTTATTAATGTATTTATTTACGTTTTACGTATCTAATAACTGTGGTGTTAACCGATGTGCATAGAGGACCACACCAGTTATTTACACCGATGCAGGGCCGTAGCTAGAGGGGGGGTATGGGGGTGTGACACACCCCCTGTTACACCCACAAATGTAATAATCGCCCACAAATGTAATAACGCCCACAAATGTAATAACGCTTTACCCACAAATGTAATAACACTTTACCCACAAATGTAATAATTTTTGATCGCCCACAAATGTAATAACACTTTACCCACAAATGTAATAACGCCCACAAATGTAATAACACTTTACCCACAAATGTAATAACGCCCACAAATGTAATAACACTTTACCCACAAATGTAATAACGCCCACAAATGTAATAACACTTTACCCACAAATGTAATAATGCACTTTACCAACAAATGTAATAATGACTTTACCTACAAATGTAATAAATTTGAAGTGATTTTTGGCGAATTCGTTCTAAACTAATATCCTATAGTAATGCGCTCATAGCACAAAAGTTCAAAGTCTTTTTTCCAGACCGGTTAATGAATATTACAGTACAAGTCCAAGTCTTTTTCCAGACCCGGTTTTTCAAAATTATAATATACGTCCAAAGTCTTTTTACCAGACCGGTTGTTTCAAAATTATAATATATATCCAAAGTCTTTTTTCCAGACCCGGTTAATTCAAAATTATAATGCAAGTCCAAAGTCTTTTTTTCAGACCCGGTCGTTTCAAAAGTTATAATATACGTCGGTGAGGGGTAAAGACAACACTCTAAGCCCAAGCCTTAAAATAGGTTTAATTTTGAAGATTGGTCTCAGCTGTCATTTTTTTCAATATTTCTTTATGTTTTAAATAACCGGGTCCAGACGAAAGACTAAGCATAATACTCGTGTTATTCCACAAGAATAAGAATATGAGTCTTTTGTTTTTAGGATTGTTTAAATCATTTTTAAATCACCGGGTCTGGAATAAAGACAACGTTCTAAACATGTGATTTTCTACATGCATGATCTTAATTTGGAGGATTGTTGGTTCTTAGTTTCGTTGTTGGGGGGGTTGAGTTTTATTGATTTTTTATTCCTGAAATAATTGTGTCTGGAGGAAAGTCGATCTTCGACAATCGGTCTTCATGTTGTTCCACAGTAATTAGATTATTGGGTATTCGTTTTAGAATATTTGTAAAAACTATTTTATTTTTCAAATAGTAACCAAGTCTGGAGAAAGGATGTATGCTTTACCCACGCGTTATTACAATGTTTTGTAGGGGTAGTAGTATTATTTTAAAAAAAGACATATTTTTACTGGGTGAAACTTTGGAAATTTGGTCTTAGATTTGAAGTTTTTCAGTTACTTTTTTTTAATAGCCGGGTCTGGAGGAAAGAGTACGTTTTAAAACTCGTGTTATTCCACGAGAATAAGAATATAAGGTCTTATGTTAGATTTTTTTTCGTAACTGTTTAAGGTCTGGAATAAAGACAACACTCTAAACCTCTTTTAAAACAGGTTCTTAGGTTGAAGGTTTGTTTGGTCTTAGACTTGAAGAAAAAAATGGTCGGGCTGAAAGACTACGCTATATTTTTAAACTGTTATTCATAATGTTTAAATAACAGGTAACCGGGTCTGGAGAAAAGACTACGCTTGATTCTCAATTTACTCTTAGTGCACATATTCACAATATACACCGTATAAGTTGAAACAACAACAAAGACATTAATTCCACCAGTTTTAATTAACTGGGTCTGGAGAAAAGACTAAGCTCGATTCCCATTTTTTCCACAGGAATATCATTATCGTATCTTAGTTTGGACTTATATTATAAATTTTGAAATAACTGGGTTTGGAAAAAGACTTTGGACTTATTAAAATTCTTGAAACAACCTGGTCTGGAAAAAAGACTTGGATTTATATTATAAGTTTTGAAACAACCGGGTCTGGAAAAAGACTTTGGACTTATATCACAATTTTTGAAACAACCGGGTCTGGAAAAAAGACTTTGGACTTGTACTTTGATGTTTTATTAACCCGGTCTGAAAAAAGACTTTGCACTTTTGTGCTATATGAACGCATTACTATAGGATTTTAGTTTAGAACGGATTCGCCAAAAATCCTTCAAATTTATTACATTTGTGGTAGTGTTATTACATTTGTGGGCGATCAAAAATTATTACATTTGTGGGTAAAGTGTTATTACATTTGTGGGTAAAGTGTTATTACATTTGTGGGCGTTATTACATTTGTGGGCGTTATTACATTTGTGGGTGCAACACCCCCCCCCCCCCTCCCCCAACATTCATGGCAGTCGGCAAAATTATGTACCAGTCGGCAAAATGGAGGATAGGGGAGAAAAAGAAAGAAAGAAAGAAAGAAAGAAAGAAAAATAGGGGTACTAACTTCGAAGAAGGTTACGACTTATAGTGTAAAGACAACGAGTTGGGAAATCAAAGTTCATGTAGCCAGGCTTACAGCCATACTTGTCATCAAAATAAAAAGGACAAAACAGATGGAGCTGTAATAACACACCGACAAAGTAAGCCCCGGTCCTCCCCAATGTATACATGCTTGTGAGTTTGCAAATTATACCACAATTACTGACGATTTAACAAACACATTTTGTAAAATTAGAGGAAAGACTAGATAAATCAGTAATGTATGTAATGTATGTTGAACTTAGATTTTTGTAAAGTATTATATATATATGTATATTAATTTGTTATTGTAAAGCGCACTGAAATGTTAATGTAATGCGCTATATAAATATAACTTTTATTTATTTATTTAAAGAAATATGGGGTGGGATGAATTTCCAATGTTTAAGTTCAATAATCAAAGCCAAAGTCCCGGGCCAAAGTATAGTTTTCAAATTATAAAGTGGGTCTATTAACATATAGCAAAACACTTTACGCTCTACCAGTCAGCAAAGTGATGTATACTGCCCCGTTTCAGATCTGAAAAGAACAGAACACAAGAATTTGCACTACTTTATGAAACATTATTTGCTCAGGGCCTATTTCCTCGCATTGTCAGTTTATGGAGATATGCAGTGCGGCCCAGAAAAAAACGAAACCGAGATTTAGTGATGATTTATCATAACTTAATCATAAATGAAACAGACAAATGACCTACCAACGGAAAGCTTAGAATCCCTTCTTCCATCTGGTACTACTTAGATTAATCCTAATTCACGCATAAGTGAGCAAAAGCAATTCAAAGAAAGGATGCCAAAAACTTATTTGGCGGGGTGTACCTTCATTCCGAAGTTCAATATCTGCTCTTTTATTTGATACCTTAATCACAAAAAATCAAAAAAAAAAAATTATAGTCCCTCGAAACAATGCTTGTATTTCCTTAATTTCATTAAATAAACGTGTTTTCACCAGTTTCCCACAGAAGCTATCGCACTGTAACAAAAGAGTTAATGCATTGCTGATCGTCAACAAAACGGAGTGTCGTGTGAGTTTGAACGCTAGCCTGTAAAACCTCTTCGTTTTATGAAATTATTGAAATTCAAGCCTTATGTCAAATAACCAGAACTTTGTTATTCCTTGACCATTTTCTGTAAATTGAGGTATCAAATTAAATAGCAGATATTGAACTTTTTTACAATGTGGTTTTCCTTTTAAAACCCAGATACGGCTCGCCAAGTAACTTTTTGGAATCCCCTTTAAAATTGTTTTTGCTCACTCATGCGTGAATGAGAAATAATTTAAGTAATTCCAGATGAAAGGAAGAGACTCTACGCTTTATAATGGTAGGTCATTTGTCCATTGTATTTGTGATTAAGTTAAATAAGTTGATAAATCATCGATAAATCTCGGTTTCGTTTTTTGTGGGACGCATTTTATAGTCATGTTGTACTAAAACGTCCTGTTTTCAAGTCAATATGCACCAAATATATTTCATCGCACTTCGAGTTATTATTGTTTGACGTAGTGACATATGCTTCTACTTAAAGAGAAATGCCAGTAGTTGCAGTAAAGACTGATTTTATGAGAAAGTCTGTAAAACCAAGCTTAATTGTCAGAATATCATCGAGGATCTAGATCTGGTACAGTTACATAAACTGAACTTTGTGAAATCTTGAAATCTACGCTGAAAAATGTTCACACTGAAGATCACCAACACAGATAGGCACACGTGGGACAGTGTATTAATATTGCTGGAATAAAGACCCAACGGAAGGGACCGAATCCGCGCTTATTTTGCTAATTTCTCAGCAATTACACAATTTCTTCCAGAATCCTTTGGCACATATTTTTTATTCATACAAACAGACACTTGGGTGGTCACTATATTAGATTCTGTAAAAAGTCATTTTGAGATCGTTACCAAAACTGGAATTTATCTTTAAAGTGATTGCCCCATTTTTAGGTCTGCATATGAAAAATTCCTCCCTGTACTTACGTTCGAATTGATTGATTAAATATGTCTGCTCTACATGAATTCCTAAGATCATTCCTTGAAATGTCTCTTTTTGTAATCTAAATATCAAAAAAATTTAGCTCGCGCTTCGCGCTCGCATCATTTGATTAGTGAAATACGTAAAGTCTTAGTAGATTCCTGCAAACAAGACTAAGAATGCCCCTCTTCAGATCTGAATTTCTTATATCTTTAGCTCGTACTATGCCCTAGTGAGATGCGTATGATAATCACGATTACTACTACTACAACTAATAATAACAACAATAAACAGTTCTCGTATTGCACATATCACGAACATGAATAATATGCACTTCCGAAGAACTTGGATATTATTTGGATACTAGGACTATGACTACAAAAAGCTCTACATGTGTTTGGATGTGATTCTAACAAAATCAGCAATCGCTTAGCACTCGCATTATGGATTCTAAAAAAAGGAAATAGTCCTTAAAATGTCCCTGTTTAGGGTCAATATATACAAATTTCCAGCTCGCACTTACGGCTCGCATCACTTTGTTATTGAAATATATAGATAGGATCTTCGTAAATTCCTACAAACAAGACTTAAAATGCTTCTCTTCAGGTCTGAATTTCCTAAAGTTTCAGCTCGCGCTTCGCGCTCGCAATATTTGATTAGCCAGATGCGTATTTTAATCATGATTACAAGGACTACAAAAAGTGTTTCATGTTTTATAACAAAATCGGCAAGCGCTTGGCACTCAAATTAGATGAGTATGGTGATTTGTGTATTCTCTTATTTGATTCCTAAGAATAGTCCTTAAACTTTCTCTGTTTGGGGTCAGTAAGTACAAAAATAATTATCTCGCACTTCACGCTCGCATTGTTTAGCGAGACATCGCTCGCATCATTTGATCAGTGAGATACATTATTTTCGGTTTAATGGCACAATACTTAAAGATAAGGTCAATAGGCCTATAGTGGCAATTGAGCGCGCTCACCGAGTGACTCAAAATCTTAGCTGGTGACCCCCCCCCCCCCCTCCTGCCGTGACCCACGGTACGCCACATTAGGGTATATCATTATACTGCAAGTTAGCAAATACGGCACACTAGCCTTTCTATTTTTATCAACAATGTTTATTTTTACAGTGCAAATATCTTTATATATCTTGGTATAATTTACCTTAAAGTATTCATCAAATGCCACTAATTCAATTCTAAACTTTCAAAATCTTTTAGCATGGTGACTATTGTAGGGGGGCACATCCCCATTCAGACTCCCCCTGTGCTCACGTTGGCGCTGTCACGCCAAATTTAGTTGGCAAATTTAGCTGGTATACCCCCCCCCCACACACCCACCCCCACACACACACACACACACAATGGTTCTGGCTACGGCCCTGAGCGTTAGCTTAGCACCTCCTATAGGTGTTATTACAACACCTATTGTTGCATTTACACTCTTTGGTGTTACGTCATGTAATTTGAACAGTTCAGGGTGTGGTCCTCTATCAACACCAACTGGTGTAAGTTTTAACACCATATGTTTTACAGTGTAGATTTTAGCAGTTGCCTTCACTGCTACTTATGTGTTCATGAACGAAGACAAATTCAAAAATACAAAATAACATTTCTTCGCATCCCATTAAAAAACATGAGGTAAACTGTTCATACATGACACCCGTGGTGGGGGTGTCGGGGGGGGGGGCATTGAGCACTTTTTATAGTGATAATAAAGACGTGCGTCCACAACAAAGCGCAGAAAGTTATGTTATCATAATATGGGCCTAAGAACGTCTTTTTTAAAGATGGGTTGCTAGTTAACAGAAAATTGAGTAGGAAAAAAAAGGTTTTCACTACAAAATAATTGGATTTTGGTCCAGCAAGTATAACCTCTACATCGTTTCCATCCCCGCTCTCCAGGGCCATATTTTCCACTATATACATGTTTGATATTTTCCTTGAAGTGGGGATGTTTTCAGCTTCAAATGCTGTTTTTGACGTTGTGAGTACTCGAACTTCAAACTTTTTTTGTTTACTTCTTGGGATTTAAGCCACTTAGCCTTGGCTGTTTTGACGGTACGGGGTCTAGGCCACTTTAGATTTATTTTTTTAAAGAAGGTAGACTCTTACTTGGCGTGGCGTAATACACGGAGAGTCTATTCTCCAAATATGTGGACGCGCATTGGTGGCTCATTGGGGAGCAAATGATTTGTGAAAAGGCTTCAGTACGACTTAGTTTTAATGTAACTGCGTAGGCCCGTATTCTGAACTCGGGTTTAACTTAAACTCAGGTTTAAAGTTGTGGTTAAAGTATAGACAACCAATTGTTACATAATCACTAACAGAGATATCATACTTTCAGTTCATTCGGCTCTAAAATCATTTATAATTGTGTAGGATGTATAAATAGATGATTTGTCTTCACCATCGATGAATCAGGAAAGAGCACAGTAAACATAAGAAACATACAACTTAATAAAATTTTGATGCTTTTGGCTTCTCATATTTAAACCACAACTTTAAACCTGAGTTTAAGTTAAGCCAGACTTCAGAATATGGGCCATAGTATTTTTTCTCTTTTCCAGGGTTGTTTGGTGTTCCGAGTATCTTGGTGACCGTTCTATCACTGTGGATGTCTACATTGCGCATATCCTACGGACATGGGCTTGTCTCATCCTACCTCCATGTTACCATTATATCAATCCTCCTCGTGACGCGCTTCCCTGTAATTTGGAAGTGCAAGAAGGCCTGGAAGAACCCAAGGAAATCACAAGAAGAATATCTGAAAGAAATCATCAAAGCAAATGCGCAATCCGAATACTCAAAAGACTTTGGACTCTGTTCAGTGACATCTTTGGCGGACTTGAGGAAGAAACATGCATTAACGGACTACGAACGGTACAGGCCATATGTAGATCGTCTGGAGAAAGGTGAAACAGGTTTGCTGGCATGTGATCCTGTTATACGGTTCGCGCTCACCTCCGGAACCACAGGGAAAGCGAAGATGGTGCCATACACTAAACTCTATCAAAAGAATCTCTTCAGATGGGTATTTGGAATTCTCTTCGATGTCAGGGCTAATTATTTCGGTCATGACGGTCTCCAGCGAGAGCTGTTCATGTATACAGCACCAAAGGTGAGGCACTCAGAAGGCGGCGTCTTGATGGCCCCTGCTTCAGTTATGTCTAAGACATTAAAACGACTCTTGTTTTTCTGCTCAACACCTGCAGTTGGTTACGACATCAGTGATCCTATTGATTCCGTATATGTCCATCTTCTTTTCGGGCTCCGTGATCCCAACCTTCGTAGCATCAACGCACATTTCACTTCAAACCTGATGTCAGCAATGCGAATGATTGAGCAAAAGTGGCCCGAGTTTGTTCGAGACATTGAACTTGGAACCGTGACGACAACCAATGTTCCACCCGACATTCATAGAACACTTGTAAAGGAGCTTGGCGGAGGGGATCATGCTAGAGCTACAGAACTGAAGAAGGAGTTCCAGAAGGGTTTCGAAGGCATCATGAAGAGGGTCTGGCCACACATGAGATATGTTCATGCATTAGATTCAATAGGCCTCAAGGATGCTCTCGTAAAATCATATGCAAAAGGTTCTGACTTACTCCTATTTACTTTCATCTTCGTTATAATTCATACCGAAATCTATAAAATTATCTTTTAAAAAATTCTATCTAGGTTCGAGACCCCCCCTCCCCCCGAGAAAAAAGAGAAAGAAAAAAAAACGTTTTCATCAATTGGAAGTCTTCAAATAGGAATCGATCATGCAAGACCTCTCATTATCTGAAATTTAACGATCATGATAATGAGCATACAGAAAAATATCGGTCTCCTTTTTCTTATAACTTGTTCCCCTGTATATAAAATAGAACTTCATTGGTCATTATCCGTCTGGACAATAGTTATTCGTCTTGAGTGAATTTTATCTTTTCAATTTCTTTACAGGTTTGACACTATATGGTGGGGTGTTTGGTGCGTCCGAGGGTATCTTCGGATTTAACCTCTGGCCAAACTCAACGGGTAAAGATGAATTTGTTCTAATGCCATGCACAGCAATCTACGAATTTATTCCACAGGATAAAATGTAAGTGCTTACTAACAACCATGACATAATTTGTGTCAATACCTTCACGGACAGCAGTGATCATAAATAAAGCGCTCCCTTAATCATTCCTCTGATTTTTGTGGTTCCATAGGGGTCCGTTGTCGACCTACTCCAGTTTACTCTTAAGGCCAGGTCATTTTCCGAAGCTGGTACCAAAGTGTTAAGCATAGCTATGCTGATGATACCATTTATATTGCATTAAACTAAATTTAACCAGCTTTGATATCGTCCAGGTATGTTCCAAAGATAATAAACGAAATCTGAAATAGTCTTCATATCTTCCAGACCGGGCTTCCAGAATAAAGAAGCACTTTGCATTTATCCAAGACCTGATGCTTCTTTGAAGGGTAAACATTGTGGACCTGTGAGATTAATAAAATAGTCTCAGCATGTATTTTCTTACCTCTATCGTTCATACTTGCATCCAATCCTCTGGTTCATGATAAGGAAAGCATTGCTGCAGACTCGTTTCTTATCAATCATGTCAATAAAAAGAAGTTGAAAAGGGAGAAAGGATGTACCGGTGTATTTTTACTTTCCTACTGATTATTTACAAATTCAAGTTCAAACCTTACGGCGAATCAGATTTTGTCTCAAAATTGTAATCATGTGTCATACATGTATCTGCATTGTTAGTTGGAATTTACTGACACGTGTTTGATGAAATTTCCCATAAGAGAGGTCTGTCCACAAAGATACTCAGATATGTGCGAAATCTGTTTCTCCATACCTTCAACGATCGGGTAATGTCAGATTTTGAGAGAATGTGGAATCGCCTTAGATATCGTTGTTCCCGCCGACTCTCGCCTTGTAATCAAATGGCCAGGAGTTGTGTTTGTTTGCTAAACCCCATCATCACTTATTCCATACAATGCTTTGTTCCAGAACTGAAGATCAACCGGAGACTTTTTTCATAGATGAGCTCCAAGTTGGTGGCATTTACGAGGTCGTCATTACTCAAGTGTTCGGTTTCTACAGATTCAGATATGGTGACGTCATCCGAGTGCGGCGATTTCACTTCAATGCTCCCGTTGTGGAATTCATGTACAGGTATTGTTTCATTGAGGTAGCTATCAATGAGAGAACCGGTCGGAATAGAAAAATGCTGAACGTGTATGGTGTTTCCTCTCACAAAGTGTGTCATTTGGATAGCAGTAAATAAAAGCGAATTTTGTTTGGTATCAGTTGAAGCCCTGAAAAGAATGATGCAGATGATGAATTTATTCACAGTCCTTATATTCAAGAGATATTGTTAATATTTCCAACTTATTGCACGGTTTTTCTCTTTCTTTGAAATATTTAGATCATTATTACTGATGATGTTATCTACATTAAATAAATGTACTTTAAGTTTATTTTCATCTTTTTTCGTTTATTGAATTATTCGATTTCAATTGCTCAGTCATTATTCATTCGTCATTTTATCGCAGCTCATACCAAGATGGTCTTCTCAAGGAGAGCTAAATTATATGATAAAGTCCGCGGGTCATGAAGCTATAGGGGGTTTTCGCAACTGCGACGGGGACAACTTCTACAACATAAAACATCTAGTGAAGAAGGCCCGTCAAATCACATTGAACAGCTGAGAGGCCTGTGTCGGAAATCAAGGTGAAGCGGGACTGCTGTTCGCCGTAAGACGAAAAATGCAAATATGTCGTTTATCCACAGCCCCGGACGAAACTGCTGTTTCGACTCACTGATTTTCGACAAAGACTGCTTTGTCATTTATTGTCATTTTGATTATAGATTTTATATTTTGTAGAATCCGTTGCCGTTGCGATTGTGAAATTTGCCCATCAGCGATTATCATGGGCTTATTTCTACGAACTCTTGTAATGATCATTGTGAATGATAAATCAAAAAGTATATGCTTTTTGTTACGGAACCATGAACCCAACCAATGGCGCAATACTTTGGACTGATTAGCAACTATTAAATCATTTCCGTTGTCCAGGTCAGGTCAAATCCTCAATGTGCATGCAGAGAAACTTGACCAGCATACTGTGAAGTCTGCCATGGATGCTGCCGTTGGCCACTGGCCCGGTGTTTCCCTTGAGGAATATGCTGTAGCCGAGAGTACTCTCCTTGATCAACTAGGTAAGAAGAGTTTCACGGTCAGACTGTTCCAAAATATCATTAGATAATCAGGATCAGGATAATAAGCTATTGAAGAACATTCAAACTTGTGTGATTTTCTCTCTCTGTGTTTACTGTGTCAATGTCAATTCCACAACCAAATCAAGTTGACATGGTTGATGTGAATACCAGCCAACCCCCTATCAAGCACAGCAATGAAAACCCCATCAAAAACAAGAAAGTTATGATATTTTCAGGTTTTGCTTAATTTCACATAAGGCGATGACCAATTGGGTAAAATGTGGATAAAATTTCACACGTCTTCTCATTAACTAGTTGCAAGATTGTCATTTTCCTCTTGCAGTGGAGACTGATGCTGATCATAGACCGTACTATGTGGTATTTCTTGAGCTGCTTCCTCCCCCGGAGAGAGACTCTATGGACAGCATCACACTGGAAAAGGTAATATTCTTAAGGGAATCTCGCAAAGGCAATATTCTTAAGGGAATCTCGCAAAGGCAATATTCTTAAGGGAATCTCGCAAAGGCAATATTCTTAAGGGAATCTCGCAAAGGCAATATTCTTGAGGGAATCTCGCACCACCATTCAATGATTTATCGCATTTTTATTCACTCTTTTATTTCAACGCACACAGAGTAGTATAGATAAATTTACCTAACTTATTTTCCTAATGGTTGTTTATGGTGCCTGACTAGACACTGATAGTCTGTGGTTCGATCCGCGGCCACGGAACTTATGAGCGAGGCATTTAATCAAAATTGCACTTTATACCTACATTCAATTAAAGAAAATGCTATACTCATTCTTGGAATCTATTTGTGCACTATTGTAAAAATCTCTTTGATTGTTAAACACTGTAATAGATGAAATAAATTTTAAAGGAAGGTTAGTGTCTTACACGGAATCGAACCGCGGTCCTTAAGCCATATCACATGTTTATGCGATATCAGTGCATCATAGACTAGTCTTCCATATCCATCCTTTTTTTGAGGAACAATGATCATTACTGATACATATTTTTACAGAGCCATTTTCCTGATTATATTCACTATCATTTTGTTTTAAAGGCCCAAGCTTCAGTTTTTCCACATTCTTAGCCGTTTTTTTTTAATCCGAGTCTAGATTAAAGAATCCCGTGTGGTGCTGACTTCGGAAGGTCTTTGTCAAAAATTGGGGAAAAACCGGGACAGGTGATTGTCGTAAGTGTCGGAGCTGACAAAAACTTTGAAATATGTTGTTTGTCCAGAGTCACGGACCAGGGGCTGGTCCAGATTTTTCCAGGGGGAGGGGATTTGTACCGGAAAACGTAGACAACCCTAAAACAGTTCTTCACTACCAAATCGAAGTCATTTGTTCATGGAAAAATTTCGACAAGGAAAAAATAAAGGCCTTCATTGTTCCAGGAAAAATGTATAAAAAAGGTCACAAAAAATAGAACACAAAATCTAAAAAGGGTCCTCACTTCCAATATGCATAACATCGTCCATTATAAAAGTTGTTGGTGTCTCCCAGGGGGGAGTACGTGCCGGATGTGCACCCCCCCCCCCCTCCCCTGGATCCGCTTCTGTCACGGACGGTACTGTTGATTCGATTCATCAATTTTCGACAAAGACTGCTTTATCACGAAGGCCTTTGCAAACAGATTCTCTACGTTCCAGAAAGCGTCTGAGTAGTGATTGCAAAAGCTCCCCAATAAATGGTCATCACAACAATCTGCCAGAGATGGACAATTTAGGTAATCTGGAGATTCCCAATGAATATTTTTGATCAATAATGAATTATTTGTTGGTAGGTTGACGAGGAGCTCTGCCATCATTCCTTCACGTACAACTCGTTCCGCGAAAAGGGAACCATAGCCCCTCCTTTGGTGCACATCGTGAAACCAGGCGCATTTGTTCGTCTGCACACTTTCATCCTGAATAACAGCACGACATCTGCCAACCAGTACAAAGTCCCGCGGAAACTGCGCACGAAGGAAACCCTCCAACTTATGCTGGATAACTCCATTTATCATGGTGAAGTGAATGCATGTTCCAAGTGAAAACAGTCAAGAAAGGGTTGTATCATTCGAATGAACAGTTTAACATTTTGGTTTGTCTTCCAACTACCATTCGTGCCACATCTGTTCTGTGCCATATCTATATATCTACCATATTTGTATTTAATGCAGGGTTTTGAATTATCAACCAATAAAGAATCAATCAAGTTTAAAATCTTAGAATTGTCAATGTAAGTTTTAAACCAATAGACAAGACTACTTCTTAGAAGTCGCGGCCAGGGGAGCGTCTCAACATGCCCCAAATAAAGTAATGTTAAGTCTTCTTTATACACAAACCAGCACTGTATTTTCCCCAATATACTTTGCATAGTATACACGTTAAACAATATTGGGCCGACCACAGAACCCTGTGGAACAGAAAAAGAAAAGGTTTAGACCGAAAGACGATGTACCTTCATTAGAGCAAATCCTTTGCTATCTTCTACACTAGAGAGATATAAACATAAAACAATTCACAAGCATACGAATCTGCATGTCTAAATATTTACCACTGGTGTCGATACGTGACGTCATACTAATCAAGTGGGGGGGTGAAACAATAGATCATCGCCCCTGAACTAAATATCCACAACACACGAATCGACACCCATGATATTTACCGGGTGTACCTTAATCTATATTTCGCTAATTCTAGCTAAGTCATTGCCTTCCACACTGTTAAAAAAGCTGTGATTTTACAGATAAAAAAAGAAGACTTTGCAGAAAGCAATAACAGAATCATTCTGTAAATCCATAAAACCGGAATTTTTCTGCAATTTAACGGAACAGGTCTGTTTAAAAGGGGGGAAAAGTGTGTTTTATTCAAGGAAATTGGTAAAATTCCATACACCAAATATCAATATTCTGTAAGATTACGCAATCTGGTAAGATTACAGGTGTTCTTGAGACTCTCCTGCAAGAATTTCTTTTATTTTCAGGATGAATTTTTTAACAGTGCAGGTATAACGCCACTTCCATCCTGTGCATTCCGTAGGGCGAACGGAAAGGCAACAGTTTATTCTCATTCTTCTGGTAAAATGCCGATCGCCGCAAAACAACCCTTTTAATTGAGCGCCTCAGTATTCCAGATTGGTCTGTAGTTTTACAGGGACGATCACACACACCACCAGTATAGATGGTGGTTTGTCCCCGAAGACGGATGTAATAAGAGCCCTTTAATTCAGAGATTTTAGTTTTATTTATTTGTTTACTTATTCATTTATATATTTGTTTGTTTATCTATTTCTGATAATTATAGAGTGCCACCCATCACCAATTTGGTGGTCTTCCATGTTGCCCTGTTAACAAAGAGATAAAAAAACAATATCAATAATGAAAATAACAAGTAATAAACAAGTTATAATAGAGTACCTAAACAATATGTACAGGTACACAATGTATGTAAAAATGTCACTAGAAATATTAATGGTATCCTTTGGAATTAAGTTAATTTGATAATCAACGTCGACAATTTGAATCAAATTTGTGAATTTAGATTTTGAAGTTAGAGCATGAAATAACTTAACAATAAAGTAGAACGAAAAAGAAATTACCAAATGGCAAATTCATGTTCAATTGTTTACAACAAGGTGAATATTGCTTTCTTTTTGGCAATCACAATTTAAAGAAAAATACAAACGTTGTTCCCCACTGAAAGTAAAGCAATATTCACCTTGTTGTAAACAATTGAACATGAATTTGCCATTTGGTAATTTCTTTTTCGTTCTACTTTATTGTTAAGTTATTTCATGCTCTAACTTCAAAATCTAAATTCACATATTTGATATTGATATTGTTTTTTTATCTCTTTGTTAACAGGGCCACATGGAAGACCACCAAATTGTTTTATCTGTAAAATCACAGCTTTTTTAACAGTGTGGAAGGCAATGACTTAGCTAGAATTAGCGAAATATACATTAAGGTACACACCCGGTAAATATCATGGGTGTCGATTCGTGTGTTGTGGATATTTTGTTCAGGGGTGATGATCTATTGTTTCACCCCCCCACTTGATTAGTATGACGTCAAGTATCGACACCAGTGGTAAATATTTAGACATGTAGATTCGTATGCTTGTGAATTGTTTTATGTTTATATCTCTCTAGTGTAGAAGATAGCAAAGGATTTGCTCTAATGAAGGTACATCGTCTTTCGGTCTAAACCTTTTCTTTTTCTGTTCCACAGGGTTCTGTGGTCGGCCCAATATTGTTTAACGTGTATACTATGCAAAGTATATTGGGGAAAATACAGTGCTGGTTTGTGTATAAAGAAGACTTAACATTACTTTATTTGGGGCATGTTGAGACTCTTATAGATTGATATGTTCATGAAAATAAGAATTGTATAGATGACATGGCTGATGTAAAGAGTAAGATGACTTGGAATTGCTGAAACTGTATACTGATAAAAGGTAATGAGTAGGGAATGTCATCAGTTATCTCATTTTCATATCGACCATGATCTACATATACATTTTGGGAAATTAAGCTAAAGTTTTTATATTTCATAACTTTCTTATTTTTCATCCGATTTTGATGAAATTTTCAGTGTTATGCTTGTTGAATTTCTTTTTTTTATTCAAGGCAATTTTTTGTTGGGAATGACTCGTCCTTTGATATTAATAACAAATGTAATAAAATATTTTATATGATTTAATTTTTTCATCGAAATGAATTGACGTAGAATGAATTCACGTGTTTCTTAGGTATGAAATGATGCTTATATACCACTAAATCCTGTACTGGGTTGCTTTGGTTTCAACTTTGCTTATTATGGATAACTATGTTAAACGGTCTCGGTTGTCTGTATGTATAAATCGATGTGTATGTATCGCGATACATATTGTTTTTATCGACTCCTAGTACTAAACGATATATTGAAATATTACTTTGTATGTATTTCATTGTTATAATAAATGAAACGCAGAGGTTCTGCATAAAGTGAAGAAGCTTCAATCGAATTCTAATTTTATGCGTGAATTTAGCATAATCAATAATTTCTGATATTTTTATGACAATGTTGAATAATCAGAACTACACATTCTACCATTTTCGTGACGTGAGTTCCCCAGGAGGCGCGATAGCTCAGTCGGTAGAGCGGGGGTTTCGGATTCCGGTGACCCAGGTTCGATTCCCAAGTGGTTCGCTAGTGCCCTTTGGTAAGGCATTTATCCTCATTACCAGGTCCCTCGGAGAGGACCTTAAGCCGTCGGTCCCCTGGTTGCTTGCTCACAGGCATTCGTGCTTTCTTATCAGTCAGGTAAAACCTCGGTATAACATGACAATATTGATTTATGTCATTTTTTTAGATATGATATATGATTAGACGAAGGGGATCCTTGGTCAGAGACCTTCATACTCTTTTCGTAACATTTTTATTCATTTTATTTTAAAAAGAGGATTGTATAGGATATTTTGTTACAATAAATATTGTGTATAGGGAGCTGGTAGTATATGACCTTGTGTATTAAATTCTAATAGATTCAGAAATTTGTTGCGATTCTTTGATTGATTTTAATCACACATTAACCAATATTTCCTCCATGTTTCTTTGCTTTTACAAAAACCAACTTTTCATCACTGGGATCTTCCCCTATTAAAATGTTTAAAGGGTTAGGAGTCCAGTGTTCCAGTACACATCAAGCGTGGTGATATATAGATGTATCTTTAAAGTTCAAGTCCATACTAGAAAAGATTTGAAATGTTGGTTTGAATAAACAGAGAAAAATCGCTGAAAATTTCATCAAAATCGGATGTAAAATAAGAAAGTTATGACATTTCACAGTTTCGTTTATTTTTCACAAAATAGTGCACATGCACAACTCAGTGACATGCACATGAGACAGTCGATGATGTCCTTCACTTACTATTTAGTTTGTTATTTATTGTTTGAATAAATTATACAATATTTCATATTTTACAAATTTGACAATAGGGACCAATTTGAGTGAACTATATAGTATTAAACAATGCTATTTCCACACGTTCAGTGAGCAATTAGTCTTTGTTTCACTTGACAATGGGGAGAAAATTAGAATATTTCATATTTCACATAATAAAATACAAAGAAATAGTGAGTGGATTACGTCATCAGTCTCCTCATTTGCATACCGACCAAGATGTGCATATAACTATTTTGTGAAATTAAGCGAAATTTTAAAATGTCATAACTTTGTTACTTTACATCCGATTTTTATGACGTTTTCAGTGTTATGTTTGTTGGATTTTTCTCTTCTTATTCAAATCATCTTTTTGTTGTGGTGGACTTGTCCTTTAAACTCGTTTTCAACCCTCGGTCCTGTCAGTTCGTGTTTCTATTACAATAAACTTGATAAAAAGAAAATTGTCACTGCACGTGACATTCATGTACATGCACATAAGGTAGTTACTAAATATTAAGCCAATTGAGCAACATAATACAAAAATTCTCTCACTGACCGTTTAGCAAAATAGAAAAAAAATGATGAAAATCTTACCTCAACGCACCCCCCCCCCCCCCCACTCTAAAACCCGTTATCTCTCAACCATTTTTTATGAGAAATTGAAAAAAAGAAACTTTCACAGGCTTTCTCCTGGTACCATATTTTAATCTGCATGTAACGTTATCACTTAGGAAGCCAACAACAGGAGAACGGAGTTTTTATAAATTGCACAATTTGGTAAATTAAACTTCTGTGGCCTGTTTCACTAAGCGCTAAGATGCGTCTTAAGCATCCATAAGTTCGGTTAAAGGACTTAGTGTAAGATGCATCTTAGCGGGAGTTTCACAAAGACCGCTAAGACGCGTACCGTACTTAGTACCCATTTAACTAAGTTGCATACAGAGCATAGCCTACGTCTCGTCGAGACGAAACATAGGAACTTACTGTTCTTAGTGTAATGTCAAGTTTCCTAGTGGCCACAAACTGTAGGATCGCTTCGACTTCGACCCTTTGGAAGTCCTTATGAATTGCCCAACATCATGTCATTGCCTGTCTGTACACTACCAAATATGTTTATAGTAAAGGGGGGGGGGGTAATGAGCACTATTTTTTGTACTCAACACCCCCTCTTCCCTTGAGAAAAAACAAAAAGGTAAAATTTTGGTTAATCTTTTGTTTTCGTCGAGGTATCAATTACAACTTCCACTGCATACATTTCACTTTCAATATTTTACTTCTATGTTGTCTTAAGAAAAAGGTTAATACCATACCTTCCCCATTATCCTCCTACAGTAGTCAAAATTATGTTAAAGTGACAAAATTCCTCCTCCTTCAGAAGCGGATCTAGAGGGGGGGGGGTGGGGGTTGTAACCTCCCCCCAAAAAAAAAAAAATCCGAGGACCATTTTTTTTTTATCTTATCTTTTTTTTTTAAACTTGTAATTTTATTTCATTCTATTTCTATGTATTCATTTCATTTATTATCACTATTATTTCTTTTTAGGCTAACAGTGCTTATTCCAAGGTCCCCAATTCTTTGTATCTGTGTTGTTAACTGGCCTTACATTGCAGGAAAATGCAACTTAATTTTACAAATTTTCATGGGGGTTAATTTTGCAACGACCTCGATACCAAAAATAGTGGTGTTTTAGGTGCAAGAAAACGCCATTTTCACACACAGATTTTCAAAAAATTTCCCTACGGTGGGAGGGGGGACACCCCCTCCCACACCCTCCCCCTCGCTCGCTCCGCTCGCTTGGACTCGGTCGCTACGCTCCCTCGCATACCAACCCAACCCCCCCCCTTTATAAAAAGCTGGATCCGCCCCTGCCCTTTCACTTTTTAGTCGCAGACGATGCATACGAAAACTTGCGGGAAATTACTACCTTTTATCTTCACACTAGGTCGAAGGTCACGAAATTAGGCTTCGTAGACTCAAAATCGAGACGTTTTATTGTTGAAGACGCGTCGCACACAGGACTTAGTAAAGAACTGTTTAGTGGAACTGACGCACCAACAGGACGTCAGTAAGACCCGTCTTAGTTTATGACGCGTCGCAGCGACACTAAGTCCCGTTACACTAAGTACTGTTTAGTGATACAGGCCCCTGGTGTTAACGATCCCACTATTGATTACATGGAAAGTAAAGCCTCAATTATGCAACGCATTATGTCATAAAAGGCTGCACGTAGTCTGTGAGCACAGACCCCAAAAATGATACTGTATTACCAATTACACCATGTCTATCGAGAAGAATAGACTCCAAACTCTCTGTGTCAATTAATTCGGCAGAGGCACCAGCAGCAGTACATAGATAGTAAATCTAGTCTCACGTATTCAGCCTCTGCATTATGCACTAAGTCAATGCCTGCAGACTACGCTGCACGTACCCTTCACTATTATTTCGCACTGGATGTACGCATCACAATGCATGCATGCTTGTTTCGTGCAGGTCTCCCCCATACACTATTTCTATGCCCGAACGGGCATTATATTCACTATCCAGCACGCTTACAGGGCCCATGGTTATATACTGTGCATTATTTATATAAGCCTGTAATCATAATAGTCATCTTACCGTCCAGGTCAACAGTCAGGGTTATGATCGCTCATATGGAGCTAGAACACTTGACCATGTCCATGCAGTATGATATAAGGTCGTGATGCTGATATCACGTACATTCAACACGGTTTTATTTCAGAAGAACTTGTGATTGAATATAGCCATGGCTTATCGTGTTGCAGTGATCGGGGCAGGGGCTTCCGGACTTGCGTCCATCAAAACATGCCTTGATGAAAACTTGGAACCTGTTTGCTACGAACGGTCATCACATTTGGGTAAGTGGCATGAAGTTCTCATGAAAACTGGGTTCATACGGTTTTACCTTTCCGTCATGGATCGACCCTTAATTCCGAATGCAGATTCGCTTCGACCGCTTCGTATGAGATCGGTGTCAGGTGGAATAATCAGTGTCATAACATTCTATAGATACAGTTGAATGCGCATGTATGCTGATTCAAGTTTGATATAGCGGCGCGTTTTTAATCCAAATGTGCTCATGTAATTACTTTTGTGTGATTCTTGAGAAAGTAATTAAGTGCACTTCACAGTTCACACACGCCCATGTGCACACCTATTCATTTCTCACATGATAAGCAGTGCAGGCGGCGCCATGGCGTAGTATTAATTAAGCCAAACTTTTGAGGGGGCCAGATATATGGCGGATGGAGCCAAAGTAATTCTAAAAGAATGCAACCGAGCGAGCCCAAATTTTTTATATAATCAATTAATAGTGCCAAATTTTGAAAATTCTGGTGCCGTCCCCGTACGTACCCCGGTGATTGGCGCATATCGTTAGTTAAATAGGAATAAATTTCGGTATCGCAGACAGCTGCTATTGTTGTGGAGGTGCCTGGCCGAGTGGTCTAAGGCGCCTGGCTAAACATAGAAAGTCTGGGGTTCGATCCCCGGCCGCGGCACCTATGCCCGTAAGCAAGGCATTTAATCTACTATGCTCTTTTATCCTGCTTTCATATAAATGGAAATGCTATAGGCCTATGCACTGATGCACTATTGGTAACTATGTGTGCAATTGTTTTAAAAATAAATAATTATAGGTAAAACATGGACCTATAGTAGGAGGTCTATGGGTAAAACGAATACTGAAATCGGATGGGTGTAATTCAACCTAGCTCTCTGTGTATATATTATACCTATAACTGAGGGAGGAAAATTCATATTCTAAATGAACTATGGCTCTGCATGTACCGAGAAAGGAAAGAAAGATTGCTTTATTATTATCTACACACCTCTTTCCTCATGTTCCTTTTGCAGACGGTAATTGCAAATTTGCAATGGGTGGTGTTGTGCCACCTCCCAGTTCTAATGCCCCCCCCCCCTGCGCGACCATTGCCATAAATAATATTATCATGGTGTGTGGTGGTAATATGTCTAGTTGTGTTAGCTGATGTGCATATAGTTTGTAAACATATCTTTGACGCATGTCAGAGAAAATCTGTCAACGTGTTCTGGGTCAGGTACTCAGGTACGATACTCTCCTCCATACATATAGTAAATGTTTAAAAGCATGTTAAGGAACTGTTTCCCGTCACGCAGAAGTGTAGTTCAAGATACTAACTGCGTGGAATTCGAGATGCAACAACGTTGTGAGAATTTCGTTATATCATAGTTTTATGCCAAGGTGCAAGGTTTCGAACTTTTGATGAATTGAAACATCCGGAAAAGATGACCACTTGTCCGGCCACTTGTATGCAGCAAAATTACAGTTCAATGACATAGGCACACTTGGGGTTTTAGTCGAGGTTTATGACTGTATTACACTTTGCCAACATATCTAGCAGTTCCGTTGTGATTTGTTCTTTTTTGTGAATACCTGTAGATTGATTTGAATATACAAACAAAACAAAAAACATAGGAGGCATGACACTGTAGGCAAAAAACAATTAAATCATTGAACCATAATAGTAGGGATCATTTTATCAGTCTACAGGAATTTATAAGTTAAAGGTCTAGTCCACCCCTGAAGAATGTTGGAAAAAACTTGGAATAAATAGAGAAAATTCAAACTAGCATAACACTGAAAATTTCATCAAAATCGGATCTAAAATAAGAAAGTTATGACTTTTTAAAGTTTCACTTATTTTTCACAAAACAGTGATATATGCACAACTCAGTGACATGCAAATGCGACTGGCGATTTTGTCCCTCGGTCATTTTTTTTTCTTTATTGTTTGAATTATTCTAAATTTTATTTTTTTACAAAATTTGACAATAAGGCAACTTGAGTGAACCATATGTTATTAAACAATGCTAATTCCATATGCTCGGGGAGGAATTAATCATTCTTTCACTTGACAATGAGGAGAAAGTTTGAGTATTTCATAATAAAATACAAAAGAAATAGTGAGTGGACGATGTCATCATAACTTTCTTGTCTTTCATCTGATCTCGATGAAATCTGTATTGTTCTGATTGCTTGCTTTTTTCTTTTTATTGAAAACGACTTTTGTCGGGATGGACCTGTCATTTAACAGGCGCGGATCCAGGAGGGGGCCGAGCCGGCCCAGGCCCCCCCCCCCTATTTTTTGACAACATGCACAAAAAAGTGTACTTTTTATCTTGATAGAAACTACAAAAGCAGGAAGAAAAGTAGGAAAGAGCTATTTTACCCATTATGTGTAATTCACAGCCTCGTAACGGCCGGCCCGACCCCGAAAGGAAACAAGAAAAAGATGAGGGAAAGAATTGGAAAATAGACTTTATATTAAAAAGAAATTCGCTCGCGCATCGCGCTCGCATTGCCTGTGTAATGAATCCCATTCAAGAGGATTAAATGGCACTTTATATATCCAGTTCTGAAATCAATTTGCACACAATATTTTAGCTCACACATCAAGCTTTCATTATTTTGTTTGATTTACACAAATTGTTATATAAAAATTTTCAGCTCGCGCTGCGCGCTCGCATTGTTTTATTTGTGAGATACCTATCCTCTTTGGAAATTCTTCCCAAAATTTGTCAAAATGCTCCTGTATCAAGTCAGTATGTCAAAAAATTAAGCTCGTGCTTCGCGCTTGCATTTAACATGTTTCTTTAATTGTTTGAGACACACAAGCTTGTTCTTTACTTTTAAATAAAAACGCGCTTAGACCGTCCAGTTTTCAGGTCGGAATATCACTCTCATTATTTAATTGGTGATAATTGTATCCTCTTCATTAATCACTAAAAACAGTCCTAATTGAGTCCCTAATTTTCACGTTACTGAAATAAAATTTCGACTCGCGCTTCGCGCTCACATTGTTTAGTTGGATACTTATCTTTGTTCATGATTATTTAAACTGCTCAGAATCTTCAGTTCTAAGGACATGAAATATCAAAGAATTTTTTGCTCGCGCTTCGCGCTCGCATTATATATTAAGACCACACGAGATACCTTATCTTGTTTAACAATAAAAACTAACGTATACTTAAAACTTCAGTCTTTAGTTAGGACTACCCCTTGAAAAACCAACAAAAAATAGAATTATGGCGGCCAATCGAGAAAAATATTGCTGAAAACATTTTTCGCCCCCCCCCCCTATTGGCGAAAGCTGGATCCGCCCCTGTTTAAAGATGTCATACCATACTATTAAACGAAAGAGTGAATGCTGATGTTAATTGTTAATCTTTTATTTCCGTACCACTGCTGTTTAGCATATGCTAGATAGAAATAAGCGGCAATGTGTTAAATTTCAATGTTGATGTTGCAGCTGCAAGTGTCAATAATTGTTTTATTTTCCTCTGATTACTTAATCAAATTTGCTGTTGGGGCGGACTCGGCAAAAGGGTGTTTTTCACGATCACTATACACAGACGCTTTCTATACAAGTCACCAGTTCGTTTGAAAATGCAAGTCAAATCACTTGTGATCTTGAGGGGTCAACTTCGTGGTCAGGCGTTTACTGAAGAAAGTCGCTAAAACTCGTGGTTTTACAATTAAACCATTCTTGGATTTTAATATAGGTTTCCCGTCCAATTTCATCAGGGTTGCATTTAAATTAATGAAAGGACTTTCAAATTCGAAATATTTTGTTAACCCTCTGGACACATGGTTCATTTTCATTTATTCATCATTTAATTCCGTTCTATATCATTCCTTTGAACTTGGTAGAAATTCAATTTAGGGAGAAATTCGTTCGAATTAATGGCCCAAAGTCGTCATTTAATTTCGCAACGACGAACTGATCGTTTAATTCCACCCAAAATACCATTTTCAATTTCATTAATCGGCACACGTATTGGCACTTTAAACGTCCAAATTCAGATGTCATGTTTCTGTGTTCATTTTTCTTTTATAACGTTATACAATTTTGTCCTCCAAACTTTACCCTACCTTTTTTTCTGATCTTTTAGTTATAATAATTTTATTCCATTATGTTTGATAAAGACGTAATTCATGTAACACTTATAGGATATAGGATATGGTTGTGAACGGTTATTCTTTTAGTGATTAATGAGTGGGTGCAGGGGCGGATCAAGGATTTCCAAAAAAGGGGGGCATTTTCCCTAGGAATTTCAAGAGCAAAACCGAAGGTTTTTATCCAAAGAATAAGGGACGGTCCACGATTTTGTTAAATTGTGGCTCTCAAAGGGGGGGGGGCACGGACACGAGCCGGGTTTCCCCCCCCCCCCTGGATCCGCCAGTGAGTGGGTGGATGACCTATACCAATGGTAGGTATTTTTTTTTCATCATCTTGTTCTTTTTTTATTTCACATAATTGTAAATTATATCGATGTGGGGAAGGGATGGTATTGACCACGTTCTATAGTTGAATGAAAGTGGAAAAACGAGTTGTTGTTCCGATGATGGTTTTTCAGATGGATGATACATTTCAGTATAATTGTAAACATCCAATTAAGAAGTAAAACCCATTTCCATAATCATTCAAATGAAGTAAAAAAAAATAAAAACGAAAAACACTGTGCATATCCTATAAGTGATCGCATATTAATGATTTTGAATTCCTAAACCTTCGCAAGGAGGGTACCGTTGCGAATTTGAAAACATCTCTTCGGCTATTTGAATTTGCTCGATCTTTATACTTGTTTAAATGAAATAACCATGAAATCGCATGCAAATATGATTAAATCAAATAAAGTATATGGGTATTTATATGATTATCTCATTGGTCATTCGAATTAGTTGCAAATTGAATTATTACATCATTAAATCGGTTGAAATTTTGACGAAATTGGACGGGAAAACCTATACTTGGATTTATAGACTTGGATTTTTATGCATTGGAGTGAACTGCATTTCTGAGTTCAACTTTTCATCTGTGGACATACCTGCGGATTATTTTATTCGCGTTTTTCGTGTGCCACAGAGGAGCTTCAAATTGATTTTCTTCTTTTTCGCGGACAAGATAACGCGACAAGTTTTCTGTTGTGTTGGGATTGTGCAATAACTTTGAAATTTACTTTCGCAGTATAAAAATATTCAACGTTGATGAGTGCGATCGTTCCGAATATTGCATGAGTGTGTAAGTTGAATAGACTGTTTCAACAAATTCAACTTGCAACGAATGTAATATTCGGAACGTCGCACAAATACAACATTGAATATTTGTCTTATACAACACCGATAGCTTACAGTTTAGACTAGATCTAGATAGGCGAGATATATATGACTAACGCGCGTTAGGTCTTATTACTTTCACCTTTCAACATAGATACATGAAGGCCAATATATGAACGAAAAAATAGGCAGCCGTACCCTGCGAATAATTAGCTTAGCAACGTACGTACGCGCATTGTGTTCAGCTTAGCAACATGTATGCGCAGTGCTACGTATATCGGTAAGTGTTACGAAACGTGATTACGTATGCGCGTATACCGCTAATTCACTTAACGTGTACGGGGCATGATGCATGTCTATGGGTTCATTGTGTGCCCAGGTATCATGCAGTGCTGGCTCATTTACTTCAGCGTGCTATAGCTGATTCATCTGAATGTCATGTGACACGCTTTCATCCAATCAGCTGTCAAGAATCTATCCATAATTTGTATAATGATTAATATCTTCCGCGCTTCGGTCATCAACTAGAGCTCTAGACGCGATTCGTTGTACGCCCTCAACGGACTAAATCGCTAGCTTCCATTACTATATCCGTGAATCAACTCAAGTGTGCTTTCTGGATTAGAAGTCAGACAGTTGGTGAGTAGAATAAGTAGAGAACATAGAAATAGTGTAGTTAGGAAATCATTTCATATCACATCCTGTCAATTACTACTAAACATTATTTACATCTGGGATCAACGCTTGAAATTACAATCTGTATATCGTTATTCATTAACAAATCAGCTACTGTAACAACTTGGATAACATGATCACACAGAAGGCACAGAGAGCACTGTTAGGGCGCCGTTAGGCCTTAGTATTGTTAGGGGATTTGTGTTAAGCAAAATCTACAAATTGTGCATAGTGATCTAGATTTAACTTAAGATTTAGTTATGATTATTTGCACATCCTACAAGTTTAAAATCTAGTCTAGAAAAGGGTAAAGGAATGTAGGCCGACAAAAATGTCCTTATTATTTCATTTTAAACATGAATGACAGCAAGTAGTACATATATATTTACTAATTTATTTTTTTTTAATATCGAATAAGCTTTAAAAAGATCAAGAAAATTAGCCTATCATGATATTACGATGGAGATTCTGTACCAAAAGAAAATGCAATCCCATTTTTCATCAGTTTCTTTTGTTTGAAAATGCTCTTCACAGACTTGATAGAGTATTTGCCAGTGATGATTATCATGCGATAAATTTCATCAGCTATTGTTCTTCTTTCTAATGTTAGGGTCTATTCTTAAAAACGTCTTCAAACACTTTTAAAAAATAATATATCTTGGAAGAAAAAAAATATTGATGAAAAGGATCATACGTTGGCACTAATCAACATCCCCCACTATATACCCATTCTTAAAGGGGTACTCCAGGCTGAAGAAAATAATACGGTTTGAAAAGTAAAGTGAGACAAACAAAACACTGATAAATTGATAAAAATTGAAAATGAATACAAAAAAAATTATGCTATCTTAAATTTTAGCATTACTGAGGCCCTATTTCGGTGAAATTTATATTCATGTCTTCGGGAATATGCAATGAAGGTCTGATGTATCATACAAAATTGGGTGTATTTAAATTTTGTCCACCCAGAATATTGCTTCAAAGATCATCATTTTGTATTACGGGTGACATACACACATTTTCAAGCGACAATTACGAGTTCATTTCATAAAATAAGATAAAGGGGAAAGAGCTGGAGGATATGGCATCATCGTTCCATTTATTGCATATTCATGGCCACATGCTGCTCAGTAATTGCAAAATATTGTGCTAAATTTTTAATATTCAAGAATTTTGTTATTTTTTATCAGATTTTTATGAAATTTTCAAAAAAATTGCTCATCTAATTTTACTCCATTTATTCATATATTGTTGTGTGGCCTGGAGTACCCCTTTCATTCCGTCGAGGTCTATATCAAATTACTTGGTATAAGAAAGGGAGACAAGTTTTAGAGGGAGAACTTATTCACTAACATCATCACTATTGGTGCCCTTAGCACTGTTAGTTATTTGTATTAATATTAGCGCCACTTTTAGCTTCTGCTGGGCCTTTTATTGAGACTATTAGGAATTCGGCTAAGCTTCTGTGAGTTTATTGATACTGATAGGCCTCCTGTCAGTGCTCTGTTAGTGAAAACAATGCGTTTAGGCGATGGTCGCCGTGAAAGATGTGACTGGCCCTACTGTTAGCGTTCTATTACGCCGCTAACAGCCACCTTTCGCAAACCTCTACCATGCGACATTAGAGTCCGGTAACACAAAGTTAACGATTAATCATAGAATCGATTTTCTAGATTGATTGTACATTATAGTCAATAATTAATTATAATCGAACGTAGAAAACTGATCTACAATCATTGCTAAGCTTTGTGTTACAGGCCCTATAGATCTTGCTTTCCGTGTGCAAAATTCTTTCATACGATACCAGCATGCCATGCCATTTGCCTGCCTGAGCTTGCGGCGGTACTGTGCTATCATGACTCCAGCTGGCTGGAGATACATATTGAGTACATATTGAGTGAGGAAAAACTTACTGAATTCAGACTTAGATATTAATCATTATATAGTCCATCGAATCGATGTTGCATCTAATGTGGATTATTGGTGAATCACTGGCAGTTGATTCCATGGGTCAGATCACCTCTCCAGCTGAACCATTTTTGCATGATATGTACACAGCATTATGCAATAGGCTTATTCGTCTGAAACTCACCCAACTTTGCGTTTTCCCCCCTTTCCCTGCTCCTCCTACACAAACGATATGTCTCTAGCACACAATGTAATGAGCATTATGTTTACTTTCCCCCGAAATGGGTGATTAAATTCAAATTTTCGGGGGGAACCACTTCCATTGACAAGTGGATACCAGGCGCGACCACGGGGTTTCGAAAAGCACCCTAAACAAGGGAAGCAAGTCTTTTCCAGATTATGAAATTGCATCCCTTAACAAGAATTTGGCCTGTGAAACCCTACCTATTGGAAATGAATCCCCTTTTCAGTATTTTCAACATCGTTTTTGACACCCTAAACGTTACATATGGGCCTATACGTAACTGACTTGCGCACTCATTCCCTTTTTACGCGTATTCGCGCCTGGTATCCACTCGTCAATGGAAGTGGGCCCCCCGCCCCCCCCCCCCCCCCGGGTGGCCTCTCGAGCTCTGGGAGGAACCAAATGTGGCTCTGGAAAGTCGTCCTAAATCGGATATGTCGCTGATACCATAGTATTTTGCACACAAACCGCAGATTGGTGTTTCTGTTGCAGATGCGAAAGCTAAACAAAATCCTCATGTCACATAATTTAGATTGCAGGACAGCCTTTTAGGACGGGCCCAAAAGTCTCTTCCAAAATCAACTACCGTCGTAAATGAGCGTTCGCGTTCTCTAACGAAAGGTCGGGAACAACGCTTCTGTGCGTCCACCACAGGACGACACTGCTGTTTTGATTCACTGATGTTTGACAAGGCTGTTATTGAAAGGATTATGAGGGAAAGTGATCTCTGCATTATAAAAAGCGTCTGCGTAGTGATAACGAAAATGACGGACTTGTGGTTGAAAACATGAGTAAAGATTCTGAAAGTACTAGTCACCAGCCGAGAATACTATAGTAAACTGTATTATAATCAGGGCTCCGTTTACACAAAGCTTAGCGATGAATAGAAAATATGAAAGAACACTTTTGACTGGTTCCTGGTCAGTATTTTGGGCTAAATGCGTAACATTGATCTTGTTTGTTCAGTCCATTTTGCGATTGACCGCTAATCTTTGTGTTACGGGGCCCTGGAAATCGGGGGCATTACATCAATATTTCGTCCGATAAGTTGTCAGATCTGACAACTTTCCTGGATTCTGATTGGTTGAGAAGCACTGTTACTATAGTAACTGCCGGATAAAACAGGACTTGCCGGATAAAACGTCTGACAAGTCCTTTCATGAAACGCTTCCCCGGTCCTCTGAAGTCGAAGCGTAATGTTTTCGAGCAGCTCTCGTCCATGTCGTATATGAATGTATCATTAACGTGAGGATAAAAAAAATCTGACCTTCCCGCCTCGAATAATTATAACTTCCCTGTTTTAATGTACATGTGAGTTACACATCACTCGACTGAGAAATATTTTTTCAAAACTCCATTATGATGTTTTTTGACAATCTTGTCACTATTATGTTGACATCGATCTCTTCCTCCCCTTTTATTTTCTTGCCTGTTCTTAGGTGGTTTGTGGTATTATTCTGATGATGAACCTCGCTCCGATCCTCATGGAGCTAGCGCTATCTACCATGGCCTCCATACCAATGTTAGCAAGGAAATGATGGCCTTCTCGGATTTCCCGTTGGCAAAGTCTTTGCCACCGTTTCCAAAGGTAGGTCAACCTCCGCACAGTCTCATTTCCTTAAATGCTGCTCATTTAATTAATTTCATCTACCGCATATAAAAGTCTGAGCAACTTTGTCAAACTGCCGCGGTTTTTTTTTTGTTGAGTGTGCTATACCCCTTATTTTAATCCGACCCCAATCCTTTACCAAACTCTCCTTGCGCCGCCCATGGGCACAATTGCTTAAAAGCTGCCATCCAATGGTAACTTTCATGAAATCCTTGATTTTGATTGGCTGATGATCATTATTACCATAGTAGTAACCATTGGATACCAAAATTATGCAACGGGCCTCAGCACATTAGTTTCAGATTGGTCGATCTCACTGCATTATCTTTTTTTACTCCAAAAGGGAAGTGACATACAAGAATATTATGAGCGGTATGCCGAACACTTCGGACTTCTCAAGCACATCAATTTCAATGTGGAAGTGGTGTCCATCGACCAGGACGCCGATTACGAAGGCACCGGGCGATGGAAGGTGACAGTCCGCCCAATGTCGGGTGAGATTAGAAGTGAGGTCTTCGATGCTGTGATGGTGTGTACTGGTCTTTATCCCAGTGGGCACCTGCCGGACTATCCTGGGTTAGATTCTTTCAAAGGACAGATCATGCACAGCTGCCAGTTCAAAAGAGGGGCTTACTTCACGGACAAGAGGGTTCTGGTCGTAGGTAATTACGATTGTATCAGATGTTTGAACTTCTGTCAAATGATTCAGTCGGCGGATATTCCATGAAAACCAAAACACCCGGCCAACATCCAATTATTACCATGCCCTCTTAAATAATGTTAACAGGTACTTCAATTCAGTTGCGTTATAATGAAATCAGCCCCAGGGCTAAGGACTGAAAGGTGCGCTTCTGTCAAAAATATAATCTGAAAGGGGGAGGGGTAGTTGCTGAAATCACCCCCTTCTCGACGTTTGAGCTCTGTGGCTGATATGTTATCCAATAAAACCCTTTTCAACGGTTTTTTCCCTGCATGCTTTTACTCCCTTTCACTTCCCATTTCTAGCAACCTGTAGTGTCATCTGGGGGCATGAGACCCCCACCCCCGCCCCCAGATACGCTTTTTGTATATAACAGGAAATTCATTGTCTTAGCTAATCAACCAAACAATCCTCACAACCTTTTTTTTACAAGAGACTTTATATAAAAATGTCAACCTTATTGTAGCATGTGAGACAGACATAACAAACTCAGTCCATAAAATCAACCTTCAGATCGACATCTTTTATTGACTTTCATAAATTATATCGGTGCTGCTACTACGACATATTGTGAACTGACCTTAGCTATACACTTTGCACTTCATTGTGTATGGTATCTTTTAATGGACACTACACTTATTATTATTAGTATTTGATGTTCGCCCAGATAAGTCAGGAACTCCACATTGGCATATGTCTTATAATATTAACCATAAGAGTCGGAATACTCACTTAATTCTTAATCGACAATTCTACCTAAATTGAGTTGAAAAAATATGGATTTTACATCGCGATGATTATTCTTATTTAATTATACTCACAGGCTCGGGTACTTCGGGAGGAGACATTTCCAACATTATCAGTCATCACGCAAGTCAGGTAATTATTAACTAAAGGTTCAGTCTGATGTTGCCAACCCACTTTAAAATGTTTTTCAACGTATTCATAGGGGGAACGCAATTTCCCTTGCCCAAATTTACAGTGAAAATACCGTTCAATGCGCAAAAGTTTTACGGTAAACCTTAAATCTTACGTCGGAATGTCACATATCAAGTTGCCAGAAATCTGCCATAAAATAGCTCATAAATGGTCTTGTCTGGTCATATCTACCAAATCAGTTTGAAATAAATCTCAACTGCTTATGTAGTATTTCACTTGTACGCTACACATGCTACACATTACACTGTTATGTGAATGTTTCTTGTGATCATCAGGTATACCTCAGCTTGCGGCACGGAGCTTGGTGTGTCCCTCGATTCTTTTACAACAAGCAGACCTTGCAAGATTTTTTCAACCAGAGGTGGAAGACATGGATTCCCTCGAGACTCCTCAACAAATGGCTGATCAACAAGATGAACTACCATATGGATGGGAAGATTCTTGGTTTACAGCACTCAAAGCTTCCGTTCAACGTCCATTGCATGGTTGACGAGGATCTCCCCGCCAGCATCATGGAGGGGAGAGTGAGAATCAGGAGTGGAATTGACAGATTTGAAGGCTCCAATGTCCATTTTGTAGACGGTTCCGTGATAGAAGACATTGATAATGTAATATTTGCCACCGGCTACGACCTCAAGCTTCCCTTTTTAAAGAATGAAATCGTACCAGGTGGGTTGATTCGGCCAATCTATTCTTCTTTCATCTTGGGCGACATGTTTGCTTTACTCAAAGCGAAAGAAAGAAGACGACAAATATGCATATTCCAACAAGCCTGCGAATGCAGCAGTCTAACACGTTATTATCTCTTTGTTTTATATAAAAAGAGCCTTTATTTTCGTCTAAACTCTGGAAACCATTAATTTGTTCTATATAACTACTTCTATTCTCCATGTCATATATATTTATGATGTTGGTTGTCCTCTGATTCAGCACTCTGTCATCCAGTATTTTTCCCATTCTTTAGACGGTTACGATAAGATTGAGCTGTACCAATATATGATTCCGATTCGGCTTCGGCATCCAACCCTGTCTTTCGTGGGGCTGTGTCTTCCTTACACAATGGGTCATAACGCGCTCTGTGAGATGCAGACAAGGTACATCACCAAGGTCTTGAAAGGAGAGGTCAAGCTACCCAGCTTTGAAGAAATGCAACAAGAGGTCATCTCTAGAAAGGATCTCAACTACAAATTATTTGAAAACCACCAGCCCTTCATTGTAAGTTTATTCATGCAATCCCTCTGGAGTCTGTTTACATTTTATAGAAGTTGTAAAACTCTGAAACCAAAGTAGAGCCCAACTAAGGTTTGAATCTGGCTGAAGTGGAGAAGAATACTGCTCCTGTAGGCCCATGTCCATATCTAGGAGTACAATGTCATGCAGATGACTGGAATAATTATTTGGTGGCATCAGATGCTTTGAAAGCCACCATTGGTATTTGTGGGTGGATGGGTTGTGTGAGGGGTACGACAATTGAACAGCACTGACTCTTACACGGCTTCTTGCAGTCTAACCCCGGAACTCTTTTTAAACGTGGTGTCGTAGTTTCCGGCTGCGACCGAAGATTGAAAAAAGTGTTCTAGGACTTGCACTCCAGCAAAAGATGATACGAGGGTTATCTATTTGATCGTTCCTGATTCTGATCTGGCGACCAGTAATAGGATAGTCTGATGGTCTGGCCATCATTTGCGTTATGATTGTGGTCTGGTCGTGTATATGTACATACAGACTGGTAGTTGTGGTATTTCCACAATAAAACACGCGCTGTTAACATTTGAACAGTGCTTTAAGGAACATGTTATACTGTACATATTTTTTCGTAGATTTCACGTTGCTGTACATATTTTGTTCTGCCTTCGTGTTTTTTTTTCAGACGGACCCAACTGCCTACCGCGATCAGCTGGCCAAAGCAATCGGTGCGCTACCAAATTTGACGAAGCTAATCTTCACCGATCCTGTGCTCGCTTATCACTTCTACTTCGGAGTGGCATATCCGCCTTGCCATAGGTTGGTTGGCCCTGGCGCCACTCCTGGGGCGAGACAGGCTCTTATCGACTGCAAGGAGAACCAGGTACATGGTATTACACTGACAACAGTGCGTAGGGATGCGAAAGATTGTCTGCAAGCCTATGAAGACGGCCAGAAATCCTCCTTAACTGTGTATATCATGATCGTCGGTGCCATTTTGTCTGTACTTGTCCTCATGGCTATATTTTAATGTGTTATCTGGTGAAAAGAGAAACTTAATTTAAAGAAATTGCCAAACGTTATGAAGGGACGTATAATGTTTCGGGTTTTATATTGCTTTTATGACGGCTCCCAGCCTCCCATCAAGTTCATAAATTCACTTGTTGATTGATTCTGAATTAACTGGTTCATCCCATTGCATTAGCAAGATGAAAGTCGTGGGAAGATAAAGTGTAAAGCGGCAGTCTATGCAAAGTGACTTCTGTCGTTGGACAACTTTCCTTGATTTCGATTGGCTGAGGACAGGGAGTATTTCATCAACATTTTTGTCCGACAGGTCGTCAGATCTGACAACTTTCCTTGATGTTGATTGGATAAAAAGCACTGTTACTATGGAAACTGTCGGATGAAATAGGACTTGCGGATAAAACGTCTGACAAGACCTTTCATGAAGCACTCCAAGGGTGCTGACTCTTACTATGTCACTGAACAATGAAACAGGCGGCGTATGAAACATCTGCCAAGTTCGTGAAACGTTATCTTGAAAGACTGATGTAGGGTTATCGTCAAAGGCTCGCGTGTCACCGCGAAAGAATTCCCCAATATTCAAAATCAAGATTAATTTCAATTATGAAAGGCCAATTGTATACAAGACAATACCCATCAATATTGTTTTTATGTTCTTAATGACACCCAACCACAATGAATCACGCGTAGAAATGTAATTCTTACGTTGTTTAAATGGAGGGAAGTCTTGTAGAAAAGATTACGGAGATGAGAAATGTGTCTCTTTTATGACGTTAAACAGTCACAGTAGTATTTTAGTCAATGCCATTTCAATACGTACTTGAAAATAAATATCAAGTCATTCCATTTGCTTCCAACTGTTTTGCCAATATGGAAAGTTATTGGAAGTTAAGTTCATAACATTTCAATAATAATAAGTGATTTCATTTTTCTCTTAATGACACTTAGATCCTTGTGAATTGATTGGTTGTTTGATATCGTTCATTCAACCCATTTGGCAATGACATCATCAACCGTGCAATTTTGGATCCATACGATTTTGTCAATTGCACGCGCACCCCGAGACTGCAGCTGCAGGCACCGGTAGTGCGCATGATGTAATGACGTAGCATTTCGATAATAATAGGTCTCTCTTTTCGATAAAAAAAATGCTATGTGCTTCCTTTTTCCTCTATAAATTGCTATTCAGATTTGGTCAAACATTGAATATATTTGACAAGTCATGAGGGGTTTCTCGCTCAGCTATTGTTGAGGGCATTTATTAAGTCCGACCTTTTCGCCTATTTCACTTCCTGTTTCTCCTTTAATTCCTCTATATTTGTAATTCACTGTTATGTTTTAGAGCGGAAGTTCACACTGGTTAGAGGTTGGTTTAGAAAAAAATGTTTTAAAAGAGTGTATAAGTCCGATGAAAGTCCGTCAAAGAATTATGCAGTTAGGAAGTTTTAAAATGTTGATATTTTGAGGTCACACACGAGCAGCCCCTCCACACTTGAGTGGAATAAATTCCCAAAACTGTCATTTTCTTTAAAAAAATGAGGAAATGATTTGTGTTCATCCTATTGAAATAGGTCATTTGAATTTTAGGAATTTTCATCACGTGATATATGGGGAAGTTGCTGGCAAATGACGTCACAAATTAAAAAACTGAAGAAAAAAATCACGACTCTCGTATGCTCTCATAGCATTACATGTACGCAATCTTGGTATTTTTTACATCAATGGTTGTTGCTAATCTTTTGTATCTAAATAAATACAATCATGTAAAAAGAAAAAGAACTTTATCTGTAATGATCAGAGCTCGTTACAAATGAATGCCGAATGATAAGTGGTCGGAAGCGGAGACATACCAGCTTAATAGGCATAGGCAATGATAAATGTATCATGTTGCTAGGGGGGGTGAAATGAAACTGATTTCAAATCCAGTCAAAGTCCATTTTGATAGCTAGTAACTGCTTGTAATTCACTCATTTGAGATATAGACATTTGCTGATAGACTCGGTCGAATGTAGCATAATTACTCTGACTTGTTTTTAAAAAGATACTAACTGAATAACCGGTCAAAATACAAAAGACAAGAGGTACAGTAGCAGAAAAGGAATAACTGCATTTTCTCTTTTTTCCCCAAATAAGTGTTTATTCAAAACAAACATGAAACTGTAGGAACCAAAATAAACCAACATTTATTTTAAATGTTTACAGCATGGCGTATGTGGTCATTAAAGTGATTGGTTAACATTGGTTTGACTTTTAAAAAATCTGAGCTAGAAGGTCACACTTGTCACCTGTGTCTGTTATATGTTACAAAAATGAAGCCCAGAAAAAATTGCGTTCAAAAATAATTATTTAGTGCTTCAAAAATTGAATATAAAGTGACCGGAAACAACATCTTAATTTCATCCCATACACTCATGTGTACTATTTAGGCGTCTATAAGACGCCTATTTACAAAATCGGGGTTTGCCTTGTTGTTTTAGCTTTTCATCCTCAATTATGGTTGTTTTCAGGGTTTATTAGTTCTAATACATGAACTTGTACACATGTTTCATCTTGGTTTACGAATCTTTTAAATCGGCTGCTCAAAAAGTTAAACAATACATTTAATATAACACCTACTAAGTCATTTAATTGAAATTCAAAAACCATTTCAATGGGCCTATTCCCACCTACGAAGTCATTTAATTGAAATTCGAAAACCATTTCAATGGGCCTATTCCATTTAATTTTTCCCTTCCACCCCCCCCCCCCCCCCCGCACAAATTGCCGGACTAACTAAAATATCCCATATCTGCTGAGTCAAGTACCATTATCCGCATACATTCGTAATTCCGAAGCTCCGTATTTCCGAAGGTTCGGTTATTCCGAAGGTTCGTAATTCCGAAGGTTCGTCAATCCGAAAACGAAATAAGGTTCGTAATTCCGAAGGTTCGTTAATCCGAAAACGAAATAAGGTTCGTTAATCCGAAAACGAAATAAGGTTCGTAATTCCGAAAATTATATAAGGTTCGTATTTCCGAAAATGAAAATAATTCATTTTGGTAACAAAAACGATGTTGTCATTACAAGATTACACGACATTATGCAATGATAGTAATAACGATCGATGATACATTCGTGTGTTGTGGCCAAAAGCATGTATTTCATTAAGAATAGGCGCCCTGATCAAGCATAGGCTAATTTCGATTTTATCTGAGTAATTGCTGCCTAAGCAAATGGTTTAAAGGTGCAGGGGATCAAGTGTGTTGGTCGCGTGCGAGTAACCTCTAGATAATAGGATTTGTATTGGAGGAGATGTCGTTTTTAACAACAGCTTCTGCTAATAAAAATAAAAATAATACTAATATTGATCCTTGTGAGATGTTGAAAGCGCGAATCGCAAGCTCAAACTAGACATTTCATGTAACAAGACGTGAAGTGAGCATTTGGAGCATTTTTTGTAATCGTGAGAAAGATGTGTACCTTTCTAAAGAATTAATGCGAGGGCAAGCTGTAATTTGTTTATATACTGACCTTTGTATAATGAACCTGGGTCCGTTGCATAAAACTTTTTTACCTGAGAAAACTCAGATTGTTTGTACCGGAGTTTTTGCCCTGTGCTAAAGTCAATGGCGGAAATCAGCCTAACCTTAGTTTTCAGTTTTTACCGGAGTTTTCTCAGGTAAAATTTTGTATGCAACAGGCTTCAGAAAGTAACCTTTTAAGGACTGCATTTAGTGACTCATGAATAGAATAAATATCTCACGAACTAAATAATGAGAGCGCGAACCGCAAGCTTAAAATTTGTGATATTCCAACCTGAAAACTGGACATTTTATACTTTTTTTGTAACCAGGAATAGAATGAGTTCCTCAATAAACAATACTTGATGCGAGCGAGAATCGTGAGCCAAATTTTTCCGATTTTCCAACCTGAAAACTGGACATTCTTAGCATTCTTGTAAAAAAATGATAATAATAACAGTTTTCAGAACTGGAGTTATCTTTCTAGGCCTATATGAAATTTCCAAAAGTTTGAGCACGTGATTCGCTCTTAACATCTCACAAGGATGCCCTTTTAACAGTAATTGACCAAAAAGGCGAATTTTTCATCTTCAGATTTGATTTTTCCCCCAAACCGCTTGCTCGCTACGCTCGCAGAAATGAAACGTAAATATATAACTTTAGTGATCACTTAAAAGATTTTGCTCAATTTAATTACTACATAACACACAACCTCTTTACACAGATGATAATCTCATGGTGAAAATATCCGTTTGCACCAAATTGCCCCTATTGGCCCCTTTTTTGCTTTGCCCACCCCCCCCCCCAAAAAAAAGAGGAAAATACGTTCCGCCGCCACTGGTTGAAACACACATCGTCTTCATGGCTAACTGCAAAAAGTTCTTAAAATGTACCCTTTAGATCAGGTCAGAGCTTATATATTTAAAATTTCTGTTCGCGCTTCTTGCTCGCAGTTATTATCTAAATTTAGTTACATAGGCATCTCGTTTTGAAGATCACAAACATATTGCCCATCATATTAAGGAAAAAATAAATAGCTTATTTTAAAAAGGGTTTATCATGTTATTACATATTTACTTTATTTTATAAGTATAAAGCTAATTATTGACTGTTAGGACTACCCTTTCAAAGATGCAAACAAAAATCAACTTTTAGCTTTCGATCGAGGATAATATGGCTGAAAAAAAAAATTTCCCCCCCCCCTCTTTGACGAAAGTTGGATCCGCCGGGAGGGAGCCAGGGGGTACTTGCGCTCCAAAAATGAAACAAACAACAGGGAAATTAATATTTTCCAAAATGGGAAAGTTCCTTTTTCAATAATAAATATGCCGTTTTTCATGTTTTTTTTCGAAATGAAATACTCTTTTTAAAGTATACAAGCAAGTTAAGTTTTCAGGCTGGAATATTGCAAATTTTCAGCTTGCGCTTCGCACTCTCATTCGATTGGTGCAATATGCATCCTAAAGAGGTCACTAAATGCTTTCTTTAACAGGTTCCTTTTCTGGTCAGTATGTTTAAGCTCGCGTTAATTCTTTAGTTAGATGCACATCTGACAGCAAAAATCTGCTCGGATTTTTTAACACTTCTTTTAATTTTTTATTGAAATGCCCTAAAGTTTAAGCTTGTGATTCACGCTCGCAACACCTCGCAACAATGCCATTTTAAAAATAATTGACCCCAAAAAATGTTTTACTTCACCTTTGAATTTGTTTTACCAAGCCGCTCGCTCATTATACTCTCTCCCGAAAAATAAAGCCTAAATATACATTTTGCCATAATAAGAAGTCACTTCAAAAAAGTTTTTCTCTACTTAATCACTATCAAACACACAATGACTTCAAGCAGATGATAATCTTAACGTGAAAATCTCACCAAAGAGCCCATGTGACGTATGAGTTTCATTTTTTGGCTTTACCCCCAACGAAAATTCGTTCGGCCGCCCTTGCCTAATTCCCACCCTCATAATAATTGAACGGCAAGTGTCCCCCGCCCCGTCCCCTTGCCTCTGCTTTTCCGGTTTTCATTTTTCGGATTAACGAACCTTATTTTGTTTTCGGATTAACGAACCTTATTTCGTTTTCGGATTAACGAACCTTATTTCGTTTTCGGAAAAACGAACCTTATTTCGTTTTCAGATTAACGAACCTTCGGAAAAACGAACCTTATTTTGTTTTCGGATTAACGAACCTTCGGAACAACGAACCTTATTTCGTTTTCGGGTTAACGAACATTCGGAACAACGAACCTTATTTCGTTTTCGGATTATCGAACCTTCGGAACAACGAACCTTATTTCATTTTCGGATTATCGAACCTTCGGAATAACGAACCGTCGGAATTACGCCACAAATGTTCGAATTAACGAACCCTTATTCGTTTTCGGATTAACGAACATCGAGGTATAGGCAATTTACGTGTTTCGGAATGACGAACCTTCGGAATTACGAGGTGTAACCCCATTATCAAGTTTCAGGTAATCATATATTTATGCTAATATATCATTTTAGTTTTGCTACTGAAAAAAAAATCAATTAAATCTGTACCTCCATGAGGAGGCTCAATCAACTTGCCGAATTATTATAAAATCTTCATGTAATGTATTACCTTAACGCTAATAAGACTGGGTGTCTCATAAAGCCCCCCCCCCCTCGACATTTATCGCGAAAAACCTTTAACTTTCAAGTCTCGCACAACTTTTGAGACCAAAATTGCGACCGCCGGGTAAGCGGTTCCGAAATTACGCAACGTTTCGTAAGTGCAGACCAAAAATTGCTCAAAAGCGTGAATTCGTGCACAAATCCAATGCAAACTGGGCCCTGGGAACGATTTTTTTCACTGGGGGTGTTGATGTAAATTGAACAAAAAAGTTTGATCACGACAAAATTGGTCCGAAAACAATTTGGAAAGAAAGAAAAAAGGGGGTTCACTAAAAAAAAATGACTTTTTTTTCAATTCTACACATCTTCTAGAATACCTAGGGGTGCTGGTCTATAACGAATAATACACACAGCACCCCGCTTCCCACGACCATGGCATGGCGGAGAGTCATGGTTGCTCAATCAGGTTTTCGTTGGATAATAGCCTCCTGCTTAACTTGGGAAATATAAGTTTTCGTATTTACTACGGGGAAAACTTTCTACAACGCATCGATTCCTTTGAAAATTAAATTGAAATCATAATGGAGAGCTAAGAGGCTTTTGTCGAAAGTTGGTGGACTGGGACAGCAGATCATCTGAAGATTTGCACCGGTCGAACTGAAAATATGCCGTTGTCCAGAGTCAAGAGATTCCGATGCTGTCCTTGTCCACCAACTTTAGACAAATGCCTCTCCGCTCTCCATTGTGATTTGAATTACATTTTCAAAGGAATTGGTACGTTGTAGAGGGTTTCCCCGTTGTAAATGCGAAAAGTCCTGCATAAGTGAGAGTTGTCTTGATGATCGTTTGAGAATAAGGTCATTAGTACCAGCTCAAAGTTGTCTGATTTCGGCATAATACTACACACTCTTGCCATTCCCATGTAAGGTTTCACTTTCACAGGTCCTCTATCCGTGCTTTTCTTTCTTTTTTTTTCTTCAGGTGGGAGTTTCTGTTATGTGCCAGGTTGATAGGTCAACGAGAACTCATTCATCATTTGATGTTGATTGTGTTGAGGTGAATTGTTGAATGTATATAATAATGGGTTGGGAGAAATTCCCTTGACACTGAAAAAACCATTCCTCCATCCCCTTTTCGTGCTTCTTGCTTCTCGCTTACTCTTAATAGAAAGCAAAAAATGTTGCAAATAAAGATCATAAAAGCCGTTAGATCAAAGGTTCAGCGGTTAGGGGTATGGAAAAATGCGGGTATCGCCTAGGAGATTCAAAGCAAGCCCGAAAGCAAGCGAGGGGAGACAGACGAGAGTTTTCAAATCAGTATTAACCTACATTGGCCTTCACGAAGCTGAAGTGTTTCAGAGGGTTTCGTTTAAATGGGTAATGGGATAATATTGGCCTACGACTGTGCTGGAGCTAGGCGGCTTGGTCTTGTTTTAGTTATGATTTAATGGAATTAAAGTAGAATGAAACCATTGGAACAAGATAGCTTGTGTGAAAACAGAAAAATCAAAGAAACAGATCAACAAAAGTTTGAGAAAAATCGGACAAATAATGAGAAAGTTATGAGCATTTGAATATTGCGATCACTGTTGCTATGGAGATAGCAAATTGGCAATGCGACAAAGATGTGTGATGTCACTGATGAACAACTCTCCCTATTACTTTAGTATATATTTCACTTGATTTGCCTCTTTTATCACATCTATCCATAGATCATGTGTTCTTTCTACATGAGGGCATGTAATACATATTTTTTAAGAATACATAATGGATAAAGAGTTTGTATCATCATAAGATAAAGCAAAAAAACTCAAAAAGAGACATTTTGAGGGTATTTTATAGTCCACCAAAGGGAAAGTTGTTCATCAGTGACATCACACATCCTTGTCGCATTTCCAATTGGAGGATTTCCATAGCATAGTGATTGCAATATTCAAATGCTCATAACTTTCTCATTACTTGTCTGATTTTTCTCAAACTTTCTTTATTCTTATTCTTTGATTTTTCTGTTTCTACACAAGCCTATTTGTTCCAAAGGTTTCATTCCCCTTTAATGTGCATTAATCAGAGTTGGTGTCCGCCAAACTGGTGAGCGAAATGACTGGTCGGATAGCGGTGATTGGTGCAGGATCTTCGGGGCTGGCCGCCATTAAAACATGTCTTGAAGAAGAATTACTACCTGTTTGCTACGAATGATCGGCGCACTTGGGTATGTCAAAATGAGGAACGTATAGCTGATCCTCGCCATTACTCTAACGGAAGCCACTTCAAGAAATATGTTCATTCATACATGAAGGGTTTACATGCAAAAGGGACTTAATCCACTTTTTCCTCTTCACAAATCAGAGGTATCTCTCCACCCAATTCAGGTTATTATACCATGTTTATAAGAGACATAAATGTAGGTAGCAAAAAATGACCATTTACAGGCAAAGATGCCTTTTATTTCTCATGATTTTTGTTATAATCTATTCGTTGCATGAAGTGCTTTGGATTTATTCCCTTTTGCATGAAAACGTGAATTCCATTTTTTAATAAACTTCTGGAGACTTTGGGGAGTTAGTTTATATTTTGTATGCACAGGGTTAATGTCTGTTTTAACCTTCCAAGGAAAGCGTGAAAAGAAAATTGGATTTAATCTCTTATGATGACGAGCAAAGACTATTTAACATGGATATGATGTTATGTGCATGCTGTGGGTTAATCTTCATTGTCCTGTTGAGTGTTTCATAAAGGCCCCCTCACACCTAACCGAATTGCCTGAAAATATGCCTTGCGATGGCTGGCGAAAGGCATTAAAAAAAATGTTTTCAATGGTAACTAATAGTAAATCATCTATACTCTTCGTGTTTGGGTTCGTACATCTTCTGAAGTAACAGCTGCGATTGGTCAAATTCGCGCGGAAATTTTGAAGTTTAAATTTTCCCGACGAATTGAAAAATCGTTGGTTATCTGTTTGAATTCCCATCTCTTTTTTTTTGTCTGTTGTAATCATTCGTTTATCGTTCGTGTGTTTTTGTTGCGCATAGTCCCTTTTCGCGCTTTTGCCAAAGTGGACCGATCTCGGAAGAACCCGTAACGAAGCAACATGATGACACAACGAACAAGATTGCCCGATCTATTCCCTCGTCTTTGTTTCTAATTGCACGCCATATCAAGCCATTGCTCACTGTTCGTTCGTCTTATTGGGTGATATCACCCCTTCTCTCGCCCTCGGTTGCAATTTTCTCGAAGATGTGAACCGAAAAAATCGATACCCTCTGCATGTCATATTTATCCTTCGCTTACTGTTCGTTGATAAAATTTGAGAAAAGTTACTGATCGCATGATTTGACGGAAATTTTATCTGAATTCGTTGAATTCGCGTGCATTTCGTTCATTTTTCCCATTCGTCACCTTTCGTCCGCCTACATTCGGTCAGGTGTGAGGAGGCTTTTAAAGTTTGTCAGTTACGAATGACTTAACGAAGAACTAGTGATCTTTTTTATTATTATTATTTGTTTGGCGTCACCTGTGTCTTATACGAAGAGTGCAGTGGGTTCTTAACGTGCAAAGGTGGTGACTCTCCTCTACACGGGACCTCCATTTAACGTCCTATCAGAGGGACGGAGTGTTTTCCATTGTAACATAGCCTGCATCTATGAAACATGGGAGAGACGTTTATACACAACGCACTGGCTTCAGTCATCCGCCCGGGGTGGACTCGAACCCACGATCTTTGGTTCGACGGGACGCGTTACCGACTGAGCAAACACCGCTTTCTTGTGCTAGAATATATACCTGTGTAACTGACCTAAGCCCGTATTCTGAAGTCGGGTTTAATCAAAACTCCTGTTTAAAGTTGTGGTTTAATATGGATAGCCAATAGTGGCATAGATCGCTTACAGCAGGCCTAGATGTTAAAGAGAAATGCCAGTAGTTGCAGTAAACACTGATTTCATGAAAAAGTCTGTAAAACCAGGCTTAATTGTCAGAATATCATCGAGGATCTAGATCTGGTACAGTTACATGAACTGAACTTTGTGAAATCTTGAAATCTACGCTGAAAAATGTTCACACTGAAGATCACCAACACAGCTAGGCACACGTGGGACAGTGTATTAATATTGCTGGAATAAAGACCCGACGGAAGTGACCGATTCCGCGCTTAATTTGCTTATTTCTCAGCAATTACACAATTTCTTCCAAAATCCTTTGGCACATATTTTTTATTCATACAAACAGACTGGTCATTATATTAGATTCTGTCAAAAGTCATTTTGAGATCGTTACCAAAACTGGAGTTTATCTTTAAATGTATCAACTCATTTTTCTCTAAAATTCATTCTTAACCATTGTCATGATTGTTAACTGTTTCGGAAGGATAAATAAAATAGCTTTCCTCGCCATTCACGAATTCATAACAGCACAGTAAACATAAAAACCTACAATGTAAGTAAAATGTTGACATGTTGGGCTTTCTATAATTTTACCAGTTAAAACCATGGTCTAAGTTAAACCTGACCTCGGAATACAGGCCAATTGTATCCAATAGCAATTAGTTGTGGAAAAGTTGTGGGAAACTTTATGAAAAGCTTGAAGAAACGCCCATCTGCTCCATGATTGACTGCAACTTTCTTGACTGAATCCCAGGACACTCCCAGGACAGTGCAATCGAATATCAAGTTTTTTTGTGGATGATAGAAAAAACATAGCTTTATACCCGCTCGGATCTACCTGGGTCTTGCCAGGAACCTCAGAATGACCTGTCACTGTTAGAAAGCTGGGCTGAGAAATGGCAACTTCGCTTCCATCCAGACAAGTGTACTGTTCTGAAAGTTGGTCGTATGCAGTCTGCATTTGAATATCATATGGGCAAAGAAGATTCTGTACTTCTTAGTGAAAGTCACGTAGAAAGGAACTTGGGCAGTGGCGTACCTAGGATTTTGCAGAGGGGGGGGGGGGCAAATTCGTCCGCCAAATACTTTGACATGCAAAAGGAAAAAGGTCTTCAACTACAAATATAGAATTTCGTACCAGAAAAAAAATGACATGCAAAAAAACGGTCCTCAAGTACAAAGGAGCTAGCCATTCGTGGCTCGTCAGGGGGGGTCCATTTCATGGGTTGTGACTCTCAGGGGGGACAGTCTGCCCATCTGCCCCCCCCCCCCCCGTAGGTACGCTAATGGACCTGGGTGTACTAATTGATGCACGACTCACCTTCAAAGACCATATCTAACATGCTGTCTCTAAATCAAATAAATTGCTGAGCTTAATGAGGAGGTCTTTGTAAGTTTGGATGAAGATACAGTGAAGCTAATGGTTAAGGGTCTAATAAGACCGCTTGTAGAATATGGCCATTCAGTTTGGTCACATTTTAGAATACGTGATCAGAAACGGCTAGAGAGTGTGCAGCGAAGAGCTACCAAGCTAATCCCTGGACTGAGGAACTTGTCCTATTGAGAGCGACTGCAACACACGAAACTACTATCTCTTCTACATAAACATAGAAGAGGAGATATGATACATGTAGTTGTTTATAAGTTTATACATGGTATCTACGACACTAGCATAGATCTGCTTCTACGAAGTATTTATTTATTTATTTATTTGAATGTATTTATACAGGATAAAAACATGATCAGCACAGCTGTTTTACATCATGGTCCTGATACAACAGGTTAAAAAATTGAAAATATATTTATATAAATTCATCAAATAGATCAAAAATACCAAATACAATTTAAGGAAGTAACTAGGGAATTCATAATATAAACTACAAAATATAATATAGTAATCTAAGAAAATTAAAAGTTAATAATAATTCACTAAAGAAAATATGTAGAAATGAGACAAAAATAATGTTCAGGAGATAAGGTAACAATTGATAAAAGAATGATGGCAGTTAAAAAAATATAAAATATTCCGAAAGCTGAGTGACACATGTATTTTTCTTTCATTTGAACAAAATATGTTTAGTGGTTGCCCATTCTTTCTTTTTAGAATCAGTCTAATCATTACACATACTCTTTTTTGTAATCAGTTTACAAAATAAAAAAAAATAGAATGGGTTGGGTCGAATGAATATATTTAACCTTTTGTTGTAGATCGTCATATCTTGGAGAAAAGATGTCGACGTATATCGATAGAAAATGTATTGTCAAAATATAAAATATGAGTATGAAGCTCCTCTAATCTTTGAATGATTGTCATGAGACATTTTCTTTTGCATGTGTAGCTTTCAATTCAATTAATCAGCAAGGAGTAATACCCCTCCAATAAAACTTTCATGAACGAAAATGTCTCTTTTAGACAATGTCGCGTGACTAACTTCAAAGCTATTGATTGATTGATTGATCGACTAAATTTCCAAAGCGACTATCACATAATTAGAATTTAATTTCAAAATCATTTTAAAAGGCCAAATTTTTCTAACTCGCTTCGCTCGCTGGCGACTTTTTCAAGTTATTCCACATTTGCTATGTTGTGGTGCCTTAACATATTTCGTTTATTATCCGCAACTGCGTTGAACTTAATATAATTGTGGTGTATGTACCCGCGATTTGATAAAAGAAAATTGGCCATCTGCAATATTTAAAAATATCACGAGGTTTCGGGGGCTCCGCCCCAGACCAGTGGCGCCACCGAATGGGGAGGCCCCATTGAGTTGCCCCCCCCCCCCCCGAAATTTGAAGAAAAAGTGTGTTGTAAACGTCATAATTCTCCAAAAATGTTTTTTGTTCTTTAAGTTTTAAAAATTTTATCCTCCATTCACCGTTAGCATTTAGCTCCCAACAATTTTGGTCACTATAAAATAAATCTTTTAGGCCATTTTATAAAATTCAAAATGTTGCTCGCGCTACACGCTCGCAGTTATTAATGATTGAGATAAGTAAATTATCTGTTCACATGGGGCTTAAAAATCATATGTTATTAGAGTTTTCATTATTCGTTTTAGCGAGATACACATCCTGCGCATTCATAATTTTCATAAATGAAATATTTTCAGCTAATTAGATAGCCATTCAGTTCATGATTAGTATTACAAAAAGTGCTTAGAACGTCCAGGTATCATCCCGGATATCAAAAATTTTCAGTTCGCGCTTGGCGCTTGCATTATTTATTTGGTGAGATATCTTCATGACCCAATCAATGCAAACAGCTAATCCTTAACAGGTCTTTTTTCAATTCAGTAGGGACTACATTTTCGAGATTGTGTGTCACCACCCCCGGCCCCAAAATGTTTGTTTTTCCTCCTCCTCGGTTAAAAAACTTGGTGCCGTCATTGCTCCGGACCCGATCCGCATAAACACTCCCCCCAAAAAAAAAAAAAATCTACAACCGAAAACAAAAAAGAAATGATAAAAGGGAAGAAAGGAAAGGAAGATGAAAGAAATATGTCATTTTCTGCATACCATGTCAATATCAATCTTAAAGATAAAGGTGATTTTTTTGTCTCGCTCACTTCGCTCGCCTGAGATTTATTATTAAGCAAATTTTTGCTGCGTGCGCCATGGTGTGTCCCCTCTTTTTTGTCCTTATCACGCATTGAGCCTCGCCCTTATGCTCGGGGCATGATTATAAAATATCCTGTTTATACAATGATACGATCAACCAATCCGTTCTCCCTTTCCTTTCTCTCCCTCCCCCCCCCCCCTTTCTTTCCTATTTCCCCCTTTCGCTTCCTTCTCTTTTTTTCTATCTTTCCTTGTTTTTTTTACTGTACCCATTGGCGGTACTAAGGGATGGGGAAAAAGTCACGACCGTGGTTCCCCACGCTTGAAATAGCCCTATATTCCTTTAATTTTGTTCATTTAAGCCACCAAAATTTGCATGCACCAGATGAAGTTAGTGCAAATCTGGTTGCCCGGGTCAAGTTAAGTTAGGATGCCTGGTTGCCCCGGCTAGGCCGTTGGATATCTCTGGGGGCCCCTTGAAAAATATACTTTTTTGAATTAAAAAAGATGCTCTAAATAGCCCTTTATTCCCTTTAATTTTGTTAATTTGAGCCCACTAATTGTGCATGCGCAGGGTCAAGCTAGTGTTTATCTGGTTGCCCGAGTCGAGTTCTACAAGTCAAGATACGTGGTTACCCTGGCTCAGCCGTCGGGATATCCCTAGGGGTCCCTCGAAAAAAAGTCAAAAATTAAAAATCTCATGCCCTTTTATTCACTGACCTTGTCCCCTAAATGTCCTCATATTAGGGCAAGCCAGTGTATTTATGGTTGCCCGAGATGTGCTGCACCTGTTAAACCCCCTATTTAGCTTTGAAAGCCCCTAATTTTGAATATCAACAAATAACCAAATTCACACGCGTTTGAATATCGAACCAACTTCACAGTTTGAATATCGAAAATCGAATATCCAACCAACTTCCTCCCGGTGTTAATGCGTGCAGGTGCAAGCATCTTGTCAGATCATCTCATCTAAAAGATGTCGATATGATGAGATCCGAGATCTTGTCATCTGATCATCTCTTCTATAAGATGTCGACATGACGAGATCTGGGATCTTGTCAATTGATCATCTCTTCTGAAAGATGTCGACATGACGAGATCCGGGATCTTGTCATCTCATCATCTCTTCTAAAAGATGTCGACATGACGAGATCCGGGATCTTATCATCTCATCATCTCTTCTACAAGATGTCAACATGATGAGATCCGGGATCTTGTCATCTCATCATCTCTTCTACAAGATGTCAACATGATGAGATCCGGGATCTTGTCATCTCATCATCTCTTCTAAAAGATGTCAACATGATGAGATCTGGGATCTTGTCATCTCATCATCTCTTCTACAAGATGTCAACATGATGAGATCCGGGATCTTGTCATCTCATCATCTCTTCTACAAGATGTCAACATGATGAGATCCGGGATCTTGTCATCTCATCATCTCTTCTGCGAGATGTCGACATGATGAGATCCGGGATCTCGTCATCTTATCTTTTCCTATCAAGATGTCGACTTCCCAAGATAATTATCTCAACATCTCGATGGCACTTTTAAGCTTCCATAGACAAGTACAATGTAAGAATAATGATTTCAAGTCTGCTTCATTCACCCCAACCCATCCATCAGCCCATCATCATGCGGAACCCAGTGCCCTCTAGCTGCCCCGTTCACTGACAATTTAAGGGGTAAACCCAGTCAGTACATAACTCACAGGAGCTCTAGCAATCTGAGGACACCGGGTCCCACATGAACAGCCAGTGAACGGGAAGGGATGAATCGTCTTTCTTTTAATCATAAATGAAATAAAACAAAATACATTTAAAATCAGTTACAATTTAAATAGGTATGTCTTAAGGTGATCTTTGAAAGTAGTATATGTCTTGATGGAGCGAAGTGAGAGAGGAAGCATATTCCATAACCTGGCTGCTGCATTTGAGAAAGCATGGTCTCCCCAGGAATGATAGGTACGGGGAGTTTGAAGCAGCTTACAATCTGTAGATCGTAAAGTGCGGATAGGATTGTGTGGCCTAAGGGAATCCTGGATATACTGTGGTGACAATCCATTGAGGGCTCGATATACAAATAATAAAAGTTTAAACTGAACTCGTTTGTGGACAGGAAGCCAATGAAGAGAATGTAAAACTGGTGTGATTGGGTCCATTCTCGGTGTAAAGGTGAGGAGTCTGGCACTTGAATTTTGAAGAGATTGCAGTCTATTAAGTTGTTGTTTTGTGAGTTCATAGAAAAGAGAATTACAAAAATCAAGCCGAGATGTGATTAAAGCATGAATTAACTGTTCACATGCTTGTTTGTTTAAGAATTTTCGAATAAACCCTAGGTTCCGCAATTTATATCTCACAGTCTTTGATGTGCTAGATACATGTTCAACAAAAGACATTGGTATCAAATACCACACCTAGGTTACGTACCTTAGAAACTGGCCTTATAACTTTATCGTCAATATGTACAAGCAAGCGATCATGGTTAATTTTCACAATAGACTTTTTCGAACCAAAAACAATGAATTCACTTTTATTTTCATTAAGTTTAAGACTATTTGAATCCATCCAGCACTTCATGTCATGGATGCAGGCATCTAAAGACTCTTAGAGCACTGGCAATCGCATCAGGGGACGGATGTACAGAAATGAATAACTGAATGTCATCAGCATAGCAATGATACTTAATAATTATGTTTTTTAATAATTGTACTGATAGGCTGAAGGTAAACAGAGAACATTAATGGGCCACCTACAGACCCTTGTGGCACACCATACGAAAGGAGAGTTCTATCTGATTGTGAATTATTGACAGACACATATTGGGTTCTTTGATCGATGTATGAAGAAAACCACTTCAGTGCCATGCCCGTTACTCAAAGCGAGTGTAGTCTTTTTATTAGTATAGAGTGATCAATGGTGTCAAATGCAGTCGACATATCAAGCAGCACGAGAAAAGTTATATTACGTCGATTAAGTCGAAACTGTTTTCATCCATGTACGAACGTGATACTGAACGAGCGGTGTCACCACTTCCGGTGAACTAGGAATACGTTGCAGTCGCAGACAAATGTCAAAACCCTCAAATACGAGTCACATATTTGGGCAGTGCATGAACGAGAAGGCTCGTCACAGATTACTTCGCGCATGCGCAGCGCTCCCAAAATTCCTCAATCTCGTACGTTCACATGGTTCGTCACAGAAAACGAAAGGTTGATTCCGCAACACTTCCTTTCTGGTTTTGTTCACGCTCTGGTGGACGGTCGCCTTTACGTGTTTTAGGGGGTGTGCGTGTTAAAGAGAAATGCCAGTAGTTGCAGTATTCCAGTAAACACTGATTTCATGAGAAAGTCTGTAAAACAAGAATTAATTGTCAGTATATCATCGTGGATCTAGATCTGGTACCGTTACATAAACTGAACTTTGTGAAATCTTGAAATCTACGCTGAAAAATGTTCACACAGAAGATCACCAACACACATTAGCGCACGAACGTGGGACAGTGTATAATCATTGCTTTGCCGAATGTCGGGCACGACGCTTGACCCGAATCCTGTGCTTATTTGCTGATTTCTCAGCAATTACACAATTTCTTCTAGAATCCTTTGGCACATAATTTATTTATACAAACAGACACTTTGGTGGACATTTTATTGGATTCTGTACGAATTCATTTTGATATCATTACTAAAACTGGCATTTACCTTTAAGCGTAAGGATGTGTGTGTGTGTATGCAAAATAGTGTGTGAATATCTCTATGTAGTCCCCGCCACAAGGCGAGCATTATTTTCTAAATAGACCCTGCCTTCATGACCTTATATATTTACCACATTTATTTTATGATTATTAGGTGGCTTATGGTATTATTCAGATGATGATCCTCGTTCTGATCCTCGTGGACCTGGTGCTGTCTACCACGGTCTCCATACAAATATCTCCAAGGCGTTAATGGCGTACTCAGACTTTCCTTTTGCAAAGGATCTACCCCCTTTCCCGAAGGTATGCCAATGTTATGTGGTCTTGGAAATTAGCGAATCAAGCTATTTTCATTTTGTTCTAATTTATAGTCTAAAAATTGTGGCTGTAGCGGGTATTAAAATACTGAAAAAGTATATTATCATGGTTTGCACCCGGTGGGGTCACTCAATATGACTTGGGGATCGCATGACCGTTACCAAAATCGCGGGAAATAGGGGTGCTCATCACCGTCCTCGATCTGATGGAAATAGGGGTCAGGAAAAAGGGGAGAACGATTACGGAAGTAAAATCTGTCGCCGAGTCACCAGCCGCAGAGGGCACGCGCTTCATGCTCTGTATCTTTATATGGACAACTCTACATTTATTTTTACAAAGAATTCTACTTTTCTTATTTTTCAAGAAAAATAAGGTTCTTTTGGATTATTGTATTAGTATGACATGGCTCTTGCTCATCTTTAAGGACTGAGCACTCTGACACCTGTGTTGCAATTTCCTCTGAGGAAAGGGTGTAAATGACCTGTCCTTGAAATACGGTAAATAGGGGTAAATTTTCGAAATGGGCAAAAGTGTCCTTACAATCTTATAATTAGGGGTGTTTCAAGGTACCATTTTACCGCAATTTTGTCCTTGTTTTGCGTGAAAATAGGGGAGTAAATTTCACAAAATGTCCTTGAAATTGACTGCAATAGGGGGTCACTTGCATTTGTGGTAACGGTCATACGTGTCCCCCTCTGCGGCTGAGTGGTAAGCACATCCACAACTCCCCACATACAAATAACGCACACACACACAAGCATGATAGCATCATTGATCTGTACCCCGGGGGCCACTTACATTGACGAGTGGATACCATGCGCGACCAAAAAACACGTAAAAATTATGTCTTTTTCAAGATAGGGCACGTTACGTACGTAACGTGATAAGGATGTCAAAAACACAAAAATAATGAAAAGATTGTCTATTTCGCTAGGAAAAATACATGTTTAGGGTCAAATTGTGGGGATGATAAAATAAAATTAAAATGTTTTATAAAGGATGTCCTTTTTCCCCCCCACACTACGTGTTTAGAGTCCGATTTGCGCGAGGTGTGGAAGAGGGGGTTGTACTAAACCAAATGATGTATAAAGGTAAAACTGACGACCGAATGACCCGTGATACAACAATAAAATATTCCTGTACTTGTTTCGGGGGTTCATTTCAGGGAATATTTGCCAAAAGTGTCGTTTTGTTTCCAATCCCAGAAGAAAAAACCAGTTCCACTGGACCAGTATAATTTTAACTGGTAACTCTGGAAATTGGAACATCGGTTTACTGGTCTAACTGGTCATACTGGTCCAGTTAAAATTTTACTGGTCCAGTTAAAAATTAAACTGGTCTTGAAGAACTGGAATTTTATACTGGTCTTGTTTCTGGTGGTTGTTACTGGTCTCACTGGTCTTCATACTGGTCTAACTGGTCGAACTGGTCCTCGTACTGGTCTTACTAGATCAGTATATTATATGCATTTGGTTTGTTATATACCATGGCCCGTGAAATGTGATGGAAAAGATAGTTAGTAAATTAATCTTTCTGCTGTTATTTTGAATGTGATGTATGAAATTACACATTTTCATTGTGAATTAGTTCACACACTTATTTTGAAGGTTTTCAAACAACAATGAGTGCTATTGCAAGGATATTCCATTATAAATCCTGATTTTTCTTTAAAAAAAACAGGAAATATGCAAATGAGGTAAACCACGTGATCAGCATCATCAGAATTACTGGTATTACTGGTCTTGACCAGTTTAATTTCAAACATTGAATTACTTTAGACCAGTTGACTTTATATCAGAGGAATACATCTTGCTTTGATCTTCATCATAATTAGAGGAAATAATTATTTTAATGTTAATATCAATACTTGATAATTGGACCAGTATACCAGAATGCAATTGTTTGAACTTGTCTCCAGTTCATTTTTACTGGTCCAGTTAAAAATCAATTGGTCCAGTAAACATATACTGGAAACCAGTAAAAATCTACTCGAAACCATTTATTGGACCAGTAACACCAGTTTAATGAAAAACAATTTAACTGGTATAACTAATTGCTTCGACTGGAATGCAATTGTTGGAACTGGTCTCCAGTTGATTTTTACTGGTCCAGTTAAAAATCAACTGGCCCAGTAAAAATATACTGGAAACCAGTAAAAAAAAATTACTGGTCTAACTGGTTTTTCTTTCTGAGATACTTGTTAAGGGTAGGTTTTCACATGCCAATACTGGGGTGCATTTCAGAATATGGAAAATATGTGTTTATGGTGCTTTTCGAGACCCCATAGTCGCGCATGGTATCCACTCGTCAATGGAAGTGCCCACCCCCCGGGATCTGTACACTAATAATATTCAGATAAGTGATCCGCATCCACGTAGGCCTAACCCGTATGGTTTCTCTTTTACAAGTAATAAAAGAAAAAAGTAAAGGGAAGAGAGGCGAATATAAAAATTTAAAAAAATTAAAAAAAAAAAATTGAAAAGGTCAGAGGGTTCTAGATAGGGATAGATATAATATACAAATAATGCACGTAAGCGCGTGCATAAATAATGAAGAGCCAATGGATCTACCGCGCCGAATTCCGCAGGACCGAGTGCGGTACCCATATGGTGAGTCGAGCACAGAGTTCGTGATTTAGGTCCTCAAGAATCTGTGCATTATTTTTGTTTTATAACCCCCCCCCCCCCCTGTTACTGAGTTGCCCCGAATGCTATTTTTTATCTAAATTGTAGATAATTATGGAAAATTCTAGACACCGCACTATCCTGCACTCTCATGTCTGAGTACTGGACAGTACATTTGGTATGACGACAGAGTGTAGGATAGTGCATTTTCGATGGAATAATGCAAATTCGCTGAATATCATGTGATCCGATTTGGACCAATCAAATTACAGAACATTCTTTGGAGTTGTATAAATAAGTTTATCCCTCTTCTTTCTAATCAATAATAAAGGGGGCCGATGTTTATAAGTACTACCAGCGGTATGCCGAACACTTCAGACTCCTCAAGTATATCAATTTTAATGTGGAAGTCGTGTCGATCGACAAGGACCCCGATCACAAAAGCACCGGGCGATGGACGGTGACAGTCCGCCCATTGTCAGGCGAGATAAGGAGTGAGGTCTTCGATGCTGTAATGGTGTGTACTGGTCCTTATCCCAGTGGGCACCTGCCAGACTATCCTGGGTTAGATTCTTTCAAAGGACAGATCATGCACAGCTGCCAGTTCAAAAGAGGGGCTGACTTCACGGACAAGAGGGTTCTGGTTGTAGGTAACTTAGATTCTTATATATCTTTACTGCCAGATAAAAATCTGTGAAAACAAACATCATCGTTCTATCAGGGATTCATAAGGTCGTGAATTTATTAATTTGATAAAAAATGAATTATACATAATTTGTTTGATTAGCGGAATTTTTGAAAGTTTAGCTTGTCCAAAAAGAATCTAGGATATTACATATAATTACGCAGTTTGCATGACATCATGTAGCTTCATAATGAAAATATAAATTGTTGATAGTTATTCCATGGATCCTACTAGAACCCATGGTTATTCTGGACCATCTGTGGTGCAGGCACAGAGCTTTGACGTCGCAAGGTCTTGCATTTACATGATTTTCTGCTTTTTTGACATTTATATCCGGGGATGATTTCCTCTTGTTTTCCATCTAGATGTTTGGCATCTTTTAACAAACTTCACAATTTCCTGTAAAGACTTAAGAGTATGCGATTCTGATTTTGAACTGTTAACATAGATATGCCACGATCTTGTGAAATAAGCCATAACTTTAGCCTCTTGGTCTTTGTCATGCGCTGTGTCTATCTGCATGTGAACGTTCCTATACCATGTATACCACATGTTCCTACAACTCAACTATCAGCATGTATCTGTTTCCAAATAGAATTCAATTTTTCGTCATAAAAGTTTAGGTTATATAGAAAATACATGTTGATTAATTTCATGCGGAATAAAATTCGAACACACGAGCCTCTGTTTCAATGTTAAAGGACTAATCCCCTGGGCTACAACCGGTCCATATGGATGTACTGATAACTATTATTACCCTTTTGCTTTTGGTTGATAAATATGGTTAACGCTGAACAGGTTCAAGTATTTCTGGAGGAGATGTTTCCAACTTACTCAGTCACCACGCTGATCAGGTAAGTGCATGGGATTTTGCAAAAAAAGGATTTACCAATTAAGAAATAAAAAATGTAGGCCTTTAAACATGTTAAAGGCCTATACATTCCTTCCCGTTCTATTAAACCATGTTTAAACAGAGTGAGTGGAGTACTAGATGAAGGGCTTGGGGTGCTTGCCCCTCCTCTCTCCTCCCCCCCCAAAAAAAAAAAAAAATCACGACCAAGGGAAAAAAATGAAAAGGAAATAGAGAATCGATAAAATCGATGGTATTGTATTATTATGTCAAAATCTATCACAAAAGTTAGATTTTGTGATAAAAAATACCTGCTATATCTGGCATCAAAGTTTTGGCCCATTGCGCCAATGTGTTTAAAACATTTCGAAAGGGAGCGAACCGATCAACCATAATGTGTTTCCAGGCGCTGATCCATGAGGGGGCCGAGCCGGCCCCCCCCCCCTCCTTTTTTTTGACAACCTGCACAAAAAAGTCAGTGTACTCTTTATCTTGATAGAAACTACGAAAAACAGAAAGAAAAGTAAGAAAGAGGTATTATACCCATGATGTGTAATTTACAGCCTCGTAACGGCCAGCCCGACCCCGAAAGGAAACAAGAAAAGGTGAAAAGGTTCTTTAATTTCAAATAAAAACGCGCTTAGACTGTCCAATTTTCAGGTCGGAAAATAAAAAATGATTAATTGGCGATACTTGTATCCTCTTCATTAATCACTAAAAACAGTCTTAATTGAGTCTCTTTTCACGGTACTGTAAAAAAATTTCGGCTCGCGCTTCGTGCTCGCATTGTTTAGTTGGATACTTATCTTTGTTCATGATAAAAACTGCTCAAAATCTTCAGTTTTGAGGACATAAAATATCAAAGAGTTTTAGCTTGCACTTCGCGCTCGCATTATGTATTAAGACCACATGAGATATCTCGTTTTAACAATAAAAACTAACGTATACTTCAGTCTTTAGTTAGGAATACCCCCTGAAAAACCAAGAAAAAATCAGATTATAGCGGCCATTCGAGAAAAATGTTGGTGAAATATTTTTCGCCCCCCCCCCCCCCCCCCTATTGGCGAAAGCTGGATCCACCCCTGGTTTCGGTATGAATATTTTGATCAATAAGAATTTATTAGTCATCCAAATGTGCCCTTAGCCCTATATTAGATTTATATTTATTTCAGTACAACAAAATAAACAAATATAATCGAAGTAATAGAACATATTCAAAACGATATAGACAGTTCAATGACATTTTATAGCAAATATAGAAAATTAATTAACTGAACGGAGGGACTTGCCTAGAAAAGCGATGCTTGTATTAAACGCAAGTCCCTAAACTTAGTTTCAATAATAATTAACAAAGCTATTGTTACATATAAGAAGAATTGTAAAAGCAATTACATTCATCTATTAGTTATTTCCTCTTTAATGATAGCCAAGAATGATAAAGAACATTCCAGTATGTCTTTGTAAAAGCTTTTTTATTATGCAGGCCTTGCCTATTTAAAGGCCAAGGAGTTTTATTGTTGAATAGGGAAAAGCCAAACAATCGATTGCTACATTCCAGTGAACAATAGGATTAGCTATGTTAATTTCACTGAGGTCATTCACGAATGTTTTAGAAATGTCAATGCTCCAGAAAGAAGGAGACCGCGGCAACCGATGAAAAAAGAGGCGGTCTCGCGGACCTTCGGTCTCGCGGGCCTTTGGTCTCGCGGACCCTCGGTCTCGCGGACCCTCGGCCTCGCGGACCTTCGGTCAAGTGGTCGGACCCCTCGCCATCATTGCGAATGTTTAATTTCTGCCAGCCAAATTGGAATTTTACTTTGGATTATTAATCAGATATATTGCACATCTGTCACCTCAAGGGACGTAAGATAGACATTTATTTGTTTTATTTATGATTGTTACTGCATAATCAATTTCCTGTAATAAAAGAAAAGTAAATTCAATTTCAACACTCAAATTTTACTTGTTATTTGTTGCAGTATCGTAACACTATATACAATAATGGAGACTGTAAAAACAAGTAATCTACAAAAACAAATTGAAAAATAAAGCGACTACAAACATAAGAGAAAGCAATTTAAATGATAACAATAATAATAAGAATAAATTGGAAGTATAAAATTATAATAGGGAGAAAAAAGGCAAAGGAAAGAGGGATAGAGAGAAGGATGGTGCAAATAAAGCTGAAAACAAAAAGAGGAACATGGCAGGACTGGTGCACAGGTCATTGAGCATTGTGTTATTATTTAGAATATATAATATTGGAGAAATTTATGACAAGACTACATGTCTCAAGATGTTGCATGATGGGTTGTGATCCTGGCCAGATATGAACAGTTTACATGGTTTAGGAATTTAGTTAGTGTTATACATGTCCTGGTATAGGCTGTTTGTTCCTATCAATCTGCTGAAAGATACACAGATGCTGCGCTTAACAGACGTAATATGATCCCGGTCATCGGATCTTCACTGGCATGTCCGTACAGAATGCATGCATTTTTGCCACTTCCTTACCAACGGTCTCAAATAAAACCTTAAAAACATAGTAGCATGGATTTCTTTTTTCTAGTGGTGATTGAATGATTCATTCTTTTGATTCCAGGTATTCCTTAGCTTGCGGCACGGAGCATGGTGTATCCCGCGATTCTTTTACAACAAACAGTCCGCAGTCGATTTCTTCAGTCAAAGATGGAAAACCTGGATACCACCAAGGCTGCTTATGAACTGGCTTGTGAACAAGCTGAACTACCACATGGATGGGAAGATACTGGGCTTACAGCATTCAAAGGGCCCATTCAACATCCATTGCATGGCAAACGAGGGTATACCTACTAGCATCATGGAAGGGAGAATAAGAATCAGAAGTGGAATTGACAGATTTGAAGGCTCCAGTGTCCATTTTGTAGATGGTTCGGTGATTGAAGACATTGACTTTGTCATCTTTGCCACAGGCTACGAGCTCAAGTTCCCTTTCTTCAAGAAAGACCTCATTCCGGGTGTGTTACATTAGACAATCCGCTATGTTCAATGCAATTGTAATTTTTCCCTCACCTGAATTGGCGAAGTTGAAATTTCCAAACCAATCACCTTCGATAGGATGTGAGTTACCTGTACAGATTTTGGGGTTTTTTTTAATAAAAAGATATCCAAAGTTATCCATACCTATCAAAGCGTCATCTGTTCCATTAACCATTTCTTACTTGTTTCCATATTCCTTCCAACTTTCGCTGGTTATAGAAAATTTTGTTTTGCCTCCCTTCCTAATTTTGAAACGTTACATTTTCCTACCATGATTGCATTCTTTAGACGGATACGATAAGATAGAGCTGTACCGATACATGTTTCCTCTCCGGCTTCGGCATCCAACCCTCTCTTTTGTTGGGATGTGTCTCCCATTTACAATTGGTGCCAATTCGTTCGTTGAGATGCAGACAAGGTACATCACCAAGGTCTTCAGAGGAGAAGTCAAGCTATCTAACTTTAAAAAAATGCAACAGGAGATCATGACTACAAAGGTTCTCAACTACAGGCAATTCGAAAATCACTTCCCATTCTCGGTTAGTTATCCAATGTGATCTTGGGGCCGTTTCATAAAGCTGACCGTTAGTTAAGAGTGACGAACGACTGGTGATCATTTCTTGTGGTAAATGATATTCTGGTGATCATTTCTTGTGGCAAATGATATTCTCCATTAACATGATTGAGGTTGTTATTTAACGCGTAAGAATGTTCACCAGTCGTTCTTAAAGGTATTATTTAACTTTGTGAGCAGCCGATTTAAAGAAATTCTCAAACCAAGATAAAAACATTTGTACAAGTACATGTATTAGAACTTTATAAAAACCATGAAAACAACCATTATTGAGAATGAAAAGCTAAAAATACAAGGCAACACCCAATTTTGTAATTAGGCGTCTTAAAGACGCTTAAATAGAACACATAAGTGTATGGGATTACATTAAGATGGTGTTTCCGGTCACTTTATATTTTACCTTTTGAAGCACTAAATAATGATTTCCAGACGCGAGTTTCGTCTGGGCAACATTTTTGTAACATCACACACACAGGTAACAAGTGTGACCTTCTAGCTCAGATTTTGTTAAAGTCAAATCAATGTTAGCCAATCACTTTAACTTACGAACAGCTTTATGAAACACCCACCAAGATGTGAAGCTGTGTGAGAATGTGGGATATTATAAGAGGATTCATGTTGGTGGATGGGTGGTAAAACTGTTCAAACCCGTCAGGTGGAGCTAGGAGTATCTCGGGATGTCGGCTCAAGCCACTTCTGCACACAGCAAAGAAACAATGTACAGTACTTATAATGCATGTTGTAAAGTCCAGGGCCCGTATTCTGATAGCGTGGTTTAACTTAACCCTGGTCTAAGTGTGGTACTAAACTGCCATATTTAGGTTTAAGTTTCGTATTCCGATAGCGAGGTTTAAGTTAACCCTGGTCTAAGTGTGGTAATAAATCCTCAAAAAGTTAAACTCGCGCAGGGGGTAGTTAAAGCCTGGTTTAAATCCAACAAATCATGGCCAACAATTTTTTAGAATGTATGCCTATCCCGGGGGGCCACTTCCATTCACGAGTGGATACCATGCGCGACCATGGGGTCTCGAAAAGTACCGCCAATTTCCATATTCTGAAAATGCACCCCTTAACAAGTATAGGCGTGTGAAACCCTACCTTAACAAGTATTGGAAACAAAACGATACTTTTGGCAAATATTCCCTGAAATGAACCCTCAAACAAGTACAGGAATGTTTTTGTTATACGGGTCCTTCGGTCGTCGCTTTACCTTATTTGGTTCAGTAGGACCCCACCTTCTACACCTCGGTAAATCGGACTCTAAACACAAAGTGTTGGGGCAAAAAGGACATCCTTTATAAAACATTTTAATTTTGTTTTATCATCCCCGCAAATTCGACCCTAAACACGTAATTTTCCTAGCGAAATAGATACCCTTTTTCATTATTTTTGTGTTTTTGACACCCTTATCACGTTACGTACGTAACGTGCCCGATCGTGAAAAAGACATCATCCTTTTTACGTGTTTTGGGGGTCGCGCATGGTATCCACTCGTCAATGTAAGTGGCCCCCGGGATGCCTATATTGCATTACAAGCTACTTCCTCGGTTTTTAACCGATTCTCATGAAATTTGGAACACACATTGGTCTCAAGGTAAGGAGATGTAAGAATTTTTTTTTCCTTTTTTTTGTAAATTGCGTTGCCATGGTAACAGTATATCATGGCCAAAATCTTTTTTAAAATACATCACAGTTTTTTACCAACTCTCATGGAAGTTGGCTCACACATTGGTTTTGAGGTAAAGATGTGCAAGACACGTTTTTCCATGTGTCGGATATTGTGTTTCCATGGTAACGGTATATTACAAAAAATTATGAAAAATATTGCTGTTCCAACTACTTCCTCAGTTTTCAATCAATTCTCGTGAAATTTGGCACAAACATTAGTCTTATTGTGAAGATGAGCAAAACATATTCTATGTCTAAAGTATGTGATTGCGTTGCCATGGTAACAACATATTACATATCGAAAATTAGGTTAAAAAGTTGTGGTTTTAATTACTTTATAATTTTTAAACGATTTCTCATGATATTTGGCACAGACATAAGTCTTTAGATGAAAATTTGCGAGACACATTTTTGCATGTGTCGGAAACTATGTTGCCATGGTAACGGTATATTATTACAAAAATTATGTAAAATTCTTGCAATTCCAACTACTTCCTCAGTTTCAACCAATTATCACGAAATGAGGCATAAACAATAGTCTTGATGTTATATTTTATGACTTTATAAAAAATCATGTTGCCATGGTAACAAATCAAATATCAAAGTTAGATGAAAATCAAGTGATTTGAACTACTTTATCAGTTTCCAACTGGTCAATTCTCTTAAAAATTTGACACATACATTAATGTTGAGTTGAAGATGTGCAAGACATATTTCTGTATGTATCAGAAATCGTGTTGCCATGGTAACAACATATTACATAATGAAATTAGGTGAAAATCTGAACTCCATTAGTTTTCAACCAATTCTAATCAAAGTTGGCTCACACATTGGTTTTGAGGTATAGATCTGCGAGACATATATTTGTGTGTGTTAAAAAAATGTGTTGCCATGGTGACAGGATAAACAATAGATGTGTAAACACATCTAATGGACTGAACTTCTTCATTTTATGACATAGGCCTATGCTCATGAAATTGACTTGAGTTAAAATAATCTGCAAGGCACATTTTCTCATTCATCAAAATATGTGTTTGTATGGTATAAATTACACACACCAAAATAAAATTAAGACAATGCTAACTGTTAATTGTTTGGCTACACAGAGAACTACAATGTAGCTGTAGGCTTAGTACTAGTTTTAAGGAGGGGTGCTAGACCTCTAGATCTCGAGTTACAGTCCCTAGCTTTAGATATAGGCCAAGATCTAGATCCTTTAGATCTATCATCTAGTAATAGAAAGATAGTATGGGGTTAAGGATACTGCAGGAGCTGTTATTTTCGCGGGGGTTTTATTTTCGCGGATTTCGCGAATTGCCGATCGGCCGCGAATTTAACAACACGCGAAAATATTGACACATTTCTTAGTCAGCGCCAATGCCCCCAACAGCAAAGCTTTGCTATTGAAAACATCCTGCATATTGAGAAAATGGAGATATGCACCTCTATATGTACAAAAAATAGGCTTAGAAAGTACAGTTAGTGATTCAAAAAGTTAGCTAGAATTTCACTTTTTTAATTTCTCAAATAAAATCAGGGCCTAAACTATTTTCTAACATTATTTTATCAATATTTATACACTCACTGTAATATTTAAATGTATTTTCCATGAAACAATTTGATTTTATTGTCATCTGATTGACTCTATACACACGTATTGGTAGCTATTTGCATACTCATTAATATTCATAAGTCACATGAATTTTGAGGAGAATATTCTGTTCACAAAATTCCACAATTTTGCACTTTTTACTAACTTTTTGAAAAATGAATCGAATCAAACACAAATTCCAAAAATTGCTTAACCCTATAGATCCTGTGGCATGATGAATTTTTAGATCTAAAGGTTAAAAGAAGTGAAATTTAATCCACTTTTTCCACAATTTGTAACTGTTTTTACAGGGACATATTTATGTACAAAAGACATATCAGCATGGTGACTTTGAGAAGTATAGATTTGCACATGAATTGCACTAGTTTTGCTTCTTTGAAATGCTGTGGAAATGTATCATACATCTTCCGATCGCGAATTTAACAACCCGCGAAAATGTCGGGACCCCCGCGATTCGCGAAAATTTCTGTACGCGACAATAACACCTATTAGAGAAATAATCCAACGTTAGATCTCTAGCCTACTTTACTTAAAGGCCTAACGTTAGATGAGTAGATCTACTGTAGACTAGCCTACATTTATTTTTTTAATTTAGAATCTACATTGAGCATGTTGAGAGTCTACAAATCTTTAGATCTAGACCTACATACCTAGATTGATATAGATCTAGGTCTAGATAGGGTCTAACTTTTAGTCTAGTTATTTATTCTAGATATAGGCTAGCGCTTCTAGATCATACAGTAGACTAGAGCAGCCAGTTAGGGCTACCGGCTAGGCTAGAAATAGAATCTAGAATGAAAAATATAGCACAGACTAATGTTAGGCCTAGATCAAAATTCTTAAATCGAGGCCAGGCCTAGTCTAGTCAAGACTGAGCTGTTGGTCTAGGTTTAGGCCTGTTTTCTATTCCTGGATCTGGAAACCTAAACGAGTCCCAAAAAAGTTTGAATAAAAAACTCTTCAAAGACAAAGCAACATATGGACTTAAAACAGGAGTAGAGAGATGTCTAACGTAAGGACTAATTCCAAATTTAGCCAGGCCTATTTCCTTGGCAAGCAATGCAGCGATAGTCAGATCTAACAATGTAGACAGGAATAACCATTGTTCCTGGGGATTTGTTTTAAAAATTCTGACATTTTACTCTCATATCACATTGCCTTGGTGAGAGAGGCCAACGCAGACTAATAATTCAGCAGAACAAACAATACAGAGACTGTTCAAAGCTTTTTGTCTAAGTCAGATCTATTCCACTAGATCTAAGCTAAGGTTAGAATAATAATCTATATCTATCCCTGTCCCTAAGCTAAGCAGTCTAAGTCCTGAATGCTATTCTGGGCCTAGACCAATATGTATCTTCAGTCTCGGTTGCTCCACTAACTCACTAGACTCCGACGTTTTGCTTCAGGAAAGTAAAAAAAAAAGTAAAAAACAATGTTCAATTCTCAAAAAAACAATTGGGCCTAGGGCCTAGGCTAGAACTAACTATAGGCCTAATGGTAGACCCAAGACTACTCTCAAAAGTTACAAAAATTTTCCCTTACTTAAAGTTAGAATAAAGACGGCGACCTCTTAATAAGCTAATTTATTGTTTTAGATCTAGGATTAGAGTCTAGACTCTAGTCTAGAGTGGTTGAGGGAATCTATTCAATTTAGATTTTGACAAACATGAAAAGCAACAAATGGGACTGAAACACAAAAAAACTGTGCAGGTCACTCTGTTTGGGGTTGAAATGTTCTAGTAATTAACAAACATAGAGATAATCTAAATTAAAATTTCTTACCATATATGGGTGATGAATGCTTTCCTTTCACTACAATAGTTGTAATTAGTTTCCATAAAATCCAAATTATTAAGAAAAAAACAACTTTAGTGACATTTTTTCAACTTTGTTGCAATCATCCCTGCAGCAGTTATTTACCAAAAAGGTGCTAGTCTTGGTTAAAAGAGGACTATTATTTCCAAAAAGAATTTTAAACCCGGGTTTAACCCAGGTTTAGTTAAACCCGGCTATCAGAATACCAAAATAATTAAACTACACTTAGACCAGAGGTGAGGTTTAGAGGTTTAGTTAAACCAGGGTTAACTTTAGACTAGGGTTAAATTAAACCTGCTATCAGAATACGGGCCCAGGGGTCGAAATTGCAAGGTGAATCGTAATCGTAAGTATGTCGGACGAGTCCCAAATGTCATCGTTCCCATTTTCCTTATTTGCCATCAACATACTGAATCTCATTAACTTTAGTTGTTTCTGTTCGTATTAAAGGTGCCACTCGATGTTTTGTTCTTTTACTCAGGTCAATCCAGTAGCCTACCTTGATCAGCTAGCCAAAGCAATCGGTGCGCTACCAAGTTTGACAAAGCTTCTCTTCACCGATCCTGTACTTGCGTATCACTTCTACTTCGGAGTCGCCTATCCACCTTGCCATAGGTTAGTAGGTCCTGGTGCCACTCCTGGGGCAAGACAGGCTCTTCTCGACTGCAAGGAGAACCAGGTACATGGTATTACACTGACAACAGTGCGTAGGGATGCGGAAAATTGTCTGCAAGCCTATGAAGACGGCCAGAAATCCTCCTTAACTGTGTATATCATGATCTTCGGAGCCATTTTATCTGTAATTGTCCTCATGGCTATATTTTGATCAGAAAAGAGAATCTTAATTGATTTAAACAAATTGCCAAACGTTATACGTTTTATATTACCTTCATGACGGCTCTCAGCCTATCCCATCAATATTCGAAATCAAGATTAATTTCGATTATGAAAGGCCAATTGTACAAGACAATGCCCATCGATATTGTTTTGATGTTCTTAATGACACCCACCCCATGGATCACAAGTAGAAAATATTATAGTGATTATAGATATTATATTGAAATGAGAGTCGTTTATGACAAAAAAATGTCCATTTTGAAAAGATATATTGTTATAATTGTAATCATATCATCATAGCATTACATGTACCCACTCTTGGTATTTTTTACATCAATGGTTGTTGCTAATCTTCTGTATCTAAATAAATACAATCATGTAAAATGAAAAAAAAATATCTGTAATGATCAGATCTTGTTACAAATGAATCTTTGTATGTATGAAATCGTTTACATGTGTGGGGATGAAATGAAACTGATTTCAAATTCAGTCAAAGTCCATTTTGATATCAAGTTTAATTATATACCTAATAACTGCTTGCAATTCACTTATTGGAGATGTAGACATTTTGCTGATCGACTCGGGCGAATGTAGCATAATTACTCTGACTTGTTTGTAAAAAGATACTAATAACCGGTAAAAATACAAAAGACAAGAGGTACCGCCAGAAAAGGAATAACTTCATTTTCTCTTTTTTCCCCAAATAAGTGTTTATTCAAAACAAACATGAAACTGTAGGAACCAAAATAAACCAACATTTATTAAAAATGTTTACACCATGGCGTATTTGGTCATTAATATAACACCCATATGGATTTTGCCCAAACACTTCGAGCCTGTGTATAGCTTTGGTAAAGGGTCAATAATGTGATTGATAATCGAATATCATCTAATATGACAGTCTTACTGAAGCGTAGAGACCGTTAGATATTTTTCCAACTGCACTTCTCTGAGAAAATTTCAAATATTCAAATCTTGGATATATAGCGCCCTCTCTCGGCGATGCTTGTTTTAAATTAAAAAAATGGACATTCAAGCACTTATCTTAAAAAATTAGTGATTAGATATCCAAAAGTTACAGACAAAGAACATATCTTGAAAATTTCTACCCATTCAATGATTTGGAATAGGATTTAACTGAAAGACAAAAACACACAGATATTTTAATTTGATCGGCTGACCCGATCAAGTTAAATTTCCATGTAAAAACGCAAAATTTATCCTGTAAAACACATTTTCATTTCATATCCTCGACATCATAACTGTTATAGGGCATATCCATTCATATTAGCTAGCAATGAATTGGAATAGTGATAGGTGCATTTTGGTGGATTTACGTAAACTATACACAAGCTTTAAGCGTCAACATCTTCAAACACACCACGCGCCGCCGTGAAAGCCGCAAAAATGTGCCATCCCCCCCCCCCCCCTTTTTTCAACCATATATTTTGATCCGATTGGCCTAATTCACCATCAGAAAAAGCATTAGAAAATTTAACTCTTCTTCGTTACGGTGATGTAAAATCACGATTTTTTTTGTTGTGCCATTGCACCGTCATTTATTGTGTATTTTCCATCAATATTGTCAAAATTTCTGTGGTATTGAACTTTTTGACTGAGCGCTTCCGGCTAGATCTGGCGGTTTCTTGCCGGGTGTGGGCTATTTTTTACCACCGGAAAAAGATTCAAGTCATTCAGGTCATTCTAAACATTTTGATATATAAATGATTCTCATTGGATGAAAAATAAACCGTCAAAAAAATTAACAAATTGGAGCCTCCGTCTGATTTTGGGAACTTTGCTACATTTGCGCATTTCATTTCTCCACGAGGGGAACAGAAACCCGACACCGGGTATCGATGAGATTGAATGAGAAAAAGATGGAGAAGAGAGGCGACATTTGTACTAATCTTCAGTAAATAATCACGTAGGCAGAGACCGATGAGACAGCTATAATGAATTGCATCTCACATTCCTTGAAAAGAAAATGACAATAAACAATTCCTGCTGAAAATAAACAGTCTCAATAGATCGCCGTACGTATCCCTCCCACCATGCCCACCTCCGTGTCACCCTTGCTCTAAATAGAACGGTCGCGAACCTAGCGTGATCCAATCCGATCCAATCAGATTCAACCGCACAGCTGAGCGACAATTGTACGCTTAGTCGGTTCTGTGTGCGCGCAGCTGACCCGGGCTGATTAAAAGCTTCAAATTAGGTGAAAAAAATCGGGGGTCACAAATTCATATGTACTAAGTCAATTAATTGAAATTTGAAAACCATTTCAATGGGCATATTCTATTGATTTTTTTCCCTTTGCCTCCCCCCCCCCTGCACAAGTACCATTATTAAGTAAGTTAAAATGTTCAGGTAATCATGTATTTTAGTTTTGCTATTGAAAAAAATCAATTAAATCTGTACCTCCATGAACTTGCCAAATTATTATAAAATCTTCATGTAATGTATTACCTTAATGCTAATAAGAATAGGGATCTGACTAATCCCCCCCCCCGACATTTTTGGCGGTAAACCGACCGCTCGTCGCTCGCTGACTCTTTACTTTCAAGTCTCGCGCAACTTTTGAGACCCAAATTGCGACCCCCAGGTACGTTGTTACGAAATTACGCATTATAAGTGCATGCAGACCAAAAAATTGCAACGAATCCCCTCCTTTGGGCCAAAGACCGTCACCGCTAATACTTTTATAAACAGAGCGATGGCAGCTAATGCCCATTGGTTTGAACTTAGGTTATATATAAATCAAAAGTCCAGTAGGCAGTTCTTTAAACGTATATACAACAGACATTTATTAGTTGAGATGCAACAACGATGATCACTACTGCGTCATCTTGACAGCAGCCATAACTTTCTCTATGCAAGTAGTCACGTGTAATAACAAAGTATAGTCTACGCTTGCAGACCTTTATCAGTTATCACCACACCTCCCTTTCTTTAAAGAGGTTTATATACACATATATAATACTTCTTAAACTACAGAGTGACAGGGTGGACTACCTGTACACTTACAACAGTACTAGGGGATTATTCTGCCCCTTAAAGCTGGAACACTGTCGCTGTCAAATATTTTAACATGCAACATTACAGTTCATATATATTTCATTTTTGCTGTTTGTATGATGCGACAATTCGTTGAACCGGTAGAGACATCTGTTGAGTAGAGTTTTGTGATAGCGATAAATTCAATCCGGTATTGCTGATTAACTTTAACATGCAAATTTATATCATGCACATGCAATCATGCAGTTATCATGGGGTTGTATTAGAGTTCAAACCATTTACAGTTTCAAAGTTATTTTTGAACTCATGTGGCTATTTACAAAACGAAACGCGAAAGTTTTCCTGTTTAGTTCGCTTTCCTCTATTTACATGTTTAAACGATCTGGCGGTTTAACGACTCGTCCGCTTCTGGTTGTTCGGGATGGTGACGAAGATGCGCGAACATCAGATGCTGGTTCCGCTTCTGTGCTGTCATCTAGCTCGAAGTCATCCTGTGTTGGCAATGGAATAGACTCGGCTTGGTGTCTGGGATCTGGCCTAAGGTGACGTCTGTTTCTGCGACGTATCTCGCCTGTGGCTGTTTCGATTTGGTATGATCTGTTATGATTATTGACAGATTTTATGATACCATGTTGTGACCAGGTATTATTTTTCATGTCTTGGAGTATCACATGATCTCCAGGTTTTAGCTTTGGCAAGTCATGAGCATGTTTATCGAATCGCTCTTTTTGTTTCACCTTCTGCTCATCCTTTCTTCCCCTCACAGATTTAGTATCAATCTGTTGGTTATTGAGCAAAGTGTCAAGCATGGGAAGGTTTAACCTAATCTGACGATTGTACAGAAGTTCTGCTGGAGATTTTCCGCATGCTATTGGTGAACTTCGATAGACTTGTAAAGCTCTGTGGATATCTTGTCCACTGTGTTGTGACTTCAGTATGAGATTTTTGACAATCTTCACAGCATTTTCTGCGAGGCCATTTGATTGTGGATAATGTGGACTCGATGTGGTATGGTGAAAATCCCATTCTTTTGCAAAGCTTTTGAATTCTTGGCTTGCAAATTGAGGACCATTATCCGACATCAGTTCACATGGTGTACCATGACGAGAAAATATTGCTTTCATGTGATTAATCACGACCTTGCTTGTAGTTGAAGTCAAAGTACATACTTCAATGAATTGTGAGTAGTAGTCAACGACGACCATATATTCTCTTTTGTTCAAAGTGAATAGATCTACTGCAATTTTTTCCCAAGGACGATTAGGCACTGCATGAGGATTTAGGCTTTCAGCCTGTTGTTTTGGTTTGTACATTAGGCATGAAGTACAATTTTGGACCATTTCAGTGATGTCTGCATTGATTCTTGGCCAATAGATTACTTCCCTAGCACGTTTCTTACATTTCTCAATGCCTAAGTGACCTTCGTGTACTTGGTTTAGTATGTATTGTCTCATGGAAGTTGGAATTACTATCTTAGAACCTTTGAATATGATTCCATCTGCTTCAGAGAGTTCACTTCTAATGTTCCAGTACTGTTTTATTCTAGCTGGACATTGTTGCTTACTTTCTGGCCAACCATTTCTGATGGTGGCTAGCAACTCTTGAAGCTCTACATCTTTTTTGGTCTCTTCAACAATTTCTTGTCTTTTGTTTGATGTTACTGGCATTGCTTGTACTATCATATCTACATAGACTCTGATATCTTCTTCAGTTTCAACATTCAATTCTGCTTTTGGATCTACTGCTCGTGACAGTGTATCGGCAGTGAACATGTACTTTCCAGGTGTATATGACACTTTGAGATCATATCTCTGTACTCTGATTAGTAATCTTTGAATGCGTAAAGGACAATCTGCCAATGACTTAACAAACAATGGGATAAGTGGCTTGTGATCTGTTTCAACTTCTATCTTTTGACCATAGATATATTGATGAAATTTTTCACATCCGTAAGTGATAGCTAAGAGTTCTTTTTCTATCTGAGCGTAACGTGTTTCTGCATCAGTCATAGCTCTTGATGCGTAAGCTATTGGATGCCAATTTTGTTCATGTTGCTGTAGGAGAACTGCTCCTAGTCCATTTTTTGAAGCATCAGCTGATATCTTTGTGGGTTTTGTGGAGTCATAGAAATGAAGCACTGGTTGACTCATTAGAGCTTCTTTCAACTCGCACCATGCTTTTTCTTGTTCATTTTCCCACATCCACTCTACTTTCTTGTCAAGCAAAATACGTAGAGGTGCTGACCTTGTTGATAGGTTTGGAATGAATTTTGCTTGGTAGTTTATCATCCCCAAGAACCTTTGTATGTCCTGTTTACATGTTGGTCTTGCCATGTTCCTGATGGCAGCAACCTTTTTAGGATCTGGTCTGACTCCATCTTGGCTGATCAAGTCACCAATGAAAGTCATCTGGTTCACATTGAACTCACACTTGTCTCGATTGAGTTTCAGGTTTGATTTTTGTGCGATGTCTAGAACTTTTCTCAGACGATCGTCATGCTCTTCTTGAGTGCTTCCCCATACCACTATGTCATCCATCATGGTATTGACACCAGGTATATCTACGAACAAGTTATGTATTATCTTGTGAAATACTTCAGGAGCACTGCAGATACCAAAAGGTAGTCTCAAGAATCTATATCTTCCGTACGGAGTGATAAATGTACAAAGCTTGGAACTATCTTCATCTAGTTGGATTTGCCAAAAACCACTTGATGCATCTAATTTACTGAAATACTTGGCTCCAGCAAACTGAGAGGTTATTTCAGCTCTAGAAGGCAATTTATAGTGTTCTCGTTTGATTGCTCGATTAAGATCACGCGGATCTAGACAGACTCTGAGTTGACCATTCTTTTTCTTGACTACAACAAGAGAAGACACACAATCTGTCGGTTCATCAACCTGTTTGATTACATCCATGTTTTCCATCTTATCTAGTTCCTCTTTGAGTTTCTTTTGAAGTGGAAATGGAACTTTACGACATGCATGTTGAACTGGTTGTGCATTGTCTTTCAATGTAATGTGATGTTTGCCTGGAAGACATCCTAATCCTACGAATACATTGTCATAATCTTGCACTACAGTTTTGCCTGTTTTTATCTCTGTTTGTTTATCAACATGATAGACGCGTTTTACTAGATACAAGTCTTCACTCGTTCTGAGACCTAGCAATGGTTGACGATTTCCAGGAATGATGAAACATTGAACACTGTGTTTAATTCCTTTGTACTCCATTTGGACATAACAACGACCTTTTACTGGAATGTTAGTCTCATAGTAACCTGTTAACTTCACTTTGGCTTTTTGTAGTTTTGGTTTTGGTTTCAATTTGTGATAGATAGTTTCAGGGAGAGTGTTAGCTTGAGCTCCAGTATCTATCTTGAACTCAACTAGCTCATTATTGACTCTCAAATTGACTTTCCACTCTTCTTTTGATTCATGTTCCTGTGAATCAACTGAACAAATCATGAAACAATCTGAATCTACCTTCAAGTGTTGCAATTCATTTACTTTTGCTACTGGGGTACGACAACACTTAGCAAAATGATTTTGCTTACCGCACTTTTTACATGTTTTACCTTGTGCAGGACATTTTTCTTTGGTGTGTCTATTACCACATCTTGTACATGTTTTATTGTTAGTACGATCTTGAGGTTTTGTTTGTCTTGTTTGGTTTGACTTTTTACCAGAAGATTTCTTATTCTTGCTGAGAGAATCAACCGGAATTGAGGCATTTTTCCCGGTGGAACTCAACGCTTGGGCCTGCGTTCGAGTTTGTTCAGCCACCCGACAAACTTGCAACGTTTTATCCAATGTGAGATCATCTAGCCTCAACAAATGCTCTCTTAGACCATCATCTAAGATACCACAGATAATTCTGTCCCGTATAAGACTCTCTTTCAACGAAGAAAACTCACACGACTGTGCACGACTTCGCAATTCAGTTGCATACTGATCAACACTCTCATGCTCTAATTGTGATCTTGTGAAAAATCTATGTCTCTCATACGTTAGATTACGTTTTGGCATGCAATATTCCTCAAATTTGTCCAACACTTTCTCAAGCTTCATGCTCTCATCCTCGGCAAATACAAATGTATTATACAATTCCAAGGCAGCATCACCAATTACGTGTAGAAGCATTGATGTTTGTGACTTGTCATCTTTTTCTGACATTCCTGAGGCAACATTGTATAGAGTGAATTTTTGTTTGAATCTTTTCCAATTCTCGGAAATATTTCCCTTTAAGTCAAGTGGAGGAGGTTGACTTAGATTTGTCATGTTGTCTGTTGTTGTCGTTGTTTCTATGTATCGTTAATGTTAGTAACTTTGTCTTACTTTTTAGTTTAGTAACTTTAACATACCAATATCACTTGTGCATATACTCATGAACAGTATAATAATTAGCAAGTATTTGTATCTTTCCAACAATTATGTTTGCTCAATTATTACTACTCTCACTGAGATAGAATGTTCATGTCCCATAAACGTCACGCTAACTGTCCGTCATACTGTAATTTGGCCAGGCACATTCATGCACTCCAAATACATACAACGACATAGCCAACTACTATGGACATAACATCACACATACAGCAATGGTCATTCACTGATACACATGAATACAATAAGCTCTTTGTCTTTCACCATCTCTCTCCTCACGGGGGTTAGGGAGAAAATGGAATGAACTGGCCTGATTTCAATGATTCCTCCATCTCAAAGCTCGGTGGGTTACTCAGCATAATAATGCAGAATCTGACACCATGGTTTGAACTTAGGTTATATATAAATCAAAAGTCCAGTAGGCAGTTCTTTAAACGTATATACAACAGACATTTATTAGTTGAGATGCAACAACGATGATCACTACTGCGTCATCTTGACAGCAGCCATAACTTTCTCTATGCAACTAGTCACGTGTAATAACAAAGTATAGTCTACGCTTGCAGACCTTTATCAGTTATCACCACACCCATGAAGCCGGTCGTAAAACACGCTATCACCGATGGACAGCGGAAATCAATTGTGCGCTGCTCCTACCCATTGCGATGTTGTTCGTTCACTTTATCAAAAGCAACGCACATCAGCGAACGTTAGCGATGTGAAAATGATTGCAGAAACAAGAAAACAGGCGTGCATAAACATATTTTTTTACGTACATCGCAAATAATCGCACATGAAATGCATTCAAGTTGACATCACCTTGCAGATCAGTATATTTACGGCAAAGATGCACTTGAAATTTGACGGAAAAATGTGCGGAAAATCGTTAAAATGTCCATTTGTGATAGGTCCATGGTTAGACAGCGATTTTGACAGCTGGAAACAGGTGGTGGTCATAAAATGCTCTCGTTGAATGTCCATTTGTAATAGGTCCATGCTGCAACGGACCCCTGGTCTATTAACGAATGATACACGCAGCACCCCCACTTCCCAGGGCCATGGCAAGGCGGAGAGTCATGGTTGCTCAATCACGTTTTCGTTGGATAGTATATAGCCTCCTCCTTAACTTGGGAAATATCAAGTTTTCGTATTTACTACGGGGAAACTTTCTACTTTCTACAACGCACCGATTCCTTTGAAAATTTAATTAAAATCACAATGGAGAGCTAAGAGGCTTTTGTCATGTTTGTCGAAAGTTGGTGGACTGGGACAGCAGATCATCTAAACTAAGATTTGTACTGGACGAACTGAAAATATGTCGTTGTCCAGAGTCAATTGAGAATCCGATGCTGTCTCGGTCCACCAACTTTCGACAAAAGCCTCTCCGCTCTCCATTGTGATTTGAATTACATTTTCAAAGGAATTGGTACGTTGTAGGGTTTCCCCGTTGTAAATGCGAAAAGTTCTGCATAACTGAGAGTTGTCTTGATAATCGTTTGAGAATAAGGTCATTAGAACCAGCTCAAAGTTGTCTGATTTCGGCATAATACTACCATGACTACACACTCTTGCCATTCCCCTGTAAGGTTTCACTTTTACAGGTCCTCTATCCATGCTTTTCTTTCTTTATTTTTTCTTCAGGTGGGGGTTTCTGTTATGTGCCAGGTTAATAGGTTAACGAAAAGTCATTCATCATTTGATGTTGATTGTGTTGAGGTGAATTGTTGAATTTATGTGATAAAGGGTTCGGAGAAAATTCCCTTGACATTCAAGCAAAATGTCCTCCCACCCCTCTTCTAACTTCTCGCTTGCTCTTAATAGAAAGCAAAAGAAATGTTGCAAATAAAGATCTCAAAAGTCGTTAGATCAAAGGTTCAGGGGTTAGGGATATGGAAAATGCGGATACCGCCTAGAAGATTTAAAGCAAGCCCGAAAGCAAGCGAGGGGAGACAGACAGATGAGTTTTCAAATCAGTATTAACCTACATTGGCCTTCACGAAGCTGAAGTGTTTCAGAGGATTTCGTTCTAATGGGTAATGGGATAATGTTGGCCTACGACTGTGCTGAAGCTATTAGGCGACTTGGTCTTGTTTTAGTTATGTTTTAATGGAATTAAGGTGCATTAATCAGAGTTGGTGTCTGCAAAACTGGTTAGCGAAATGACTGGTCGAATAGCAGTGATAGGTGCAGGAGCTTCGGGGCTGGCCGCCATTAAAACATGTCTTGAAGAAGAATTACAACCTGTTTGCTACGAACGATCGGCGCACTTGGGTAAGTCAAGAAAATGAGGAATGAGGAACATATAGCAATTCCTCGCCATTGCTCTAACGGAAGAATCTTAACCCCCCCCCCAAAAAAAAAAAAAAAAAAACACAGAATATTCATTCATATCTGAAGGATTTACAGGTAAAAGGGACTTAATCCCCCTTTCCCCTTCACAAATCAGAGGCTTTCCCTCCTAATTCAGGAGTTTATTTTACCATGTTTATAAGAAACATGGATAGAGGTAAAAACAAAATTATCTTTCACAGATTTGTTTAAAAAAATTGCAGCGGGCTAAGGTGCCTTTTATTTCATATGATTTTTTTACATTAATTGGTTGTATGAAGTGTTTTGGAATTATTCACTTTTGCATGAAAACGTAAATTCCATTTTTGATACTTCGGGAGTTAATTAGTTTGGTTGCACAGGGTTAATGTCTGTTTAAACATTTAAAAAAAAAGCAGGATAAGAAAATGGATTTAGTCTCTTATGATGACGAGCTTCGACTATTAGCATGGATGTGATGTTATGTGCATGTTGTGGGTTTATTCTCATTGTTCTGTTGAGTGTTTTATAAAGTTTGTAAGTTATGAAGGTGGAACTGGTGATACTTTCTGACTTGTGCTCTTCCTGTGTAGCTGACTTAGGCCCGTATTCTAAAGTCGGGTTTAATTAAAACCCTGTTTTAAAGTTGTGTTTGACTATGGATGGCCAAGAGTGGCATAGATCTTACAGTAGAATTTCAAAGTATCAACTCATTTTGCTCTAAAAATCATTCTTGACTGTTTCGGCCTCCGAGTGCGCTCGCGCAGAGGCGGATGATGGGACAGCGCTTTGCGGCCGCTTTTCATCAAAATTACATCTTATTCTAGCAGATCAACACGACCGGAACGGCGCGACGAAAAATATGCAAAGTTTTGGAGCGGATTTTTTTTCTCGATAAGAAGAAAACGCACAGTTATAACCATGGTCTAAGTTAAACCTGACTTTCGAATACATGCCAACTGTATCCAATAGCAAGTAGTTGTGGTAAAGTTGTGGGTAACTTTACGAAAAACTTTAAAATGTTTATGAAACGCCCACCTGCTCCATGATTGACTGTAACTTTCTTGACTGATTCCCAGGACACTCCCAGGACAATCTGTGAAAAAATCCGCGAAGATTGCTAGTATAATGTGCTGGGAAACCTAGATTTTCCGCCTCTGGTCCGACAGAACGCCGACAGAACTGACATAATTTGATTCCGCAAAACTTCCATTCTAGTTTTGTCCACGCTCTGGTGGACGGTAACATTGAGGGTGTGTCGGGGGGGGGGGGGGGTCACTCGACCAAAAAAGTGGTAGGGGTGTGCCGCGGACGAGACGAAAAATGGGGGGCTTGGAGCAGGCTTATTGTAAAAAGGAGGGTTCTCGGAACCACAAATGTTTGTGAAAATGGGGGTCCTTGGAACGGGTCGCTAGCGTGTGAGTGCGTAGGCATCCCTATGGAACGGGTGTGCGTGCATGATGGAGCTACTGAGGGGCGTTTCATGAAAGGACTTGTCGGACGTTTTATCCGACAAGTCCCATTTCATCCGACAGTTACCATAGTAACAGTACCTCTCAGCCAATCAACATCAGAGAAAGATGTCAGATCTGACAACTTGTCGGATGAAAATGTTGATGAAACACTCCTCTGGTGTCACGGCCGCCGAGTGCGCTCGCGCAGAGGCGATGATGCGACAGCGCTCTGCGGCCGCTTTTCACCAAAATTACAGCTTATTCTAGCAGATCAATATGACCGGAACGGCGCGACGAAAAATATGCGAAGCTTTGGAGCGGATTTTTTTTCTTTTTTCTCGTTAAGAAGAAAACGCACAGTTATAACCATGGTCTAAGTCCACCTAAGAAAAATGTTGATTTGAATCAAAAGAGAAAAATCAGACAAGTACAATTATGCTGAAGATTTCATCAAAATCGGATGTAAAATAATAGTTATGACATTTCAAAGTTTCGCTTATTTTTAACTAAATAGATATATGAACGAGCCAGTTACATCCAAATGAGAGAGTTGATGATGTCACTCACTATTTCTTTCTTTTGTTTTTTTTATTGTTTGATTTATATATTTTGGTCTGGAAGTATGGGGTGGGACGTGCAAAACAACCCTGAACCCTATATTATTACTACAAAAACGAATAGCTAGAATAATGACGTTCAATCATCATACTTACCACTCTGTGAAAAAATCCGCGAGGATTGCTAGTATAATGTACTGGGAAACCTAGATTTTCCGCCTCTGGTCCGACAGAACGCCGACAGAACTGACATAATTTGATTCCGCAAAACTTCCATTCTAGTTTTGTCCACGCTCTGGTGGACGGTAACATTGAGGGTGTGTCCGGGGGGGGGGTCACTCGACCAAAAAAGTGGTAGGGGTGCCGCGGACGAGACGAAAAATGGGGGGCTTAGAGCGGGCTTATTGTAAAAAGGAAGGTTCTCGGAACTACAAATGTTTGTGAAAACAGGGGTCCTTGGAACGGATCGCCAACATGTCAGTGCGTAGGTATCCCTATGGAACGGGTATACGTGCACATGGTGCATGATGGAGCTACTGAGCTCACCCGTTGACACGCGTTGACGAGTGTGCTCGCGCAGAAGCGATGATCGGACAGCGGTCTGCGACCGCTTTTCACCAAAATTATTCACCAGCTTATTCTAGCAGATCAATACGACCGGAACGGCGCGACGAAAAATATGCGAAGCTTTGGAGCGAATTTTTTTTTTCTTTTTTTTTCTCGATAAGAAGAAAATGCTATGCTTTAGAGAGCAGCTTTATTTTTTCTTTATAAGACAAAAAATGTTGTGACTTAATTTGGAAAGGAAATTTGAGGTAAAAATGGGGGTCCCTCCCCCACCCGGGGTTGTGCGTGTGTGCGTTTTTGGCGCTAGGATGAGTGGGTGTGTATGCAAGAAAATGTATGGATATCTCTCTGTAGTTCTCGCCACAAGGCGAGCCTTAATTTCTAAAGAGACCTTCATGAACTTAAACTTTTGGAACAAAATAACCTGTACGTGTGAAACAGAAAAATCAAAGAAACAGATTAACGAAAGTTAGAGAAGAATCGGACAAAAAACTGAGAAGGTTATGAGCATTTGAATAATGCGATCACAAATGCTATGGAGATCCTGATTGGCAATGCGACAAACATGTGTGATGTCACTTGTGAACAGATCTCCCCATTGCATTACTATAAATTTCACTTAAATTGCCTCTTTTATCACATCTATCAGTAGATCATGTATTCTGTTTATAGGAGGGCATGTAATACAAATATTTAAAGAATACATCATGGATAAAGTATTTGTATCAGAAAAAGCAAAAAGAGACAGTTGGGGTACTTTATAGTCCATCAAAGGGAAAGTTGTTCACATATTGTGACATCACACATCCGTGTTGCATTGCCAATATAAGAATCTCCATGTTAGTGAATGTAATATTCAAATGCTCAAAACCTTCTCATTGTTTGTCCGATTTTCTCAAACTTTCGTTGATCTCTTTCCTAGTATTTTTCGTATCCTCACAAGCCTTACTTTTTCCGAAGATTTCATTCCCCTTTAGTAATATTTACGACATCTATTTTGTGATCATTATTAGGTGGTCTGTGGTATTATTCAGATGATGATCCTCGTTCTGATCCTCGTGGACCTGGTGCTGTTTACCATGGTCTCCATACCAATATCTCCAAGGCATTGATGGCTTACTCAGACTTTCCTTTCGCAAAGGATTTACCCCCTTTCCCGAAGGTATGCCAATAACATGTGGTCTTGGAAATGAACGAATCAGTCTATTATTTCATTTTGTTCCAATATAGTCTGGAAAATTGTGGGATGTCGGATATCAAATTACTGGAAAAAATAATTAATCACATAACAGGGTTCGTTTCCCAAAGGGAATTGGTAAGCACCCCCGCAACTCGCCTGCACACAAATACCGCACACACACACCCACACATACATACATCTGCATCATATCTGTACACTAATAATACACAGATCAGTGAACTGCATCCACATAAGTCTACACTGTATGGCAGCTCTTTTACAAAATAATGAAAGAAAAGGGAAGATCTTTTGAAATGTCAGAGGTTTCTAGGAAAGAGATATTAATAAGTTTATCTCACTTATTGCTATTTAATGATAAAGGGGGCTGATGTCTATAAGTACTACCAGCAGTATGCCGAACATTTCAGACTCCTCGAGCACATCAATTTCAATGTGGAAGTCGTGTCCATCGACCAGGACGCCGATTACGAAAGCACTGGACGATGGAAGGTGACAGTCCGCCCAATGTCTGGCGAGAAAAGGAGTGAGGTCTTCGATGCTGTGATGGTGTGTACTGGTCTTTATCCCAATGGGCACCTGCCAGACTATCCTGGGTTGGATTCCTTCAAAGGACAGATCATGCATAGTTGTCAGTTCAAAAGAGGGGCTTACTTCACGGACAAGAGGGTTCTGGTCGTAGGTAATTACGATTGTATCTGATGTTTGAACTTCTGCCAAGTAGTGATTCAGTCTGTGGAAATTCGATGAGAGCTACAGACACCCAGGCAACATCCAAATATTACCTTGCCCTCTGAAAGGACATGTCCACCCCCAACATGAAGTTGATGTGAATAAAAATGGATAATCCAACTAGCATAACACTGAAAATTTCATCGAAATCGGATGTAAAAGAAGGTTATGACATTTTTAAAGCTCGCTTAACTTCACCAGACTGTTATAATATGCACATCCTCGTCGGTATGCAAATGAGAGGAGTGATTACATCACTCACTCACTATTTCTTTTGTATTTTATTATATGAAATATGAAACATTTTTTCCTCACTCTCCTGAAAAACAAAGTTTTCATCCTCTCTGAACATTTGGAAATACAGTTATTTTATTATTCAATGTTTCTGTCAAGTTGGTCCTTATAGTCAAATCTGTTTAAAATTGAAATATTGCATAATTTAAACAATAAAAAGTAGTGATTGAGGGACATTATCGATTCTCTCATTTGCATGTCACTGAGTTGTGCATGTAACTGTTATGTGAAAAATAAGTGAAAACTTAAAATATCATAACTTTCTTATTTTACATCCACGTTTGACGAAATTTTCAGCATTATGCTTGATTGATTTTTCTTTCTAGAATTCATTCAGGGGTACACTTGACCTTTAACCCTATCTAGGCCGGGGGCCTCTGAGCCCCCCCCCCCCCCTCAACGAATCGCGCGATATTTTTGCCGCGCGAAATTTGTGTGACCGCGGCGCTCACTGACTTTTACTTTCAAGTCTTGCACAACTTTTGAGACCAGGTATGGGTTCCGAAATTACGCAACAATATATAAGTGCATGTCAGGCGAAAGATTGCTCAAAAACGTGGTTATATGTACAAAGTCAATTCAAATTGTGTTTTCAACCAAAGTTCATAAATGTACGATTATTTTTAGTTTTGCTGGTCTAAATGTATTTATTTTATGCTTTTTGTGATCTCAGAAGAGTCCCCGACGAATTTCATTGAAAAAAAAATGAAAAACAAAAGGTCAAAAACAAGGAAATACATAAGAAACTGCCAAAAAACAATATAATACATAAGAAAATGATTTGATATCGCGATTTTTTTCATGTACACTTGCTAAGAACACCGCAAAGTGTTTCTATGCCAAAAATTAGTACATTTGGAGCTTTATTTAGGAAGTAAGAGGGAAAAAATATGATTTCGCATACTATTTATGCGTAAATTAGCATGAAATAAATTCGTATAGAATTTGTAGATTATGTCCCAGGCAACCCGCGTGCCAATTTTCGGCGCCATCGCTCGGTCGACGGCCGAGATGGCCGGGGGCGCCTGGAAGCACCCCCCCCCTCGGCCATATGAACTCCCAAAATACCCCGGCCTAGATAGGGTTAAATAATGTTGACAGGTACTTCAATCTAGTTTCTTATAATTAAATCAGCGCCAGGTGTAAGGAACCAATGATGCACTACTTCCAAAAATATAATCTGACACGTAGGAGTACGCAAATGCTGAAATCATCCCTTTCTCCACGTTTTGACTCTGTGGTTGATATATGTTATCCGACTGAACCCTTTTTAAAGGTTTTTCTTTATTCCCTTACACTTCCCATTTCTAGTGTTAACCTGGGACATGAGACCCCCACACCGCCCCCTAGATGCGCCCTATGCATATCACAGGAAAATCATTGCCCAATCGTAATCAACCAAACAATCCCCACATTATTCAATTTATTTCAATCATAAAATTATAAAATATATAAAAAAAAAAGAACAGGATCGAGAGTTAATGTAATGAATGAAATTGGAGACTAATATGAAAGTTAAAAAACTTGTAAGTCATAGTCTCCCAAAACGAGGAAAGAAAACACTTGTTACGATGCAATACAAACACAGACACACACACACCCTTACACACACATACACCATGACACGCATGATACATAAGTACTTAAAATAGAGTTCCAATGAATAGGAAGAGACGAGCTGTCTCTTCAATAAGACCTTAAAAGATGACAATGTAGTGCATGACATAAAATTATTGGGTAGATTGTTCCAAATGCGGGGACCGTTGTGTCTAAAAGAGTTGAGTAGGGACTGAGACGAAACCTTGGGGTAATGGTATTTTATACATGTGTGGGTACTATGGGAATGGAGTAAACATTTGACAAATTGTTTTAGGTGCAATACTATTATTAACATGAAACATTATTATGGCAATTTGGAATTGCCACAACTGTTTTTCAACTGTTTTTCAAGAAAATATATCTAAGCTAACCTTATGATTGTTGATATTTGATGTTCGCCAGATAAGTCAGGAACTACACATTGGCAAATATCTTATAATATTAAACATTAGAGTCGGAATACTAAAATACTTAATTCTTAATTGACCAGCCTACCTAAATTGAGTTATTTCTCTATGGATATTCTTATTTAATCATACAGGCTCGGGTACGTCGGGAGGAGACATATCCAACATTATCAGTCATCACGCAAGTCAGGTAATTATTTACTTAAGTGTTCGTCTGATGTTGCCAACCCACCTTAAAACGTGTTTTTTTAATAATGTATTCATAGGGGGAACGGAATTTTCCCAGCCCAAATTTACGATGAAAATACCGTTCAATCCTCAAAATTTTTACGGTATACCTAAAATGTTACGGCGGAATGTCACATATCAAGTTCCCAGAAATTTACCATAAAATAGCTCATAAATGATCTTCTCTGGTCATATCTACCAAATAAGTTGTCAAATAAATCTCAACCGCGTATGTGGTATTTCACTGGGACACTACACTTGGCACTTTTACGTGAATGTTTCTTGTTATCGTCAGGTATACCTTAGCTTGAGGCACGGAGCTTGGTGTGTCCCTCGATTCTTTTACAACAAGCAGACCGTGCAAGATTTTTTCAACCAACGGTGGAAGACGTGGCTTCCCTCGAGACTCCTCAACACCTGGCTGATCAATAAAATGAACTACCACATGGATGGGAAGACTCTCGGTTTGCAGCACTCAAAGCTTCCGTTCAACGTCCATTGCATGGTTGACGAGGATCTCCCCGCCAGCATCATGGAAGGGAGAGTGAGAATCAGGAGTGGTATTGGCAGATTTGAAGGCTCCAATGTCCATTTTGTAGACGGTTCCGTGATTGAAGACATCGATTATGTAGTCTTTGCCACTGGGTACGACCTGAAGCTTCCCTTTTTAAAGAATGGAATCGTACCAGGTGGGTTGATTCGGCCAATCTGTTCTTATTTCATTTTGAGCGACATGTTTGCCTTACTCAAAGCGAAAGAAAGAAGACAACCAATATGCACCTTCCAAAAAGCTTGCGAATGCAGGAATCTAATACGTTATAATCTCGTTTGTTGATATGATAAGAGCCTCTATTTCGCCTAAACTCTGGAAACTATTAATTATATTTAGCTATTCCTCTATTCTCCATGTCATATAAATAATCATGTTGGTTGGCATTAATCTGATTCAGCCCTCTGTCATCCGGTATTGTTTTTTCCCCCTTTCTTTAGACGGATACGATAAGATTGAGCTGTACCAATATATGATTCCGATTCGGCTTCGGCATCCAACCCTGTCTTTCGTGGGGCTGTGTGTTCCTTACACAATGGGTCACAACGCACTCTGTGAGATGCAGACAAGGTACATCACCAAGGTCTTGAAAGGAGAGGTCAAGCTACCCAGCTTTGAAGAAATGAAACAAGAGGTCATTTCTAGAAAGGATCTCAACTTTAAATTATTTGAAAACCACCAGCCCTTAATTGTAAGTTTATTCATTATAAACCCTCTGGAGTCTGTTTATATTCCATACAAGTTCTAAAACTCCTTAAACCAAAGTAGAGCCCAATTAAGGTTCGAACCTGGCCGTAGTGGAGAAGAATATTGCTCTTGTAGGCCCATGTCCATATTTAGGAATGCAATGTCATGCAGATGACTAGAATTATTCTTTGGTGGCATCAGATAGTTTGTTAGCCGCCATTGGTGTTTGTGGGTTTCTTACACGGCTTTTTGCAGTCTAACTCTTTTTAATCCTAAATAGACTGGGCTATTTCGACGCCTAAGAAGACGGGGGGGGCTGATTCAGCCCCCCATTATGATCTCGGCCGTCGATCGCGCGATCGCGACGAAAATTGGCACACGCGTTACCCATCGCATTATCTACAAACTATAACATCAAATTCTGCAAAAAAATCTCATGTCTCATTAATTATGCTAATTTATGTGTAAAATCAAAAGTTTGCTCTAATTAATAAAATAATGCCCCTGAAATGCTAATTTTTGTTTCACATACTCTAGATAGGCATCTGATCAAATTGATTTTTAAAAAAATTTCAAAATCACATTTATTTTTCTTATGTATTCTATTGTTTTCTAAATTTCTTATGTATTTCTTTGTTTTTCGACTTTTTGTTTTTTATTGTTTTTTTCAATGGAAATTGTCAGGGACTTTATTTTGACCATAAACGAGATAAAATTAATTGATTTTAAGCAGTAAAGAGAAAAATAATGATACATTAATTAATTTTGACTAAGAACACTATTTGCATTGGATTTCTACGCAAATTCACGTTTATGAGTAATTTTGGGTCTGCATGCACTTACAAAATGTTGCGTAATTTTGGAACCGCGTAACCGGGGGTCACAATTTTGATCTCAAAAGTTGCGTGAGACTTGAAAATAAAAAGTCATCGAGCGACGCGGTCAGAAAATTTCGCGCGGCGGATTTATCGCGAAAAATGTCGAGGGGGGCTGAATCAGCCCCCCCCCCAGTATTTTAGGGTTAAACGTGGTGTCGTAGATTCCCGCTACGACCGAAGATTAACTAGTGAAGAGGTGTTCTTGAACTTACACTCCAGCAAAAAGATGATAAAAGGTTATCTTTTCGATCGCACCTGTTTCTGATCAGACGTCCAGTAGTAGGATAGTCTGATGGTCTAGCCATCATCGGCGGTGATGATTGTGCTCTGTCTGTTCTTGTACACAGAGTTGTGGTAGTTCCACAATAATATACGCTCTGTTAAAATTTGAATAGTGCTTTAAGAAACATGTTATACGTATTTTTCATAGATTTGACGTTGCTATACCTACTATGTCTTCAGTTCTACTAGAAATATGTTTATGACGTACGCAAGTTCTGCATTTATTTCGTGTTATTTTTTCCAGACGGACCCAACTGCCTACCGTGATCAGCTGGCCGAGGCAATTGGTGCGCTACCAAATTTGACAAAGCTATTCTTCACCGATCCAGTACTTGCTTACCACTTCTACTTCGGAGTCGCCTATCCACCTTGCCATAGGTTAGTCGGTCCTGGTGCCACTCCTGGTGCGAGACAGGCTCTTCTCGACTGCAAGGAGAACCAGGTACATGGTATTACACTGACAACAGTGCGTAGGGATGCGAAAGATTGTTTGCAAGCCTATGAAGAAGGCCAGAAATCCTCCTTAACTGTGTTTATCATGATCTTCGGTGCCATTTTATCTGTAATTGTCCTCATGGCTATATTTTAATGTGTTATCTAGTGAAAAGAGGATCTTCATTTGGACAATACGGGGACGTATAACGTTTTGGGGGGTTATTGCCTTCATGACTGTTCCCAGCCTCCCATCAAATTCATCAATTCAATCGTGGACCTACTATTTAGTAGGTCCATGGCATAGGCGGATCCAGGGGGGCCTATTGGCCCTATTGGCGGAGCAAAAAAAAAGAAAAAAAGGGGAAAAGGAAGGAAAAAAAGAAAAAGGGAAAAGAGAGGAGAAAAGAAGGAAGGCAAGCATAAGAGGAGGAAGATGAGTGAATAAAATAAGATAAGGGGAAGACTTGGAAATTATTATTTTTTTAATCTTTCATGTCGGGATATAAAATTTTCGCTCGCGCTTTGCGCTCGCATTGCCTTTTAGGTGATATCTTGCTCAATATGGACCTTAAAATATCAAATTCTAAAGTCAATATACAAAACATATTTCAGCTGGGAAATTGAACTTTCATTATTTTGTTTTATTTACAAATTGATTTTTTAAAAGTGTAAAAATTTCTGTTTTATGGTCTGAATATTAACAATTTCTGCTTGCGCTGCGCGCTCGCAAAATTTGATTTGTCAGGTACCTATTATTTTCCTGTATTCCATGAAGTTCTCAAAATATCCCTATTTACATCTAGGTCAGATTGTCAAAACGTATCAGCTAGCGCTGCACGCTTGCATTTTGATTAGTGAGTTATGTATATCTCAATATTAATTCTAAAACAAACTACTTAAAATCACCATTTGATGACAATTAATCATAAATTTCTGCTCGCGATTTGCGCTCGCATTGATAGATTTTAAACTCATGCATCTTATGCATAATTACAAAAGTGCTTAAATGTCCAATTTTCAGGCCATAATATTAATAGATTTTGCGCTCTCATGCTTAGGAAGAGAAATAGGAAGATAGTCATCATTTTCTTATGATGACATAATGTCCTTATAGAATATCCCGGTCCTATGTCAAAACTCAAAGTAACAATAATTGAAAATATCAGCTCTGTTTTAACTGTGATCCTTCTTCACCTCACAATTTTTCCACAAAGTGCTTGCAATACAGAGCTTAAAGTGACCCCTTTTCAGATCTGAATATGATATAAATTTTTAGCTCGCGCTTTGCGCTCGCTTTATTGATTTTCATGGTAAAAAAAAGGTATTTAGAATACCCAAATTCTAGGTCGATATCTCAAACACACGTTTATTCAGATACGCAGCTTGTTCTCCATTTAAATAATTATCCAGTTTCAGATAACAATATAAAAAATTGTCTGCTCGCGCTTTGTGCTCGCATTATTAATGTATGAAAATTTCCAATAGCTTAACCTTTTCATGATTTACAAAACATGAATAGAGTGTCCAGAATTTTTCCGCTCGCGCGGAAAAAAACAAAAAGTGCTTAAAATTTCCATTATTCAGGTAGAACTGTCAAAAATTTTCAGCTCGCGCTTCGCGCTCGCAATATTTGAATGTTGAAATATGTAACGTCTTCATGGCTAAGTTCAAGCAGTCCATAACAAATACGTTTTCGATCAGCTCAAAACGTATATAAAAATTTTCCGCTCGCGCTCTGCGCTCGCATTATTAATGTAAGGAAGATCCCCACTTCCTCATCCTTTTCATGATTTACAAAACTTGAATAGAGTGTCTCGTTCAGTAGGTCTAAATCACGAAATTTTTTGCTCACGCTTCGCTCTCGCACCAATCGTTTAGTTATATACCTATTCTGTTAAGTTACAAAAAGTGCTTAGAATTTCCATTCCTTAGGTAAAAATGTCAAAAAATTTCAGCTCGCGCTTCGCGCTCGCATTATTTGATTTTTTTTAAATATGTAACGTCTTCATGGCTAACTGCAAGCAAGTCCTTAACAGTACCTTTTCCATCAGTTCATTTCTGCTCGCGCTTCACGTTCGTAATAATTATTCACTTGCATACACATCTTTTTTCAGGATTGCCCAGAATGTTCAAAACTTTTAGAAAAAAGTACATAAGATTCCCCCAAAAAAAAGAATAGCTCGCGCTTCGCGCTCGCATTATATAAATGATGATTATACTATTATTTATTTATGTTTATTCATAAGAATAAAGCTAAGAAGTGACTAAGAGGACTATCCCTTTAAAGATACCAAAAATCCCGGCAAATATCATATTCGAGTGGCCGATCGGGGAAAATATGGCTGAAAAAAAATTCCGCCCACCCCCCCCCCCCCCCTATTGGCGAAGACTGGATCCGCCCCTGCATGGTTGTGGATTTATTAAGAATTAACTGGTACATCCAATTTGCATTAGCAATATGAAAGACGTGGAAAGATAAAGTGTTAAACATGGTAAAGCGGCAGTATATGCCAAGTGACTTCTATCGTCGGACAACTTTCCTTGATTTCGATTGGCTGAGGACAGGGGAGTGTTTCATCAACATTTTTGTCCGACAAGTCGTCAGAACTGACAACTTTCCTTGATGTTGATTGGATAAGAAGCATTGTTACTATGGCAACTGTCGGATAAAATAGGACGTGTCGGATAAAACGCCTGACAAGACCTTTCATGAAACACTCCAAGGGTGCTGACTGTTACTATGTCACTGACCGATGAAACATCTGCCAAGTTCGTGAAACGTTGTCTTGAAAGAATGATGTAGGTTTCTCGTCTAGGGCTCGCTTGTTACCGCGAAAGAATCTCTCAATATTCGAAATCAGATTAATTTCGATTATGAAACGCCAATTGTATACAAGACAATACCCATCGATACTGTTTTTATTTTCTTAATGACACCCACCCACATTGATTCACGCGTAGAAATGCAATTCTTACGTTGTGTAAATGGAGGGAAGTATTGTAGAAAAGATTACAGAGATGAGAAATGTGGCTCTTTTTTATCACGTAAACAGTCATAAAATGCCATTTCAATACATGCTTGGAAATAAATATCAAGTCATTCCATTTGATTTCCAACTGTTATGGCAATCTGGACTGTTGGTGACAGCCCGCTAGACCGAGGGTCCGCGAGACCGAGGGTCCGCGAGACCGAGGGTCCGCGAGACCGAGGGTTCGCGAGTCCGAAGGCCCGCGAGGCCGAAGGTCCGCAAAGACCGACTTTTTTCCCCCTTCATCGGTTGCCGCGGTCTAGGCGCCTCGTTGCAGCGGCGTAACAGGTGCCTGTTATCAGAGGGGGGGGGGCAGAGCCAAATATTTCCGAGTAAGTATACAAATGTGTGAAGTTATACATGTACTACAGCTTTGGCAACTCTTTTATTCAATATTGTGTGAAAGAAATGGATGAAGAGAACAATGGTAGGCGTAGCTTAAATCAAGGTTTCCCAGAGCTATCTACCCTTTTGGAAAAATTGGTGATGCCGAAAAAAATGTCTCTGCCGGGAATCGAACCCGGGCCCCCAGCTTTGAACGCCGGTGCCTTAACCACTAGACCACAGAGACGGGTTAGTGGCTAGGGCGACCCCGATCCGATTGACCGTCAGATAGACAGATTTTCGACACCATACCAATTATAATTTTCTTTGTCGGGTGAAGGTGGGTTATATATATTATATATATATATCATGAGAAAGAGACACATCTTACCAACAAATTATAATGCGAGCACGAAGAGCGAGCTTAAATTTGTTCGTATACTGACTTGAAAACATGAAAAGGGTACCTGTTTACGACTGTTTGTATTAACGAGGAGGATACATATCTCACTACGCAGATAATGCGAGTGCCGAGAGCGAGCTGAAATTTCTTTATATTCTGATCTGAAAGCTTGATATTCCAAGCATTTACCAATGATTAAGATGGGTAACAAAAAGAACAATTGACGCAAGCGCTCGAGCTGAATTTTTTTTCGATCTGAAATAAAATTGACAGTTTAATGGACGTTTTTGATAAAGAACAAGATGTATGTCCAACCAAATATTATTGCAAATCGAAGCGGGAGTTTTTTTTAGGTTTACCTGAAAACGGGACATTCTATTCACCTTTTTAATCATGAAAAGTATGGGTTTATTCCTAAAGAAGTGATGCGAGAGCGAAACGCGAGCTGAAATTTTTGATATTCCACTCTGAAAACGGACATTTTTGCACAATTTTGAATAAAGAACGAGTTGTGCATCTCAATTTCGCTTGCCGATTTCTGTCAAGCATTACAATCTTATTTTATTTTTACACATCCGGAATTATGGGGGGGGCAAAACGATATGTTCCCCCCCCCCCCGGATCGACGCCTCTGATCGTAAGTTTATACTGTAAGTAGCAGAAACACCCCCTCTCTGCACCACACCCCCTAGAGAGACGTTTCGTGCGCGCACATAGAGATGTATATTGACACTAGAGTAATCGCTCGCATTGACGCGCGCGTTATGCGGCTGTGATTCCATGTATTGCGCAGCCGCCATCTTAAGGCCCCCATCTCACTAGGATGGCGATCATGGCGACCAAGGCGACCATGGCGATCTGATTAAAATCCCGCAAAGCGTAGCAGAATCGTCCTCGAATTCTATTTTTAGCCTGCGAGGCGATTGCACTACAACTTCACTGCGACGGACCTGCGCTGAAGGCGATGGTAATACGCTGGTAGTACGACGCTGCCACTCTCTTGCCGCGATTTGAGGCAGATGTGATGCGCTGCTTCTGCGATCAAAGCGACCGTACAACGAGGCCCATACGCTAATTAGGACCTCGGTACGGTGGTGCTACGAATGGAACGATTGTGTTACGTTCATGATGGGCTCTTGAAACGATTTCAAGCAATCGGCATATTGATCGCGGCACATGAGACATTTTTCAGTCGATTGCCAACCTCCGACCAAGATGGATGTCCAGAATTTGGTTGGACTTATACATCTTAGCATTATACAACTTCAATTAGAAGTTGAATACGAGGACCTGATACGAGGACAGTAGGAGGAGGCCAAAAAGATACTGGGTCCGAACCTGGCTGTCACTTAAGTCATAATATACAATTTATATTACAATTTCACTCAAAAGATGTCGATGAGCCTAATAGTTAATATGAGGGATGCATCCAGAATTTCATAAAAGAGCATAAAAATGTTTTATATTTTGTTTATTTTTTCCACAAAAGTTTGTCACTCAAAATTGTTAGGTAAATTCCTTTCAAATTTGCTTTCAAGAAGTAGTCTACTGATGTGAGAGCACTCATAAGGGGGGGGGGCACAATGCCAGAATCCCCATAAAGTGTGCTTTCCCAATCAATACATCAGTGATCGAATCATTAAAATTTTAATATTGTTTACTGTCACTGTAGTTAGAATTCATTCTATTTTTAAAACATATTCAATTTATATATTTTTGCGGAGGTGATGAGATGACAAGATCCCGGATCTCATCATGTTGACATCTTGTAGAAGAGATGATGAGATGACAAGATCCCGGATCTCATCATGTTGACATCTTGTAGAAGAGATGAAGAGATGACAAGATCCCAGATCTCATCATGTTGACATCTTGTAGAAGAGATGATGAGATGACAAGATCCCGGATCTCATCATGTCAACATCTTTAAGAAGAGATGATGAGATGACAAGATCCTGGATCTCATCATGTTGACATCTTTTAGAAGAGATGATGAGATGACAAGATCCCGGATCTCATCATGTTGACATCTTGTAGAAGAGATGATGAGATGACAAGATCTTGGATCTCGTCATGTCTACATCTTTAAGAAGAGATGATTAGATGACATGATCATGGATCGAAGATCTTGTCATCTGATCATCTCTTCTACAAGATGTTGACATGATCAGATCCTGGATCTTGTCATGTCATCATCTCTTCTACACGATGTTGACATGATGAGATCCTGGATCTTGTCATCTCATCATCTCTTCTACACGATGTTGACATGATGAGATCCGGGATCTTGTCATCTCATCATCTCTTCTAAAAGATGTTGACATGATGAGATCCGGGATCTTGTCATCTCTTCTACAAGATGTCAACATGATGAGATCCGGGATCTTGTCATCTCATCATCTCTTCTACAAGATGTCAACATGATGAGATCCGGGATCTTGTCATCTCATCATCTCTTCTAAAAGATGTTGACATGATGAGATCTGGGATCTTGTCATCTCATCATCTCTTCTACAAGATGTCAACATGATGAGATCCGGGATCTTGTCATCTCATCATCTCTTCTAAAAGATGTTGACATGATGAGATCCGGGATCTTGTCATCTCATCATCTCTTCTAAAAGATGACGACATGACGAGATCCGGGATCTTGTCATCTCATCATCTCTTCTAAAAGATGTTGACATGATGAGATCCGGGATCTTGTCATCTCAACATCTCTTCTAAAAGATGTTGACATGATGAGATCCGGGATCGTGTCATCTCAACATCTCTTCTAAAAGATGTCAACATGATGAAATCTGGGATCTTGTCATCTCATCATCTCTTCCAGAAGATGTTGACATGATGAGATCTGGGATCTTGTCATCTCATCATCTCTTCTAAAAGATGTTGACATGATGAGATCCGGGATCTTGTCATCTCATCATCTCTTCTAAAAGATGTCGACATGATGAGATCTGGGATCTCGTCATCTTATCTTTTGCTATCAAGATGTCGACTTCCCGAGATAATTATTTCAACATCTCGGTGGCACTTTTAAGCTTCCATACTTTTTGGTCCTTTTTCTGGGAAGTATATTTGAAAACGTCGTGGTGTCGCCTCGTAATCTGTTGAAAATGTGATAATCCGCTACCATCGGCACGTTGTTTCATAGCAGCGCAGACGGTCGCTGCTCAATCGCTGGCCAGTCATCAGCGGCGCAGCAAAAGCGCAACGCGAATGCCTGCAGCGGGCTGAGAACGTGTGCCACATGCCACCCAAAGGGAAAGCGTCGTGGTGGAAACGGTGTGAAGCGTGTCGAGCGCAAGGCAGTCGCCTTGTAAACGGAAGCAGCGTAGCAGAATTGTCTTGGGAACGGGCCTGAAAAACACGGGCGATCGGTGCCGCTTTTAATGCGCTTCTACCACGCTTTGTGCGTTGGAGCTTCGTTACAGCTACGAATATGTCGTTTGTAATACGCTCTTGACTCGATTATGATGCGCTTTAGCACCTCCGCGATCTCGCTACGTAAGTTTTGAACATGTTCAAAATTTTGTGGCGACCAGGAAGATGGTGGCGATCCTTGCCGCTTCAGAAAAGATCAAGGTACGACGGAGAAGATTGAAAAGATCAAGCCACGTTCAAGCTACGATATACCACGCTTTGTCGATTTTTGACGATCGCAGCGGAATCGCCATCTAGTGAGATGGGGGTATAAAGAGGGCAAGAGCGCGGATTTATAACACACGGCTCTATGGGAGAATATCACACATTTCACTTTTTTACATTATATTTTCAATTTAATGCTGTATGCAACGTTAAAATCACAAGGCAAAACATTTTTATGTTAAAATATATGATAACCATGCATATTTGATAAAGGAGATGGACTGAACATCCAGAAAACGGGGGAAACGACCGAGGTCGACTGAGTAGTAGTTATTCAATATATAAGCCATCATATAGCATATACCGTGACAAGGGTGTAAGATAAGGTCAACTGAACACTTTAGAGTGTTCATATGTTCTCTTGATTTGGTGCTCATTTGACACTCAGTGTTCAAGCAATATACTGTATTGAAACAACACTTAGAGTGTAAAATAAACACCAAATACTCAGAAGTGTTGAAACAACTTGGTGCTCATTTGACACTCCGGCAGTGTTCAAGCAATATACTGTGTTGAAACAACACTTAGAGTGTAAAATAAACACCAAATACTCAGAAGTGTTGAAACAACACCGTGACAGGTGTTGGATAGAAATATTTCAACAAAAATTATTATTGAAGTTACACTTCACTGGAGTAACTCAACACTGTCTGTTGTTGGGGTATTTAAAAAAATACCCTAGTGTTAAGTTACACCGTCAGGCTGCAGGTGTTGAAGAACTTAAAATCGGACACCAAATGGTGTGAATCCGAACCGTGAAACAACACCAAAACTGGTGTTGGTTTTTTTTTACACCAATGGGTGATTTAAACTTTCGTTTAAATGTTCGTTTCTGCAGGTGTTCGAGGGTGTCAAATGAACACCAAATGGTGTCAACTTCATAACATTCTCCGACTCGTGTTCAAATCGAACACCAAGACTGGTGTTGATATATTTTAACATCCTAAATGTTGGTAATCTTAGCACCAGTGGCAGTGTAACTCCAACACCAGATGGTGTGGTCCTTTATTGATTGGGCTGCTAGATTTAACTCCCGTGGTGTTAAATATAGCTATAACGTCGCATAGTCTCCAATATTATATTTAATGGGATTATCAGTGATTCACCATATGATTTCTACTTTGATTTCCTCAAAATTAACTGAAAGGAGGGGAACCTTCAGACCAAGCCCTGATCTACATCATAGGTAATGCACGTACAGCAACCTATTTTTCCCCCGTTTTCTGGATGTTCAGTCCATCTCCTTTATAAAATATGCATGGTTATCATATATTTTAACATAAGAATGTTTTACCTTGTGATTTTAACGTTGCATACAGCATTAAATTGAAAATATAATGTAAAAAAGTGAAATATGTGATATTCTCCCATAGAGCCGTGTGTTATAAATCCGCGCTCTTGCCCTCTTTAAGATGGTGGCCGCCCCAAACATGGATTCACAGCAATTTGATGAAGTCCGCCCTCTAGTGTCAATAATATACATCTCTATGTGCGCGCAGTATACGTGTTTCGCACGAATCGTGTGCTCACCACCGCCATGTTCGCATTATAATTTGTTGGTGAGATATGCGTCTCTTTCTCATGAGTCATGAAATCCTAGCAACTCCACTGATTCTATTTAGTTACCGGGAATTATTTGGCACCTCCCCCCCCCCCCCCCCCCCCGATAACAGGCACCTGTTACGCCACTGCAACGAGGCGTCTTAAATCACTCGACCGCGGCAACCGATGAAGGGGAAAAAGTCGGTCTCGCGGGCCTTCGGTCTCGTGGACCCTCGGTCTCGCGGACCTTCGGTCAAGTGGTCGGACCCCGGACTGTTATTGTAAGTTAAGTTCATAACATTTCAATAATGATAAGTGATTTCATTTTTCTCTTGATATGACACATAGAAAGATCCTTGTGAATTGATTGGCTGTTTGATATCGTTCATTCAGCCCATTTTGCAATGACGTCATCAACCGTGTAATTTTGGATTCATTCATCGTGCAATTTTTTATCCATACGATTTTTTTTGTCCATTGCACGCGCCCAACAAGACCTGCAGCTGCAGGCACATGTAGTGCGCATGATGTAATGACGTAACATTTAGATAATAATAGATGGGTTTTTTTCTCTCTCTCTCTTTTCGATGAAATAAATGCTATGTGCTTCTTTTTTCCTCTATAAATTGCTATTCAGATTTGATCAAACATTGAATATATTTGACAAGTCCTGAGTGGTTTCTCGCTCAGCTATTGTTGAGGGCATATGTGTTGCGTTATCACAAATTTCGCTTCCTGTTACTCGTTTAATTCCTTTATATTTGTTATTCACTGTTATGATTTAAATCGGAAGTTCGCACTGGTTAGAGGTTGGTTAAAAAAAAAATGTTAATGGTATAAGTGCGATGAAAGTCTGTCAAAGAATTATGGAGTTTTAAAATGTTGATATTGTGACGTCACAAACGAGCAGCCCCTCCATACTCGAGTGGAATAAATTCCCAAAACTTTCATTTTCTTCAAAAAATAAAATTGAGGAAATAATTTGTGTTCATCGTATTGAAATAGGTCATTTGAATTTAAGGAATTTTCATCACGAGATATATGGGAAAGTTGCTGGCATATGACGTCACAAATGAAAACTGAAGAAAAGAATCGCAACTCTCGTATTCTTTGTTTGGATTTTAATGAAGCCTTAACTGGTGTTTTTTTTCTATATTTCTGCATTTATTTCAGCCACTCTCTGGTCAGGTTGAACCCCCCAATTAATATGCATCCATCGTATTACATTGATTGATATTGTTATGAAACACTTTGTGGAGTTTTATTGTAAAATATGCATTTTAGTCAACATAAAAATTCATGATGTAATCGTTTATCTAATCACCTTATTTTTCTGTGCGTTGCCTTTAGTCAATAATATTTTATTCCATATAGTTATATTCATATCATAGCATTACATGTACCCAATCTTGGTATTTTTTACATCAATGGTTGTTGCTAATTTTTGGTATCTAAATGAATAAAATCATGTAAAAATGAAAAAGAACTGTCTGTGATTATCATATCTCGAAACAAATGAATGCCGAATGATAAGTCATCTAAGTGCTCGAAAGCGGAGACATGCCAGCTTAATAGGCATAGGTAATGATAAAGATGTCATGTTGCTAGGGGGTCGGGTCCGTCGTGTATTTCCTCTGGAAAAAAATAAGAATGTATATCTTTGTATGTATGAAATCGTTTACATGTGTGGGGATGAAATGAAACGGATTTCAAATCCAGTCAAATTTTTGATATCAAGCTTGATAGCTCGTAACTGCTTGTAATTCACTCATTGGAGATATAGACATTTGCTGATCGACCGTCGAATGTAGCATAATTACCCTGACTTGTTTGTAAAAAAATACTAAAAACCGGTCAACAGACAGAGGTACCGTAGCAGAAAAGGATTAACCTCAATTTCTCCCTTTTCCCAAATAATTGTTTATTCAAAACAAAAATGAGCCTGTACAAGGACCAAAATAAACCAACATTTATTATACAGTGCGTCCCAGAAAAAACGAAACCGAGATTTAGAGATCATTTATCATTACTTAATCATAAATAAAATAGATATATGACCTACCAATTTAAAGCTTAGAATCTCATCTTTCATCTGATATTACTTAGATTATTTCTCATTCACGCATGAGTGAGCAAATGCAATTTGAAGAAAGGATATCAAAAACTCATTTGGCGGGGGGTATCTGGGTTTCAAAAAGAAAACCACATTTTTGAAAAGTTCAATATCTCCTCTTTAATTTGATACCTAAATTACAGAAAATGGTCCCGAAATAACAAAGTTCTGGTCATTTGAAATAAGGCTTGAATTTCAATAATTTTATAAAATGAAGAGGTTCTCCAGGCTGGCTTTCAAACTCTCTCGATACTCTGTTTTGTTGACGATCAGCCATGCATTAAATCTTTTGTTCACCATGCGAAAGCTTCTGTGGGAAACCGGTGAAAACACGTTTATCTCATGAAATTATGGAAATACAAGCCTTATTTCAAATGACCAGAACTTTTCATTTCTTGACCATTTTCTGTAATTTTGGTACCAAATTAAAGAGCAGATATTGAACTTTTCAGAAAAGTGGTTTTCTGTTTGAAACCCAGATACCCCCGCCAAATGAGCTTTTGGTATCCTTTCTTCAAATTGTTTTGCTCACTCATGCGTGAACAAGAAATAACATGAGTAATATCAGATGAAAGAGGAGATTCTAAGCTTTAAGTCGGTAGGTCATTTGTCTATTCTATTTATGATTAAGTTATTATAAATGATCGCTAAATCTCGGTTTCGTTTATTCTGGGACGCACTGTATATGTTTACAGCATGGTGTATATATGTGGTCATTAATATAACACCTATTATGTCAATTATTCCATTGAATTTTTCCCGTTGCTGCCCCACCCCCTGCACAAATTGCCGGTCGGACTAACTAACATATCCCATATCTGCTGAGTCAAGTACCATTATCAAGTAAGTTGAAATGTTCAGGTATTATCATTTATGCTAATATATCATTTTAGTTTTGCTATTTAAAAAAATCAATTAAATCTGTACATCCATCAACTTGCCGAATTATTATAAAATATTCATGTAATGTATTAACGCTAATAAGACTAAAGGTCTGACGAAGCCCCCCACCCCCCGACATTTTCGCGATAAACCGACCAAGCGTCGCTCGCTGACTCTTTCCTCTCAAGTCTTGCGCAACTTTTGAGACCAAAATTGCGACCCCCAGGTATTTTCGTGGTTTCGAAATTACGCAACATTTCGTGCCAACAGGGTTCTGGGAACGATTTTTTTCACTTGGGGTGCTGATGTAAATTGAAAGAAAAAGGTTTGATCACTACAAAATTGGTCCGAAAATTTGAAAAGAAAGAAAAAGGGGGTTACTAAAAAAATTATAGTAATTTTGGTTCCATATTTTTCAATTCTACACATCTTCTAGAATACCTGGGGTGCCGGCCTATAACGAATAATACACCCAGCACCCCCGATTCCCAGGGCTATATGGCAAGGCGGAGGGTCATGGTTGCTCAATCACATTTTCGTTGGATAGTAGCCTCCTCCTTAACTTGGGAAATATGAAGTTTTCGTATTTACTACGGGGAAACTTTCTACAACGCATCGATTCTTTTGAAAATTCAACTAAAATCATATTGTAGAGCTGTCCCGGTTCACCATCTTTCGACAAAAGCATCTCAACTCTCCATTGTGATTTGAATTACATTTTCAAAGGAATATATTGTTACGTTGTAGAGGGTTTCCCCGCTGTAAATGCGAACAGTTCTGCATAACTGAGAGTTGTCTTGATGATCGGTTGAGAATAAGGTCATTTAACAGCTTGTAGTTGTCTGATTTCAGCATTATACTATACACACCCTCCCATTTCCCTTGTAACATGGGTAGGGTTTCACTTTTACAGGTCCTATCCGTGCTTTCTTTCTTTTTTTTTTCTTCAGGTGGGTGTTTCTGTTATGTGCCAGGTCATAGGTCAACGAAAACTTTTTCATCATTTGATGTTGATTGTGTTTAGGTGAATTTTCGAATGTATATAATTCCCTTGACATTGAAACGAAATTTCCTCTGGCACCCCTCTTCTCACTTCTCGCTTGCTCTAAATGTTGCAAATAAAGATTATAAAATCGTTAGGTCAAAGGTTCAGGGGTTAGGATATGGAAAAATGTGGGTATCGCTAATGAGATTCAAAGCAAGCGAGGGGAGACGGACAGTTTTCAAATCAGCATCAACCTACATTGGCCTTCACGAAGCTGAAGTGTTTCAGAGGGTTTCATTAATGAGTAATGGGATAGGCCTACCACTGCGCTGAAGCTAGATGACTTAGTCTTGTTTGAGTTATGTTTTAATGGAATTAAGGTGCATTCATCACAGTTGGTGCCCGAAAAACTGGTGAGCGAAATGACTGGCAGGATAGCGGTGATTGGCGCAGGAGCGTCGGGGCTGGCCGCCATTAAAACATGTCTTGAAGAAGAATTACAACCTGTTTGCTATGAACGATCGGCGCACTTGGGTAAGTCAAGAAAATGAGGAATGAGGAACTTATAGCAAATCGTCGCCATTGCTCTAACGGAAGCATTTTACCCCCCCCCCCCACCCCAAAAAAAAGAATATTCATTCATATCTGGATATAGGTACAAAAACAATTATCATTTACAGATATGTTTTAAAAAACTGCAGGCTAAGGTGCCTTTTATTTCATATGATTTTTTTTTTATTAATTCGTTGTATGAAGTGTTTTGGAATTATTCACTTTTGCATGAAAACGTGAATATTTGATACTTCGGAAGTTAGTTTGGTCGCACAGGGTTAATGTCTGTTTAAATATTTTTCTAAAGCAGAATAAGAAAAATTGATTTAGTCTCTTATGATGACGAGCTGCGACTATTGGCATGGATATGTGCATGCTGTGGACTAATCCTCATCAGCTCATTGTCCACTTGAGTGTTTCATAAAACTCCGTCACACTCGAGGCGGAATGAGCCGGAATGCCGTCGGAAGGAAGATTCTTGGTACATTCCTGGATATTCGAAGCGCATTCTAAAAATTCTGACTGCATTCTGAGTGCATTCCAGACATTCGGGTCCATTCTTGTGACCGGCCCGAATGTTTTTCTCATGTTCAAAACTTTCGAAGTGCATTTGAAGTGGAGAAATATCGAACGACATTCGAAGTGCATTCTGACTGCTCTCTGACTGCAATCTTAATATTCTAAGAGCATTCTGATCGCATTCTAGTGAAAACCGAATCGCATAAAACGCGGCCAGCTGCTGTTGTAACGTCATTTGGCAGTAGAAGTCACCCGGTCATGTCGCAAAAAAGGAAGACATTTTTGCAAAAGTAGTGAAAATTTCGAATTCCTTCCCGAATGTGGCACGAATTTTGAAAGTTCTTCGTTCCTGCTGGTTCTGCTCGATTCCTGCTGATTCTGAATAAGTGTGACGGGGGTATAATGTTTGTAAATTACAAAGGTGGAACTTGTGATACTTGTGCTAGAATATATTCCTGTGTAGCTGACTTCGGCCTGTATTCGGAAGTCGGGTTTAATTAAATCCCTGTTTTAAAGTTGTGGTTTGACTATGCCATAGTGGCATAGATCTTACAGTAGAATTTCAATGTATCAACTCATTTTGCTCTCAATATCATTCTTGACTGTTTCGGAAGGATAAATAAGATAGCTTACCTCATCATTCATGCAACTATATGAGCACAGTAAGCATTAAAAAAAAACATACAATGTAAGTAAAATGTTGACATGTTTGGCTTTCTATAATTTCAGCACAGTTATAACCATGGTATAAGTTAAACCGACTTTAGAATACAGGCCAATTGTATCCAATAGCAAGTAGTTGTGTTAAAGTTGTGGGTAACTTTACGAAAAACTTTATCATGTCTATGAAACGCCAACCTGCTCCATGATTGACTGTAACTTTCTTGACTGATTCTCAGGACACTCCCAGGACAATCTGAAAAAATCCGCGAAAATTGCTAGTATAATGTGCTGGGAAAACCTGGATTTTCCGCTTCTGGTCCGACATAAACGCCGACAGAACTGACATAATTTGATTCCGCAACACTTCCATTCTAGTTTTGTCCACGCTCTGGTGGACGGTACACACTGAGAGTGTGTCCCGTGGAGGGGGGTGTGGCACTCGACCAAAAAAGTGATAGGGGTGTGCCGCGGACGAGACGAAAAACGGGGGCTTAGAGCGGGCTTATTGTAAAAAGGAAGGTTCTCGGAATTACAAATGTTTGTGAAAACAGGGGTCCTTGGAACGGATCGCCAACATGTCAGTGCGTAGGTATCCCTATGGAACGGGTATACGTGCACATGGTGCATGATGGAGCTACTGAGCTCACCCGTTGACACGCGCCGCCGAGTGTGCTCGCGCAGAAGCGATGATCGGACAGCGGTCTGCGACCGCTTTTCACCAAAATTATTCACCAGCTTATTCTAGCAGATCAATACCACCGGAACGGCGCGACGAAAAATATGCGAAGCTTTGGAGCGGATTTTTTTTTCCTTTTTTTTTCTCGATAAGAAGAAAATGCTATGCTTTAGAGAGCAGCTTTATTTTTTCTTTTTCTCAATAAGACAAAAAATGTTGTGACTTAATTTGGAAAGGAAATTTGAGGTAAAAATGGGGGTCCCTCCCCCACCCGGGGTTGTGCGTGTGTGCGTTTTTGGCGCTAGGATGAGTGGGTGTGTATGCAAGAAAATGTATGGATATCTCTCTGTAGTTCTCGCCACAAGGCGAGCCTTAATTTCTAAAGAGACCTTCATGAACTTAAACTTTTGGAACAAAATAACCTGTACGTGTGAAACAGAAAAATCAAAGAAACAGATTAACGAAAGTTAGAGAAGAATCGGACAAAAAACTGAGAAGGTTATGAGCATTTGAATATTGCGATCACAAATGCTATGGAGATCCTGATTGGCAATGCGACAAACATGTGTGATGTCACTTGTGAACAGATCTCCCCATTGCATTACTATAAATTTCACTTAAATTGCCTCTTTTATCACATCTATCAGTAGATCATGTATTCTTTTTATAGGAGGGCATGTAATACAAATATTTAAAGAATACATCATGGATAAAGTATTTGTATCAGAAAAAGCAAAAAGAGACAGTTGGGGTACTTTATAGTCCATCAAAGGGAAAGTTGTTCACATATTGTGACATCACACATCCGTGTCGCATTGCCAATATAAGAATCTCCATGTTAGTGAATGTAATATTCAAATGCTCAAAACCTTCTCATTGTTTGTCCGATTTTCTCAAACTTTCGTTGATCTCTTTCCTAGTATTTTTCGTATCCTCACAAGCCTTACTTTTTCCGAAGATTTCATTCCCCTTTAGTAATATTTACGACATCTATTTTGTGATCATTATTAGGTGGTCTGTGGTATTGTTCAGATGATGATCCTCGTTCTGATCCTCGTGGACCTGGTGCTGTTTACCATGGTCTCCATACCAATATCTCCAAGGCATTGATGGCTTACTCAGACTTTCCTTTCGCAAAGGATTTACCCCCTTTCCCGAAGGTATGCCAATATAACATGTGGTCTTGGAAATGAACGAATCAGTTGTTCCAATATAGTCTGGAAAATTGTGGGATGTCGGATATCAAATTACTGGAAAAAATAATTAATCACATAACAGGGTTCGTTTTCCAAAGGGAATTGGTAAGCACCCCCGCAACTCGCCTGCACACAAATGCCGCACACACACACCCACACATACATCTGCATCATATCTGTACACTAATAATACACAGATCAGTGATCTGCATCCACATAAGCCTACACTGTATGGCAGCTCTTTTACAAAATAATGAAAGAAAAGGGAAGAGAGACAAATTTGAAAAATAGATCTTTTGAAATGTCAGAGGTTTCTAGGAAAGAGATATTAATAAGTTTATCTCACTTATTGCTATTTAATGATAAAGGGGGCTGATGTCTATAAGTACTACCAGCAGTATGCCGAACACTTCAGACTCCTCGAGCACATCAATTTCAATGTGGAAGTCGTGTCCATCGACCAGGACGCCGATTACGAAAGCACTGGACGATGGAAGGTGACAGTCCGCCCAATGTCTGGCGAGAAAAGGAGTGAGGTCTTCGATGCTGTGATGGTGTGTACTGGTCTTTATCCCAATGGGCACCTGCCAGACTATCCTGGGTTGGATTCCTTCAAAGGACAGATCATGCATAGTTGTCAGTTCAAAAGAGGGGCTTACTTCACGGACAAGAGGGTTCTGGTTGTAGGTAACTTAGATTTTTTAAATATTTAAATTTTACCCCATGTTTTATTTCCAACGGCTTTAATGCAAAATATCTGAAAACAATAACCTAACATCATCGTTCTATTAGTGATTCATAATATAGAAACATGATTAATAATACAGTTTCCATCAGGACATCATGTAGCTTCATGATTTTAGGATAGTAGTTCTGATTGATTCACAGGACAATGAGGAGAAAAATAGAATATTTCGTATTTAAAAAAAAATAGAGAGTGATGTCATCAATTCCCTAATTTGCATACCAACCGAGATGTGCATATAACTGTATTGTGAAATAAAGCAAAAATCCAAAATGTCCTAACTTTTTCATTTTACATCCAATTTTGAGCAATTATGCTAGTTGGATTTTTCTCTTTTATTCAAATCTAGGTTTTGCTGGGGTGGACTTGTCATTTAACTAACAACATGTATCTGTTTCCAGTCATTATGTTAAACGAATTCCATTTTCGTCATAAAAGTTAAGGTTACATAGAAAATAGATGTGGATTAATTTCATGCGGAAAAAAAATTCGAACACACGAGCCTCTGTTTCAATGTCAAGGACTAATCCTGGCCACAACCGGTCCACATGGAGATACTGATAACTATTATTACTCTTTTACTTTTGGTTCATAAATTTGGTTAACGCTGAACAGGTTCAAGTATTTCGGGAGGAGATGTTTCCAACTTACTCAGTCACCACGCTGACCAGGTAAGTGCATGGGATTTTGCAAACTATGTTCTTACCAATTAAGAACAAAAACAAAATTATGTAGGCCTATTTATCATGTTTATGATGAAGGCCCATACATTCCTTCCGTTCTATTCAAATATATTTAAACAGAGTAACTGTCTAGATGGGGTCTAGGGTTGCTTGGCTCTCACCCATCATTCAGAAGGGAGCGAACCGATCAACCATAATGTGTTTCGGTATAAATATATGGATCAATAAGAATATATTAGGCATTCAAATGGGCCTATATTACAAGACGTCACAACTCATGACAAGAGTTGGCGCGATAGCTCAGTCGATAGAGTGGGGGTTTGGATTCCGATAACCCGGGTTCGATTCCCAAATGGTGCATTAGTGCCCTTTGGTAAGGCATATTTATCCTCATTACCAGGTCCCTTGGAGAGGACCTTAAGCCGTTGGTCCTCTGGTTGCTTCCTCACAGGCATTCGTGCTTTCTTATCAGTCAGGTAAAAAAAAATCAGTACAACGGTATGATGGGTATGTTCCTGAATAGTGCACAGGGTTTAGGACTTGATTTAGTGTTATACTGCATGGTATTGGCTGTTCGTTCATATCATTCTGCTTAAACATGTTAAAGATACAAGTGCTTAACAGACGTAATATGACCCCAGTCATCGGACCCTCATTGGCATGTCCGTATACAGAATGCATGCACTTCTGCCACTCCTTTACCAAAGGTCTCAAAATAAAACCTTAAAATATTCATCATAGTAGCATGGAAATAGATGATTTCTAGTGGTGATTGAATGATTCATTTTTTTTTTATTCGAGGTATTCCTGAGCTTGCGGCACGGAGCATGGTGTATCCCGCGATTCTTTTACAACAACCAGTCTGTAACCGATTTCTTCAGTCGAAGATGGAAAACCTGGATACCACCCAGGATGCTTATGAACTGGCTTGTGAACAAGCTGAACCACCACACGGATGGGAAGATACTCGGCTTACAGCATTCAAAGGGTCTATTTAACGTCCATGTCATGGTGAACGAGGGTATAGCTACTAGCATCATGGAAGGAAGAGTAAGAATCAGGAGTGGAATTGAGAGATTTAAAGGCTCCAGTATCCATTTTGTAGATGGTTCGGTGATTGAAGACATTGACTTTGTCATCTTTGCCACAGGCTACGAGCTCAAGTTCCCTTTCTTCAAGAAAGACATCATTCCGGGTATGTTAGATTAGACAGTCCGCTATGTTCAATGAAATTGTCATGTATCCCTCACCTGAAATGGCAGAATTCAAATTTCAAATCGTGTCAGTGGCCAAACAAATCACATTCAGTAGGATGTGAGTTACCTGTACAGATTGTGTTCCATTTTTTTAAGATTTATCCATAACTATTAAAGCGTCATCTGTTCCATTGTGCGTTTCTTGCTTGTTTCCATATTCCTTCCAACTTTCGTTAGTTATTAGAATTTTTTCCCTCGCATCCTGATTTTAACTCGTTATTGTTTTCGTACCATGAGTGCATTCTTTAGACGGATACGATAAGATAGAGCTGTACCGATACATGTTTCCTCTTCGGCTTCGGCATCCAACCCTCTCCTTTGTTGGGATGTGCCTCCCATTTGCAATCGGTGCCAATATGTTCGGCGAGATGCAGACAAGGTACATCACCAAGGTCTTCAAAGGAGAAGTCAAGCTACCTAACTTTAAGGAAATGCAACAGGAGATCATGACTACAAAGGATCTCAACTACAGGCAATTCGAAAATCACTTCCCATTCTCGGTGAGTTCTCTGTAATCTTAGGGCCGTTTCATAAAGCTGACCGTTAGTTAAGAGTGACTTTAAGAACGGCTTGTGCTCATTTTTGTGGTACTCTCCATTAAGGTGATTATATAACGCGTAAAAAATGTTCACCAGTGGTTCTTAAAGTTACTCTTAACTTACGAACAGCTTTATGAAACACTCACCTGGATGCGTGAACCTGTCTGAGATTGTGGGATATTCAATGCGTATGATGGGTGTGAAAGGATATATTCATGTTGGTGGATGGATGGTAAAACTAATCAAACCCGTCTGGTAGAGCTAGGAGTATATCGGGATGTCGGCTGAAGCCAATACTGCACACAGCAAAGAAAGAATGTACCGTACTTATGATGCATGTTGTATAGTCCAGGGGTCGAAATTGCAGGGTGAATCGAAAGTATTTCGGATGGGTCCCAAATGCCATCGTTCCCATTTTCCTTATTTGTCATCAACATCCTGAATCTCCTTTACTTCAGTTGATTCTGTTCGTATCAAAGGTCCCACTCGATGTTTTGTTCTTTTCCTAAGGTCAACCCAGTAGCCTACCTCGATCAGCTTGCCAAAGCAATCGGTGCGCTACCAAGTTTGACAAAGCTAATCTTCACCGATCCTGTACTCGCTTACCACTTCTACTTCGGAGTGGCATATCCTCCTTGCCATAGGTTGGTAGGTCCTGGTGCCACTCCTGGGGCGAGACAGGCTCTTCTCGACTGCAGGGAGAACCAGGTACATGGTATTACACTCACAACAGTGCGTGGGGATGCCAAAGATTGTCTGCAAGCCTATGAAGATAACCAAAGATCGTTCGTCAAGATCTACGTCACAATGGCTATTGGTGTCATTTTATCTCTTATTGTCTACATGATCATTTTCTAGACCTTCTCATTTGAAATTTAAGTTCAGGCGTTTGTAATAAGTCTAATCATGCAAATGAAAAGAGCACACTTAGATTCGGGCTTTGTCATTCCGGTGAATTGACAAGCAGTAGCCTCTCGACGAGCATGTGGAACTAGCATTGTTTAACATAATTCAATCAAGTTGGTCCTTATTGTCAAATCTGTAAAAACAAAATGAAATATTGTATATAAAACAAAAGCAATATTGAGTGCGTGACATCATTGACTGTCTCATTTTCCATGTCACCGAGTTGAATTTTTCAGTGCTATGCTTGTTTGATTTTGTTCTATTCAAATCAACATTTTTTTCTCAGGTGGACTTGACCTTTAATTAGAGAGGTGTGGATATTCTACCAGTAATATTGCCAGATGTTTTCTTGCTTCCGAAAACAACTCACATATCCACCATTGTCCACCATTTTTATTAAGCCAAGGACATAGCTAAACGATAGATAGTTGAAGACGTATTAGCCATCCTTCACCTCTTATAAGAGATGCGTTTCAACATTTAAAGCAAAAACTGTTTTATATACGATATGCATAAATATGTATTCTAATATTGTTTTCATATCACTTTATTATTTACTTCCGATTTTGCTATTTTTATCCCTTTAATGTATTGGTGGATTGTTGTGTGATTGTTTAGACTTTCTTGTAACTGTTTAACTTGCCGTTTTTATCAGGTTTACTGTGCTTATGTTTTATTATGTTGGCGCGCCGAGGTCTAGTGGTCCTGACTCTCGCCTTTCAAACAGAGGGTAGTGGGTTCGAATCCTAGCTATGGCGTGTTTTCCTTCAGCAAGAAATTTGTCCACAATGTGCTGCACTCGACCCAGGTGAGGTGAATGGGTATACCCGGCCGGATTATTTCCTTGAATGCACTGAGCACCGGTGATGGTAGGTCGAGCTAAAGCCGGGGTAATAATAGCAGCGCTTTGTATTCTCAGGCAAAAAACGCTTTATAAATCCAGCTATTATTATAATGATTATCCATGTTTATTTTTTCTTACGTTACTTATTGCAGCTATTAACAAAAGTGATGTGACGAATATTACTGTTTTTTTTCATCCAATCTAATTCGGCCATTTCAATGCGAATATCATGAATATGTTATCTTGTATAGTCATACATTCGATTATTCTCAATTATTTAGAAGATTGCTGATCCGACAGTGATATTAACCTTTGAAAATTGATAATCTTTGCATTAACTCAAACTTAATCGCGCTTTAAAGTGTGTTACATGTACGTATACAGGTTATAACTTTAGTTTTCTCTTGCATTCTTCTTGCAGTTCGGTATTTAGTCGCGTATACTAGGGTATGATGAGTGATTATATCCATAATGAACATGACGAATTAAGTATGTTTGTCGTAACCCACCATCCAACAATCTCGAGTCTCGGCGGTCACTCCCACTTGGACAATAGACAGCATCCGCGCTAGAAAAAAAAAGATGGGTTTCAACGCGGGGAACACGAGTACTTCTCCTCAAGGCCAACTCCTCAATCATGTCAATATGACATAGATCATTCCAGATTTGAGTTCCAAACATTCCTCCATGCTGTCTCTGTCCATACTCCCACAAGGACCAAACTGCTATCTAAATATACAACCTTCGATCCTTCTCCCTCACCTCTCATCACTGAGCCATTTACATACTCCAATCTATACGCGTGTGAAAGAACTATTCTGGATGCTCATGATGGAGGCAGGGAAGGGCATCAACCGAATGTCTTCTCTCTTCCTCTGGGGAACCCTCGTAATGCTTCCCATGACAAATCTCTTGAACCCATCTTCACTTCCTCCGCACCTCCTGCTGCTGTAATTCTCCGGGCCAAACTTCTCAAATCTACACAGCAAAAACTGTGGTGTTAACCGGTGTACATAGAGAACCACACCAGTTACTTTGCACCGGTGTAAAATTGGTGGTGTTAGTTATACACCTACAGGTGTTATTACAACACCTTTTGTTGTTTACATTTACACACTTTGGTGTTATGTTCAATCTCTAGGGTGTAATTTCAACACCTCAGGGTGTGGTCCTCTATTAACACCAATTGGTGTCAGTTTTAACACCACAGTTTTTACAGTGTACCTATCCTACTCAGCAACGTTTGGTTACCATCGGCAAAGGCACAGATCCCATGCAGATACAAGCTATATGTGCCCTTGAGGATGAAGACTTTCTTCATCTCCTTGCTAGCTCTTGCCATGGTGCGTTGTGGCCCAGTGGATAAGTCTTCTGACTTAGAAACAGAGGGTCGTTGGGTTCGAATCCCAGCCATGGCGTAATTTCCTTCAGCAAGAAATTTATCCACATTGTGCTGCACTCGACCCAGGTGAGGTGAATGGGTACCCGGTAGTATTAATCCCTTGAATGCATGAGCCCTGAAAGGCAGCTCCAGCTAAAGCCGGGGTAATAATAATAACAACGCGCCTCGGAATAGAATATTTCTAGACAGATAGCGCTATATAAATTCCTATTATTATTATTATTATTATTAGGGCACATGAGAGTAATTCAACCGCGCGCAAAGCATGCCGGACAGGCGTAAGTAAAGATCACATGACTTTATTGATTAAAATAATTCATTAAAAATAGATTAAATGTTTGTATATCAAAAGAAAAACGATAGAGAAAATGCTACGTTCATACTCTTTCATAATTAAGGCGTTTTGGGAGGCTAGACTGCATTTTTGTATTTCAATTTAATTATTATTACCCACAATGCAGTTCTGGTTTTTGTGGCAATGAACTGGCCGAAATTATGGTTAGTCTTATTTCAGGCCATTTAAATTTTGATTGAGCTGGTCAAGTACCTGATTAACATATCAAGTCTTAATGTACTGTTAATTGTGACTAATGTCAGTGAATTAAAGCAAAATCTATCGAGGGATTGATTTTTAATGATTTTTTGATGAGCTATGATATAACACGTGAGTGAATGGGGTCTGTAATACTCATGTGTGCCCTATTATTAGTGTCAGCCCCATGCTCTTGCCCTGTCTTTTTGGAACATCGCCCCAATCTTGCTTGAGTCCACGATGGCATGTGTTCTACCTACGTTTAGCAGCACCCATCCATCTCCTCGGGGCATTCTCCCCTTTTTCTTCTCTTTTTCTGGGGTGGGGAAGGCTGGATATATTTTAGGACGGGTTGTTTTGTGCTTTATCCAACTGTATTTTTTGATAACTTCGTATGTACTTTGTGAGTATAATTTCTCTCTCATTTCTTTTTTTTCTCGCTTGATCGTTTGATTACATATATCTGTATTTATACTTTGTTATTTTGTTATTTGTTGTGTTATCTATTGTTTTGAGGGGCCCGGATTGTACACGCATTGCTTTTTAGTGGGTCCTTCCAATTCCATCTTCATTTAATATGTATTAAAAAATAGTATACAACGTGTGTTGCCCAGATTGTATAAGTATTTTTTCACAACATATGTATTATTTTTTTTTGCAACAGATACAAATATTTTATTTATATATGGTATACAATTTGTTTTTGTTTGGTGGAGTTGAAATAAATAAATTTGAATTTGAATTTATCTGTTTGGCTGAAAACCTTAACCCTCCTGACCATTATCATAGCAGACCTAAAGGATGATGACCCTCTGACCTTTTCAAGCTCTAGCATCCTCTTCCTCTCTCGTTCATTACCATCTTTTCTCCTCCGGCGGGGGGATGGGGGGGATGTGTCCCCCTCCCCCTAATTTTTCTTTTATATCTTTTTTTTCCTTGTCAATTATTTTTCTGCAGCCCCCCTAAATTCACGTGGACCCCCTTAAACGTGTGTTGTCCCCCCTAAAATTTAGGTTGATGTCGGAACGCGATACCAGACACACACAATAACGCAATGCACACTCATACACTCTCACCCACACACACAAGCATGCTGGTAAATAAGGGGATAGATTCAGTTTATTTCCAAATTGTTAGGTTGAAAATTCTTAAACATTTTGATAAAATGTTAAAAAATAAAGACCAGTTCATTTTTTTCTAAATGCAATTTTGCAGTCTCAAGATGAGGTATTATACAATTAAAAACACTGCAATATAGGTGGATTAAAAAATTGATTTTCTCAGAATGGCTAAAAGTAGACGTAATCCCTTTTAAAGAGTGACTCTCCACATATCCCGAGTTGTGACCATCGTCAATCAGTTGCGCAGTGTGCCATATTTTTTAGGGGCACATCATGGCGTATGGGTATTTCTTTTAAGTCGCGAGGCGAGAGAGCGAAATATCTTTGGCGTTAATTGACAATCAAATTTCATACAAGATTTTGAAATGAATCATAATGTGTTATGCCTTTGACCCTTCATCAATTTCTTTTTCACCTTGTTTTTATTTCTTGGTCACATTTTTTTTGGGGGGGTCAGTGCTTCCAAGCCCCCGCCCCCCCCCCCCCCCCCCCATTGACGCCAATTTGACAAGAAAAAAGATACTCGGGGTGCTCGCGAAAAAAGATTCCGTCTAAAGTATCTTGAAGGGGTATTTCACCCTGGATATAAAATGTAATTAATAATAGAAGAAAAACTGAATAAAATATGGTCATCAACATGATAAATTCGCATACATTCGTAATTCCGAAGCTTCGTTATTCCGAAGGTTCGTTATTCTGAATGTTCGTATTTCCGAAGGTTCGTAATTCCGAAGGTTCGTAAGTCCGAAAACGAAATGAGGTTCGTTAGTCCGAAAACAAAGTGAGGTCCGTAATTCCGAAGGTTCGTTAATCGAAAACGAAATGAGGTTCGTAATTCCGAAGGTTCGTTAGTCCGAAAACGTAATGATGAACGAACCTTATTTCTTTTTCGGACTAACGAACCTTCGGAACAACGAACCTTATTTCGTTTTCGGATTAACGAACCTTCGGAACAACGAAACTTATTTCGTTTTCGGACTAACGAACCTTCGGAACATCGAACCTTCGGAATAACGAACCTTCGGAATAATGCCACAAATGTTCCGATTACCGAACCCTTTTACGTTTTCGGATTAACGAACATCGAGCTATAGGCAATTTACGTGTTTCGGAATTACGAACCTTCGGAATAAAGAACCTTCGGAATTACGAAGTGTAACCCATAAATTTCCCTCTTTACATTCCTGATTTTATGACGTCACAGACGAGCAGCCCATTTGCCTTGGGATGTAAATAAAGAAAAATGTACGTTTGATACATCATAAAACAACTAGTTATTTCTTGTATTCAATAACAATGTAATTTTCTCAATCATTGCCCATGTTAAAAGTGATTTGATTCATTCGGTGGACATGGTAGATATATTATCATCGGACTTATCATTTCTTACCCGTTTGTATTGAATAAAGCAGAAACTATTCATCGCGTTCAGTTAAAAGGGTTTAGTACCACTGAATAGGATACGATGTACTATTTTCGATATTTTGGGGAAAATATAATTGTAAAAATCATCCATTTGGTCATAGGAAGCCGGCCTTTTCATATAGCAAGAAGGAAATCGTGGGGGGGGGGAATGATAGTAAAACCCCTGCAATTAGTTTTATTGTACATCGGACGTTTTAGTAACAGGACTGTGTATCAAAGTTTTATGGTAAAGCTGTGACTGAGCTTATGTAAATATCATACATGGCCATGAAGGTCTGGGTTCTTAATGTGATGTGGATGTGATTGATTAATGAAAGGCCCGAGTAAAATGCATTCCCTCAAAAAAAAAAAATAATGTTAAAAAAATCAGTGTTGGTCAAGACAGTGTACAATATTTAGAATGATGCCATGGACTGATGATGAGGCAATGGTTATATAGCTTCCCCCAGTCTGGAAAGACCCCCCCCCCCCTCCCATCGCATGTCGAATGAGCAAATTGGAAACAACTTGGAATTCTCGAGTAGGAGCTGAGGTGTGTCCACTATTACACCATTGGCCATGTGGTGGCGCCGTACTATTATTGAAGAAAATTGCATTGAATACATGTAAGGGTTCCCTGGCCTAATTCATTTCCCATATACTCGTGTGTTAAAGTGGCACTTAAAAGAATTAAAGAAAAATAAGGAGGAAATTCGAGGGTTGAATGTTTACTACCAGTTGATAGGATACATGTCTGACATTCCATATCTTACCAGAAAGAGTACCTCAACCGGCTCATTTTTTTTTAAACTCATCATTTATGAAGAATACACCTGACGGGATCAAATAAGATATAGCGCCTGTAAATAAAAGTGTATATATGTATATGATATGTTCTATATTGTTTTGTTATTTGTTTTCCTCTCTCTAAATTTATTTGTATTTTTGGCTACTGCATTTTGAAGTTCCCCTTGAGTCTATGTACACAGGTGTCACCCATCTATGAATCGACAGAATATTCCAGATAACCGTGTAAAACATATAACATTCAATGATAAAACATGAGATTAATTGCACCGAGCACAAGCCCAAAATGACTGCATTAATTGATTGTTTCCTTATATTTGGTTATGATATATCATACAGTAACATGTATTTTATATTACACACTTTTTATTTTTCTCTTCAAACTTCGGAAGGAGAGGTCTGTTGACAGGCATCACAATGTCAAGGTTGGGTATGGGGGGGGGGGGGCCTATGACAGTAAAATGGCCCTAATTCTTCCGCCAGTTAAAGTATAGTTCCATAGTGGTGATATATCTCTCCAATTTGGAAAAAGGAAGTTCAGTAGGTACCCTCCCTAGAATCAGTGTTAGATTGTCAGTCATATTCATTCATTTTTGTCAATCAGCAATATCAAATTTAAAAACCGAGCAATTGGCTCGAATGAATATATTTTGCCTGCCAGTTGTGATTAGGCCCATGCAACCATAGAATAAGGATAGGGTGTCTAAAACCAGATCTACACCATGGGCGGCAGAGGCGCGGGGGGACACGTCCCCCCTTAAATTTCAAAAGGAGGGGACGGTCCCCCCCCAAAAAAAAAAAAGGAAAGAAAGGGAAGGAAAGAAAAAAAAGAAAGAAAGAAAGAAGGAAAGAAGGAAAGAAAGAAAGAAAGAAAGAAAGGGAAGGAAAGAAAGAAAGAAAGAAAGAAAGGGAAAGAAAGAAAGAAAGAAAGAAAGAAAGAAAGAAAGAAAGAAAGAAAGAAAGAAAGAAAGAAAGAGAGAGAAAGAAAGGGAGGGAGGGAAGGAAACAAAGAATTAAAGAAAGAAAGAAGGAAGGAAGGAAAGAAGGAAGAAAGAAAGGAAAGAAAGAAGGAAGGAAGGAAAGAAAGAAAGAAAGAAAGAAAGAAAGAAAGAAAGAAAGGAAGAGGAAAAGATGCAAGTCAACTGAACAGCTGACACAAAGAAATATAAAATAGGCCTACATTGTATAAAACAAGTTTTTTTGTTGAACATGACAACCAACAACAAAAAGGTTTTTTTTCCTCAACACGAAGAAGAAAATATTTTTTTTTAAAGAAAGAAAGAACGGAAAGAAAAGAAAGAAATGTGAATAAGATCAGGGGAGGGATAATTGGAAATAAAAAAAAAACATCGAGTCACTTCATAAAAAAGAAAATTTCGCTCACACTACGCGCTCGTGTTAGGTAAAAAAACCAGTAACCTACTCATTATGATACCATGGAGTATAGGCCTATCAAATGTTAAAGTCTTCGAGTTTCCATTGCATTCTGTTCATGCTTACAAAGAGTACTGAATATCAGAAAAAAAAATCCGCTAGCGCTACGCGCTGGCATTATTTGACGGGCAAATTTACAATTTAGTAAGATAAGTATTCTCTTCATGTATTACAGAAAACAGTAATTCAAGCGTTACCGCTATAAGTCGTGTATCACTTATTTTCAGCTCGCCTCCTCGCATCAATTTAGTAATAACCCCATTACACCAACGCTACGTCCATGCAGTTCTCGCTACGTCAAAGAAAAATTGCCATGACGCAGTGGGAACTGCTGCAGCGTACTGAGAGCGTAGAGAGAACTGTTATTGACGTGGCAAAGTCTGCATGATCTCCGAAAACAAATTTTCCGCTACGTGGACTTTGAACATGTCCGAAGTCCGCGTAGCGGAAGCGCCGTCTAAACCGAGCGTAGTAATGACGCAGTAAAGACCTACCAACAGCTTCATAGACGTAGCGGACACCGAAAGAACGTGGCAACAACTCTGTCAATGTCTACTGTACTGCCACTACGCGGCCACCACGTAAACTCGGTTGGCTCTACGTCGAAATAGACGAAGGTACAGAAAGTCGCGCAATCTGCTGGATGTAGTCGGAGCGTAGTGGGAACCGTTTCGACGCAGCATGGACCGGCTCTGCGCGCAGAATGAACTTTGTGGCCCGGGGGCCACTTCCATTCACGAGTGGATACCATGCGCGACCAAGGGGTCTCGAAAAGCACCCTAAACACGTAATTTCCATATTCTGAAAATGAACCCCTTAACAAGTATTGGCGTGTGAAACCCTACCCTTAACAAGTATTGGAAACAAAAACGATACTCTTGGCAAATATTCCCTGAAATGAACCCCTAAACAAGTACAGAATTATTTATTGTTACGGTTCCTTAGGTCGTCGGCTTTACCTTATTTGGTTTAGTACGACCCCACTTCTACAGGCTCGCGCAAATCGGACTCTAAACACGTAGTGTTGGGGCAAAAAGGACATCCTTTATAAAACATTTTAATTTTGTTTTATCATCCCCGCAAATTCGACCCTAAACACGTAATTTTCCTAGCGAAATAGATACCCTTTTTTCATTATTTTTGTGTTTTTGGCACCCTTATCACCTTACGTACGTAACGTGCCCTATCGTGAAAAAGACATCCTTTTTACGTGTTTTTTGGTCTCGCATGGTATCCACTCGTCAATGTAAGTGGCCTACACACGCAGCATAAACGTCACATTTGGGACCTTTCGCAATCATCACCGACGCTAATTTAGGGTCCCCTAACACAAATGTTAACGCTTAATCATACACTTGATTTTTAAGATTGATCGTACATTTTAGTCAATAGAATTAAACGTAGAAAACTGTTCTACAATCAATGCTAAGCTTTGTGTTACCGGGGGATTACAGGCCCTACAGATCTGCCTTTCGTGTGCAAAATCCTTTCCCGCGACACCCGCACCGTATGTGCATGTATATTACGACTGATGGCTGGAGATATTCGAAATGCAGGACCTAAAAGAAATTATGACATGGATAAGAAAGTGGTTTTTCAAAAAAAATCGACTCCATATTTAGAGAGGAAAAACTTACTGGATGAAGGCTTAGATATAGATCATTACAGTCCATCGAATCGATATTGCATTTAATGTGGATTATTGGTGGATCACTGGCAATTGATTTCATGAGGTTAGATCAACCTCTCCAGCCGAACATTTCATTTCGCATGCGTTGATACACGTATGTACACATCATGCAATACGTTTGACCAGGGACGTGTTGACCTCGCGGGTTTCTTTTGTTTCTTTTGTTTAACCCTTCTACACAAACGATATGCCTCTAGCACACGATGTAATGGGCATTATGTTTTATACTTTCCGCAGAAATGTGGATTAGATTCAAATTCCGGGGGGACCACTTTCATTGATGAGTGGATACCAGGCACGACCATGGGGTTTCGAACAGTACCCCGCTAAACAAGGGAAGCAATTAATCATTTTTCAGATTATGAAAATGCATCTCTTAACAAGTGTGAAACCCTACAAGTATTGGATATGTATCATTTTTTCAGCATTTTAAACATCGTTTTGACACCTTTATAACGTTACATAGGTCTATACGTAATGTACTTGCCCACTCTGTCCCCTTTTACGCGTGCTCGCTCTTGGTGTCCACTAATCAATGGAAGTGGGCCCCCTGGGCGGCCTCTCGAGCTCTAGGAGGAGTCAAATGTTGATTTGGAAAGTCGTCCTCAATCGGATATCGCTGTTACCATAGTAGCAACCAGAATTTTGCACACGAAACGCATATTGAACGTTTCTGTCGCAGATGCGAAACGAAAAAAAAATCTCATGTCACACAATTTGCATTGCCGGCCAGAGTTTTAAGACGGGCCCAAATGTCTCTTCCAAAGCCAACTACCGTTGTAAATTAGCGTCTGCGTCCTCAAACGAAAGGTCGGGATTAACGTGATGCGGACGTAGCACGCACGTGGCAATCTCACATCTTTCGAGAAATTCAAACAAAGTTGGCGCCACGTCCCAGGGTTTCTCCTGAACTTCAAGAACGTAGCGGGAACTTCGTCTGGTGTAAAGGGGGTATAACATGACCATCCTATTCATCGTTTCAAAAAGTGCTTAGAATCCGGGATTTCCAGCTTGCGCTTCGCTCTTGCATAAAATGTTCAGTTATAGCCATTCTGTTCATGAATACCAAAAGTTCTCAAAATGTCCCAATTTTAGATTATCACAAATTTTCATCTCGCGCTTCGCGCGAGCATCAATTCTTTAGATCGATACCCATCCTGTTCATGGTCCCAAAAGTCAGTAGAAGTTTTCAGTTTTGGGTTGGAATAACAAAAATTCTGAGCACGTTACGCGCTCGCAAAACAGTTAACTTAGATTCCAATCTGAGTAACCAACTCGGAAACGACCTGGCACGGATAATCTACCAGATTGAAGAGCATCAACTTAATTCCAACACCAACCAACCAATCCTACATAAACAACAGCTTTTAGCAGATTTTAGACTGGGAAAATTTGGATGAAAATTTTATTTCCGCCCCCCCCCCTCCCTAAATTTGTATGCTTCCGCCGCCAATGGTCTGCACCCAAGTTGGGTAAATCACCAAATATTTTAGGGAAATATCTTCTTTCTTTCTTCTTCTTTTTCTCCTTCCTCTTCGTCTCCTCCTCCTCCTTCTTCTTCTCCTTCTTCTTCTTCTTCTTCTCCTTCCCTTCTCCCCTTCCTCCTCCTTCTTCATCATCACCATCATAATCATCATCAATTCTTATTATTATCATTATTATTAGTATTATTATTATTATCATTATTAGTTCTTCTTCTTGCTATAAGAACAGGCTATACGAACAGGCCGGCGAGTCAGCAAATGGATGATTCTTACAATTATTTTTCTCCCAAAAATATCGAAAATAGTACATCGCATCCTATTCAGAGGTGCAAATATTATTTCGACATTTCTAATAAAACTCTAAATATCACCGAATTCAAAAGGGCAACAAATAAAAATCACTCGTGGAAAGCCGACGGTCTGTGCATCCAATTTTTGTTATCACTAAATTATTTTGTTAACCGTTGAGTTTCATAGATCTATCTTGGATTGCACTCCCACAGCTGCTCCTACGTCGATATCGATGGCTAGCTAGCTGTTTTGAAAACACGTACACGTACGTACGGTACCGGTATTGTTCGTCACCGTCATCAAAATTCAAAGGGCCAGCCAGGAAAACGGATCGTACATGTAACCGAGAGACTTGTTGTTGGAAGGTAATTTTACATGCTTATTAATTTCTGGCTGATGAATTGCTCGGTAACCGAATCAAACGTAGTAAATTTCCAATAAAATTAATAGTTGTTCGATGTGTTTACAGTTTATGAGTGGGCCAGGGCGATTGAGTGATACGAGAGCGCGCTCCCGCAGCCGGTGGATCGGGGATCAAATCGGTTCAAGGTGCCGAGGACACGGGACAGGTAGGCTGGGAAGTTCCGTGGTGATGAGCGATGGTGGAACTTTCCTGCGGTTGCACCTAGTCCTAGCCTAGCCCTAGGCCTAATGTACATGTATGTAGCCTTGTTTGTTGGGGACTCCATGTCCATGATGATGTTTTTTTAATATTTTCATATCCTACTTTCTTTTAATATGATCATAGACTAGAAAGTACGTACTAGAAGAACCGCGTTAACCGCCTACCAACCATATAAATGTATATAGGCCTATACGGTACGGCACTCATTCACATTCAATGAACAAGACGTTAGACTCACCGCGCCGTAACAATGAATGATCCATCTTCTATTATTAAAAATCACGTAAATGGTATTGATTTTATTTATTTTTTTACTAAATTTTACACCAATATTGGGAATCTTCATAGGCCTAATGCGTATGAAGATTTAATTCCAAAATTGGTTAAACTAAAGGAGAATGAAACCATTGGAACAAGATAGCTTGTGTGAGAACAGAAAAATCAAAGAAACAGATCAACAAAAGTTTGAGAAAAATCAATTAATTAATGAGAATGTTATGAGCATTTGAATATTGCGATCACTAATGCTATGCCTATGGAGATAGCAAATTGGCAATGCGACAAAGATGTGTGATGTCACTTGTGAACAACTCTCCCCATTACTTTAGTATATATTTCACTTGAATTGCCTCTTTTATCACATCTATCGGTAGATCATGTGTTCTTTTTACATGAGGGCATGTAATACATATTTTTTAAAGCTTGTGTAGTCCTATAGTTTTGGTAAATCCACCAAAATGCACCTATCACTATTCCAATTCATTGCTAGCTAATATGAATGGATATGCCCTATAACGGTTATGATGTGGAGGATATGAAATGAAAATGTGTTAAACAGGATAAATTTTGCGATTTTACATGGAAATTTAACTTGATCGGGTCACCCGATCAAATTAAAATATCTGTGTGTTTTTGTCTTTCAATTAAATCCTATTCCAAATCATGGAATGGGCTGAAACTTTCAAGATATGTTCTTTGTCTGTAACTTTGGATATCTAATCACTAAATTTATAAGATAAGTGCTTGAATGCCCATTTTAAAAATTTAAAACAAGCATCGCCAAGAGAGGGCGCTATATATCCAAGATTTGAATATTTGAAATTTTCTCAGAGAAGTGCAGTTGGAAAAATATCTAACGGTCTCTACGTTTCAGTAAGACTGTCATATTAGATGATATTTGATTATCAATCACATTATTGACCATTTACCAAAGCTATACACAGGCTTTAAGAATACATCATGGATAAAGAGTTTGTATCATCATAAGAAAAAGCAAAAAGAGACATTTTGAGGGTATTTTATAGTCCACCAAAGGGAAAGTTGTTCATCAGTGACATCACACATCCTTGTCGCATTGCCAATGGGAGGATCTCCATAGCATTAGTGATTGCAATATTCAAATGCTCATAACTTTCTCATTATTCGTCCGATTTTTCTCAAACTTTCTTTATTCTTATTCTTTGATTTTTCTGTTTCTACACAAGCCTATTTGTTCCAAAGGTTTCATTCCCCTTTAATGAAAAGGCAAAAAATTGGTAAGAGTTCCATATGTACCCCCACTAAAATTGAAATTGAAAATAAAACCATGGAGAAGGTTCAGAATATATCTAGTCCTAATATAGGCCTAGAAAATATATGATGGGGGACCGGAAATACATACCAAAATATGGCTTTATTCCGTCAAATATCGAGCAAGATCTAGTGCATGTAATTGTCCATAGTCATAGACATGGGTTTATTTAGTCAGTAAAGGGTCTGTGAGTCAAGACAAGTCAAACTATAGGTTGATAATTGTCAAAGTACCCCTTATGGTATCAGTGCTTCTTGCTAACGTGCTAGCACAGTGGGAAAGGTCTTGACTGCAGATAAATCGAGGTGAGTTCGAGTCCAAAATAAGGTAAGCAACAGTAAAAAAAAATCTAGAAACATCTGAAGTGAACGAACTGGAAGTCTTGACAATCTTTTGTTATTTTTGGTGATGGTGCATATGGAACTCTTTCCGAAAAATCGAAGGTTTCTTACCCAACCGATCTCATGAAGATCCCTCGATCCATTTGTCAACAAAGCAAATACAATAGGTCTGACCCTGGCTTGAAAGGTGAAACGCTTCGTCATGATGTACGAATAGCGATGTTTACAAAATGCCGCCTTGAAGAAGATTAAAATTAACATGTACATGAATTACTAAACTTTAATACGTGATTACAAATTATAATAATTTTTTATTATCATGTATTACATTTTAGTATTTAAAGTATTATCCATAAATTGTTTCTCAAACGCAAGTTGCACCCATGAATCCATTATTGTGTAGAATCTACTCAAAGTATAAAGCTAGATCCAGAGGTTAAATATGTTGGAGCAACATGTATATCATTGAAGTTTTCATATGCAAAAACTAATAATTTGAAAGAAACTTGTATGAGAATAAAGAAGAAGCCAATGTAAGTCATAGTACATGTGATTGATCCGTATTTTCAAGTTTGAGTATAAACTAATCTTGTTTACTCTTTTGGATTCTTGAAGTACTGTAAAAGCTCTTATTTTCGCGTACAGAATTTTTGGCGAATTGCGGGGGCTTGACATTTTCGTGGGTTGTTAAATTCGCGATCGGAAGATGTAGGAAACATTTCCACAGCATTTCAAAGAAGCAAAACTAGTGCAATTCACGTGCAAATCGATACACCTCAAAGTCTCCATGCTGATATGTCTTTTGTACATACATGTAAATATGTCCCTGTAAAAACAGTTACAAATTGTGGAAAAAGATGGCTTAAATTTCACTTTTTGTCTCACCTGCGAAGCAAAGTGAGACTATAGGCGCCGCTTTTCCGACGGCGGCGGCGACGGCGGCGGCGGCGTCAACATCAAATCTTAACCTGAGGTTAAGTTTTTGAAATGACATCATAACTTAGAAAGTATATGGACCTAGTTCATGAAACTTGGCCATAAGGTTAATCAAGTATTACTGAACATCCTATTAGAGTTTCATGTCACATGACCAAGGTCAAAGGTCATTTAGGGTCAATGAACTTAGACCATGTTGGAGGAATCAACATCGAAATCTTAACCTGTGGTTAAGTTTTTGAAATGTCATCATAACTTAGAAAATATATGGACCTAGTTCATGAAACTTGGACATAAGGTTAATCAAGTATCACTGAACATCCTGCATGAGTTTCACGTCACATGACCAAGATCAAAGGTCATTTAGGGTCAATGAACTTTGGCCGAACTGGGGATATCTGTTGAATTCCCATCATAACTTTGAAAGTTTATGGATCTGATTCATGAAACTTGGACATAATAGTCATCAAGCATCACTGAAAATTTTGTGCAAGTTTCAGGTCTCATGATTAAGGTCAAAGGTCATTTAGGGTCAATGAACTTTGGCCGAATCAGGGGTATCTGTTGAATTACCATCATAACTTTGATAGTTTATTGGTCTAGTTCATTAAACTTGGACATTAGAGTAATCAAGTATCACTGAACATCCTGTGCACGTTTCAGGTCACATGACCAAGGTCAAAGGTCAATGAACTTTGGCCGAATTGGGTGTATCTGTTGAATTACCATCATAACTTTGAAAGTTTATGGATCTGATTCATGAAACTTGTACATAAGAGTAATCAAGTATCACTGAATATCCTGTTTGAGTTTCAGGTCACATGATCAAGGTCAAAGGTCATGTAAGGTCAATGAACTTTGGCCATGTTGGGGTTTTTTTGTGAATCTCTGTAAGTTTATTGGTCTAGTTCATAAAAAGTGGACATAAGAGTAACCATGTATCACTGAACATCTTGTGCGAGTTAGAGTAGTATTCAAAGTCAGCACTGCTGCTATATTGAACCGCGTGATGCAGGTGAGACGGCCAGAGGCATTCCACTTGTTTAATATTTAGATCTAAAAATTCATCATGCCACAGAATCTATAGGGTTAAGCAATCTTTGGAATTTGTATTTTGTTCGATTCATTTTTCAAAAAGTTGGTAAAAGTATAAAGCTAGATCCAGAGGTTAAATATTTTGGAGGCGAGCTACAGCTGTACATGTATCTCATTGAAGTTTTCATCTGCAAAAACTAATAATTTGAAAGAAACTTGTATGAGGATAACCAAGCCAATGTAAGTCATGGTACATGTGATTGATCCGTATTTTCAAGTTTGAGTCTAAACTAATCTCGTTTACTCTTTTGGATTCTTACTTACTGTAAAAGCTGTTATTTTCGCGTACAGAATTTTTTGCGAATTGCGGGGGCCTGACATTTTCGTGGGTTGTTAAATTCGCTGATATGTCTTTTGTACATACATGTAAATATGTCCCTGTAAAAACAGTTACAAATTGTGGAAAAAGATGGCTTAAATTTCACTTTTTTAATATTTAGATCTAAAAATTCATCATGCCACAGAATCTATAGGGTTAAGCAATCTTTGGAATTTGTGTTTTGTTCGATTCATTTTTCAAAAAGTTGGTAAAAGTGCAAAAATGTGGTATTTCGTGAACAAAATCTTCACCTAAAAAGTTTTTCGTCATGTGACTAATGAATATTAATGAGTATGCAAATAGCTACCAATACGTGTGTATAGAGTCAATCAGATGATAATACAATCGAATCATTTCATGGAAAATACATTTTAATATTGCAGTGAGTGTATGAATATTGATAAGATAATGTTAGAAAGTAGTTTAGGCTCTGATTTTGTATGAGAAATAAAAGAAAAGTGAAATTCTAGCTAACTTTTTGAATCACTAACTACTTTCTAAAGCCTTATTTTTTTGTCCATATGAAGATGCATAACTGGGCGGTGAGGCGTGCGCTTGTAATCCAATTCCAAGCTGTGGGGAAGTTACAAATTGATGCAGAGTTTCGAGGTTCGAGCCCTGGTCACGTCTTTCGGATGTTGACGTTAAAGGTCGGTCCCAGACGTAAATAATCATATCTGATTGATACACGTCTGACAAAACTCAACTACACACGCACACACGATTTTCTCACAAATTGGGATGTTTTCAAAAGCAAAGCTTTGCCGTTGGCTGTATTGGCACTGACTAAGAAATGTGTCAATATTTTTTGCGTGTTAAATTCGCGGCAGATTGGCAATTCGCGAAATCCGCGAATATAACAGCTTATACAGTAATTTGCATTCTGTATGCTTTGCAGTTTGCATTCTGTATGCTGAGATTCCACTGGTAATTCTCCCTGATTTCTCATATAAAAAAAAGAACAATCAGAAAATTTATGTTAAAAACAACTCTGAAACAGCGGTTATAACAGTCATTTACTTGAGCATGTACACGTATATGTTGGGCAATTTAGGTTGCAATTTTGGGTTTGGTCGTCCATGGTTACATGTACCATACATGTACCAAAGCTGTGATGTGATACATTATTACATGTAGGCCAAAAATGAATGAATTATTTTCCAGTCCTCTACAATGGAGTCATAATATTTCACAATACAACTGTATTCCAAGGCAGTGAGATCAACACTTTTGATATTGCAGTTTATGCAAACTATTGTTATAATCTCCAACACATGATGCTATGCATGGACAGGGCAATAATCAATATGTCTGTTATAACAGACACTAAATACACTGCACTGATCCGATAACGCTATTGTGCTCTCCAGTTTTCCATTCATTCAGCGGTGTTCTGAGAAGGCCAGCCTTTGTTTTGTTTATATTGTCAACATGGTGTGTGCAGGTTCTTGGTCCATTGTAAACTGCAAACCGCAACCACCCACTATAGAATAATGCAGTATTAATATGTCGTCGATGATGGTACTATAAAAAAAAGTTGTAAGTGTGGAAAATTAATAGACTGATAATAGAATATTCATGAAACTTTCAATACCTAACCTTATGTACAGGAAAACAGGTACATGTACATGTAGGCCTACATCCCTTATTTTGCCCCAGAAATGCTCACAAGAGTCCTAGAATATGGAAAAGTGACCCGGAAACTCCCCATTGCAGGTTTCAGCAGTAATTTGTGAAAACTAGCACCCCAAAAATTAAAAAGAAATGCTACATACAGTATGTAAATGATAGTAATAATAACGTCAAACAAGGTAGCCACTTCAGTTCGGAAAACTGTTATCCAAGCGGGCCCTGCTTTAAACATGATTATGTGATGATTACCCCAGTTTCAGCTCGGCTACCTTGATTGGGTGCTCAGGCATTCGAGGAATTTCGTCCTACTGGGTACCCATTCTCTTCACCTGGGTTGTGTGCAGCACAATATTGGTAATTTTCTTGCTGAAAATTGTATGTACAGAACATGTACATGTAGGCTCTCACCTGTACCCACAATTTATAGGGAGTGTTCTTCATACAAATGTATTTGTAGATGTGAATGTGACTCTCTTAAACCTGAACTATTATTACCAGCTCTTGCGGATCCAGGGGCCCAGCCGGCACGTGCCCCCCCCCCCCTTGAGAGCCATAATCAAAATTTGTAATGTAAAAAACACTTTCACCCAAGTGTGCCCCCCCCCCCCTTTGATAGGGAAAACCTTTATTTTTTTTTTTCAAATTTTCATCTAAAAAAATGCCCCCCCCCCCCCCCCCCCCGCTTTTGGATAATCCTGGATCTGTAATATGGTTACCAGCACTTGAGCACTACATAGAGTACGCTGTAGTGTTGACCCCAGTATTAATTGATAGGGATCTTTATGTACAATGACTTTCATGCAGTCTGTATTTTTCCAGTCCTCTATAAATATATGTACATGTACATACTGTACAATAGTACATGTACCTGTATGTGAATTTTTTTCAGCATTCAGTCAACTCAATGACGAAATTCAACGTTCGAATTCAACTCTATTGACATTAAATGGTATCCATTCTATGACCCACTTCATAAAAATGTTTGTATGTGCAATAACAATTTCAACTTCAAGCTACTGAAATCATTCAACCTACTGAAATCCTTCAACTGATTGGCTGACAGTAAAATTTGTTATAGAAATGTATCATGTATTTATTGTTTATGAAACAGAACCCTTGCCGGAGGGGTCAAAGGAACCGCAACTGCTTAAAAATGGCACCATTACATGTATGTACTTGTATGATGAGTCAGGGCCTACATTAAACGTTCGTTTACGTCTGGTAAACATCTTTTAAATCCATCTCAATTCATCTCAAAGAGGTAAACATCCATCCCTGTGGTAATGCTTACGCAAATGGTTCAGTGATTAGTGACATTTTTTCACAGATTTGCTTCCGCTCCATTGCCTGCTAAAACATGCGCCTCAATTTCTGTTGGTTGTCAGCCAAGTTGGTACATGTACAATGTACTTCGTACAATTTCAATGGGAGTGATGGTATGTACAGTTTCTTTTTGAAAATTTTTAATAGATATCTTCGCACAATTTCAATGGGAGTGATGGTTTGTACAGTTTCTTTTTAAAAATATTCTTAATAGATATCTGTCCGTGTGTCAAGAACAAACTTTTACCCTAGCTAGCCTTTGGACAAGGCGTTGCGACTTGGCTCTACTCCTCATCAAGCGGTGGACAAGACGAGACAAGTAGCCGACGAGGAGAATTAGCGTTACCCAATTGGGCACGAGAGCGTTTGGAATCTGGTGAAGACGCGATATGAATTATTCATGGCAGTGCTGATGCGCCTATCCGCACCGTCGATGTCGATGACAACATGGGACAGGGTCACTGATCTGTATTCAGATCAGTGGACGGGGTTTGTTCGCTTCTCTGGCACAGGGTCATACAGGTTCATTTTTAGCGAGCAATACACACGCTACCTCTCAGAAAACAATAAAACATAGAAATTCAAATCAGGTTCCTACATGTTTAAAAGCCCTGTGACTGAGCTCGTAATCCTAGCAGTCACTCGGCTTTCTGTGAATAGTCTTTTTTCCAGTTGGTAGAACTTTATATTACAACAGACACAGGGCCTTGTTTTAATAAAAGCACTGTTTACCAGTTAATCAATGAAGTGTACCTGTACTTGTTGGCCGAAAATGTTACCACTTCCTCTATCAATATTTGCAGGTGAGATTTCACAGAATACATTCTGATAACCCCCTCAATAACAGGAGGATGTAATACAGTTTCCAGGATATATATACATATCTTGGTGTAGCCCACCCTCCAACCCCCCCCCCCTCAAGTACCCCATTGCAAGGAAGTGAAGTTGAACTTGTATCATGATTAGTCTGCAGGCACAGACCCATGTCTTTCGCATACCGTGCATAATACAGAGTCTGAAGCTGTGAGACTAGATTCACTTTGGTTTGTGGCTGGTTCTTTAATGGTCAATTCCACCTCAGAAAAATGTTGATTTGAATCAATAGAGAAAAATCAGACAAGCACAATGCTGAAGATTTCATCAAAATCTGATGTAAAATAAGAAAGTTATGACATTTTAAAGTTTCGCTTATTTTTATCAAAATTATTATATGAACGAGCCAGTTACATCCAAATGACAGAGTTGATGATGTCACTCACTCACTATTTCTTTTCTTTTGTACTGTATTGTTTGAATAATACAATATTTCAATTTTTACGAACTTGACACTCACTCACTATTTCTTTTGTTTTGTACTGTATTGTTTGAATAATACAATATTTCAATTTTTACGAATTTGACAATTAGGACCTCCTTGCCTGAAGCACAAAATGTTAAAATAATGGAATTCCACGTGTTCAGGGAGCAATGAAACTTCATTTCACATGACAATGACGAGGAAATAACAATTTTTCATATTTCATATAATAAAATAAAAAAGACATAGTGAGTGAGTGATGTCATCAACTCTCTCATTTGGATGTAACTGGCTCGTTCATATAACTATTTTGCTGAAAATAAGCGAAACTTTAAAATGCCATAACTTTCTTATTTTACATCCGATTTTGATGAAATTTTCAGTGTTGTGCGTGTTGAATTTGTCTCTTTTTATTAAAATCAAGTTTTTTTGGGTGGACTTGTCCTTTAATAAAGAGTTTGGCATTGTGAATGTACATGTAGTTATCACTCTAGACGTGGTATATACATGTATATAGGATGATTTTGTTAGGGTTAAATAATTTGTGCCCTACATTACATGCATATGTGCAGCTGCAATAGAGACAGTGATTTTCCATTTCAAAAAATGGTCTCCTCCGTTTCTGAAAATCTGTAATTCCATTTCAACTTGAATCTAAAAATGGAAATTCTCTTTTGTCACTGAAACAGCTGAAACTGTATTCCGTTTTGCAAAGGTGAACTCCATGAAACAGAATTTCCATTTTATTTACTGTACCGGCAAAACGGAAAATCACTGTCCCTTCAAGTACAATATTCAAGGGCATGTGTACTGATTCAAGATATGTCCAATGCTGATGCGTGCTTTTGTCACAGTGCGCCAAATTTATGCCTGCTGCCATGGTTAAAGGTATTGTTTAACTTTGTGAGCAGCCGATTTAAAAAATTCTCAAACCAAGATGAAACATGTGTACAAATGCATGTATTAGAACTAATAAACCCCGAAAACAACCATTATCGAGAATGAAAAGCTAAAACTACAGTGCAAACCCCGATTTTGTAAATAGGTGTCTTATAGACGCCTAAATAGTACACATAAGTGTATGGGATGAAATTAAGATGGGGTTTCCGGTCACTTTATATTTCAATTTTTGAAGCACTAAATAATTATTTTCGAACGCAATTTTTTCTGGCTTCATTTTTGTAACATATCACAGACACAGGTGACAAGTGTGACCTTCTAGCTCAGATTTTTTAAAAGTCAAACCAATGTTAACCAATCACTTTAAGTACATGTACACTATTAATCATGAGTCCAGTGTTAGAAGAGTGGACTCATGAATAAATTAGTATGAATAACCACAGCTATAGGTGTCAATTTGGCGCACTGTGACAAAAGCGCGCATTAGCATTGGACATCTTTTAAAATACGTGATAAATATTAAAGATAAATTCCAGTTCTGGTAACTATCTCAAAATGACTTTTTACAGAATCTAATATAATGACCAGCTAATTATCTGTTCGTATGAATAAAAAATGTGTGCCAAAGGATTCTGGAAGAAATTGTGTAATTGCTGAGAAATAAGCAATAATAAGCGCAGATTCAGTCACTTCCGTCGGGTCTTTATTCCCGCAATAATAATACACTGTCCCACGTGTGCCTATATGTGTTGGTGATCTTCAGTGTGATCATTTTTCAGCGTAGATTTCAAGATTTCACAAAGTTCAGTTTATGTAACTGTACCAGATCTCGGTCCTGGATGATACATGTATACTGACAATTAGGCCTGGTTTTACAGACTTTCTCATGAAATTAGTGTTTACTGCAACTACTGGCATCTCTCTTTAAATCGTAATGTATACAAGAAAATCTGCATAAACCATGGGTTCACCGATGGTTTTAACTTTTAAGACCACCTTTGCAAATTCTGGCCTTTACTGTACATGTAGGTCCATGATCAGACCAAACTGTTGACCTTGCTACCATAAAGTCCTATTATTTCCAACTAAATCGCAAATTGAAAACCCACAGCCCATGTTTAATCAAAACATCACATTCAATATTTGTTTAATATGACCTTTTGGAAAGTGTATTATGGGAAGGTAAACTATAATCAATTGTGTTCCCACATGTATTATCACTCTACCCTTGACTGGCTATACAAATTACATTCATTGTGATATTGTGGTTTGGTCTTTAGATTGCCTCATTGTACATTGATGAAGGCCTGCAAATGTTTTCTATAGAAATCCTCAACCATACAACCGTACTGATGTACATGTACATTTTGTGTAAAGGCCTAAATTCTGAAGGTCATACATGCATACTGTGCATGTTCAAGCAGAAAATGTTTCTTCTGCCAATATTTTCAATATTCCTACTTTCCTGCCAGGCAATGAAGTTCAATTTGATTATGAAAGCACAGAAGTTGGCCTGTCCGTACACTGTATGATGAGTGTCACAGGTGATGCGACATTTGCTCCTGCGACAATTGCTCGGGACTTAATTTTCGATGTAGGGTTTACATGTAGGTATTAGGGTTGCAATGGTGTTTCATGTTAGGTTTAGGGTAGGGTTAAATCCAGGGTTGAAGTTGGTCATTTGAATAGTGTGTGGAATTTAGAGCGGAGCAGTTGTCGCCGGAGCAAAGGTCATGGAACCGTTTCACAGGCTTGCTTCAAACTCACTCTTCTACCAATACTTGCGCTGCCAAAGTAGGCATTAGGTTTAAATTTGTTGATTCAGAGGTTCCCTGGGGAGTGTGAAGAGCGTCCAACAGAATGAAACTGATGATAAAAGAATTATGTAAGTCCAATAGACCATTACAGCGACTGGTTGGTTCCAGCATCGAGCTAGTTTCAGTAGGCCTTGTAGGGTCAACTGTAATGGTAAACTACTCTACTAATGATTTGATGTAATTTTCAGGATTGAACACTTCAGGATTGGTTGGCAGGGAGAGGGGGTAAGTTGTCTGAAAAGCCATAATTTTGCAGGGGGTAGTGACCGGGGGGGGGGGGGGGGGGGGCACTCGACCAGAAAAGTGGTGGGGGTGTGCCGCGGGAGAGACAAAAAACGGGGGCCTTGGAACAGGCTTATTGTAAAAAGGAGGGTCCTCGGAAGGGGTTTTGGAACTACAATTTTGTGAAAACGGTGGTCTTTGGAACGGATCGCCAGCGTGTGAGTATGTGTGTATGCATCCCTATGGAACGGGCATCCGTGCATGATGCAGCTAGCGCGGCCTCCGCCGGGTGCGCTCGCGCAGAGACGATGGTTGGACAGCGCTCTGCGGCCGCTTTTCACCAAATTTGCGGCAGATCAATGCGACCGGAACGGGGGTAACGAAAAATATGCGAAGCTTTGGAGCGGATTTTTTCTTCTACATGTATATACTGAGTGCCCCCCTACCCCCAAGGGGTAGTCCCCTACAGAAATTTAAGCGTGCCGCTTGCTAGTAACTAGCATGCGACTAGCAGGGCGCTCGCTTAATAAGCGAGTGCATGCTAGCGAACAGTCCCTGCTCGCTAAAAGATCGCTTAACTATTACTCTGCACGCATATTACACGCTTATTAAGCTAGCCGCATGCTAGTTACTAGCATGCCGCAAGCTTGCGCAAGTTAGTCGCACGCTTCCCGCAAGCTTGGAAATTTCTGTAGGGGGGTGAGTGCTTGTGGATTGGGACTGGCACTGCAAGTACATGGAGCTGTACTTGTATATACTGTAGGTTTTACATTTAGGCCTGTTTGTTGCATTCTTTTCTGATTTCTCTCTCTCTTTCCTTCTACCTTTTCCCTGTATATTTTTCTCTTCATTATCAAAGGGGAAGCTAAATGTAGGGCACATGTCTCCTATAGACCTAACTGTACATTCAACTACGCCACAGTATTGGCAGGAGTTTGACAGGCCTGTGCCATGACCTGGTGGCTATTCCGTGTGACATGCTGCGGCTTGGCCGATGCCTTGCTGCAAGGCTTGGTGCCTGCTTGACTGACCCCTCCTGTATAATTCAGGTGTACATATCATGGGCTACTGGTCATGTGATCCGCCCTTGTCCGTTCCCCCCTGACAGGAACGTGATGATAATGTCTTTATCTCCTCCACTGCGTCTCAGTTCGCAGCACTTTCTGTCGTTAGTGCCGTCCTGCCAGTTCAACCTTCATTATCACTATCAAATGATTTAAGGAATATTTCATGATATTGTATTCTTTGTAAAACAATAAAATTACATGTACATTGTACAGTGTATGTATTTTTTGTCATCATCTTCTCATATGTTCAAGCTGTTTGTTTTTGTGGAATGTGAAACAATAAATCAAATCAAATCAAAATTAAAATTTTGTGATTGATGTTTTGATATTGAAGAGTGTTTGAAAATCTCTATATCAAATGAATGATGCTACATGTATGTACATGTACTATGGGTGTGATTTGTTGAATCACAAGACTTGACAAGGTGACAAGCTGCTATGGGAATTGCAGAATTGTCTTTCAGTTCGCAGTCTCTGCATGGAGACATATGATTATGATGTTTATTTTTCTTTTTTTGATAAAAGTGCAAGTACCTTCCCCCCTCCTTCCCCCCATTCTACCTTCTCTTCTCCCTCTAATCCCCTCCCTCTCTCCTCTCCTTACCCTCCATCGCCTCCCCCCCCCCCCCCGCCCGCATAGCATTGTTCCCTTCAAATTAACAGCAAGTTTGATTGTTGTTGACAGGGACAGTTCTACCAGTTGCTGATTATTTGTTTGAAATATTGATATTACATAAAAATCGTGTTTTCCACTTATATATTAATTATGCCCTCTGTTCCTATTAAATTAGTGTCTTTTTCCTCATTTACCATGTGCAGATTTATGGCTTCTCTGATTGTCCTTCTCCCTTCCTGATAGGCATCTCAAGTCCACCCTCCAAGACCTGACTGAAGGCAGGCTTCTTCCAGAGTTCACCTTCAGTTTGCAGTATCCAGTGTATCTGTTGGATCGCTGGGGGTCAATCAGGAGTGAACACACTTTCTCAATCGAGGTAAGTTGGGTGAATTCGACGGCAGCATTCCCAACATGCCACAGAAATTGAAATGCGAATGTTTCTTTCTTCTACTCTTATCAGATTGGCTGTGTGTTCAATCAGGAGTGGGATTGATTTTCAGCAAAGATTTAGGCCTACATGTACTCTGTATTCAATGATAATTGAATCAGATCTGTTTCTGTAGGACAGTTTGATCTATCCAGTTGATGGAAATCTGTGATCAAATTTCCCTACAGTTTTACATGTATCTCCAATGGTTTCATTAAAAATTTGTACATGTAAATTCTAGAGGTAAAATTATTTGATACTAAATGTCAGTTTAAAGCTAAAAGGTATTAAAAATATTGAACATGTACATTATTCTTTTATATACATGGGAAAATAGTATTTTGCTTCCATACAACACAAAAGAGAATGTGTAGAGATTGATCTGTCACTATTGAATGCCTGTGATTGTATAAAAGTATGAATAGAATATAAACACAGACAAACATGCATAAATGTACATGTATATTTTATATAAAGTGTGCACATGGGACATGATGCAATTCATGTTGTATGATGTAGGCACTTTATGCACATGTATGTAGCCTACATGTAGTTGTGTAGTATGCTGGAATGTTTAACAATTTATTCATTATTTCACCCACTATCCCTCTTTTCTATTTTTTTTTATTTCATGTATTCCTTCTCCCCTTCCTTTTACTTCTTTCTTTTCCTTCTTTCTTTTCCTCTTTTCTCTCAGTTGCATTTTCTCATGTGCATGTAGTTCTGTTTAATGTCTGTATTATTACGTGATTTGGTTGGTTGAATTAGGGTGAATCTTTGGCTATGACTTGTCTGTGAACCCAATCATACAAGACTTGATTTGATTACTTGGCTTAGTTTAATATGGACATTACATACATGTAGGTCAGCTGGGGTGTTGCCATTTTAACAGTCCATATTCATTGGCTTTTTATACAGAGAGAGAGACAACGTCTTCCTCTTTCATTGTTCGCCTTCCGATGCATTTATCTGCTAAATCAATTGCGTCTACTGGACAAATTATGAAATGATCAACCTCTTTGCATGTTTGACTCCCATTTTAACAGAATCAAATCATTTTAGAAAGGCATGCATGTTTTTTTTTTGGGGTGTGGAGGAGGGGGATCAGATCATCGCCGGTGTATGCTTAAAGGTAAATGCTAGTTTTGGTAACGATATCAAAATGAGTTCGTACATAATCCAATGAAATGACCACCAAAGTGTCTGTTTGTATAAATAAAACGCATGTGCCAAATAATTCTGGAAGAAATTGTGTAATTGCTGAGAAATCAGCAAATAAGCACAGGAATCGGGTAGGGCGTCGGGCCCGACGCCCTAAGCAATAATTATGCATTGTCCCACGTGCGCTTATCTGTGTTGGGGATCTTCGGCGTGAACATTTTTCAGCGTAGATTTCAAGATTTCACAAAGTTCAGTTAATGTAACAGTACCAGATCTAGATCCTCGATGATATACTGACAATTAAGCCTTGTTTTACAGACTTTCTCATGAAATCAGTGTTTACTGCAACTACTGGAATTTCTCTTTAATCTTTTGTCCCCATCACCCACCCCCTTTCACTTTTCAGATCCCTTTTAAAAAAGTGTACAACTCCCTCTGGAAAATCGCCAATTAGTCTTCCGCCAACTCGTCCAGTCACCACATGGTCTTCTTTCATTTGGTCTAATGCCATTCTGTCCATCAACATTTCGTCTAGCAAACATTTGGTCCAATCATCACTTCGTCTAATCACCATTTCGTCTATAACAATTTTGTTGCATACATTGTAACCAGTTGGTCTAATATCCATTTGATCTTCATTTTGCACAATTCATATTCCAATAGAACCAAATGGTATGTACCCACTGGTTATTAGAAGAAATAGTGAGTGGACAAAATTGGCAATTAGACCATATGGATAGTGGATGAACTGACAGTAGAGCAAATGATAGACGAGTTGACAATTGGACGAATTGGCATTAGACGAAATTGAAATAAACCCCTCTCCCTCTCTCTTCTTTCTGTAATTCATCTCAGTTTATGCCCTACACGTACTTGATCAATTTGATACTCTTTCCCCGTCTGTTCAGGAATCGTTCATTGTAGGCGTACATCAATTGACGTTCCACAGTCCACCCCCCCACAAATTCTTTCAGACTGACCTGAATTTTTTTTGGTCAGACTGTAGGCCCATGTAGGCCTACATTATTGATAGGCCTTTAATGATAACCTGGAAAATTTAAATTTTTAAACTGGAGGGAAAGAGGATGTGAACTGGCAAACAATTCGCCTTGCCTTAATTGGTCTTTGATATTACAAATGCCCCCCCCCCCCCCATTATACCTATTCTCCATGCATTTCATACATGTACAATACTTTACTCACATTCAATACAGCTCAATTTATTTAGCCTAAACTGCACAGTGAACAAGGTCAAAGCAAGGTTTGTTTACATTGTACATTGTAAATTTGCTCTTTGAGAAAAATGTTGTTTGAAGATGAGAAGGGCAATTGGCCAATGGGTCATTTCACACTAAGTGTACACTTTTAGTCTCACTGGGGTCAAAAATGAAAGTTGTTGTTGGGTGAAAAACTTCACAGATTCTGAAACTTAAGGATATATACCTTTAATATCTAAAATTACAGAGCGTCAAGTCCATTTTTACATGTTTAAAAAGTTAACTGAAATACGGTAAGAAAAATAGGCGTCTGGAGAGGACATTTTGTTTAACAAGAAACACATCAACTTTATAACCCTGTAACTATTATACAAATGGTTTTGTGTTCATTTGTAGGCATCTGTATTGCTTATCAATTGTCAATATACTCATTTCACCTTCACGCATTCTGTATTCTGCCATGAAATTAGTGTGTGGTATGGCAAAACGAGAGACAAAGGGGTAAAATTTATGTAATAACATCATAGAATCCATTTTTTCTTTTGATATAGCATCAAATTTGAATTACACTGTTTTATTTAGGTCTAAACTATTTTTTTAGGGGTATAATTATCAAGTAAGTGGGAGACCTAATCAAATATGAGCTTCCAAACCTTCATTTATCTCAGTATACTGGAGAGGACAATTGTTTAACAATATTCCCTACATGTATGAACTCCAAGAATGTGAGTTGATATGTGAATAACTGTGCATCAATAATATTTTATATAACATGCCAAATGTTACTGCAATGTTACATAGCAAAATGACACATTTGGGAATAATATAAACTACAAAGTTTTCACCTTAAATGCAACTTAAATATAACATGTCAGAAAATATGGCCCTAATTTGTTTAAGTTTTTAATAACACACACTGATATATCAAATAATCAGTATTTTATCATTAAAGTGATACCTCTGAAGTTTCTTGGTGTGTTCATTATTAATGTTATTTAGACTTTTGTATTGTGAGCCCTCGAAGTGTTACTCATTGATAAGTTCTGGAGAGGACATTTTGTTTAACAGTTTATTTGAATGCAACTTTCTTGCTTGGAACTAAATCATTTGACATTCTTTGCTTAAGAGAAATGCAAAGTAAACATATATACCCTACATACAACAATATAAGTAGTATTTACAGGTGTAGGAATTTTATCTAAAACATCAGCAGATATTATCCAAACCAACGTTCCTTGTATATTTAACTGCTGGTGCAGAAGTAAATGATGAATGCTTAAAACACTTAAAATGCAGCCCATTTGCCAAAATGAAAACTTACACAGGTGTCTTTAGTATTATAGGACAATGATTAACAAAGTACATGTACTATTAATTATTAAAATACATGTAGGCCTACCTTTAATGATACTGGCATAGGCCTTTCTTTTTTCATAGTTAACAGGTCTTCATTAAAAATAACGTCACATAAGTGCACATTTAGCACCTGCTTTTCTTTGACTACAGTATGTTAAACAAGATTAATGAAACATTTTTTAATTATTTACCATTATTACTATAATATTAGTAGTAGTTGTAGTAGTGTTTTATTATTATTATAAAAAAATGTTATTTTTGTTGTTTTTGTTATCATTATCATTACTATTATTATTAATAACATTATTATAATTATGATTATTATTATTGCTATTGTATTCGAGTTCATATAGAACAGTTAAATGGCAGTATGGAAATGCAGAGAGTGACTAAATACCCCCGTCTTTGGTTTTTTAGCTGAAGGAACTTTTTTTTAACCAACTTTAAGAAGAAACCCTGAAAAGTTTTGCACTGTAGAGAGAGAGAAAAAAGGAAGCTAAATCTGCAAAGAGGTCTACTTTCGACAGTGCTAAAATTTATGTGATATAAACTACTAGGCTACTACTAAGTAGTAAACTCCCACATAATTTGTGCCTGTGGATTTTTCAAAAAAACTATACATGTGTTGCCAAGATGATATTCAAAGTGCACACTGGAACCAAAGACAGAGGCAAAGTGGTCTGCAGGAAAACTTGACTCCTGATTGTATGTGACAACTTGAATCACACAAAGAACAAAGTGTTGGCAATCTGATGGACTAGCAGCAATGCTGTTTAAAAACCAGTATATTTGCAGAAGCAATACCAGTTCTTAAAGCCAGACAACAGATCAATCTGAAGTAAAATTTCTTGTGACCTAGCAGGGAAAAGGTCCAGTTTTAAGGAATCAGGGTTTTATAAAGCATGATGTCTGAATGCAGGTAAAACACAAAAGGAAATTGTCACGAATGGTTCAATGTCTTCCACTCCTGTTGCTGCTGCATCAGGTATGATGAATTTCTGTGTTTCACTTATGAATCAAAGCGATCACAGAAACAGAAGCCTTATTCTGCAGTCATTTTTTCAGAAATCAAAGCCTATCAAATAGAACCTTTTCAAGGCGTATGGGGAGTGTGGCTGCATACCAGCTTCTGGAAGATGCTCCTCTTGATGAAAGTAGCATGCCCACATATGATACTGTCCATTTCGGTAAGACTGACTAGTGCTATGCTGTTGAGAATGAAGGGGTCCTTTACCCAGGAGAAGTAATTGCAGTAGGAAATATGGGTGACTACCAAGTTATATTTGAGACCTTTCGTTTTCTGTGACGTGCCATGTGGACGTACGAGATTAAGGAATTTTGGGAGCACTGCGCATGCGCGAAGTAATCTGTGACGAGCCTTCTCGTCCACTGACCAAATCTGTGACTCGTATTTGAGGGTTTTGACGTTCGGTGTCATAGTGCTCGAACGAGCGCTAGTTCGTACATGATGACGTCATCCCAGCTTGGCAAAAATGAATGAAGCCGCATCAACACTCGAGTTTCGTTGATTCAGCAGGGCTGGTAAACTGCAAATTACTGCTTGTTACCAGCTTTTCCATTACATTTAGTGTGTCCTGTTTTCAGACACTACATATATCCGATAGGTAATTGATGTTTTATTTCCAAACAACCGTGTTTTTCGGCTTTTTGCGCAAGAGCTAGTGCAAATGTTGCACCCACAGTCGCCCCACTGGTTCGTAGCGTGATGCTACGCCTGATTCTCCGGCCAAGCATCGGCCCACGGCCCGCTCGCTATCACGCTGGTATATGCTGTGGCGTGGTACGGGTACGTCGACTTAAATCGAAACTGTTTTCATCAATGTACGAACGTGATACTGAACGAGCGGTGTCACCACTTCCGGTGAACTAGGAATACGTTGCAGTCGCAGACAATCGAAATCTCTCTAGTCACAGAATGAGTGCATTGATAGTGACCAAATCCTAGAGATAACATTTTCTACCGCAAGAAAAGCTTGAAGATCAAGTAAAATAAACCAGATTTAACCAAAAATCACAGCCATTTCAGGTCTTCTGATCACACCTTTCTCAGACTTTTCATCAATAATGATGAATGAAACTGTATATTTCGTTATACAAGTCGATATGATTATTGCATTTCTACCATTTTGATACTACATGTACATGAACATTGCTTTCAAGTAGAAATATAAATTAAATGATTAAACCTGGGTGAGAATTACAAATGGATACCAACCAATATACATGTACATCTGCATTTGATTTTAGTTTGGTAGAGGACAAAGAGTAGCACTTTCTGTTCTCATATTTTTTTTTATTGGGGTATATTTTCTTTCACCAAGAAATGCAATAGAGAAAATGTTTTGATCAGAGTAATTTAATTATCTTCTACGAGATTATTTTGTTCTTCAAGAACATGTAGTTATAATGTACATGTACAAGTATCATCAGATAGGTTTGCTTGATTCACGTGTTTGGTTGGATAAGATTTTAAATACTCATTTTGCTAGTTGTTAAAAAAATAATAATTACTAAAATCTTAAAGGACTAACTACAGTTAAGATATAAGTGTCTCCTGAGTGAACCACGGAAACTTGCAAGTAATTGAATTTTTAAAAATAATAGAACAATATTTTTCACTCTGCACCACTTCACTTAATAAAATGTACTATAAGTTTAAGTAACAAAAATATTTTACTTGAATGTTGACGAAATACATGTAGGTTATAAGAAACAGTTTTACGCCCCAAGTATTGAATAATTATTTATCTAAATATTCAGCTTCAAGCTGTTAAAGTTTCATGGTGAGGAGCATGACAATGATTATGTATATATGTGTAACATGATGAGTAAAACTAATTTTGGTAAAATTGTCAATCATTATGTTTCTAAAATTTTGAACTTTTACATGTACACTTGTGAACCTCTGCCAGAAATCACATACCCATTGCCCACTGCTTAGTATGTACATACTGTACAGTGTATGAGGACTTTTTTAAATAAAGACATGCTCTTATTAGTACCAAAGGTTTGTATAATTTCCAAATTTTCTGATAATCTTGTTGAATCAAATTATAATAATATACCAAGGTGTATTAAGAAATCACACACCTTGTACAGAAAAGAGATTGTCAAACTCCATGGTAAAAAATGTGGCAATTACAATATATTCTAGGGTGCCTACAATGTGTCATTTGAGCAACATTGAATTGCCCTGTAGTAAGAACCTTAATGCCAATTAGCCACCCTACAACTTTAAAATAAAAATAAATCAGTAGTTAGCTCTAGATATGTGTACAAGTGACCCAAGAGTAAATGCAACCATCGTGTTAAAATAAATGTCCTCTCCAGAACAACATGAAACCATACAGTTTGCTGCTTGTAAGGGTAGTATATAAGTGCCAGGATCAGCAGATTTTGTCATTTACACAATTACAAATAGTATCACATTAAATTTTCTTGAATATCCAAACATGGTGTGAGGATGTTTTCGTCTGATCCTCCTATATTGCCCAATTATATTGATAATGTAAAATATAATTCAATTGAGAATGAAATTCTCATAAATAAAATGATATTTCATGAATTATATCTCTGTGACCAACAACAGATCATTATTTTCTTACATAAAAGAAGGGCTTTTCTTGTTAAAATCATTATTTCTGTGCATTGTTAAAAAATGATGAACCTTTGTGCTGGAGAGGACATTCCATTTAACATTGCATAAGTGTGAATTACTCACCATCTATATGAATTAAGAGGGAAAAATGAATCTCATTGTGTTGAACTGAAGTATACTATTAATTCTATACCACAACAATGGGTATCAGGTTCCTTAGTGCTTCATAAAATGAAAAAGTCTTGCGTTCTGGAGAGGACGCACTTTTAACGGAGAAATGATACATCAAAATAGCCAAGAGATAAAAAGTATCCAGCAAAATAGAGTCCAAGATTTGACATATGTCTTGACTTACATGCATTCTGAAGATTGAATTAGCAGAGTTTTTGCACAAATTTATCAATTTTATTCACTGCTGGTGACATATTTGTTCTGGAGAGGACATGTCCTTTTTGTTTAACGGAGAAAACACATTTTACAAGAATATTCATAAGTTTCTCATTTATAGGTCGAATTCGATCAAATAAAGTTTATTGTATTGCTTACTAGTTGTACTTTTCCATAACATTAATATTCAACACATCTCTCTTCAAATTTATCCAAGATATCAATTAACTTTTTGGAAAATGTTGAATGAGACTCCATTTTCTGTTAAAAATGCACAAAAAATGCCGAAAATTAATAGAAAAAGTACTTGAACCATCATGAAATTGCAACTGTAGATTGGAATAGATCAGGTGCATCAAACCAAACTGCAAGTACAATCAATTGAATGTTACAAATCAGCTAAAACAGGGGAAAGTCCATTTTTTCAAAAGTGTACACTTAATGTGAAATAGCCCTAATACACTTGACATACATGTACAGTATCGGTAGTACTGTACATGTACATTGTACATGTAGGTGTGCAGATTCCCAAAGCGCAGCAATGGCAACATCTACATGTAGGATAAATAAAACTCTTGTTCAAACTGATTGAGTCATGTCCGTTCATATGATGTGAAATAGAATTCATCTAAAAACCCCAAATTCATCGAAACTCTTGTTCCGTCTGCCCTCTGGCCTCCTTGCTTCAATCAAAGATTTCATTTCTCAAGAGATGGAATTAAAGTTTGGAATTGAGACTTGATTCGAGATCAAACCGAAACCGTGGTTTCTTTTATGACTGATGTTCTCAGAATCCCGATCTATGAGTAAAGTCACTTTGCTCATTGTGAGACCCATCCACACCAGCCCAAGTTTTTCTTCTGGACAGTAATAACTACAGAAATGGAGATACATACATGTATGTGATAGCAGACTGATCAATGTGTGCATGATCTCGGCGAGATTTCAATGAGCATTCCATCATCTGAGGTTTTAGAGTGTATATATATTGACCATAGAAACTGTGAACTCAGCCAATCAAAATCAAGGAAAGTTTTCAAATCTTGGGAGACAAAAACTGTTATTCAATTTCTGAACCAACTTGGAATTCTTTTTGTGCAAACAATGCATTATTTGGTGAGTTTATACGTGTACTGTACCAGTCAATTTGCATTTTGCAGACCGTGGAGATAAAGGCAAATGTGGCTGTTGCACAGAATGATTTGTTCACCATTTTTGTGTACATACATTTGTGTTGAAATGGTTTATTTTCATTTGGTCCAATGCAAATTCGTCCAATTGCCAACTTGTCTACTATCATTTGGTCTACCATCACTTTGTCCAATATCCATTGGTCTGATCGCCATTTCATCCACTCACCATTTCGTGTAATAACCCAATGGCCAATTAGTCCATGCCATTTTGTCTATAAATTAGACTAAGTGAAGTCTCGGCTTTTAATTGGGCAAAATAAATGAATATGAAATGAATATTAGACCAACTGGTTATGAGACGAAATGGTCATAGGCGAACTGGTGATTAGATGAAGTGATGATTGGACCAAATGGTTGTTAGAAAAAAATGTTGATGGACAGAATGACATTGGACTATTGAAAATGAAGGTAGACCATGTGGTGACTGGACGAGTGGATGGATTGGCAATTCACCGTTTGAATTTTATGTCATTGCCTGTCGGGCAAAATGCTGCAGACAGTGTACATTACTACTGAGAAAAGAAGAATGTATAAGATCCTAAAACAAAGCCATCTGCTCGCATCTCTATTTACGGAATAATGATGATATAGAATCGCTGCCTCTGGCACATTTTAAGATATTCCATGTGTCTTGTAGGAAACAAACTTCATTTCAGGAAGGAGTGAGTGACTTCTGATGGTATTTTAGCCTACGACATGTACATGTAGTTGTAGAAATGCATGTACTGTAGGCCTACACATCAAGGGATATTCACCTTGTAGGCTAATTACTGCACAGTTCAGCTTCAAGAAGAAAGCTTGACCTTGGTGACTTCTTCATGAATGGTGACATTTAACTTGATAGGGTACTACTGAGTTGAATGTCCGAGATGCTGAGGAGGTCGGTGAATATTTATTTGTGGGTGTGTTCATGTTTCAAATTGTTTCCTATTTAATAAAGCTTTACATTAAATAATCATAAATCAAAACTCCAACACATTGGCTTAACTTTGGAAGTAGTCCGTGCATTTTCTGAAAAAAAATCAGAATTTCCATCACATAATTGCATTTGCTATAATGGCCATCACATAAAACATTTTCTTATCCATCTACATCATGTAGCGTGAGTACAATTTTTTTTCTGTTGTGTAGATGGTCCTCATGACTCATCCACAGTGTAGGCCTATTTATAGTTGTCTTTCTTTTCAGTAATTCAATCTCGGTCTGGACATTTCATCTTTTATAATTGGTCCATCAAGTCATACTTATTTTTTCCAAAGAGGAAAGGGGGTGTCAGATTCTTGAAGAGAAAGGAAAGGTTTTGGTTGGTGGCAAGGTCCTCTCTGAGGTGAGGTCGGTTTCTTCAATTGGTGGTTTCAAACCGTCTCGATCATGAGAATCCCCGTTAAATTACGAGAACTTTTTAAGGCTGCATTCACACCGCCCAGAAAAATTCCATTCGAGATAAGTTCCTGAAGTTACGAACATGCGCAGCATAAGCAGGCAAGGCGCGAGATTCAAAATCACTAGCCCAGCAGCCACCCACGGCACCCGTGCCCAACTTCATGCTGGGCTAAAAGTTCCCGTAAATTGCTTTCACATTGCCAAAATACCTGCGACCTCGGAAAAATCCCCGCGAAAGTTCTCGTAATTTCGCCAAGTACCTACTATTTAGCGGGCATATTCTTTCAGGGAAATTACGCGTAGTTTGCTTTCACATTACCAAAATACATGTACCTGGAACTGACAAACTTCGAGGTGGTCTGAAACCAGCTACTTTCTTCAATGGGAGACCGAGAGAAGCAGTTGTGAATCATCAACAATTCATTACAGGGTTGGGGAAGTCCTATCCTTTCACTACACCTGTAGGTTTATGTCATTTTGTATTATTTTGTAGATGAAAGTGGGTTTCAAAGGCGGAACAACTATTTTTTTCTGAAACATACTGTCTCACCACAATGAAAAAGGTAGGCTCAGAGTTTTCATATTATTTTGGGTTACCGTTGACCGGTGCAGATGCAAGGGGTGGCGGAAGGTGCAGGCACACCCCGTAAGATTTGAAAATACAACTAACGGTGATCCTGGAGAATGCCTTCATTGCACACCCTGTAAAATGATTGATGACCTTTTTTGTTTGGCGCTTGTCTTGGTTTGTGTTGGAGACGAAATGTCTTTCATTTTTAACTGATTTTTTTTCAGTTTGTTTTGTTTTGTTTGTTTTTTCTTGCTTGTCAAACTCTTCCTACAAATTCACACCCCGAACAAGTTCGACTCTGCATGGATCCGTACTAGATAGATGAAAACTCTTCATGCCCAGCAATAAAAAATCTTGATAGAAAGGAGGTGTCCCGCTATTGGCTATCCATAAATTAGACCAGAGTTCAGATACTGGCCCTAGAGTTCTTTATTTGGACATCATGATGTTGCCATCTTTCTGATAGGCATGGGTTGGACTCCTTTCCTCTAATCATTGTCTTCTTCCTTTCATCATCATCATCTTGATAATGAGGAAGAGGATGGGTATTCTGGAAAGCATCCTGATAATCAGAGTGACAGCTAGGGAAGGGACTGAGATCAATCACTTGCCCTTCGGCTCAGCTGAAAGCTGGCTGCTTTTATACATAGCCATAGGACTACATCCAGGCCCCTTTTCGGGGGATACATTGTACCTATTTGAATGGAGATTTTCCGCAATTGTTTTGTTAGAACTTTCTCCTGCTGACATCCACATCAAGAACAGAGTCAATTTTTGAAAGATTTCACTTCAACTGGTTTTAACTGTGTCATCTAAAATGTTTTCAGGAACTCTATTCTTTAATGCAACTTTAAGTAATACCTTAAGGTAATACCTTTCTGTTTTTCTGTTTTAGAGATGGATGAGGTGCATTTCATCCATGATTTTGGAGATGTAAAGGCAGTATTAAGGCAGGAATAGACCATGATGAGCTTTTGAAATGTTGGTATAAATGCGTACATGTGCAGTAATCTTCTTATAATAAGCATGAGGCAAGCAGTACTGTTTAATATCAACCAGAACATTCTGTTACTTCAATAATTTGTGACTCACAGAATTTCTTTTGGTGGATTCACAAGGCATTCACAAGGCTTCCCAACGACAGTGATTAGATTACTCTTAGAATGTAACCGAATCATTCTGTCCTATTTTGCGTCCGCTGATTCTATCAAAGGCCACTGATTGGCTAAATCTGTTTGTTCGATTGTCAGGGAATTGGCTTGCCTCGGAAGACTTGGAGTGATGTCATTTTGATTTCCCATTCAAGGCACTTCCCTTTTACTCTGACCGGCAGCATGTAGGCCTCTACAATAAAACATTGAATGTTGGCCTATCCCTTTCGTATTTATACTTGTAGTTTAAAAGGCTCAAAAAGATGTCAAATCTGGATCAAAAGCATATTTTCTTTGCGTGTGATCATCCTCCTTTACTCAGAGTAGTGACGTCCATGTAGAGACAGGGACGCCGTGGGGGGGGGGTACTCGACAAAAAAAGTAGTAGGTCTGGGCAAGACAAAAGACGGGCCTTGAAGTGGCCTTATTGTAAAGGAGGGTCCTCGGAACAGGCTTCGGAACTACAATGTTTGTGAAAACGGGAGTCCTTTGAACTGGTCGCCTGCTTGTGAGTGCATATGCAGTACTATGGAAGTTGCATGCAGCTAGCCCAACGGTGCGGTCGTCTGGTGCACTAGCACAGAGGCGATGGTCAGACAGCGCTCAGCGGCCGCTTTTCACCAAAATTGCGGCCGCTTTTCACCAAAATTGCGGCTCATTGTAGCAGATCAATGCGGCTGTAACGGAAAATCTATAAAGCTTTGGAGCAATAATTTGAGTGTAAAAATGGGGTTCCCCTCCGCGGCAAATACCCACTATGCATACTAAGTGCCCTCCCCCCCCTATAAAGCTTTGGAGCAAAAATTTGAGTGTAAAAATGGGGGTCCCCTCCGCGGCACATACCCACTATGCATACTAAGTGCCCCCCCCCCCTATAAAGCTTTGGAGCAAAAATTTGAGTGTAAAAATGGGGGTCCCCTCCGCGGCACATACCCACTATGCATACTAAGTGCCCCCCCGGCAGGGACGTCCCTGGTCCATAGTACAATGCAAGGAGGCTTCTGCCTGCTTCTTCCACTTTTTAATGAAAGCACACCCATCAAGGGCAACAAGGTGTGCAGCCAGATATCCAGAAAAGGGGGCTGCACTTCTCATTAATAGGATCCAATGATGAGGATGCCATTCAAAGTTAAGGTTAATCCATCTGGTCTAGATATTTGTTCACTTGGTATTGATATCAGTCTTGTAAATTTTTGGTTTTAGTTTATAGTAGGAGTAAAGGATTACTCTTGAAAAATACAGAGAAATGTATTACATGCGTACATGTATAGGAACTGAATTTGAATCAAGTTGGTATTTACCCAGTTCCTCCGAAGAATGTTCAACTACAGTTTTTAATCAATTCCAAAAAAAAACATGATATAATGATTTATTATATATGATAGGGGTTCATTGTTTCACCTCCCCCCATCCTTATTTTTTTTTACAAAGCCAAGGTTTAATTTCATTTTATTTTTGTTTTGATATAAGCAGTTATTTCAGGTGACCTCTCTTTCCAAATGAATAATGTAGGTCAATAAATTTTTTTTCCAAGGAGTCTTTGTTGGCCAGCGAGTGCTGAATTTTATCGTGGCTGGGGACAAAAAGATACTGATTGCAGTTCATCCAGGCTGTACTAGTATGGATGAAAAATGAGCAGATTGGTGTGGTGTGTATGGATTGTCTTTCATGGTTTGATGCCTGAATTGATGGTAACACTCACTGACAATGATGTGGCCCATCCCACTGATTGAATGTTTGGCTGGGAGGTGTCCATTTGATTTGCCACATCTCAGCCCTGATTAATGTGGAATTGATGCGCTTGTGGTAGATTAGGATGGTGGATGAGGGTGCACAATCATGTAATGGTACCTCCCCCACCCCCCTTTTTTGGTCTACACTGTACATGTATGTGTGTGCACATTGCATTACAATGGAGGACCTTGGAAGCGTTTCATGAAAGGACTTGTCGGACGTTTTATCCGACAAGTCCCATTTTATCCGACAGTTACCATAGTAACAGTGCCTCACAGCCAATCAGAGTCAGAGAAAGATGTCAGATCTGACAACTTATCGGACAAAAATGTTGATGAAACACTCCCCTGGTATTATTCAATTAATACCATCATAATACCATCATAATAATTCAAACAGGAAAATGTAGGACTTCATTCATTTATTGGTTCTGATTTCATTATTTAGTGTACCCTAATTTTTTTTTTTTTTGGGGGGGGGGGTTATCGGACAAAAATGAAAAAAATAAAGATGTACATGTATCAGCATCAGAGATGCATGAATTGATACTGGGACAAATAACATTGTAGGCCCTACATGTATGCATCTCCTTTATTACATGAAATATATGGAGGAAAAACTGAACATCTGGTCTGGATTTGATATTATCCCCAAAATGTGAATGTGATTTGGAATAAGAAAGAACTTCAAATGAAAAGGATACATGCAGACAACATTTCTGGCATACATCTAATGAATGAAATCATATGTAGAGTTCAGAAGTTCACCACTTTGCTCATGTACATGTAGGTGGTCTTATATTTGATCAGTGATGCTCAGCCTTTTCACACTAGTATTTAGATTTCTTGTTTCATGGGATGTAAACAGCAATGTGAAAGGGCTTTTCTGGCTTTGTATTCATTGAATATATGGGATAGGGGTGGGTTCACATTGAGAGATTTTAATACCCCATTCATTATTCACCCTCAAAAAGTCTGGATTGAATACAGAGAATAGTACAGGTTGGCAATAAAAATGCATTTGTAAATTCATATATATTCCATTATTATGAGTGCAGCTAGGAAATAGTGCAGTATACCGTCATAGCATACATGTACATTTAAGGGTGTGTTTATGCTTCCATTGCGAGGACAGAATCAGTGTTTTCAAATGTCGATTCAAAACGCCGATCGTAAACGTGGTTCTGGGAGTGCTGTTTATGCTTAACTTTTCAGAGGCGAAATCAAGATTTCCAGCTGGCTTTGAATTGTAATTTCCATTGAGCAGGAAAGTGAGGTCAAATTAGGTGCACCTTTTTGTGAAAGTTTTTTTGCGAGTGTTGTTATTACATGGAGATAAGATGGAGCAATGTGACTGTATTTGCCCACGGATTTTCATCTCACCGGAAGCATGTACCAAATGACGTCATTTAAATACGATAATGGTTCTGTTTATACTTCCCCAGCAAGCCTGATTCTGGTCAAACGACGTTTACAAACACACCTTTTTGTGAGTTTACGATCGGCGTTTAAATGAAAGTAAGCATGGATGCAACCGTGTTTTGGACTAATCACGTTTGGAAATGCTGATTCTGGCCTGAAAAGTGGAAGCATAAACATGTCAGGGCAGTACCAGCCTGCATGTTGGAAACAATTCCTTTGACTGCAGAAAATCACATAGACCCCCTTCCCCATTACCACCCTCATACTGGAAACTAGTTTAACGTGTATTGAGAACGGTCGAAGCGGTCTTGGAAGCAATCTTCCAAGCCAGTTCGGAAAACCACCTCGCGATGGAGTTTTCAAGATCGCTTTCCCTCGTTAGATGGCGTAATTAAGAACACAACCGTTCTTTGCAAAGCAATCTTCGCAGATTTCAAGAACGCTACTCCACACACTCTTTGTTTTATATCGACGTTGGGTTTCGAATTTCGAACATGTCACCCCCCACAGAGAGCGTTCCCATAGCAACAACGCCACTTTACGTGAAGTGGTTTTGAAAACCACTTTCGACTGATCAAATGGGAACGCTAGCAAAGCGATCTTCTGTTTCCTGAAGCGATTTCTAGTATAAAACTTGTTTAGAAAGTATAATGAGAACGGTATCCTAGTTTGAAAATCCTGTTCATGTTATGGCTTCCGTAGATCCACATCATATAAAGTTAAAATCATTTCAGAATGTTGAATTGTGCTCTCTATGTAATTTCAACATTGTTCAAAGGTCATGTACCATCCAACAAATTCCATTAATTACACGTCTGAAAAGTCCCATGTTGCGAGAGGGCTCCCCCATTTCGGCCCCCTAGCTAACTGTCATGCATTGATTCTACTCAAAGACTCTTCTCTTGACTCATTCCACCTCTATTACTTGGAACTGTCAAGCACAATTCAAACCAATGCCATGTTCACAATCCTCACAAATAATCTTTCTATATTAAAAAAAGGGATGCTCTGGGCTGAAGATATTTATATCTATAAAATTGAGTAAAATTCACAGAGCAAAATTCTGAATATTTGGTCGAAATTGGATAACAAATAATGGAGTTATTCAATTTTTAAGAACTGTATTATTCTGGTGAAACAGTTCTAGGCATGTCTTCTTGAATATTCATTAGGTGGGCTGATGATGTCACATTCCCACTTTCCCTTTTCTTTATGAATTCAGAAATATTTCATTTTGTCATAAATGTGTAAAAATTATGTGTCTCCATTATGATGAAATAAGTTGCAGCAAGAAATAGCTAGTGCACAATAATCACTTGTCAATCCAATTGTTTTTAATAGTTCTTGGTAGAAAAATTTGGAATAAACCAAATTTCATGTAATAAAATACAAAGAACAGTGGGGATATGATATTGTGATATATTTCACACTACCAATGCCTGAAAAGGGGTCATACGTGTACATGTACGGGCACATTCTCACACAAGGCTGATGATATGACAAGTAGATACCCGTAGACCCTATTCACATTGGTTTTGAACTTAATCATCATTTCTTTTAATATATTTCCAGTGTTATGGAATAGAGCAACAGGCATGTATTATGAAATGTGATGTAAATTTCACCACCCAAATGAAAAAAATAGTCTACATACATGTACGTATGAAAAAGAGCTGGTACATGCACGTGAACCAGGGAAAGAATGAAAAAAGTACTCTACATGTATGTATGAAACAGAGCTGGTATACATGCACATGTGAACCAGTGGGGGAGAATACATATGGGTTTGGGGCAATTTTTGCCACAGAAATGCTCAAAATAGCCCTGGAAAATGAATTTTAAAAAGAGCCCCCAAAGTTCTCCAATCAACTGTAATTTCATTTGGCTGTGAAAAGTAGCCTGCAGAAATATATGAAAAATAACTCTTTTTTTTGCCGAATATGAACACAGCCAATGATAGCCAATTTAAAACGTGAATGCACCCTCAGCTCATTAGAGCCTTTCCTCACCCATTATTCCCCTGATGTCCCATCTTTGAAAGCGGGTAAAGAATGGAAACGTCAGATCCTTATCAGAATGCAGACGCCTATCTTCCTGCCATAACTAACTATTGACCGTCTATGAAATAACCCCCATACCATATTAATGCCAAAGGGTTGTTGAGACCCTCTAATGTGAAATATTTTTTTATATGTATGGGTTGTTTTTTACCACATTGGGATGATAGCTGAATTTTGGGGCTGTTTCTTGTTAAATTTTGTGCAACAAGCAGATGCTGTCAGAGCATTTCTCATTCCGTTTTATGTATTAAAAAAATGAACAGATTTTCTCATAAAATGTTCTTGAATATTGTTTTGTGGTAGATCTTGGAGCAACTTTAGAAAAGATGATTGCAAGAAATGCGCTTAATTTGGGGAATTTTAGGGTCAGTTCAGGCTGTCATAATGGGCCAAATCGCCTGTTGCCCTTATCTACATGTACATGTATTTCCTTTAATATGCTTTAATATGTTGACTCCACTGAATAATTAGAACATCACCAAATACTTTGATCTTTATATACATGTATGATGAGCTTGTGAACTCATCTTGAGAGCTGGTATGGGGGGCATTTCATGAAACAAAAATTCAAAGATTAACACTTGCTTCTTGTTACAAGCTACTGAAATCCTTGCATCTGATTGGCTCAGAGCAAATTTTGTCAGTATAAAAGTCACTGACAAGAAGCTTCATGAAATGCTATTCCAGGGCCCCTGTCTTACAAAGAGTTACGTTGATCCAATCAGTCTCAAGCTGTATGAAAATCCATCCATACCATAATTTTTTTCTACACAAACTTTACACATTCTCCTTTATGTAGCATAACTAGCAAACAAGGAAAATCACTCTGGATCTTCAAGAGAATGATGAATGTATGAGTATATACATTATCAAGAAAATATTTGAACAAATTCGCATTGTAGATGTTGACATTCCTGGCCGTCCGCAGTTGTGATTGATCGGATCAATCGCAACTCTTTGTGAGACAGGGCCGAGAGCCCCAAACTTGATCTGGATCAGATGATACTGCAGAGATGCTTAATTTTATTTCATTATCATGAATGGTACAATGGCCTACCTGAATAGGAATGAAATTTCATCTGATCAAGCTCTACATTTTAACCATCCTCTGTATTTCTGAATAGTTGCCAATAAACTCCCCACTGATACATGTAGGTACAGGTAGGCATAATTTACATCATCATCTTTAATCCTAAGTGAACGGAACTGGAATTGGGCGTGTCTCTCTCTGGCGTTGATAATACATCTATTATATTGCTAGCAATTGATAACAAATTTATTCAAAAATTCTTGTATTTAAAAATTTGCAGTCAGAAATTTGTCGGTGGAATTCCATCATAGCATTAATCATGGTATGTATTGAGAGGAAAATCAAACCTCACAGTTGAGTTCTCAACAAAAATATAAAAGATTATATCCTATCTCATCATCATATGACATTCATTTCCTTCAGATTTAATACCCGAATGTTTTTGTACCCCATACCTCTTTATCATTCTGAATTTAATTCTATTTTGGAAAGTGTGGATGGAAAATGTACATCAACAATGCAGTGTATTCCAAACCTTTTCCACCATTCCATCTAAAAGCCATACACTCCTTGCTTGCTGGATGGCTGGGCAGGAAACGTTGCTATGATTAAAGCGTTAAAAGGTTTGCCAAGTGTGAACGTGTTGATTTCCGAGATAAGACTTACGAGCTGGTTTCAGGCCAAAGCATGCCAAGTTTCTTCCCAAAATAGAGCCGAACTAGACTTGTGTTTGTAGGAAATGTAGAAATACGAAATGCTGCCATTTTAATACGGGTACTGCTGGAGAGGGCAATATTACTATAAAGGTCTGTTCCACTCTACCAAGTGCTTGATTTGAGCGAATAGAGAAAAAAATTAACAAATTCAGAACTTGTGGAACTTATGCAGGTAAACTCATGATTATAATTCCTAGTGAGTTGATGGACATCCTCTGACGGCCCCAAAAATGTCAGGAGAGGAACAAAGAAAAATGAATTTTGGAAGAATGCAACATTTGAATAATTTATGCATGTACATGTACATGTAGGCCTACATGCTTATCATCGAACATTGAACAATACTTTAAAGGGATGCTCCAGGCTGAAGATATTATGTATAAATTCACGTAGCAAAATGCTGAAAAAATGACAAACATCTTATAACAAATAACACAGTTATTGAAATTTAAAGATTTGCATTATTCTGCTGTCCAAAGCGGTTGTAGGCAATCTTCATGATCATTAGGTGGGCTGATGATGTCATATCCACACCTGTTCTTTAATTAGGTTTATTCAAGTTTTTCTACCAAGAACCAAAACAGTGGGATTGACAACTAAAGTGCAGTAGTTGTTTATTGCTGCAAGTTATTTCATCATAATGGAGACATGTCGCTTGCACATGTATGAAAAATGAAACAATTATAATCCCATGTAATAACATAAGAAAAGGGAATGTGGGGAACTGGGGATGTGACATTATCAACCCACCTAATGAATATTCATGATGACGTGTGATATTACTGTTTTTACAAAATATTGCTAAATTTTAAAATTCACTAACTTTGTCATTGGTTATCCGATTTTGATAAAATTTTCACCATTTCGCCCTGTGAACTTTACTCTATTTTATCTTTAGCCTGGAGCAGCCCTTTGAATTTATAATTCAAGATTGAAATATTGAAGAAGAAAAAAGTAAAATGCTCAGAATGGTAGGTTTGATTGTAAATACATACATGATTTGAAGTTTGTTCTGCCTAGAAGAGTTTACATCCTCCCCCCCCAAAAAAAAAATAATAATAATAATGAATAAATGAATATTAGAAAAATAATCAATCAATCAATATAATTAAATTAACTTTTTCCTGAGGACTTCTCTTTGATCAGCAAATTTCAGAATAAAGATAATGTAGAACCAAAATATTTTATACTTTCCTGATACTTCCAAGTTCAAACCATGGGGGGTAAGAAATAGTCTGCTATGCAGACTCTGAATGGCCTGTGAGGTGGATCTGCTGGTTTCCGAAGTAAACCAGCCTGAAAGGGCGAGCGAAGCGAGCCATTTCCTAGTCTGCTATGCAGACTCGTTGCATCAGCGGAGGTACACACACTGCAAATGTGGGTCTACATTCGTAGACTAGGTAAGAAATGGGAAGCAGGATTTCAAAAAAAATGAACCCCTGCTGTGAGTCATTACTCATTAGAAACTGAATAAAGACATTAAAACTAAGATCAGGGGCAATAGTATGCATGGTTTGATATCAGTAGTGTTTTGTAGGAAGGTAGACTATTCAACAGGTCTACATGTATATAAAGCCTATGTCTCATTAGGGATGTGAGAGGGCCCTGGGCCCAGTTGTACAAAGAGTTACAATTGATCCGATCAATCACAACTATTGAAAGCCAGCAACATCAACGTATAAAATGCATGCGTGTTCAAAATGTGTTCTAGATATGTAATAGGCCTATATATTCACACATTCATTGTTTTCTTGAACATTCTGTATACTTCTCTTTGTTTACAAAGGACATTGTGCAAATTTAGTGTAGAAAAATTATGACATTGCTGGATTTCCATATAGTTGGGGTTGATCTGATCAATCGTTTCAACTTGAATAATTTAAGTAATCATGAAATGACCATTCTAATATCCATATTTCCTTTATTAAAATTGTTATAATAAGTTTTGGGGAACTACCGAAAAAATGAAGAATATTCACCTCTCTCTTGACTCTGTTTACAGAATAAAGACATCAAATTTTCATTAGGTATTTTCATGATAAAAGGCAAGTGTGAATGACACCTTAAACTTGTAGAAACTGAACAGTAGCATCCTGGAAGTGAGAGAGATGGGGGGGGGGGGTTGCACCCTTGCTGATCTTGCCAATGATCCAGAAGGATGCATCCATTTGCTTTTCCTGATTCACCCCCAATGGTTTCACTGAAAACAGATGTCTTCCAATCTATGGTATAGTCCACAACTTGTTTTACAGATGCTACCTCTGTGGCAGGGAAAAAATTACATGGGGCTGGGGGCAATTTAGCCCCCAAAATACTGAAAAGAGCCCTGGCAACTGGAAAGGGTACATGTGTAGCACTGGAAATCTCCATTCATTGTGCAGATTTTAGGCAGTAAGTTGTGAAAAATAGCCCCCAAATACATTTTTTTTAATTACGCCTGTGGTCTATGATTTGATATGATTTCCTTTTTCTGTTGAAACACAAGTTTACACAGTATAGACTTTAATAGATTTTATGCATTTACATGTACATGTAGCTTACATACAGCACATGTGTGTGTGCATGTAGCTATGTGGGCCTCAACAATTATAATCATGTCATGGTGATTTTTTTTTTCTAAAATTAAACTTCATCCACTCTGCCCCAACGTTGATTTGACACTATTATGAAATGGCCATCATTTGCTATGCTAATTACGGTAGGGATCGAGTCTGTGTAGTACAGTTTGACCTCGATGTGAATGTACATGTACAGTGTAAGAAGTTAATTCAAATTGCAGAAATTGAATATATAAAATTATATACGATTGTTTTAATTTGAATAATGCAAAACAAATATTTTCTTCATCATATGACATACATGTATTTAACTATATTTTTTGCATTAAACACAACATTTACATGTAGTATTGATTTCCATAATGACACTATTAAATGGCCATCATTGCTATATGCTCTAGTGACATACAGTATAATTGTGTAGTACAGTTCGACCTCAGTGTAAGAAAATAATATTTTATTTTACTGATCAGTATTCTTCATCCATAGAAAGTTATAGATCATGCAAAAACAAATATTTTCTTTATCATATGACTGATACATGTGTATACATGTAACTATATATTTTTTTGCATTAGACACAAAATTTAGTATTGATTCCTATTGTATGTAAATCCTCTATTTATTCCTCTGATACTTACTAGTGCGCAATAGTGTGGAATTGGTTGTATGAAGTGATGCAGTAAATTTGTTTTTATTAATAAATAGGTGACCCAAATACATGTATGCAATCTGTGTGATCTATTTTGAGAAGCATGTTTCCTGAGATACACTTCCACGTCATAAATTGGTAAAGTTCAGGGTATTACAGTGAGTGAGCTTAGCACCAAAAGGGCACTAACCTCTATAAAAGTACAACATGGGGTGTGAGTTTAGGCCTTTTTGTCTCTTACAAAATCCTGGAAGAGTACAAGAGTATGTACTCCCTCCAAAATGAAAATACAGGCTTATGAAATACATGTACTGCTCCTTACAGTTTTTTTATTTTTGCAAGTTTTTTTGGGAAATAAAGTAAACCCCCCTCATAAAAAGTGTTATGGTATGTGATTTCCCAATCCTATAAAAAAAACTAGTTCATGTACTCTGTGCAGAACCCCCCCCCCCCTCCACCAGACGGTTTTAGTCTTAATATAAACTGCAATGTTAATAGGACAGAGCCACGTTTTGAATGGGCACATTTTCATTAAATGATATCAGCGAATTTGAGAAATATACAAACAGGATTGAGGCCAATCAATCTATCCATATTTTTATTGTTTGAAATAGAAATATTCCAAAATTCATTTTTGCCCAATTAATTGTAGTTCCAGCAGCCACTTTGCAGAGCCACATTGAAGGGGCTCTATCCCTTTAATCGTTGAACACCAAACAGAGTGGTAGTATTACTCCCATCTTTTATTAACGTCTTTTGGTCAGAAGCAGCCGGGGATTGAACTCCTGACTTCCCGGTTGACGTTGTGAGATGGACGCTCTACCAACTGAGCCAGTTAGGGCATAACTTTTAGGTTTAATAGGGCCAATACACAATAGGGTATTCAAAGCATCAAATTTTATAACAAAAAGCCCCCCCCCCCCCCCCCTCTTCTCTGAAAAATAGCTTCCTAGGGCTAAAGTTTTACTCTAAATCCATGTGTTTCATGTTTTATTGAGAACGTAATAATGAGAGTAAGGAAATTATGATAAGAGGTGTGGGCCAAGTTCACTGAATGGTTCATATGGCGTAAATTATATCTTCATGCAATTTGAATTATGTTTTTATACGATGTAAATTGTGAAGGGTTATTAGAAGATGACAGGACAGTGTTGATATCTTCATTGAAGGAGACACGTCTTCAGGTCTAACCATTCCATCCTTAATGATAGTGGCACGTTACCCAAATGTGTTCCGTATGACCGTTCAGGCCAGTACCCCGTAGATAATATGATTATAACTACTAATACCCAGCTCTGAAAGTTGACATTCCCAGTTCCTTTCAGATTCCTGTCAAGGAGTTGAAGTCAAATGCAACCGTCTGTAAACTGTTTGTCAAAGATACAGTGCACTGCCACTTGTGGCTCAATCAGAAGCGGTCTAATCCAGGCCCTAATTTGTTCCAGAATTAGCGAGCGCTCGACTAACAAATCACATTGCCTCCTCGCGCCATTGCCACCGTCCCGCCTGCCAGGAAATCACTAACGCATTCTTGCCGGTGTATGCGGTCCGGGGCAAATCAGCAACAGGCGCGAGGCTCCCACTGCCAAGGAAGCTTGATTTCCTACCAAATTAGGATACAGTGTTGGTTTTTTGTTTATAATCATTTGACCATCGTTGTCGCGTGACTCAATTAGCGGTGGACGAACCGTCATTTCTCCAGGGTAATAATGGGGTAAACTTTAATGATATGCAGTCTCTCTTTCTCTCTCTTGTTATTATTCATGGATTTTTGTTTTCTGTGTCATATTAGCACTGATGAATTTGGCGTAACGTTTTTCAAGATACATGGGGTCATGAAGATTAACTCGGGGCAAAGCTTTTGATTGAATGCGTAAATGAAGATTGGCATGTGTTCTTATCAAGCTTTTGAGTACACGGAGTTGACACATCTTATTTCAAAAGCCGATCCCTGGATTATTTAACGAAACCCTTCCTGTCATGGCCTGAATGACCACAGAGTTTGTTGAAAGTTCCATGTAGGCCTTCTGCATGTATACCTGAATATTCATTTTACATTATGATTTATGTAATTTTTCCCCGCTGTATTTCAATATTTGATATATCAATATTATATAGTACACCTACAGGTCATTCTGGGCTGCATTTTGTGAAATTTCATAAAAAACTAGAATTACAAACAAAAATACAAACACAGTATATTGTCTCATTGTTTATTCCCATACTTGTGAGAGTATGTGTAGTCTCTGTATCTTGCGACAGTTTGAATCGATCATGTCATCAGGGATTCTGTGCGCTGGCCTCCAGTGCACACAGAATCTGCATAATCTCAAACCAGGGAAGTGTTATGTAGAACACTTCCCTGCTCAAACAATATTAAAAGGGCTTTCACTTTTATACAGGTTTGTCATTGGCCCAAAGAAGCCGATTGATAATTGGCAAAATGTCTCTCAAACAGTCAGTTTTATTTTACTCTTTTTTTTGCCTAATTTTCTGAACACTACTGGATGAATGAGAAGGATATACATCAGGGCCCTGTCTTACAAACAGTTACGATTGATCCAATCAATCGTAACTCTATGGAAATCCATCAGTGTCATAATATTTTCTACAGGAAATTTGCACAAGGTCCTTTGTAAACAAAGGAAAACACACCAAATTGTCAAGAAATCATTGACTTTATGGATATACATCTAGAACATTTTTTGAACAAACAACATTTATTTCATATGTTGACTTTGCTGGCTTTCCATAGTTGCGATCAATCGGATCAATATAACTCTATGTGAGACAGGGCCCATGCCCCTACTTGCGATTGATCTGATCAATCTCAACTGTAATCCATTCATACCATAATTTTTTTCTACAGGAAATTTGCCCAATCTCCGTTTAATCAAAGAGAATCACACTGAATCTTCAAGAGAATGAGGAATATGTATACCGTAAGTAACGGTGTATTAACCGCACCCGTGTATTAACCGCACCCCCAACTTTGGACTAAAAAAAAAAAAAAAAAAAAAAAAAAAAAAATCACATTTACATGCATATTTGAGGTACGAAGAAACAAAATCTAAGTTTTTCAGATTTCCAAAGTATCCAAAGAGATTACCGGTATGCAGAAATATGCTGTTCTTGATCAATTCATCTACAAATGTTAGAAAGAAAGAACGGTCCCGACAATATTGGCAACTTACACACTCGCTCACCTCACAGTAAGTGTACACACACAGCACTGCCATTACATTGCATTGCAAACTACGATACAGTACAAGTCATGCCAGTACATCTTATCAAATTATGATCTGTGTCTTTCCCAGCGTAGGAGGAAGAAACATTCACATTTCTTGCATCACAATCTCACAATCACTTTCAGAAATTTGATGTCTTAGCATGAATTTTGGATACGGGATTATAGGAAGGTTCAAGAAACAAAGAAATTTGCATTTTTTACAGTTGTTTTTTACGGCTTCGTGCTGTCTCTCTCGTGCGTGGTTTACATGGTATCTTATGAAAAGCAAACAGGAAGGAAAAAAAAACAAGCTGGCGCGAAACGGGACTTTGAATAGCGCCAGCTTAAGTCGCACTACAACCACATTACAACGCAATCTCTAAGCTCACTCAACTCTCGCTCAGCGGTGACAAAATATTACCGAGTATGCTTGGCATCTCTTTTAAATTAGCCAGGGAACTTCACTACTTTGAATCGAGAATAAAGTCAAAATTAGTGTCATGAAGGTGGGTGGTTTGTTATGGACAACATTTAATGAATATTGCAACAATCGCTTCCCATTACCCGCGGCTCATACCCCTCTAAACGACATTGCCTGGGCGGCTACGCCCGGCCACTCGATGTGTTGTGAACTGGCAGACATCGTACATGTACGGGAGGGGTTACGGCGGGCTGGCTCAGACCCGTCACCGTGTATAAACCGCACCCCCGACTTTTGCTTCTACCCTGCCGAGAAAAAGGTGCGGTTAATACACCGTTACTTACGGTATAAACATATATCATATCTATAATGCTTTGAAAGAATTTGCATTTTAGATGTTGACGTAAATTTTGCTGGCTTTCCGTAGTCATGATTGATCGGATCAATCATAACTCAATGTAAGACGAGGCCCTGATTACTATTATGTGATACTTTAAGTTTCAAGTTATCCTAAAATTCCCAATGCATTTCGAGATTTTGGCTGTTAATTTGACATTGTTTCAAAATATCAGTTGACTTTTATCAATCAAAATGCGATACATGTACCACAAATGTTATATTAGTCAGAAACTCACAAAAGTACATAATGTACCTTTCATTTTTTTAGATGTCTTGACTGGTAATGATGTAGATCTACAATCCAGAGAGAAAAAAACAAGAGATTTACAATGCATGTTAAAAAACATAGACAAACGTTTTATTCCTCAAAATTATATTTTCATCTTCTGCCAAGATGGATTACCTAGTAAATTGTTGACAAGCCACATCAGAACATGATGTCCAGTTTGATATCAATAACTGTCGTACTGGTTTGATTGATGTAGCCCCATCCAATTACAGGTTTTAGTCATGGGGCATTATAGAAAGCATGCACGTTATCATCGCGGTATGGCTTTGTACGTAGGTGTGTTCTCACCAGCCTGAAACAGGCTTGATGTAGTGCTTCAGTCACAACATTGGTACCAACTCCAGACCAGTCAATGATATGTTTATACTGGAAATAATGGAATATATTTGATTGATCTGCATTGTGCACCCCGTAACGACAAAAATATAATAGCGATTATAAATCAATGAAATGGCTTTATATATCAAAGTCATCGTTGCTTGCGCATTTTGCTCAGTAGGCTAATCAGGAACCAATGAGAACTGCTCTTTCAAATTATAGATTAATCGCTACGGGCCTCAAGTCAGTGTCTTTACTGTGATTGTAGCGTTACATCTCAGGTCAACATGAGATCAAACTAGAGTTGGCGTGGCTTAGTGGTACCCTTTTCATAAACCCATCCTCCAATTAGCCGCCTAAGAGTAATGCGGATAATTCAATGAAAATTGCGTTCATAAACTCTGAAAATAATACGCACTATTTTTCCTGAAAAAGGCGGATAATCATCATGACAACTGGACACGCCCCTTCCGATGCGGTGGTGTTGGAAAAGGTGACCTTGTGACCGCACCATGGCAATTATCCGCATTATTTGGAAATGCGTTCATAAAGTTAAAATCTGGTCCTGATGCTGCTATTATGTGGATAATAGCAGCATCAAAATAATGCGGATAACTCGGGTCTTCCTCCGATTTTACGACCAAATTATGCTGCTATTAGCTGCATAATTGGGTTTATGAAAGGGGTATTAGTGGTAAAGTCTCCAAGGTCCAGGGTTCAAAACTCACCAGACCAAAAGTTTGTGTCCTTTATTGGCAAAGCATTTATCTTTGTTTGCCACTCTCCACCCAGTTGTAACAAATGGGCACTTGGTAGGAAGTGATTCTTTGAATGCTGGAGCACCCAATTTCGCGAGCCTTGCTATTAAAAGCCAGGGTAATTATGGTTGATAGAAGCCTACTACATGGAGGCCTCAGCTTCAATATTCAGAATAAAGGTAAAGAAAAAAAGAACTTACTGGTAGTTTCTTATTGCGGATAATGAAAGGGAACTTGCATGATATTTAATAAACCATTTAAATCTTTCTTTTTTAGTGTTTTTTTTGGGGGGGGTTAATGAATAAGCAATAGAAAGTCACATTCATAATTTTGCCTGAGCTTGAATTTCTTGGATTAAAATTCAGCAGTTAGGTTGAGAAGTTGGGCTAGTAGTTACAATCCCCATGAAGTCATTGAGTACGGTAAATGAGGTTCAAATGCCAAAGGATATCCAGTATCATTAGAACGGAATATCTTGAATCGTGACAGTAGATTGGAAACCCTATCAGCCTATGCCAAGGATCTGTTTAAAAGCTCAAAGGCTACTCAACCTCAAGTTGATTTGTGTAATGAAAAATTACAAATTAAAAAATTTATTTCATTTGCTCTCATCCGTCCCTTTGATCATGGAGCTTGGATCTATGCTCTGATCTTGTCCCCCCCCCCCTGCCCCAACTTAGATTATTTTCTTTATCCCATTCTTCTTCCTATTTCTTAAAACTGTAAAAAAAATGAAGATCTATCCTGATGTATGCATTGTGGCCCAGTGGATTAGTCTTCTGACTTTGAAAGAGAGGGTTGTGGTTCGAATCCCAGCCATGGCATAATTTCCTTCAGCAAGAACTAATCCACATTGTGCCACACTCAACTCGGGTGAGGTGAATGGGTACCCGGCAGGATTAATTCCTTGATTGCATGAGCACTGAAAGGCAGCTCAAGCTAAAGCTTGGGTAATAATAATAATAATTGTGCCTCGGAATACAATATTTCTAAAATAGATGGCGCTATATAAATGCCTATTATTATTGTTATCAATATTATGCTTTATTTTCTGTTTTTACACAATTTCCCTCTGCATTCACCTCTTCTCTCTTCCCTTTCTCTATCGATCTCATTCTCTCTCAATTCATTATTTGAATTTCACCCATTCATTATCAATATCAAATATCAAATGCTATGGACTAAAGAATATTCCAAGGGCTTTTGAGCCCCCCCCCCCCCCCATGCTATGGACTGAAAAATATTCCAAGGGTTTTGAGCCCCCCCATGCTATGGATTGAAGAATATTCAAAGGTTTTTTGAGCCCCCCCCCCCCCCCCGGACTCTATAGAGCTAGATGAGCTCGATCTGCATGTATATATGTATGCATGAACTACTCCTTGATCTGTGTTTTTAGTACAATGAAGTCTACATGTATACGTCATAAGTTGGTTTCAGACCGCCTCGAAGTTCGTTACATGGAGGTATTTTCTGATCGGGAAATTTACCCTGATCAGAAAATACTACATGTAGATAATATTGGCATTGTGAAAGCAAATTACGTGTAATCTCTGCGAAAGAAAATTTCCACTATATAGTAGGTACAGTGTAATTGTCAAAATTACTAGAACTTTTGCAGGGATTTTTCCAAGGTCGCAGATATTTAGCAATGTGAAAGCAATTTATGGGAACTTATAGCAAAGCGTGAAGTTGGGCGCGGGCGCTGTGGATGGCTGCTGAGCTAGTGATTTTGAATCTCGCGCCTTGCCTGCTTATCAGACCATACTGGACATGCTCGTACATGTAATTTCAGGAACTTATTCCGAAGGGTATGTTTCGGGGCGGTGTAAATGCATGATTAATTAATGGGTATTTTTTAGCTGATCGGGGCGGTTTGAAAATCACCTATTGAAGTGTAAGATCACCTTCAAGCATGGTTTAACACTCCTGTTAATTATTCTGCACAATACAAAATGTATTTCTTAGTTCAGTGATCATATTATCAAGGAATCCCTCCCGCTGCTCCAAGACGAGCGGGATAGCCCATGATGATGGCGATGATGCATATATGCGTGTGCGCATTCTCATTTATTGAGCAGTGCATGCACCCTGCCTGCGCTCTGTGCATCCATCCGTGCGTCTGTCAACGTCTGACTGCTGGCTGCCAAAGGGAGAGAGGAAGCGTTCAAATTGAATCCCATCATTACTGGCTTACGCAGCAGCTGGGGAAAGAACTCTCGGGGTCTCATCTCTGGGCTTTGTCATTCATTCTTCTCCAGTGACACAGCTCTATATTTACATACAGGATTTGCAATTCCACTTTCGTATTGCCAACTGTTCTTTAGATCTACATGTGGAGTTTCTCTTTGAGTTGGATTCCCTACAATACTTGGAATTTCGGTTGAATAATACATGTAGATCATTGACTACCTCCTTTTGTGAATTATTCTTTTGCTTCTTGCTAATAAAATCTGCAATGCTGGATATATCCTGGAATGAAATGGGGGCACTCTTTTTGTGATCGATCGCTTTTTTATTTCTAAAGTTTGGATGAATGTTCCGGATCTTGCAATGTACTAGATGGAATAAATTTGAGTTGGCTCTGTTCAACTGTCCGTCTCCTGGATACTACATAGCACTCTGACTATTTGGGATAGATCTGTTTTATAGGCTCCGTTGATGCACTGATATAATTTGTTGGATTATGAGATGGAATAACTTCATACATACATCAATGGATTGTATTGAGGTTTGTAGTGAATCCATGCATTGCTATTTTTATGATAGGAATAGGAAATTCTCTTTATTTAATTATTCATAATTCATTAATCTTTTGAAATTCTTGATGCTTCTTGCTAAAAATATAGGAGAAAGGGTAATAAAGCTGTACATAAAATATTGTGGATGTGAACTTGATAAAGACCTAAAATGTACATGTAAATTGTATACAAGTAGACCTAACTTTTATTTTTTCACTCTTGAAATTTATCAGTGAAATTCAAGAGGTAGATGATAGAAGCATTATCAGAGCAGTGCAAAGCTTCCACATATAGTATGTGTTTGCCAAAAGTTTTCAGATTCTTAAGATGACATGGTATATTCAATATAGGGTGCGTTTATTCGACACTTTTTAACCCTAGAATCATGATTAGAATCATGATTCAAATCACGATTCTGCAGAATCACGATGGTCATATGAACGATATCGTGATTTGAATCATGATTCTATGACGTTATTGTGTCGTGCTTCTTCCAGGTTCGACTCAAAGGCGCGCGCTGTGTTTCATGCAGGTTAATTTTGGTGGAGCAGTATTGCCAGTGTATATGCCAATTGTCACGTGCATTTAGGAATTATCATTCTGTGTATTGTACCCCCGGTGTTGTACTGTAGCGCCATTTGTATATTTCATTGTTTTCATCAATCTTGTCTTCAAGTTCCAAAGGCACAAATTGGACCTATACTTCCTGGGTCAAACTGCGCACTGTGATGCGCACTGGATCGGCCCGAATTCAGGGAGAAACAGCGTTAGAAAGATGGATGTATAAACGCTGATTCTGTCGGATCATGATTAATGTTGCTGTTTTGAATCATGATTCAAATCGTGATTCAAATCATGATTCTGGGTTGAGGTCGCATAAACGCAGCCATATACAGTTCTTGAATCATAATTCAGAACTGTTCTGCTCTTTTGTATTCATCTTGCAATACAAATACAAGTCATGAGTTTGGACAAATTTGATGAGAGAGATTAACATTGGCCGCATGAAATGAGTATAATTATGCTTGTCAAAACCACAACCACAAAATGTGCCCAGTGAATGAGGTACATGTATTTTGAGGACGAGAAAATGTACTACATGATAAACAAAGTACATGTACATTTACATGTAGGCCTACAATGCAAACAATTGTATTCATAATATACGTTCATTTTTATACACATATTCATGTTCATTTTTATATGCATATTCATTATTGTAAATACACGTATGTTCATTTATATACGCTTAGGCCTATTCATTATTTGTAAATATGTTCTTGTTGAGACTCATACTCCCGATCGGGGGTCGATAGAGTAATAATAAAATCTTGTACATCAAAAATTTCAATGCAAGTTTAATTGCATTAAATATTCATATAAAACTTTCTCCAAAAAAAGTTCACACATTTGTAAATTTTGTATGTGAGTTGTGATTTTTTTTATAACTTATAAAAAGACAATATTGGATGACACTGTACAAGTACATGTAGGCTACATGTACATGTATGTACAGTTTCCCAGTTTGAAGAAAAGGGAAGGAAATAAAACATAAAACTTATTATGTAGGTCCTTCATGTAAATAACCATTTCCTCAGACATGATCTTTTGTATAGTATGTAGTCTCATTGTAAAGCATGTTTGTATACAGTATGTTCAACACATGATAAACAGGAGGTGACCTCTCATGTCGACTTTAATCCCTACATCCCTATTGTAATCATATTGACTTTTTTCAGCTGTATGTAAACAGATCAATAACACCTCATTTCATAGGCTAATCATAGCTATTGTTGAAATTGTTGCACTTGTTCACAGCATACATTCATGTACACTCACTTTCAGAGCTGTTGTAGATTGAAGGCATTTCTATTTATAATCTTGCCAGCTGTCTTTGTATTAGCTGTAGTGTTCCATCTCTGTGGGAGGACCGGAAGATGGTAAAAAAAATATATACTAAAAATAGTCGCTTCTGAACTTATGAGATATTTTGGTAATGTCTGTGTCAGGTTGATGTTCTGTGAAGTGTTGAGTCTGTTGATAGTGTGTGGTAGTTGATAAATTATGTCATTTTGAAGAAAAAGTGTCAATGTGATACATGTATATCTGGCTTAAGTTTTTTTTGAAGTCCCTCCATTTTAGTTCATTCATTTTTCTCTGACCAGTTTCATTTTTTGCATTTTACATTGTATTTTTATTGAACTGTTTCTTAATCTTTAATTGAAATATAAAATGATTTCTTTTTATTGTTTTCTTCTTATGACTACAGTATGAAGCAGTCAAACACAGACCAACCTGATCTGTAGGTGCGACCCTACCAAGGCATCACCTGCCCCCCCCCCTTGTCTTGGTCACGCCCTTTTCTATCACCCCTCCGAAGATCCCTATCCACCACGATGGATCCTATGGTTACCCAGTCCTCTTCCTCGGCATTCTGGGAGGATTATTACGACCGTTCGGATATCCAGACGCCAGTCGACCTCGTGAACAACTCGGATGGACCCCTCATCCCCTCCTCGTTCTACCCCACCGTTCCCACGCCGGAGTGCGGGGTAATGAACTACCGGTATAACATCCCAACAGCAGTGGTGTGCGGGATCAGTTTTATTTTTGGAATCATCTTTAACTTCTTTGGTAAGTAATTATAAGCATTATAGAAAGCATAGCCCACTTGGCTTCAAACAATTTTTGAAGTCGGCACACTATTTCCGGAATCGTCTTTGACTTCTTTGGGAAGTGTATATAGGCCTATTTTTAGCAAACATTATTTTCTTCAAACCATTGAATTTGAAGTCTGCACCTGAAATAGACAGACGTCATGTACACATACTTGACACTTCAAAGGGTGGAAAGGGGTAATCACCCTTTACAAGGACCAAGGAGTGAGGGCGTTTCTAATGGGGGTGGAAAACACTTTCACTCATCAGCCTTTTTCCACCTTCTTCCAATCCTTCTCACTTTTCAAGTTTTTAGAGTGTGGTGTACCTGTACAGGTACCTGTGTATAGTTCAGGGTCAAATGAACCAGTAGGCCTAATTTCAGTTCACAACAGTTCTACAACCCACATGTATTTATTCTTCTGCTCGAATCCTGTATGTCTGCTGACATTATTTTCCCCTTCCTGCTGGGCTACCTGTTTCTCATACTCGATAAAAGCACATAGGATTATGAGTCACTCTCTGTGCATTACCCCTGGACAGAATTAAAAATCTGTAGTAAGGTTTTTTAGTCAAGGGGAATCTTTTCAGACTTCTCAAGTTTGACTTTACAAGGGTCAAAACAGAAAGAGAGGTTTATTGTGATGCACCTTGAGTTCATTTTAAGAGATTTTTGCTTGATAGGCTCAACTACTTTCAGTTTGTCTTTATTCATTGAAATGAAAATATCTTCTAGATTGATGTTGTGACATGGTTGTAAATGATGAACACACTTGTGGGCCCGAATTCACAAAGGTGGTTTTGAAAACCCACGGTTGAATCCATGGTTTATGCAGATTTCCTGTATAAATTACGCTTAATTTAGCGCGCGTGTATAAAACATGTCCAATGCTGATGCGAGCTTTTGTCACAGTGCGCCAAAGTGACGCCTGTTACCATGGTTCGATACGCTACTATGTTATTCATGAGTCCACTGTTTGAAGAGTGGACTCATGAATAAAATCAGTGTACTCATGAATAAAATAGCGTGGATATCCGCGGCAACAGGCGTCAATTTGGCGCACTGTGACAAAAGTGCGAATCCTCATTGGACATTTTTTATACATGCGCCCTATACGCGGGAATCTGCATAAACCATGGACTCAACCATGGGTTTTCAAAACCACCTTTGTGAATTCGGGCCTTGTTGTTTATAGTAATGTATCAAAACAATCAAGTAGGTTTGGGCTAGTCTGCAAGCACAGACCCGTGATTGACACTCCCAACCAACAACAGGTCTGGCATGAAGACTAGACTCCAAAGACTGTCTGTGTTATTAAGATAGAGAGCCAGCCACAGTACATAGTGAATCTACATGTAGTCTCACTACTTCAGACTAACAGACTCTGCATTATGTGCAACTTCTAAAATGCAAGGGTCTGTGCCTGCAGACTACATGTAGGTTTCAGCACTGCTCTACACCACACCATTTCTTCCACCTGCTTCTTTCAATCTTGAACATTCTTTCAGAGCTGTAGGCCACATGTAAAGTATCCCCCCCCATCCCCCTCATAGACAACATTTTTTTTCCTTTTATTGAATACTGTATAAAGTACATGTATAGTCATGAATAATTTCATTGTTATAAGGAATTACATACACACGGAAGTAGGATAGAATAAAAGTGACGATCGAACAAGTTCATCAAAAGTACATGTACATCATGAAGAGTGCGTTTTATGCGATATGAAATTTGTAATCATTACACGGCTGTCCTCCTGCGGATCTTGCAGCGCATTTGTGGAGATAAGATTTAACGATGCGTGCAGTAGAATGGAGTAATTGCTGCTAATACCATCCCTGTTATCATTCCATTATCGCAAACCATTAGAACATTTGGCCTCATCATTTATCGATAGCTGTGTTTTTAATCACACCATCAATCACTCCAGGGAGATAAATGGAAATTAAATGATGGATGCTACAGTATTTGTGTATTAAATCAAATTCTGTTTCATTATATATATTTTCATTACTACATGTAAGTTGCATTTGAGATGGGGGAACTCGAAAGGTGGAAAGTCCAGTTTTTACTGTTTTATTTCATGTTTAATATAGTTCTAAATGGGGATGAGTATGAAAATGCTTCACAAATTAATAAATAAAAACAGTGTTGACAATATGAATAATTTGTAATAATATATAAACATACTGTAGGCTGCTCTATTGTGTCAGAGCAAACTACAGTATTACATAGTTGTATACATTGTAAATGCGCAAGTAGTAATCACAACTACTGTAATTACATACAACTTTACGAAGCTGTACAAAATAAATGTTGTGTAAAACCTACAGTCTGCAGTAAATGTTTGTAGGCCTGAATATTAACTCTGCACTGTACAATGAATTCAAGGGTTTTATCATTATTTGAATTTAAATACTTATTAAATTTGATTCATTTCCTTTTTTCTTTCAAGTATTGACACATGTATTTATTTCACATGATGAGCTGTTCCTGACACAAGTATACTTTGTACATATAAATGTGACGTTAAAGTAAAGAGACAAGTGCGCGAAAATTATACAAAATTAAATTGCAATATTTGAATGATTGACTGTGAATTGTCTTAGAGTAAAAAAAAAGGTTTTTTATTGAAATTACCAGCATTTTGCATCAGTGCAGTACATACAAATACAGTAGCATCAATTTTTTTTTGATATGATACAGAAGGCATGATTTTGACTTCATCATTCTGAGGGGATGAGGTATATGTACATGTATTATGAATTAAAATGACCTTTAATATCATTTTGTGCCCATACATAGTACATTATTCACTATCACTGTTTTAATTTGTCCATCTGGCTTTGTGAGATGAAATTTTTTAGGGTGTTGCATTTGCTTTCACAAGTTTTGTATAACAATTATGAATTGAAAAGCAATTCTAATTCTCAATAGAGTTATTGCTTTCTTGAAGACACCTTTTTATTTTTGAAGCTGTGTATTTGTATTCCATTGGCTCAAACAAGATATTTAAGAAACACCAGCCATTTCAGAAGGGTGAATGGTTTTTACATGTACATAGCTCAATCTACATGTAGGCATCCAATACATGTACATTTTGTTGCTCCTATTGAGGAGGCTTGGAATTATGCCCTACAGACAAGTGTGTGAAAAGGCTTTAGAGTGACCTCATTTTTATTAGGGATTTAATCACTTGTTTAGTGTCAACACTGTAATATCCACAGGTTGTTTTTCTTTCTTGCACACACCCTTGTTACGTAGGTGTGAAGGTAATGGGGACAGGATGATTGGGCAAAGTGTGAATACACTTTTATTGACCAGAGTATTCTAATAGGAAGTAAATCAAGTAATACAGATCAAATATTCAGCGTAATAAAGATATGTTTTTTATTACTTAAGAAATACTTTAGAGCCCACATCTATTGTTTTGAATACCATGCCAAAGTTCTGTGTTGTACTTGTAGAAAATGTAGTGCTTTGAAATGCCTGTATTGAGCACCTTTAAATTTTATATACTTTGTATAATTTAATAGACTTCCCCCCCCCCCCCCTCATTTGTGATATACATGTAGCAGGCAAGTTTTTGTAAGGGTTACATGTACATTTCACAACCTACCAGTTTGAGGGATAAATCACCCCGACCCCCCCCCCCCCCTGTGATTTTTTCCCCCTGGGCAAATGCATGATGGGATAAGGTTTGTCAAGTTGATGTCCATGTACACCTGTGCCCTCCATCCCTCCTGAGACCCTTTCCTTCATCCTCTGGTCTCACACCATCTTCACACCCTCAGCACAGGGAGATGAAGAGAACATACTGTTCCCTTTCACACAAGACAAGATTAATACCAAACAAACAAAATAAAGCTTAATATCCATTAAAAGGGGCACTGTCTACCTACATGTAGGAAGGAATATATTTTATGCACGGGGAATGGGACTCATATTAATAAGGAGTTGTAAATTGTTTTCCATTTGTATATGCATTTTATATTCATTTATTCATCTATTTATTTATTCATCTGTTCAACTATTTATTTAATTTGTCATATTTACATGTATGGCCTGTTAACAGTATAAACTGTAATAATGGTTCCAACTGATGATGATTTTCTGTACTAAATCTCAGGGACCCGTTTCAGGTAAAGGACTTGCAACTGTTGTATAAACTTTACCATAATAGCAACTACCATGGTAACAGGGCTCAGCAGCCAATCAGAATCAAGTTTTCCATGGTAGTTGCCTTAATGGCAAGTTACAACAGTTGCAAGTCTTTATTAAATGAAATGGAGCCCAGGTCTGCAGTCAAACTTGATTGTCATGTATACAGCTTGCAATCAAACAATTCCTTCACATTCATTTTTGCATTTGAACATGTATTTTCCTTAAATTATCAAAGGCCTGCCATATGAAAATGAAATCAAAATTTGGGGAGAGTAGTGTTTGAATGATTACATTTCACTTGCTTTGTTCAATTAATTTTTTTCTGTCTGAATGGGGAAGGTTTATGAGTGGAGGAGGATGGAATAATAAAGATGCAGTTTACACCCTGTGATGGGGGTAGATGGATCATACATGGTCCCTTGATAGAGCATGATAGTGTGATGGTGTATCTGATTGTAGGTCATCTACATGTACATTGCTGGGATAGTGTCCTTTCAATATATTGTCTTCCATTGTACATGCATTTTAATAGACCCCGTTTTCTTGACAATCCTAAAACTTGTTTGGAAAACGGTTCAGGGAACAAATTTGGAAGATCGCTTTGCTAGGGTTGCATCTGATCACCCGAAAGTGGTTTTCGAAACACTGCACGACAAGCGGTCTTGTACTACGGGAAACGCTCTCAGTGCCAGTGGTGTGACACGTTTCGCGCAAAATATGAAACCGCAGCATAGATATTCTACACGTTGTGTGGAGTAGCGCGCCAAACATGTGCAAAGATTGCTTCCTGAAGAACAGTTGTGCGTTCACCTACGCTTTAAAGGAACCAAAGCGGTCTTGAAAACCACATCGCCAGGTGGTTTTTCCAAATTAATTTGGAAGAACACTTCAAAGACCGCTTCGAGCATTCCCATTATCCATTATTAAAACTAGTTTTAACTACTGGTTTACATTACACTCGTTTTAGGACTGTATAGTAAGAACGGGGTGTCTGTGTTAATATAGGCCAATATTTTCTGTTTATATACCTTGACTCCAGTTTATAATATAGATTTCCGTTTAATAGACTTCTATTTTGTGTTTTAATCCTTGGAAAAATAATATATTCTGTTCTTTTGAATCCCTCTTCCTCCTATGAAATATTTATTGTAGTATAGAGTGCGTTGACATTTACATCCAATTTAATTTTCAACTCCTACACAAGATGTGTAAATTGAGGTGACTGTTTTAGTCTAGGCTCTTCATTACATCACCCTTGGGGGTGTGTTACTAACTGCATTGAACTATTCAAGTCTACCCCATCCATTTCAGACTGCTGCAATTCATACAGCAATACAACGATTTGAATATTGGTTTGTTCAGTATGAATAGAATAAGCCTGTATGCATGTAGGATAGACACTGTTCTCATTTAATACAAACTTGTAGTTTACTGGAAACCAGTTCAGGAAATCATTTTGGAGGATCGCTTTGCTAGCGTTCCCATTTGATCACCTGAAAGTGGTTTCCAAAACAACTTCACGGAAAGCGATCTTGTTGCTATGGGTACGCTCTCAGTTTTGCGCGAAATTTGAAATCGCAGCCGGCGCAGCGTAGGGATTCTCCGCACAACATGTGCGAAGATGTAGTTTTAGGACGGTAATGAGAACGAGGTCATAGTTTGCATTGCAAAATACTTGGACAGTCACTTTAGCACTTTAGAGGTGCAAACAGTTACTGAGCCACACCCAATATCCTTTAAAGTCACATACCACATTAATGTATCATCCCAATCATTTGTAAAAGTTTAATCTGTTTGTAAACATTTCATTTTGTTTGTCTGGAGAAAAAAAATCACATTAAAAAAAGCAGTACACTGATTCTTGAAAAGGTGTGTTTATCAACTGCTTATCAATATTGCAAGTGATCATTCACATAAGACAGTATTGTTACATTAGAAATCATTGTCATTGCATTTTTCATAAAAGAATGTACCGGTATCCAGCTGACAATGTTTGATGGTCTGAATGAAGGTAATGTACAAGTTTAATTCTGAGTGCATTGGCGTGACCCTAGAGATGTGGAGTACATGGACATCTTGAGAAACGAAGAAGACTGGCATGAAAACACTTGAAAGATCGCTTGACCTGCATCCATTATTGATGGAGGTCGACATCCATTGGGGGAATGGTATTTGGAGACCTCTTCTTCTCCTCATTCACAGCATTGAATGTCAAATAAAAGAGATGCACTATCTCATCTGTAACTTTCCTAGACACTGTTCTAATTATACTTTCTAAAATTAGTTTACTGGAAATTGGTTAAGGAAACCATGCAGTTTGGAAGATCACTTTGCTAGCGTTCCCATTTGATCACCCGAAAGTGGTTTTCAAAACCACTTCACGTAAATAAGTCTTGTTGCTATGGGAACACTCTCAGTGGGGTGATATGATTCACGCAAAATTGAAACTGCAGGCATTCCATGTGTGGAGTAAGCACGCTAAAAAAATCGCTTCCCGAAGAACAGTTGTGTCCTTACGCTAAAACCAATTTAATGTGGCAAAGCGATCTTCATAACTACAGTCGCGAGGTGGTTTTTTTAACGGGTTTGGAAGATCGCTTCCATGACGGCTTTGACCGTTCTCATCACATGTTCCACCAAACTAATTTCCAGTACTCTAGTTTTAGGATGGCAGTGAGAACTGTGTCTTATCTTTTTTTCTTTGACAACTTTAAATGAACTTGATAAAGGGAACTTCCAAAACATGACAGGGGGCAGAAGACACCGAGAAAAATCAATCTGCACATGCTCAGTCTGAAATTTCAACTGAAAGATATCTAGGCCTGTGGTCTAAAAGTTGAGAGGTTGGAAATGGGTCAACATCCTTTTAAAGGCCAAGGAGTGACAGCGTTTCTGATAGTACTTAAGGATGGAAAACGCTGTTACCCTCGGCCCTTTTCCACCCCTTTTGCCTTTTGTGATTTTACAGATAGTGCTTCTCATAGATGTAGCAGTTCACTTGCCCCACTAGACCCACAGATGTTGCTTGTTTCGCTATTTTTCTTCATTTTTTTTATACATCATGTGCATCAAAAATGATGCCTCAAGTCTATCCCAGTTACCACAAGAAAAGGTTTGAAGATTTGAGTATTCAGAAGTGAACCCAAGTGAACTTGCCCCATGAAAACCTTCCCCAAATTGATGTGGTCATTTTGGTTGCTCAGTTCAAATTGCCTATTGTGTTCAAAGGCTGTTGCTTCTTTTGTTTGCAGACCAGCCAATTTATTAGTGTAAAGGTGTTTGAAGGTAATTTATTGGGTTTCAAATAATTGAAATTTGGGTCGCTTTTTATCTGCAGGTACAAAGTATTTAGGGCCTCTGAAAGTATTAACCCTCCATCAAAGGGTCTAAGCAACTTGGGTTCAACACATAGGGGATCTCAATTATTTTCGCTGTATTTTAAAAATCAAGAGGGAGAGGTTTCAGTGCTTGTCATGTTTCTTCAATTTTTTTTATGGCAGAATTACTCAAATCATTGACTCTAAATGAATTATATTTTCAATAATGAAAATAAAAACCTTTCTATTATTTCTATATATACCTGTAGATCCACTGCCTATCCTCCTAGTCCCTTTGACCTAATTAATCTACTTTTCTCCCCCCCCCCCCTTCAAATTTCTGTTTCTTCAGCTGCCTTGTATTTTTAATTTTTTTCCCCAAAATTCACTTTTTCCTTTCCCATGTGAGCCTCTTTCATTTTATCTTATCTCCTGTATCGTTAAAAGACTTCTTCGATCATATCCTTTCTTGAATTAGCTTATGGATGGATGACAGTGCACCCCCCCTTCAGATCCCCACCCATCCCATCCCCCAAAATAGCAATCTATTCAGTTTTGTTGAAGTTTTGCTCATGAATCATCCATTCTCTTTCCGATAGAACTCATGTTACTATCCTTCGAAGAATCGAAGCCAAATCGAATCGCTGAAGTCAAGTTTAAAAAAGGAATGTCCCTTAAGGTTTTACAGTCCTTGTGGTTAGAGGCAATTTCATCAGAAACGAACAATTGAATTACTCCTCCATTAGCAAGACGATGGCCATTTTTTCTCGTGTTACATGGGAATCGTAATTGAATGAAAGATACCCTAGACTATTCAATTGGAATGTTCTTTTCTAGTGGAAACCCCGGGAGGGATGCTTTTATTTCACATTGGATGCATCATGGGCATCTAAAAGGATGCCTTTTGTAGCATCGTCCAAGTTTCCACAAAATAAGGTAATCTGAATATTAAACTTGGACATTATCCCAAGTGATTGATTAAATGTCATACAGGTATTAAAGAGAAAATGTATTAATGACATCAGGGGCCTCTTGCATAAAACTTTTTACCTGAGAAAACTCAGGTTGTTTTTACCGGAGTTTTTGCCCTGTGTTGAAGTCAATGGCAGAAATCAGACTAACCTTAGTTTCAGTTTTTACCAGAGTTTTCTCGGGTAAAAAGTTTTATGCAACAAGCCCCAGGAAATTCATGTGCTGCAGATGAAAGCGTCATGGTGTAGCAGTTCTGTCTCTCGCCCTGTAATGAGAGGGTTGCGTGTGCAAATCCCACTGTGGCCTAGCTAGCGTCCTTTGGCAAGGCGTCAATCCACACTTTGCCCATCTCCACCCAGGTGTAAAATGGATACTAGGTAGAGTGTGAAAGCCTATATGTCTAGCAATTCAGTCTTGAAGCTCATGTTGGTACATATGCTGAAGAGGGGAGTAGAGAATGTGTACATGTACATACATGTACTTGCCAGCTAGGATCCAATGACCGGGTAATGAATGATAATCTGTATGATCTCTCATACCCCTTTCATAAACCTATCCTCCAATAAGCCGCCTAAGAGTTATGCCGAATTCAATGAAAATTGCGTTCATTAAACTCCGAAAATAATCCGCACTATTTTTACGAGCGCCCGTCCTGAAAAGGGAGGATAATCGTCATGGCAACCGCACACACCCCCTCCTATGCGGTTGCATTGGAAAAGGGTGACCTTGTGACCCGCTCCATGGCAATTATCCGCATTACTTTCCAAATGCATCCATAAAGTCAAAATCTGGTCCCGATGCTGCTATTATGCGGATAATTGCAGCATCAAATTAACGCGGATAACTCTGGTCCTCCTCCGATCTTACGACCAAATTATGCTGCTATTAGCTGCATAATTGGGTTTATGAAAGGGGTATCAGAGAGGTAGTTTTGTTGTATTGAAGCGCTACTTGTACATGTATAAATGGGAAAATTATTAAGAGCTTTAAGGATTCCTGTGTCTTTAGAGTTCTCAGAGACACTGAACTAGTGTACCATATGAGATAAATTAACTCTTTGCACGCAGAATTAATTTTGGGGGAATAATGACAATTGTTTCCTTGTTATTTTTTTACTCAAGATTTCCATTTTGAACCATTGACACTGATGATTATTATATAGATGTTACGTCCAAAAAATTAATTGCAATTTATTAGATTCTTTGATATGAAGTTATAGGGGATGGAACTAAATATTACGATTGTTGAATTTAATTTTACAAATGTACAAAATTGCAAGATCAGCGTGCAAAGGGTTAAGGCAGCTGAGAGTTGACACTCATTGGTTGCCTGTTGTATAATCATTGTGTTTGATATACCTTCGTGGGTTTATTTTCAATCGGTCTAATTCCAATTCTTCCAGGTACCAACTTGTCTACTATCATTTGGTCTACACTGTACCATCAGTTCGTCCACTGTCCACATGGTCTATGAATTGCCATTACATCTAATAACCAGTTGGTCTAATAGCCATGTAGTCCATACACCATTTGGTCTACTAAAGTGGTAATTGGGCGAAATGAATAAAAATTAAATGGGTATTAGACCGACCGGTTAAGAGACAAAATGGTCATTAGACAAAGTGATGATTGGACCAAATGGTTTTTGGCACAATTGGTTGTTGGACGGAATGGCATTAAAGTAGGCCATGTGAAAGTGGACGATCTGCAATAGAGACAAATTGGCAACCTATTGATGTAAATATGTACAGTACCATCAGCAATGAGGCTGTTCTCACTACGTTCCTAAAACTAGTTTACTGGAAACTACTTTAGTGGAAACTAGTTGAACGTGTAGTGAGAACGGTCAAAGCGGTCTTGGAAGCGATCTTCCAAACCAGTTTGGAAGATCACTTTGCCTCGTTAAACTGGTTTTAGCGTGAGGACACAACCGTTCTTCGGGAAGCGATCTTCGCACATTTTGAGCGCGCTACTCCACACGACAGGTGTAGTAGAATGCCTATGCTGCAGTTTCGAATTTTGCGCGAAATGTGTTACCCCACTGAGAGCGTTTCCACAGCAACAAGAGCGCTTTACGTGAAGTGATAATGAAAACTACTTTCGTGTGATCAAGTGGGAACGCTAGCAAAGCAATCTTCCAAAGTGGTTTTCTGAATCGGTTTCCAGTAAACTAGTTTTAGAAAGCGTAATGAGAACGGCCTCATAGTTCTACTCCTCTCAACATGATACCACCTACATGTACCATTACCATCTCCCCTCCCTTGCCCCTCTCTTCCTATCCGATTAACCTTGGCATCTGGCCATCCCACATCCTTATGTGGTGATGTTGCTATGTGAGGCATGTACATGTATGAAGTAAGGCCGTTGCCACGTCTCTCATCTCATGTTGGTGACATGAGTGCGAAAGACAAGTCAATGGACTGGTCATCGGGCAGATATGACATGAAATGTCAATCATAATTAAGCAGGAGAGATGGAAAGAGTGGGGGAAGGGTTGACAACAACATCCATCTTCGAGGTGAATGTTACACTTCCTTTGAAAAGGATCTTCTCGTACATGTTCATGTACATTTTCTGAATATCAGGAAGGGATAGGTAGCCTATATGTAATGGAAAAACGTACAGAAAAAAGATGCAGCTACATGTATAAACTATAAAGCAATTTGACACTGTCGCTATTTTCAATGCTTGTTATGCTTTTGAAACCATGATTAAGACTTTTAGATGAATTGAAGCATGGATTACTGTGCTGGTAAGAAATTTTATTATTGGTGGCTGGTACTAAAAAATCTTAGGGAGCCCACCGGGCTTTTTCAATTTAATACTTTCATAGGAGCTCGCAGAGGTTTTAGGTAGCCATTTGCCACCGGGCTCCCTCTAAAATCGAGCCCTGATGTATATTGTGATATCCTTGGGGAGTTGCAAAAAAGGTCTATATTGTACAATAAATTGCAACTATTTTTACTCTTACAATTTATCTATCAAGTTTTGATAACTATGAATACTTCTTGCTGAAAGGAGCTGACTGTCAATCAGGTGCAAATTTGCAATTGAATGCCAGATTTGTGATTTATTTTGGACCTAAACATGGCTTGCAATTGATTGCAAGTTTCCTTGCAACACCCCATCAGACAGACATCTATGGACAGATGATATGATGATGACATCCGTGTTGACTTTCAGTAGTAGCCCGATGATAAACATATTGCATACTTGGTAGCTCAACAATGCAGATCATATGATGTCAGAGTGTAATGGGATATGATAGGAATGGTATCGAATGGAAATGATCTGATATCAAATTAATTTTTTTCTTTGTTTGAGTATGATTGTAAGGCTATTTAAAAAGCGTAGATGTAAGTAGTGTTTTTATTTATGTATAATTTTTATTTATTTATTTCATTTATTTATCCTTTTTTTTGCCTTTCCAAAGCAGAGAGAACACAAAAATACATGCATATTAGAAAAAAATTGAGAATTATTAACGAAATAAGACCTACAGTATGGAAAAGGTACAGTCAACAGTAAACTAACCTGCAGGTCTACATGTGCCTCACATCTTTGAGGAACTCACTGTAAATATACTTCAAAGAAGATATAATTATTATAACTATTGAAAGAGCCTACCGAACGGAAAATACCAGAAAATTACTATGGAATTGAATTTATTCACATTTAGCAATGCAGAGATTCAGGAGAGGAAATGTTTCCTTTACATGAAGAATGATATAAAGAAACCATTTACAGCCATTATAATGTTGGGTTTTTTTATGGTAGTTTTTATCCCTCCTGAGTCCTGATATTTAAAAATGTTTTATTCTTTCAATTTCTTCAGGTTACCGATGTTTCAAGGCAGTCATGTTCCTTGTAGGTTTCATCCTCGCCTCCGTCGTCTCATTCCTCATCTGTCAGGAGCAGAGTTCTCTAGCGACAGGGGCCAACGCAGGCATTGCCCTGGCCATCGGCCTCCTCTGCGGCCTCATCACGATGCTCATCCAGATCGTCGGCCTCTTCATGACGGGCGTCCACATGGGTCTCTTCTCCGCCATCATCGTCCTCATCATCGTCGAGCAGTTTGTCCACATGGATGTGCTTCTAGTCCCGATCGGGATCACCTTCGGTCTCGGTATCATCTTCGGGCTCATCACCCTCAAATTCCAGAGAACTTTTGTGATCCTCGCCACCTCGCTCATCGGTGGCGCGATCGTCGCCACGTGCACAGACTATTACCTTGAACTGTTCCGTATGGTGAACTATGTCTATGACCGGTTTAGATTGCAGGTCTCACTGGAGCCATGTTGGTATAGCTGGCTTATACTGGCATTGTGGCCGTTTGTTTCGCTAGTTGGCATAATCATCCAATTTAAAGTCACCGCCAAAGGATTTAACCATAAACAAGGTAAGGTGGAAACTACTTCCTAGTTTTCTTTGAAGACACATTACGTCCATTCTCTGTTCTACATTTTAGGTTTCAGGAACCATTATTGCAACTTTTCCATCAAGTAGTGACCACCAAGGTTCAAAAGCCAATCGAAAATAAGGAATTCCCACATGGTCATGAACAGCCTTGTCAGAAATTTTATCTGACGAGCCCTGATTTATCTGACAGTTTCCATAGGAACTGTCCTTCTCAACCAATCAAAATCAAGGAAAGCTGTCAGATCTGACAATGTGTCGGACACAAATGTTGATGAAACGCTGCCCTGAAAATTGCCATTGGATGGCAGAATTACAATAACAGTTACGTGTATTTGCATACGTGTAGCATAATAAGCCCATCTTTGCTGTAAAAAGGATTGATATTCTAATATGAGATATTCCTCTAATAAAGCAAAAACAAAAAGCCGAATGTAGAGGCATTATGAATTGTGCTGTCAAATCTTTTTTTTTTCTTAATGTCTTTATTCTACTTTTTCAAATCTTAATGACCTCTTCCAAATCCCTGTCCAATGCAGCACTCCTGAAGGTGTTCTTCGCAACACTTTACATTCTAAAGTGTGCTACATTGTTTATACTTTTGAGGGGTGTTGACTTCTCTTCTGTGGTTTTTTATTGGTAAGGTGAATGACTTGAATAGCATACAAATAAGATTCAGCAAAAGGCTTCTTGGACATATAAAATGCATACACAGGAAGCGGGAGTGAGCACAGCATTGAAACGAAACTACATTGTAGAAAACCCTTGGTTCTTAATTCAATACTGTCCTAAGAAACTTGCTTCCTCTTAAAAAAAAAACCACAAGATGCCAACGTCATCGGGAAGCAGTCCTGAAGATGGACGGGGAGGAGTGACACCGCCCTCGTGTGGTGGCGAAGAGGAAGCCACAGGCGATGTTATCTTGGCCACGGTGGCGTAAGATTAGCGATGGGCAGGAATGAAGGTTCCAGAGAATTCAGAAAAAAAAAGTAGAGCTTCTTGTGGTTGATTGTGTGGGGAGATTAAAAGAGGTTTTGACAGCTTCATCTAATGTTGAGGATTAAAGGGGAAGTTAACATAGCAATAAGATGGTTTTTAATAATTTGAAAATAGAATGAAAAATTCAAGAAAAACTTTTGGTGAAGAATTGCTGAAATTTATCATAGATTATTGAAGAGAGTATTAAATATGATTTTGAACTTTTTGATTTGTGATGTCATGTGCGATCATCTCTGCCATGCATAAATGCCAAGTTTTATTGGATTACATGTATGATGAATAGTTTGAATTGATAAGTCCAATGATTCCCCCACCCACCCTCCATTACTTCACAATATTAAAGATCTTGTGTTGCGCCTTCGTCATTAACGATAGGATGGAGACCTTTGAATTTTGTTGATTACAATGTAGCCCTACAAATAATTTGTTACATCATTTACCAACTCGTCAGATCGCCAAGCCTGGTTTACCATTTTTGTCTCACCTGCGAAGCAAAGTGAGACTATAGGCGCCGCTTTTCCGACGGCGGCGGCGGCGTCAACATCAAATCTTAACCTGAGGTTAAGTTTTTGAAATGACGTCATAACTTAGAAAGTATATGGACCTAGTTAATAAAACTTGGCCATAAGGTTAATCAAGTATCACTGAACATCCTGCATGAGTTTCACGTCACATGACCAAGGTCAAAGGTCATTTAGGGTCAATGAACTTTGGCCGAATTGGGGATATCTTTTGAATTCCCATCATAACTTTGAAAGTTTATGGATCTGATTCATGAAACTTAGACATAATAGTAATCAAGCATCACTGAACATTTTGTGCAAGTTTCAGGTCTCATGATTAAGGTCAAAGGTCATTTAGGGTCAATGAACTTTGGCCGAATCGGGGGTACATGTATCTGTTGAATTATCATCATAACTTTGAAAGTTTATTGGTCTAGTTCATTAAACTTGGACATTAGAGTAATCAAGTATCACTGAACATCCTGTGCGCGTTTCAGGTCACATACCAAGGTCAAAGGTCAATGAACTTTGGCCGAATTGGGTGTATCTGTTGAATTACCATCCTAACTTTGAAAGTTTATGGATCTGATTCATGAAACTTGTACATAAGAGTAATCAAGTATCACTGAACATCCTGTTCGAGTTTCAGGTCACATGATCAAGGTCAAAGGTCATGTATTAAGGTCAATAAACTTTGGCCATGTTGGGGTTTTTTGTTGAATAACCATCATATCTCTGTAAGTTTATTGGTCTAGTTCATAAAAAGTGGACATAAGAGTAACCATGTATCACTGAACATCTTGTGCGAGTTAGAGTAGTATTCAAAGTCAGCACTGCTGCTATATTGAACCGCGTGATGCAGGTGAGACGGCCAGAGGCATTCCACTTGTTTATTCATTCTCGGATACATGTACGTTTGATTTGTAGTAGTGTATCTTAGTAAAATACAACAAAACGTTAAAGAAGAAAAAAGGGCGCTGTCCCCTTCCCTCCCCCCCCAAAAAAAAAAAATTGTTTTGATATATTAGTAATATACTATTTTCCCAATGCCCCCATTGTACAATGAAGCCTATATTAATACACTGTCGGGCTCCGATGCAAAAAAGGAATTGACAGATCATATTTGTCTTGTCTATTAATTAAACAGTGTCTAACTCTCGGCCAGAAGCAATAAAAGGATTTTATTAGGATTTGAGCCATCCAGATCGACCTTCAGATAGTTGGTTGTTGTGAAGCGTATTAAACTCGAATCAAACCATACACGTACACTGTACATGTCATTTATGAACATGTACATGTATACGAACATGCCCTTGCCTTACGTGCCATTCTAGTGTGTCTGTCTTGTGCTAACGATGCATTCTGAAAAAAAAGAGAAGGAAAGGGAAAGAAAAGTATTAAAAGGGAAAAGGATTAAACATGTGTTATTTTTATTTATATTGTGTCATAATCTATCACCAATTTGTACAGTATAATTTTTTAATAGGTAAAAGTATTTGCTCGCGCTGCACAGATGCTACATGTATGTTGTGTCCCTTCAAAATTTTTTGATCATTTATATTATGCCACTACTGAAGATCCAGTAAAAAAAACATTGACATACTTGTCTGAAAACAAAAAGACTCACTCATCTCTTCATTCAAACAATGATTTATCATTTCTCGTCTGGTCTATTTATAAGTTAGATTGCGGATAGAGGATCTGTCATTGGTTAGGGTCTGTCCAGCGGGGCGATGAGTGAGGTCTCGAAACCGTTCTGGACTTGTTTGTTTATCCATGTAATGACCCAAGGTACACTCAGACCAAATTGACTTCAATCACTTGCTGGAAGTCTCTAATAAAGCTTGTTTGCACCGCAGAAAAATTTAATATTTGAGAGAACACCAGGCGCTACTATATTTGCACTGAAATTATTTCATTTTCTATAACTTGGGGAAGTAGCAGGTGCAAAAGCTGATGCTGCTCTTAAGGGCAGGAAATACATGTTCATGGGGGCTACTGGCAATTTCACTCTCATGACAGCCCAAATAGCCCATAAAATTTTCCTAGAATATGTGCTGCCGGGGCGACCATATGTTTTAGAGTGGCCCCAAGATCTGTTACAAACAATATTAAAGATGATTTGGAAAATCATTTTCTATTAATCAAACTACATGTACATGTATGGCAGAACAATGGTATGCCTTTACTGCGTAATTGCATGTTGCCCCTAAAAATTAGCCCTTGAAATGAAAAAAAAATAGTCCCAAAGTTCTGATTTGGAAAAAAGGCTAGCCCCTATTAAACGAAAATGAAAATGATATCCTACCCTGAATACATGTACACTGTATTGGTTTGTTTGATGGACAACAGCAGGCAGCAGAGAATTTCATCTGAAAGAAAATAAAAGTGATTGGGCTGTTCTTGTGTGAACATCCCCTTTTGGAAGACCCACATATGCTAGTCTATTGCAGGTGTTGTCATGATGCGACATACGTGAACTTGCACTTTGGCTTTCTGTCGCATGCGTAGAAAAGGCCTCTGAAGGATTGACAGGTCAGTCACTCACGAACCTGACAAGTGACATCGACAGTCTTTTCTATAGTATTAATAATAATAGTACTGGCCCTCAATGCATTATAGGAATGGCAGGAAATGTGGTAAAATTGTGGGATGAAAATTAATCATTCAGAAAAATAAGTGTGTTTCAAATTCCACTTTAAATCATTACTTTTAGCAAGCACACATACATGTACCAGAGGTGGCTGTACATCCCCCTATATTCAAAAGCTGAGAAAGGCAATAAAATGATGTTCTGATTTCCACTCATACATAAACGTGGATGCCTTCATGCACAATATGAATTCATTTGTGTACTTAATTGATATTTACATGTAGACACTACATGTAGTTGATATTTAATGAATTTGTAAATAAATGCTGAATTGATATATTCAGTTGAAAAATTGTGGAGAAAGAAAATTAGATTCTGCATTGTAATCTACTGAAGATGTAAAGCTAGTGAAACTTTACAGAATGAAATAGTTTCAAAGTGCTGCAGGAAAGCATATCTATTGCTTTATCAATCATTGAAAATAAAATTTGAATAAACCCCTGTTTGTTGTGTTTTTCATTTAGATTTTTTTTTTTTAAGGGGGGCCCAGTAAGTTACCAAGGAAAAACATTTCACTAGTTTTTCTATTTAGATGACTTTTTGCACTTGTTTTGTATTGCCTCAAAATTCTACATTCGTATGTCTTCTACATCACACTAGACTGCTTTTCACAATATTCAATTCAAGACAATGTTATCTATCAATTGATTACTTACTTAATATTTTTTAACTTGATTATTAAAGCATAATACCATGGTCACATTTGTTCTACGGCGGCCGTACAGCGAGTCGAAAACAGCCGTTTTAAATTTTTTTGTCCAACTACATGTACATATCATGCATATAGGTGGTTTGAACCAAGGCATAAAACAGATACTCAAACCACCACCTCAGGACTACACATACTCTGCTTTCAAATTGAACTTTCAAATGTAGAATTTAATCCTATAGGCTCAATACGACACTTCCTATCTCTTTGACATTTCTATTCCGAGAAAGTGAGAGGCGGGAGGCTGTTCTTTTTCTGCTTGAATTGTATGAATTCCTTCTTGCTCTCTAAAATGCTTTTGTGAGGATATTGTTGGTCTGAAGGATGAAAATATTTGGTTGACCATGAGATCTTATCCAGGGAACCATTATCACGAAGGAGCTATATTGATCATACACTGGGTTTTCACGATTGATTGTACATTGTAGACAATGCAATCAATCATGAAAAAAATGTTCTTTGACGATTGCTATTAAAGCTTTGTGTTTTGGGCTCCAGGACTGAGATTGCCTCCAAGCCAATTCCTCAATCGGGGGGGGGGGGGGGGGGGGTGTTGCTAGAAAATATTTGCAATCAATTGCAAATTTCTGTTGCCAATTGCAATTGGTATCAATCATAACTTCTAAGAAATGGCATTTCTTTTATGGACCTATAGGTCCATGAAGAAACAGACCAGCTATCAAGTATGAATTTTCAATTAATTGATTAAAGAAATGATAATGATTTGTAAAGTGCGTGTATCCACCTTATTACATATACATGTAGGTCCTCAAGGCGCTCTTATTACCCTGGCTAAGCTAGTTTACAGATTCCTGTGCTCACAGTTTTTTGGGAAATTTCTTTCTGCTGGTACTCATTTTATCTCACCTGGGTTGAGTGCAGCACAATGTGGGTGAATTTCTTGCCGAAGGAGAGCATGCCATGGCTGGTAAAATCGAACCCACGTCCCTCAGATTGAAAGACAAGTCTTAACCACTAGACCACGACACCCCCATTTGCCAGAATTACATGTGCATGTAGTGTATGATTGATTTTTGTACCTAAAATTAACTTTCAAGTGATTGCTAGGTTATTGCAATGCCCCATTAGCCTCTTCAATTTACACAGAAAGATTGTCATGCACATGCATCATACATTGTTTGAAATCCAGTTTGATGCTTGACAATAGGAATGTTCTGAAAATAAAGAACTGACTCTTGTACCGTGTTTATGCTGTGTAAATGTGATCAGAGTGATCCGCGAGCCGTGTCGAACACGGCTTTATCGATCCTACAAAATCGAAGGTTTCAACCCGCGACCCGAGTCAGACTCTGCAATTTTTTCGTGTGTAAACAGAAAGCCGTGTCGAACTCTCTTGACCTAGGTCACTGCGCGCGCTTTCACTTTTGGCATTGTTGTTGTTCGCACGGACAAGATTCGATTCCGGCGGTGAATTTCCCGCCTTTAATTTGCGACGTCATAATTCTTCTTCCATTCGAGATCCGCGAGCCGTGTTGAACTCGCCTTTTCATATGTACGTATGAACGCGATCTCTGATCCCTTCTTCGCAGTCTTCAACCCGGCTCGCGGATTCAACACGCGAGCCGAGTCAATGTGTAAACACGGTATTGGATAAAGAACCAAGGCATGTTTGCCTTCATGAAGCAATGTTATGATACATGTATCTCTCAAGTGAGATGTTATGGAATTCAATCGTGATTGAAAGAAACACTCCACATGCTTGTGCATATTTCTTTATTATTTTGTGGCAATGGCTTGGAGTTGGACATGAACTTCATGTCTGGAGTTCAGCCTAAAATCTTCAAGTGAAATTCACTTTTTTGAATTTGTTTGTCTGGTGACCCCGTGTCAACAAGCAAAATATAAATCCTTCTATTTTGAGAGCAAGTGATTTAATTGAATTACAGAGATTTCTCCTCTTCTCCTGTCCTGAAAAAAGGCCAAGATGATGGTGCAGTTCTTTTCTCTTCAAGACCAATTACCATTCCAGAGACTGATGGGAATTATGAATGATCGCCATCGACAATTATCTCCACCTCGACCATGCCGACGAACGCTTTCAAGTAATCAGGCACAAATTGCATGTCTAATTGCTTTGTCTCCGACAAATAGGTGCTAATTTTGACGAGTTTTTGATCGGACGGGGGAAGTCGTTGAGACCACTCTCTCTTCGAAGAAGATTGGACGTGGCTATAAATAAGATGTCTGGGGAGACTGATCGATGGATGGATGGGAACGAGCAGCCGTAGTATCTAGTTGGAATCGTTCTCTTGGCCTGTCTGCGGAGATTACACGGAGGGAAATGATTGCACATATTGGAAGTGGATTTGGGGATATATTTGGTAGCGTGAATCACGGCTCAGTTTATCTTTTGCATTCTACTCTTCTTCAGCTACTATTTTTGTCGATCGGTAATTGAACATGTCTGATAGCACATTGACCTCTTCCTTATTTGAGGGGGGGAGATCTCTCTTCCAGTAAAATGGTTATTCAAGGGCTCCCAAACTTAAAATCCATCATTTTAGCGTAAGAAATACATGAGAGCGACGGGCAATTGTGCCCTTATGACAGCCAACATCGTCCCTAAAATTGGCAAAATGGAATGCTTTGGGGTGACCATCTTTTCTATAAAAAAAAGTTGCCTCAATAGCTGCGCCTCAAGCAATTGAACATCATCAAAATCAATATTCTATACATGTAGGCATGCAACAGAATAATGGGAAATGTTTCTATTTATAGCATAATTGCCCATGAAGCAAACAAAACAATAGCCCTTGGAATGAAATAAATAGCCCCCAGAAGTGAGCAATCGCCCTACCCCCCCCCCCCAAAAAAAAAAAGAGGTAATTCACCTAGTAGTATTAATAGAAATGATTTCTTCTCACCCTTCATCATTGTCTGATGTGTTATTGGCATACATCACATCATCTTAAATAATCATTAATGTGTTTGGTTTCTTCCCTCGTTTCTTATCACAGTGCATAAATAATACCTTTTGCATCAGAGGGTTTCTGAAACCCCAAATAGAGACTTTTAGGAGTAGTGAACGAGAACGTCGTAGCAGTCCTCTGATCGCTCGAGTCAATGTCGTCGTCTGCCCTCGTTCACTACAGATCGGATGACTTTAGATTTCACTCGACTCGTACGTGTACGTACGTCCACTTGAAACAGCGCGATAACCAGCGGGTCATGACACGCTGCCCGACCGGAAAATCTGGGCGTACCATCGCCTGGCGACCCGGTCGGGTGATGCGAAGGTGCAACCTGTGCACTCTTGCCCTTTCACTTGCTTTGATTCCTTTTTACGCGAGTTGGGATATATATCGATATAAATTTTGGAGATCAGAAAGCAATTTCAAATATGATAAACAAAATGCATCGTACAACTTACATTAATTTTGTGAAAAAGTCACTGAAAACTGTGTTTTAAAAGGGAAAGGTTGAACTTCATGCTGAGCTTGAACGGTTAAATGACGTCACTCACGTGCACGTCGACTATGATTTAGGAGAACCGCAAAATGGATGTGGCGAGGTTCTTGATTCTGAGAGTGGACGTGTGTGAGGACTTGAGGCATATGGAACGCTAAAAAATGACGTCATCTCGTACCAGTTGACTATGTCGACGTGCATTTCTAAAAGTGCTCAATATGTACACTTAGACATCTCCACTACCCACCCCCCCCCCTTCCTTTTCTGATAATCAAAAATATATTAAGCATTCATTTATAAAATAATCTATTTGTCATATACTATTAAATAATGAAGTGCCTGCTTGATGAATTACACACAGGGAGAACATTTCACTGACTCCTCATGTCACAACAACAACTTATAGAAAATTATGAAATAAAGTAGGTTACCATTTGGCATAAATCATCGGAGATTGATGGCATATAGCACCAAAATCCTTTACACAACAGAAAAAATTATGATAAGTTGGTACTGACAAAGAAATTTTTTTTGAAAACAAATGAAAGTGAGTCAAACAAAAAAAAACATATCAAAATATAAACCAGCTTGGCGTAATGGTAAACTTTCCCTTTAATTTTAAGATTCACTTTCACTCCTAATTTTCGTTGGTCTGAAGGGGGTAATAAATTGCTGCTCTGAAATGTAGAAGCAGATGCGCTCCACTGGCGACCTATGCCTCCAGGGCCGTTCTTCAAATATAATCAATCCATGCATGAAATAGTTGAACATTAATAATGCAAAGTATTGTTTTGTTTTTTATGTTGCCCTGCCCTTTCCCATAAATCTTTTGTCAAATTTGACTTTCATATTTCAACAGGAAGGGATTATATTCAATTATAGCATCAATGGCTTTTTCTCTTAACCATTTTGATAAAGCACCGACTGAAAAAAGAAAAACTTACAGCATACAGGGACAGTCTGTGACTGAGCATTAGGCCTATGTAAAAGCCAAAAGTGCATATTAATTGAAGATTTATCAATTACAGGGTGATACAGAAACGCCAAAAATATTTTAAATATATGTGCTCTTTGAGTGAAATCCATATTTTATTCTTCCTCAGTTTGGTCTGTGTATTCTTTGACAATAGGCCTTTGTACCCTTTTGATGTACTATATTGCCTTGGTAAAAACAGTAGCTTAAAAAAATGATAGGACAGTTTGGTGATATTTGTACATGTAATTTACACACGGAAAGTTTGTTTTACATTGTCTGTGACGAATGACTGTACATGAATGTCTCAATAGTTTGATTTCACTATTCAAAATCATTTCTTCTTCAAATTTTTATATCCCTACCAGTTATGTATTACAATTTTTGAGGCTGAGGGTGAAGTTAAATAACCTTCAAGTATGTTCCATTTAATTATTAAAAATGTTGTTTTCTATTCATTATTTTGTCTTCAAGTTTAATCATTTTGATTTCTTTTCAGTAAACTACAGTGATGCTAAAAAGTTTAATAGCGAACCCCACTAGAAAATGAACAAATCGAAAAGTATTCAAGTTCTGCCATCTTTAAGATATTGTAATAATTGTAAAGTCATGTGATAAAATGTTGCATTCATTATTGAAAGTTTATTTCTCTGGGTTCGCCAAACATTGCAGTGATGTTGTCTCCATTCAACACTTGGATGGGGTTCACAAACTTTTTATTGCTACTGTTGTTTCCTTTATAGAGTGTTTGCATATAAAATGTAGTAAAGTAATTCCATTTTATGTTCATATTCCCCTCTCTATTTTCTATCAACAGTAAGCGGTCACACGAAGACAAGAAGAGTGGAGCTTCAGAAGCTTAGACAACGGGAAGCAAGGGAAGAGGTCCGGGCGCAAAAATACTGCGACCTTTACAGGGCGAGGAGCAGAAACGCTGATATAGTCACTCAGGTATGAACAGGCCTATCCATTTCACACCGGTGTCATTCACACTCTGCAAACATGTAGCTTGCAGTGTGGACAATTGAGCATCGTCCGATGGTGTGCGCAGGTCTTTAGAATGGAAGGTGGGGTGTTGAGTATTTCTCCAAAACTGCATAAAAGTGTGTGAACTCAGAGCAAGCAAGTGCGAAAACCTCTAGATTGTTAAATCTAGAGCAGGGAGCAGCAAACCCTTGACAATCTTTGAATGTGAGCCATTTCAAAACTTCTGAGATCGCCATTTTAAATTACTAAACCAACCACTGAACCACCTCTGCCCAGCCAAATATTGAAAAGCTGTTTTGAGGTAGTCTGCAACCGGAGACCCATATATGACACTTAAACCACTAAACAGTCTAGTGTAAAGACTAGACACCAAAGGCTCTGTCTTTGAAGAGCCAGCCACAGTACATACAGTAGTGAATCTAGTCTAACTACTCCAGACTCTGCATTATGCACTATGCAAAGTGCGAAAACCAAAGGTCTGTGCCCATAGACTAGTTTTGAGGAGGGATGTTAATCATATTTTGAGAAGAGGGCTAGGGTTCACGATGGCTGGTTGGAGGAGGGGACGGCGCGGCTGAAGAAGACATGGAAGAAGCAAGTGGTTGAGAAGAGCAGGAGGGTTGGGTTGAGGAAGGAGGATGCACCCTAGGAGGAGGAAAGGGGTGGGGTGATTTCTGAGAGTGCGAGCTCTTGTCATGTCTTTCTCATAATGCCCACAATCATTCTATTGATTATTATGATAGTTGAACGTGAAGATTGACTTGACCTGAAGATTTTTGCCGGGAGTGGTAGGTGTAATACACCAGGTGTACACTGAAGAATGGTGTATTGGTTTTAATGTACAAAAGTTGTGACTCTCCTATACATGGGACCAACTTTTTCGTCCTTTCTGGTGGACAGATTATTTTCCAACAACAATCACAACTGCACTGAATACAGTGGTGGGGCACACTTGTAACACACAATGCTGTAGCATCAGATTATTGTTAGACATGTTTCGGCATGAGCGGGACTCGAACCCCTCACTTTGAGATCTACGATCTTATCCGAAACAGGCACTCTGACCAACTCTGAGCTACGCTGCCTCCGGCCATCCCTGTAGTCCAGAACTAAACAGAGTGAGAGACTATAACCTCCGGCAAGTATGGCCAATTTCAAAGAGTCATTTTCAGAGAGGAAAATCAGCTGAAAGCCATGAGCTGAGTCACCTTGCCTGAATCAAGCAGGAATCTTGCTCTTGCGTGTTACCGCCGCCGGCCGGTAAATCCCCACGGTGATATACAGATACATGTATAGGGATGAGTATGCAGAAAAGCCAATGTGATATGAGCTATTTCACCTTCACCTCATCTTCGGGATAAAGATAAACCTTGCACTGTCTATCTCCTGATGATGAGCTTAGCCAGGAGATCTAGTGAGTGAGTGGGACATTTGGCCATTGCAAAACTGACCTGACATTTCCCTCAAAGGACGAGTGTTGCAAGTATGGCTTGTGGTTGCCTATCCCTATTAAACCCCGTTCTCATTACCATTCTAAAACTAGTTTACTGGAAACTAGTTAGTGGAACTAGTTTAAGGTGTAATGAGAACGGTCGAAGCGATCTTCCAATCCGGTTCAGAAAACCACCTCGCGATGTAGTTTTGAAGATTGCTCTGCCTCGTTAATCTGGTTTTAGAGTAAGTGAGGACACAATCATTCTTCAGGAAGCGATCTTTGCACATTTTGAGCGCGTACGTACTCCAATTTGATACGGTGTATAGAATGTTTGTGCTGCAGTTTCCAATTTCGCGCGAACCATGTCACCCTGCTAAGAGCATTCCTGTAGAAACGAGACCGCTTTACATGATGCCCCATTGAGAGCGGGTCTTCATGAAGTGGTTTTAAAACCACTTTCTGGTGTTCAAATGAGAACGCCAGCAAGGCTATATTCCTAACTGGTTTCCTGAACCGGTTTCCACTAAAATCATTAATTACAGAAAGTGTGAGAACAGCGTCTTAGGTCACTTGTAAGTTGTATACCTAAACTTCACAATGATGTAGGCTAGTCTGCTTTGCAAACCCTTCACTCGAGTTAGGATCTGTAAAAGGTGAAGACTATAATGTCTTGTGTACCTAAGGCCATCCCACTGAATTGAAACAGAAAGTTTTGTATGTGCTACTCTTTGCATGGAGACCCACTTGTTGATCAAAATTTCAATCAGGGTCCATGCGTGCAGACTACATACACACCTGTAGGAGGCAATAGGCCTGCGTGTAGGCCCTAAAACTTCCAGGGTCCTGTTTCATGAACACCTGTCATCATGACAAGTTTACTATCAGCCAATCACATTAATGGATTTCAGTAGCTTTTAACTGTTGCATTTTTTTGTAATTATAGCAAGTTTTATGAAACTGGGCCCCTGGCTAGGTGCAGCCAGAAGAGGGAGAGATGTCACTCTCCTGGTGGCTCATCCTACCTCTTTCTGCTTGGATTTGGTAGTATGTCGTTGGGGGTTGACCTTAATTTTGAAATCTCTTGTCAAGCTTTTGTACCATATTTAGTGACCTTTTTTTATTATTTTGAATCAAAATCCTCAAGCTTTTATATAATATTCAGTGGAATTTTTTGGTTCTTTGTCATCTTGAATCGAAATCCTCTGATAGTATTTTTTTTTTAATCGTAGAAAATGGGTCTACTGTATGCATGCCCTAAATTTATATACCGTACTGTATGTGCCAAGGATATGTACTACTATAAAAGATTTTTAACATAGCAATTGGACCCTAATCTTGTGTTTTGATTGTATTCAGGAGCCTGCTATGAAAGAAAACATTCAGTGAAATAAGATATATTTATTTTGTAAGCCTGGGATCCTCTGTGGGATTGTATGAAGAGGCAATGCACATTATTAAAATATGAGACAAGGATGTAAACTGTAAGATAAGATAATCTTCTCAAGCTCGGAGATCTTCCTGAATTGCGGGGATGGCAGGCAGGGAATCCAGCTAGCTTTGGTTTTTAAGACCAAGGTTGTGACTCATCTCTTTCTCAACATACGTCATCAGGAAGAAAGGATGCGTTTTACTGTTTCGGAAAGGAACCCCTTTAATTCTGTGGTCATGGATGGCTTTTGATTGTTTTTTATGAAATTTATTTCCAATGCTCTGAGAGACCCTGTCCCTTGTGGTGTGTTGTGTGTATTAAAGTTCAAGGTGGCTTTATTACATGTAGGCTTACATGATTCTATTCTGATTTTTTGTATAGATGCAGCCCACCCCTCCCCACCTCCACCCTTCCCAATGAAATACAATAGGCCCTATAAACAATCCTGCAGGTGTCATTTTATTGGACGATTTTCCAAATTGTGTAGCAAAAGCAAATTAGCAACCCACAATCTTTGGAAGTCCTGAAAAATGTGATCAGTCCCCTCTCCCTGAAAATGAAATAAAAAGATATTAATGCAATAAAAAAATGAATAGATAAATATAGATATAGACAAGTTGAATGGATTGGTGAACAGGTGGATAGATGGACAGAAGGAGATAGAGATAGATAGATAGATAGATAGATTAGATATTAATCCATAATCAAAGATAAAAATGTAAAATGTCAATATTTCACAATGCCAACTTGTCATTGCCTTCATTCAAGACTCGACAATTCAACATGTGTACATGTACTCTTTCTGTATTTGTGAAGTGAGGTGATGTGTGGCTGATCGTTGTCTGTTGGCTTCCTAATATATGCAAACAACAAATGTGGAGGTGGTGGTGATGATTTCAATTCCGATAGAAAGGTATTATGACAGGTCTCTGGCTAGTATCCCACTCATCTTAGTCATTAAATAACCCTGAATTACCGTCCAGGGTAACCAATTAAAAAGATTGCACGATGAACTCTTGGTGGCGCTTTAACACTGTCAGTTCTCATTCTATCGCTATGACCATATCCGCTGCGAACTTTTCCCCAACTCTCCCACATGAAATCCCTTCATTGGCTATGAAGGAAAGTTCTTACAGTCTGTAGTACCTGTTAGCAAACAATAATTTCTTGAGAAAGTGTTGAATTGTTGTGTTGTGGCAGTTTTGACTCTCTTGCCTTGTAATCAGTGGGTCATGTGGTTGAATCCCTCATAGAGGGCTGCATGCATCATTTGATAAGCCATCAATCCAGTGATCCATACTTTGCAGCTCTCCATCCAGGTGTTAAATGGGTACCTGGGAGGATGCAAAAGCCTCGTATTGTAATATGCCTAGCAATTGAGTCTTAAAGCTCCTGTTGGAATGCTCCCAGGGAGTGGAGAGAGTGTGTACATTGTTTGCAGGCATGCCAGGATTCAAGGACCGGGGTAATGATATTTATGTGAACTTCTTTCACAGAGTCCTCGAACCTATGTGTTCAGCAATAAACAGAGTATTATCATAGTGCTTGTATATACTTGTAAACCTAACTCTATGAAATCATTATAGTGGTAGGGGATGAAGGAACTCATATGAATAAATGAACAAAAACAGTGTTAGTATGTTCAGCAAAATATTCACTCAAAATCCTTGTGTTCATGTTGACAACAGTGGATTTTACTGCATATTTCTTTCGCTTAAGTATTAAACGGGAGAAAACTCTTGTCTTTTTGAAAAAATATTCAGTTATTGGATAATTTGGATTTACCTATTTTCATAGTTTCATTACTGTTGAATGTTGTAGTCTACCATTTTTTCATCCACATTCAAATGAGTATTAAAATGGACAGTCATGATGTAGATTTGTGAAGGGATGGGCCCCTCATTATCAGATAAAAGTAGGAGGATGGAGTTTAGCGGTGGGTGAAAGTGTGAGTCATTCAGAAACATATAATCCTTGGCTTCCAGCGAAAGCTATATCTTGTTATTTCAGGCAATCCCGTTGGTCATGGGCCCTAGCCATTCTACTTTTATTCAGGTCATGAAGTGCATGATAAAAAGGAGTGCATTGCTGTTCTCACTTAATGTGAAGCCATTTCCAGTTTTGGAAAGATCTCAAAAATTAATTCTTACAAATTAATGTTTGTAGCTCGTGAGCTGATATTGATCATTTAAGGATTTTTCTTCAAGTTTGATAATGAGGTTGAGAAAGGGAGGAGTGAAAAAGGATGAATCGATTATATGAAAGTAGACCTAATATATGTACGGTATAATGAAAGAAGGGATATGATAAATGAGACGAGTTTGCTAGAGTTGTATGAGAAAAGAAAGCAGGTTTCAGGCATTGCATATTAAAAAGAAAAAGTTCCAAGGTGAAAAATTATAAGAGTTTATATAAAAGAAAGGATAGATCTAGAAATCACAAAAAAAAAGAGAGGATTTTCAGGGAAAACGAGAGAAGGGGTAAAAAACGAGAGGAAGGAAGATGAAAGAAATTAAAGATTCAGAATTCCTACTCTTGATAATCTTGTTCAAAGGAGATAAAATTTACAATTCATATCACATAGATTTAATAGCTTGGGGCATGTTTCCAAGGACTACAGCTGAAGTTTTTAAATCCTGAATATGATCTGTATAAGACGATTACTTCCCTCTCTGGTGCATGATCAGCTGTGTCGTAAGCTCGGATCACCAGGAGGATTTGAAGAGTTTTCACACAGTCATTAATAGTCTCGTTCCTTACAACATGTTAGAACCGTTCTCATTATACTTTTTAAAACTAGTTTACTGGAAACGTGTTCAGGAAGTCAGTTTGGAAGATTGCTTTGCTAGCATTCTCATTTGATCACCCAAAAGTGGTTTGCAAAATCACTTCAAGTAAAGTGGTCTTGTTGCTACCGGAACGCTCTCAGTGGGTGACACGTTTCCCGAGAAAATTGAAACCACAGCGTAGGCATTCTACATACAGTGTGTGGAGTAGCACGCTCGAAATGTATGAAGATCGCTTCCCCGTTGTTGCCCAACACTAAAACCGGTTTTACATGGCAAAGCGATCTTGAAAACTACATCACGAGTTGGCTGTCTGAACCGGTTTGGAAGATCGCTTCCAAGGTCGCTTCGACCATTCTCATCACAGGTTAAACTAGTTTTAGGATGGTAATGAGAACGGGGCTTAAGATGGCAGGTGTTCTCGAGACTCAGCTGCTGCAGAAACTTTACTCATACATTTAGGTGATATCATCCAAAGTAGTCGAACAGGCGAAAAGAGGGCAGATAGATTTTTCTGTAGGACAAGGCCTATATATATTTATTTTCTTTGACATAAAAAATTATTTTATCAACAGAATGATGATAATATTTTTTTAACCAAAGAAGGATTATATTTTGAGGTTACTCGTAGATCTATTTTCTTTTTGTGCTTCAGTATATACCCCCTGCTTCAGGGGCGGTCCCATGATATTTTAATGAGGGGGGTCGAGACATGCTATTAAAGGTGACATTGTTATTTTTTTTTAAATATCAGCTTGGGCTTTCTAACAAGAGAGTAGGGGAGATATTCTACATATGAAGAATGTTAATATTGCATTTGTAATATGATGATGATTTAGCAGGCTTCTTGTTTGAAAGTACCGGTATTTACAGAGAGATGATAAAAGTCGCCTTTAGGCCTATTTAACTTCTTTTTGTATTCCCTGCAGATTTTGTGTTGGGTGCTAGTTTTGCAAGCTTACTGACTGATATACTCCACCATGATGAATACCATTTAACACCTGCTGCTCATTTCACAAAGGTTATGATTATGGTAACTTTGTCATTATGGTTAACCACCATGGAAACCATGATTTTTTTTTGACTACCTGCCGAGCCCTGTTGCCATGGTGAAGATGCCATAATGTAAACATTACCGCAATTGTTTGGCAAAGTGATGAAATAAAGTAGGCCTACTCCAAAAATTGATTTTGATATTTCTTTTTTAGTAGAAAAGACGTGCTATGAAGATGAAAAATTAATTGTTTCAACATATTCTACCTTTATCATTTTATTTAAACAATGAGAATTAAAATCACCTCTCTCTCTCTCTCCCTTCCCCTTTCCCTTTCATTACACCCCTCCCCCTCTTGTACCCCTCTTCTATTTTCTCCCACTGCAGAGTTATCTCCAGAGCATCCATGATCACCTCTCCCCCGAGATGCAGCGAATCGCTTCCATCCAGCACATCCCGTCAGAGCCTGCCATTCCCTTCACCGACTCCTCCAACACCAACACGGACACCATGACGACCCTGCAAACAACCATGGACGAAATCCCTTCAAAGACCATAGACTCCATCGAAGGCATGACAAAGGTCGAGGAGGGCGAGATCGTGGAGGTATAACGAGAAATGTGTTTCCATCCCATTAGCTCGTTTTTTAGGCCGTCTCTCATCCCTATTATCACTATCCATCAGCACCGTTGCCATGGCGGCACTTGAAACCCCCGCAAGGAGGAAATTCCTTCCAAGACAATGAGAGTCCGTCGAGAGGATGACTAAGAAGGCAGCCAAATCATGATTGAGGGGTTATATGTATATCAAGGAATTCCGATTAGGGGTATGGACTTTAGCCTTGATGATGAAATTTTTGCCCCCTTCTTGCAATCCATCTTCGGCATCGTTGCCAGGGCAACCCATCCAATCAGCCGATGATGAATGATGTCCCCTCTTGACCCCTTCCCCGGGATCTGACTCAGGTGCAGGGAGGGGAGACCATTGAGAAGCTACTAGCGATGTTAAGTGATCCGGCGACGAGTGACATTATCATTTTGACGCTTTATCCAAGGAAATGGCATCTAGTGAGGTCCGCGTTAGTTTATCAGTCAGTTTCAAATGTTAGAAAAAATACAACGTCAATGGATCACTTAAGACAACTCCTTCCGGTGATGTGTTTAATACTCATGGAGGTGACTGTGCTGGACATCCAACTTAAATATTTACTTATCAGAGATGTGATCTGAAGAACATTAATTCAAAAGAAAAAATATATAATGATTGAGTTGAAATTAGGGGTTGGTGAATAGAGGTCAAGTTATACTAATCCATAGTTTGTCACAAAAAATGTCAAATAATCAAAATTAATGAAATAGGGTCCAGATAAGGAACTGCAAATTCTTCATGCAAAAGGAGAAATCATACAGCAATTCTTGTTTAGATTTCCAATACTTCTAAATTTTACATCAAATGTACCTTCAGAAAATTGCAAACTTCTTGTACAAATACGTTAACATACATGTATGTTAACATATATTAAAGGAAAAGGAAGACTTTAATCATAATAAAAAAGCAAAAACTTGTAGGGTGAAACTTCCCAAAATCTACAACACCAAGATCATGCTTGTTTTCTTATAAAGCCCTAGTGTTTTCAGAAACTTTGTTAAAAGGGTAATTACATTGTCCCCTTTCAAACTGAACGCTAGTAAAGTGACTATGCATTTATATCCAAACACACAATACATGTTGCATCTGTCATAAGGTGAGGCTGGCATCCCATGTAAGAATAACAACTGTATATATACTTTTCAACTTTATTCAACATGGGAGTGCTATACAAGACAAAAGTACTTTCAAATACGAGGTGCAAACATTTTAATAAAAAAGAAAATTCAACAAGGTCCACTTTTGTTTTACTCAAGTGAATAGCGCACAGAGGTGTAAATATTTTTTGCTGTCACTTGCTGAAATGATGTGGATTTTCTGCAGTCTGATTTGCATTTATGGATAATTTATCACTGGACGAATTAATTGCTATGATTTTATTTTATTACAAAAAAATTATGCTTACAAGTATTCAGAGATTACATGCATAGGGAGAAAAAAAAAGAGTTGAGTTGCCTTAGATATATTTTAAAAGCAAAAGAATCTGTCCATTTATTTGCAATGTGTGAAAAATATTTTATTTTGAGAGAAAAGAAAAGTACATTCATGTGCATATTCTTTTGTAAGTACTGGATGATCTCAGTGTATTCGTGATTCTGTGAAGAAGAAAAAATGAGCACCTATTAGCCTATCATCTTGCACTGAAATGTTATAGCTGCCTTTAGAATAGATGTATTCAGAGTTTGGTGAAAAGAGAAAGTGACTTCTTGATTTTCGTTAATAGCCTAGAAACAATGATCTACCTGGTGATTTGTCTTTTTTCTATGTGTATTGCAATTTAAGATGTTTCAGGTATGATTTCTGCCAGATTATTACGCATCATAGATTTATCAAAGACTCGTGTGATACAAACTATCCTAGAAATTAGTGTTTTTTAACGGATTGTCATCTTGTCTGTGTTTTGGCCTGTGAGTTTATTATGTTGAAATATTGTATGACTTAAAGCTGTGCAATTACCAGTGTTACTTGTGGGGTTATTATTTTTGTTTTGTTTTTTTTCTCTGATATATTTGGTTTAATTATAAAGGCACTCGTTACATGTACTGTGCATGCTTATCTTATTATATCAGTGTTGGTGGTTTTACTTGTATTGGCAGTGAATAATGTGTACTCACATTGAAATATAACTGTGCTAGTTGTTTTTGTTATGACATCTGTTTGTTGTTCTTTTTTTCTTTTTTTTAAAATATGCCTTATCACAAGTGCACTTCAAACTAGAACTGGGACCAAGATGCTGCTCTAATAATGCTCATAACCTTTTTCAAGGCAGTCCCTGCTGTGGTGTATGGCTTCATTAAATGTGTAAAAATTAATTGGTATTCAACAGTGAGATACTCAAAGTTAGGCCAAGAGATAGTATTATTATACCGCATTTGACTATCTAATAAAAAAGAATTGTATGACCTGCAACACCAGGGGCCTGTTTCATAAAACTTTTTACCTGAGAAAACTCTGGTAAAAACTGAAAACTAAGGTTTGTCTGATTTCTGCCATTGATTTTAACACAGGGCGAAAACTCCGGTAAAAACAACCCGAGTTTTCTCAGGCAAAAAGTTTTATGCAACGGGCCCCAGAAATACTCAAGAAATACCTTAAAATATGTAGGTTGGTTTTATCCCATCCAAATGATTTGTTATTCTCATACAATATTAGACATTTAAAAAAAGAATAGGCTGATATTTTTCACTCTTTTTCAGATTTTTTTTATAATGCCCTCTAGTTTCTTGCCAATTTCTAAACTAAAACTTAGTATTTGTACAATCTTAGGAAAAACACAAATTTTGTAAAACCATTAGTAACCTCTCTAGTCTGCTCTGAAATGGCATTTCCTATCTATATACCTGAATTTTTATATTCATCTTGGCTAGTTTATAGTGCATTTTTTGTAATGCTATTCATTCTCTGAAGGGAGGAACGACTTTGTGTATTTGGAAAGTAGAACAAGATTATGATGTGATTTAATTTTTTTTCTTTACTGTCAGAAAAATTTTCACTTTGAAGAAAGATACGGTGAGTAGTTCCGGAAAGGACTTGTCAGAATTATTTACCCAACGAGTCTTGTTTCACCCGACAGTTACCATGGTAACAGTACTTCTCGGCCAAAGTTACCAAGAAAAGTTGTAGATCTGACAATTTGTGACATTGTCTGACAGCGTGTTTATGAAACATTGCCTAGGAGAGGCATTTCATGAAGAAATTTGTCAGTGATTTTCACTGTTAAATGTTACAAGCTACTGTAAATCCTTGCATCTGACTGGCAGAGAACAAATTAGCCGGTGAAATTCACTAACCTGATGTTTCATGAAACAGTCCCCAGATTACCCCCCAATTAAAGGTGTCCTTGTCATGTGGCATGCCTTGCAAATAGAAATTAAGCAATGGCAAATTTTCAGATTCCTTGAGAAATGTGTTTTTCTGATCTAAAACGGAGCATCTCTCACCTATGTAAGGGCACCCATTTCATGTCTTTAAAGCTGTCAGAATAATGTGAAGCTTTCGTTACACTCCATTTAATGTGAATCATGCATGACTTACTTTGATTACGATTATGCATTTCCTCTAAATCGATGGCAGAAGGGCACTATTCCATGTCGTGATTTGCTGGCTTTTATGCCCTTTTAAATCTGAATGCATTATTTCATGTCTAACGAATGCATTTTGGCATTGTAGGCTCTAAATGCTTGGGAGTCTCAACCTTGCCCCAATTATCATGCTGAATGTTTCTTGAAAATGACACTTTTATTCGTGGACTGAAAAAATTGGCTTATTTCTCAAATAGTTGGGTTCATTATACATGTACTCCTTGCGTTCAAACTTCTATTATGTAGCAAACATTTGGAACATAATTTTTGGCCCTTTTAAATCCGAATGCATTATTGAACCCATAACTGGTATCAAAGGAATAACGTCAACACAAGTTTTTGAAAAACTAGCAAGTGTTATGCGAGCTTTTAACTTAATTGGTGATGACAATGGTTTTCATGATTACTTCAAATGAACAGTTTTGAAAAATACATAATTGTAAAATATCTTCATTAAGTTGCTATCAGAATTTTTACTCCATAACATGTCAAATTAGACACTAATTTGAGAATAGTTATGAGCAGGTTGTAGTTAAAGAATGTTATTATTCTTCGATTTATCTTTTTTTTCATTACCATTATTATTGATAACCTATTCTGATAACCTGTGCTCAAAATTTTCCATAATTTTTATGATGATACGGATGAAAGGCTTGTGTCATGTGTCGCTCAAAGCACATAATTTCCTGTGCTTAATATATCAAAACGAAGATGTCTGCATGATACAGATTTTTTTCTACCTTTCGATTCCAGTCAAATGATCACATTGTGGCGTCTTTCTGTTTCACAATGCTTAGCCACTGAACATACCCGGTGATTTACAATCAATTTACACACTGTATTCAGTGCAATCGATTGTAAATATTTGCTACGATCGATTGCTAAGCTTTGTGATAAGGTAGCGCTGATACAGGTTTCTATCTCACCTTCCTTCGGGGCGACGTTGCGTCTAGGACCGGCGGCTTACTTCCTACTTTTAAGATGACACAGCGTGAATCACGCCCTTGTAGAGACAGTCAGAGGGGGTTGGGGAGTGGAGGAGGGGGGGGCTGGGTAGCCTTCAAAGGTATTGGCTGCCTACTCTAGCTTCTGTCTGTGACATTTAGAGATAAATGTGGTGTTCATGAACTTAGCACAGCCCACTTTCATTGCCGTAGACTTCAAGTAACCAGTTTGATAGTGTAGTCTAAAGTGATTCCTCTGTGTGTGTGTCGGAATGGCACAGATTTGCTGCACATAATAACTCTGCATCAATTACAATGGGTTTTTTTATTTATCTATAATTATGTCATAGTGAATACTTGAAAAAATGAATTAAATGTGATACATTATTTTGAGGGAGAGTTATTACCTTTATCATTGGGGTAGATGTCTCCTTTAAGTTGCCTATTTTATTCTCCTATAAGTCCAATTGAGTTGAACTAGGATTCAAATGCGCTCTTTAAGTATGATACATGTATGTTGGAAAGACTTTCTTAGGCAAGAAGGTGAAGAAAATAGGAAAAGGTGTCCATGATCATTGTGTAACTTTGTAATTATGAATCAATTATAGGGCCTATTAGATTGTTTGATTTTACTTGACAAATGGGGCATTGCAAGAAACTTGCGATCAATGTGAAAGTCTATTTTCGGTCCTAAATCAATCATATTTTTTTTTAGTTAATTGCAAATTTGAGATTGATTGCTAATTGTAATCTGATTTTCGAGAGATAAAATTGATCTGTCAATTTTAAAATTTCAACAGATCATTTGCAATTGATTGCACATATTTTCTTGCAACACCCCCTGAGATTTCTTTGGCATATTGATTACTCTTATATTCTTTTATATTCAGTAAGTCATCCCAGGTATCAAATCGGAGCCCCGTCTTACAAAGAGTTGCGATTGATCCAATCAATCACAACTATGGATGGCCAGCAATGTCAACATCTAAAATGCAAATTCTGTTCGAAATGTTTTCTAGATATGATGTATATTCATACATGATTGCTCTCTTGAGGGTTCAGTGTGATTCCCATTGGTGGACTGAGGAGATTGTGCAAATTTCCTTAAGAAAAAATTATGCTGTGGATGGATTTCCATACAGTTGAGATTGATTGTATCAATCGTTCTCTTTGTCAGACGAGGGGGGCAGGGGGATCTTAGATAACACTGATGGTTTGAATTACAACACACACAAAGAGGCAGAGTGATATGGCAATCTCTTGGAGCTCTCAAACTCAAAATGTTTACATTAAATCACATATCTGGAAAGCTTTTGCCGTTAAAATTGATGGTTATCACATGGTGGAATGGAAGTTCTCCTATAAATACTCGGCTACAATCGGGAGCCGGGAGTTGCTGCAGACGTCATACCCTACGCTATTGCAAGCTCCAGTGTACATTCGGACGTGCAGTAAATTTGTTATCTGGCACCGAACAACATTGCCCCCATTCAGATGATTGAAATTTTATGTATAGTTGCATGTTGCTCTATTGACATATTCACTCTCATCATCTTCGTCATCATTACATGTACTTCTAACTGAAATCATATAGTGCGTCCCACAAAGAAAGAAACTGGAATTCCCAGTTATTCCTTTAACATGCCAGGGGCTTTTATTAACATCATAATGAGATTCATTTTTTTCATCTTTGATACAAAATATGGTATCATTTGAAAATTAAATGTCAAAAATCAAGTTATACCAAAAGTATTGGTTGAGGTCTGATCAGGATGCTACTACCTTGTGTAAGAAAGGGATGGTTCATTGGCATATATTTCGTATTCTTCATTAACTTTCTTTCACTCGTCCTGAAATGAGAGTTGGTGCTGATTCACATGGGAGTTCCGTGCAAATCCCTTTTCTGACATGCCTCTGAATTTATTGTTCTTACTCTGCATTTGCGTGAGTAATTCAGTAATTGGTCTCGAACCAAAGAAGAGATTCCATTCCTACGATTATTGTGAATTTTATGATGGAATCATATCCAATTATTGAGATATGCTGTAAATCATATCTTGCGAAACCCTGCATTTGGTTAGGGCTTGTGCAGTGCATGTTACAGTTGTCATTGTAATTGGTCGGGTGCATGGTGAATCGGTTGCTTGGAAGGCAATATTTATACCTCGGTCACATTTGCTATACGGCGGCCGTACGGCGAGTCAAAAACAGCCGTTTTATTCATTTTTATTCAAACCACCTATTAGAGAGCTGGTACAAAAGTAAAGACGGCTGTTTTCGACTCACCGTACAGCCGCTGTAGAGCAAATGTGACTGAGGTATTACTCTCAGCATTGCCCCCTTCTTTTCCTCTTCTCGCCCCTTCTCCACTCTGTTAACATTCATTGTAGCGTTTCATAGTGGGGTTTGTTTACTATAACTTTTTCCGTGGTGTGAACTGGTCCTCGCTGTTACTGCCAAATCTTGTTTTGATTCCAGTATCGTGTGTAATGTGATAATGGAAAGGCAATAATGTTCACCACCGTCCTCTTAGCAGAAAAGCTCCCCTTGGCTCTGCCTCGCCAAAATAGGACACAGGTTTGGGTTCATCCTTGTCAACTTTCTTAACCCGTTCACTACTGAATTGTGTGATTTTCTAAACTTGTACTACACAGATCACCCAGTTCCAGCATGGACTCAAGTGTCAAAAGGTTAACATGTCCACCACTGAATTCCGTCATCCCCATAGGTGTTGCACAGGGACCACTCAAATCCCTTATACATTTGTTAACCTCTTTACTACTGAATTTTGTGATTTCCCATAGGCTTTGTACAATGATTACTCGGTTCCAGGAAGCAATTGGTCAACCTGGTCACTACTGAATTCCGTCATTTCCCATAAGTGTTGCAAAGGGACCACACAGATCCCATATGCATTGGTTTAACCTCTTAACTACTGAATTTTGATTCCCATAGGTTTGGTACACTAATCACCCTGAGTTGGGAGGCAATGGGAGGGGGTGGGGGGTAGTGGAGAGAGTAGAATTCTTAAAGACAAACTTAAATGCACAGTGAGCAATGATTTTGCAAGAAAGTCTTTGAAATCAGGGTTAATTATTTTCATGTCGTCATTCAATTGGATCAGATCTTGTCGCATCATCATTAGATTAGCTTGGATTATTGTCATATCATTAGATTAATAGATCTGATATATAATTATATCATCATTAAATTAGATCTGATTTCAAACTTTGAATTACTCGAACTTCTCCTCTGTTCTGACATAGTTTAATTGCACCAAGTGCCATGAAATAATGAAAAATTAATAATAAACTTCTTGTGCTGAAATAGCCAGCACACATCAGTAGGCCTACATTGTGACAGAATGTAATGTTAATTTGGCTCTTTATTGAGCAAAGCTCATTTCCCACAAAAATAATTTGGCATGTACTTTGATACATGCAATTATCTTTGATTGTGTCAGAAGTCATTTTGTGGTGGTCTCCTCAACTCGAATTTTTCTTGATGTATTTGGTAGAACCTGGGTTCATGAATGCATAATGGAAGAATAAGAGCCTTGGGCTCTGCCTTGCTGAAATAGGATAGTTTATGGCTCATCACTGCTACTTGATTTCTTGTCTTGAATGAGGCAAGAAACACGTTTGTATTCAAACATTTTTTTTTTCAGTACATTTAATCATTGTGAGTAATACATGAAGTATAATTGGAATATACGGTACAAAGAATACTTAGACATGATACATAAATATTTCATTGTTGATTTTTTTAATTTGAGGAAATCAGTTTCTCAATGTCTTTATTCAGAATTATACAGGCAAAGTTATTCTTCAATCTAATACAGAAAATAGTATGAATTATTGCAATGTATTGTGGGAATGTTTTAGCCCATATTATGATTTATGGAATACTGATTTCTTGGATATTCATACTTGTACATGTAGTAGCATTTATTAAATTATTGATTTATCTGTACAATGCAGTATTGTATAAATAATTAAATGGACTAATGTGGAAGGGTGCATATTCTGTCTTACAAGATACAGGGTCATAATGAATAAAGAAAATAGACATTTTGTATTCATGAATAAGTGTGTATGCGATTGATTGTATGATGTTAAATGTGCCATATTATTTCATGCGTCAACGTAATACTGCCAGGCACTGGGAGTTCTTGTTCAATTTGAAAATGCAAGTTGAACTCAGTGTTTGATATTGATGTATAGAAATTGCATTTTGATGACATTGAAGAAATTTGGTTTCCAAATTTTGATTGTGATTTACATTTGCAAGTTACTTTAAACCAGCCAACATTGCTGGAAATCATAAGAGTTTAATTTACAAATCTTCATACCAGCTCACCATTAAGATTTTATCGCATATAGTAACATTTTCGTTTAATATTGGAAGAAAAAAATTCTTAAGCAAACATGAGATTTCTGAAAGTATGTTCGGTGTACTTTTACGTGAAGAAATTCTTTCTATCAGTAATGTTTTTCTTTTAAAAAAAGGTTTCAGTTATGGGATTATTTATTAAATGTGGTTAAGTGATGCTTCCCTTGAAAGTAATGTATGTGGGTTGTCAATCAATTCATTTTACAAAATATAAATTGATTGATGAGCTTCATAAAATGGTTTTAACTGAAATGGCCAAGTATAGTTTCAAAGTGATTCTGTCCTAGGATGCAGCAAGATCCACATTAGCCATAAGGTAATACAATACAGTAGTTAATTGTGAATACAGCTAATAGTGATCATACTTATTAAATCAGGGATTTGATTGAAGTGTCATGTTTTCTTAAGACTTTTTTAAGGGATATTGATTTTTCTTACCTGCACATTGATATTATATCGAGTCAATCCAGATATCTAATGCATTTTATGCTATCAGAGATATCTCTTAAATTATACATTTGAGATTTTTTTTTATATTCAGTATGGCATGATACTTATTGCCATTCACACTGCTCTAGAATTTATGTAATGTCATCATTTCTTGATCGTGAAATTCAATAGATTGGAAAGCAGTCAAGGAATGAAATAATTCTATTTGTATTCAAATTATCATTTCCTCAATTGAATGATATTCTCATTTATGACATTATTTGTATATGTATTGTTGCAGATTTAATAATGGCTAAAATGTGGGCAGGTATTTTCCTGGCTTTAAGCATCCCACATCTCTGCTTAAAGTACATGGCGTCTAGCATAGATTGGAGAAATACTGCAAAAATATTATTTGTGTTGTGAAATTATTGTCCATCAAAGAGTTAATGTGCCTAAAATGCTGTATTTGGGTATTCTTTTTTGTTTCTTTTCTTATTCTGTTTTTTTTTGGGGGGGGGCAATGTTTGTGTATGATGATTACATTCTTAATATATTCAGAAAGAAGATATGAATATCCACATGGTATTGCTCATATTTTGTACTGCCTTTTATTTTATTTTACATATTGCCGGTGAGCTGTTGATTCAATGGATAAAGTTTATTAAGGAATGCGTGTGTGTATATATCCAGCTGTACATATTTCCTAATAAATGATTGTCAGCAATTGGTGTAATATTTATAATGTAATTATTGTTTATATTGTCTTTATGGCTTTATCGATGTATATTCTGTATCTGAATATGATAATGGGTGTGGAATGTAAGGCGGTTTGCTACAAGATTGGGATAACCATCATTGATCTAAAAAATAGAAGATACATGTATATATTTTCTAAACAGGAGATTTTGCAAAAAAAAATAGAATTATTCTGTAAATTGTAACAATTTTTTTTCTTCAATTTAACAGAACTGGGGTCCATTGCAGAAAGAGTTGCGTTTAAACGCAAGTAAAAAAATCAGTCGCAAATCCCAAATGCGCACTGCTGATTGGTTGAAAATCCAAGTTGCGCATGATTCTTAAAGTTGCGTTTGATTGTAACTCTTTCTGCAACAGGCCCCAGGTCTGTTTCAAAAAAAAGAGAGAGGGGGAGAGGTTTAAGTGCAGAGAATTTGTAAGGTTCCATACACCAAATACAAATTTACTGTAATTTTACACAATGCTTGTAAGATTACACACACTGCAAGAACATCGGTGTTAATTTAACACCAGCCCAGTTTCTATGTATGTCCACACCAAAGGTGTTGAAACAACACCAGTTAGAAAGAATCAAACTGAAATTGGTTTAACACTGATTGCTGTTGCTTAAAATTCATGTCAAATTGGTGTTAGACTAACACCAAACCGGTGTTGTTTCAACACCTCTCTGGTGTAGATATAAGTACGAGGCTGGTGTTAAATTAACACCGGCGTTTTTGCAGTGCAGGAACTTCTGTTCAAATTTTCTAACAGTGATGAAGGGAGAAAATGTTTATCTCGATCAGTGGAGGAGATAAGGCCTTCAAGAGCATTGGCAACTTACGAGCCCCCTAATAGCATTATTCTCATGATTCCCTCTGCATGTTTGATCGGGGGTTTTCAACGATTTACCAAAATGTGGTAAAGCTCGAACTACCATCATCTGAGAATATGCATTTGTCAATATTTTGGTACTGAATAAGCCGAATCGGAGATGTACAAATTTACAAAGAAATAGAAATCGATACGAGAATTTGATTTATTTCAAGATACGCGAATGCCAGACGTTGAAGGGCCAATCCAACACATCACATTTATTCTTCTCTTTAATCTTCATTCCTTCGGCCGATGAAACATTCTCATAATTGACTTCGGCATATTTTCATCAGAATTTCTCAAGTTACAAAAATAACTTCTTAAAAATGACACGGCATGACATGCGAAGGCTCGAGGAAATTACGAGCAGTCGGAGAATTTTTGAGGAACTCCAATTATTGGGTTTTATCATCGTCGAGACTGGTTTCACGAGTAGTGCGAGATAATGTCACTCCAAGAAAAGCGATCAAAGCTATCACCACGAATATGTTATTTCGAACTGCATATCGGCGCCGGAGCCGGTTTCAATGTTGTGACTTCAGGGCCCGTCTTACACAGAGTTATGATTGATCTCCCACAGCTTTGAAAAGATAAGAAAATCTTTGTTGGGGTGGACTTAAAATGCGTGTTTGTTCAAAATATTTTCTACTTGTGGTGTACATCTATCGGGGAGCTCTCCTCCCAACTCTGCATACATCGTTTTCTTGAAAATTCAGTGTGCCTTTCTTTGTTTACAAAGGACATTGCGTCGTAAATTTCCTGTTTATTTACAGGAGACAAAAATATGATATTAATGGATTTCCATAGAGTTAAAATCGATCGGATCAATCATAACTTTTTGTAAGACAGGGCCCAGGCCGGAGCAACATGGAATGAGGTTTATGAAATTAATGGCGCTGCGGAAAGCCTGGTCATACTAATAAATCTCTCTAATGACACAAGACGCGTGGATTGAAACCAGACACATTATTAATCACTCGACCCTCAGAGACAATTTCCGCCAATCTTGTTCTTGATATTTCTTCTTTTCTTTTCTTTTTTCTTGGTGGGGGGCTCCTCCCTTTTTTGAGGAGGGGTGGGGAAGGTTCATTTGACATGTTGGTATTTCTCCTCTGTTATAGAAAAGAGAGGGGATTCGTAAAACTTATAATTGGGTCATTCCGTATAAAAGAGTTTTTTTCACTTCAGGGACTTTTATCGCAATATTCTGAGGGAGAACAATGTGAACGAGTAAAACTCATTTGAATATAGATTGAAATAAAGTAATTCGTTTGTAATATTTTTTATTTTGCTTCAATAAAAACTTGAATTAAAAAATAACAGCAAAAATCTTCAAGACGGGAAGGGTTGCAATATAAAGTTTGGAAAAATAGTAAGTGCCTATAGATGGCAGGGGGTCTGCAATGTTGTTGGGGTTGATTTTTTTTCTTCTATTTTCTCCCATTATTTAATGTTGAATAGAATAGTATTTCATCATAGAAAAAATTGAATGAAAAAAAAACAAAACAAATTTGTATCCTACTTTTAATACATTATAGGGAGTAGCAAATAAAAACAAGAAATTTATTAATCGGGGCAAGTCGACCTCCATTCAATAACAGGACCGGTGTAATAAAAATACACTCTTTTTGTTCTACTTTTTTTTAATATAGTATGATATTTCTTATTTTTTCTCACAGTTTTTTTTTTCCTTACCGGAAAAACATACTCCATGTGGAGGCGCTCAGGTTACATGATTGGTCAAAGAGGGAGCGTGGCACATTCTAGGATTGAATTGGCCCGACCGCCTATTTCCGGAGGCGGTTCAAATTTGGAACCGTTTGTACGTCTTCGGAGGTATTGTTTCACTGCTCCAGAATGGATCCGTTAGAAATGGATCATGGTGCCTAAATAGTGTTGAAGAAAAAAGAGGACCGACTATTTCCGGAGGCGGTTCAAATTTGGAACCGTTTGTACGTCTTCGGAGGTTTTGTTTTACTGCTCAAGAAAGGACATGCATGGTGATAAAGAATTAACATGATGCCAAAAATGGAGAGAAAAAAGTGTTGAAGAAAACAAAAAGGGTCGAAAGAGAAAAACATGACATTGCGACACCCCCCCCCCCCCGACTCCATATTTTCTTCATCTCTCTGTCCCTGTTTCTGTATTCTTTTCTACTTCTTTCTCCGTATTTTCTCTATCTCCTCCCTCTATATTCCTTTCTTCCTCTCTCTCTTCCATTTTCTCTCTCTCTCTCACCTTATCGATATCACTCACTATATGCTATGTCGCGTGGTTGCCCGAGGGCAGCAGATGTGAAGCATTCTTAGTCTGTAACTTACACAAGCTAAATGGAGACAATCTTGTCGGAAAAAAGGGTAAAAAATCGATGTTGCTTTATTAAATCTTTTAGCTTTGTAACCCTGGATTGCGCGTTCATATACCAAGGGTGCACAGGGTCACTTGCGACAAAGGACCAATACAGAGATTGACGAAGCCACATAGCAAAAACTGTGTTGTTAACCGGTGTACATAGAGGACCACGTTCTTTTACACCGGTGTTAATTGGTGGTGTTAGTTTTACACCTGTAGGTATTATTACAACACCTTTGGTTGACTATTTGGTGTTATGTTCAATCTCTCGGGTGTAATTTTAATACCTCAGGGTGTGGTACTCTATTAACACCAATTGGTGTCAGTTTTAACACCACAGTTTTTACAGTGTATGTAAAAGCTAAATTGATTTACTACCCAACATCTTTCCAATTTTCATAATGATAACAGAAAAAACATTGAATTATATTTGTCATCAGTCTTAAAACATTGGATATCATGCATGAAGGTTTTATAAAGATATATAGTACATAAAATTGAAACCTTGATATAGGGGTTTTTTATAGTGCAAATCATTATTTCTCTCTCATTTTTTAATGTAAATTTGCTTGATATTTTCAAGAAATGAATAATGCACATTTAAATTTCTAAATAGAAAAATAAAACACTTAGACGCGTCGTACAGGGATTTAAATTAAAACATGGCAAAACTTATGTTGCGTCTGACTATTTTTTAACGAGATTTCACCCAAAGAGTGCACCAGATCCTGTGATTTTAACCAGAAAATAATCGGTAACCATGCTCGATCGCTTCCCTCGATCGTTTCCCTTTTTATTGTAGACCTATACTGTTTATCACTTGAGTTATTCCTGCCCCCTTGGTAACTGGTTACACTTCGTAATTCCGAAGGTTCGTATTTCCGAAGGTTCTTTATTCCGAAGGTTCGTAATTCCGAAGCACGTAAATTGCCTATACCTCGATGTTCATTAATCCGAAAACGAAAAAGGGTTCGTTAATCCGAACATTTGTGGCGTAATTCCGAAAACGAAATAAGGTTCGTTGTTCCGAAGGTTCGATAATCCCAAAACGAAATGAGGTTCGCTGTTCCGAAGGTTCGTTCAATCCGAAAACGAAATGAGGTTCGTAATTCCGAAGGTTCGTTAGTCCGAAAACGAAATGAGGTTCGTAATTCCGAAGGTTCGTTAATCCGAAAACGAAATAAGGTTCGTTGTTCCGAAGGTTCGTTAATCCGAAAAGTAAATAAGGTTCGTATTTCCGAAAATGAAATTAATTCATTTTGGTAACAAGAACGGTGTTGTCCTTGCAAGATAACAAGATATTATGCAATGATAAAATAACGAACGATGATACATGTGTGTGTTGTGGCCAAAGCATGTATTGATTTAAGAATAGGCGCCTGGATCAAGCATACGATTAATTTCGATCTTATCTGAGCAATAGCTGCCCAAGCAAATGGTTTAAAGATGCAGGGGATTAAGTGTGTTGGTCGCGTGCAGGTAACCTCCAGATAACAGGATTTGAATTGGAGGGGATGTCATTTTTAATAAGAGCTTCTCCTGAAAATTAATATAAACTGTATTTATTTTGAAAAAGGGAATTTCATTTCCCTCTTATTTATTTTTGGGGTACAAGTGCCCCCTAGCTACTACTCCCCCCGGTGGATCCAACTTTCGCCAATGGGGGGGCGAAATGTTTTCATTTCATCCATAATTTCCCCCGATCGGCAGCTTAAAGTTTATTTTGTTTGTTTCTTTCTTTGACAGGGTAGTCCTAATAGCCAATAATTAGCTTTATTCCTATGAAGTAAAGTAAATATGTAATAATGTTATCAGCCCTTCTAAATAACGCGAGCGCGAAGCGCGAGCTATACTTTTTGTTGAAAATATGGATATTTTCACCATGAGATTATCATCTGTGTTAAGTTGTGTGTTTTGTAGTAATTAAGTTGAGCAAAGTTTTTTTGTAATTGATTTTTGATTGATAAGATATATATTTAGGTTTTCAGTTTCCGCGAGCAAGCGTAGCTAGCAAGTGGTTCGGAACAAATCTAATCTGAAGTTATAAAACTCGCTACTGTTAAAAGGCCATCCTTGTGAGATATTGCGAGCGAATCACAAGCTCAAACTTTGGAAATTTCATGTAGGCCTAATAAGACGTGATGATGACAATAATAATAATAATAATTAATACTAGTAATAATATTAATAATAATGACATTATTTACCAAGGGAAGCCACTTCAGTTCTGAAAACTGTTCTCCCAGTGGGCCCTGCTATTATTATTACCATGGCTTTAGCTGGGCTGCCTAGGCGCCCAAAGGAAGGCATTTAATTAATTTCTTCATACCGGGTACCCATTCATCCGGGTGAGTGCGGCACAGTGTGGATACATTTCTTGTTGAAGGAAATTACGCAATGGGATTCGAACCTACGACCCTCTGTTTCATATTTAGAAGACTAATCCTCTGGGCCACAACCCCCACATAAGAGTTAACAGATCCGAGCATTTTTTGTAGTTATGAAAAAAGGACTAACATTGTTAACACAAGGCGTAACGATCAATAAAATTTTATTAACATTTATATTCTTTATCACCATTTTTATTATGTTCATCGTTTCGGATTATTATGATCATCGTTAGTATTATTTCTATTTTTATTACCAGCAGAAGCTCTTATTAAAAATGACATCTCCTCCAATACAAATCGTATTATCTGGAGGTTACTCGCACACGACCAACAAACTTTATAACTCCCTGCATCCTTAAACCATTTGCTTGTGCATCATTTGCTCAGATAAAATCGAAATAAAGCATAATGCTCGATCCGGGCGCCTATTTAAATCAATTCATGCTTTGGCCACAACACGTCATGTATCATCGTTGTTATATCATTGCGTAATATCATCTTATCTTGCAAGAAGAACACCGTTCTTGTTACCAAAAGGAATTAATTTAATTTTCGGAAATACGAACCTTATGTACTTTTCGGATTAACGAACCTTATTTCGTTTTCGGACTAATGAACCTTCGGAATTACGAACCTCATTTCGTTTTCGGATTAACGAACCTTCCGAATTACGAACCTCATTTCGTTTTCGGATTAACGAACCTTCGGAATTACGAACCTCATTTCGTTTTCGGATTAACGAACCTTCGGAATTACGAACCTCATTTCGTTTTCGGATTAACGAACCTTCGGAATAACGAAGCTTCGGAATTACGAATGTATGCGTTGGTAACCATGGAAGAGAATTCTTTACATGCGACCATGACATTATTTTCCGGGATTATTTTTTTATAAAGGACATTCCAGGCACTTATTTCTCTTCTTAGATCAGTTATTTTTAGTTGGCCCCTATAACCAAGTTTCGGGCTATATAAAGTAACGGAAATACCACATAAAGCGATTTATATACCCAGGAACAAAGATGCTTACCTTCCGCTGTGATATCCAGGGACCGGAGATATTAACGTGTGTTAATCCTTGTTACTAAATGGTGAGGTTAAATATCCCGGATGGATCTATACACGCATGTCACGCGTTAGGCCTAGATTATTGACTTTAAAAAAAGGACAAGTGCTAGGAAAACAAATTGCCCCTATCTCACCTTTGTGTTGTTGGGGTGTTTTTTTTTAGATCTTTGTTTTAGTATTCGTTCATATTTTACTTTTGTACAAGTAAATATGTCCCAGGCCCCCTCCTTTTTATGGTTAAACCCCCAACCTTTTGTATGGTTCCGCTCGTCAAAATTAAAATGGTTCAATTATTGCAAAAACAATGTTGCATAAATTATGCAGTATATGCTACATTAGCCCCCGTAACCATGGCATCGCAGGTACCACAGTCCTGCAGGTCAATTCGATGAAACTTCCAATACCTTAGATCATGGAAATGCATATTCTTGCCCCTAGTAGAAACAAAATTACAAAAACACCGATAATTCACCATGTTATCCACATTATAACTCACCTTTATAGATGAAGATTTAGCATAAAGGTTTGGTAAGGGGTGCCTCTTTCCAATCGTGTCAAAAGTTCTTTAACCACTTAATTTTTCTATTTAAAAGGATTATATAAGCACATCCCCTGTGTTCACTTCTTTTTCTTACCCCCTCTTGTCGGAGGGATATGACGGAGATAAAAATAATTACTGGATCTTGTGAACCATCCTTTTTTTCAAGTTCTTTCCTGTAATCACAATAGGTGGCCCTGGGAACGAGTGTTTTTAAGAGGGTGGGGGAGGTCTGCTGGTTCAGATCACGGTGACAATTTTGAAAGGTGATTGAATTTAACAACTGTTTGTTGTAGTTTTGTCACTTTTCTTCACTATCAAGGGCTAACGGTCTCGTGATTATACTGTATACTGGACACGATGATGATCAGTCTGCTCATCTAGCCTTCCTTCTCAAACTTGTCTAAGAATCTCGATCGTTCAAAGTGCCAAGGAGTGGGGGCGGGGCGTGGGGCAGGGGTGTGGGTGCCGTGGCCGAGCGCTGCCTGACAAGACACATGAAACTCCGGGGTTCGATCCACGGTCATGTCACTTATATGCCCGTGAACAAGGCATCAGTTTAATCAACACTGTTCTCTTTATCCTCAAATAAATCAGAATGCTATAATTATTATTGTAATTCTCAGATCGTAGGAAAACACACTTGGTATCATTTTACGCTTTCTTAAATGAACATTATTTATTTTGTGTCATAGACCTGGTTGTGTTTGTTAAAGTGGAAGACGAAATTTACAACTGGTGCGTCAAGGACGTAGGCTGGGGGTGCACCCTCCCGCCGAGGCAGAGGAGTTCCGACACTGGTCAGCAAAACTGAAATTTGACCCCTTCTTCCAACAGCTGAGTTTCCAAACTTTAGTTCCACCTCCCCAAGATGTGCAAAGCAAATAAACTTCCATCTCATTCTCAAAGATTTTTGCTTGGTAGAAAACTATGAAGCGTGCACCTTCAGATGCTCAAATCAGCGCCCTTACATGGTCAAGTGACAATTACACTATGGATTCATGAAAACACCAAACATGAACATGCCAAATGATTCTTCACGAACTAGTTGCTGACACCATGCTATAACACACAAGACTGGGACCAAAAGGAAAAAGCTGATATAGACCTATAGAAGTGTATAAACAAGCAATAAAAATGAGGGGGCTGGATATTGCAAAAGTTTTAGATAGATTTTAACCTATTCATAAAATGATTATTATTACTCTTTCCGTTTCCTTTCTTTCCTTTTCCCCTTTTCTTTTCATTGATCGTGAAACTTTCGGTGGCCATGCCCCCCCCCCCCCTATAGGCAATGCATCGCCTTACGCATATTTTTTTGTTTGTGTAGGGAACAGGGCACGTGACAGAGGGCCCTTGGGATGATTTTTTTCGGGGGGGGGGGGCTGATGTAAAATCTGTATAAAAAACAGTTTTCACGACAAGATGGAGATCAAATTGGTCCAGAGACATTTGAACAAAAAAGGGTTTCACTACAAAATCAAGGCCATTTTGGTTACAATATTTTACACATCTTACAATACCTGGGTGTGCTAGAGAGGCAGAATACTGTAATACACGTAGCACCTCCAAGGATATTTTGGGAGTGCTTCCCAAGGCCATGACGTGAATAATTGTGAATAAACTCAAAAGAGAGGGAGCAAAGCAACCGAACTTGATGTCTGGGGCGTTTTCTGCATTTTTTAAAAAGTGAAATTGAAAAGTGAAATTGCACACTTTTAGTGCATTTTGTAAAATTTTCATTAAGAAACTGTAAGTTTTCAAAATTTCTGGGGCAGATGTCTCCCTGCCCCCCTCTCCATCCCCGCTGCGTATATACGACTATGGGCCAGTGTATGTTCTGGGGCCTGTTGCAGATAGAGTTGCGTTGAAACGGAAGTCAAAAAAATCAATCGCAAATGTCCCAAATGCGCGCTGTTGATTGGTGGAAAATTAAGTTACGCATGATATTTAGAGTTACGATTGATTACAACTCTTTCTGCAACGGGCCCCAGGACCAAATGGCAATTTTCCAAGAAAATAACGGAGAATGGCGATCCCCTGATTATAGAGGCCTACTTAAAGATTTAAAAATAGTTTCGCATTTAGTGAAGGTTACGTAGTTCATAGTGCATACACCTTGAACTATCTTAATTAATGATGGACATTGTAGACGTTAGACCTTCAGCGGCGTGTCCATTCGCAAGGAAGTTAATCATGGGATAACATTACTATACCACGAAGGACAGAACTTGCACGATATGGAATATAAAGAAATAGTTACCGTTGATGAAGACAAGTGTCACTCGGTTGGCGGTAGTAACGTCGAGGCATGGATGGATCCATGGGACAAGGGATCCCCCATCTTTTTTTTATTATAATTCCTTCTTTCTTTATTTCTTCCTTCCTTGCTTGCTTGCTTCCTTCCTTCCTTCCTCCCTCCTTTCCTTTATTTCTTTCTTTCTTTCATTCTTTCTGTATTTATTTATCTATTTATTCATTCATTTATTTATTTATTTGTTCGATTATTTATTCATTTATTTGTTTTGGGGGGAGGCCTTAGAGCGTCTATGGTGGTGACATTGCACCTTTCGAGTGCTTGGCACAAATTTTCGTACTCATCCAACACTGAGCCACTCCCCCCCCCCCTCCCCCCCCCCCCCCCCCCATCAATCCTGGGCACGCTCCCGTAGGCCTAATCTGAGGTAATAGCTTGGGCGGTCAAGTTTTAGATAAATTGCCGCAGTTTAGAAAAGAGCTGAAGAAATTTTAACATGTTAATGTTAACAAATGTTAGAAATTAACGTTTATACGTTAATTTTCATTCATAATATTATTATCGAATGTAAATATACCTTTATATAATGGTTTTGTATTAGGCCCTATATTTTTGTTGAAAATTAAATCGAATTAGAATTTAAATTTGAAATTGAATGCAGATAAACCAAAATGCGCGATATCAAATGACCTGTATATGTCAAATCAGCTTCATGTCGAAAGAAATTCGACGATAATTATGTTTAACAGAACAATATAATGATTTAATAGGAAATATAAAACCGGGGGGAGGGGGCAATCGGTACCCGATTTTTTTTCCAGTCAGTACTTGGGTACCCGACGCGAGAGGGCAGTGTGCCCTAACCGGTATAGCACCAGTAGGCCAGCACTTTTTTTCATATCGAGGACGTTGCTAAAATAAGCTATTGATATATGGAGTGCATGGGTACTATATATAGAATCATTTTTGTTTACTTAAAAGAAAAACGCGTTTCTATATTTCTTCTTTTTGGGGGGCATAATTGCCCCATATCCATTTATGCTCTATATTATACTGTTTTTTTTTTACGAAGTAAGAATGCCGTTCTGTAAAATTGTATTTGATTTGTATTGTTTTATATTACTTTGTATTATGTTTTGAATGGAAATGAAATAAAAGAATTGAATTGAATTGAATTGTACATAAGACTCTACAGAAATTGAACTGCTGGATTCTTTCAAATGTATGTTATAACGTTTGATAAAATACAGGTACGGATACTTTTATTGATTATATTGGAATGAAATCAGTAACCGTTAATGCCCATGAAACATGTCAGATGTAGATGTGTACTTTTTGTGGAACTGACTCTGTATTTAGCAAACCATGGAGCGTTAAAAAAATAAGATATTGCATCCTTTCACTCATTTGGCGTATTTCTATTTTTTGACACGTGATAAATAATTTTCAGACACTCGTCGACGTTGACCTGATGCCTCAGGGAATATTATTTACATGTTTTAAACCATGCTCAAAAATACTATGTCAACAGACTTCCTTCCAGATCATGTTTTGTGTCAATTTTCTTTCGCACGCGATCCACCCTATCACACGAATTAGCGACCAGCAGCTAAAATAAACAGTGCGGAAGTAAACACATAACGCGCTAAACTTAATAAATACGTCAAAACAGATAAGTGGCACGAAAAATATCTATTTTTGGATCACAGATATAATGTAGATTAAATACGGCCGATGGTTAGATCTTGCATAATTTCATATGGACATCCTTATCTGTCTAATCAGTGACGTTTATTCTCATTCCCAAAATATCTCTCACAGAACAAATTTTATTTAATATTCGGATCTGAAATTATTAGATGGGCCCGATTATCACACAGTTTTATTAATCACCCATTGCTTTAGGCCAAATAATGACATGAAAAAAATAGTCAAAGTCCGAAAAACAATAGTCCAATTTTGATGTGATCGTTCCGAAATAGTATAGCGCTTATAATGATGAATTGTTATTAATATCTTTATCATATGAATACTAAAAAATAGTGTATAGACTTCATCACCAATGTGTTTTTGATGCAATATCATTGTTGTTCTGATCATCATATTCGTCGTCGTATACAGTCGCTATCTTCTTCTTCTGAGTGACATTTATAAGTTTCTTTACACACGTGAGGGCAAAGCGACCGAGCTCTTTTCGAGGATGATGACATGAGGTTGATATTCACTCATTCATTCATTTATTCAATTTTTCCAACAAAATTTATCAGCAATAATTACAATAAATAAAATATAACATCAAAAAATACAAATGACATAAATATTCAAATAAACCAAAATATAAACAATATACACCTGATACCATGGATACAGAAGATAATGTATCAAAAATGTTGAAAAAACGATATCGAAGAATTCGACGCTCACTTTGGTTGGACTTTGGACTTTGGAGGATTTGACCCCCCCCCCCCCCTCCCTCCTGGTGTACGACCGTTGGTGATTTTAATGACTATTCTACTTGGTTTTTATCCCCATCGACTATTCCCCCTCCCCCCCCCCCCCCCCGTCGCCTCCATATTGGCTTGTCATCTTTCTGCACGCTCATCTTTGTACTTGTTATTAATGCATATTCCGGGATGATGCACCTCTTTATCTTTGTCTGATAAATTTGAATAAATGGACAGAACTAATTATTATATGTTACAAGTAAGTAACGAGTCTGCAGAATGTGCCATAGTATGTGATGGAGTGTGTGTGGGTTTGGGTGCTTCTGTGTGTTTTTGATGAATCTGATGACGGCCGCACAGAGGGTTGGGATTTTTCAAGATTTATTTCTTATCTATTTTGCATATTATGTACTATATACACTTACCATTACAATTTGTATGTATACTATTTCAATTAACACGGCCAAAATGTAAACCAGCTGCTTTTTATCTTTGTCAATGTTTTTATCGTGTGTAGCTGAATTGGTTACCCTGTATAAGGATGGGATATAAATAAATGAATGAATAAAGAAAGAAAGAAAGAAAGAAAGAAAAAAAAATAGATGTATAAATAAATAAATAAGAACTCATATTTCATCTTATGAAAAGCTAATTTCTGATATTTGACAGGCTGCGGGACGTTTCCCCCAACTTCCACGTTCCTCCTCGCTGCTACAACCAACTATAAATAATATCTACAAACTTTCGTATCATTCGGAGATAAAACATCACGACATCTATGATCTCCCTAAAATAACACAATCTCTTAAGATTCCAATGCCTAATCTGACATCGGGAGGAGAAAACAATTTCCGTAGCTTTCAAACCCAAGGGGCAATTATTCAATTTCATTTTAGTTCCCGCGCAAGGTATCATTTTGATCACTGTTACCGCCGACTGGAAAGTTCAAAATGTGAGATTGTTATCGCCCCGTCTTGCGTAAAGTTGATGGTTTGGTTTAGAATGATGAAAGATACTGAAATTAAAGTGAAGTTTCCCCTTCTAGAATCAAAACTATTTTGCCAGATAATCAATTTTAGTTTCGTTGTGAGTTATACCACGGGGTGAAGACACATTGCAGTGGCTCATGACTTTCAAGTTTACCTTACCGTCTGCCTGCAGGAATAGTGAGAATAATTTTTCGATTTTCTGCACTGTTAAAAAGGAGAATATTTCATTTAAAAAAAAATAAAGAAAAAACACTAGATTTTACAGAAAAATATTGACAGAATCATTTTGTAAATTGTTATAAGTTATTATAACAGGAATTTCTCTGTTATGTAACAGAACAAGTCTGTTTTAAAAAGGAAAAAAATTGTAATGTTTCATACACCAACTAGCAATTTGTTGTACACGATGCCGTACGGTACATGTAAATATGCACGATTACACAGTAAGATTACAGGTGTTCTCGAGTCTGCTGCAGGAACTTTTTATTTATTCATTTATTTATTCATTTATTTATTTATCATTTATTTAATTATTTATTTATATATTTAATTAATAATTCATATATTTATTCATTTTCATCCATTCATTAATCATTTATTTATTTATCCATTCATTTCTTTATTTATCTATTTCTTTCTTTCGTTCGTTCTTTCTTTATTCGTTCATTAATTAATTAATTTATTTATTTATTTATTTATTTATCTATTTATTTATTTATTTATTTATTCATTCATTTATTCATTCGTTTATTCATTCATGTATTTATTCATTTATTTATTTATTTATTTATTCGATCTTGTTTACCCAGGGTAACCACCTTATCACGGTGGTAACATCAAAACCCTTGTACAGTGAACAGGCGAAACAGGGCATATAGACTTTATTGTAGGACTATATAGCAAAGGGGCGAGTCCTATTTTCTCATGATATCTTTGACATATATATCAACAGTATGATGATTTTTTTTTACCAAAGAAGGAGTATATTTTGTACTAAAGTATATTGAGGGGCGGCCCTTGTTTTTCATGACGGGGAGGGGGGGGGGGGGGTCGGTGGCCAACACATGCTGAAAGTGGCGTCATTATTTTTCTTTATTGTATAATATGGGGTATCATAGAGTTGTAATAAGGCCCAAGCACTTTATAATTTCTTTCCCGTTTTGGTCCCTACACCCCCTCCCCCTCCCTTCTCTCACTGCATGTACGTGACAATACACCGTTTCCCTGCCTGGACTAGATTTTCTCCTGCGGGGGGGGGTAAACAGTTTCTTTTGGGAATAATTGTAAACCTATTTATACAATTTTTCTCAAAACTGCTGTAATGAAGTGATCACTCCTCTGACTCGGAGAAAATAAATGAATATATAAATAAATGAATCCTCTGTCTCTCTCTGCTCGAGTCAAGATCAACTTTGAACCATGGACCTACTACTACTGAACGCATTCTACGAGAGCAAGACAGATTTATTGGATAAGGGGCGCATTATTCATTGATGGGAGCAAACGCTTTGTGACAGTTCAAGGGTTCAGCTCAATCAATTTTGGAGACAAATTCTTCTCGGCGTTATTAAGATTGATTTCTCAACGATGGAAGTTAACATCATGTGTCAAATAAAAGAAAAACCTTTGTGATCAATTACTGTTTTCTTATTTTAGATGATACATCCCTCCCCCTAGCCACCTTCCGTCGAGTATCATTATGAAGTATAGTGGCGGGTTTGTTTATTTCAGTTTAGTTTGGTTAATTCCGCCTCAAGCAAACATTATATGCATAATATCACTGGCGGACCCGGGGGGGGGGCACAGCCGGCCCTTATCCCCATTGAGAGGCACAATCACAACTTGTAACGTAAATATGTCGTTATAACACAAGTGTTATAGCGAGGAACATTTTTTTGCTTGTCTTTTTTTTTCATGGAAAAAATGACCTTAAATTTGGGGTGAACACATTTTTTGCCCGCCCCCCCCCCTCCGCTTTTGGAAAATCCCCCTCCCTTAACACTCAATCTCCTGGCCTGCCCAAAATGCATGTCTCATTCGACAGTGACTCGGCAGATAAAAATAATAATGTGAATATAGTGGCTTCTTCATAATGTCGAGAGTACCAAATTACGATGTCATTTAAAACCAAATAATTCACGATTTCTGCCAATGTGGCATTTCGTGGTTGCTGAAAGAGGCGTATATTCTAATAAAGGAGGGAAATCGCTTCCTTTTCTATCGAATATTCAAATGAAAATAAAAATGCAAGAGCGGCGATGACTCATCTCGGATATGTTTCGGAAACGTGAGAGCAAGAATGTATCGGGTCAAAATGTTGCCCCCAAACCCCACTCATCTCTTACCAAATCTACGAAGACGTCTTGACAACTGTTTGTTTCCTCATCAATAAAACATTCGCGTACAAGACGTGGCGAAATCGTCAATTTGATACTTTTTCAGGAGAAGATGAGAATGACATGGGGATGAAAAGGGCCGGTTTTGAAGCATTCTGGATGACTCATGCACTTCACTCGCTCACCTTAAAAAAAGGAGTGAAGATCACATGTGCAGGCGCGCCGGAACACTTTCAGTTTTGGGGGGCAAAATCCCGAAGGGGGCACAATATTTTTGACAGTGTGAGATACCGAAGCGATCGAGCGGGAGAGGCTGTGGGACCCCCCCCCCCCCCCCCCCACGGTAAGGACTTTGTGTAAAAATGGAGTATAAAAGTTGCGTTTCTAAGAGCATTCAAAAATAAATTTCTTCAAATTAAACAGTCTTGGAGTTCTTTTTGCTCATCTGTTTCCTCCCTTCTGACCCAGACTGGTGTTTCTTCATGATCAGGGTCGCAGTTCCAGCAAATTACGAGCCTTATTGCAAACGAAATTGTTTCAAACCAATGTAATATAGGCCTTTTAAAGACTTTAAGATGACAAACATGACCGTACGCAGCCGGGGCCGCCGATCGAGAGGGCAAAATTCACAAAATTCACCAAAAGTGTGCACGAAATCCTTCAATTTTATTCTAGAAAATTTTCAAGCTCCCCCATCACAAACCCCCTCGCTCTTAAGTTTCTTCGAAAATTTAGGTCTTGCAGCCCCACCCACTCCCGGATTGTTTTTTTTTATTTTTGCAAACGCCCATGAATAACAAAAGCTGGGATGAACCAGAGAACATAGCTGCCATCTCGATCTGATTAGTAACAGAGTGCTATATCATATGAGCTGAAATAGTATCAGACAAAACGCCTTCCAATCATGCCAATGAAAAGGAATAGAGGAAAATACGGGGCTGTGAAAATATCTTAAGATTTTTTTTAGTAGAGCAGTACTGTAACGCTTATTTTTTTCTTTTATATTCTTTATTTACATTTTTATTCATATCTCGGATGATATGAGTCCGGTCAAGAAAACACTTTCACAGATGATTTTATTTTTTTCATGTCTAAACATTATCTCAAGTTGCTTTCGAGTGGGATTCACCATTTTCACAAATTATAATCCTCTACACATGATTATTCTGCGTGTAATTTTCTAATAACATGTCTATATTGAGTTGAAATGACCTTGGTATTTTCTTTAGGGCACTGACTTGTTAGCACTGTATTAACTCAATTTATATTTAGTTGAAAATGAAATAATTGAAACAGGTTTCTCGAGATGTTATGGTTTCTGGGCTTGACAGCTATGACATATATTCCATACGTTGTTCACGCGCGTTTGTGATATCGGGTCCGGTCTGCTGGGCGACCGCGCGTTTGTTAGACGACACAGCCAGCATCATAGAGTTATAAACCTAATCATTGGTGGACCACTATCAATTTGCCATTCGCTTTTAGTCTGAAATGTATTCATTAAAAGGTTAAACGTTATCACACTGTAATAAGATGGAAAAGGGGCTTATCAAAGGTATGTTTCACAGAGGTACTGTTCGTCGAAAGACGCGAGGCTTACTATGATAATGTATTTGCCCCGTCAGGGGCAAAATTTTTTCATTTTTGACATTGGAAATGACAATTTTCAGGCAGAAAAGTGCCTTCGTTTGCTTTTGTCCTTAAATAATTTATCATTTTTCTACTTTCAGGGGGGCACATTGGGGTGGGGGGGCAAAATCTCGTTTTGCCCCCCCCCAAAAAAAAAATTATTTGGGGGGGGGGGGCAAGTGCCCCCCCGCTTCCGGCGCCCTTGCACATGTGTGTTGGTGTTTGGCGGAAAAATACATCAGAGATTGATGGAGCTGATATTGTTTTCATCATAGTTATATAAATTATCACCCGGCCTTGCGGTGTGTGTAATGATCTTACAGATTTATGCATTTACTCCTGATCATCATCATATTTGATTTATCTGTGAACCAAATCTATGTAACCCCCTTGAACAATCATACGAGTGAAATGGTTTTGGGAAAAAGAAGTTCTGGAACATTTCTTTTCATATATGCTTCTTATATATCCAATTTAGAAAAAAAATACACTTAGGCCACCCCTCCTCCCTCCATCCATCAAAATTCACTGTGAATTTTGATGGATGGAGGTGGGTATGGGGATAGCCTAAAGGTAATGTTTTTTTTCCTGAATTAAATAATCCATTACATGCATAATAGAGGGCTACACTACCCTAAACCTCTCATGTTGTTCAACATATTTTCTTGCTTTATGTCCTCATAAAATAATCATATGAAATAAAGCATGCTAGTGGTACATTTCTATTTCACTCATTATTTTCATCCCATTGCAATCTCTTTCGCTTGCTCATTATACTGCATTTTTTTTTATTTCAAAATCATTCTTGCCCCCCACCCCCCAAAAAACCACCCCTCTCTCTCTCCCTTCATTTATCTGTCTCTTTCACACACACTTTCTGAGCAATAGATATTCCTTTCTATCTTGCATCCATCTTAATCTCACAATAATCTTTAAAACTCTCTAAACTCACTCTCATGTGTAACCAAATGATCTTAAATCACTGGTAATATATCATTTCAAGTTTCTTTTCGTAGCGACAGTTATTTCATATATCTGAATTAGAAAAACGGGTGCATCCTCCAGAAGCCGCCCAGCTAACAATTGGACGTTTTCTGAACGTTTTAAGAACGTTCCAAGTTCGTTCTATGGACGTTTTGTCAAAACGTTTAGAAAACGTCCTTTTGTGGAAGGTTTTGGACGTTAATAAAACGTTCCAAATGGACGTTGAGAAAACGTTTTTTAAACGTTTAAAACCTAAAAATAACTTTTCGAAAATTTTTAAGGACCTGTAGAAAACCTTTGGAACCTTATAAAAGTCCAAAAACCTTTTACAACGTTCTGTGGACGTTCTACGGACGTCCAGAAAACCTTTAAAAAACCTTTGGAACGTTCCATGGACGTTCTGCGGACGTCCAGAAAACTTTTAAAACGTTCCAAAAAACGTTTTGAGGACGTCCAAAAAACGTTTTGAGGACGTCCAGAAAACCTTTGGAACGTTCAGAAAACGTTCTATAGGAACGTTTGGAGAACCTATTAAAAACTTATGTAAACAATGTAATAAATATATGTTATTATTTGCACCTCAAGCTCTTGGCTAAATTGTGGAATGGCACTTAAGAGTGAAGTGTCTCCAATCAAATCATGCTTAAAGGGCAGACTTGAGTGGGATTCATTTGGATTTAACTCTAAATATTGCTTCAGTAAATTTATAGTTTATTGAAAGTATCGTCTGTAATGGTTAGTTATTATTTTTTTTGTTATGTTAGTACATTCCAAGACTGAATTAGTGTTTTTTAATCTTTGAGTGTGTTTCAGAACAATATTACAATAAAACGAAACACGAAAAGCATGAATTAATTACTGCTAAATAGAAAAGAACTCATTAAAAGCGTTTATTTCAATATGTCTAACGTATTATATGCAAATTACCACTCATTTGCATAAAGTCCTATTTGGACGTTTTAAGAACGTTCATAAAACGTTCAATAAAATATGTCTCGTTATAAGGTTCCAAATAAAACGTTTTGTGAACGTTTTGATTAAAACGTTCCATTTTGTAACGTCCAAAGAACGTTTAAAAACGTTCTTTTTGGAACCATTGTTTTTTCATAAATTGAAAGTCCAACTTGGACGTTATATGAACGTTTTCTAAATGTTTATTTCAGACGAGGACCTACGGGACCTGAATAAAACGTTTTTAAAACGTTCTGAAAACGTTTTATGTTTGCTGGGATATTGAAGAAGAATACAAAGTGACCTGGCGTTTCAGTATACTTAAACTGACTTCTGTCGACTTTAATCTACAATAGCTCTCTCACAATATACATATGTACAGAAATATACACACATGCTGACCATACAATAACATACAAATTTACATGAATTACGGATCAAGGTGCAGAAATAGAATACATATTTACATGTACATTTCTATTGAAAACATGATCTTACCTCCACTCATATTGTAATGGATGAAGGGGGAGTTCTCCCTGGAATGCCTGAATTAACTTGGTTTTAATTTGAAAAAAAAAAACCGACAGAGAAATAACAGAAAATAATTGACAAAAACTTGATTGAAATCAGCCAAAGAAGAGTTGTGACATTGATTTTGATTAGTGACAACACAGATGAGCAGGCCTAAATATGCTGTGTGCTATAAATTCCAAATATTTCATTTTCTCACAAATTTGAGTGATTTTTTTGTGATATATATATATCATCAGACACATCACTTCATACCCCTTTCTCTAAGAAATATATTCATATTCATCATTTTTACTTTTTAATTACATGATATATGGGGAAGCCACACGCACATGGCATCACAAAGACTGAAACTTCAAAGATTCATAACTTTCTTATTTTTTATGGATTTTCATCAAACCTTCACCACTATTTTTTTCTGCTTTAAATCAAAACCAATTCATCATTTGCAGTCTTCTTTGGAAGCAACATGTCTTGGATGTTTGGCAGTACACCACCTTGTGCGATTGTAATGCCACCCAGGAGTTGTTCAGTTCCTTGTCGTTGCGGGGTGAAGGCTGAAGATGACGAGGGATGATCCTAGACTTCTTGTTGTCAAGGGCAGCATTACCGGCGAGTTCCAAGATTTCCGCAGGGTGAACTTCCCTTAATAATGAACAGATTTTCTTCCTTGTTTGTCATTAATTTGCTCAAGATATTTGCAATCAACATGGCATCTCAATGACATGAGCTGGGAGTTTTATCTACTGCCCTCTTTAGTTTCATATCACACTTGGCTGTGCTCTAAGCACAGCCAAGTGATCTAATTAACACTGGGTTATTTCAATTTCAGTGTTGGTTTTGTTCTCAGTGTTGGGTGGGTGTTTCGAGCATGACTCGGGCTACTAGCTCAAACACTGGAGGTAGGTTTCCGACACCAATCACTTGACTGATAGCTCAACCCCTAGTGGTGTACAGCACAGAAACACCTTCAGTGTTGTGACTGATACCAACAACACAAACACCAGATATTAACACCAAACTATGAATCACACACTTTAAAAGCAGACTGATTGATTGTGGTTGTACATATGTATGTAGGAACCTGTGACCAAGCATAATCAATCATGCATATATTTCTATTGCATTGTGGGTGCTACTGTGCCTCTCGCTCCAGAAATTATGGCAGTAATGATGATCATTGTGAATACATGATTTCAACACAAATGCCATATCATGAGAGGGCACTGACAGTGTATGAATACAGAATATGTACCATATGAATTTGGTAGAGAATGTGGAATTGCTGAGAAACTACCAAAATAGGCAAGATATTCCTGCTGGGTATAGGATATTTTACCAAGCAATTGTAATATGGTCCCACATGTCCATATCTGTGTTGGCAACCTTCAATGTGCTTGCCTTTCAGCATGGATTTCAGGATTTCACAAAATTGGGCTCTACATAAATGTACTAGATCTAGATCGTCCATATGGTGGCAGTTGACCTTAAAGGCTTGATTTTAAAGACATCCCTCATGAAATCATTTTCTGGGACTACCTTGAGATCAGCTTTAAGCCACACAGCCCAAAATGGACCCGTGGGATGTTACAATCAACTTGCAATCAATCGCAAGTCAATTTTATGACTTAAAATCAATTAAAAGTTGTGCATTTTGTTGCAAATTTACAATAGATTGATAATTTGTTTCTTGCATCAACAAGTTTATATTGATTTGCTTCAGTTGAAATTGATCTTATCACTTGCAAGTCACTTGATTGCAAATATTTTCTTGCAACATGCACCCCCCACCCCAGGGGGTATTTCATTAAGTAGTTTGTGAGTTAAGAGCAACTTTAAAAATGACCGGTGAACCTTTCTTACGCTCTAAACCATCGCCAATGAACATTTTGGTTATATACCATTCACTACAAGAAAGGATCACCAGTCGTTGTTAAAGTCGCTCTCAGCTTACAAACAGCTTTATGACACACCCACCCCGTCCCGGTCCCTTATTTGTGATCCACCACTTCCCATAGGTTTGATAACGTGAATCCATCCTTGAGTTTCTCAATGGCGAGGCCCAGTTCCTCAGAGAAGACCGGTGGTCGATCCTTCTGCTTGTCCCCGTCGGCAAAGTAGGCCTGCAAAAGGACAGGAAAAATCATAATAGCAGTCAGCGTACATGCAGAACAGCATCGTGGGCACAATGGGTGCACTAGGGAGTGTTTCAAGAAAGAACTTGTCAGATGTTTCATCCAACAAGTCCTGGTTTAACCAACAGTTACCATAGTAACAGTGCGCCTCATCAAATCAAAGTCAAGGAAAGTTGTCAGATCTGAAAACTTGTCAGGCAAAAAATGTTGATGAAATGCTCTCCAGTTCGGTGATTGCACTGGTGTCGATTTTGGTATTTTATTGCCTCCCTTTTAGCGAATAAGCCTAATCTGTGTTTGAAATCCACATTGCATTATTAATAGCTCAATGCCTAGTGAAATTCATCCAAAGACCAGATTTCTTCAAAGTTGGAGCATTGTGGCCCAGTTGATTAGTCTTCTGACTTTGAAACAGTCGTGCGGTCGAATGCCAGCCATGGCACGATTTTCTTCAACAAGAAATTTATCCACACTGTGCTGCACTCAACCCAGGTGAGGTAAATGGGTACCTGGCAAGAATTTATTTTTTTCCCCTTGAAACGCCACTATGCTGTAAGAGGCCAAGGTAAAAACATCCAATCGAGCACGTATGGATGCATTTGGCAGTTATATGCGCTATATAAGCATGTTGATATGATTACTTTTAATGCTATGTGTCGTAAACTTTTACTTCACCGCCAAAAGATCTTTCATTTCACCCTGTGTCTTTTATATGACTTAATATATGAAATTTATGAATTCACATTTCAGGGCACCTGTAGGATGATAGAGTGGTTCAATATTTTCACAGCAGGGCTACATCTGCACTCAAATTTATAATTCAAGGCTATCTAACATATATGTAAAGGTTGAAATCAAATGTACACCATTTACAGTCTCAGCCTTGCTATATTTTCAACATTTCAATATGCTGTCGTAGTGGTGCTCTACATTTAGGCAGAGCTGCATTTGGTAATGCATTTTAATCAGTGCCTGTTGATGGTGAAGAAGGCCGGGCCTTGACCATAATCCAGTCAAATTTTCACTGTAAACACTCAATAGGCAAATTGGCCATACACATGTGAACAGCCACCCCCAAACCAAAAACAAGTCCCCTAAAATGAATTTAGAGATTTTGATTGGGTTTGAACAAGCACATCCTAACCTTTAAGCAAACTTGATCAACAATAACTAACTCAAATACTTGACTGAATGTAGAGAAAACAACAAAACCAGGGCTACAAAAAAAAGGAGAAAACAATAGTTGAAGTTTGTGTTCACTTAGGCATGAGATGTACACACTGTGGAATTTCAAAGAAGCTTCCAAGCAGTCTGCAAAAACCAGAGTCAGAAAAACTCTCCTATCTTGTTTTCTATTCAACTTTAAACTTGAAATTTTTACAGTATAAAGATGAAGAAATACTCCTTTAGACAAGCTAAGCTTTGAATTTTGGCGTTTTGAAGACCAATTTACTATTTTGGCTACGGACAGAGAACCTTCCCTGACGACTTATTGGTGGTTTTGGGGTGGTTTGGTCACATATAGTCTTTTGAGCGCAAATAGTGGAAATTGGACCAGGCCAAAGCCAGACTCGGCCTGGCCTTTCTTTCAGTGTAAACAGGGTCTAAGTTGATGGTAGGGCAAATGCTGTACATCAATAATTGCACAAGGTATAGGTAACACTTTGAAACCAACAATCGTTTGGCAAACCTCCAGTATATACCGTGTGAGTCATAAAAAACTTGACACCTCACAAATCCAAAATTTTGATTAATGCCAAAATATTATCAAAGCCATGACTTCAATGAATAAATCAAGATGTCAATGATGTCATAATCCTACAAGGGTTGCATTAAAATCCATTCCAAAACACCTTTTCAATAATTTACATTATAATCGTTAGGAATTTTTAGAATCAATTCTCAAGATGATTTCATTGAAAAGGGATTTGCAAATATGTTTACTAACTCATGTAGGATTATGACACTATTGGCATCTGGATTCATTCATTGCAGTCATGCTTTACTTTGGCGTAAATCAAAATTTACATCACTGCAAAGAATACCTACTGATTATCCAAGTGTGGAGACATACCACATACATCAAATTATTTAAGAAAATACTTGTTCCAGCTGTATATAATGATTATGTGTTCATGACATACTTTTTTTCTTAAATGGGGATTTGTGAGGTATAATATGTTTTTTTACTCACACGGTATATTTATTAACAACCAATACAATTCACCAATTACTTATAACACTCACCGCAAAGGCATCCGATTGTTCATCCTCGTTGACGATATCAATGTCATCCTGCACGTTTTCAACCACCAGCTCCTCAGCTGCAGCTGGGACATCGTCGACCTCGAACTCGACACCAAGGATAGGGTTCGTGCTGTAGACCCGATGAAGGGACTGGATCTCCTTGACGATCTCCTGCAGCTTTTCAGCCGGGTCCAGGCGGAAACCAAGTACGTAGCCTCCGCTCTAAAAACAGAAGGAACAAACCATACAGTATCTCTTTACTGCATAACGAATATCAGGGTCGGGATTCGATTGATACTTTGATGTATTCCAGATAAACTCTGGTTCTAGTAACAACAGAAAATAAATTGTTTACAGAGTTGAAAAAAAACTTAGACCGAATTATGGCAAAAGCAGAGCTGCCAACCTGAACAAGAACATTTCAGTATATTTAAAGCTGAAAATCAGTGTTTTGGTGAGGAAATCGGTATTTTCAAAGAAACACCATAGGACAACACATATAACTGAAGATTAAGAAATCAGTATATTGCATGAAACCATCAGTATTCCTCTCATTTTTCAGTACTAAATACAAAAAATCGGTACTACTTGGCAGCTCTGCAAAAGGAGCTTTTGCCTTAAAAACTACACAAACAAAAGAGCCAACCTGGCCCATCAAGGACCCTTCAAAATAACCAATTGGTAACCACTGTAATATTCATTACCTGTACTGATGTTTCTACCACCAGAGCAAGTCCAAACTTAGAATCTCTTATCTTGACGGTTCTCTGAAATAGATGAAAATGAAGATTAAAAATTCTAACTTCAAGATTTGAAAACAGACATTTCCACCATTTCATTCTTTTGTAATGACCTTTTTACCACTGTATTCCTGTATCTTGGGGAGGAGAATATAATCTCAATTAAGTTAGCAAACTACATCTGTCCAAGATGTTTTTTTTTTGCTGGGGGGGGGAGAATATCATCGGACAGGTAGCTAAAATCCTTAATTCCAATTGTTTTCCATCTTAAAGACGGTAATTATTTTGCTGCAAATTTAACTGATCAAGATACATGTAGTATAGCGCAGCTGGATGTAGTTTTGTGCTTAGTTCCAAATTAATGGTGTCTTGAATGAGTCAGAAAACACACAAACTCCAATCAGTTTGATATTTTAAAAAGGTGTTGGAAAAATGTGCATTTCAACATTTTGGCAATAGAGAAGTGCCTTTTGTTGCAAATTTTCATATACTTGTTAGAGTAACGCATTCATAAATCAAATATTGTACTCTTGACAAAAACAGCGGATCGCCATAAAAAGTTGGGTTTACAAGAGAAATTAATGTTAGTGGCCACCAAGCATTAACTGCATTTTCACATTTTATGTTGGTATATCTCTCTGAAGTTTGAAGAAAAAAAAATGCAAAAGGAAAATATGACAGCCAAACTTACCATTTGTAGGTATGGCACACTAACATTGAAGGCTTCGTTCATAACGGCATGCCATACAAGCCTGACATTAGTAATGTAGAATGTACCAAGGTTGCCCTGTTAAAAGAAATCATGATGGAGAATCCATTCAAAAGGATTAGTAGAGAACATTTATGCATTTTTTTGTAAGCGCATCGTGGTCTAGCGGTTCTGACCCTCTTCTTTCGAACAGAGGGTCGTGGTCAGTTTGACTCCCAATTTAGATTTTGGCTGCTGATTGTGCAATGACTGCGAAAATTTGCACGCGTCGCATGTAAACTACAAGACAGTCGAGTAAAATTTTCACAAACTAATCTTTTTACATTTTTTATAAATCAATCATGCAAATAAGCACATAAATTTGCGGTAAATATGTTTATTTGCCTTCAACCCATTTTATATAACAAGTAGAATCAGTGGCGTACCGTGGGTCACGGCATTGGGGGGGCACCAGCAAAAAATTTGAGTCACTTTAATAGTGAGCGCGCTCAGTTGTCAGGTATGCTGACCTAATAGAGACATTTTAAGGAAGCACTTATAGTCATTGAAATCATAAATAAAAATACGCATCTCAGCAATCAAATAATGCGAGTGCGAAGCGCGAGCTGAAAAATTTTGATATTCAGACCTAAAAAAGGACATTATAATTGATTTTGTAATCATGATATGTACTTGTCTCGCTAAACAATGCGAGCGCGAAGCGCGAGCCGAAATTTTTGTATATATTGACCCCAAACAGGGAGATCTTAAGGACTATATTTTAGGAATCCCTAACAGTATATATATCTCACCATAGTCATCTAATGCGAGTGCCAAGCGCTTGCTGATTTTGTTAGAATTACATTTGAAGACATGAAGCACTTTTTGAAGTCATTTTAATGATTAATATATGCATCTCACTAATGAAATATTGCGAGTGTGAAGCACGAGCTGAAAATTTAGATAATTCATACCTGAAGCGGGCATTCTAAGGCTTACTAGTAGGAATTCACTAAGACCCTACGTATTTCACTAACCAAATGATGCGAGCGCGAAGCGCGAGCTGAACATTTTTGATATTCAGATCAGAAAAAGGGACATTTTAAAGACTGATTTTAGGAATTATCTCACCACTCCACTGATGCGGACGTAATCACGGACAGAAATGTTTCATATTAAGACCTTAACATGGGGCAATCATTTTAGTCATGAACAAAGAAGCGTATGTCACTACATAAAACAATAATATATTTGGTGTATATTGACTTGAAACAGGAGTTTTTCATACAACAGGTTCATACATCTCTTTAAACAGACAATGCGAGCACCAGGAACAATGACAACATAATCCCTGAGCAAATTATATTTCATAAAGTTATGATAAAAATGTTTCCTATGTAATATAACATAACATGTAATATACCATTATAATGAATGAATCATTCCCTTAATTCATATGCTTCTACCTTTCGAGATACAAGAATGTGGGTTCTTTTAATCTGCATATGTCGACCATTTACTTTAACGAGAATAAAAACTAACCACCATGTTCTTCTGGCAATAAATCAACTTACCTGGTCACTGTTAGATGAGAGGTTCCAGACCCCGCCCACCTTGTCGTAGACCTGTTCTAACGGCAGCATCCTCAAGGATTTATTCGAGATGATCGCACCGCGGAGCTTCACGTCACGATAGAGCTTAGACGTCTCATACGCTCTGTGTGTGCGGGAAAGCGATCAAGTGCACACTCATTTCAACCGGGTAGCAGAAATTTAAGTAATCACTTTAAAGGGGAATCCAACCCAAATAAACACTTGTTTTCAGAGGAAAACAAAAAATCAGACAAGTCGATAGGTGAAAGTTTGAACAATATCAGACAAACAATAAGAAAGTTATGAATCTTTAAAAGGTGTAAAAATTGGTAATCACTACACCCATGGAGACTTCAGATTGGCCGCATATGTGATGTCATAGTTATGTAAGGCAAGGGCTACTCTCTCATGTACTCCAATACATAAAATGGCTAAAATGTCATTTTCGTCAAAAGTTATAATTCAAATTATATTTTTCTTTCATGAGGACATAAAACAATATACTACCTAGGTTATATTGTCGTGTTGGGGAATGGGATCGGTAATTAGGGAAGCGTAATGAAGAAACTTTGCAGAAAGTTATACAGTTCAAATCACAAAGTATTTAATTATCAATATTCAGCTACAGTTCGAAGTACATGAAGATTCAGATATAACAGGAGACGATGAATATAATAGTTTCGAAGTATAAGATTAAGATTCGGAGTGCAGTTAATATAATATTCGATGGACGTCTAAGTCTTGAAGTCAGTCAGTCTATCTGGATGAGTGTGGGTCTAGTATTCTATCGTTGGTGTTCTCTATTCTTAATAATCAAGAAGTCTTATTTATATCATTTGTTTTGGGGTGTAACTATTAAAGGTGGGAGTGATCTAAACTTGATCTGATTGGTCTACAGTTAACTGTCTATCAAACTTTCTCTGGTATCAAGGGGTGTGGTGATGCTCTGTGCAAGTGACTGGGGCTGGAGTGTGAGTCATACTTCTTCCATGAAGTTAGTTGACGTCACTGAGGGTTGGTCTTTTATGGTCAAGGCTTAGCAGTTAAATGGTATTGGGGGTTTTGGGATTCTTAGATGACATTGGGGGAGTTTGTAAACAAGTGAGGGTGAATGACTGAAAGGATAACAGGAAGTTATATTCATACTACATAACATCCCCTTTCTTTGGAAAATGAGGCTCCTCTCCTCATTTCAGAAAAAATGTAAATAGATAACAAAGGATATTTTGAAAAGTGAGTGAAACCAGAATAGTGTATCTCAATTGTCCACTGTACTTTCACTCTATCTCTCTCACACGTACTATTTATACTTAGAGGATTAAACTTATTCTACATCTTAACTAATTTCAACTTAAAGTAAAGATATAACTAACACATCGAATACAGTCACAAAAAAATATTGAAATAAAGTAAATCAATCAACTGATCAACCAATAATGATACTATATACATTAACTCGTGCAGACTTATGCACTTTGAAACAATCAGCAAATATTATTAAATCAATGTTCATTAATTACATAGTACAAACTCCTTCAAATCAAATGAAGAATACAGATCAATTTCACTCTAACTATAACACTAAATTAGTTCAAGCAATAACAGTAATAACAAGAAAAAAATTGTATGCTATATAAATCTTAGCATCTGATCAACATGATAATTAGCGGAAAGTTAACAGGTGCGCTCTAGAATTGACAGTTTCTCTATGTTAGGAAGGCCTGTATGTACTTCATTCAAATGAAGCAATCAACATAGATTTCAATTATTACTATCATTCCTATCCTGTTGGAGAATATCTTTCCTTATTCATGTTATAAAAGAACAAAATAAACAAGTACTTTCAAACTTGATAGATATCATCATATGACAAGTATAAATTCAAACTTATCTTGGTAATCAACCTTGCGATGATAAATATTTGTTCAATAAAATATATATACTGTTCTAAACTTAAGTAAACACTAAGTCAACAATATTATTCAATCATATATAACATTAAACATTAAGAAATTACTATTTACATCAAATACAATTGTCTGAAAAATCTCTGTGGAGTACCTGTCACAGGAATAATTCTTTCAGTAAGTATCTGTTTGATCAATGTCTCAGTGTCTTTGTACATTCCAACGTTCCACCAAAACCTAATTTCTGTGGGTTTATCGTCACATACTTTATCATATGACGTCAGGATCTGTAATTGTCCATCCTTGAATCGTCCTCTGTGTATTTTCATGTGTCCATTATTGGGGGAAGTCATAAGGAGGTCAAGTTGCCTATCTAGGTCTGGTTTTGTTAGAGGGGTGGGTGAAGCTAATCCATTATTTTCTGTCATGGCATGCAAATAGTCTGATGTATCAACTGAGTTAGTCATCTGGGAACATTCTACTGGTGTAACATGGAATTCGGGCAATTTTTCATCATTTTCATCGATGAAGTTTAATGTGTTTATGCACCCTTGTTCCTTGTCAGTAGTATTTCTTCCTAATGCCTCTCTCAGTTTCTGAATATGTGTGATATTTTTCTTATTATTGGAAGCTCTCATGAAGCAGGGTTTGAGTCTGTTGTAATTGAAGATGTCCCGGAGGATTTCTCCTTTCATTGTGGCAAGAATATAATGGGTTCTATCAATTACATCATGAACTACTAAAGGTCCTACCCATTCTGCTGCAATTTTCTTTGAATTTGCAGTCAAAGAAGATGATGTCGGTTTGTAAAGATAAACAAGCTGACCAGTGGAGTAGATTGGGGTCTTATCCAATTTATTTGAGATCTTTGTGTTTTGTTTCTCTTGCTGTTTTCTCTGTAATGACAGCATTGTGTTGGACAATTGATCAAATTTCTTTTTGAGATGCTCTGCATACTCATCATAAGAAGATGAGAGACCAGACATTGGGTTGAAAGATAGATTGGAAAGATTAGGAGGTTCTCGGCAAAACACTAGCTCGTATGGGCTGTGGTTTCCAAGATGAGGGGAAGAGAAAGAGTTGTATGCATAACATGTTGTAGAAATGAATCTCACCCAATCGGTGCCAAATTGATTGAGGTTAACTTTCAGAAAGTTTGAAAGGGTCTGAATGTGTCTCTCTGTGTGTAGACTCCCATGATTTTCTACACTTATCACCTTGCGGTCAATGTTCAGAGTTGTACATAATGCAGTAAGTAGCTTACCTGTAAGGGAAGCCGCTGCATCAGTCACAAGACATGATGGTGGTCCAAAAATACAAATGACTTTTTGGATGAGTGCCTCGCAAATTGTCTCAGCATCAAGCGACTTTAGAGGCGCGCAAATTACAAACCTTGTAATTTCATCGCAGATAACCATCAAATGTCTAAATCCAGTACATGAGGTCGGCATTGTCTTAAAGTCGAGACTAATGCGGCCAAATGGTCTGTAAGAGTCCGGTACCCTAGTATGAAATGGTCTAGTCTTATCAGGCTTGCCACGGAATTGTTGGCAACGTAAGCAAGCTTTAACGTAATTGTTAATTCGTTCAAACATATTTGGCATGAAGAAGTTGCGTCTTATTGTCAAATATGTACGCTGGGTCCCTTGGTGATTACTAAGCAGGTTGTCATGGTATTGGGATATGATAGTGTCAGTCAGAGTCTCAGGTATAGCAAGTTGCAGTCTGAAGTCATCATCTTTCGTAAAGAAAAGTCTGAATAGTACACCATCACAAAGGATGTACTCTTCTGCCTTTAATTTGACTGTCTTTGCCGCCTTCTTATCACTTGGTAATATGTCATGGGCAAGATAGTCATAGACAGGTTTAAAGAATGGTGAGGTTTCTTGTTCTGTTTTCAGTTTTCTCAAATCAACAGGTAGATTGTAGTCTCTAATTATCTTTCTCTTTATCAACTCAGTGATCTTGTCTAGTTCTTGCTGCTTTGGAATGTGTTTAGCCTTAATGTTGTTTACCTCTGAGGTCAGCGGTCTCGAGGGGGTATACAGTTCACTGGGTACTTCACGATAATGGTCATTGACTGTGTCGTTACATCTGTCAACAAGTCTGGGCTCTGTGTTGGGAACAGGTGGGGTGTGTCTGGGATGAGGAAAAGTTTGGTCATGATTCTGTGAATGGGAAGGCTGGTAATCATGCTGTGGGCGTACAGGAGGTGTGTCCTGTCTTGGGGGTCCGTGAGTGGTAGATGGTCCAGGATGTAGAGATGGGGTTTTGTTTTGGTTTGGTTTGTCGGCTCGCTTTTGTGTAGGGAGATTGGCACTTGGAGGGGTTTGTTCACACTTGTCAGGTTTCTTGGGATGGATTTCAGGAATGGGAATACCCATTTTCTTTGCATAGGCTCGAGTAACTACACGATCGGTTTGTTGGGTTGGGTTTAAGGTGTTCATGTTAATCAAATCGGTCTCATCAAACAAACAATAAGCAATTGGGATTACTCTATCTATTTCTGACTCACCAGTGGTTGGTGCTCTAGAAAGAAAGTCTGCCAATACTAAATCAGTACCTTTCTTATATCCTATCTTGAATGAGTATTGGGATAATTTCAGGATCAATTTCTCTAATCTGTTTGTACATGGGGCTTCCTTAGACTTGAGAATTTGAACTATCGAACTGTGGTCAACGAATGCATCGAATTCACATCCTTTTAGCAGATGCTTAAAGGCTGTGACGTTGATCAACAATCCAAACAATTCCAATTCTGTCACACTATAACGTTTACATGCGTCTGGGAGTACTTTGGAATAATATCCGATTATTTGTTCTTTACTGTATGCAGGGGCATAGTAGTCATTATAGTCAGGGAAGGGGGGTGGTGGGGTCGTCATGTCCCTAAGTCTTTTTCGACATTCTCGCCAGATATGGCCAGGAATGCCACAGTAGTTGCATGTAAGTCTGCGTGTTGGCGGTCGGTTTGTCCGTCCGTCCGATCGATAGGGGCTCCTACCTCGTCTGTTTTGCATGTCATTGCGCCGCTCGTCTCGTCTATCGACTGATGTCACGTCGTCTTTCGCTGCTTACGCTGCGACTAGCACTACGACTAGCACTGCGTTGTCGTGGGGTTGGGGGTCGTTGGGTGGGGGATTTTGGCCTTTTATCATTGTCTCTGTCTGTCTTGAGGTTTAAATAATGTATTTGCTCCTTCAATTGATCTATTTCCTCTTGAGCAGAGAAAGATAACTCCTTGGTCGGCTTAGTCTGTTTATGGTTGAGGTCTAGAAAAAGTTGGGCTTTCGCCGCTATTTCTTCTGAGGTCAGGTCAGGGGCGGTCATAAGTATGGTCGCGCGGCAGTCCGACGGCAAAGAATCCAACAACTTATGCCTAATCTGGGTTTCCCCATAGTCTATGTAGGCTGCTGTTGTTCTCAACCTTTGCAAGTACGCGTCTGCGCTCTCGTCATTTGTCATAGTCATATTTTTAAAGTCTGTCACATGGCTATATGACGATTTAGCGGGACTAAACCGTCTTATGAACCCATCCTTCAGGTCGCTATATGTATTGAATTGAAGTCCGTCAATCCAAAGTCGCGCCTGCCCTTGTAAAGTCCGTCTAAACGTTCGCAGTATTGTCTGGAATTGGTCGGGGTCAGCTTTGTCAATGTCATGCGCATCTAGATAGTCGTCGAAAGTCAAGAAGTGCGCAGTCGAGTTGTCCCTATCAAGTTTATCACCCGAGAAACGGGATGGTAGAAAGTCAGTCTGTCGCAGGGTTTGTCGGGAGTTGTTGGTTGAAGTCATGATTGTATAGGGTAATTAATTAAAGTGATAAAATCAAATTCGGTTATCAGAATTGAACCGTAAAATATAAAATATTGATAAACTTCTAATTAACAGTAATCCTGACAGTTAAATTACTATTTAATCACGATTCGGCAAAACGAACAGAAAACGTTTCAAAATTACTTGTTGCTGGGCAAATAAACAATCTGAAAACTCAATCTCTCACTCACTCTCTTTCACCAGTGGAACAATAAGAGAAATGGTTTCACTTACCGAAATATGTCTTCCAAAATTAATTAAACAATGCACAATTCAGCGAAAGAGTCAGAGTCATTTATTCAGTTAATTAAGGGTTAAGTTGATAGTCACTTGATGCGATGGCAATCGTCGGTGTAGGTGTCTTCGTTTCAGGCTTGAAATCGTCGTTGTCTTTGTAGTATGTTCTTTCCTTCCGTCTGTATCCTCCGTCTGAGTCTTCCGTCTGCTCTATCCGTCTGTTCTGTCCGTCTGATCTATCCGTCTGTATGCTTAAATTTCTTCTGTTCTTCCTTTTTTTTTTTTTTTTGGACTCGAGTTTATGTTGCTGTAGTTTGAAGTAGTCTGCTCACAGATTCAATTTTAAAATATGATGTGTCCAGTTCGTTTGCAAATTTTGTAGCTGGTTGGCAAAGTTGTAAGCTTTTTGGCTCTGCAATTTGTGAATCCTGCACTTTTGAAGTATTTTATTAAAGCCGGTTCTCCACCATGTCGTGTTGGGATCGGTAATTAGGGAAGCGTAATGAAGAAACTTTGCAGAAAGTTATACAGTTCAAATCACAAAGTATTTAATTATCAATATTCAGCTACAGTTCGAAGTACATGAAGATTCAGATATAACAGGAGACGATGAATATAATAGTTTCGAAGTATAAGATTAAGATTCGGAGTGAAGTTAATATAATATTCGATGGACGTCTAAGTCTTGAAGTCAGTCAGTCTATCTGGATGAGTGTGGGTCTAGTATTCTATCGTTGGTGTTCTCTATTCTTAATAATCAAGAAGTCTTATTTATATCATTTGTTTTGGGGTGTAACTATTAAAGGTGGGAGTGATCTAAACTTGATCTGATTGGTCTACAGTTAACTGTCTATCAAACTTTCTCTGGTATCAAGGGGTGTGGTGATGCTCTGTGCAAGTGACTGGGGCTGGAGTGTGAGTCATACTTCTTCCATGAAGTTAGTTGACGTCACTGAGGGTTGGTCTTTTATGGTCAAGGCTTAGCAGTTAAATGGTATTGGGGGTTTTGGGATTCTTAGATGACATTGGGGGAGTTTGTAAACAAGTGAGGGTGAATGACTGAAAGGATAACAGGAAGTTATATTCATACTACATAACAATATTTAGATTACTGCACCAGGGAAATGGGTGCTTACAAGGAGAAAACCACAATAACTTAGTACACGGCCTATGGGAAAGTTGTCCTTGCCCCTTGTCATAATTTACTTACTCTGTTGCCAATTACTCAATTTCAAAATCTACATAGTCTTAGGGATCTCAATTTTAAGGAAGCCATAACTTCCTTACCGCTTGTCAGATTTTTTTTTTTATTTTCACCATTCTGGTTTCTTTATTTTTCTCCTTTCCAACACATTTATGACCAAGGCTGGGTTCCGCTTTAATTAATTTGGGAATAATCAGGAAAAGGTGCCGTGGCCGAGTGGTCTAAGGCGTCCAACTACACCATGAAAGTCTGGGGTTCGGTTCCGGCAGGGCCCTTAACCGGCTTTTTCATGTACATTGCTCTTTTCTCTTGCATCAAATATTAATAAAAATGCTTTGTGCATTATTGGTACCATTGTGTCTACATGTTAAAGAAATAAAAATAATGATCAGGAAAATGTTGAGCTAATTATTCAAGAATTCAGCTGAGTCATTTCATAACCCATTTTGCCTGTTCTTTCTTCTAGATTCAGGTTATTTGTGAACTTGAAGAAGAAATCCAGGCTAAGTAATTGTGACGTAAACCATACACAGCGCAGGCTGGCATCATGCATGGCGCGTACACATCTCTATGCGCATACTCAAGACTTGCGCTTGGGATTGATGAAATGGGAATACGGATATTACAGAATGATGATTTACTACATAGGCGCATAGAAAAATGACAAATTCGCGGAGGAGGGTGTATGAATATTTTGGTCCCTAGTCATTCAGCTGAACCCTAGATGGGCCATTGTGACTTATATGTGTTAATATCTCGTCTCTAAGATGCCTTATTCAGGTCATAATATACAGTGCGTCCCACAAAAAGCGAAACCGAGATTTGTTGATGATTCATCATAACTTAATCACAAATACAATAGACAAGTGACCTACCATTGTAAAGCTTAGAATCTTTTTCATCTGAAATTACTTAGATAATTCCTCATTCACGCATGAGTGACCAAAAACAATTTGAAGAAAGGATACCAAAAACTCATTTGGCGGAGTGTATCTGAATTTCAAAAAGAAAATCACATTCCCAAAAAGTTCAATATCTGCTCTTTTATTTGATACCTTAATCACAGAACATGGTCAAGAAGTAAGTATGAAGTGAGAAGTCATTAAATAAACGGGTTTTCACGGGTTTCCCACAGAAGCTATTGCACGGTATGGTACAACAAAAGACTTAATGCATGGCTGCTGGTCAACAAAAACGGAGTGTCGAGTGACTCGGGACGCTAGCCTGTAAAACCTCTTCATTTTACAAAATTATTGAAATTCAAGCTTTATTTCAAATAAGCAGAACTTTGTTATTTTTTTATCATTTTCTGTAATTGAGGTATCAAATTAAAGAGCAGATATTGAATTTTTTTTTAATGTGATTTTCTTTTTGAAACCCAAATACAGCCCACCAAGTGACATTTTGGTATCCCCTCTTCAAATTGTTTTTGCTCACTCATGCGAGAATGAGAAATAATCTAAGTAATTTCAGATGAAATAGATTCTAAGCTTTACAGTGGTAGGTCACTTGTCTATTGTATTTGTGATTAAGTTATCATAAATCATCGATAAATCTCTGTTTCGTTTTTTTCTGGAACACACTGTATGCTATGAAATGGCGTAATTTCCTATCACGTTTTATTTCATGTACATGTATGTTCAAAAAGTGCAAGTAATTTTACCTATGTACAGATATAACGGTGGTGAATAGTCTCGGCGATCCCGGCACTAGATTGGTGAATATGAACTCAAATCTTGTGTTGTTGCACTTTGTGAGCAGGTACAATGCTTCTGTAGGTCCTCTTATTTTCTGAAACACAAAAAAAATTGGAATCAACATACATTTATAATAAAAATTAATAATAATAATAACAATAATAGTGTAACTTATTTAAGATAATGATCTCATGAAATTTACAATAGCAATAATAATAATAAAATGTGCCAAATACTACAATAATAAGATTTCTTTATTTTTCTTTATAAAGAATGACATGACATTGAAAAAAGTGCACCCATTCAAAAAGAAATATTTATGTCACAAAATAAATATTCATCTCGAACTGTTTGAATATGTTGTCAAACTTATCCCTTCGGATATATACAGTATGTGTGCCGAAGGCCTATTGCATGAAATAGTGATTATAACACAAATTGAATCCTACATAGATTAAACCCTCTATAATGACTGGTTGAAATAGCATCATGTGACCAAATACATTTTAGCTATTATGTTGCATGACGTCAGACCTCGATATATTTTCGCTACACCAAAATTCTGACGTCATTATTTCAGAAAACTTTTGGGCGCGCCGGTCAGCGAGCTGTCTCTCCCGGGCAAGTCCCGTGATGCATCGGCGCAGGCACTAATCAGCGTTCCACTTGGGGGAAAAGTGGGTTATTCAACGCAAGTAACCGGACTCTGCATGCTTAGCGCATAGATTTTGGTTCTAAATTCTAAAGAAGGATATAAAACAAATATATCACACATTTCCTTCGAAAGCATAGTGGGAATTATCAATCCTCAGTTGGACTGGCAAAACTAATATATTCCCCCCCCTTGAGAAAAATAACAATTGCCAGACCAACCTCGGATAAATAATTCCACTATACTTTCTCAGACCTGGGCCCCGTTGTACAAAGAGTTACGATTGATCCAATTAATTGCAACTATGGAAAGCCAGCAAAGTCAACATAAGAAATGCATGTTTGTTCAAAAAAATTCTAGATATGAATGCATATCCATCAATTCAATTGATTTCTTGACAATTTGGGGTGTTCTCCTTTGATTACAAAGGATATTTTGCAAATTTCCTGTAGAAAATATTATGACACTGATGGATTTCCATAGAGTTACGATTGAGCGGATCAATCATAGAGTTACGATTGATTGGATCAATCGTTACCCTTTGTACAACTGCGCCCTGATATATTTGTTTAGTGTACAGTGTCTATACACACAAAGTATACTTACCGAGTTGGCAGTTCTCACTGTGATGCTAAGAATACAATTCAACCCAACAGCTGCAAAAGAGGGAGAAAAAAATACATGTCATCAAATTTCTAAAATAATAATATGGGATTTGTATAGCGCACGTATCCACCTTGCTAGGTGCTCAAGGCGCTCCTATATTACCCCGGCTAAGCTACTCTACCGAATCCGGTGCGCACAGCTTTTGGAGGAATTGCTTCCTGCCAGTACCCATTTACCTCACCTGGGTTGAATGCAGCACAATATGGGTAAATTTCTTACGGAAGGAAAACATGCCATGGCTTGGAATCGAACCCACGTCCTTCAGATTGAAAGACGAGAGTCTTAACCACTGGACCGCGACGTCCCTTCTTACTTACAAATCTAACTTTTCTCTACATAATTTCTTCAGATACAATAATTTACATTTAAAATTGACACTAAAAACAAAAAAATCTAAAAAATGGTGGTCCTGACTCCTGCCTTTCAAACGGAATATTGTGGGTTCAAATCCCATCCATTGCAAGCTTTCCTTCAGCAAGAAATCTATCCATAATGTGCAGCACTAAACAAAGGTAAGTTGAATGGGTTACTGGAATAATTTATTCAATCAATATACTGAGCACCTGAAGCAGCAGCTCAAGCCAAACCAAGGGTTAATAAATGTGCCTTAAACCATGTAATTGCTATCTCACACAGTCCTGTCAACAAACATGCTTGTATGAACTCTGGTATTGTAAACAAATAATCTTTTATACTTTTTTTGCAACCTACATGTAAATGCATTTTTGATATTTTTTAATCAAGAACACTCTCAAGTATTTGAAATAAAGGGCAAGGAAAGATAAAAGATTGTGTTGATTTAACCCCCCTCACAGCAATGATACATCTATCCAATACAAAAGTTGTGCTGAATTGAAAATGACAGGAATTTTCTTTAAGATTTAATTGAGATAAATAATGCAAAGAGGTTTTAAACATGAATCCAACTGTGGGGAAAGTTGGTTTAGAAGATGAAAAAAGTAAAAATATGAACAATATCATAAAAATAAAGTTTATGAAATTTAGAAATTATAAAAGAGGTGTAATGATTACACCTTATGCTATTGCAAATTAAGAAATTGTGAAGTTAAGAATTACTCCTTTTGGTGCTTTCTTCTTATTTCAAATTTTACTAAGAAATTGTATCTTATTGTACGACATATATCAATATGTTACCTATTATATGGGATGATTTCCTTTAAGGAAAAGCTGCCTATAGGAGAAAAACCAACAAACTCCTTACAATCAAGAAGACAAATTGAAGAGTAGCCCCTACCACTTGTGACAAATTACGAGACAAGAAACCAAATTATGATTTACCAGATTGACAAGTACTTTGGTTGTTTGTCCAATTTCTTGCAAACTCTTTAAATTTTCTGGTTTTCCCTTTGTTTTCCTCTCTGTTTCCTCCTTCAACCAAAACATTTAATTACCAGGATAAGATTCCAGTTTAATTACTTTTAATTAATACTTACAGAGATTTACTCTTGGTAGTGATGTTGAATGCCAGATTACTCTCAGGTTGGTGACCAACAAACGCCCTACGGGACGAGAATTTAAGAAGATTTATGACAAAAATTTATTAAAAAGAGACCAATAATGAATAGCTGGTACATTTCAAAATTGAATATAAAAGGGGTATACATAATTAGTTACTGTTCCATACAAGTAAGTAATCATTAGTGGTGCAAGTATGTTCATTGATAGCCGACACATCACAAAAACCGACTCTAGAACAACAGATATTAGCTTAAATTATATGACACCTAGTATAGATACTTGTAATTTGATTGGTTGTTTGATATAGATCATTTAGCCCATTTTAAAATGATGTCATCAATCATGCCATTTTGGATCCATTCATCAAGCAATTTTGGATCCATACGATTTTTCCACTGCACGCGCGCACCGAGACTGCAGACACCACAAGTAAAACCACTCGTGTTTGCAGCGCCCGTGCTGTACAATCAACAGACCCAGCTCGCACTGCACGAGCATTAATAATTTTGCATCAAAATTCATAAATGTCATACGAAAAATAATCTATTTTAAAATGTCATATAAAACAAATAATGAATGTTATTTTCATTCGTGCAATGGACAGAATACTTCGTTGGGTGACACTATAATGAATGATCCATTCAACTCATGAAGTATTTATTAGGTGATCTGTCAATCGACAGATCAACTATTAATTTTGTACGAATTTTCTTTTTTCTTTATTTCTTTATTTCTTTTTATTTTTCCGCCCTTTTCTTGTTAGTGCAAAATCGCCAAATCTACATCATCAATTATCTTCAAAATATCATCAGATATGGGGACTTATCATGTGATGTGTATAAAACAAGTTCAAGGTCAAAAGGTCATCATGACGTCATCTAGACGCCATTTTGTAAAATCACATTATCAATCATATCTTCATTATCAATTATCAAAAATTCACAATATTTACATCACATTAACTTCAGGTCAAGGGTCAACTGCCCATGTCATCAAAGGTCATGTAAAGGTCACGACGTGCTCGTACGCGCGAGTCAAAATTTTAAAATGCTCAAAATCACTTTTTGACCAAAACAGAGTACGAATCAGGTCATTTTAAGCATTTCAAAAATTTGCGCGCGCGCACGGTTATGCGCGCGTTCCCGCGCGTAACGGCACTATAAAACATAGGATTGCCATTTTTTTCATATCAATGCACCGATAATATAATTCTGAACAATTTGATACCTTGATCAACCTTCTACAACATGTAATAAAGGAATTAGCCTCCATCAAAGTTTACAGCACGCACGCGCGCGCGCACTAACCATAGACAATATATGTGCAAAAACATGCCTATACAAAATTCATTATAGCTCTTAAGGTAGTCCGTTGACCCCCATTTTTTTTCATATTCGAATAGAGTATGGATGGGAGATGTGATTTCATGTCGCATTTGACCCGAAATTTTATCATGACGTCATCAAAATGGCGTTGGAACTCAAAATTCCCATTTTGCTACTTATGACGTCATCGTAATTATGTAAATTTGACTCTAACTCTGTAAATATTGGTCAATTTTCGCTCAGTTTTCAATATGTTGTAGCTGAGGACATACTCTTTCTAATGTGATGCCTAAATTTACTTTTAAAGGAATGGATCATCCTGAAAAATGGCAAGTTATAGAGGCATGTCATTTTCGCTCATTTTGTGTGCAATCTCTATGGGAAATGACTTTTTCTCAAAACTGGATTTTACATTCCTCTATTTCGCGAGCCATATCTCCATTTCTATTGGTTGGTTTTCTCTGAGCTTGAAGTATGTTGTAGCTGAGATTGTAAGCTATCGCAAATGTGGTCTCCATTTTCCGATCAGATGCCGGGATCATGCCCGTATTTCACTTGCAAAATTGGATTTCAGATCTTCTCGTTTTGCTTATGTGTAAAGTCTATGGGAAGCGTGTAGCTCAATGGGTAAGGCACCAGACTTGCATCCTTAGGGTCGAGGGTTCGAACCCAAAAGTGGACATAAATTTTTTTTCTTTTTTTTTTCTTTTCAACTTTTCGCAAATGTTCCTTAATCACCATTACAAGGTATATTAGTTCAAATATCGCACAATAAAGTAGGTTAAAATTGTTTTTAATAGGCCTATAACATGTACAATGTGTATCGCCTACACCTACATGTATTTCACATATTCTCATTTCCCTCTTTTCAAGAGTATTCAACATGTTCTTTTCGTAATAAAAGTTTAGTTTTCAATATGAGCATCCTATCGATCTCAGTAAACATGGTGATTGTATTCGTGATCATGAAAATCAGAGACAGATCACCTAATTCGTCCTCATGACGAATTAAAATTCTATTCATGACGAATTAAAATTCATTTATTTTTGGTATCATAGGGTAACCCTAGTCTGCAGGCACAGACCCTCATTGGAACTTTGATCAACAAGTGTGCCTCCACGCAAAGACTAGCACATACAAAACTAGCCTTCAGTACACAAGGCATGAGTAGGCTGCACATTCAGACCCTTAATTCGAGTGAAGGGTTTGCCCAGCAGACTAGGGTAACCCCATCAGTAGTTCTGGGGGGGGGGGGGGTCTGTATAACATAAAACAAAACCAAATACAAGCATATACACCATTCAAATGGAAAATACAAATCCTTAACGTAAACAGATGGAAATTTCAGAAAATTGTGTATGAAATTGAGAACAATAATTTAACCAAGAGCTACAAGTAGAAAACAATAGGGGAAAGAAAGATGCAAGATACATGTAAGGAGAGAAGGTAACTATTCTGTCCATTGCACTCGTAAACATTCATCATTATTTGTATACTCAATGAATGACGGACCATCGGATGGATTTGAGTGAGTTTCACTGGTGTGTCTTAAAGTGATTGGTTAACATTGGTTTGACTTTTAAAATATCTGTCACCTGTGTCTATGATATGTTATAAAAATGAAGCCCAGAAAAAATTGCGTTCATAAAATAATTATTTAGTGCTTCAAAAATTGAAATATAAAGTGACCGGAAACACCATCTTAATTTCATCCCATACACTTATGTGTACTATTTAGGTGTCTATAAGACGCCTATTTACAAAATCGGAATTTGCCTTGTAGTTTTAGCTTTTCATTCTCAATAATGGTTGTTTTCAGTGTTTATTAGTTCTAATACATGCACTTGTACACATGTTTCATCTTGGTTTGAGAATTTTTGTAAATCGGCTGCTCACAAAGTTAGACAATACCTTTAACATTGTAGGAGCATTTTCATGAAACAAATAGTGATTTTATTTCACTGTCAACATAAAACTCTATTGCAACCCTAACCCTAACCCTGTACCTCAGATGAAATAAAGCCCGGAGCAATTGTCACAGGAGCAACAGTCGTGTCACATCTTTCGGATTGTGATGTCAAATTGATCCAAAATGTAAATAACAAATTGCTGTGACATACAGCGTCACTGCAACATATGTACTGGTTGTTTCCCAGCCTCTGTTGTATAGTGCAATGTCAATGCTATGTTTCTGTGCGGCCAATACATTGAAAGAACTTGGCCCTGTCTTACAAAGAGCTACCAATGATCCGATCAATCGCAACTATGGACGGCCAGCAACATCAACATCTTATATGTATGTTTGTTCAAAATACTTTCTAGCTATGGTGTATATTCATGCATTCATTGTTTTCTTGAAAATTCCCTGTGCTTCTTTACGTTTACACTGAGCAAATTTCCTGTAAAAAAACTATGACACTGATGGATTTCCATAGAGTTACGATTGATTGGATCAATCGTAGCTCTTTGTAAGACGAGCCCCTTACCTCTATCTCCATTGTTCCCTTTGGTGTCCTCTATAGAATCTAGCTTGTCTATGATGCTCTCCCCCGGACGCATGTTCATTTGACTGAAAAAATGATAAATACAGCATGAATGTTAAGGCCACCGCACACCTTACGACCAGACTGGTCTGCGACTGAGTGAGGGGAGATGAATCGCAAGGTAGTCATAAGCCTCGACACTGCACACCTTGCGATCCGATCTGCGACTCACGCATGCGTTTTTGCTTTTTGACATAGCAACTGAGAAAGTGCGCTTACTACTGCGTATGCGCGTTGTTTATCATATACGCGTCGTGCAACTCTGCTGTTTGATTGGCTGGAAGTTGGATTGAGCTTGCGATCCAGTCATAAGGATTCGACATGTCAAATCCTTACGATTTTCCTTGCGACTTGTCTCTGACCGGTCTGCGACTCTCAACCTTCAGGACAAGAGCTGTGACGTCACATCTCCCTTCACTCAAACGCAAGCCAGTCGGCGACCAGTCGGGTCGTAAGGTGTGCGGTGGCCTTTAGACATATTAATTATACACGTTTCTTTAATGATTTTTAGATTATAATAATCTAATCATGCAAATTGTGATTTTAAAACGAGTATAATTTTACCAATAACTGCTACATGGAGGCACGATGTCTCAATACAAAGATCAATTTAAGAGGTTTATAATGAAAGCATAACTTGAAGTCTGAACCAACAATGTAAAAGAAGATGTTTTTTGCTTTGTTTTTTTTCTAGCAACTGTGAAACCACTTCTATTCAGAAACAATTGAATAAGAATGTTTTGGTCCTCAGAATAACAAACATAAGCTGTAGATAGAAGCATTATAATTTAATCCACTTGATCATGCAACTCAAAACAGGTTCTGTACAAGGACTACCTAGTTCCAGAATTGAAAAAAAAACTTGATTGCCAAAACTTGGCCAACTTTTGTTAAACCTGCCAAAATTAAACTTTTTCTTCAAGTTTGCCACCCCCCCAACAAAAAAAATGTGCCGAGTGCCGACCGATATCTTTTCACCGCTTTGTCTACTTTTTTAATACAGATATGGGGTGGGAGAACATCCTCAAAGACATGGGGAAAAGACTGACCGACCCATATTTTCACCTTTGTCACAGCAAGCAATTATTTTTTTAGGACTTACCTTGGATTAATATCAAATCGGACATCCCTGTCCTCCCATAAGGCATCAAGAACTGCTGAGGTCATGGTGTACCCTCTTACAATAACATATGGTAGTTCTGTGAAATATAATGGAAATGAAATAATGGAAAACTGATTTAAATTCTAAACTCTTGAAGCTAGGGAAAGTCTACTGTGATGTCTACTCCGTTTTTATCAAATAAAGGCAGTAAAATGAGAGAATTTGTCGGTTCTACATGAAGTTACAATGTAACTCTAGTAATCCCAAAATACCCCGGCCTAGATAGGGTTAAGTTAGGATATTTCTCTTCAAATCCACAAAGAAAATTAGATATTTTCAAAATAAGAAATAGATACATCATACAACTTTAGATCTGGGGCAAGTCCAAGAATTCGCGTGTGTTACATATGGGCAATTTCAGAGGATTTAATGACCTGAAAAATAGTGTTAAATGACTTTGATTAGATTGAATACCCTCATGATGGTAGATATCTAGAAGAATAAAAGAATGCAAAAAATGGTGACAAATGACCTTGATGTATGGGAAGCAGAAAAAAGACAATTTTTTAAACATTTTTTACAAGTTGAGAATTCTCTGAAAGTATTTCACCTGACAACTTGTAACTACATGATGTTAGTGTGATAAAACTCACAAAACTCCAGTATATCTAAGGCAAGTTTCATGTCATACGCCGAGACCCTCTAATTACAGACTCTAATTAAAGAAATATGGGACAGTTACCTATGGGACATTTTGTCCCCATAGAGAACGTACACAATTTTCCCCATAATAAAAAAAAATTATATATTTAAAATATTTACATAACCATTTTTTTCTTTCAAATGCTCTATGGAGACATATCTGATATGACTGAAAATAGCTATTTCAACCAAAAAAAATTCTTGTTTTTCACGGTTTCATGAAATTCTTAGGCCTATATATTTCTATTGCTTTCAAACTTGTTCAGTTCATATTTTTCCATTTTCACATTTTTTTGGTTGCTTCAATTGTTTTCATCAGTTTTTATAACAATTCAGTCTTTAGAAACCAAAGAAAAGGTAAATAAATCACTCATTAGAGCACTCTTAAAATGTCTTTCTCCATTCACTTTGTACTACATGTAGTACACAAACCTCTCCATTGTCGTTGTGTGTAAATGTCCCATACATAACATGTTGTCCCATTCATAACATGTTGTCCCATACAAAACATTATTTAAATCAAATTAATTAAAAAGTTTAATATATTCTTAGAAATTTTTTGTGGTATAACATTTTCATACTCAATAAATTAGAACTTCCAAGAGATGCAACAATTGAAGTATTTTAACTTAAAAAAAAACATTCTCAACATGTTACGTATGGGACATTCCATCCTTTCCCTTGGACAAGAGCTAATTTGCATATTGGATGACACCACTTTTTTCCCAAAAAAAGTAGATGTTAGAGGGTCCATACTTTATCATATAGGTCAATGTCCCACCAATGAGTATGACTAGATCTAAATCTCACAAGTTTTGTTTTGATTTTCTGAGCTTTTATAATTGTCCCATGGATACATAACGCTCATTTTACCAATAATGCAAATTAGGTGCCCCAAAGGCCAAATTAGGACAAATTTGCATATTATCATTTTTTTCTTAATGAAATTTTGAAATTCAACATTTGGGCTTTCTTACCCCACTAACTGTTAGTGACTAAAAGTTACTTATTACGTGGTTCTCATTTGACATTTCCCAAAACAAAAAACAATTGACCCCAAATTCCAAAAAAGGCCAATTTGAATTTACTAATAGGCCTATCAATTATCATCAAAAATATATTAATATAGCAAGGCAGAGCCGCTGTGTTATTGATATGTTACGCGAAACTCGGCTCTTCATTGCACCGGCTGCAACAGACAAGCAAAAACTGCCACTGACACATCGCAGGCATCGCCCCGGCCGGCGTATAGCGGCATGCGCATGCTAACCTGGACCGCTGGCCCTGGCGGTCGTTGTCTCACACTCACAGTGTCGGTACTGTGCTAAGAATAAACCCCGAATAAACGGTCATTCCATGCTCGCGCTTGAAATTAATAAAAGAATAAAATTGAATATAAACCAGGTCGTGGTAACATATTCATTACGAGTTCAATCCGTGACAATAATCATTTCAGATTAAGGCATACTTACATTGATATTTGAAAAATAAATTTCAGTCACCGTTGCGTTGCCAAAGACGCAGGAATGTACGGTATAGTAAAACAAAAAATAAAAAAAAGAAGATATGACAAGGTACGATATCCAGGCTAGTCCACAGACATAGAGATAATATCTCTAACTTAGGTCTACTTTGTCCGAAATAATTTAGCTAATTTTTATGGTCAAAATCATAAACATTTTTATTCATTCAATTCTCCAAATCATGCAAATTCATGTCATAAGTAGCTCTTGAATATTTGGTTATACTCACAAATTATTTTGGGAAAAGAGTATTTAAAAAAATTGTTCAATCACGTTGTGTTATTTACATTATAATTACAATAAAATTATAACACAGAACTTATACTGCGCTTTACCTAATAGGCGTAAAGCGCTTACAATGAAATTTAATTGGCATATATAAATTTAAAACTACAAAGTATATGGATTCTAATGCTTTTCAGTTAACAATTTAAGTGGTAACTCAGTCCAGTAATATGATGACGACATGTAGGCCTACAGCAAAAGTTCTCTCGCCGGCTAAATTATGTACAAATTACTATACGACATCGCAACCAAGCAAGCAAGTTTTTGCCCTAGTCAATATCGAGAATTCCTAAATCAAATGAGAAAGGCATTGTCTGCTGTCCGTTGAAACCCACAAGCAAAGTGTTTGATTTGATTTTAAGGAACACAATTCAACTCAGATTGTTGTAATCCGGGTCTTGCATGCCGAAAAAAGCAAAGCTTGTACAAAAGACAGCCCCCTAAATAATTTAGTTTCATTACAAAATTAAAACAAAGAATTATTGGGTGGTAATAATGTATAGAATGTTTGTTTAAAAATGAATACAAACAATTTTGTACAATTTACGAAAACGTCACTGATGGATCGTGTGAGAAAATATTTTGTTTTACAAATTAGTGAGAGAGGTGAGGGGAAAAGAGAGGAGGGACAGAGGATTGCAGTGTACACTAAGTAGAATGAAGGCAGGCAGCAGAAGCAGGTAATTTGGCTAATTGCAATTTTAAGAAGAAACAAAATGAAGAGTTGATTATTATTACAAAGTTTTAAAAAGTTGACAGCTTGACCATTGATAAAATCAGAAAACAAGATAAATCTTTATTTAAGAATAAAAGAGTTATTGTTTTCATTCTGTTAGTCAAATATTTTGTCATATGTGTTTGATTAAATAGATTGTCATTTTTATAATGATTTATGACAATCTCGTTTTTATCAAACGAATTAAAAATAAATCAATGAATTTTATTTGCATAATTAAAATTAGGTATTCAGTTTTCGGAGAAAAATGTCAATAAATGGAACTGGTATATTATGTGTTCAGCTGTTATTTTTTCTTTAACTGTAACAAATATCTCTCATGATGAGTTATAGTATCTTATGTACATATGAATTTACCTTAATTGCAGCTACTACAGATGATCATAGATGTTTATGGAGTATATAGTGAGGTCCTGTTCGCTCTGCTGTTTTTAAGTGAAATATGGTCATTGACCGTTTTCCTGTTAATGATATCCTTTAGTTTTGTCATTGATAAATAGTTTAATGAAATAAGAACGGGTGAGCCCGTTCTTCGCGAATCAAATCACAAACGTTAAGGGAAAGACGCTTTACCCCCCCCCAAAAAAAAATTATCATAATAATAATACAAGCCCGGGCCGCGTAGCCAGGGGGCGGGGGGGTCCAACCCCCTAACTTTTCCAAAACAAGAAACAGTTGGAAGAAAATAGATTCTAGGGTACGAAAATATTCTTAAAACAATTTTTATGGTGCACTTTCATTTCTATTTTTTTGCTTGTACATTTTTTTTTCCGTCTGAAAAGAGAATCAATCGTACTCCCTAATTATTGACGCCCTTGCTTACGGGGTTGTAACTTAAAGAAATGGACATACATGAAACATGAATAAACAATTAAAATACTGGACAAAATTAACGAATGAATGAATAGATTAATAAATAAGTAAAATAAATCAACAAATAAATCAATTAATCAATCAACAAAATAGATAAATGAATGAATGAATATATATATATATATATATATATAGTATATGTATATATATATATATGTTTATATGTATAGTATATATATATATATATATATATATATATATATATATATATATATATTATATATATATATATATATATATATATATGGTTATATAGGGGGAGAAAAGACAATGCAAATGAATGAATAATATATGATATTATTTAGTAAAGATTGCAACTTGTTATTTTTTGTAACAAAATCATTATTATTAGGTTATGGCACAAGATAATAGATGGCCTGACATTCTAAATTAAAGCAAAATAAAGAAGAGTACAATTGGAGATGAAGGGGGGGGGTCTACTAAAACCAATATTTGTAAAAATTTATATTTTTCTTGAATATGTAATGTTAAGTAATTGTCATCACCCCCTCCCCTGAAAAAAAAAAGAAAGGAAAACCGCAGAAAATGCATCCTTTGCTATTTCCATCAATCATTGACCAATAAGATAATACATGTACCAGGATATTCCGCAAACTTCTTCACCTGAGCTATATATATACAACCACCCTGTAAAATATGTGATGTTGATGAAGAATACATTTTTTTTCATCTGCATGGATCTGTATTGTATTTGAATATTTTTTTTTATGTTAACTTAATATTTTAGATACGATTGTATTTGTACATAAGCAGTCGCATGACAGGAAGGGGCGGGGGCACTCTCCATAATTATGTCACACCCACGTCTAACAACCTCATAAACACACCCTAAGCCCCCCCCCCCCCCATTTCCATAGCAAGACAGCTGGACGACTTTGGAAATTGCCCCCTAATTTCAACGATCTTTCAATGTTTTTTTTTTAAGAACAAGTGCACACCTAGTTACAATGTACCATTAATGCATATGGTATACTTCCATGATTTACAAGTGCGCCCTCTATGACGTTACTGTGGAATGCATTTTAAAATACTGTAATGAGATTTACACCTAAAAACGCTGTTTAACGTTTTATACAAGTCAACGCTCTTTACTACGATGAACTTTTCAGTAAATATTTAACAGTTTAAATAGCCATCATTAATGGGAATTAAAATTATAACGAGTACACTTGTTGTTTAATAATCTAAACACTTGTTTAAACTGTTTAAACAACCAAGGTAATAGGTGCATAAACAGCGTTGTATAAACAATACAGTGACGTAAATACGGGGAGGGGGGCATCGGCTGGCAAAAAAAAAGCCTGGGAAAAGGACAAAAGGAAAAGAAACGTAATGGGAAAGAAAAAAATATTGTTCATTATAATGTTATATTATAATTATGCTATGTTACTGTATATTATATTTAAAAAACCCATTTTTCATATCTTTATGAAACATAATTTCTCAGGGCCTATGTATTCAGTGTTCCTGGTGCTCGCATTTTCTGTTTAACTAGATATAATAGATCAAATATTTTTTCGGAATACTATAGTTTTCAAGTACATTTGACAGACGTGACGTTGTCAAATCAAGTCAATATACACCAAATATATTTCCTCGCACTTCGAGCTGTTATTGTTTTATGTAGTGACATATGCTTCTTTTTCATGACTACTTAAAGTGTTCGCCCCATTTTAAGGTCTTAATATAAAAAATTTCCTGTCCGTGCTTTTGTTCGCATTAAGGGATTGGTGAGATATGTCTGCTCGTCGTGAATTCCTAAATTCAGTCCTTAAAATGTCCCTTTTTCTGATTTGAATATAAAAAATGTTCAGCTTGCGCTTCGCGCTCGCATCATTTGGTTAGTGAAATACGTATGGTCTCAGTGAATTCCTACAAACAAGCCGTAGAATGCCCCTCTTCAAGTCTGAATTTCTTATATTTTCAAGTCGCACTTGGCACTCGCATTAGAAGACTATGGTGAAATATGTATGTTCTGAATGGATCCCTAAAATATAGTCCTTAAAATGTCCATGTTTGGGGTCAATATATACAAAAATTTAAGATTGCGCTTCGCGCTCGCATTGTTTGTTTAGCGAGAACGGTACGTAACATGATAACAAAAATATGCTTATAATGTCCCTTTCTACGTCTGAATATCAAAAATTTTCAGCTCGCGCTTCGCGCTCGCAATATTTGATCAGTCAGATACATATATATCTGTTTAATGGCACTGTTTTAAAATGTCTCTATTAGGTCAGTATACCTGACAACTGAGCGCGCTTCGTGCGCTCATTAAGTGTCTCAAAAATGTTGCTGGTGCCCTCCCCAGCACCCACGGTACGCTACTGAAACAATATCAACATTTTAAAGTGAGGTATACGAGGATTAGTTTTTATTCACATTAAACCAGCATGGACATTTATAATCTATTGCAGTTATTGATCTAGGGTGTTGTATGTCATACTAGCAGTATATAAGAACAAAACGGATACCGTATGTATATACAACCTCAATAAAACTCAGAACAAACGAAAAAAAATCATCAGATTTCGTTCGAAACATGTAATGGACCCACTGGCGGATCCAGGGGGACACAATTAAACTTTGTAACCTATAAATGCCGTTAAAACATACATAAGTGTGCCCCTTGAAGGTTAAAAACTTTTTTACCCTCGGAAAAATGTGCCCCCCCCCCCTTTGGAAAATCCTGGATCCGCCCCACCCCTTAATGGACCGAACATGTCATATCCCGATTTAGGAGAAATTTCCCATTATAATTCATTCAAGAATGGGAAATTGCGATAAAAAAGATGCCAAATACAACGGATCAAGGGGGATTCTTGGATTTTCGGGGGGGGGGGGAGGGTTGTGCCCGTGGCACTAAAAATGATCCTGTTCGATCTTTCTCGGGACAAGCCCACACAAAAAAAACAATAAAAATAAAAATAAGTCCAGGGGAAGAAGGAGGTGGGGGGGGGGCACTTGCCCCTTTGCTCCTCTTGTTTTTGCCCTAATTGGAATGGCTTCTACTCGGGTATCTTTCACTTCAGGGAACAATGGGGATTTATACAGAGTATCCCGAACAATTATTTTGTTATAGGGACGGGGATGACAATGTCGGAGGATAGGTTGGGGTTAAGGAGCGTACATGAAAAAAGTCGGTTTATGGCTAAACCTAGACCTATAGGCCCTATCTCACCAACGGAGACGTCGCCGCGACAGTCTCCAACTTATCAGTCGCTGCAGTCGCGGAGACGTCTCGGAGACAAAAATGGCTTGCGCTCTCACCAAGGAGACGTGTCGATGGAACGTTTGAAAGATCATACACCTGACTTGGAGCAGGAGGAGGGATATCAGCACGCGTTCAGTCACGTGGTTTCTGAAGTGGGTCAAACAGTGTGAAGAAGTGTCGCGGAGACGTCTCCGCAATGTACTATAATTTTTTTTTGTCTCCAGCAGGTCTTCGCGATGTCTCTGAGACGTCTCTGAGACATCGCGGAGACATCGCGGCGACGTCTCAGCAGTCGCGGATATCATTAGTCACCGAGACGTCGCAGCAACTGATGGAGACTTCTCGGAGACGTCGCGGAGACTAGAAACAGTCTCCAAAAATATTAAACATGTTTAATCTTCTTGCGACTCCTCGGAGACTCTGTAATTTTCATGAGACGTCTCAGAGATGTCGCGGAGACGTCTCTGCAACTAGCAAAATTTGTAGTCGCGAACTAGTCGCGAACTAGTTTCAAGCCCAGTGAGATACCCCCTTAAACAATCTCAATTCCCACTCAGGCCTCCACCAGTCTTTCCCCACTCGCGGCATTCAGACTGTGTTAGCAGGACCGCGGCTGATCATAGCAGTGAAACCAACGTTACCAATGTCGTGAATTTTGAAGGGCGCCATCAGATCTTTCCTTCATTCCCAAATCTCTCTCTGGACGTTGTAGCGTGCGCCTGTAATCCAAGCTGTTGGGAAGTTACAAATTGATGTAGAGGTTCGAGCCCTGATCACGTCTTCCGGATGGTGACGTTAAAGGTCGGTCCAGACGTAAATAATCATATCTGATTGATACACGTCTTACAAAACTCAACTACACACACTCTCTCTGATTGTCCTGGGTAATCCAACCCTATCTTCATAATATTGTCACTGGATGATTTTTTTTTTTTTTGGGGGGGGGGAGGAGAAGGGAGTGGAGACCCCCGAACTCCGATAAAAGTCACATTTCCTCTTCTCATTGGCCGATTTTATGTTCCAATAGAATTTTGAGTATCTAGATTATTTTCTTCGCAACCACTACACATGTATAGCCCCCCCCCGGGGGGGGGGGGCCACTTCCATTCACGAGTGGATACCATGCGCGACCATGGGGTCTCGAAAAGCACCCTAAACACGTAATTTCCCTATTCTGAAAATGCACCCCTTAACAAGTATTGGCGTGTGAAACCCTACCCTTAACAAGTATTGGAAACAAAACGATACTCTTGGCAAATATTCCCTGAAATGAACCCCTAAACAAGTACAGGAATGTTTTATTGTTACGGGTCCTTCGGTCGTCGGCTTTACCTTATTTGGTTTAGTACGACCCCACCTTCTACACCTCGCGCAAATCGGACTCTAAACACGAAGTGTTGGGGCAAAAAGGACATCCTTTATAAAACATTTTAATTTTGTTTTATCATCCCCGCAAATTCGACCCTAAACACATAATTTTCCTAGCAAAATAGATACCCTTTTTTCATTATTTTTGTGTTTTTGACACCCTTATCACGTTACGTACGTAACGTGCCCTATCGTGAAAATGACATCCTTTTTACGTGTTTTTTGGTCGCGCATGGTATCCACTCGTCAATGTAAGTGGCCCCCCCCCCCGGGTATAGCCTCGTCGATTTTTAACTGCTTGTACTTGAACGTGAATTCTTATTTATAATTAGGCATCTTATGAACAGACGCCGTGATGGGTCAAATGTTTTGAGGGAGGGGGAGGCACTAGATATTTATGTGGGAAAATATCCGCTTTTAAAGATGAAAACCTGATTATGTGAAAGGTTCATGAACAACATTTCATTGATATGAAGTAGGCCTGGGAGTAAACATCGATTAATTGAATGGTAAAAATGACATTTGTCCTAGGCCTATAACATTACAAGAAATGTATTGTATTTTACCACTTTTCCTTTCCTTTTTTTTCTCAGTCATGTTGGTCATGAATCTCTAAATTTTGTCCTTTTTTTTAGGGGGGGGATATGAATATGGTATACCGAAATCAAGTTACAGCTAAAATAGTGTTCTAGAGAAAATATTGATTGTATTCAGTTTACCAGAAGTATTGGCCTCCACCCCACTCCCCCAAATAGGTCATTGGGCTTGTGTCAATAAATACCCCCCCAAGTTTCGGTTGGTCTTTTCGCTCAAGTTGTAGAAAGGGAAGCTTATGCACACAATCTCCTATATAAGTCAGGTCTTTTTATCTAAAGGGGATTATAGGCGTGCATTAATATGAAAATTGATGATAGTTCAATAAGTCAGCTGTCATTTTTTTGTATCATGGTCTGAATTGAGCAGGGCCGTGTAATAAACTAAAAGTTTTCGGGGGCCCACGATGTCTTGGGCAGGATTTGCGAAAAATAAAACAATTAGCAAGACAGTGAAGTGATCGAGCCAAAAAATAACATTTTTATACCAAAAACTATATATTTCAATAGGCCTACATACCTTTTGTCGTGATACTAAGACAAATAGTTTTATATCTAAACCCTTTTCCATTTACTTTCATCCGATTTTTCTTAGTCATGATAATCTGTACACCAGTGGAATAGAGTGACCCATTTCATGTTCTCATGTAGTACGTATAGTGAAGCCAAACCAAACTTAACTTTTCATTATCATGGTAATAGGTTCTAGTTAAAATTCAAGTGAACTTGGTCTTGGTGATGCAAAAAGTCCCAATCTATAAGAGGAAACCTTTCTTATGAATTATTTTATAGGGCTTATATGGAGCGGGTACTAGCTACCTATTCTGATGGGGGATTAGATTATAGGAGATGTCATAGTAGGCCCCCTAATGTTTTTTATCAATGAAATACACAAAACCTTTCTACGACAGTAATTAAAGACTCGTAAACTCTTCCCAGTTGTGTAAAGAAAGTGAGAGTCAAAAGGCACGAAAAAAACAAGTCGAATGACATATTGAACGTGACACTAATGTGCATAGTTATTTGCTTCATGTCAAAATCAAATATGTCATTTGATTCACTGTTTTGAGTAATTCTAAGACACGTGGACATTATTAGTGTATCACTTATTACCTGCAAAGTTTCCTGTGAAAATAGCACATTTTTTCCACTAGTTAGACGCCTCCCTTTCCAAGTAATGCTCTTCTAAAAAGAGGAAGATGAATGAAAGAAATGAGATACTCCATTTTTTTTCTTCTTTCTTTTTCTGTCTCTTTAAACAAGGTTTTATTTACTTGTAAAAATAGGCCAACTTAACGCGTCCAGCCACTTTTCCGCCACCCCTTCTCCGGGCCCTTCTCCCAAAGAACATTAACGATTTAGATTTACCTTTTTTCTGTCTTTTAAAGCAAGTAAGTCTATTTAATCAAAGGCCTAGGGGGCCTAGGTCTACTTGAAAAAAAATCACAGTGGCACTCCCCCCACTTTTCCGCCGGCTGCTCCTTCCTAAAAAAAGGATTAACGGCTTTTGATTCACTAGGACTTGAGTCGGTGGGTGAAAGCGGCCCCGATTATTGAGCTGGCCCATCCCACCATCCACAACTAACCACCAATTGAGCATCAGTTAAGGATGTCAAGTCGCTCTGTGTTGGAAACACGAGTCGAAATCGATAGGAGTTCCTTCTCTCGTTCACTCTCCATCGAAAAGATATGCGTGTTGATGGGGACTTTTCCCGTTCAGCCGGCCAGCATGTGAAAACTGGAACATCTAAAGAGCGCAAGCAACTCATCATGATATTGGGAGGTCGAGGGGTCGGGTAAGACACTTCTGCTTATCGTGCATGGTTTGCGACGTGCGATACTTACTGCATTAGTTTCCATGCATGCGACATGCTGTGCACCTGTCCTCGGATCGGGCCTCCCGTTCGCGTATGGTGAGTTGACCAGTCGTAATCAGCGGGAATAAGGCTTACTTGAACAAGATTCCATTTCATGTCTATATAATACCGTGTGAGGAGTTATCTTTACAACGAGGATAAATACTGTACAAAGCGAATTCAAGCAATTTGCGAGCAAAATATGGCGACACGGCCGCATCAATCGCCTCAGCATCCTCCAGCGGTGTGCGGACGATCTCCATCGCCTCTTCGTCAGGGGAAGATGTCAACTGATTGGGCGTTGAGATTGGATAAAAAGTGAGTTTGTTAATGATGGCCTAGTTCTAATGTTTAAAGATAATTTTCATGTTAATGGGAATTTTGAACTGTTGCAATTTGCTACTCTACTACTACTGCTGCTGCTGCTGCTGCTGCTGCTGCTGCTGCTGCTGCTACTACTACTACTACTACTACTACTACTACTACTACTACTACTACTACTACTACTACCACTACTATCTACTACTGCTACTAATGCTGCTGCTGCTACTACTACCACTAGTTACTCCTACTTCTACTAATGTGTCTATATAATCATCTTGCTACAATTTTTTCTACTGCTTCTACTAATTAAGTGAATTGCATTTTTTTTGGGGGGGGGTGTTAACAGATGCATTTTGACACAATTCTAATTAAGATAAAAGGTTTATGATTAAATAATATTTTTGATTACAAGAAGCTTTACAAGGGACATAAGAATACTTTATCTTTATCTTTAAAATGTACATCCAACAAGTGCATCAAATGAGTGTTGTGGCATGTTTTGACACAATATCTTTGTTGACCATATCTTGGCTTTACCCCTGAACAGAATGTGCTTTTTCATATATTTTTTTTTGGTCTTTTTACTTGATACTATACTTGTACTTAAGAAAGATTAATATAATAATATATAATACATTACATTTAAACAAAGCGAATAAATGCTACCATTTTTGCTGCTGTTAATAAAAAGCGAAAACACCATCCCATTTCCTTTAAAACCGGCTGTTGATAATCCCATACCACCTCTCCAAGTCATATGAAGCGATTGAGCCGAGGACTGTTAACCCCATTATCAAGTTTCAGAGGCTATAACTAGCAGTGGATAGTATAATCTATTCCCTACAGGTTGGGATCCATCTACCTTTAATAGATGCACTCCCCGGTGTAGATGTGACTTCCGCTGTACGGTACACATTGATTTATCAGGATGCGGAAGTCTGCCTATTGTACATAACCTTCAATTCACTTATGAATACTAAGCTCTGAATATTCTCCCATAAGAATCTTTGTTGAGCTATAGTAAAGTGTTCATAAAAACACTACATGTTGTGTATAGCACAAAAGCACCGGCAGGCAAAAAAGATAGTGGGAAATCCAGTTTTTGTATTAGAGCAGGTGAGGTGATGCAGATGACAATTCCAGGGTCCCTTCTTACAAAGAGTTACGATTGATCAATCATAACTCTATGGAAATCCAGATCAGTGTCATAAGTTTTTCTATAGGAAATTTGCACAATGTCCTTTGTAAAGAAAGAGAAGCACAGTGAATTTTTAAGGAAACAATGAATGCGTGAATATACATCATAGTTAGAAAATAAGAAAATATTTTGAACAAACATGAATGATAAATGTTGATGTTGCTGGCTGTCCATAGTTGCGATTGATCGGATCAACCGTAACTTTTTGTAAGATGGGGCCCTGGGGCTCGTTGCAGAAAGAGTTGCAATCAAACGCAACTCTAAAAATCATGCGCAACTTGATTTTCAACCAATCAACACCGGGCATTTGGGACTTGCGATTGATTTTTTGACTTGCGTTTAAACGCAACTCTTTCTGCAACGGACCCCAGTTGTGGTAATGATCTCACAATGAGTTCAAACAGAATCCAATAAAATTACCATCCAAATGTTTGTATGTAGAAATTAAAAATATGTGCCAAGTGGCTGTGGAAGAAAATCTGTAATTGTCGAGAATTGAGCAAAATAATCACAGAATTCCAGCAAATGTTGGATATTTTCCAAGCATTGTTAACACACTGTCCCACATTTTTTTCATCTTCTGTGTTACTGGTCCTCAGAATTATCGGTTTTGAGCTAAGACTTCATGATTACACTAAGCACTTACATTAATATACCAGATCTAGATATATGATAATAATAATATGTGATTACACAAAGCACTTACATTAATTAATATACCAGATCTAGGTATATGATAATAATATGCAACATTTATATAGCGCTTAATACAAATGTTTCTAAACGCTGCATACTATTACCCCGGCTTTAGCACCATATGATGATATGATGACAATTAACCTTGATTTTAAAGACTTTTTCATGAAATAATATTTTGCTGTAAGTACTGTCTTTAACCAATAAGCAACAATATGTTTGTTCTGCAAGCAGTTCTCAAAGTATGAAGGGGGCTAGTCCCCCTTCCACCCTAGCCTCAATCTGCCACTGTATCTGTTCTCTGCATATACAAATTCAAATTAGCATCTATAGTTGTTCCTTGAAATTGAAATTGAAGATCCTTTTCCTCGGACCGAGTTAGCCATTCACAACAGGTAGTACATAATCAACCTGACTACATTTGTAATCTTTAATTTTAGTAACTCAAAGCTCCGAATACAGAAGAGTCTATAGATATTTCATTTTCAATTAGTTTTGTTTGATACACCTCATAATCAATAAAACAAGGAAAATGTATGTTAATCAAGATAACCATACAAACAGGTTGGAAACGGAGGAGGCTGCTAAAAAGCGAAGCTTGTAGAGTGCAGCCTCCTATTAAAATATTTGTATAAATAAACAAAAAACACAAATACAAATAACGTAGTGAAAATTAGAGCATAAATCTAGTTGAATGTATAGTTTAGAACAAAGAAAGAAAGAGAGAGAGAGAGAATAAGGAGAGATTAAAAGTCTCCAGATTCTTGCCCCTGCACATGCATATGCCTCTAGTATAGCACATCAAGAAAACGGTCATTTCTTCTGTGTCACCTTCATTTCTGGGATCTATATTGGTTTAAGTCCGAAATTGATTTTGTTCTTGGAAATATGATGTTGACTCAACCCATCGATGCATTTCTCAAGAAGAGATCTTGTAGAACACTGGATACATCCATGGCCACATCTCGAAGGAGGATGCCCATGGCACTGATCAATATCACGCACTAAACAGCTGCGGTCTCCCTTTCATCTTTTACTATTAACAGCTAAGGAACAAAATTGATTCTTTTAGCAGGTATCTCATAAAAATAGAAGCAGCATTTTAGCTTGGAGTGGGTATCAAGTCACAATCTTTCTTAAGTCCTCTTTTTTATGGTCTAGATGCATGAACTTTACATCTTTGGACTCGTTTCATGTGAATGGAAAAAATACTTGTACTGGGGACATGACATTTGCTCTTGCGACAATTGCTCCGGTCTTGATATCTCAGAGGGCATAGGGTTCTTGTAATAGAGTTTTTGGTTCCAAATAATGCAAATTTAAGGATTAAGGTTTATTTACTTTTGGAAATTAGGTTTTATGGGTATATTTAGTCTATTGTGAAGATTTTCCATCTGAGCAATTGCCCGCAGAGCAAAATATCAAGGAAACCTTGTAATCTATCTACAAATAGTTTTAGATATTGTACAGTTGTGTATGGTAAATCCATAATGCTAGCAATCACATATGTGGAATATGATAACAAAGAGAAAAATGTACACTGAAAAAATGGCACATTTCCCAGTGCAGGTCTGCTGTTGTTTAACTTTCAGGGGCTAATCATTACACACTTTAAATTGGCAACATGTAGATAAGATCAAGTCACTGTGTAAAATGAAAAAAAAAACAAATTGGCAACTGCTCATTATATTATTCTTGCATCTTTAATTTCTAATAATCTTATGTACCATATTTTATTTTTGCAACGTATGAAAAGGAATAGAAAATGATTGAATGATGCCAATTTGAGGAGCATTAAAAGATTGATCTTCAGTTCTAATTTTGACCTGTATAAAAGGCAGGCCTATAGCAACAATATACACTATGTACATGGTTGTACATGCTGTGTGTAAGAATTTAATCCAATAATGAGACTCGGTGATTTGGATAATTCAAAGCTAACAAGTATCTCCATTTACCCAAGGGCATGCCACTGTGTCTGGTGTCTAGATCTCTGCTTTTTCATTTCCCCTCTCACTCTCTGTCTGTCTCCCGCTTTCTACCCCTGTCTTTCTCTCTGTCTCCCCCTTTATTTTTATACCCCCTTCTCTCTGCACGCTCTTTCTCTCTCCCCATGTCTGCCATCTTCTCTTTTCATCCCTCTTTCTCTTTTTCCTGAACCCCCTTTATCTTCTCTCACCAGAGTTTGGTGATATCAGAGACAGTTACATGATTATGAATTGTCTTTTAAGGTTTTACCTTCAGAGATTTATTTTATCATTTTCGCTTTATATTAAATAAGTTTAACTAACCATAATGCATGTATGTTTGGGGAGGTTATGAGCCTTTCTCTCTGCAATATTAGAGAGGTTTTGCAACCACTATGCAGATGTGTTCTGAATCTATTGTCAAAAGTCCTTCATGACAAAGCTGTCTTTGCTGAAAATCGGTGGATCAAAACAGCAGTGTTGTCCGAGACTCTGGAAAACAACGCATTTGCAATTTTTCGTTGGCTCAAAATTTTACAATGATCAGTTGTCCCAGTTCACCAACTTTTGACAAAGACCTCTCAGCTGTTCATTGTGATTTGACGGGCATTTTCAATAGATTTTCTATGTTGTGGAATCTGTCTCCATTGAGGCTTTGGCTGTAAGCCTGCGAAGAGTCTTCCTCACTACTCCTCCCATTCAGCTTACACAAGGCAATGGGGATTGTGGGAGAAATCTGCTTTCACAGACACTGAGTGATTTTAAGTCCGGTGTTGGTATTGGTGTTGGTGTTGAAATTTGGATGGCTTCCCCTGGCTCCAAAACTTCTTCATAGTTTGCAAAACTGATCCAGATCATATTATTGACACCTCAACAACTAGTGAGTTACTTTTCTGGACCATCTTCATTTTATGTTTGGCGTTATAATCGTGTAAAAATTGACCTAACACCAAAAGGTCAACACCGTACTTGAAATCACCAACTGAGTTGGATTCCTTAATGAACTTGCACATACTTATATTAATAAGCTGTCTTTTTGGTTCTGTATAATTTGTTCCTACAATTGAAAATGCTGCAAAATAGGCAACCCACTGGAGATGGAATGCTTTTGTTAATATTACACACGTTTTCCTTAGACTCCAGCTCAAATATATGCAGGCTCAGTTTTCTGGGGGTTAAAATGGAGCGAGAATATACTGTACAATTTGGTTCCATGACATTTATGGACACTAATGGGATGACCAACTTCAACCCTGGATTTGACACTATACCCTATCCTAAACCTAACCTTAAACCACCAGTGTACCCACGGGGTGGGGGGGGGGTCGGGGCTGGTCTGCCCTGAGTCACAACCCATACAAAGGATGTATCCCTGCCCCCTGACGAGCTTGAATACCTTTATTGCCCCCCTTACAAGCTTGAAGACCTTTTTTTTTTTGCCCCCCCTCTGGAAATTCCTAGGTACGCCACTGCCTGAAACGGAACATAAAATCCTATTTCAACCCTAACCCTTCACCTTTGACAAAATAAAGCATGGAGCAATTGCTTTCGGAGCAATTGCCATGCCACTGTACAATAGATAGAACCGCTGTCAGTTATAGACATAAAGATAAAGAGGAGTTTTTCATACAGGTGGATTATGTGAATAGTGTATTTTGGACATAAATTGATTAATTGGAAGTACTGAGAGTGTATACATTAAGTAGGCAGGTGATTCCATCTTGGTCTATGGTAATACGTTCATATCTTATGGAGATCGTGGCAGGTAAATCTTAAAGAATATGCCTATTGTCACTACATATAATTATGTAATACTCTGTTAATAAAATGCTCTCAAAGTAGGAGATATACAGAGAGAGGAGTAAGCTAGAATAAGAGAGAGAGAAAGAGCGACTGACAGAGAGAGTGGAAAGGGGAGAGAATGTGAGAGAGAGATAGATAGAAAGATAGAAGTTGTGGGGCAAGCTCATAATGCAAAGTTCCATGCCCTGCGTTACCTACATGTAGTCTCTCACCTATAATATTCTTGATTTGCAATCCTCACCATACAAAAAACATATAACACTTCCTCCAGCCTCGTACTACCCATGCTTTAAGATGCACCAAGTGTAGGTAGCGCCACCTTTTTAGCTGGAAACGCTTCCAGGACTTTTTCATTTTATCTCCCATGCCATTTCCCCAGGCCCGTTCCAATATTCAAATCCCATCTAATCCCTCCATGAATTTTTAAAGATGCACATCCCATACGAAATCACTTCTCTGTCGGGAAGAAGTGCAAGAGGCGACCGGCAAGGAAGAGAAGTTTGGTATTTGACAGTACGTTCATACTGGAAATAACACAGTTTCCCTCAGTGTGCTCAAAGGGTGCAATAAAATGTGAAATCACCTTCACACTGTTAAATGTGAGCATTTCAGCAGTGGGAATCACCAGGGACTCAGTTTAATAATTATGAGGGGAGCAATGAAAAAAACTCTCCTGAAATTTTTAAGGGGAGCATTGGGGGAGCACTACAAAAAGCTCTTCTTTGAATTATACAAGGGGGACTCTCTTGTCTGATTTAAAAATGGATGGAGGAAAGTCCACTTAGTTACAAATCAAAGGAGACAAGCAATCAGATCGATGCAATATTTATCTCTTTGAACTCTTTAATGTCATTGTTGCAAGCAAGTGTGTTATAGCTTACGATGTAATTGTGTGTTATTAACAAAACCTTGACGGAAAGTGAGGTTCTCAAGGTTGACTCCAACAGTTTGATCATTGACTGACACTCTTGTTAAGCTATTGCTGAGGCAAGTGATAAATGGCTCTACCAAAAAGGGTTAGGGAGAGTGGTAGAGGGTGATCACTCTCACCCACCTTAAAGCTGAGTCCCTGAATCACATATACACATAGTCGACCATGTGAACACGCTGTGAACAGTCACACTGTTGAGATGTCCACAGTGTGAATATATCTTCACACTCTTGAATTTGAGCATTTCAACAGTGTGAATCACATATTCACATAGTCGACCATGTGAACACGCTGTGAACAGTCACAATGTTGAGATGTCCACAGTGTGAATATGTCTTCACACTGTTGAAGTTGAGCATTTCAACAGTGTGAATCACATATTCACACAGTTGACCATGTGAACACGCCGTGAACAGTCACACTGTTGAGGTGTCCACAGTGTGAAAATATCTTCACACTGTTGAATTTGAGCATGTCAACAGTGTGAATCACATATTCACATAGTGGACCATGTGAACACGCTGTGAACAGTCACACTGTTGAGGTGTCCACAGTGTGAAAATATCTTCACACTGTTGAATTTGAGCATTTCAACAGTGTGAATCACATATTCACATAGTTGACCATGTGAACACGCTGTGAACAGTCACACTGTTGAGGTGTCCACAGTGTGAAAATATCTTCACACTGTTGAATTTGAGCATTTCAACAGTGTGAAACACATATTCACATAGTGGACCATGTGAACACGCTGTGAACACTCACACTGTTGAATTGCCCACAGTGTGAATAATATTTTTCACATAGTCCACTTTGTGAACACACTGTGATCACACTGCGTGACACTGTTCTTACCAACCGGGATACATGGTTGGCTGATACAGTATGATTGCTATTAATGTTTACATTTTAAAAATTTATATGGTCATGTGCCATGAGGTTGCCTACTTTCGCATTGCATGGTGACTTTTGCTTCTGTGTTGCCTTTTTAAATTCAAAAGTAATTATCTCACTGACTGAGTATACATCCTATGATAGTGAAGGTATATATTTTCTGAAAGGAAATTGCTCAATGAACCAAAATATGGACTCATAAATTCATAGCATTAAGTGTTTGCATAAGTCATGTGTTAATAGAAAAAGTATACTAATTGTTAAATATTATATTTATGATGCCTTACCACACTATAAAAACTGTTGGGTAATATTCAATTCATTCTTTATTCCATTTCCATTCAAAACATAATACAAAGTATTATAAAATGATACAAATCGAAAACAATTTTACAGACGAGCATTCTTACATGTACTTCGAAAAACAAAAAAACAGCATAATATTGAGCGCAAATGGAAATGAGGGGGAGTCCACTAAAAAGCAAAGCTTTTAACCAGCATTTTGTCCAACCAATTTGGGACAGTATATTACCCGATGCGGGAAGCATATTGTCCAGTAAGGTTAAAAATTAAGCAGCAATTGCTTCAAAATGGGCAAAATTTTCATAACACTGGATAAATAAAAATGCCCAATGTTGGTGGTTGGACACATAATTAACCTCATGGAGCATTTTTTGTCCAATATTTTCTAGAGTGCACTTTCAAACTGCAGCTATGAACTCAATCATTTCCTTAGTAGAATTTTTAGCCAACATTTAGTCATAAGGTGGTTTAAGACCGCCTCGAAGTTCGTCAGTTCCAGGTATTCTCTGATCGGGAAATTTTCCCCTATCAGAAAATACCAGGTATTTTGGTAATGTGAAAGCAAACTACGCGTAATTTCCAGGAAAGAAAATACCCGCTAAATAGTAGGTACTTGGCGAAATTACAAGAACTTTTGCGGGGATTTTTCCAAGGTCGCAGGTATTTTGGCGATGTGAAAGCAATCTACGGGAACTTTTAGCCCATCGTGTCGTTGGGCGTCGTTGAGCGCGGGAGCTGTGGATGGCTGCTGGGCTACTGATTTTGAATCTCGCGCCTTGCCTGCTTATCAGACCATACTGCGCATGCTCGTAACTTCAGGAACTTATTCCGAAGGGTATGTTTTGGGGCGGTGTGAATGCAGGAATAATTAACAGGTATTTTTTAGCATAAAAATGTTCTCGTAATTTAACGGGGATTCTTGTGATCGAGGCGGTTGAAACCACCTATAGACATCTTGGCATTCATTTCAAAATGGTTTGGTCATCCCTACCTTATTATAATACAATCCAGTACCATTCTTGCATGTAGGTGGTATCTTTTGAGGCATTCTCGTATGAGATGAGGTTTCTCAAGTTACCAAGAGGCATTTTTGATGCGCTGATTGTTCTTCAAATCCGTATTTTGCTCTGGATATGAAAAATTTTAGCTTGGATTTTATCTGATATTGATATTTCAATATTTCAATTCCTTCAATCCTTTATACAATGAGGTATTCATTTCTCTGTTAACATTGCATTTAAAGAAATAATTTTTCTTCTCGTTCTTTAATCTCCAATTTCCTTCTCTCAATTCTGTTCTTTCGCTTCATCTTCTATCCTTAATCTCTTTTCTTATCTCCCTCCCTAGTTCCTTTTTTCTCCCTCCTCCCCTCCCCAATGTCATGTTTTCATTTCGTCCCTTCTGTCAATTATGTTTCCCATTCTTTTTCTCTCTTCTCAATCTCCCCTTTGTTCTCCCCATCCCAAGCTGTTTTTCTCACCTCAATTTTCTTATATAAAATTCTTTCTGTCAATCCTATTTCTTGACCCCAAGTTCTTATTTCTCCCATTCTCTTTTTTTTTCTTCTAAGTTCTCTTTCTTTTATCTCCTCTTTATCCTCTCCATCTTGACTTATACTCTCTGCCCTCCTTTTTTATCTCATCTGTTGGCCACCCATCTTTTCCTCCTTCAGCCTGCTTCTCTCTCCTTCATTATCCCGACTATCCATTCTTCCCATATGTTATTGCGGTATGCATCCCCTACATGTATATTACATCAATCTCCCTACAGGCGCAAGCAAAGGTGTGACTTTCAAGCATAAACCCTCCAAATTGGACGAAAATCTGTCCGTTGGCCCTGCAGCCACTGAGCATATTTGTTACACGTGCTGATGCGAAGCTACCTGCCAGAAATAATTTGATGAAGTTGCTCGCCGATGCATGTATTTATCCCATTATCGCAAAATAGTGAGCGGACACGTGCCATGCATGACATACCACCACTGTCTGATCTGGAGCCCGTAACACAAAGCTTAGCAATGATTGTAGAACAAATTTTTACGATTGATTGCCCTGACTACTATGTACAATCAATTGTAAAAATCAATTTTACGATCAACCGTTATGCTTTGTGTTATGGAGCCCTGTACATTATTCTACAATATGCTATGATGTGATGGTGATGATGATAAATACAGGTGAGAACAACTGATTATTCCTTTTGATGTAAGATATAATTTGTGATGGATATTCACAGTAGGTCTACAGTTTTCTTGATTTATAGTATGTATCATTTTCAACTGTAAAAAATTATCACAGAATCAGCACAAAACATCAATCAACACTTAAAAGAAATATAATTAATTCATTTCTTTAAAGATCATAATTTTGAGTTTTGACGGTCTATTCCTTTAAACCTTAAACTATAAGTTTGTAAACCTTGAAACATTAAAGTATAACTAATTCATTCTTATTTCAAGATCAATGCAAAAGCAATGTATTTGGTGGTTTATTACTTTAAACCTTGAAATATAAACATTTTTACCTTAAAACATCAAAGTATTATTAATCTATTTCTAGATCAGTGTATGCATTTTGAGTATTGATGGTCTACTTTGAACATATTAAGATATAAACTTTTAAATCCTAAAACATGAAACAACGTATGAATATAATTATTTTTATTTCAAATCAATGTATGAATTTAGAGTATTGATGATCTTTTACTTCCATGTAGAGTCCCTCTGAACACACTGTATCTAGTGACAATGAATAACACATCTGTTTGATGGTAAAAATGTTTTCCTGATCAACCTGATCAGTCCCTTTAAAAATTAGATTGACGAGATGAAGCGGTAAGGCTAATTTCCCCATTTCATGGTTGGAAGATTACCCAGAATGCATACTGATCTCAGCCTATTGAATTCTATACGTACGTCTTGGAACCATCCGAGTGAACCAGAAACCCCTTCACCGTTAATGAATTGGCAAGCAGCCTGGCTCCATCGGAAATCATTATGATACAGCTCATTATCATCATCATCCAGTAAAAGTGGATTTGGTAATTTATGGCTGTGCAATATAATCAATTATTTACCAATTCAGATTCCATGAAGATGCAGTATATATTACAATATGGTGTCAGTGTCTTTTTCCCTTAAAAATTAATTCTTGTGGATGGAAATGGATAGATAGCTGTTTGTTATTCATCACATGTAAATAACAGAGTCTCCATGTAATATATTTTTTTGCAAGAAATGCTTGAATTATGCCACACCTCACCTCAAGCTCATCTGCATGGAGGAAGGGAAAATTGGGGATAGGATTAGGATGAGAGAGAGACAGAGAGAGAGAGAGGGAGAGAAAAAAAGTGACAAAGAAAGACAGAAGATAATATAATGCCAATTGATACAAATGGGTGTAGTGAATTATCTCCACCACCATTGTCATCTTTATGTTTTTCGTATACGGTTTTGGAAAAAAAGTGCCCCTACCTGGGCTTAGCGGCTGATGTGCATAAGTCATATCCATATGCTATTTTCCATGAAATTTGTTTCAGAGACCATATTTTTTCCTGTACATGGCTGTGTGTTGTTATATATTTTTAAAAATTTAATTTGACTTTTATTCATTGTTTATATATATATATCAGGAATGCGAAACAAATTCACGAGTAATGCAGTTTTTGTAATGCCAACAATTAAGTTCTTTTAAAAGAACTTATAAAGAATAAAAGAACTTAATTGTTGGCATTACAAAAACTGCATTACTCGTGAATTTGTTTCGCATTCCTGATGTCTTTTTATTGGCAATACGTGGAAAACCAAGATGCCTCTATATATATATATATATATATATATATATATATATATATATATATATATATATATATATATACACAAGTATTTGTCAGCAATCAGTGTTCAGCTATTTCGAGTGAAACCATGATTGAAAGAAAATACAAGAATACATAAGTTATAAAAAGCAAAGGATTTAAATACAACCAATCAGAATATATTGTGACGAAAACATAATCAAAATGATATCAACAACATCAACCTAAAGGAAAATATAGAACCTTCAGCAATAAAAAGTAACATAAAAGGATATAAATATTAAAATAGCGTAACAGAAAGTAAAACAATGTAATGTTTGATAATAAGAGAAGGAAAGAAGTAGAATAATATTATCAGATATGTGTTGATTTGCTTGCTAAAAGATTTACTGTCATTAATTGTTATAGTGTTGCTGGGCAAGGAATTGAAAAGTTTGGATGCATGATAGATTGTACTGTAATCTGACACTAAAAAAGACTACGATCAATTTCATCAAACTGGGAAGAATAATGATATTCAGATAAATGCTATTTTTGAAGAATTCATTCATCGTTGTAAAATGGCTAAATTTGATGGAGTTAAACATAGCTGGAAAAATAATTTGATATACATGATCACACTGCAAAAAGTGCAGCTTCAATAAATTAAGTTCCTTATATAAGAGGTAGCAAGGAAAGTGTATTGCTTTGTATCTACTGCGTCAATGATCACTTCCATTTATTTTACCCGATTGATTTTAAGGGACTGAATCATTCTGAGAATATTAATTTTGCCTCTTTTTCTACTAAGAGAAATCAATATTTCCAGAGAGAGTGAGAGAGAGAGAGAGAGAGGGAGAGAGAGAGAGAGTGTAATTGACTGCAATGTTTGCGTTTCATTTCAAAATTGCACTCAATTTCACCCATATTGATTGTGGGAGCTAAAAAGCACATATTGCAGTGTTTTATGTCAATAAATCACAATCTTTAGTTTGCCAAGATGTTCTTCCATCACCAAAGAATGAGAAAATGATTTGATTCATCTGATGAAATCCTAGGCTATTATTAGGAAAAAGTCAAGAAGTGGTGATGATAGACACCGCTTTGATAGTACTGTCACCGTCTACACACAATCCTTCTTTGTAGCAAACATTCATTCATCTTGTGTTTTCAAAGATCACGAGGGTGTTTCACAAAGATTTAAGAATGACTTATGGGGCCTTGTAAGAAACTTGCGATCAATTGCAAGTCTAGTTTTATTCCCAAAATCAAGCATATGCCGTGCAATGAATTACAAATTTGCGATTGATTGCTAATCTGCTCCATGAAACAAGGAGTGTAATCTAATATAGTTAAAATTGATCAATCAGTTGTAAAATTACAACAGAATATTTACAATTGATTGCAAATATTTTCTTGCAACACCCCCTTAGAGTCGCACTTAAATGCCTGTTGGTGTCTGGTATAAAAGGTATGACCGCATTGGTCAGATCATGCCAAGAGGATGCGCACAATAAAGTGTGACTCTACTTAAATCTTTGTGAAACACCCCCTGGCTTGGTAGCATTTAGGTTTACTGCTTACTCTTTTCCTGCATTATGCGACCAGGGCCCAGCAACATAAAAGATTTTGAACAATATTGAATTCACAATCAGTTGTGCTTTTGTAAAAGGATAGACTGACATTGGATGGGTAATTGCAACTATTATGTTACAGGTCCATGTATCCCTTACATGTATATTCATTCCCTTGCTTAGTTTAAATTTGTAATTAAAATCAATCAGATAATCATAGTATCAATTGTATTCTTTCATGATATGGGGCAGAGCAATTGTATAAATTGATTGTAAAAAGCGTACCATGTCTCTTTAAAATTGTTAAACATTTGTAAGTAAGTATGATGAAATTGATTAAGGTGAATGGCCATAATTTTATGTATGCTTAAAATATTTAGATGTTCGTCAGATGCATATACTCTCTTTTTGAAGTGCTTTGAATCTGTCCAGAACAGGAGCTTTCAAGTTTGTTTGTATCGTTATCATTTGATTGCAAATCATGTCTGTTTTTTTCCTCCTCTTTAATCTCCAGACCTGTTGACCGTACAGTAGAGGACATAGAGATCATCTACTCTCGCCTGTGCACATTGAAGGTGTTTAATCGTCTTCCTCCCGCGCTGATCCAACAGATCTGTCGATGCTCACAGTACGAAGATTTGGACAAGGAAGTAACATGTAAGTCTGAGGCCCATGTTCTGAAGTCAGGTTTAACTTAGACCATGGTCTAACTCTGTGCTAAAAATTATGGGAAGCCAAACGTTTCAAAATTTTGTTTACAGTGAATGCTTCTCATGTTTACTGTACTCTACTAATTCTGTAATGGTGAAGAAGACTGTCAAACTAATCCTTCTCAGGCAGTTGATAATGTTTTGGGGAGTCAAATGAGCTGATACATTGAACCTCTACTGTTAGATATTTATGTAACAACTGGCTTTCCATAGTTAAACCACAACTTAAAACCAGAGTTTAAGTTAATCCCGACTTCAGAATAAGGGCCTGAGTGATTAAATTCACTGGCTTCATTCAAACAGTTACATCATGAAGAACCTTAATTTGTAAGATAGTTCACCTGCTTTCAAATAAAATAGTGTTTCAGGCTAGCAGTCATGTAGGGAAACTGTCATACATTCAACCTTATCTGTAGATACCTGTAGATTTTCTTTTAAAGTGATCGAGGAAGGTAGGTGTATGTGGATCTTTCTGTATTGAGTTTTTGTGCATGTCCTGTACCTTGCCTTTAATTTTATGAAAGGAAAAATAAGTCTGTTCTCTTATGTGAACATTCCAATGATTTTCTATAAGTTTTCATTTATGATAATATTATGATGATAGTGGAATTACCTGAAATTCTGCAATATATACAAAAAAAATTTATCAGTATTAAAACGGATAATTGACTATTTTATCATGTCAGAATTCCTGGTTGTATGTAAGCTTCATTTTATGATCCAACAATTTTGGTATTGAGGACTATCAGCATGATTATTGTGTTTTTTTTCCTTCTGTATAAGTGAGTTGATTTTTTTTCATAGTTTGGCGAGTCCAGTAAATTTTGGAACTGAAGACTATTTTGATTCTTGATTTTCCACATCCACATCGACTCCATTTCATTTTCTGGTCTCACTGTAAATTTGTCAAGTTCTTGTCGCAATCTGGGTATAGTTTTTGATTCTCACATGACAATGTCGAATCACATTTCTTTTATTTGTAGATCAGTTCGCTACCAATTGCGAAATATTGGTTTTATTAGGAATTACTTGTCTCGACCGGCCACAGAAAAATTGGTTCACGCTTTAATTTCGTCCCGTCTTGATTTTGGAAATTCCCTATTGTTTAATCTACCCCAGAATCAGTTAGTGAAAGTTCAGAAACTTCAAAATGCTGCCGCTCGCATCGTTTCTCTATCCACCAGGCGCACTCACATTACTCCTATTTTAAGATCCTTACATTGGCTCCCTGTAAAACAGCGTAATATGTTCAAGATTTTGTTGTTAACTTTCCATTGTGTTCATGGCTCATCTCCCCAGTACCTTATTTCACTGATCAAAAGTTATACCCCTTCAAGATCCTTACGTTCCTCCCTTTCCAATTCTCTTGTTACCCCCAAAGTTTCCAAAACTTGGGGTGAAAGATCATTTGTTTACTCATCCTCGAAACAGTGCTTGACTTCTGAAACTTTCAAAAATTACCTCAAAACATTTCTGTTCAATTCTTCTTAATTTCTTTTATAATTTCCTAAAAAGCGCCTTGAGCACTCTACAGAGTGGATTTGGCGCGATATAAGTCTTAATTATTATTATTATTATTTCTGTTTCTTTTAATGATCATGAGGGATGAGACTATGTTAGGAAGAATGAGAAAGGAATGATTGATTTTATTTTTATAAGAAAATGCCTGGGCTGCGTCTTACAAAGAGTTGCAGTTGATCTAATCAATTGCAACTATGGAAAGCCAGCAAAGTCAACATATAAAATGCATTTTCGTTCAAAATTTGTTCTAGATATGAATGTAGATCCATAAATTCATTGATTTCTTGCCAATTTGGTGTGTTCTTTGTTTACAAAAGACATTTTACAAATTTTCTGTAGAAGAAATTATGATACTGATTGATTTCCATAGTTATGATCGATTGGATAGATCGTAATTCTTTGTATGATTGGGCCCAGATCATTATCTGAAGATTTTTTAAAAGATCATTATCCATGTTTGACACCCACTATTTGGAAGGAAATGATGTTGGGATGTGATATATCTTGGACCATTTCTTAATTGTGTTTGAGAAATCATTTTGTGGCCAGAAGATGTTATGGTCAGGTGTTTTCTGTTGTTAACAAAGATTCTGTAAGGTTCTAATGATCATAATTATTGTATTCACCTGTATGTGTCAACATCATTAACATTTGATCCAACTCGTTAACATTTCATCCATGGCACTAATGGCATGCTATCCTGCGTTTTAATTATCAAATAAAGGCGGTGTGGGGGGAAGGGGCCATCTAGAACTAGAAATAAATTACTTTGTTCTTTCTGCAGAGCTCTACTAATGACATATTTTTATTCTATATACACACTCTAAAAACATAAAGTAAAACTTTACCCTCATAGATAGAAAGGGAACATGCATGCCGTGTTTGCAGGGTATTTTTTGCGGGATTTACACAGATTGCCGATCGCCATGGTCGCCTTCCTAGTGAGATGGGGGTATAACACTGAAAATTTCATTTAAAAAATTGGATGAAAAATAAGAAATTTATCATGATATTTCAAAGTTTTGCTTAATTTCACAAAAAAATTATGCGTACATCCTGGTTGGTATGCAAATGAGAAGACTGATGACGTCATCCACTCACTATTTCTTTTGTATTTTATTATATGAAATAAGAAATATTCTAATTTTCTCCTCATTGTCAAGTGAAAACAACGATTAATTTTTCCCTGAACATGTGGAATTAGCATTGTTTAATAATATGGTTCAGTCAAGTTGGTCTTTATTCTCAAATCTGTAAAAAATTAAATATTGCATAATTAAAAAAATAAAAACAAAAGAAATAGCCAGTAAGGGCCATCATCGACTGTCTCATTTGCATGTCACTGAGTTGTGCATATCACTGGTTTGAGAAAAATAAACGAAACTTTAAAATGTCATAACTTTCTTAATTTCTATTAAAAAAAATTATAAAATGTTCAGTATTATGCTAGTTTGACTTTTCTCTCTTTATTCCACTCAACATTTTTTTCTGGGGTGGACTTGACCTTTAAGGGGTAATCTTGACGAGGGTAAAATTGCCAGTCACTTTCATGTATTAACGACGCTGTCCTAAACACTTAATTGTCAAATAAAAATACTTGGATGAATAGTTTACATCCCAGGAGTTATCTTGAAAGCATTTTGAACAGACATAAATTTTGGCTCTGTTGGCTTTCCATAGTTGTGGTTGGTCGGATCGATTTCAACCGTTTGTGTAACAGGGCCCTTATTGCTAAGCTAATTCAGCATATATGTAGTTACCATTAATGTGCAGTAACCTAAATACGCAAGTACGTAACATAGCAAATTGGTTTGGATAAAGCTATATTAGGCCTACTTTGATGATTATTATATCTGAAGGATGGGGTCACGATTGAAAATCAATCATATGAGAGACGACGTTGTGGGTTATCTTGACCTCGTTTATTTCATGATCAGAATTCAGCTTCATTGGCTGGAGCATTTCCGTCTTATCCAGTGGTTGACAAAGGTCTTCTCTGCTTGTAGTGTAGAGAAGAATAAAAAGCTAAACGTAAAGGATTCCTTGATGCAGGCATGCATGTGCATGTATTCAGCACATTTGAAATTTAATTCTTTCTTTCCCAAAGGGAAACAAAATTATTAAATTCAAAACTTTCATTTTTCGATGATGTTTTATTTTTGTAGTAAAATGCAGAAAATCTACAACAAAATTTAAAGCTACTGTTGATGCAAGAAGGCTTAGATTATTTGAGTAAAATCAAATTCTGATTGTTGATTGTAGATTATATTTCTAATTTATTATGTTTATATCTGTTTTAATTTAAGATTAAATTTTTGAAAAAATAATTGATTATTGGAAAAAATAAAGTATTTTAATCCTAATTCTATCTCTGACCTACAGCTGCATCTGCCTCCCCCACCAATATGCATTTCTACCCATCTGTCAACACTGTCTCATTTTCAGCGTATTATATAGCTGTTATTGTTATGGAATAAAATGGGCTGTCAACTCGGCTCATCCCTCATTAAAAATCTGATTTTTCATGTGGCTAATAAGATGTGTGCAGGGCTACCAAGTCTCATGCATTGTGCGTGAGACTCACGCATCTCACGATCTCACGCATGGCACCCATTTTTCTCACGCATCCGGACCCGACAGAAAAAAAAGAGAAAAAGTAGCATTATTCACTAGATTATACGCACTGGCCGACCGCCTTCGCACACCGTCACGTCTACCCCGGCACATGAGACGAATCGAGAGTGCAGTCAGCGCACAGCTAGTACATGATACGATGAATGCGTGCGTGCATCGCATGGATTTTCGAAACGTACAAGTGTAAGTACTGGCTGCGCGTGAGCAGAGACGCCGAGTCATGAAAATCTCATGCATTACATTTTTTTGAACTTGGCATCTCTGTGTGTGTCACTTCTGAGACTTCATCTCTGCCCAACAGCAGGCATATTTTGAGTAATAATGACTCTTGAAAATTAATTATTAAACCCAAAATTATATTCAGTTTTCATGCTACAACATACATGTAGTTACTGCGGTCTTGTAAAGCATATCGCAGGAAGCATCGTTACAGAAAATTTTGAGTGTGTGAAAAAAATGTGTTCCATAGGTGAGAAAAGAGAATTTTGAGTATTTTAAAGAATTCATTAAGAAAATAAACTGCCTGTGTTAGTGAAAATAGAAGTGGTTGTATATTGCTTAAAATTACAAGAAAAAATGCTTACAAGTGCTTTTTCATAAGTGTACTTTGTCATCAGTAACATTGTTAAGGACCACATTCATGAGCTATCCTGTCAGTTTATTTTCTTACTCTATTCTCAGGAAAATTAATCAATCAATCAGTCAGTCAGAAATGAAATAAACCTCAATAAATTCACAACAAGCCACAAAATAATGATGTTTCTAATAAAATGTCAACTATATGTACTCATAACTGCAACCATATGCTTTGTGAGCTGGCAACATATCCCTGTAAGATTCTTTCCACAACTTGAGAGGATAGAGCGTAATGCTGGATATACTCAAAGAGTTGGTCATTATATTCTAGCTTGGAAAACTGACCGGACCTTTGTAGAAATGGATATAAAATAGCTTTTCCCCTGGGACCTTGGGATAGATTGCCAATCCAAAATTGCTCATGGCGACATCCTCTCACACACAGAAAGACACACAGACCCACTCACTCCCTCAACTCATATATTTTGGGATTCTTGCGATTTCCAATAAAAATGCACAATTCTGCCCAATAGCCACCTGTAGGTGTGTTGATTTGATCGACCTTCGCATATTGAAGTATTGACTAGACCATCATGTAACTCCCAAACATTGCCTGGCAGCATTTAAAGGCCAAGTCCACCCCAGAAAAATGTTGATTTGAATCAATAGAGGAAACATCAGACAATCTTCAGCATTGTGCTTTTCTGATTTTTCTCTATTTATTCAAATCAACATTTTTCTGAGGTGGACTTGACCTTTAAGGTAACTTCAAGGTAAATTCAAGGTACAGTAACTAAAAATGGAATGGAGGTCAAATCCTAGTTACACAGTAAAAATATTATACAATGCTGTTTGTTTACTATGTGTTGTAGTAGTTGTTTAATAGTTTAAACAACCATGCTTTTATTTATTAAGTATCACAAATTAAACTTTAGTGTAAAAGTGTTTGTTTAAACAGCTACTGTAAGTTTCTTGTAAGCAGTATTGTATCAAAATTTTTAAACAGCGCTTTTACGGCGTATGATTTATATCATAACTCTGTGACCAGAGCTCCCGGGGGGGCCACTTACATTGACGAGTGGATACCATGCGCGACCAAAAAAACACGTAAAAAGGATGTCTTTTTCACGATAGGGCACGTTACGTACGTAACGTGATAAGGGTGTCAAAAACACAAAAATAATGAAAAAAGGGTATCTATTTCGCTAGGAAAATTACGTGTTTAGGGTCAAATTTGCGGGGATGATAAAACAAAATTAAAATGTTTTATAAAGGATGTCCTTTTTGCGCCAACACTTCGTGTTTAGAGTCCGATTTGCGCGAGGTGTAGAAGGTGGGGTCGTACTAAACCAAAAAAGGTAAAGCCCACGACCGAAGGACCCGTAACAATAAAACATTCCTGTACTTGTTTAGGGGTTCATTTCAGGGAATATTTGCCAAGAGTATCGTTTTGTTTCCAATACTTGTTTAGGGTAGGGTTTCACACGCCAATACTTGTTAAGGGTTGCATTTTCAGAATATGAAAATTACGTGTTTAGGGTGCTTTTCGAGACCCCATGGTCGCGCATGGTATCCACTCGTGAATGGAAGTGGCCCCCCCCCGGGCCAAAGCTGTAGACAAGCTTTAAATCAAAACAAAGTATAAAGCATCAGAAAGCTGGAGATTGATTCCTTATCGGTGCTTTCCCCATGAGCGATACAGCATGAGTAGGAGACAGATTGGTGTGCTCATTGCTCCTGGGGTCTCTGCAACTTATCTTATCGATTTCCTGCATGGGGTGGAAAAAAATCTTACTAGGTGGTTTCAGACCGTCTCGAAGTTTGTCATTTCCAGGTATTTTCTGATCGGGAAATTTACCCGATCAGAAAATACCAGGTAATATTGGCAATGTGAAAGCAAATTATGCGTAATATCCCCGAAAGAAAATTCTCACTAAATAGTAGGTACTTTGCAAAATTACGAGAACTTTTGCGGGGATTTTTCCAAGGTCGCAGGTATTTTGGAATGTGAAAGCAATTTACGGGAACTTTTAGCCAAGTATGTAGTTGGGTGCGGGCGCTGTGGTTGGCTGCTGATCTAGTGGTTTGAATCTTGCGCCTTGTCTGCTTATCAGACCATACTGCGCATGCTCCTAACTTCAGAAATTTATCCCGAAGGATATGTTTCGGGGCGGTGTGAATACAGGAATAATTAATGGGTATTTTTTAACCTAAAAAAGTTCTCGTAATTTAACAGGGATTCTTATGATCGAGGCGGTTTGAAACCACCTTGTGATTCACTTTATCTAATCAGTGATTTGTATTCATATAATCATTAAGCTCCCCTGCAGCTACTCACTCCAATCATTCCTTTATCTATCGCTTCCATAACAGGGCATTATAATTTTCTTTTCGCATTGTATCAATTTTATGAAACAATTTTTCAGAAAGGGATATATCTGTCATGTTGTGAGAATTTTTTTTTTAAACAAAGTTATTGTTTTTTCGTAATCCTTACTGTAATTTGGCTAATCTTGTGTGTCCTTCAGTTTGTTTGAAGCAGCTTTTCTCCGTAGTTTTCCACTCAATGGAGCTGGAATTTTTTCTGAACATGGTTAAATTGTTCACAGATTGTCATGAGGGGGGTTGTTTGTGGTATTTTGGTCGCATTATTTAAAGTTTTTTTTACAATTTGTAGCTTTTTGGCATTCCTTTTCGCAGCCCTGAGTATAGCTTCGAAGTTCCCAGTCCCTTTTACCTCTCTCGGGTCAGCGAAATACAAAGCACCCATGCATGCCCCGGCCCGCTGAGGATACCGCTACACACGTCACTTGCACTTGTACTCTATGCAGCAGCAGTAATCGCAAACGCGTAACACAACTCACAAGCGATGTGTATTTCTTGCGATGGTACATGTTGCAAAACTTCATCACAAAGGTTTTATCTCCCGATTTCTTTGACATACAAACAATTTGATTCTCACTTCACTGTCACCTGCTTGCTGATCAGGTGAGAATGAAGTGAGAATATTATTTATAGGCCTGGAATCTATGTCAACATCAGTGAAATCGGGAGATAAAACCTTCATGATGAATCTTTGAGAATTCTTGATAATTAGGTCAATTAGGTCAATCCAATGACCTACCTACCCAGTTTCCTTAAAACATCCTTTATATTTAATCCTGTATTTTAACGGATTCAGCTACCTGCTACTCAACGCTCCAAAATCAAACTGTGCCAGTGCTCTGTTGTACACAGTTCAGTGCATGGTTAGTATTTTGATGTAAAATGTAATATTTATATTGAATGATTGATGCCGCAGTAAATCTAAATTCCAACATATGATGAAGTTGTTTGGTTGAGTCAGATAATCAACTCAGTGCTAAGTTCCAAAACCCAAAATTGAAATTGTCTTAAATAGATTTCCTATTAACCCTTTTATTTACACGCAAATTTGATCAGATTTTCTTCTGCAAATTGGCAACACTGGCACTTTTTTTCTTTTTTTGCTACACACATTCAATAAAATTAATGTCTCTAAAATTCATTTACAAATAAATTAACTATATTTAAGCATTATGTTTGCCAATTCATATGTAAAACTTTATTTCTGTGTGATTAACAAAATACAATTCGTTCTATTAAACATAAAAACCTGTGAGGTAAAGTAAGAGTTTGAACACTTTATATATACACTATTACAATTACAACTACTACTTTTAATAATAATAACAATGATACTATTATTACTACTTTTTTTTTTTTTGGGGGGGCGGGCGAAAATATGTTTTGCCCCCCACTTTTTTTGTTTTGGGGGGCGACTGCCCAGCCCCCACCCCCACTTCCGGCGCCTATATGCTGGGGGGTAAGGGTCTAGATCTAATGTTTCTGCCCAGTTTCATTAAAACATCGTTTATATTTAATGCTGTATTTTAACAGATTCAGCTACCTGCCACTCAATGCTCCAAGGCCAAGCTGTGCCAGTGCTCTGTTGCACACAGTTCAGTGCATGATTAGTATTTTGACGTAAGACATAATATTTATATTGAATGATTAATGCCGCAGTAAATCTAAATTCCAACATGTGATGAAGTTGTTTGGTTGAGTCTGATAATCAACTCAGTGCTAAGTTCCAAAACCCAAAATTAAAAATTTCTTAATAGATTTGCTATTAACCCTTTTATTTAAGGGCAAATTTGATCAGATTTTCTTCGGAACATTGGTAACACTGGCATTTTCTTTCTTTGCTACACACATTCAACAAAATTAATGTCTCTAAAATTCATTTACAAATATAAATGAACTATATTTAGTATTATGTTCGCCGATTCATATGTTAAACTTTATTTCTGTGTGATTAAAAAAATACTAATGTAGTGTGATCGTAATAAACAATACTGGTAAAATGATTTTAAAGACTGTCTCACTCATTTTATCACCCCCCCTTCTCTCACTCTCACTTCTTTTCGACATCCTGCCATACTTATATATGTTTGCCCCTTATATGATTGAGCAACCTTTAATTTAAAAAGTACAAACAGCCGCAGTCTAATATACATTGTAAGGTACATGTGCAATGTACTTACATATTTATTTCTGACCCAATACATGTAATCATAACATTTCTATATCACAATAATTGCCTCTTGACTGCTTACTGAATACACCGTGTTCTAATACATTTTTCCATTTTATAGTTAGATTTGGATTTCACTCTGTAATGATTATTGAAGTTCTTCCTCCAGTTCAACCCAAGATGCTTAACTTAATTGAACCTCCTATCTATATTGAAAGAGAAGTCTGCTATGAATCAGTTGTCTAAATATATTTCATCAATAAACTGCTTGGCTTTCAGTGTGAATAGGCAGTCTAGCTGTACATACAAGATTGTCACCCCCTCCCCCCCACACACTTTGATAAAGAAAAATGACTAGCTCCTACCCCCTGTGCTGCCACGGGTAATTGCTGCAAATAGTTAATAAAAAGTATTATCTACATCTGAAATACTGATTGGACTGGTTTTGAAAGCATTAAAATATAAAGGAAACTACAAAATTAATGATCTAATCAAATATTACATACCTTTTCAGTGTACCTAAGAGTTTAATAGTTTCTTTTTTTAATTGAAATCTTATTCATTTTGAAAATAATCAAGGACATTCTGTTACTTATGTTAAACTAAATGCCCCTCTGTATGCGGGGGGGGGGGGGGGGGGGGGAGGACAGATGGCAGTTGCCCCCCAAATTTTTTTCTCAAGAAATATGTACCAAAATTTGAAAAACTTACAAAATTCTTAACAAATGTGTACCAAATCTTTCAATTTCACTTTAGAAAATACAAATGCACTCCCAAGACAAGCTCTGTCACTCTCCCTCGCTTTTTGGTTTCTTTAAAATATTTTACATGCCTTAATTATCCTCCTTCGGGACAATTTCTATGTATGGCCATGCCCTCTTATAAAGTATCTTTAAGAATGTAAAGTAGATTGTTAATATAGAGCATTCAGTATGCTTCTAAAACATACATGTATGGATTCATAGGTGATACAAATTGTTTTATAAATTAAAGCTTGAAGCTCCCGCCATGATCATTGTTCCATCTTTTTTTATTAGCAATTGTTGATTTCCCATGTGGGATAATCAATAGACAGATTCCCTTGGATCTTGACTCTTGGGTTAGCGTCAAGGTAATTTTCCTTATATATGTTCCTGCATTTATGTATTCTACTTATACAGGCCGAATGCAGGCGTTTTTATGTGTTAAGTTATTGCTTCCTCACTTTTTTCAAATGCCCACAGTACTTCTGATCCCAAACATTAAATTTTTCAAATCAGATCCTTTTTACTTTGGGATGCAATATACAGTGCATCCCACAAAAAGGAAGCATGTTTTAAGAGATAGATTTCACAATAATTAAACATGTTTTTTTTTTACTATGAATTTTAATTTATGGTAAGAGTGGAATCTCATCTTTGATTTGAGACCAACAGCTTAGAGAATCATTTATGCATGGCAGATTACAAACAATAAATGTTGAGGCCTATCAGAAACAATTTGCACAGGAAATCACAAAATTGACAACCAAAAAAAAAATAGAAACAAAGGTCCTTGACAGGTCATAAAGGACATTTCGGCACCAGCAAAGAAATTGACAAGCAAAAAAAAAAGAAAGGAGGGGGCCCTGGTGACTCGTCAGGGGGGCATCCCCCCTGCCCCCCATAGGTACGCTAGTGTTGTCGTATCACGAACTAATCTTGTCCAATTTTTCTGCGCAACCTGACATACAAATTTCAAACTCGTCTTACTCATTAATGCTTGAAGTGTTTGTCACTTATAAAGTATCAAACTGTAGAGGTATAATTGAATTGCAAGGTGATATAAGTGAAATATCATAATTAATTTGCCTTTGATTGAAGAGAAAATATGTGGGAATCCCGGTTTCCTTTTTTTCTGGGACTTACCGTATTTATACTGAATGAGATTTTTCTGGAAGAATTTGAATAAAAAGGGATATCGTGAAATGATAAAAAAATGAGAGTTGAAAGTGCATGGTCATGTAGTACATGGCTAGCTGTGGCACAGAATCCCAAGCACATTGATAGATGTGTTCTTTATTTAGCTTCACTTCAAGGAAAAATAATCCCTTAATACCGAGGCAGAGTTGATACTTGATATTGATAAACTCTGTTATGTTATGTCTTAAAAGGAGAATAGAGGGTAATGGAATGGACAACAACATCATACTCAAGAGAGATAGAAGATGCAACATGGGAGCAAAGATCGAAGTAGATGAATTTTTATTATTGTTATCATTAAACAGTAAAAACACTTAACCTGGTATACAATATTATCGTTTAAAAGTATAAACAACCATGCTGAATTAAAAATATTACTAATCAAACTGCATGTGTATAAGATACTGTGGGTGAACTGTATAAACAAATCAAAGAGAATTATGGTAAATCTGTACTCCAACATCATGGGAAAAATATAGGTCTTGAGAGAATGTGGAGGTTTAGAATGATCGTTCAAGATTTGTCGCTCATTACTCGCGAGATGGTGAAAACACCTGACTTCCAGCTTGGGGTTCCCAGAATGATTCATCTTCTCATTTCCATTCCCCGGGCAGCCTCCTCCATAACAACAATACACAAGAATAAGATATCTCCATCCAATTTGGAAGGAGATCACTTCTAGGCCCCGTCGTACAAAGAGTGACGATTGATCTGATCAATCGCAACTATGGACAGCCAGCAACGTCAACATCTATTATGCATGTTCAAAATATTTTCTAGCTATGATGTATACTCATGCATTCATTGTTTTCTTGATAATTCACTGCGCTTCTCTTTGCATACAGAGGACATTGTGCAAATTTTTCGTAGAAAAATATAATGACACCGATTGATTTCCATAGAGTTACGATTGATCAGATCAATCGTAGCTCTTTGTAAGATGGAGCCCCGTTGCTCTGTGATGAGCGTACCGGATGTGATTTAGCATCTTCTGGCTGTTGAAGTGTGATAGGGTCAATAGATGTCATACTGGCCCAGAGGCAGAACATGCAGTTATAGGAGAGACTGAGAAAGATTTTTTTTTTTTGGGGGGGAGGGGTTGGTTATCTCGCCAAAAAATAATAAATCTATGATTTTCCAATGGGCTCTTGATATGATTTATTTTATAAAATGAATGAGGGATGATAGCTCAGTTTTGGATTCCAGTGAAGCAAGTTCGATTCCACTAGGTGTGCTGGTTTGTGCACTTGAAAATTACCAGGTCCCTTGGAGAGGACCTTTGGCCTTCAGTCCTCTGGTTGTTTGCTATCAAGCATGCTTTCTTAATAGCAATCGGGTAAAAAATCTCCATACTCAAATAGTTTACATGTTTAGTTAGGGGTCATGTAAAAACAATAAAGTTGAGTGCCCCCCATTTCTAATGTTCTTATTTCATTCACATATAGATCTGAGATACCATTCCCAATTTCCACTTTCAACAACATTATCACGTAATTTTTTTAAAATATTTCTTTCCTTTTAAAAGTGTAGAGATCTATGAGAAATTATGTTTAACTTGGTCTTCTTGCAAGCCCTGTTTGTCAATTTTCATTTAGATTTTAGCCATTTGATGGATAGCTCATTGAGGGACCTTGAACGTTCAATTGTCTTTCATTCCTGCTAATTGATATTAAAAGCTTTCAATTATAATTACTTTGTTTTTCCATACGAATGCCTATGGCCATTATGATAATGAATTTCCCATACGATAGTACACGATATTATTAACGAGTAGGCTATAGACAGTCTTTTATGTACAGGTACCTAAATCTGGAATATGTTGTATGAGTTGATGATGCTTTGATATGATTTTTATTTGATTTTATCACATGGAGACTTAATTGTTTATTTTTTCAGTCCTGATTTAAACCAGTTGTGTAATGATCAATTTTTTTTGAAGGGGCCAGACATGGCATATGTGGTAAAACTATAAGACATACACACGTGCAAATAGACAGGGTGTATGACTTTTGAATGTCTAAAACAACACCCTAAAGTTTAGTCAGTGTCGAACTGCTAAAGTGAAGAAATAAGCACTTTAATTCTTAGACTGCAAGGACAGAACATTACAGAAATAAACAAGATGTTTGATTTTGGAATTTCCAAACAGATTTTTTTTGTTAATTTTGATTTTGTTTATGCTGCATTGTATGTATCTGCTCAACTTATACACGCATAATCTCTCATTAGAGTAGACTGGTATTCTTAATTAGAAGTTAATTGACAGATCCATGTTCTTAATTAGAAAAAAGTGCAAACTGGAGGTTATACAATAGGTGGTTTCAGACCGCCTCGAAGTTCGTCAGTTCCAGGTATTCTCTGATCGGGAAATTTACCCCGATCAGAAAATACCAGGTATTTTGGAAATGTGAAAGCGAACTACGCGTAATTTCCCCGAAAGAAAATTCCCACTAAATAGTAGGTACTTGGCAAAATTACGAGAACTTTTGCGGGGATTTTTCCAAGGTCGCAGGTATTTTGGCAATGTGAAAGCAATTTACAGGAACTTTTAGCCCAGCGTGTCGTTGGGCGTTGTTGGGCGCGGGAGCTGTGGGTGGCTGCTGGGCTAGTGATTTTGAATCTTGCATCTTGCTTGCTTATCAGACCATAATGGGCATGCTCGTAACTTCAGGAACTTATCCCAAAGGGTATGTTTCAGGGCGGTGTGAATGCAGGAATAATTAATGGGTATTTTTATTTAGTCTAAAAAAGTTCTCGTAATTTAACGGGGATTCTTGTGATCGAGGCGGTTTGAAACCACCTATTGAGATGATAGAGCTGAAGTATGGCCATTCATTAGCATGACTCTACCACCTGTCAGTGGATGGTGGGGGGGGGGGCGGAGCACACCTTGCATTTGGGTTATGGTATGGTGTAAAGATGACAGAGGTAATGGTTGCAGAGGTAAAACCTACCTACCTTCTAATACCTACCAACATCTGTCTGTCTATCTATCTATCTATCCATCCATCCATCCATCCATCCATCCATCCATCCATCCACCCATCCATCCATCCACATCTACCCATCCATCCACCCATCCATCCACATCCACCCATCCATCCATCTGTGTGTCTATGTGTCTGTCTGTGTCTGTCTGTTTGTCCGTCCATCCATCCATCATCCTAATTCATTTATATCACTAATTCTTTCTACCCCTTATTTCTTAAAAAAATATATTTTTCTATTTTTTTAAACCTCTTTACACACATATTCCTTGGAATCTTTGCCTGCACCTATTCTTTATAATTTGATATTGCATATATTTTTATCAAATAAAGGTTATGATTTGGGGGAAATCTGTGAAAAATAATTTAGTTTACATGGCTGTAGAATTGTAATGGGGCAGGTTATGATGCTAAATCTGTTTGGTATGAAGTAACTAACATCAATGTTCCTTGTCAGTTTTTTTTCATTAGATTGTTTTATGGATGGCATACTTGATATTGAAGATAAAGATGGGGGAGATATATAGAGTAGAATATAAAAATTCGGAAAGAGACAAATTCAAATGTACTGATATTACTATAAATAAAAATAAATGCTACTAAAAGTATTATGTATGATACTGATAAATGCTTGTTTATATTTTCACAGTATTCAGGCAAGGTGATCTTGGAATAAACTGGTATGCAGTCCTTAGTGGAAGCTTGGAAGTACAAGTCAGGGAAACCTCTAACAATAAGGTAGGTTTGTGATCTTTTGAGAATTATCTCTCTTCTCTGTTTGTGATATTCCAAATTGACACATATAATGTATGAACAATTTTATGAAAAATTATATAATGTATGAAAAATTTTATCCCCTGGTGTTTTTCTACCAAAAACACCAAGAGATCAAATGAAAATCAAACAACAGGTAAATTTTATAAGTGATAACCATTGTCAAATATCCAATTTGAATGTTTAGGTAAAAATCTAATAGAAAACAAGAAAAAGGATATTTCAATTCTCATTGCTACTTTAATAATAATAATAATAATAATAATGATAATAATAATAATAATAATAATAATGATAGAAATAATACTAATACTAATGATAATAATTATAATAATAATAATGATAATAATATAAGTATGATAAGTAAACCCCCAGTAAAATAGGATATTTTTATGATGCAACTATGTCCACCTTGTTAGGTGCTCAAAGCAGTCCTGTATTAACCTGGTTAAGTTAGGCAACCGATTCCAGCGTTCACAGCTTTTGAGGGCTTACTTTCTCCCAGCACCCATTTATCTCACCTTGGTTGAGTGCAGCACATTAAAATTTTTTGTGGATTATGCCATGACTAGGATTTAAACCCATAGCCAGCTGTTTCAAAGACTGGAGGACAATGTTCCATTGGTTATATGTTCAATTGTGTAATGCAGACAAGCATACCAAGGGCAATTTACTTTTTTTTATTCCAGGAAAAGAAAAGGGTGTGCTTTCAAAAAGCAGTTATAGGTCCTCTTCTTAATCTCTTAAACAAGATAAGATAGTTATTTAATCATCATTATCACCATATCACTGTTAAGAGAGCTTTCCCATGGACTTGCTAAGCTTCATTATTTTTGCATTAGCCCCTGTGCATGGTTGGACCCATCCTATTTGATACCAATGATCCACTCCTGATGCCCTCCCTGTTACCATAGAGCAACATCCACCCTTTTTGTATGATGAGTGGGTATGGTTCAATCTGCCTGTATGATACTCTTAGATTATCAGGGCTGTTTTAGAGCTTATCCCATCAGCAAAACAAGTAAGAGTCTCATCTGGAATCCGACTCATCAAATTGACTCAAGCCGTTATGGAAACATCGATTGGAGGTCGGGCTCGCATCGTTACCGGTTGCCGTGGAGATTACAGCAGGGTAGATTTCTAAATCAATGGTGATGGGATAACCAGTGGATCAATGCACCCTATTTCTCTTTTTTTTAGAGAGTGAAAGTTAGCCTTATCTGCATCTCCTTGTGTTGGATTTGTTAGGTCTTGGGTGTCTGATCCCCAATCCCATCAGCAATTAGGTGTGCATATCAGTCGAATAACATTTCAGGTATTTCAAAGTACAAAGAAGACTTTGAAATTGAGGTTGTGTGATGATGGCATCTCTCCTTTCTTCATTTTTACAGCTCTGTAATTCTTTCTTTTTAAGTATACGTCTGTGGCTATCATTTTCTATTTCAACTTCATTGTTATCATTTTCTTTTTCTCTCATTCTCCTTTTTTCATCTCTCACTTCTATCTTTTTTCTCTCTCTCCCCCCAACTTTCCTCTTTCTCTTTCTGTCTCGCTCTTGCTCTTTTTTCTGTATATTTATCTTTCTTTCTGTCTTCTATCTCTTTCTCCTCTTTTGATCCGTTCTGTCATTCTCTTTCAATCTCGCTGTCTTTTTCTCCATATTCAAACTTGCCATGCCTCTGTCTCTCTTTCCTATGTTTCTCCTTTTTTCTTTCTTTCTCTTTATGTCTTTCTCTGTCTCCCTCCCCCTCTCTCAAAATCCCTCCCTCTGTCATTCTCTCTCTCTTATTCTCTTCAATCTACCTGTCCTTTTCTCCAAACTTGCCATGCTTCAGCGATTGATCCCACTTGTGTTTGGAGAGGTAGATTTTCTATGCCACTTGATGTTTATACCTCAAGAGTTTGCTTGAGAGTCCCACACACACCGCGATAGTATGATGCCCTGCCCCCTTTCACATCCAAGATTTAATCTTATCATGAAATGCCCCATTCTGACACAAAGTGTTTCATTGTACATTTGATATCAATAATTGAATGCACATAAATGATCAAAATGATTTATCAGAAAACTTAGTTGACAATCGATTGTAGACTTCTAACAATTTGCAAAGATATCGCAGAATTTATTGATCCAAATTTCTTCCTCATCTGCTATTTGAAGATGCCAAAATATCCGGAATATGAGGATAATTGTATTTTCCATACGCGACTCACCTGAATCACATGAGCCTTAATTATGGTAATTAATATCCTTGTGCTTTCAAGCAAAAAGATGTAAAACATTGTTTCCTTTTTTACATGAATTCAGTAAATCTGTCATCAAGACCATTTCCAATCATCAAACATTGCATTTTGTCATTCATTTGTAGTCTTCAAGGGATTGAGGTAAAAAAAATGTTTCAATTCCTTGGGTTTGCTTTTAGCACACTGGTTTACTTTTGAGTGGTTGTAGTGCTTTAAGGAAGTATAGCATACACTCTAGATTTCAAGCATTTTGAATAATTCAGCTGTGAATAGTGACTAGTGATTTTTTTCAATCTTAGGGAGTGACTTTTAAATGTAAAAAGATTTAATTTAAAATCTATTAGTTTTAATTTTGAAATCCACAACTAAATCTTATGTTTGGTTAGTCACTGTTCACATTCCATCTGGATTAATTTTAAATCCTTGGAACTTGCAGTGCAACATTAACAATAGAAAAAAATAAGGACAAGATATTAACAAAAAGTGCCATTAATACAGGTACATTTGATGTGATGGAAATATCTTGATGTGAAATGGTCTTGAAAAAGTATTTTGTAAATCTTAAAAAGAATTGAAATGTGTAGCTTTATTAATTCACATGGTTTAACTTAAAATCTAAATCTGATATTCGGCTAGTCACTCTTCAGAGTTGATTTGGATATATTTTAAATTCTTGGAATTAAAGTGTTACATCAACAATAGAAAAAGAAAAAAGTAACAAAAAATATCAGTATACAAATCATTAATAAAAGCATGTCATAAATACATTTTGTGTGATTTAAATCTCTAATGTGAAATGGTCTTGGATCATCCCCAAGGGTTTATACATGTATCTTATACTCTTTTCCCTTTACTAGGAAACCGGAGCTGATTGTTTTCACAAACCATATTATTACATGCAGCTGCCGAGTGCTCTCTCTCCTCTTTATTCAATTTTCAAGAATATGTTTTGAGAGGAAATGGCAAATAATTTAGTGACAGCGGGCAGTGGCGTATTCATCAGTTGGCCAGCTGGTATAATGTTATGTTATGCTTTGTTCTCAGTGTGGATCTAGTCTAGATATGAACGTGGTAGACAAAGTTTATTCTACATGTATATCACACTTACACACAGAATTTCCACAGTTCTACGAATGGGGTAAAGGAAAAGAGAATAATTGAAAGAGAATGGAAAGGGAAATAACATTTGATGGTTATTTATCATTTTTAAGCTGAGAATGATCGACCCCCCCCTTTAGTAGGGATATTTGACTGAAAATTCATTTCTGGCAACCTTTTTGTGGGTTTTGCCATGCCGGGTAACATTACCTCCCTATTCTGAAAAGTCATTTTTTTTTGCTCAACGCAACAATTTAGAATGCAGTTTTATGCTTTATTTTGGACCCTGGAAAAGTGTTTCCATCGACATATCGCTCTATGACAGATAAAGTGTTACTTTATGAACTGGAATGGTGATTATTAATGCTGTTAAATCATAGATTTCAAACACAGATGGCATATATTTAAACCATACTGGTTTATGTAAATTTAAAAAATTAATGTATTGACTTTTGTTTTGTTTGGGTATTGTTCTAAAAGCCTCAAAACATAAATGTTTCTTTTGTTGTAACATTGAAGTATATCTCAAGAGCCTGTAACATTGATTTTTTTTAAATTTCATTTCTTTCATGTGTTTCACCACGTGTGATGACAGATGACGAGTAAAAGATGAAAAACAAATTTCCCACTAATTCAGGTTCAAACTACTCTAAAATAATGAAATTTGAAAGGTTTTTTGAATGTCGTATGATTTCAATTTGTCATTTTCTTTTCATTAGGAGGCAGTTACGATCTGTAAGCTTGGTCCTGGTGCTATGTTCGGTGAATCGGTTCTTGACGATACTCCTCATCAGGCTACGGTCGTTACCAAGGAAACATGTGAATTGATCAGAATTGAACAACCAGATATCAGATATCTGTGGGAGGTAAGTTGTAGGAAATGTAGTCGGATGATTTGCATAGTGTCGACTCAGGCCCTGTCTTACAAAGAGTTACGATTGATCCGGTCAATCTCAACCAAATAGGAATCCATCACTATCATAATTTTTCTCACAGAAAATTTGCACATGGTCCTGTGCAAATGAATGTGATTGCACAGGATTTTCTAAATAAATGTATGAACATACATCATATCTCGACAATAGGTGGAACAAATATGCTCTTTAGATGTTGATGATGCTGGCTTTAGATGTTGATGTTGCTGGCTTTCCATGGTTGATTGGATCAATCGCAATTCTTTGTAAGACGGGGCGCGTGGAAGATTGAGTGATTTATTAGTTTGTTGGCGGTTGGTTATTTGGTTTAAAGAATTGTGGCTTGATTGACTGAATGATTGATTTTAATAGAATTAGAATGTTACTGATAGAAACGGATTACTGCAAGAAATTTCTGTCTATGTTTGCTAAAAGGTTGTTAACAAAATTGTAACTAGTGACAGTTTGAAAAACATGTTCTTTAGGTAAACAGAAGGCTGCTATTAAAAGTAAATACATATTCAAAATTTCAAAATTCAAATTGTTTTATTCTCTCAGTAAAACCTTTACATAAAAAAGAAGTATATTCATATAAAATAAATAATACAAAGTTAAAATACATGTATTACAAATTGGTGTAAAATATGGATGAGATCACACAATTAGACACAATCGGTACATACAAACTGTTGTTGATGCAACTATAGATAATATTTGTTAATTAGAGATTGTATGATACTAGTATTCATTTGTATTCAGATCTTTCATTCAAGAGTTACAGTGCTTACGGTACTCTAAAAAACAATTTATCACCTAGATTTGCCAGTGTTTGATGAAACGATATTGTGTTATGAAATTGAACAAGACTTATTGAGGTATAGAAGATTAGATATGTACATCTTTGATTGGAGAGAACACTCTAACTTGCAGGGATTTATAAATAATCTGGGTGGACAGTAGTTAGGGGCAAAATGATTTCTGGATTTAGTTCTATTCCTTAAGATTAAAATTTAAATCTCAAAGGATTTACATTCAATTCTCAACAGATTGATTTTGGGGATTGAAAGTAAATCCAGGATTTCATTGCTACCTAATGCCAGTCCACCTAGATTTATTTTTGATCTCTGCAAATAAGTATGAAGTGACAGAGAGAGAAGGGGGGGAGACAGTTTGAAATAGAGAGAGAAATATTCAGGTTTAATGATATATAGAGGGAGAGTGTGTTAGGGAGAGGGACAGTTTAAAGGATAGTGTGAGAGAGAGAGGTGGGATGATAGGAAATAGAAAGGACAGCGGCCAGGTGAAATGAAACAAGGACTCAAATTGTTATCCCGTCCGTTGAAAACCTCTTTAGTCGGGCTCACGCCTATGTAACTTGAGCTAAGCCGTTGCTATTTGCTTGTTCTAATGTTACATGCTCATTTGCTACTCTGGATTTAAAATCTTCAAAACAGATGTGAAATTGTTTTCAGACACTTCCAGTGATTCTCCTCGAGTGTCTTCCAACCGCTTCTTAACGTTCTTGAGCCTCATACGTCTTATAAGAGCCTGTCTTATAAGCCCCTGTCACACTTATTTGGAATCAGCGGAATCAAGCAGAACCAGCCACATTGGAGAGGGAATTTCGAATTGATCTAAATTTATAAAAATGCTGTTCAATGACCTCAGTGCTGACTGACGTTGCAGCAACAGCTAGCCATGATTTTATGCGATTCGATCCTCCCATGAATGTTGTTGAAATGTCGTCAGAATATTTGGAATGCAGTCTAGAGTGCTGTTTGACTGCACTTTGAATGCCGTTCGATATTTCAAATGCACCTCCAAAGTTTTGAGCATGAGCAAAACATTCGGGCCAGACACAAGAATGGACCCGAATATTTAGATTGCACTCCAAATTTTTCAAATGCACTTTGAATATCCATGAATGTGCAAAGAATTTTCATACCAACGACATTCTGACTCATTCCGCCTCTAGTGTGACAAGGGTATTTTTGCAGGGTAGGCCTACTGTGATGGATTCAAATTGAAGTCATATTGCAATTTACAGTGTTGATCACAAATAGGAATTTTTTTAGATCAATTGCAACATGGGTTTGATTCAATTTCACTTTAAGAGTGGGGGGGGGGGTAGGGATCAGAGGTGGGAGAAATTTTGTAATACTTTTTAACTGAAAATTTTCATAAAATTCACCAAAAGTATATGTGATATCCTGTAAGTTCATTTTAAGAATTCATGCAAAACACCCCTTGACAAGCTTGCCGTGAGTTTCTTCGATATTTGTTTTCCGTCCATCTTCCTCCCCGGAAAAAAAATTGCGTATGATTTGAATCCATTGCTTATGTACGTATATATGTACCCCTTTGATAGAACTGGGTATGCAATTTTCCATGCTGTCAAAATTCTCTAGAAACATGATTTTAGTTGATCAACAATGACATTACTGATAACAATGTATGAAGCGTACGTTGAGAAAATAATAAATTTGAAGGGTCTACTAGGACTTGGCGAGAAATTCTCAATAACATTATACCAATGGACGTACCTTGAGGGAATGCAGTTTTTCATTCCATAGGAGCAGAACTCAATTACCATTGAATTTCTTCTCGTACATTTGATTTGTAATTCTGTTTACACTATAACAGATTTTCATCAGACTTTCACCAACACTTTTCTCAAGTTTTCTGCTTTCGTTAAAACCGAGTTATTGTCAAAGTGAACTTCCCCTTTAAATTGAAGATGCATTTACTTGTAGATTTGTAAACTTTTGCCCACACCCCAAACAGTTGATAGATCACCGTCTTCCCCCGATCATAGTTCTTTACAACCCATGCCCTCTGAAGTGCCTTCATGATGGAATAGCAACAATTTATTTGCTTGATTGAAATTGATCCAACTCTGCTGCCCGATTCCGCTCTTCCTCGCGCTCCTCCCTCATTCCCCTCGCTTTGATTTGATTACCGACATGATAGATTGCTTATGGGACTGGAAAACTTCTCAAACCTTTCTCCAAATTTCCTCAAAACATTTCTCATGTCCTCAAAATTGTGAACCTTGACAGACCTATTGCATTCAAAGAATTAAGCAATGTTGACATTTTGGACAATACATTATGGATAATAGATTGCTTTAAATTGGAAATCGAGATTGCACTCCACTGCACTTACGTGGAGGCCTACCTTTGGGAGTGTAATTTCAATTTTTATTTGTATGGTGAAATGCTTAATTGGTTTTTGTGATTGTTGAAAACTGATTGTCATCAGGTGGGTGTTTCATAAAGCTGTTGGTAAAGTTATGAACGACTTTACGCACGACTGGAACATGTTCTTAGGTCATAACTCAATTACAGTGATATCACAGAGCACAAGAAAGGATCACCAAGCGTTCGTAAAGTCATTCGTACCTTACGAACAGCTTTATGAAACACCCACCTGATTGTCTTAGCTTGTAAGTGTTCAATTTTCAGGAAATACACTTTAGTCGCAGCCCCCATGGGCTTCCCTAATACTCTACTAACAATAGCTTGACAACAATTGAATAGCTTGACAATTTGTAGGTCTCATTCACAAATCTCCAGGAAGAAAAATCATTGTTTTGCATTTCAAACATCCACAGGCCCTGCAATAGAAAGTACAGAAGAATGACAGCATTATTTGGGGATAAAGTATGGCAGAATGAAATCGGTTTCACTTGCTGTAACCCATGTTTAATTGGAGAAGGATAAAAAAATCAATGTGGTCTTAAATCTTTCCTTATTTTTCTTTATTCTCTCTCTCTCTTACTTTGTTTTTCTTTCCTTCACTCTCTGTTGCTGTCTCTTACCGTGTTTACACGCTGGATAAGAAAAAGCTGATTCTTCATGGGCTTTTTTACTATGTGTAAACGCGATTAACTTGCATCGGCTCTCGGTTCAGAATCGGCAATTTTGCACCACCAAAGTAGTAGGTTCAGAACCGTGAGCCGGTGCAGAATCTGCTTTTTTTACTATGTGTAAAACAGAAAGCCGATTCTGCATCGGCAATTGGCGCGCATTTCATTGAACTTTACCATTATGACGTGCTTCAAAGCGCATGGATCCAGCGTTGTCTTTGTTACGACGTATATTCTTGGTGCACGTATCATTTCAGGTTTTTGCCACGTGAGCCGATTCTGCACCGCGAGCTGTAACAGCGTGTAAACGCGGTGCAGGATAAACCAAAAGCCGATTCTGCATCAGCTTGTAATGGTTCTGAACTAAAAGCCGATCACATGTAAACACAGTATCTATCTCGTACTGCCATGTCTCTGTCTTTCTCTCTCTTCCTCATTCTGTGTCCATATGCATACTGATTGAAGCCTGCCATGGATTATAATGAGAATGATAAAGTTATACTGTCATTTTCCATCTTCAGTGAAATCTCAAGGCTATTAAAGTTAACTACACTTTACATTGATATCATTTACATCTGTAAGGTGTTGTCGATTTCTACTTTTATTGCATTATTTCTCCTGGGTGCAAGCTGTTTCAATAACCACAATTTCATGGCCTTTTATCTAATTATATAATTCTCCTGCATTCTCATCTGGTAGCTATAAATAATTTTAGAACGTCTTCAATTAAGTTTATATATCATTTATATATCTATTCACCTAGACACGGTTAAGTATGAATTTCATACCTTGTTTTGCCTTGTGTTATGTTTCTTTCGTCAAATATTCCTTAAATCTTATATGTACTGTACATGTAGGATTTGTATGTTTTGTTTTAATTTTTGTTTTTGATATGAACAAAACACTAGCAGATGCAAATGATGTTCCAATAAATTACCTTAAAGTCATATCATATGGAGGGTTGACACATACATGTAGCCATTATCCCTTGATTTTTTGGCAATATATTGTTTATAATTTCCATGAAACAAGATATCAAAACATTCCAGTAAACATTAAAGATGACACACTCTAAAAACATATCAGTCAAAAATGACTAGTTAATAGGGTCAGCTGGGTGCAACTTTTATTCTAGTCATATTTTACTATTTTCTGGTCATATCTAACTAGAACAGAGTTATCTCTGACTAGAATATATGTCGGAAATGTGACTATCAGTGATTGCCATATCAGTTGCTCCCAGCTGACTACTTGTCTAGTCAATTTGACTGATCTGTTTTAATAGTGCATGATACAGTAAATAATAATATCCGAAGAATGTACTATAGACTGTTCCAGATTGACTTCTTTTTAACCCACCTATGTTTTAGCTGCAGGGTCTTTTGAAATGAATATACTGGCTGATGTTTTCATAGAGATAGACCAGGGGTTTAATAAAGAGCTTTTGTCACTCTCTCATTTTGTAACTTCCTTTAGATTTGTAAACAAACTCTTCATCTATCAAAGCTCCTCTACCTTCGCCCCTAGACAATCATAAGCCGTCTGTATGAAAATAAAAATAGGTTAAGTTGGCCTTAATATCTTCTCTCATGAATTCGTTCTATAAAGCACAACGTCAACACCTCCAGGTAAGCTAAGTCTATCGGGTATCACATGTCGCCAGCGAATAACACATTCAACCCATTTTCGGTAAATTTCATTAAAATGACTTTCAGCATGCTCCCCCTTCCGTCAGGCGAGCTTTTATTTTCTCCTCCGCGAGGTCAAAATTAAATAGAGAGCATAAAATGAAATTGGTATCCTGTGTAAACAGTCGGTGATGAAGCTGGGTAAACAAAGAGATTTAGAAACGTAACCGTGTTATTCGAAAGTCGTGTATGAAAACATGCTGGGGTTAACTCAACATGAAACGTTTTGGAGTGAAATTGCAATTATCGACCTGTGTGGATATGGCTTTACATCTTTTTGGTTGTACAAAGTGCTAAAAATGACTTACAACTACATCAGTTTTATCCTTTTCTTGATCAAGTGAATAATTTGCAAAAGGTTTTTGTGTTGAGCAACGCTGATAGTTAAACTCAAATGTTAAATAGAGTTCTTTTTGGAATAGTGCTTTATACTTATTGCTTCTGAATGTCCATTAAAAATTTCTATACCTGTATGAAGGACCACGTGTCTACTAGGAATGCAATCGTGGTTCATTTGAATTGTATCCCCCATTGAAATACAACTAAAATACTGTTTTTATTTATTTTTTCATAAATATCTAATTACTGTATGAACTTTACATTAGCTGTTTAACTAACAGTTTAAATACCAGGGTTGGCGATTTTTTTGATTTTTTAAAAAAAATAAAAAAAATCGGATTTATTTGATTTAAATCAGATTTTTTTTATTTAAATCAGATTTTTTTGATTTTTTAAAAGTTCCTTCGAAAAAAAGGGTAATTATCCCCCCCCCTTACTCTTACAATGACATCAATATTGATGTTATACATTTCACCCTCTAATATTGTTCTTAACCACATATTTTGTAATTAAAATCCAGTAAAAATGGACAATTAAAAATAAATCTGAGGAATGATGTATCTGAACTTAAGGCCTATGAAGGAATATTCCATAGGGAATTCCCAGTGAGTAGAGAAAATTCCCCTCTGGGATTTTTCATTCAAATATTTAAAAAATCCAAGAGAAAAAATCCCTTATCAAAACTGCCAACAAACCCTTTGACAATTACTAGTATTCATGTATATTGTAAGAGAAATAATTCAAATCAATGATTTTTTTCAATTAGTCACAGCTTTACAATAGTCAAAGAGAGACTACAACTGTATATGTTTAGGATCTTTTTGATAAAAAGCTCTTCTCTTGCTACAGATATACATGCAAAACTCTCAGTTTTGGAGAACAATATAGGAGATAGCTTAGTCAAAGGGTGACTATACTACATTCTGTTACTGTGATTTTTTTTTACATTAATCTACAATTTTTATTCCCATATTCTCTACAAAAAATCTGTTTGATCCATGAAGTATGAAAAAAAAATCTACCTACTTTTAACTTAAAGGATAAAAACTGCAAAACTGCTTAAATTACAACATATGTATTACAAAAAGAAGTATTTTATTTTAAATGAGACACAGCTTACAACTGCCAATGATTGTAACTGAAGTACCTGCATCTTAACATTAAAATGCATTGTTAAATGTTTATTCTGAGTTTTGCAAATTGTTGTTATAGAGCTCTTTCCATTATTACATGCAGATACAAAACTTCCATTATTTGTAGCACTGAACATAAAATGGGCTGCAGTGACTTAAAAGGTTTATAAGAGAAAGCTTTTCTCAACAGTCAAATTATGACTGTACTACATTATGTTAATGTGATTTTTATAATTATGTTATTTAAAACATCAAATGTATGATAAATGTAACAATACGAAATAAGAGGCATGTTAAATATGTTGATTACCCGGTACATGCAGGTATCATTTTTTATTTTACATGACAGAAGTAGTTATGTGTAGGCGAAGGATCAAAACTGGAAAACTGCCAACAAACCTTTTCTCATTGACTTTTATATATTATGTATTTTTTTTTACAAACTGCTCTCTGAAAAGTCTTTGGATTATGTGAAAACTTTATGTTAAAGGTATTGTTTAACTTTGTGAGCAGCCGATTTAAAAAATTCTCAAACCAAGATGAAACATGTGTACAAGTGCATGTATTAGAACTAATAAACCCTGAAAACAACCATTATTGAGAATGAAAAGCTAAAGCTACAAGGCAAACCCGATTTTGTAAATAGGCGTCTTATAGACGCCTAAATAGTACACATAAGTGTATGGGATGAAATTAAGATGGTGTTTCCGGTCACTTTATATTTCAATTTTTGAAGCACTAAATAATTATTTTCGAACGCAATTTTTTCTGGGCTTCATTTTTGTAACATATCACAGACACAGGTGACAAGTGTGACCTTCTAGCTCAGATTTTTTAAAAGTCAAACCAATGTTAACCAATCACTTTAAGAAAGAAATTGAATAATAATAACTGACAAAGAATTTGAAATTTCAGAAGAAAAACTCGACATAATTTACAAAAATGAGTACCTATTGACAACATACATCTGTAGTTTTTAAGGAATTACCTCATTTTATTAATTTGATTTTAATTTGTTTTAAGTAGATATGAAGACTTTGTTGATCTTTTATTGATATAAAGTTAATTCAAAGTTTTTCAGTTGACTTGAAGAATTAAAACTGCATTGAACAAATACTTTGTCCATGATTTGTACATTTTTCAATGGAAGTGATTTAAATCACTGATTTTTTAAAAAAAATCATGGTGATTTAAATCGCGATTTAAATCACGATTTAAATCAACGTGATTTAAATCCGCCAACCCTGTTAAATACAGTGTGTGTGTGTTGAAAATCTTGAACTACTAAGTTCAGATTTTTCATATATAATCTCCAATTAATCTAACAATTATAAAGCATGATGGTATTAACAGTGGAGCTGTTAAACAGTTCAAATGTGTTTTTAAAATCTTACAAAGTTGCAACAAAGTTACAACAAAGTTGAATTTTTATGTAATCTTCAATAGATTTTGCATGGTCATTTAAAATTGTAAGAACTTGTTTGAAATGTTAAAATAGCACTGGGATAAGTCCATAATAGTAAATAGCTTTGTTTAATTCTCAAACAGATTTTCAAAACTCTGAATAGAAAGTTATTAAAGATGTGCTCATAAGTCCAATTTCATCTTCACTTTATAAAGTTTTCATATATAAATATGCGTGAATTTATCTTGTTTGAGCAATGATTTCACACAGTCACCATTATGCATATTTTGAATTGAGAGAAATGCAAAGTGAGTGTAGTCTTCAGGCACAGACCCTGATTGGATCTTTGATCGACAAGTGCATCTTAACACAAATACTAGCACATATAAGACTTGCTAGTCTCTAGGTACAGACCCTGATTGGATCTCTGATCGACAATATCGTCTTCACACAAAGACTATTACATATAAAACTTGCTCGTCTTCAGGCACAGACCCTGATTGAATCTCTTATTGACAATTTCGTCTTCACACAAAGACTAGCACATATAAAACTTGCTAGTCTTCAGGCCTAGACCCTGATTGAATTTCTTATTGACAATTTCGTATTCAACCAAAGACTATTACATATAAAACTTGCTAGTCTTCAGGCGCAGACCCTGATTGGATCTCTGATCAACAAGGGGGTCTTCACACAAAGACTAGCACATATACATCATTCAAACAGTACACAGTGCATTATACTTTGGATTGCGCATTCAGACCCCTCAACTCGAGTGGAGGGTTTGCACAGCCAACTAAAGAGAGTTCACATCTACTCAAGATACATAGTGCATTTAACAGAATTCGCCAAGGATTAAATTATATCTGTATTTATTGTAAACATAAATGATAAACCCCTATCAGCTATAATTCAGAGTCACATTAGAAATAATGGCCTATTTCATTGCATGAGCCCAAGGTCCATGCCGTTACCTTATTTTTAAAATACACCTTATAAGATAAACAATATGCATGCAGCCACACACATTAAAAGCACTGTTTACAATTTCTATACAGCTCTGATGACTGTATGAACTTCATAGTAGTTGTTTAACATCATGAACAAGCAAACAAATTCAGCAACAAAGATGAATTTCAGTAAACTTGGCACGTGTTTGAACTGTTTAAAACAGATATGAACCAATAGCGCCATCTCAAGTCCTCAACTACTCATACCTGGCCAGTTTCCTTACCTATAATGCTAGTATTGTCTAGTAATATAGACCCATTTGAATAATAACATGCTTATTAATTACTCAATACATTTATACTGCAATAATTATGTTACCAAGTAGCAAAACGTTTTAATACTTTTCCTCTCAAAACATATTAGTTTTAGTTACAAATACAAGTATAGGTCAATGCATTCTCTGTAGTATAAGTAGATGTCTGAAAAATGTATATTGTGTAAGACTATGTATTTACAACACACAGTCAATGAGAGACCGCGCAGTTCACTTCCCCTTTAACAACTACAAAGCTTGTATCCTGAGCAGCATTGTATAAGAATTCTAAACAGGATTTTGACCTTGCAGGTGCAATAGGAAGGATAAACTATGGCAGAAAGGGATATTATAGAATGGATGAGAAAATCCCTGCAATCTGATTGGTTGAGAGCTATGCAAGAATTTTACTGGGCTGCATGAACGATATCCCGATAATCAAAACGATATCCATTGTAAACAAGCTATCGGCCGAAAAGGTCATTGTGATGTCATCGCGCATGTACTGTTACGCTTATTTACGTCAAAATTTTGAATTTTCGATCAAGGCAGAATGAATCAAATAAAGGATGCAAAATGATCTGTAAGTACAAATATGGTACCGTAATTGTCATAGGGATTAAAACTGCTCGCATATATAGTTGAGAAATCCAGACATACGATCTAACGTTGGATCTACTGCCCTGGGCTGGCTGTGCACTGCCAAATCTCCATTGCAGGCCAAGGCAGCCGCAGGCGCTGGCGCCAGGCGCGGCCCGGGCATACACACGCAGCTATTGGAGGTCGGAGGCTGCCTCAACTTCTCAAGATCTAGTCAATGCAAAGTTGTATCTGGCATTTTGGGTATAATAATGCATTTGTGCCAACATATCCGGTTAAGCCCATATTTATGTTGCCCAGGGTTATCAAAGTGTCTGTATTACATTTTGGAATTTCCTTGCATCTGATAAATAAATCATGCGTCCGGTAAATTTTTTCATGCGTACGGTAAATTTGATTTACTGAACGCATGAAATTACCATGCATCCGGTAAATCATTAATTTTTGTGGTTTATTCAAAAAGCAATTTCCATTCTATAAAACAGATGATGCATGAGTTTCTTTCGTGGGTCAGTGGAAGTTTGTGCACGCGGTAACTTTGGCATTACGGTCTAAACCCACTCGGCTGGGCCTCGTGGGTTAAACCATTCCAAAGTTATTTTGTGCACACAGTTGCTACTGACCCACTCTAAACCATGCATCATTTGTATATTAATTAAAGTATTACCATGTAATCATGGTGAGTGGTTTATGCACACTTATGCACACTACAATATTGAAGGTCAAGTTCATCACAGAAAATAGTTGATTTGAAACATTTTTCAAATCTACTTGTGGATGAGGTGCACTTGTCCTTAATTTATTTTCAAATCATCTCAGATTTAGAGTGGAAACCAAGCTTTAGAAAGTCACTTCAATGACATCAATCTAAAGGTCTTCTGCATGCATTACAATACTTGACAAATTGTCACGTAATGGATTAGGGGTTTAAATCAAAAGAAGTATAAGAAGTAGTCAATTCAATTTCAATTTTATTTATTTCACATATCATAGTCGATAAGAGCAGTACAAATTCACATCTCTTCCAGATAAATTTCACAAATGAGAAGACATTTTATGACTTAGAGAATTGAACACTTGATAAATGGAGAGAAAAGATACTTTGTAGTCTGCTATCAACTATTGAAGGTATTTTTTTCCATTATAAATAGTTCTCATTCATATTCATTGAAAAAGCGTCCTTTACCACCACCATAGAGAGTTAAAACCACCATATTGATTGAAGTTCCACAGAAGCAAAAAAGTTGATATTTTCAAAAGCCATATATAGGATTATTGAGGAGGCAAATATGGAGGAATAGAAAGCAGACACTTCAGACGATTCTCATCAGAAATATGGTTTCATGCATCTATTATTTTCAGACTGGAGAATAAAATGGATAATTGGGAATAGCTTGTGGTGTGAGGAATATCGTGGTTTTATTGTGAGTGATTGATGATACTCGGCTATTTTTGGTCATGAAGCCCCCGGAATGCATCTCAGCACCATTATCTTCATCATCAGCGCCGCCACCACCACCACAATCTTCAACACCACAATCATCATCACCACCATTAGCCACATTACCACCTAAATCATTGCTATTACTGTCATATGATCACCATCATCACACCATCAACTTCATCATCATTTTCATCATCTTCACAATCATCTCCAATATCCAAAATATCAAAATCATCATCACCACCAACAACAACCTCCTCCTCCTCCTCCTCATCATCGTCATCATCATCATCACCACCACCATCATCCTCATTACCACCTCAATCACTACCGTCACACCATCACCATTACCATCATTATCATCATGTTCATTGCCATCATCATCATCATCACCACCATTTTCATCATCACCATGTTCATCATCATCATTTTCATCACCATCACCAAAGTCATCTCCACTGTTCCTTATATCAAAATCATCATTATCATCTCCATTATCATTTCCATCATCATAATCATTATTGCCATCATCATCATCATCATCATCATTATCATCATCATCATCATCTCCATTATCATCATTTCCATCATCATCATCATCATTGTCATCATTATCATCATCATCATCACCATCATCATCATCACCATCTTCATCACCATCATCATCTTCATCATCATCATCATCACCATCACCATCATCATCATCATCACTATCATTATCATCAAATTATCATCATTTCCATCATCATCATCATCATCATTGTCATCATTATCATCATCATCACCATCATCATCATCACCATCTTCATCACCATCATCATCATCATCATCATTATCATCATTGCCATCATCATCATCATCATCATCATCACCACCATACCATCATCATCATCATCATTATCATCATTGCCATCATCATCATCATCATCATCATAATCATCATCAGCATCATTGCCATCATCATCATTATCATCATCATTATCATCAGCATCATTGCCATCAGCATATTAACAATACATTTTTTTCTTCCAAGTTTCACAAAGGTCCCTTGCTCCTTCATCCTGATTCTACAGCCGTATGTTAGTCAATTGTGAAGATATCCTACTATTTAATAGCCAATATTTTGTTAAGAGCAGAACAGATAGCTTGAAATGAAAATGTACGGCTTAAAATCCCATACACTTTAATCATTATTGGCATCATCAGGCAAGTTTCATACATGAAGTGAGGCATACTGAAAGAGAAATGTCCACACTTTAATTTCATGTGGACATCTGAAACAGGTCGGGGAGCACGCATGGAAAATGATTTATTCGCATCTCTTCCGCTCAAGCCGCATTAATCTAAATGCAGCGTAAATCATTGATTGCGTCAAGTCATTGGAGTCCCATGCCAGTCAGCAGTGTCGTGTTGATCATACATGACAAAAGCACTGCACATTTCATTTTTCCTGATCTCGTTTTACCCTACATATTGTCAGTAGTGTTTTGCTCCCGTTTGCTTCCTCTTTCCCCATTTTTCAACCTCGATCACGCCACTTTATTTCCTCCTGTTATAATTCCTTTTGATTCTGTCACAAAATTGTCTCTTTATATTCTTTTTCTGTTTTGATTATTGCTTTTTTAACAAAATTCCATGATATTTGCTCTGGCGACAATATGCTCCGAAGGAAAATCTGCATGTTAAGTCACACATGAATCCTGACCTCCACAACTAACTAAACCCTAATCCTAATCTTTACTTTATTGTGAACCAAAAAACTCTATTACAGGCCTAACTCTAACCATCTACCCTGTGAGATTTTGAGACAGGAGCAAATGTCGCAGGAGCATTTGTCGTGCCACCTCTAAAACATTTGTCATATACTATTTGTTTATTTATTTATTTGTTTATTCATTCATTCATTCATTTATTTATTTAGTCATTTATTTATTTATTTAGTCATTCATTCATTCATTTATTATGTATTTATTCATGTATTTATTTTATTATTTTACTTACATTCTTTCCTGTCAAGAGCAGAAGAGATGATTGGATATATGAAGAAATGTACGAAGAAATGTTCAATCTCCCGTAATACTTTTCATGAACTTGAGATGGTTTAATATTTGTATTTATCAATTCAGTACAGCTGTGCAGAAAAAGGAGGGACGGGTGAAGGGGAGGGAAGGGAGAGAGGAGAGAAAGAGAGAGAGAAAGGGGATATCAGAAATGTTGAGGGGTCGTTACATATCCCCCTAAAATATATTTAAAAATGCACTTCTCATTACATACAAGATTCAGCTCTGTCCATATTAGTTCTTGCAATTTGCTTTTCGATTCTCCCTATTCATTCCAATGTCCCAGATATTTTCTTCTTGGAAAAGTGCATGACTTATCCATCCTAAATCTCACCTGAGCTTTGATTTCATAAGAAGGGTTTTCTGCACTCTGAGTCACATGTCATCATCGGATTGTGAAAAGGTTGTATCTCAAATTTTGCAGATTTCGAGAATGGCTCAAAATAAGCTTCATTTTAGTGTTATGACATCAGTAGGAATCTTCTCTTGCCAAAAAAGAGTACCCTACAAGAAATAAGAGACTACGTCGTTGTGCTGGTGCAAGAATACCTTTAGCAAAACATTTTTTGTGCACCGCAATGGTGCAGTAACGCCCTAACGCATATGCGTACTGCTAAAGGTGTGCGTGCTTGGATGTGTGAAAGTATGGTGTAAGGGCATTTTTGCACTGACATGATGATCATTTCTTACTTCCAGACAATGAAGCTGCCTTCATTATTAATGCAACATTTCTCTTTCCTGACCTGCTCTCAAAATATTCGAAATGTGAGATAGGAGGTTTAGTCAACCCGGTGACTATGATGTCTTGTAAGCTGGCTTTAGATACCCATACAGCTCATAGCCATTAGTAAAATGATGTGAATCTTGCTTGAAGGCATTGTTATGGTGAGATATAATGTTCATCAACAAAGAATTATGAAATGTGATGCTTTCCCTAAAAATATGCTGTTTAAAGATATTCAATGCTGATTATCATACCTTACAGTAGTTGTTTAACAGTTTAGACAAGGTAGTGTGGAAAGTTTTTAGGCAGCCATTTTGTTGAATATCAAAATGATAATGATTTAAAAAAGTTGTTTAAGGTTCTTAACTATTGTTTAAGCTGTTGAACAACCATTGTAAAATTCATATACAAGGCAGTTTTGTTTAGAGCCTAATGCTAGAAGAAAAATATGTCCACGTTATATCTTAATATAGTTATACTATTATTCCGCTGCATCACATTATGAACAGTTTAGCCAATAAATCAGTTTAAGTCTTTGTGTTTATCTGTTCGTACTACCTACCTATACAGTGTGAGTCAGAAAAAATGTTACACTTTTTAAATTAAGTATTTTTCAAGAAAAGGTGGGATTCAGAGAGAATTTTTAGCATGTATGCATAGAGTAGATATTTCTTTGTCACTTGGTAAATTTGTTTCAGTGTTGTTGTTATGGTTGAGTGCACAACAGCCATATTTTGACAATGTGTCAAAACCCATTTGCGCCAAGTCAGGTGATTACCTGTACCTGCTGAAACAGAGACAATAAAGCATTGACACAAACAATAAGCGTTAAGTTTATGCGTATGTTTATTAATCAAGACAAATTTCTGACTCACACTGTATAACAGTGCTTTTTGACAGACATCGACTTTATTGTTTTCATTGTTAAAGTTCATACATGTATTTGATTACCGGTAAAATAACTTCTCCGAACAAAAACAAATGACTTTTTTCATTACACTAAGAAGGTGATGAGTGAGAATTCCATTATTGAAAAAAGTGTTTCACAATACAAATGCTGTTCAAAACTGTTATACATTACTATATGGACTTACAGTTGTTGTAACAAGTGGTGAAAGTCTTAAACAACAAAGTTTAATTATCGGTTTTGAATTTTCAATTTTAAAATCTTGAGTTCTTGTTTGCATTGTTAAACAATTACTGTTAAAGTTCATACATTCAACAATGTATAACATTAAAGAAATACTTTTAATTTGCACAATCACCTCTTTTTCAGGGTGTGCTATAGAAAAAAAATGATAAGTTGTATTCTGCTCTACATGATGAAAATGCTCAACAGGGCCCCATCTTGCAATTAGATATGATTGATGCGATCAATCTCAAGTATATTGACATCCATCAATGTCATAATTTTTTTCTTTCGGAAATTTGTTTGATGTCCTGTGAAAACAAAAAGAAGCACGCTGAATTGTCAAGAAAACAGATAATATCGTCTTTCTTATGCCAAAAGGGCCTTAACTGCTTTTGGCCATTCCGAGATAATGGCGTTTATAAAGGTTTTGGCCTCTCTAATAATCAAAAGTTTGTGGTTGTTTTTTTGCTTTTGAAGCCAATTTTGATAAACGTGTTAAGTTATTAAGTTTTACATGAAATGTGTTAAATTTATTATAAAATATTCAGAACCCCTAAAATCGGGTTAAGGCCCTTTTGGCATAAGGCCGACGATATATGGATATACATCATTTCTAGTAATTGGATGTTGACGTTGCTGGCTTTCCATAGTTGGGATAGATCAGATCAATCGCGACTCTTTGTAAGACTGGCCCCTGTTCTGTATCACATACAGGATAACCTTCTCAACACAATTATCATTACCATCCAGACACACACACCATTAGCTGAAATAACTGACCATTATCATAGAAGCTTTTTGTTTGCTAGCTCTTTGCATTCCAAGGACATAGAGGCATTCAAAGTAGATGCATGTCTGACAATCCTGAAATATGATACCATAAAACAGAGAAATGGAAAGACTGTTTGTATACTCTTCAAAAATAATTTTTCTTTTTGATCTCTTTATAGTGGGTTGATTTGTGAATCAGCACTCTTAAAATAGACAAACTTTTATTAAAAGTAAAGTAATTGACGTTGATCATGGAGTAAAAATCGGCAAATCATGCCTTTAAATGCTTACCCCTGGGTTTTTGGTGTATTTACCCCCATCCATTAGGAAGAAAACCCTAAGCATGGGCACCTGGAAAAAGGTCATTATGTTGTTGTCTGTCTAGCAGTGTCTTGACCAGTCATTGCAGGAATACTCCCCAGGGAGTGGAGATTGTGCATTTTGCATGTATAAGGGTAATATACAGAATATTTTTGTTTCAAATATACATGTAATGTGTTACATGTAAGTGCAACAATGTTACATAACATGTAAATCCGATTTTGTTATTTTTCTCCATAGAGGATATTACTTAACCTGCCTTGAGAGGAGATTGTTCTGCCCTTTTGTTGAAGATTTATATACTTTTGTATATTTATACATATGTTCTTTGGAATAAATTAATTGAAGAGAAATAGAATATTCTCATAATCTCTGTTATAGAGCTCATTTTATTTCCATATACATTTAGTTGTCTGATGTGGCTGTAAGCCACTCGCTATATGACCTAGATTAGAGTTATTTGAGGAAACAGCGTATTGATCGACAAGACTTGTGATTTAATGTTCACTCAAAGATGAACCTCAATATTACGTATACATATGCTTCGATCCATACTGCTGTAGAAAGTGAGAAAATTGCATCCTTTTTTTTGTGTCCCTAAACTTGCGAAGGGATTTTCTGATCCTTTCCTTTTTCTGTGGTCAGAATAAACGGGTACTCTTTAGAAGTACTCCTATGTTATTGTGTAATTCATATTGATTACCACAAATCATATAATATTACTAACAATATTTAGTAGAAATGAGCATCAAGGTCAATTTATCAAAGTAACTATTAACATATAGTTTTAAGTTGCAATTTAACCAGTAGTGTACCTAGGATTTTCCACAGGGGGGAGGGGAATCGTCCGCAAAAAATTAGACAAAGAAAACAAGGTCTTCAACCACAAATAAAGGATTTGTGCCAGAAAAAAAATTGACAAGCAAAAAAAAAGCCCTCAACAGGACATAAAAGGACATTTCACAGCAGAAAAAAAAAATTGACAAGCAAGGGATAGGTCCCTTGCATGGGTTGTGACTCGTCGGGGGGGGGGGGGGGGGGGGGGGGCAGTCTGCCTCCCCTTGCCCCCCCCCCCAGCAAACAGCAAGTGTTCCATGTTAGTGGAAGAAAATTTGTTCTTCTAGAACTTTGCAGATGAATTGTAATTTTTCTCATTCTTTCCAGAGGCTTCCATGTTTATTGCAAATTAAAGGACAAGTCCACCCCAACAAAAACTTGATTTGAATAAAAAGAGAAAAATTCAACAAGCACAACACTGAAAATTTCATCAAAATCGGATATAAAATAAGAAAGTTATGGCATTTTAAAGTTTCGCTTATTTTCAACAAAATAGTAATATGAACGAGCCAGTTACATCCAAATGAGAGAGTTGATGACATCACTCACTATTTCTTTCGTATTTTATCATGTTTGTTATATGAAATATTAAATATTTTGATTTTCTCATCATTGTCATGTAAAATGAAGTTTCATTCCTCCCTAAACACGTGGAATTCCATTATTTTAACATTTTGTGCTTCAGGCAAGGAGGTCCTAATTGTAAAATTCGTAAAAATTGAAATATTGTATAATTCAAACAATAAAAAACAAAAGAAATAGTGAGTGAGTGACATCATCGAGTCTCTCATTTGGATGTAACTGGCTCGTTCATACAACTATTTTGTTGAAAATAAGCGAAACTTTGAAATGTCATAACTTTCTTATTTTACATCCGATTTTGATGAAATTTTCAGCATTGTGCTTGTCTGATTTTCTCTATTGATTCAAATCAACATTTTTCTGAGGTGGACTTGACCTTTAAAATGGGTCATCCATGTTTACAAACACTGTTCAATAGATGATTGCACAATGTAAGAATAGCACATTAAAGGTCATGTAACGATTTCGTCATCCTGAGATTTCTATCGTCCATCTAGTTGCGCTTTCACCCTTTTCACTTCTCGATAATTCACAAGGCTTAAGTATTGCCCGCGGCCACTGCTTATCTGCTTCCTACACATGGTACGGAGTGTTTGTCTACCATCGTGGGCTTAAATGGCAAATTGTACGCTGGGCTGGACATCCAATTTCCTCCAACGTCTGGCGCGTAGACACAGAAATACATCTTTTATGTAAAAACCATGGGGGATGCTCGCTCTGGAGTGTCTGCATACAGAAACAAATTATGATCACGGTGCTTCCTTTTAGAATTTATGAATTGTGAGTGTTTGCATAAGATGGTTGCAATCAGTTTCACTTTGTATAGTCTATCTGCACTGTCGAAATCAGTCTGCAAATGGGGCAATTACATAGGATGGCATTATATTTCTCTAAGATGATCTTGAATGAGTGGGTACACTCATACAGTCAAGTAACCAATCAGCCCACCCACCCATCAATCAATCAATCAATTTTAAATATTATTTATGGTCTGATAACAGTGCTAGCAGTAACATATCTTAAAACCCATACTGTAATTTGTAAGTCATTTTTTAAATGATTATAACAGACAAAACTCATACATTTTCAATTTCTTATCTAAAGAAGATATAGAACTACTTCAGTGTGATTTATGGCGGGGGGGGGGGGGGGGTATTTTTAAAAAATAACTCTGGATTCATAATAGCAGAGTTTATTTCAATGACTGAATAGATGTATTTATTGGCATAGTCACAGCAACCTCTTCTATCTGCGCAGAATCCTGTTTTTTGGCATATCTTTTTATTATTAATTCTCAATTTGTTATACTTGAAACAATGTGAAATATCATGCACCTGCAAGTCCCACTATAATAACACTATAAGTCTTTCACATGAGCCATTTCATATTTTCAAGCATTTTGCTTGGTAGAGCGTTGTGGCCCATTGAAAAACATAGGGTTGTAGGTTCAAATCTCAACCATGGCTTAGTTTCCTTCAGCAAGAATTTTATCGACATTGAGCTGCTCTCAACCCAGGTGAGGTGAATGGGTACTGGTAGGAATCTATCCCTTGATACGCGGAGCACGGGAAGCTAGCTACTAGAGCTACAGCCGGAAGCGCATAAAGACGTCATTCAATTATGTGTCAAGCACTATACAAGAATTGACTATTATTATTATTAGATGAGGAGTATAGACCTTATGAATTGATGTGGAGCATTGTGGCACAGCTAGTGGATTAGTCTTCGGACTTTGAAACAGAGGGTCATGGGTTCGAATCCCAGCCATGGCGTGATTTCCTTCAGCAAGAAACTGATCCACAATGTGCTGCACTCAACCCAGGTGAGGTGAATGGGTACCTGGCAGGAATTTATGACTTGATATGCGGAGTGCTGGAAGCAAGCTGCTTGAGCTACAGCCGGGGTAACAGTATCCAAGTCCTTTGGAAGCTCATAAAGACAAACATTATTCATTATGTGTTATGCACTATACAGGAACTGACTATTATTATTATTATTATTATCAGATGAGGAATATGAGTATAGACCTTATGAATTGATGTCATAAGAAGCTTAACTACCATGACGTTATTTTAGAAGACAACAATAATCTTGCCAATCCCCTATACCTGTGATAGCTCAAATGATGATTGCTCAAATGATCATGCGCTCTGCACTGAACTTACACAGCTAATGCTGGGAAGGCATCACCTTGTTAGTGTTTGATGTGGGAAAGCCACTTTTCTTGTCACTGTTTTGAGTGTTTGGGCAAGTTTTCCGTAATGCTGCAAAACTGTCTTTAGCAGTAGAATCGATTGCAAGGCTTTGATTACTGTGGGTCAAGCATCCCACGACATGGCGAAAATCTGCCATTTTAGAAATATTTTTCATGGGAAATAAGTGTGAACTTGATTGGAATTGCAAGAGCGCGTGCAAATGAAATCCTCTTGCAACCTTGCTTGTGCTCTGAGTGAGAACACTTTAAAAAAGGAAATTTTAACTAACATTTGAAAGGTTTGAGGAGTGACAACATTTTATAAATGTTACATTTACCACTTTAAATGGTTCTACCCCCACACTTAAAATGTTGGATTCAGCTTTATACAAGGTTGGATGTAACATTTGGAAAAGGTTGTCACTCCTCCTACCTTTCAAATGTTGATTTAACATTTGAATTTTTAGAGTGAAACCTATTCAGTGACGCCACATGCAAAATAATTGTCAATTAACGACATAAAGAATTCCTGCTTCAAAGATGGGTGTTTTTTTTTTCAAGGTGACTTATAGCACTCTTCAACACTATTATTTTACTGAAATGAAATATATTACCGGTATCAACATTGTAAGAAGAAAACTATTACCATTTTCTCTTTAAAAAAATCTCCATTTCACATTTGTATCAATTTCAAGGTGCTTTATTCAGTGTTGAATTGTATTGGATCAATTTATTTAGATATAGGAGCCCATGGCTTGTATTTCATTTTAAGTAGATTCAATCACTCTTTCTATGTTGATAGATATATCTGCATGCCTTTCCCATTAAGGTTTGATATTATAATACATCAATGACATATTACTACACCGTGTGTGGATAGCTTGAACATTATTGTTCGTCTAAATAGCATGTGTCCCCTATTGTACAATGCATGACAGAGATAAATAGAGCACGACGTCCGGAATGATTATATGGGACTAGAGTGTTGATTGATGAGTATATTGCCTTTTAAATTAGATGTTCATCATAGCATAACCTCTGGCAGTGGTTTCCCTAATGGCAGTATTAGCCCTGGGGCTGTAGTGGTGGATATTGTGTACGTTTCTCCTTATTGCCCAAGTTCATAAAATTCTCTTTTTCTTTTTTTTTCAAGACTCATGCAATACACACTTAGCACATATATATGCAAAGATACAATGTAATTAAGAGTAGCATACATTTCAAAAAATCCATCACCATGATGCACCACTTCCAGATAATAAATTCAAATAAACAATTCAATTTTTAGAGAAGATATTCCACTTTTTTCTTTGCACGATCATCAAATTACATTTGACAGCAGTCATTCTCAGGGTCTTAAAATGTTATCGTGCTATTCCTATTTCCAGTTAGAATTAGCAGGAAGGCCTACCCATGGTTATTATTATTCTTTTATTAAATTGAAGACGGAAATAGTGATTGGATTCAAACATCACTACTAAGGACCAAAATAAGATTATTTTGGATTAATAAAAAATGAAGCTTGTGAAATAATCGCGGGCAAGCCCCCCCCCTTCCCCGAAAAAAAAAATCAAAATTTGAACCTTTTTTAAGGTTTTATGTCCACTAAAATCTTGGCATTGATTTAACTTTGGCTAATGAGGAATCGCCTTTAGATGTCATCAACAATATTAAATTGATAGATGATATTCCAACTGACCCCTGTTCATAAAAAAAGACCTATTTAGCAATGAGTAGGAATATATAGTGCGCCATTGACTAGGCAACTAGATAATTTGGCGCCTCATAAATGCTATATATTATTATTATTCATATGATTGGGATTGGATCTAAAATACACCATTTTTTGCCTCATCAATGTCAATCAGTATTAACTTTTTTTGCAGAAAAACAAGTGATTGTAATGTTGGTTAGTATAGTTGTACTATGAGTAGAAAATGAATTATAATGGCAGCAAGATTTATGTAGGGTATGTTGTATAAATTCATAATTATAGTTGCTTTATGGCATCTAATGCTCTCTCAGAAACGCTCTGCAACAAGGCAACATAGTTACCACAGCTGTAGAGTAGCTGTTATCATTTCATGTATTTCAAGAATTGAATTAACTCGGCTCCCTGATTGATGCATAAAAAGGATTAATTTCTTGCTGAGGGAAACTAATATTTGGGGATAGGATTTGAACCCACAACCCACTGAGAAAGAGAAACATGCAGGTCAGACCCAACTAGGCTTTCTGACTGCTGCATAAAAAGGATTAATTTCTTGCTGAGGGAAACTAATATTTGGGGATAGGATTTGAACCCACAGCCCACTGAGAAAGAGACACATGCAGGCCAGACCCAACTCGGCTTCCTGATTGATGCATAAAAAGGATTAATTTCTTGCTGAGGGAAACTAACATATGGGGATAGGATTTGAACCCACAACCCACTGAGAAAGAGACACAGGTCAGACCCAACTAGGCTTCCTGATTGCTGCATAAAAAGGATTAATTTCTTTTGCTGAGGGTAACCAATATATGGGGATAGGATTTGAACCCACAACCCACTGAGAAAGAGACACAGGCCAGACCCAACTCGGCTTCCTGATTGCTGCATAAAAAGGATTAATTTCTTTTGCTGAGGGTAACCAATATATGGGGATAGGATTTGAACCCACAACCCACTGAGAAAGAGACAAAGGTCAGACCCAACTCGGCTTCCTGATTGCTGCATAAAAAGGATTAATTTCTTTTGCTGAGGGTAACCAATATATGGGGATAGGATTTGAACCCACAACCCACTGAGAAAGAGACACAGGCCAGACCCATCTCGGCTTCCTGATTGCTGCATAAAAAGGATTAATTTCTTTTGCTGAGGGTAACCAATATATGGGGATAGGATTTGAACCCACAACCCACTGAGAAAGAGACAAAGGTCAGACCCACTATAGACTTGAAATATCATGGCAGATGGGTGCTAATATAATGAGGCCCTAGATAAGAGAAAAAAAAGAGTGATAGAAGCCGGTCCCTGGAATGCCATGCTTATTCTCTTATTTCTCAGCACTTAAATATTTTCTTTCAAACTCTTGGGTGGTATTTTCATTGGATTCTGTTCCCACTCACTTTGAGATCGTTAACACAACTGGTATTCATCTTCAATGTAATTAAGTTTATAACCAAACTGCAGGTAGCACAGATACCTTCTAAAGGTGAATGACCTAGTGCCACTTGATATACCAGCATTTATAAAAGGCCCTGAATAATCTTACTATTATATAAGCTGTCCTTGAATAAAAAGAAGTAATTAAATGCTCAAATCAATTGCATAACCATTTTTCAATCCTTGACAAATTTCATTAAACTAATTTACTGCACACATATATATATATGGATATACTTGTACATATTTATGATGCAAATTGTTATATAATGTACAAATGATGCAGGCACATGAGCTAATTGTGTGATCTATCCTCACTATTTCCTCTGTTCAACTATTGATGGATCATATAATGTACAAATGAATACATGTATCATTTGTTTTATAATGCAACAACCCTTCAAGAGCATATAATTATTTAACGAAATGGAAAAAAAATTGAAATTGAATTTAGATTTCCTATATCCGGCAACTATTCCTCTGATAATTACATGACAACAGCCGTTTGCTTTCTTTTTTTATGATGCGCATTGCCGGGATCCAAGTACGCGCAGTCATCACAACACGTTTATTTCATGCATGCAAAGGCACATACGCATATTAGAAAAGGAGTTCAACACACACATCGCTCAATGGCTCACACTGAAGGAGAGAGCTCTCACGAACTGTGCAATGGAAACATGAAAAAATGTGCATTGGTCATGCAATACAGAATAATAAAAATGCAGGCAACAAAAAGTGAATCAAATACTTTTGAACCAATCAAGACAGAGACAAGACTATTTGTATGAGAATCAAACAATCTTAAGTTCATAAATGTTTATTTGCATAATTGTTGATTTATTGAAGGCTTGCACATTTTTCAAACATGAATTAATTCTCTACTATAATGAATTAATTATTGATCTCTTATTACCTGTTTTCCTTTTAGTAATAGAAGTAAACTTGGGTATACTATCCTATCCAAAGGTCATTTGATTATAGCGCCTTTTCCTTTTAGTTAGAAAGCGCTGTGCACACGGCTGTTACAGATGTTTTTAAAGAGCTTCTTCCATTGGATACTTGGGATTATCGCCCGGGGGGGCCACTTACATTGACGAGTGGATACCATGCGCGACCAAAAAAACACGTAAAAAGGATGTCTTTTTCACGATAGGGCACGTTACGTACGTAACGTGATAAGGGTGTCAAAAACACAAAAATAATGAAAAAAGGGTATCTATTTCGCTAGGAAAATTACGTGTTTAGGGTCGAATTTGCGGGGATGATTAAAGAAAATTAAAATGTTTTATAAAGGATGTCCTTTTTGCCCCAACACTTCGTGTTTAGAGTCCGATTTGCGCGAGGTGTAGAAGGTTGGGTCGTACTAAACCAAATAAGGTAAAGACGAAGACCGAAGGACCCGTAAAAATAAAACATTCCTGTACTTGTTTAGGGGTTCATTTCAGGAAATATTTGCCAAGAGTATTGTTTTATTTCCAATACTTGTTAAGGGTAGGGTTTTAGACGCCAATACTTGTTAAGGGGTGCATTTTCAGAATGTGGAAATTACGTGTTTAGGGTGCTTTTCGAGACCCCATGGTCGCGCATGGTATCCACTCGTGAATGGAAGTGGCCCCCCCGGGGATTATCGTTAGAAATAATAGGGTCGTCTCCACCATCCGAGTTTTCAAATTAGTGCGCTATTTCTGATCCGGCAAATTATCCCAATATGAACAATCTCGAGATTATTTGCAATGGAGACGCAATTATCGCGCTAGTTCGTAGGATTAATCTCGAGATTGCATTCCCAAGTCAACTTGGGATTATTTGCAAAATAGCGTGCTATTTTAAGAATTATCGCGCTAATTCGTAGGTGCAGACGCAGTCAGGATTATTTATTCACTGTGTCAGACCATAATGCATCGATGCCTTGCTCGAGCAGGAATCGCTCTTCTTGTGATGGTGGAGACGGGTTTTCTTGAATCTCGAGATCGGGCTAAAATCTCGGGATTGGTGCACCGCCTAATAAGGCTCTATTGAAAATCATCAGAATGTTGTGAATTAGAATCAAGTAAAAATCAGTGCCATTTGAGAATCAAGTTTTTACATTGGACCTTCTCAGTTTCATTTCATAAGAGGTATCCATTTTTGAAAACAAATGCTTAGTCAATGCTTCATCATATAAAAAAAATATCATTCAGTTTGGTTGTGTAATATTTGTCATCTCCTATTTCATGATTATATTCATGGAGCTTTGAGGTAAAGTGCTGACAAGGTCATATTGATGATTAAGATGAAAGATGATATCATTTTTGAGTGGATAGCGTGTCTCATTAGATGACTGTCTAATTGATTTTCTGTATGAAACACCTGATCCACAAGTATGAATGTTAATTGGATACATGATATTTTTATAAATATATCTGGTCATTTTAATGTTAGCATTTTGTTTATGACAAAAAACTTTGGGAAAATGTTCATCCACATGACATAATTTTGTAATTATATTCATAGAGATATGAGATATAGTGGTATCAAGGTTTTATTGATGAGTACGGTGAGAGATAATATCATTTTTGAGTGGATAGCATGTGCCAATAGGTGACTGTTTAACCTGATCCACAAGTGAGAATATTAAACGAGAAACATGATATGTCTTTAGATAAATACCTCTTTAGGGTATTTTTCGTTCCATTTTGATATAAGCATTTTGTTTACGACAAAAAAAGAAATCAAAGAAAATGCTCACCTTCATACTTTTTTCAACAAAATTACTGGTTTATGGTATTAAGAAACATTGCATGTGCCCAAATAAAAGAAAAAATGTATGTGGTCTCCAATTTCAATGTTCGCATTTTGTTTACGACAAAAAAAAAATGAAAGAAAATGCTGAACCACATATTTTTTGTCAACAAATTACTGGTTTATGGTATGAAGAAGAAACATTGCATGTGCCAAAAAAAAGAAAAAACGTATGCGGTCCCCAATTTCAATGTTAGCATTTTGTTTACGAAAAAAAAATGAAAGAAAATGCTCAACCACATATTTTTTGTCAACAAATTACTGGTTTATGGTATTAAGAAGAAACATTGCATGTGCCAAAATAAAAGAAAAAATGTATGCAGTTCCCAATTTCAATGTTAGCATTTTGTTTACGACAAAAAACAAATGAAAGAAAATGCTCAACCACATACTTTTTGTCAACAAATTTCTGGTTTATGGTATTAAGAAGGAACATTGCATGTGCTCAAAGAAAAGAAAAATTGTATGTGCCCCCCCCTGTCCCGATTCTGATTGCATAGTGTCTGCATTGAATGCCCTTCTGGTGGCTGTTAAACACCACATGCAAAGAAGCTTTGCAGTGCTGTAAGATGTATGATGATGAGTAAAGCCTAGTACCCTAATCTCTCATTTATCAAAGAGATCTAAGAAGTTGTCTGTATGAGCTTGCTTCATGCTTAATCTCCGAGTTATACGGCTAATATGATACCCCGAAGGCACTCGAGAAATTTGACTCATGGCGTCTGGAATATTAACAATCTTATCAGAAATTTTAAGATGAGCGATCATGATGGAGAGAGGAATAAGGAAGGAGAGAGAGAAAAAGAGACTGGGTGTAGAGTTTGACAGCTATATGTGTGTGTGTGTGTGTGTGTGTGTGTGAAAGCGGGAGAGAGGGTTTGTGTGTATGTGTATAAGAGAAAGACAGAGAGGGTGGATTTGTGGGTGTACAAGTGTAAGATAAATTTTTTGTGTGTGGGTAAGTAGAGAGTGAGAAAAAGAGGGTGTGTGGACGTGTATTTTTGTGCAAGAGAGAGAGAGAGCGGGTGGGTGTGTGGGTGTACACGTTTGTCTAAGAGAAAGATAAATGGTGGCCGTGTATGCTTTTGTTAGAGAATGAGAGAGTTTGGGTGTGTGTGTATGTTTGTGTAAGAGAAAGACAGAGATTGCGTGTGTTTGAGGTTGCGTATGTTTGTGTAAGAGAAAGATAAAGAGCAGGTGGGAGGGTGGTTGTGTACAGTGTGTAAGAGGTAAGAGAGAGAGAGGAGGATAAGGGACAGTGAATTGGAGAGAGAGAGGGGGAGAGAGAGAGTGATAGAAAGACTGGCAGACATGTGGAGACATTGTTAGACTATTAGGGTAAAGAAATGTTCAGAGAATGTCGGTGAAGATCCTTAAGAAGACGTCTATTGCCAATGATTATCGTTACTCATGCATTCAAACTGCTGTATGAGTCACTAGCTTGATATTGTTACATGCCTTTCTATAGACCCATAGTAACCATTAAGTTATTATTTCTTGTGGTGGCGGGGAATTCTTACCTGACTGCTAAGAAAGCATGAATGCTTGTAAGCAGGTAACCAGAGGACCGATGGCTGGAGGTCCTCTCCTAGGGACCTGGTAATGAGGATTTAATGCCTTAGTCGAAGGGCACTAGTGCAACAAGTGGGAATCAAACCTGGGTGACCAGAATCCGAAACCCCGCTCTACCGACTGAACTATCGCGCCTTGTCTCCCTCTGTCACCCTTTCTCATGCTCTCTCAACAACTCTCTATCTCTTCTACACTTCTTCCTCTGTCTTATTCTTCTTTTATCTTATCTTGTCCATCCTCTCTGTTTACCATCCTATCCAGGATGCTACATAAATTAACTTTTTAGAAGCACTTGACCTGTCGGACAAATGAATTTTTAAATAATTGGGATATACTTGCCCGAAAATATTTTTCACTTGCCTGAAAAAAATCCTTGAAAAAAAGCCTTACCTTTTCAAGTATTGTGGTATTATAAACCTATGAGTTTCTTTTCTCTTTTGACATGGACTGATGTTCCTTGTTATTCCATTTCTTTTTCCAAAGTGATTTTATCTTGCCAACATGACCAAATGTAGGGTCGATACATAATATCGACCCTAATTTTGGTCATTCTTAGAATTTTGCTTGCCCAATTCACGCAAGTAGTGTTGGTTTTTACTTCAAAACATTTGTCCAACACTAACTTTTACTTGCCATGGGCAATCGGGCAAGTGCTTATGTAGCACCCTGCTATCCCCCTAATACATCTTACTTTGCAGTAATATTAAGTTATGCAAAATCTCTTCTCATTCCCGGTCAGCGTTCTTTTGCTCCTATGCATAGCCAATTCTTATGTGAGGGAAAACTTGGCTTTTCAAATGCAAGTGTGGTGCTTTTCTTTCCTTCAGAAAAAAATATGTAAGTTCTGGCCTTGTCCTTTGCACACAAATATTAGCAATCGATTGTATAATTGATTATTACACACAGCAAAAACTGTGGTGTTAACGGGTGTACATAGAGGACCACATCAGTTATTTTAAACCGGTGTTAAATTGACAGTGTTAGTTTAGCACCTATAGCCACACCCTTGGTTGTTACATTACACTCTTTGGTGCTAAATTCAATTTCTAGGGTGTTATTTTAACACCACAGTTTATAGAGTGTACAATTTACTTTTTTGATCACCAAATAGGCAATCAGTCAAATGAAACTACTGAACAATCAATTACAAAGTTTTGTGTAACTAGCGGTTCTTCTTCCTTCTCTTTCTTCTACTGGACATCACCAAGGTGAATCTATTTCAAGTCAATAATATCAAAAGAGGATAAAATAGACTAGGAACTGAAATTAATCTCCAAAAAGTACACTTCTCTGCACAATTAACACCCTTCTTGTCAACAAGGTAGGATGTAAGCGTGTAATAATCACGGTAGCTATATGGATTCATACATCATTTCATGAATGATTTCTACCCAATTACTCTGTAACAAATACCTGTCATCTGACGAATCCAGTCGCCCAGAATGAGACCGGATTGAATAGTAGAAATATACACCCGATCACTGGGTGAACGGTTAGAAATATATACCCATTCATTGGAGCATTGGTCCGAGGTCATGGAATGGATATTTGTTCGCTTGCTTGCACACGCGTGGTGTAATGAATTTTGCTTTTAATTAAATGGATTAACGCTTGATGTCCTAGTAGCGTATCCTAATGAAAGGTATATTGGCGGGAGCAAGGTTGTTAGGGAGTGATGACGGGTACAGAGGAATTTACAACATATGGCACATTTTTGGGGTTTAATGTCGGACCGACGTATGATGATAGAATGTAAAGGTATGTTTTGCATGCTGATACATCAAAAATAATAGAGTATAATAATAATATAAATGATTATCATAATAATCATAATAATGAAAAGAACAAGGCAAAGAATAAGAACAGCAACGATTATAATAACAATGATAATGATAATAGTAATAATAATGATACTAATAACAATAATAATAATTATAACTTAATAATGATAATACTACTACTTCTACTTTTACTATTACTACTACACTACTACTACTACTACTACTACTACTATTACTACTACTACTACTACTACAAATACTACTACTACAACATGTACTGCTACTACTACTACTACTACATGTACTACTACTACTACTACTACTACTACCACTACTACTACTATTGTGACTATTAATATTATTACCACTATTTCTAAAAATGATATGTACATTTTTATTGAATAGCTCTTGTGCATATATACTGAACTTTCATACATCTACAGGTGCTAAAACATTCAAGGGGTAAATTCTACCTGGTACCCATTCACCTCACTTGGGTAAAGAGTAGTAGAATGTGGGTAAATTTCCCACTGAATGAAATTAATGCCATGAATAGGATTTCAATCTCTGACCCTCTGCTTTAAAGACCTGAGTCAGAATCACTGCACACTTTAAATTTCAAGGGTTTAAAATGAATCCAGTTTGGATGTGAATATTGACCAGCCAAGCATAAGATTAAGATTTAAATGTTGTGTATGTGAATGTAGAACTAAAATATTTGAATATAAATCCTTTGAGATTAAAAAATGAATCCTGTAGATTGAAAATCAAATTTTCAGCTGGTCCCTATTTATAGCCAATCTGGATTTATTTCTAATCCTTGAAATTTAGAGTGCATCATTATTCCTTCATGGTGTGGGAAGTCGATGAGCAAATGAAATGTTAAGAAATTATTTAGACTCAATATTTCAGTAGAATGTTACATCTGGGCCCCGTCTTAGAAAGAGTTACGATTGATCCAATCAATTGTAACTCTGTGGAAATCCATCATTGGTCATTTTGCCTCCGAAGAAGATTCTGCTGGGATCGAAAGCTTAGGCCCCTTTTGACTCTCTGAAATCCATCAGTGTCATATTTTTTTCTACAGTGCAAAATGTCCATTGTAAATAAAGGAGAACAGACCGGACGGTCAAGAAATCAATGAATTTATGGATTTACATTCATATCTGGAAAAAAATTTGAGCAAAAATGCATAAATGTTGACTTTGCTGACTTTCCATAGTTGTGATTGATCAGATCAATCGAAAGTCTTTTTAAGACTGGTTCCAGGAATGAAGATTCTTTCTTCATTATGCTATTCCATATGCGTGAACAACCCCACACATTCTAAGATGCCTGGTGAGAATGACATGTATGTTGAAGGAGGAACCTATAGCGCGGAAGTGATCAACAAAACTGGCCCCCAGGCTGCCACCAGACTGCTTTAGCTAGACTTCTCTCTCGGTCGTGACTCCAAGCCCTAGCTGACGAAATTAATAACCCCGGTTCGTGATGTGATAGCTGCCTTTCATAGATCCCAAATGTATCATGTTCACACTGAGAGAAGAGCGAGGTAGACTGCAGATTCGTCTATTGCCTACTCGATCGTCCACTCATCACATGGTCTATCTTCGATTAGTCTAATGCCATTCTCTCCAACATTTCGTTTAACAGCCATTAGGTCCAATAATCACTTTGTCTAATCTCCAGTTATTTTGTGTCATAACCAGTTGGTGTAATGCCAATTTTAATTTCATTCATTTTGCCCAATTAGCACTTAGTCCAATAAGACCAAATGCAGAGCTACCAAGTCTCACGCATTATGCGTGAGACTCAAGCATTTTGGACTCTTGTTCATCCCCTCAAATCTCTGTCTCACGCAACTATCACAGCCTATCCCCGTATACATTGTACACAATGTCTGTGATCTCACTCAGATTCACAGAAAATCTCACGCATAGCTGGTCTTTGAACTTGGCATCTCTGCAAATGGCATATGGACGAAATGGCTATTGGACCAACTGGTGGTTATAAGACAAAATGGTGAGCGGACAAGATGGCAACAAGACTGTGTTTATATTGGACGAACTGGTGGTAGATCTAATGATGGTAGAGGAGTTGGTAATTGGACGAGTGGGCATTAGACCAAATGGAAATAAACCGGGAATGATCCCGCTCGTTGAGTGTCGTGTTGTAAAGCATTTCCTACTCTTTTGATTCATGGCTTCGTATTCTGAACTTGCAGGGTTTTGATTTTAACTCTGGTCTGAATGTGTGGATTAAAGAGAAAGTCCAGTAGTTGCAGTAAACACTGATTTCATGAGAAAGTCTGTAAAACAAGGCTTAATCGTCAGTATATCATCGAGGATCTAGATCTGGTACCGTTACATAAACTGAACTTTGTGAAATCTTGAAATTTACGCTGAAAAATGTTCACACTGAAGATCACCAACACAGATAGGCACACGTGGGACAGTGTATTATTATTGCTGGAATAAAGACCCAACGGAAGTGACCAAATCCGCGCTTATTTTGCTTATTTCTCAGCAATTACACAATTTCTTCCAGAATCCTTTGGCACATATTTTTTATTCATACAAACAGACACTTGGGTGGTCATTATATTAGATTCTGTAAAAAGTAATTTTGAGATCGTTACCAATACTGGAATTTAGCTTTAACTACGAATATCCAGCTGCCTCTAAAATTCTTAATGGTAGAGATTCGATTTGACAGCATCATCTGAAAATTATTGTAAGATATCTGTAAATTATGCAAACGGCTCTACTGCCCAACATTATAATCAAATACTAAAAAGATACATGCAGCGGAAAATTAATGCTTCTAAATCTTCAATAAACAGGATGCTGACATATAATGGGCAAGGAACCCAAAGATTGCCTAAGAACACACGACCATCAGATTAGAAGACAAGAGTCGGAACTGCTACAACATGATGCTTCCAAACATTGGCAGTGGGAATGAGTACCAACCGTTCCCAATGTGTCCCTAATGGTTGGACTTTGATTCACAAGTTATACATCATCTCGATCATTGATCATCACATTCTGAGAATGCATGGAAAGTGGGTGTCTGCTCTAAGGTTCATAAACATTTCTAAGTATTGGTTCTTTATGCTACCAATTTTACACATATTCCCTGACACTGAGGGTGCCAGCAACATATTACCCCCATAGCCTGCACTGTAATTTCATGATTATTTTTTTATCTCCCATTGGGAGAGGAGGGGGGGGGGGTAGTAACTTGACCCTCTCCCATAATGCTGCTCATGGTTTAGGACTGGAAATCTTGATAAATAACATCCTTGATGCATTCACATCTACCTGAGATTTCAGTGTTGTGTATGGGATTTATGATTCTGTGGAGTTGTGAAGCCTATATCAACACGGAGCCTTTATTTTGGAAACATGTAGATGAGGATCACTGCGAAAACAGTGGTGTCAACCCTACAATGCCAGTGCTGTCAGAGAACCACACCAACAAATTTGACCATTAGTGCTAAATCTATGGTTTTAGTTCAACACCCAATGGAGTTATTTTGTTTAAAAAATGTTTAAACCAGTGTAAGATTGTTTTATAACACATTCAGCCATTTATTTATCACTGATTGCTGTGAGTTTCAAGCCCCTTGGTGTATGAAGTTTTGGTGTTGTTTACACCTGACTCTATATTTGTGGTGTTATGATCAAATCCTCATCCTCATGGTGTATGTTTACACCTAACACTGTAGTTTTGGTGTTCTTTTCAATCCCCATGGTGTATGTTTATACCTACACAGTAGAGTTGGTGCTATGTTTAAACCCTGTGGTGTAAGTTTACACATTACACTGTAGTTTTGGTAGTTTGTTTGAACTTCTTGGTGTATGTTAACACCTGACACTGCAGCTTTGGTTTTATGCTCAAATCCCATGGCTTATGTTTACACCTGAAACTGGTTTTAGTGTTATATTTAAACCTCATGTCTTATGTTTACACCTGAATCTAGTTTTAGTATCATCATTAAATCATGTGGCATTTGTTTACACCTCACACTGTACTTTTTGTATTATGGTCAAACTTGATGGTGTAGTTGGAACACTTAACGCTGTAGTGTTGACGGTGTCAAAATTAATTTTCAATGCTGCATATGTGTAATAATCTTTTAGCTCATAACATTGAAGCTCACAATATTGATGCCTGAAGGTTATTGGTATGGGGGGATTTGATTATCGAATGTTGTTTCATTTTCGCTTGTCTAGTGAAGGCTTGGTCGTAGGGTTATTATATATCATTGACGCCTCAGAGACTTAATTTTGATAGGAAGCTAAGACCGTTGTTATTAAAAGCAGAAGAAGGTCATTGATATTTTGTGTTTCAGGACTATGATATGATTATCCCTTTTAAAAGGTCATCGCATGGTAAGATAAGTCACAAGATTTGCATGGAATGTAGAGTGTTCTCATGCCAATGATACAGAGAAAAAGAGGGAAAGTGTAGTTTTGAATTGAAGCTACTAGGATAGATATGCTCTTGAGATGTTTTAGATAAGGAGAGAGCATGAATTATTCTTGTGTGAAGAGAATCAAATGCTTGCCTGTTTAATTACATACGTACACTCTTAAATTACAACAATTTAAAGTAAATCCATCGCTCGGCAAGACAAAGTTTTGCAATCAAGCGCTAAATACTGATGACCAATCAAGATCGTTGTTGCATACGCGATCTGTTTAAAATACACGTACTGACCAGGAACCAATCAGTGCGGTTCTTTCATAATTTCGATTCATTGCAAACCTTTGTGAAACGTAGCCCAGATTGACTGTGAATAGTGATCAGCCGGATATAAGATTTAGATTTAAACATTGTGGATTGAAATAAAAAGCTGGAAGATGTGAATCTAAGTCTTTTTGCGATTTGAAATTAAATCCTTAAGATTATAAAAGATAAATCCAATATTTGTTTTTTACAAGAAATTTGCTATTCTTTGGTTGCATATATGGCATTTAGTTTTTAAAACAGAGAAGATTGGCTTAAAAGTATCACAGTAAGAACTAAGAAATCTGCCGTTTGTTGCTGTTTTTTCATCTTTAAAAGCTTTTTTCTTCCCTTTTTGTTGCCCGTTTTAAAAATGGTTTGAAAATTGTGAATTTAGTACTTTGAGACTTCTTCATAGGATTTAGTGCATGTAACGGCTACAGAACAGCAAATCGTGTAAATTTTGGACTGATTTACTCTGTGTATGATAAGATAATATTGAAATATTCTCAGTGCCCATGATGTGGAGGAATGCTCAAAAGTTAACTTCTCTGAGAGGTGAATCAGGATGGCTGGTTAGCCTTTTGACAAGGCCTTGTGGCTTTATTATTGTTAAATAGTGGCTGAGATGAGACTAGCTTTCAATTAGGAGAGTTGGAAAGACCAGGGTGATCGTGCAATTGATGTTGGTCATCCGGCTTTTCATGATTTCTGTTCTGTAGTCTTTTTTTCAGTTGGTATGTGTTTGAGAATAATATAACAGCCGTGCAGCCTTGTCTAGAGGCTACTGCCCGGTCTACTGAAGCCGATCACCTGCTAGGTAATTGCTCATGTGAAACACCTGACATTCTAAAATTTAACATCGAAAGGCCTGTCATCCTATTTCTTCCTTCCCATGTTAAAATTGAATAGAGACATTCACTCTATACATCCTCTTTACTTCACAGGGGTGAAGGTTAAGTTTGGTTTGGTTTAATGATATTATTACCCCAGTCATCGGATCCTTCCATGCCCGCATACAATGTATACACCTTCTCCACACCTTGGGAGCATTCCAACAAGAGTTCCAAGACTCAATTGCTAGGCATACTACATAGGCTTTCGCATCGTTCTGGGTACCCATTCAACGCCTGGGTGGAGAGTGGCAAATTGTGGATTGACGCCTTGCCAAAGGATGCTAGGTCATTGTGAGATTTGAACAAAGGATCCTCTGATTACAAGGCGAGAGTCAGAACCACTACACCACGGCGCTTCCTGGTTTGATTTTCTTACAGTGTAATTTAGCCTTCATCTGGACAAAAAATATAATGGAGCTCCTTGAATTTTTTCATCAATCTTCAGTTTTTTAAAGCTTTCTTTACTTGTAACTAATCAACTGTCTCTCAAAAAGCCATTTTCTCTCCAATCACTCTCACCCCTGACTTAAAAAAAAAGACTGAAAAGTGATTGAGCGAAGCAACCAAGCTTGTCGCTTTTGCACTTTGTAAAGTGAATTTAAAGGATTTTGTGCATATTGGTGAATTTAGCGAACATTTTCAGATAATTTTTTTTTTTGGGGGAGGCAAATGTCCCCTGCCCCCCCCCCCTCCCCTCTGCTGCGTACAGCCATGTTCTAAACCATGGATTTTGTTTAATATATCCTGCTTGATTGAAATTTTCAGTCCGATCACTATAATGTACAGTGTCTCATTGTTTACAATGCAATATTGAAGCAATCAAATGCATATTTAAAGTGCAAGTACATAAGAGCTATAAAAAAAAGGGAAATGACTACACAGGAGAGTGCATTTGAGGAGTTTCTTTAATTGATCTGTGGATCTTTTTTTATTAGATTATTAAAAAAGGAGATCTTGTTCCATTTTAAAATTGTCAAGAAAAGATTACATCTCATGAATCTTGCATGTTATCATTTGCCTTTGCAAATTTACACAGGAAAAACACTTTGACATTTGCATACAGCGCTATTCATTATATGTACTTGACAGTGTTTAAAATCTAGTTAAGCATTAAAGTTTGTTTTTTGTATTCAATCTGTAGTAAATTATGCATGGTTGTTTAAAGAATTTAATCACTTGTTTCAAACTCTTAAACAATACCTGTAAAGAATCATAAATAATTTTACACAGTTTTTGTACTGTTTACAGTGCAGCTTTTTAATGACCTATAAATGGTTGCCCTTTCTCGAAATCTGTCTATATTTATCTCGATTCTGGAACCTGTTTGTCTGTCTTTCGATGAAATCTTGTCCCCCCCCCCATCATGAATCATTTTGTAACCGGATCTCGACAGTCTATCTTCCCAGCTCAAAATAAAAACCTCTTTAGCAATCTGACATGAAATATGTTACCATGGCAACATATAACTCCACATTAACCACGTTTATGAGAGTCGAGGGTGGGCCGGTGCATTTTCCTCTTGATTTGGATTTCCTGTCTCTTTTTTACAAGAAAGGGATCGGCATATTACTGGAAACAACATTGGGATTAGAAACTATCAAAATACGTTTTTTTTGGCGGTGAGGAACAAATGTTGTTCCTCCATGGGGAAAATATCTCTAATTAAGTGCAAATCGAAAGCTTTTATCAAAGCGGAAGAAGCAAAGCTTATACATCTTTCAAAAGATATCAAGGATTAATCAACAAGATAACATCCTATTACTGAGCATTCGATGATCTTCAATTATATGTTTTATAGAAGCATCGAGAGAAGGCTGATTACATGAAAATGGTAACTATTCTTAGAGGAAGATGAAGTCAAACTTACATCTCCCCCCAAAAGTAAAACCTATCAGACATGGAAAAATAAGTAATGTGATACAAATTGTGCTTTTTCAGCAGTGAACTGAGTTGTTCCATCATTTGATATAGGGGAAAATAACTTGCGTTTATGCCAAAATTACAACAACCAAAAAGGGCTTTGAAGACTCAATGTGTGTCTTTAAAAAGTATTAAAACAAAGTCAACCAGATTCTACAAACTAGATTCCATTTTGGGTATATGAACAAGTGTTATTATGGCAGTGACATCCTTCAGGTTTGAACTAATGTCAAGTTTTATGAAATGGAACCCCAGATCTTTTGATTCTCTTGAAGAATATGAGGCTGTTCTCACTAAGCTCCTAAAACTAGTTTACTGGAAACAAGTTTAGTGGAAACTAGTTTAACGTGTAGTGAGAATGGTCAAAGCGGTCTTGGAACCGATCTTCTAAACCAGTTTGCAAAACCACCTGGCGATGTAGTTTTCAAGATAGCTTTACCTCGTTAAAGTGGTTTTAGCTTGAGGACACATCCGTTCTTCGGGAAGCGACCTTCGCACATTTTGAGCGCGCTACTCCACACCGCAGGTGTAGAATGACTATGCTGCGGTTTTGAATTTCGCACGAAACGTGTCACCCCACTGAGAGCGTTTCCATAGCAACAAGAGCGCTTTACGTGAAGTGATTTTGAAAACCACTTTCGTGTGATCAAGCGGGAACGCTAGCAATGCGATCTTCCAAACTGGTTTCCTGAATCGGCTTCCAGTAAACTAGTTTTAGAGAGCGTAATGAGAACGGCCTCTATGGCATAAACCTGAGGGGTTGTCTTCTCATATAAGATGCAGGTTGTTGTGTGGTAGATTGATGGTCATATGATCATAGTCTGACAGCGAAGAAAAATTTACCTCATAAAAATCTCCATCTTTTAAACCCCAAGCCACAGGAAGAGCCTTTGCCCAACAGATCTTAAGATGCTGCGTTCAGATTGAAAGATAATCCTCATGATGTTTGGAAGCAAAGAAAAACAGAACGATTCAATCCAAAAGGTAGAGGAGCACATTGCCAGACTGGGAGCACATTTTAAAGATGCAACTTATTATCATTATTTTATTTCGGCATTGAAAAGTATATCAAATTTTCAGTGTAATACTTGTACACCATATAATGAACATAACAGAGTATAGATTGAGCACCCACTTGACAGCCAGGACAAGTCCACCCCAATACAAAGATGATTAAAATAAAAAAACAAAATCCAACAAACATGCAATTGAAAATTTCGTCAAAATTGGATGTAAAATAAGAAAGTTGTAACATTTTTAAGTTTCGCTTAATTTCACAAAACAGTTATATGCACATTCCGGTTGGTATGCAAATGAGGGAACTGATGACATCACTCACTATTTCTTTTGTATTTCATTGTATGAAATATGGAATATTTGAATTTTCTCCTCATTGTCCTGTGTAACAAAGCTTTATTTCTCCCTGATCTTGTGGAATTACCATTGTTTAACATTTTATGGTTCAGTGAAGTTAGTCCTAGTTGTCAAATCTGTAAAAATAGAAATATTGTATAATTCAAACAATAAAAACAAAAGAAATAGTGAGTTTATTATTTTGTGAAAATAAGCAAAACTTTGAATGTCATAACTTCATAACTTATTTTACATCCGATTTTGATGAAATTTTCAGCATTGTACTTGTCTGAGTTTTCTGTATGGATCCAAATCAACATTTTTCTGAGGTACTGTAGTCAACAAAGACCATTTGCTTACATAAAAGTGAAAGTGGGTAAAAGAGTGAGTTTGAACAAAAAACGTTTAACAACAATATATATATATATAAAAGAATAACATGCTTGATAGTACTTTCTCTTCATCTTAACTTTACTTATCTATATCAGTATTAATGAATTTACATTTTATGAATTTAAATTCCATTGGATCTTAACTCTTTTTTTGCAACACCAAGTTTAATTTGTCATTGCATTACTTCAATGGCCTAGTAGATATATGGAAAGTTAGTTGTGAATGTGAACAGGGCATAGACCAATAAATTTATATGACTGTTATGACCATGGTACTATAAAGTATAAAAGTTATATAAGGTATGAAAGAATATAGTGAATAAGATCTTTATGATGACATATGCACTCATATTATGTCACTGCTTGGACAAGAGTTTATGGTTGTTTTTATGGAAGCGGGATGATGTCCACGGGCATCTCAGATTAAAAACAAAGTTGGCAATATAAAGAAGTCCTGCTGATAGGTTTCATGATAAAGAAAAACATAAATACCTGAGAAACACTTATGCCATGTTCAGGGGCAGATCTGGGATTTTTCAAAGAGGGGGGAGGGCACTTTTTTCCAAGGAAAAATTTGACAAGCAAAAAAAAAAAGGGGGGGGGGGAACTTCAGTTTTAATGACATTTTCGCATTACACAGTTTAAATGTGCCTCTCAAGGGGGAGGGGGGCCATGGGCTGGCTTTGCTCCCCCCCCCTATATCTACCAGTTGCCCTATTTACCATCGGTCTGCAATCATCTCATGGTAATCATATCCCTCTGGCGATACAATCTTAGGGTGCTCTATGATGACCATATAATTTTCACACAGATTCATCATACGGTCTTCATTTTGTTTACGGAGGTCAGGACGTTGTACAAATTTGTCAAAAATCATGGCATTATAGCCTTTAAGCACAGCATATATACACTCTTAAGAAATAGAATATTAAATCAACATTTGAAAGGTTGGAGGCAAGGCTCCACACTAACCTTTTTGCTTGATGGCCCGAATGGTCCACCAAAATTATTGATATCATATTCTTGGTGGCCCGCAAGGCATATTTGGTGGGCCTAAAACAATAGAAACATTACAATTTATCAAAACCTTGGTAGTCAAACTGGACCACCTAAATCTGGGCATTTGCAGAATTTTGGTGGCCCTACTCTCATTTCTGGTTACCCTGGGCCATGCACTGGCCCACTGCTAATGTCAAGCCCTGTTGTCGGAGTGACAATCTTTTCCAAACTTTTATCCAATCTTGCATAAAGCTGAATCCAACATTTTCAGTGTTATACCCTTTTCATAAACCCATCCTCCAATTAGCAGCCTAAGAGTAATGCGGATAATTTGATAAAAATTGTGTTCACAAACTCCGAAAATAAGCCGCATTATTTTTTTACGAGCGCCCGTCATGAAAAAGTCGGATAATCGTCATGACAACTGGACACACCCCCTCCTATGCGGTTGTGTTGGAAAAGGGTGACCTTGTGACCGCACCATGGCAATTACCCGGATTATATGGAAATGCGTTCATAAACTCAAAATCTTGTCCCGATGCTGCTTTTATGCGGATAATAGCAGCATCAAAATAATGCGGATAACTCTGGTCCTCTTCCAATTTTACGACCAAATTATGCTGCTATTAGCCGCATAATTGGGTTTATGAAAGGGGTATAAGTTGAACCATCTTAAGTGGTAAATGTAACATTTAGAAAAGGTCATGCCTCCGACCCCTCAAATGTTGATTTAACATTTCATTTTTATAGAGTTACCCCAAATTCAAGTTAGCGCATCTCTCTAATATTCAAATTGTCATTGCATCGAGCATTTGTAAAAAGAGGGAGTATAGCTGTAGGTCCCACTTAGTTAATTTATGAATGACACATGAAAACAAAACCAAGTCAATAGCCAAATTAAAGTTCAATGTGAACGAGGATGGTATGAAGTGTGAGTGTGCATGTCATGAGAATAGTACTTGAGGAAGCAGCCTTTCGCTGATCCCACTCTGTTGATCCTAGGGTCATTTGAGATGACGAGGATTTAAGAATCAGCTGGAAAGGTTTTCACCCTGTCAGATGCAGAGAATATTTCTTGCAGACATCAGAAAACGTAATTTTGAAAAATGAAATACCAAAATCAAGATAAAATACACATTTGCACGGGCTCTTGGAACAATTTGTTACTGGGGGTGCTGACGGAAATTTGAAGAGAAAGAAAGAGAAAAAATTTGTCACTAACAAACTGAATCTGGTTGTATGAGACTTTCATTTTTATTAAAAACCACTCAAGTTAAAATGAGATTGACTGAATTCAAAGATGTTATCTGTTGAAAGCCAAATGAAAAAAAAAAAAATTAATGAATTTTGTTGACCACTTTGCTGTTTGAAAAGCCAACAAAGTAATCTTGTTTTTTTTTCATTTTCATCTTTCCTTTTTCATGCAGTACATTGTTTAAATTATAAGGCTCATTTACTAATGTCCTACTCTATTGATTACGGTATATATTAAAACATTTTTTCTTCAGTTTTCTTACTTTGGTTGTAATATTGACACAATGTTTATTATAATGCCCTGATTTTGTATAAAAATTGTATTTACTTGATTAGTGTTTTGTCAGAAAGGAATTAATCAGGATAAAATGAAATGTTTTTTTCTTTGGGATTCCAATCCCCCATACATTCTGTATATTAGAATCCCACACTAGCTTTGATTGATTGGAGATGGATGATTTTTTTTCTTCACATTTTCGCTAAGTAATCGGGTCACCTGCATTTAGCGATTTGATACTCGACTATTTCCTACAGGAAGTTTCACGAGCATTACATCTAAAATCTGGTAGATCACTCGTGAAGCCTGAGTATTCAGGTAGCAATTAGTCACTGGCAATTGGTCTTGTTTAATAGAGCAGTTTGACATGTATTCTTCATCAATTCAACAAACACCCACGCTGTATTAGCTACACTAATTGGCCGGACGGCTTCAAACTGCACGCACTAAATGCTCTAATAGAGTTGCATGCTATGTACCCGAATCGCCAGGATGTTGGAGAATAAATCTTGTATTTTTGCTTGTGTCTTGTCCTGTCTGATTGGTCTGTGTGTATGACTGTATCCTTGTCTATTTGTTTCTATCGGTCTGTCTGTCTCTCTCTCCCTGTCTGCCTTTCTCTGTCTCTCACACAGGCACTTTTAATTTTTGTGTGTATTCCAATAAATATTTATATTTCGCATCACTTTTTAAATATTTATTATTCGTCTTTTATGATTAATTGGCTCATTATGATAGGTGTTTTTTTTTTACCTGATTGCTAAGAAAGCATGAATGCTTGTAAGCAAGCAACCAGAGGACCGATGGCTTAAGGTCCTATCCGAAGGACCTGGTAATGAGGACTAATGCCTTACCAAAGGGCACTAGCTCACCAAGTGGAAATCGAACCTGGGTCACCAGAATACGAATCCCCCGCTCTACCGACTAAGCTATCGTGCCTCCTCCTTTCTATATAGTTTCTTAGATTTGCATGTATTTCATCCTGTTTATAATATTACATTTAACTCTTCACATCTTTATCAGGTAAAAATGTACCAAGATTGTATTTTGTCTCTAACGAGTATATACAAATGCGCAATCATAACATACCCACATTGATTTTCTTTTTAAAATTTTTTTTTTACTGTAGAAAAATCGAGCTGGAATGGAGCTTCTTCTGTCACATCGACCAATCACAGTGCCTCCTCCTCCTCCGACTAAAACAGCTCATTTACATCCAGGTGAGGTTTAGCTTTTAAAGGGGAAGTTCACTTTGAAGGAAAAGTTTGAGGAAAATCCATTGAAGATTTAGAAAGATATTAGAATTCAAAGTTTTGGATTTGTGATGTCATAGAGCATCTGAACCATATTTTATGTCACATAAAATGTATGAATTTCAATTTTTGTGAAATGATCAGTCTGTTGATATACTGAAGGTGCAGTAAATTCCATTTTCAATTTTCTGAGAAAATGACATTTCATTGTTTTGTTTTTTACCATACGATATGGAGGAAAGCTGCTTGCATGTGATGTCACAAATCAAATAACTGAAATTCTAATAACTTTTTTGTTCTTTTATGGATTTTTCTCAAATCTTGGGCAATATGCTTTATCATTTTTCTGCTATTTTGCAGTAAACTTTTCATCAGGGTGATTTTGCCCTTTAATAAGTATCTTTACCTTTGGTGAAGTCCCCTTGAAGTCCAATGCACTATTCCATTTCATTGAATAATATTAATGCACGTGCCTCAAAATGGGTATGGTGTGAAGGACATGAACTAAAAATATGTTTTGTTTTATATATTTACAGATTTCATGTCAAAATTTAATTCGATTGAGCTCCCTGTCAAAATAAAATATTTGCACATGTATAATTGTGTTTAAACGAAACCCCTTTTCAAGCACAGAATGGGCTGACAATTTTTGGTGTGTGTAGCTTTCAAATGTCCAATTTATACTAAATCTGTAAAGAAATGTGCTCAAAAGACTATTTTGAATAAATGTAAATTCATTTCTCAAAAAGGGCGCTAGATGCTGAATTCAAATTTAAGTATTAAGAAATGCAAAAGCTTAAGGCAAACTACCCTATCGTAATATTGTAATGTTTGTTTATACTCGTTAATTCACATTGTCTAAAGTTAAGAAGTCTAAGAAAACATTGTCTGAAGGGATTCATACAAAAAAGAACAGTTGTTGATACCTTATCTCAAATGTATTTCACTTTTATATACTTTTCTTATAGAAATCAATAATTATATCAATGCTTGTAATGATAATGAACCATTCTTTTTTAGTGTTTATCACCAAAAATTGATTTAAGTCCCTTTGCGCTCAGAGAAAAAAAGATAAAAAGGGTAAAACAGAATAATAGATAATAATGCAATGTATAAGAAAGAGGATAAAGGGAGAGCAGAGCAACTGTGCTGGAATGAACACAATGTCACACAGTGTGATCACAGTGTGATCACAGTGTGTTCACATAGTGGACTATGTGAAAATATTATCCACACTGTTGATAGGCTCATATGCAAGAGTGTGAAGATATTATCCACACTGTTGATAGGCTCATATGGAAGAGTGTGAAAAATTATCCACACTGTTGATGGGCTCATATTCAACAGTGTAAAGATATATTCACACTGTGGACACCTCGACAAGTGTGACTGTTCACAGCGTATTCACATGGTCGACTATGTGCATATGTGTTTCACACTGTTGAAACGCTCATATTACCTCCAGTGTGAAAGCAATTTAACATTGTGTTTCACAGTGTGTTCCACACCGTGTGAACACACTGTGGGATATTGTTCTTTCCAGTAAGGAAAGCAGAGAGGGTGATCGAATTTGTGTAATGAATGTGTGTGAGATATGGACCAAAGGTAGACAGCATTAGGGAAGGAAATGAGGAAATGAATGCGGGGGGGAGGGGGGGGTATTAGAAATATAGAGAGTTAGAATGAGAAAAAGAAAGACAGAGAGAGAGAAAAGGAGGCATGTTAAAGATATTTAGCTTTATCCTATTATTAAAATTGTCATCAGTCTTTGCATTCATCACAAGTTTAATCGATCCTTTCTCCCTTTCTTTGCTCGTAGTCCGGCATGTTTTAATCGAAAGAACTCATCACCAAAACAAATTTAGGAGAGATTAAGAGCAACAAACATCCTTTATTAAGAGCTTAAATGAGTCGTTAAGTGAAATGAATCCTCATCAGAAACTAATTAGAGCAATGTATTGCGTTCAATTGGAATGGAAATGGAGGGAGAATTATATCTCATTGTCCAGAAGAACATTTCATTTTGAGTGGTACCAGGAGTTATATTTTTGTTAAAGAAGATTGAAACTCTTAGAACTAGTTGAATTCATATGTGAATACAACTAAATCCATATTTTTTTTAGAAATATATGAAAAATAGTTTGGATGTATACACTCTAAATCTTGTTTTGTCATCACTCACTGGTCTGACTAGCTTCTTAAGGGGGCTGGTGCCCTTATTTGCTATCTAGAGCTCCTTTAAGTACTGAGTTATTATGTTATTAAGGAAAATCATAGAAATGGGTTAATGTGTGTTTTATAGGAAGATGGAATGAACAGTAAGAAAGTTATGAACAATTGAGGACATTAAAACCCTGACAGTTGAATTCATATACTAGAGGAAAACAGAAGAAACACATTACTAAATGATCAAGACCCTGACAGATGAATTCATGAAAAAAAGAAAAATATCAAAGAAAGAAATCAAGTAAAGTTTGAAGAAGATTTAATTGATAGCAGGAATTGTAATTACAATTAACTGGCTATTCTTGTGTAGAATTTATACAATACTTCTACAATAAATGTTATTAAATGATATATGATATTGTTTGTTACAACGTATTCATCTGCCATTCATTGGATTGCATCAATAAACACCTGGCAATCTTATTTTGCCTATACATGTATGTTCATTTAAAGATCGAGCAATTTACAGCATTTAATAAAATTTTTAAATATAGCCATCCTAAAATACATTCTTAAGTGTGATGAGATTAATGACCATGTTCGCCATTGTATTGCTGCCGAGTGAGAGCATCTTTATATTTATGCTGACTGATTTATTGATGGAAAGTGCCATTGAAATTATTGGCTGTTATGAAGAGGGGGAGGGGGCTATTTGTAGTAGACTATATTAATGCTTCTACATAATTGTTTTTAAATGTAATGAAGAACAGGATGTGTTTATAGACTAGTAATCATTAAGAATGTTCAAATGTGAAATCCTGTAATTCTGTTGCTTGCAATTCCTGACGAGTCATTTTCTACAAGCCGAGAACAAGTAAGCCAAAAATCTCCAATTATTTTCTTTGAACAATTAAAAAAAACCATAACAGACGTTTTGTTGCACTTTTATACATCACATATGATGTAATCTTTCAATTGGGTCTAATTGTTACTTCAAACTTTGAAAACCAATTCAGATTAACACAAACTTCGTTTTTATTTTTCGTATGTATATTGCATTATATTTTGTAATATTTTCTTTGTATAAACAGAAAGTAGTCCATCTACAGGAAGCCAGGGAAGGTCACGGAGGTCAAGTAGAAAATCTAGGTCACCAAGCCCACAGGTCAGTTATACTCTTGTTTATTTTTTTTATATATAAAGTTGTTAAGATTTGCTAACCAATCTTTCGGTTCTCTTCAGTACTATCTTGCTTATCTTTGCACTCAAATATTGCATTTTTATAATTGTTTAAAAATAATGCAACATTTTGAGAATCAGATTGTGTCATGGTTAGCAATGGTTAGAGCATTGGATTTGTAATCACAAGGTTCTGGGTTCACATCCCAACTCTGCCATTGTTTCAACTTTGATAAAAAGGCCCTTAGAGTGCTATCTGTCGTCTATAACCGTCAGCCACTTTGACCGATTAACCCGGACATAAAGGCCCAAATTCAAAAAGGTGGTTTTGAAAACCCTTGGTTGAGACCATGGTTTATGCAGATTTTCTGTATAAATTACGCTTAATTTAGTGCGTATCGGGCGCGTGTATGAAAAATTCCAATGCTGATGCGCAATTTTGTCACAGTGCGCCAAATTGACGCCTGTGTCCATGGTTAAATACGCTATTCTATTCATGAGTCCACTGTTTGAAGAGTGGACTCATTATTCAAAACAGCAGACTCATAAATAAAATAGCGTGAATAAACACGGCAACAGGCGTCAATTTGGTGCACTCTGACAAAAACGCGCATCTGCATTGGACATTTTTTAATATACCCGGTAAAATAAGCGTAATGTATACAGGAAATCTGCATAAACCATGGACTCAACCATGGGTTTTTAAAACCAACTTTGTGAATTTGGGCCAAAATGTTTCCTAGGTAATTGGTCATATATACCAGCTTGGTCTTTACCAGCTAAACGCTGTCCTGCCGAGTTCCTACAGGAGTAATTACCATAAACAGAAACAGACTGATTGATAGATCTGGGTTAGTTATAGGAAGAACTAGCGACGACAGCATGCAAAGGAGTTAGATGATACAATGATCATATGTCACCTTATCGGAGAATGGCTAGTTTAAAATGCAAACATGATCAGGTAATAGAGACCTTAAATGTCATCTCACTTTTCAACACTCAGTGCATGGAAAAGAAATCATATTTTTTTCCTTCCTTGGAGTGGAACGAATAATGTAAATGGCAATTTTGTAATGAAAGATGCATGGCAGGATTTTTAGATTTTAAAATATGTATTGAATTAATGTTCATCATTGTTGGTTGGTAAAGACATGAATTTCAGTTGTGAACATATACCATTAAAATATTTTTGATATATCTGGATTAGATTGAAATTCCTCTTTGTAATCAATGAATATGTCAGTTGCAATTGAAACAATAGTCATTATTGTAATTAATTGATATAGACAGATATTGCAATTGATTTAGATATCAAATTACAATGCAATTATATAGACAATGTATATGAATTAAGTTGAGATTTATTTTCACAATTAATTGATGAAGACATTAATTCAAGTCAATTTCACTTTGTTTCAATATAGAGAGCATCACATTACAATATTCTATTTAGTAGATATGAATTTGATTCAAATTCATCCTTGAAATTTGTTGATAAAGACATGAATTGCAAATTATTTTCCTTTTGTGGGAATGTTAAAATACCACATTTCAGTAGAAATTGAAGAAACCAATACACCTAGGCTAGGGCCCTTATCACAAGGCTTAGCAATTGATAAGTTGGCTGATTTCTATGATGATTGCATTGATTATTGTGTAAAATCAGTCGTTCATATCACCTCTATGATCAATCACTTTACGATCAATCGCTTAGCTTTTATGTTACAGGGCCCAGAAGCTGCTAATTGATTTAAGATAGATCACTGAGCTATTAACCAGAGAATTTATGCAAGGAAAATAAGTTGAATGAGGCAAGGGGAGAGGATAGATTGGGACATAGAGAGAGAGAGAGAGAGAGAAAGCAAGAAAGAGAACGATAGACGTAAAATATGACCTACCACCCCAAAACCATCAATAAGTTGCCATCAGATAAGGTTTTCTGTAAATAGCCAAAATAGTAATTTAGTCTTAAAAAAAAGAGCAATTCTTCTTCGTGACGTTGAATAAAAGAAAAGATACAAGAGTGTCTTGGACACTACTTTTTCGGACTGCTTGGTAGTTTCAATGAGATTACACAGTATGCACATCTCATGCTTGAGTAAACCACAAACTTCAAACCTTGTTTTCTTCTTATTTTTTAAACTCTTGCTGAATTTCCTCTTCATTCAATCATGTACTTGTAATGGTTATTATTGGTCAATTTTAGCATATCATATATCATTTTAAAGCTTAGGAAATGAATTTTCAAGCCCAATAAAGATCTTAATATTCATTTGGGTCAACTTATTGTTGGTTTTGGCGTGGCAGGTTACAAATGAAAGATGATGGGGAAAGGAAGGACAAAGGAGGGGAGAAGAGGGGAGGAAAAGGAGATAATGTAAAATTGGAATAACATTTTTATTGACAACAGTGAATTTGGTATGATAACTTGAAATACCAGTGAAAAATCTTATACAATGTTGCTTACTTGATGAACCTTACATTGCTTATTTACCATCTTAAGCAACCATGTTTAATTTATTGAGAATTAGATATTATTGAAAAATAAAGCTTGTTGTTTGAGATTTTTAACACTTGTTTAAACTGTTTAACTGTAAGGTTCATATAGTAAATAGAATTGTATAAAAGTATTAAACAGCGCTTTTGCTGTACATGATTGTGACGAACGGTGGCAGTAGTCATGACTGCCATATGAAATTGTGGATAAATCCTCACGAAAATTTGTAAAATGAAATTTACCGAAACCCCTGAGCCAAAGTATGAGGTTGATTGATGATGTATTCTTAAATTGTGGTGAATATTCATAGAATATGTTTGTACGGTGGAAAGGCAGTAATCTAGTCCGTATACCGTAAGGGATAGAGGGCATGGCTTGAATAGGGTTGAATGATGGGATGTATAGATGGGTTGCATTTACCTGTATGAAAGGCATCCCGATTAATTATCCGATACTCATATTTGATATCACTCTTCTTTACTGGTAGTGGTGTACCTAGGATTTTCCACGGGGGGGGGCAAATTCGTCCGCCCAAAATTTTGACAAGCAAAAAAAAAAAAAAGTCTTCAACCACAAATATAGGAAAAAAATGACAAGCAAAAAAAGGGATCTTCATGCTCATCGGGGGGGGGGGGGGGGCAGGGATATGTCCTTTGCATGGGTTGTGACTCGTCAGGGGGGGGGGGCAGACTGCATCCCCCCTGCCCCCCCTCGCCCCTAGGTACGCTATGTTTACCGGTAGTTTCAGAGAAGCTTGCTAGGAGAACATACTAATGTATCTGAACGATCCTTTAGGCAGTGATAATGATACTGACAGTAGTTACTTGTTCAGAAGATCATTCCAGTATGTCTGATAGAAGAAATTGATATTTCATTTGTTTCAATTTTGAATTGCATGATGATATATCGTTGGCGGTCATCCGAACCGTCGCATCGCGATACGACGGTGGGAAACCCATTTCAGAGAAAATAGACGTTTATTATAATTTGCCCTCTAAATTCTCCCACGTCGTACAAGATTCTTATTGCTAGAAAAATACATGGTAGGAAAGACCAAGACTTGGGCTTGACATTGATAATTTCATTTTTACACATAACCAAGAATAAGAGAAGATCTCACAAAAGAGCTACATGCTTGTAAATTTGGTTTGCCTGTACAAAGATGCCATAGGGAAAACAACAACCCTGCCTGACTGCGATTTCAATGCGCATGATCAAGCGTAACATTGTATCACTCTTTCACATGCAAAATCAAAGATATTGTTAAATGATATATTAGTTACCTGTATCTTGTTAATGATTATCTTTTGTTCACGGGGCCTGTATTGTTTTGGGAAGTTGAGTATATTCACATAGAAATTTATGGTTATGTTTTGAACCTATTGCAAAATACATATACATGTAGGTACCAATATTTTTTTAATGTTTTGACCCTGAACTGATTAATGCTTGGTCTCACCGCTCTTACCGATACAGAGAGGATGTTAAACAGAAAAGAATCTTGCCATCCGTTGGAAAACATTATGTATAGTTGTGTACTCTTTGCATATGTGTTTCGGACGCTCTACATCCATCGAGCATCCGTCCACTGTGATTTAATTGTTTGCCCATTTCGTCCATTGTCTGGACCGAATGAAAACGGATGGAGCCACCTTGAAATTTTGCTTGTTCGCTGTATCCATTATGAATACGTTTTGTGTCCATCAGCGAGGGGGACCAGGGGGATTTTTCATAAAGCTCTTTGTAAGTTAAGAGCAACTTTAAGAATGACTGGTGATCCTTTCTTAGGCACTAAACCATCACCAATAAATCTACCATTTACAAGACCGGATCACCAGTCACTCTTACAGTTGCTCTTAACCCGTTCGCGACGGCATAGTAGAATAGGTTCTAACACCCCAAACGAGATTAATCAGCCGGCCATGTCAAGTTCGAACAGCTCCATTGTTCCGTGCGTGCGAGCTGTATCGTTGATAACAAAAGCGTGTGTGCGATCCACGATGAGTGAATTGATCGATCGATAGTTTTCGCGCATGCGTAGTTCATTTCCTGTTTTGGCTGCACGGAGTTCAGAGCTCACCTGTCGCTCCAGTGCTATAATTATGTCCGTACAGAGTGACTTCTTTGAGAATGTATTGTTGGTGATGTGGGTTTTGAAGTTCTTCTTGGACTTCTTCTTTTTCGATATTACTATTATCATAATATTCTCATAATGTTACTATTATCATAATATTCTCCCTTCCTTTCTTCTTCCTTTTCTTCTTTTTCGATCTTCTTATTATCATCAAAATTATTATTCTCATTTCTTTTCTTCTCATATTCTTTTTTTTCGATATTCTTCTTATCTTATCATCCTCATTTCCTTTCTTCTTTTGTTCGATCTCTGTCTCATCTTTTTGTTCTTATACTTCCTATTTATAGATCCCCCCCCCCCCTTCTCCCTTGATATAGTCTTGCTTTGTTTCCTCTTGCAAATGAAATCCTCCTTGTTTTTCTTCCTTTTTTATAATGCTCCCTTTTCATTTTCTCTTCCTCCTTCTTCTTCTTCACTGATAACTGTGTAATCCTACACCTCCATCTCCTAAGTTTTCTCTTTCTTTTTCCCTTCTATTTATTCTTGTTATGAATTTGCTTGTGCTTCTTTTTTCGCCTTTTTTCTTCGTCGTCTTATTTTCTCTTTATACCTATTCTCATTCTTTTACTCCCGTCGTCCTATTTTGCTTAATTTTGTTCTCTCTGTTTTTCTCTTCATGCAAAATGAAAAAAAAATGAAGAATATGATATTTCCTTTTAAAAGTATGCCCCCCCAAAACATGAATCTTCAAAATATCGTTATATGCATACAAGTAATACTTTCTGAACAAGAAATCATAATCTTCTCGATTAAAATTTGCAAGGTGGTATACGACAATTATTATGAAGATTATTTATCATTTATCATCCAATTACTTAAGTTAGCCTACCCCATCCCCCATGATCACCATTATCTTCTCCCTTCATCTTTTTTCTGTTTCGTCTGCTTTTTTATTTTATCTTTTTCTTTGTCTTATCATTATTATATTCATAATCTTAACCATTGTTGTTATTATTATCAATATTATTATTATTTTTTTATTATCCGATTGTTATATTTTCTTTTATTATTTGTTATTATCATTGTTAGTGTTGATAGTAATGTTTATAATTGCTGATGTGGTTTACGGTACACCATGTGGAGTGTTATAGAAGCAGTGGATAGAAGAAGAGAAGGAAGTGGATAGGCGAGAAAGTGGAGATTTGAGAATAGAGTATTCTTTCTTGAGAATAGTCCTGAAAAGGACTGTAAACCAGAAGGAATGTTGAGTGAGAACAGCTTGAGTAGTAGAGCTGATGAGGAGATGCTGGCTTGCGTCGGCGCCCTTATAAAAATCGCCAATGGTATTTGAATGGTGCCGAATGGTAGTTGAATGGTAATCTGAATGGTAAATGGTACGCGAATGGTATTTAAGTGGTGTTTCAATGGTAAGTTCTTAATGGTAATTGGTAGTTTATTTAATGGTAAATGGTATACCATATACCGAATGGTGTTTCAGTGGTATGTGACTAATGATATGATTGGTATGATGAATGGTATACCATTTATCCAATGGTGTCTCAGTGGTATTCAATGGTGTCTCAGTGGTATGTGCTTGTAATGGTATGATTGGTATGATGAATAGTATACCATACATCCAATGGTGTCTCAGTGGTATAAAATGGTGTCTCAGTGGTATTCAATGGTGTCTCAGTAGTATGTGCCTGTAATGGTATGATTGGTATGATCAATGGTATACCATACACCAATGGTGTCTCAGTGGTATACAATGGTGTCTCAGTAGTATATGCCTCTAATGGTATGACTGGTATAATGGATGGTATACCATGCACCAATGGTGTCTCAGTGGTATACAATGGTGTCTCAGTGGTATTCAATGGTGTCTCAGTAGTATGTGTCTTTGATGGTATGACTGCATGGTATACCATGATATACCCAATGGTGTCTCAGTGGTATACAATGGTGTCTCAGTGGTATTCAATGGTGTCTCAGTGGTATGTGCTTGTAATGGTATGATTGGTATGATGAATAGTATACCATACGTCCAATGGTGTCTCAGTGGTATACAATGGTATCTCAGTGGTATTCAATAGTGTCTCAGTAGTATATGCCTCCAATGGTATGACCGGTATAATGAATGGTATACCATGCACCAATGGTGTCTTAGTGGTATACAATGGTGTCTCAGTGGTATTCAATGGTGTCTCAGTAGTATGTGTCTCTATAATGGTATGACTGGTATGATGAATTGTATACCATATACCCAATGGTGTCTCAGTGGTGTCAAATGGTGTCTGAGTAGTATGTGCCTCTAATGGTATGACTGCATGGTATACCATTATATACCCAATGGTGTCTCAGTGGTATACAATGGTGTCTCAGTGGTATTCAATGGTGTCTCAGTAGTATGTGCCTCTATAATGGTATGATTGGTATCAATATGGTGTCTTAGTAGTATGTGCCTAGTGGTATATAATATAATCATGTTGGATAATTGTAAAGCTATAGTGGCTTAGTGGTGTTTGCCTAATGAATGCCATTTGTGTTAATGCTGAATGATATGCCCAATTGCATTACCCATTAACATAATTCCGAAGATTTAAAGAAAATATCGTCGGCCTTATGCCAAAAGGGCCTTAACCCGATTTTAGGGGTTCTGAATATTTTATAATAAATTTAACACATTTCATGTAAAACTTAATAACTTAACACGTTTATCGAAATTGGCTTCAAAAGCAAAAAAACGACCACAAACTTTTGATTATTAGAGAGGCCAAAACCTTTAAACGCCATTATCTCGGAATGGCCAAGCAGTTAAGGCCCTTTTGGCATAAGGCCAACGATATATCAAAGATTAAAAGGTATTTAGAGTTAATTAAATATTTGACCTGTGACTTTTATGCGAGCAGCTTCCCCAAATCAAGTGTAATCGCTCATGATTGTAAACATGGTCTCTTGCATTCTTTTAAATTGTCTTTGTCCTTATTAAGTAAAAGGTCTATATGTGTTTAAATATTATTGATCCAGTGGTTATGATACAATATTATAAATTTGTTATATTTTACTATTGTACATAAATTTAAATCTGATGCAATGGGTGCATGCAAAAATAAAATCAATCGGTCAATGAAATCTTTTTTGATAAAAAGGGTTTTAATTTTTAATTAATAAGTTTTATTCTATTTTTATAATCATTTTGCTTGTTTATGGCCGCTTTTTATAAAAAGAACTATATATTTAGTGTTCCAAGAAGATATTTGCAATCAATCCCAAAATTCGATCAGATGCAAATTTACAGGTGATGATACATTAAGTTTATCTAGAACATATCAATTTGGATTTTTTTATGGATCAGTTGCAAGTTTGCAATGAAAAGTATGACTCTCATGATTTTGGAGTCTGAAATTGATTTGCGTTCGATTGCTTCGATTGCAAGTTTCTTGCAATGCCCCATATTTTGCTAAAAATGAATTCACTGTTGGTTGTCTTGGTCCCCCAACCTCTATCAAATTCCCATCCGCAAACCCTGATTTGGTCTGTCTGCAACGTCAAAAGCCCCATCTGACCCATTTGTACGCTATTATAGCTGCTTCCAATCATGAATTATTTCACCCTTTTTTTACAAATGATATTTCCAAAATTCTAATTCTATTTTAGGCTCTAAATATTCTTTCCCACTTGTGGACGGCGTTTATAAAGAGGAGAGCTATTCTATAGGCCGGCATTACTTGATTGAAATGATTTATCCACATGGTCTTGCTCCCTCACCCCTATCAAAATTCCCTGCCGCCATACAGGGTATAGTACAATGTAACAGAAAAGAAATCTACTGAATGAAATCTCAATTTCAATCATTACAAAAGCAAATTAAAAGGGAAGAGGAGTGAGTAAAAAATATATATATAAAGGGGAAAAACAAGAAAAGAAAAAAGGCAAAGAAGAAAAGAAAGATTAACAGAAAAGAAAAAAAGACAACGAAAATAAAAAAGAAAATAACATAGAGAACAGGAAAAAAAAGTGAAGGGATCGAAAACTTTTTTCATAGATTCCAAGATCCAAGGAAAACAGTGGCATGCACTCACGCCATCATGGTTTCCAACCCAGAACCAATCGAGAGGAAAAAGAAGACACCCCTGATTTGGTTTTAATTCACCCCCCCCCCCCCACCCATATCGGGATGTGTATTTATCTTGGCGAAGAAGTCCCCTCCCCCCATATTTTGTCATAATTTATCCCCCCCCCCATATGCTTTGGCGAGAGGGGCCGCTTGGCTGCTTGCCAGGTAGCTCTTTTATACGTGTTGTTCTCGCACTACGCACGCGCGAACGTCTAACCGCCAAGTGCAATATTTGAAAAAGAAAACTCGATCTACCGGTACTACCGTTTTGCTGTTGATAAGTCCGTCGATAATTCATCAAAAACTAAAGGAACACGGGTCAGATTCGGACAGCGACTTCAAAGTCATTTGTAGAAGGCTATAACAGTAAGTTCTATAACAATTTTCTTTGATTTATTTCTCAAATTGTCTCAAAATGTTAGATGTCGTTGTACTGCCACGACATGCACGACCACTGCACTGCCACCGTCACTGCCCCGTTGGCGCTGGCCGCTGCTCTACGGGCCGGGACGTGGCTTTGACGATAGGGAGTGCTTATGGTTTATGCTTTGTATTGGCAGAGTTAAGATCGGCGAGCATTGAATAGTAATTCGCTCATATTGCCTGATGTTTATTGTCAATGTTTTACAAAACCATCTCTGAATACATTGAATTCGTGAATGAATGATTTGTTAATGCTAATGTCAAGACTGTCAAAGTTTTAATTGTGAATAAATAGACCGTTACTGCACACGTTAATTTACTGAAATTGAAAACTTGCCGACAAATATTGCTTTGAAATTAGGCCTATAATTTGTTGTTGTTGTTGTTGATAGATGTTGGTAAATGAGATAAAATGGAGGTGAAACATGGTAAGGGTCCTTTAAAAAATGATAAAGGCTACGCAGGTCTATAACTTTGCTACACTGTACACACCACTCATTGCACATACTATTTCAATGGTAAAATGTGCACTTTGTGTGTGGAACTGTGACTGGACGGAGTGACAAACGATTCCTATTCAATTTTTCTACAGAGGCTGCAATAAATATGCAGAGAAAACTGGCGCTAATGCAGTTTTGCACCGGCCGATTACCAGCATACCTCATCACCAAAACTTGTTCCCAAATGTCATGACAGGTCTCTCAGTCACATTTCGATGTTAATATACCCACCGTTTTTCAAAATATTGGGAATGGCTGTATTTAGTCTTCGATCTCGACGTCGTTGATCTAATCCGTAGACATCACTTCGCGGATCTCTCGGATTCGCCGTAATATTTATATGGACTGAAGTTAGCAACCAAATCATGCTAACATGTTGCAAACAAACTGCCAGCATGCCGCATGCGAATCTTTTGATCGCATAACTTCGGTCCATATCAACATGACGGCGAATCCAAGCGATCCGCAATATTTTGAAAAGTGGTGGGCATATTGTGTATTGATCTCAAAATGTGTGTAGACAATTCTGGTGGGGAGTTTTGCTTGAAGTTGCATGCACAACGAACAATTGTCCATAGACTGTGTACAACGGATAGATCGTCTCCGCACAGCGATTCGAAGACCGCTGATTGGTCAATAGCGCAGACCACGTCATGACCACGTGGTCCCAAAAATAATTCCTTTGGACTGCGTGCGGAAGTATCGATAACGATATCCGGTCATGTTGTGTACACGGTAAATGGTCTTGGTTCGTGATCGGATCGCTCCGGTATCGATCGAAAATTATCGAAACTGCAATTTCATGCATATTCACGCGACGCTCCAAAACCCGGAAGCCAATTGACTTTATGCACGTTGCGATAGACTCTACAAATTCCAAGGAACACGATGACATATAGACGCTAATTCGTAAGATTTTGACGGAAAAGCAAGAAGTATTCAAAATTCGCTTACCTGTGCGGTATCGGTGAGAAAATAGATCCTCCGAGAATACCTTTCATAATTCATATAAAATATAGGAAAATTGAAATTCTAGGTCGATTTTGGTACGAGGTGATAGGGAATTGCACACTTGTTTTGGTGGAATTCTGTGTGGGGAAACAAAAGGCTTGCACTGCGCATGCTTACTATATTTTCATTCATAAATTGGTTCTCGGCAGTGGCTGGATGACGTCATGTAATAAGCAAAAATGTACACGACCGCTACGTTCACGCTCCGCTATCCGTTGTACACAATTGTTCACTGTGAGTTGGCTGGTGTGAAACTGCATTAGTGCCGGAGGGTATTCTTAGATCCTTTCATGGGGCTAGGCATATCAATTTTTAAAGTAAATTTTATCCTCTTTTAAAGTTAAGTTTGTCCTGTGATCACATTTTATCTGTTTTTATTTATTTACTGATCAAAACTTGCCTAAAAAACGTCTGGAGTTCATCCACTGGCATATGATTGTCCATGAACGAATCCATGATTTCTCAAAGGGGGTAGTGGGGCACATTTTCCCAAGGAAACTTTAAATATGAAGCAAACCAAAAAGGAGATCCTCTTGTATGAGACAATATTTTTGATATAAATATTTGCTGTAACTTTCGAAGGGGGGGGAACACTTGTGTAAGAAAGCCACATTTTTATCAAACACATCAACTATTGCTCTCAAGGTGGGGGCACAGGTGAAATGTGCCCACTTGGATCTGCTTCTGCGATTGTCAATACCAGAAAAATGGAATTTATGTCATCGATTACTCTCTTGAAAATTGCTGCTCTAGAAATTTGATTTCAGATGACATAGCTATTACTAGTATAAAGCATGCACAGTTATAATACAGCCTTGTCTGAACTACGCTGAAATACTATCACATTTCCTTATTTTTATCCTAAATTCTGGGCTGGTAATCAGAGGTCCATGAAAAATATCTTTAACATTAAAGTTCTAAGATCATTATTTTTCTATTACTATATTAGTATTCTATTTTTGTTTGTATCTGCACATACATGCAGATTTTACAACACTTAAATTGATTTTATTTCATTTTCAAAGTTTGGACGACGGATACACTGGATGATAAGGTAGATGATCCAGCCTTATCTTGGAATGACACGACGGGTGTTGAACACAGAAAACGTACCGTGTACAAGAAACAATTGGAGTTTATGAAAGGTAGGTGTGTAAGAATTTTCTTCAGTAGAAAAAAATGCAAAGCTTCATGAGATAAAACAGATTGTATTCCTGCAGTGGCATAGCTGAAAAAAAACCTTGTCAGGAATGGTAAAAAATCCTTAGAAAGGACAAATGTCATCCCTATTTAGAGGAGCACACGTCTTTTCTGACACCCCACCCCCAGAAAAAAAATCAGTATGTTGGCTGAGGGGGGAAGGGTGGACACTTTTTCCCCAGGTATTCATTTGTTGTGGTATTTGTCATCATTGGGGCAACCTCCCATTATATAATAGGTTATTGTCTACCCATCTATGGTTAAACATAAATTTATTTATCATATTTTACAAAATGTTTTGTTGATATTTGTTAATTGGTATCATTCAATTGAATGGTAGAGTATACTGCAAATTTCTCAATATATAAAAAAATATATGAACTTCTAAAGAAAGCTTAAACACATGACAAGCATTCATATTTTGAACCCTTAGCTAATATACTGTCCTTTGCATTGTTTTCATCCAATATTTCTTATTACAGCTTCAAGGAATTAATCCTGCCGGGTACCCATTCACTTCATCTGGGTCTAGTGATGCACAGTGTGGATGAAATTCGGGCTGAAGGAAAACACACCATGGCTAGGACTCAAATTCACGACCCTCTGTTTGAAAGGTGAGAGTCAGAACCACTAGACCAAGACGTTCCCAGCTGATGTCATATCCCCACTTGTTCTTTTGTATTTTATTACAAGAAGTCGCGCTAATTTACATTTTGTCCTCCGAGAACTATAAAAAATGGAGTGAAAATTTATTTCAAAGACATGTCCACCCTAACAAAAAAGTTGATTTGATTAAAAAGAGAAAAATCAAACATAAAAATCGGATGAAAAATAAGAAAGGTGTGACATTTTTAAGTTTCGCTCAATTTCACTTAATAGTTACATGCACATCCAGGTCGGTATGCAAATGAGGGAACTGATGACATCACTCATTCACTTTTCTTTGTTTTTTAGATATGAAATATTATAATTTTCTCCTCATTGTCCTATGAAATAAAGTTTTATTTTTATTTTTTATTGTCAAATCTGTAAAAAAATTGAAATATTGTACAATTCAAACAATGAAAACCAAAACAAAAAGTGAGGGTCTTATTTTGCATCCGATTTAGATGAAATATTTTGCATGATGCTTGCCTGATTTTCTCTGTTGATTCAAAACAATCTTTTCTGTGGTGGACTAGACCTTTAATGTGAAGATATGCATTGCTGGAAATAATGATATGATACTTGGGACATATCATACACACATGTATGAAAATATGAAATAATTATTTCATTTTATAGAATAAGCCTAACAAATATTCCTGACGATCGTGTGTACATTGGGTTAATTTTTTACCAAAATGTTGTTAAATTTCAAATTCAATAACTTTGTTATTATCAGATTTTAATGAAATTTTCAGCATGATCCTTTTCTGATTCATTCTCTCCCTACCAAAATCTCCCCTTTTCTCATGCTTTCTTTCTATGGTCCCCTTCATTCTCCTTATAACTATGTTATATGTAAAGTGTAACCGGTCGTCCAACCAATTTGATTGAAGGGCTAGAGGTACTCGAGACTGAAAGCTATGTGATATAATTCAAAGTGTACATCAGACAAACAAAAAACACTGAAAATCTCATCCAAATTTGTTTAGGATTAACAAAGTTTTTACGAATTAAAGTTGTTATTTTTTGCTAAAACTGTTCTCTGCAAGTCCTCATGAATATACAAGATCACAATTTATATATTTTTTGTATTATATGAATTTAAATTTTGTCCAAGCTCGGTTGTAAAAAATTACGATTGACTACTGATTTACTGTGTAAGACAATATAACACAACAAAAATAGACAGAAAAGAAATAAGTGGGTATCTTGTATATATTATTTTCTATATATTTTGCAAAAAAGGTCTCTATTTTTCTTCTGTTTTTTAGTGTTCCAAATTGAATAATTTTCTTTCCTTATTTTCATTATATTTTTTTTCTATGTGTGATATATTATTTATTTCTTAATGTATCATTATTGTATTTATGATAAACTTTTGGCGTGTTTCTACAGTAAATCATTAAAAACAGTTTATCTTTTCCGGACTTGAATAACCTTATCGTTCTTAAACCAACCTGTTTCTACAGACTGAATAATCTGATTAACTTGCATTTCGCGTCGCAAATACGATGGAAATCGGAAAATTCAACCTATAACCTCACATTGCATTTTGGTATGTCAAAAATTGCATCTCGTAAGGAAAATTTTCAAAATTCATGGTAGATCTCACTCATTGTAGCAGGTACACGTTTCGCGATCAGCTGGCGAGATAAAAAACGGCCAGAATATATGTGTACTGTGAGATCGCACTTCTTGGTTCAAGCACTTAAGCCAGACACGTATGCTATTTTGCCCCGTGTTTTTACAGAAAAGTTAAACGGATTAACATGGCAATAACCACCTCTCAGAGAGATGGTTATGAGAAACCGTATTTTGCGCGATGCAATTTATCAATAAACCGCATCGCGTCTGTTTCTACAGGAAAGTTATCAGGGATTCTGGATACTTAGGCGGGTAATACCTTTTAACAATTCTATGTAGAAACATGCCATTGATATATCTTTTTAGGTGAAAAGAAAAAAGAGACCAATTTGGGAGTACTATTTTCCCCCCTTTTGGGGATATTTCATTTCTTCTAGGTGTGGTACCCTTTATTCATTTGGCCATGTGAAGGCTATCACACATTTTGAGTTTAATCTTCGAAATTTGGTGTTCATTAGTTTGTTGTCCAAACTCTGTCTTACATGTAAATTTGTTTATAGGAAGATTAACATAATATTTATGTGGAGTGCAATCATTGATCTCTTGTGGAGTCGCACAGTCACATGTATTCATAATATGGTGCTTTTATGCCATACCTGTCAATACTCTTTTGTACTTGAACTTATTAGTAAAAAAATGTTTATTAATGTCGTTGAAATCAATTACACACAACAGATTTAACATCAAGTTTATTGTATTACAAGTATCAGGTTTGTATGCAGAACAGTGGTTTTGCCAAGTACTCAATCCATGTAAAAAGCAATATGAGAGAACAGGTTTATTCCTGGAAATGTTAGCCTTCATTTGTTGTGTTTTTCAATCAAACTCTGTCTTGATGCATGTTTACTTTTAGATAACAAGATTGACAGAGTATAGATATCAACGAGTAGCTAAGTCATATATATTAATAACTTATGTGCTTTAATTATAAAGTCTATACTTGTGAATACTCTGTGCCATTTATGCTGTACTTAAACTTCTTATAGTAAAAACATTTTATTGACGTTCTTGAAATAAGTAACTGTTTTCATTTTTTTTCTTGTGTATACTTATTCCATTATTAAGCCTACCACTAACCCCAGAGATATGCTGTTCACCAATGGTCTACCATTCACTGTACTTTATTGGCCTACTATACATTGCACATCGTTGTTCTACTGTCTACCATTCAGTGTAAACCATTGGTCTACCATTGAACTTGTGGTCTATAGTGTATGACCAATGGTGTTATTTGAATGGTTGACTAATAGTATAGTGTGTATGACAGTGTTGTATGGTAAATGGTAGGTCAATGGTGTACGGTGTATGGTAAGCCAATGGTGTATGGTAAGCCTATGGTGTACGGTGAATAGTAGTTCAATGGTGTATGGTAGGCCAATGGTGTACTGTAAATGGTAGGTCAATGGTATACGGTGTATGGTAGAATGGTGTAAAGTGAATGGTCAATCAATGGTGTGTGGTGTACGACGAATGGTAGTTGAATGGTGTATGGTGAGCGGTGAATGGTATGTGAATGGTGTACGACGAATGGTAGTTGAATGGTGTATGGTGAGCAGTGAATGGTACACGAATGGTGTACGGCGAATGGTACGCGAATGGTGTACAGTGAATGGTGTACGATGAATGGTACGCGGATGGTGAATTGTACACGAATGGTGAATGGTACACGAATGGTGTATGTTGAATGGTAGGCGAATGGTGTAAGGTAATTGGTAGGCCAATGGTGTCCAGTGAATGGTGGCTGAATGGTAAATGGTAGGCCAGTGAATGGTGGCTGAATGGTGAATGGTGGTCAATGGTAAACCTGTCTATAGTGGCCATATGGTAGATCAATGGTGAATGGTGTTTGATCAATGGTATATGAATGGTAAATGGTGCTCATGAATATGGTAATAGTAAGGTCCGAATTATTTAAATTAGTTTGAATGGTATACCATTGAGGCTTGAATGGTATACCATTGGTGTATGGTGGGTGCTGTGCGAATGGTATTCCAATGGTATATCAATGGTGTATGATAAATGGTAGTCAATGGTATACCATTCAATTTTTTTTATAAGGGCGAGTAGAGATGATGAGTAGTAGAGAGACTCTAGTCTCTCTACTCATTAGTCTCTCATTAGTCTCTCTACTACTCATCATCTCTACTCGCCGACGCAAGCCAGCATCTCCTCATCAGCTCTACTACTCAAGCTGTTCTCACTCAACATTCCTTCTGGTTTACAGTCCTTTTCAGGACTATTCTCAAGAAAGAATACTCTATTCTCAAATCTCCACTTTCTCGCCTATCCACTTCCTTCTCTTCTATCCACTGCTTCTATAACACTCCACATGGTGTACCGTAAACCACATCAGCAATTGTACATGCCACCATGCAAACCTTCAAACAACATATGTTTATAATTGTTATCATTGATATTATGTAAACATTTGAATATTTTACATGTAAAGAATAAAAAAAATTAGTTTAATTCGATTGAAAAATATTATTGTTATTGTCATGAATGCCATCCCCTCTACTCTCTCTAATCCCCTTACCTCTAGTCAACCTCTACTTATATTCTCTCTCTCCTCTATTTTCCCTTTACTTTTTTCCCTTCTATTCAATCAGTAGCTTACGCAGGGGGAGAGGGTTCAATTTCATACGAGGCGCTTTTAATCGAAAAAAATGTACTACAACACTGCGCAGACAAGTGGGTTATGCTCTCTCTCTCTTCTTCATCTCCCGTTCCGTGCCCCCCGCCCTCTCTCTACTTTTTCCCTTCTGAGTATATTCTCGTCATCACAGAAATATGTCCAAACCCGGCCCTCCAAGCCAAACCCATACTAAAAAATAGAACCTACATTAGGATAGGTGCCCGGCATATTCGGCCCATAATCAATTTCAAATGATTTCTAGATTTTATACGTCGTCGAGAAATGTTCAACAAAAACCTCCAAATTATTTCCTTAATTCAAAATCCAACGGAGACGTTGCCATGTATTTGTGTAAAAAATGAATATTATGTATCAAATGATTCTAGTAATTAAAATTGTATTAAAAACAAGACATTCTGCCTTTCTTTCATTATCCAAGAATATACAATAAGTCCCTGCAAACCGTTTTATTTATTGTGAACTTACTCAATTCTCAGTTTATTTCACTAGTTTAGAACGTGTGTGGTTATTTTCTTGACATTTATGTGCAAAGGATTTAATGATCAACAAATGATTAGTAATTCATGGAAAATGCAAGAAAAAATAACTTAAGTATATGTTGGTCAATTTAAAATGGAAAAAAATGAGTGTGACCAGAAAGACATTTTCGGTTTTGCTGGTATTCTAGTTGTCAGAGATCGGCGGTGAACCAAGGAATTCTTGGTGGAGGGGACTATAAATGCGCTACTTTTTCTTTACTTTTTTCTGACAAGCAAAGGGGGGGGGGAGAAATAGAGGTCAGCAATGAAATCGCAACCCAAGTTACACCATTACTATTTTATACCCTTTTTTTTATTCTAGTGCATATAAATTATATTCCATCACTTAACCCCCCCCCCCATTTGTTTCGCCACACTCACTGTCAAATTTTCGGACAATATATGATTTGATTAACATTTTAGGAACTTTCCGTTCGGAAATTATTATTTCCTGCGTTCAGTTTGTTTTAATATCCAATTTCGTCAAGATGAAAAAGGACTCTGAAAATAATAACCTTCATTGCCAAAGTATAATTCTAAAATGTCGTAAGTGTATATAATTTCTCACCCGGTACATTCACCTTTACAGAATTTCGATGTATTAAAATAATTCTTATGTTTTATTTCTCCACTTCCTTTTTCCTTGTAGCCAACAATTCATAAGAGCTCCGATGAAAATACAAATATAACGAGTTAATTAGAGAACTGTAAGAGGAAGAGCGTGCTTCAAAAGAGATACATAGAAAGGCCATTCTCGCCTGCCTAAATATCATATTCCAGCTCATATTAAGTGATATATATTATCTCTAATTAATTAATTAATTGTCTTTATTAATCAATTCATGTACTGATTGCTTTATCTCATATTTATCTTTATCAAAGTTGAACGTCTGTTATATTCTATGGAGTACGGCCAAAAATGAAAAAAAATAACTGAATGGACGTATATGGAATCACAATATGCTTTATGCCGTTTTTCTCGCACCCTTCTAACAAGCAATTAAAAAAAAATTAAACGAGCCGCATGATGATAATGATTAATAATTCATATAATATCCACTAAACATTGTGATCAAGGCGCTCTACTTATTCATTACCCGGCTTACATCATTTGTTCCGTGAAAAGCATTATAGGCCTGTTTGCAGACATAAACATAAATATTTTATTTTAATATATTCTGCTTTTCATTCCCTCTATCTTCTAGAATAATATATCCATGGAATGCATATTTACTCCATGCTCTGGATTCCTATAGCATCAAATTTTTTTTATATGCAGGTCAAACCAAACCACGATAACATACTCAATCAGAATAAAATCAATTGGGGAAACCTTAGATTTTTTTCGAAAATTCATATGAGATTACTGATATGGATAAAACATGCTTCATATACTTTGTACATCGTAAATAACACATATTAGTCTTCATTAGCATGATTATGCCTATGTCACGGCGTTTATCACTCTTTGGTGTTAAACCAAACTGACAAAGTGTGAATTCATCCGTACATCCTTCCCTTTCAAGTCACTCTTTACATTGTTAGTAAGTGGCAACTTTATCGACCTTCGCTGGATGCCCTTTTGTGATTTTCAAAGGAAAGGGGGCCATGCCTCCATCAATTACCACATCCGTATCGTTAGAACAAAATAGAGTGTACGTACGATCCGAGGTATTCTCAATAGCCAGCTGTATACACTTTTTGTTTAGGATTATAGAAATCGATATCAACTTAAAGTCGTGTACTCTCTTCTAGTTTGATCTAGCTTGATCAGTTCATGAAGTTGAATATTATGACAGCCATTTTCAAGAGGCAAAATAATGCACCTAAATGAAAGAAGAAAACAAAAATCGATGTGTTATAAACTGAAACCATGATTTTTCTTCTTCCTATATTTTATCAACGGCGCCATTTTTTTTAAAAAAAGAAGTGCACACCTAGTTAGCAGTAATGCATATAGCATTTTCATTTCTTTGAAAAGCAGGATAAAAAGAGCATTGTAGATTAAATGCCTTGCTCACGGGCATAGGTGCCGCGGCCGGGATCGAACCCCGGACTTTTTGATACCTCACAAGCAATCTTATAAAGTATCGATCGTTTTCGATCTATCGTTGATCATATCAGCGCACGCACGCAGCTCTGCGTGCGTTTTTGGTTGCATTTTGCTGCTCCCATTGTTTTCCCTCACTTTTATTGATTACGGTATATACGTGGTTCTGCGAAACTGAAAATCGTTGAAATCAAGCTTCCATCGTGGCAATGCCCACTGTACGCCAATATTGGACTCTCTTCGAAGCATAACTCGTTTTATAATGCTTTATAAACTATAGAAACAAAAGGTAAAAACGTATGACTTTCTGGAATGTGTAGTTTAATTAATGGACATTGTAATTATAACACAGAAAAGGCAGAAACATAGTATGAAATTGTATTTTTAAAGCCTGCAAATGGATGCGAGTAATAGCCTTTGCGGAACCGACTATATACGGCTCCCGTACATGAATAAGTTTTAGGGAACCGTATATATCCGGCTCCCGTTGGCAACGGGTTAAGTTACGAACAGCTTTATGAGAACCCACCTGGCCTTTACAGAAATAGTTACATGTATATGAGCCTTGCAGCAAGATCTATCTGATATTTAAGAAGGGAAGTGTTTAAATCACAGTCGAATAAAGTAAGATATGAGAGCTTATATGAACAAGTAACAGTTTAAAAAGTGTTTAAAATCTCAAACAACAATGCCTGACTTTTAATAACTGATGACTTTAATTTTTTTTTCAAATTTAAAACACTCGTTTAGGCTGTTAAATGAATACTGTAAAGTTTGTATTGCAAACATCATTGGATAAAATAAACCTGTCCTTAATTGCATCATGTAATAATGATACCAACTTGCTAGAGTGCAATATCACTGCCTAATGCATCCCTATGTGCTCTGCAAGGAAGCCAGAATGACTTAGAAAAGAAAGAAAATGTAGAAGTAGAAGACATGAGAATCATGATCGGTAAGGTAGACATAAAGATGGAGAATGGGAGGATGTAGAATGTGAGAGCCTTTGAACCCTCCAGGCTAAACATTGACAGAGCACTCGCCTCCGTATCGCCACGGTTACCAAATCAAGGCATCCTTGACTTAGATTAGCATCGATCACAAGACTGATGCTTGCAACGAGACTCCAGAGGGCCTGCGTTTACTCCACTATTCTCCTCCAGAAGTAAGGGCCATGATCGATAAAGCACTCCGTTGGGTTATAGGGAATTCAGCAATATCTTTTCTTACATTGTTGCATTTTAATGGCTTGACTTGCAGCAAGGAAAAAATATATTTGTGGATGATTTTTCTTGATTTTACGCTCATTCCAATTTACATTTATCCCATGGTAATATAGGAAGGAGGCTACCTTGCAGTTTGTGTGTTATTGGGTTTTAAAATTCAGTTTCAAGGGCTAAATAGCGAAAATTTTCTGACTTAGATAGGTTGGTATTGGGGATGATATATAGCTTACTTATAAAAAATCTCACCTTGGTTAACACATAAAACAACCAAATATTTGTAAAAAGAAAATTGCTCGTTCATGAATTTAAGAAATCCTCTTTTTGAGTTATAAAGTGGAATGCCTTTGGCAGTCTCACCTGCATTGCCAGATTCGATATAGCAGCAGTGCTGACTTTGAAAAAGCTATTGAATAATTATTCTCAAAAGAAAACATTCATATGATCGACCCTAAATGACCTTCGATGCATGATCATGTGACCTAAGATGTGTGCAAAACAATCATTCATACTTGATTACCCTTATGGCTACATTTCATGAACTAGATCCATAAATTTTCTAAATTATAATGCCAGTTCCACACATACCCACATAATGGCCAATGTTCGTTGAATATAAATGATCTTTGATCTTGGTCATGTGATCTGAAACATGCACATGATATTCAGGGATGCATGTTGCTCTTATGTCCAAGTTTCATGGACAAGAACCTATATTAAAGTTATGTGACAATTCCACAAAAAAACCCAACATTACCAAACTTTGTTGACCCTAAATGACCTTTGCCTTTAGCCATGTGACTTGAAACTCAATGGATATTTAAAAATACACCATTGTCCTTATGTCTAAGTTTCATGAACTAGGTCCATACACTTTTAAAGTTATGACGATATTTCAAAGACCTAACCTTGGTTAAGATATTGATTCCCCCAACATAGTCTAAGTTCATTGTCCCTAAATGACCTTTTACCTTGGTCATGTGACCTGAAACTCATGAAAAATTTTGATGACATCCTCCATATGGCCCCATTTTGTAAAGAAAGTTTCTATGATGAGCAACTCTTCCTGGAATATCACCTCAAAAAGTAGAATTTTCACTCTTTTCATGGTAGTCGACATTCCAGCACAAGACCTGCTTTCATACCAACTTTTCGTGAAATGGGCAATGATCTGACAACTTGTCCAACAAATTTATTGATAAAATGCAGATGTAGCTTGGATTGTGGTATCTTAAAACTTCCTTTCGGTGAAAAAAGTTGATTAGTTAAATTGTTCATAATCAGGCCAACAGCAAAGCGAGAAATTGTTTCATATCTAATGCTGATCAATGATTCAAAGCCATAGAGATGATGTCAATAGAGGGGGAAAAACATGGGGGCTTGGAACAATTCCGCCCCCCCCCCCTCCCCCTGCAATGCTCAGAAGAGCCTGGGAGGTGTTTCACAAAGATTTAAGTATGACTTATTGTTGCACTTAAATGCCCTGTTGCACGCGGTATAAAAGCCATGACCGCATTGGTCAGATCATACAAAGTGGGCGTGCACTCCTGCGTATTGGTCAACAAGATTGTGCGTTGCATATCATGTTAGCATCGGGATTTAAGTGCGACTCTTTTTCATACTTACGTCTTCGTAAAACACCCCTTCGGAAACAAAATCTCCCAAATTACTGCAATCATGAATCTTCTCCAATGTTGCAGATTTGCCCATTAGGCAGTGAAAAGCGGCCCCTGAAAAAAAAAAGTTTGCATGATATATAAGTGACATAATTTACCTCTAGACTTGAAGTAAAGAGGCAAAATAGATCAAGTTTTGAAAGACTGTCAAATTTGTCTTTTAGATTAATGTAATCGCCTTCAGAGATTACGAACAATTCCACTTCCCAATTTTTGTTTGCTTGTGCATGTATTTTTTCTTCTGTGCCTTCAAAAGTTCCTGTATCCACCCCTGACTGATGCTAAAGTTCTGTCTCCCTGAGGAAACAATGCAATTGCACGATTGCACATTGGATAAAAGGGTTATAGGGCAAGATAGCAACTTTTATTCACCTTCATCATCTTCAATGGGGCGATAGTGCAAAATATTACACCTTTCTCCTTCAATCAGGGCATAGAGTTCACATTTCCCTTAAGTCATCTCAAACCTGTCAACTCATGCCAGCAAGCAAATTTATATTGGGGCGCTGGGGAACAATTGAGAATATAGAAACACCGGAATGATGTTTGCAGCATTGCTGAAAGGCACATTTTACCTCTCGTTACTAAAGAGAGAAATATTGAGATGGAGAAAGAATCGTTTAAGACTTAAACTATTTTCCATATGGTGTTTGTCTATTTGGCTCGTAGTTTTAGCATTTTGATTACACTTTGTCTGGAGATTCAATGAAGGGATGTATGTTTGTCACATATTCGTTTAATTAACAGCAAGTATTGCTCTAATCGGACCGAAATTGCACTCAAAGATTTTCTGCAATTAAAATGACCAAAATCACTCTCTTTCTCTGGTAAACCCCTTGTCTTTTCTCTGTTTCTGTCTCTCTCTCTTCCTCTCTCTCTCTTCCCCTCCCCCTTTCTCTTTTACCCACTCTCAATTTGTTTTCTCATCGATGTTTATTCTTTACATTGTAAAAGCGCTGTTTGAAATCTCAAGCACGTTCTTTGAGCCTGTCACTCCAGCAGCTGTTGTTTATTATCTCTTTTATACAACTGTTTAAACTCTTTAAAGAACTGTTTAAACTTTTTAACAAGTTAATGAAGAGGTTTAAGTAATTACAAAAAAGAATTAAAACAACTTCTTGTTAGAGTAACAGGCTTAAAAATTAAATGTGTTCTTTTTACTGTGTATACTTTGATGTATCTTATTCCATTTTCTAGGCAGGAATTTCTACCCCCCCAAAAAAAAAGAATCAGTTATATTTTTGTTGAAAATGAAAAAAAAAAGGATTTTGACTTACTTGTATACCCTGCATACAAGGTGAAAATAGTGAATGTTGTTTTATATATCTGGCGGAATATATGTTATTGCTCATTACAAAAGGATTTCTTTCAAATTTATAATTTTGACATGTGTCGTTTCTGTATCTCTATCTGAACGAGCTTCAGAGTAATAGATTTAAGAAAAATTCTGACTAAATCATTATTATGCAGGTCTAAGTTGCTTGAATTTATATAGTTCTTTAGAACAGTTAACTTGGTTTTTAAAATCCTCTCGAAATTGACTATTTTGTTGCAAGCTACATTATTTTTTGCTACATGGGCTTCAGTAAAAACCTATACTTCCAATGAAAAAACTGATATTGAGGGCAGATCATGAAATGCTCTTTAGGAAATATGGCAATGATGGCACCAATATAAATATATAAATTAAAAAAACTTGTCCTAATTCCTGTAGAGAACTCTTTCTACGCAAAGGAAGTGTACTTCTTTATGTCATAACACTCAAATCAAGCTTTCGGAACTGTCTCAAAGTTTTAGATGTGAGGTTGAACAGCCTAGTGACAATATAATGTACATTCCCTACTCACACTCCACTTGGAGTGATAGTGTATAGGGACCAATCACTCTGGAGTAAACTGTACATCCTTTTAAGAGTGCATGATGACTCTTTTTGGAGTGAACTGCAGCTCTTCTTGCAGTTCACTCTAAAAGGTGTCATAATGCACTCTAATTTAGAATAAACAGTAAACTCCGAAGAGATTAGTCCCCAATATCACTTCTAGAAGAGGTCCTGGGTGGTCCTTTTCAGGACCAACATTTGCCCAAGAAAGATACATGGTGTACCGTGAAATCTACTACACTATTGTTCTTCGCCATGGAAACCTTCAGAAGTTATAGAAGAGTGTTATTAGGGATGAAATTAGCTCTTTGCATTCAGAGGGTATTTCTAAGTGCATTTTCCTTAAGAAATGTACATTTTGATATAATTAAAGTAATTCCTTCTTCACATTATAATGCAGAGATTGCTGTATAGTCATACATTTATGGCCATTTCTCAGTAAAAAAAAATATTCTGCTCAATCACTGCTGACAAAATCAAATTTTGATACTCATGCACATTCAGATTGGCTGCAATAAAATACCCCAGCAGACGAATATAGCCAGACAGTTTCCTCATTTTCTCTTCATTTGAGAGATAAGGTTATGGGTTGGTTAATCTAATACTACTTAGAAATCAAATCATTCCCGCGGTAGTCTCATATGGTTTGCAATGTCGTTCTTATTGCCTGCGCGTGCACGCGGCTGCCGAAAATCAATTCCGATTCAATTACTTTGCTAAGCAAGTTTTTACTTTATCTACTTAACGTACGCTGAACGGAAAATTGTGAATTAATAATCAAGGGGAGGGGTGCGGGGAAGGGCTGGTGATTTAGGAAGGGTAAATCGTTTAATCCTATTGGGTTTGTGGGGGGGGGGTCTGCTACTCAGCTATGCATGGATTCATGTATTGATCAGATTTTCTATTTTGGATATCCCATCGAAAGTTGATGAAAGATTTATATTAGCGGTGAGAGTGAGGATGGGAAATGCTGTCATGTGTGTGCGTCAAGCAGTACACATTAAAAAGAAACTATTGAAGCATTGAATGTCCACTTTTGCAATGAAATGTAAAGGTTACAGAGGTATCGTAATCAATAGATATGTAAGATGCTCTTAGAAAAAAAATAGCACATTCAATGCTCGTAACACTAGTATTGTGTTATTTTCTCATATATATGTATATACACACACACATATGTATTTATATAGGGGATTTTTATATCCATATTAAAGTTGATGATGGGGTTTTTTCATTCCAAATTTGTTCACTTTCATTTACAACAGAACATAATAAAATGGTTGTATTCACATTGACATTTGCGTATAATAATATAATCATACAAACAATGTAAAACAAGATATGCCTATAATAATTTTTCATGACTAAAACAAAATTTCTAAAAAATCAGAATTATTGATATAAGCACAAGCCATGATTGTTGAGGAGAAATTTATTTAAGGAAATTAGATATTCTTCATTCACTTCATATGTATTTGTTATTACCTAATGACATAGAATAGTATATCGTATCATAAAAGAAAGATCAGGGAAAATTTGATACAGAAGTTTGTTCCAAGGGGAGATTGAAAATAAAAAAATCTTTAGAATAGAGATGAAACGTGAGCCTTAGAATCTCAAGACAAGCATCTCTCAGATAACAACTAGTCATTGAGCGGCCTGGTGAAATATTATCCTAATCTGATTTTTATTCCTATCAAAATTTTCAATTTTCTAGCTCTCTGCGGCTGTACTACTCAAAGTAATACGATAATTCATTCATTGGATTTTTATTGCACAATCAATAATTATATCAGGTTTTCATTCCTTCACAATAATCAGTTCAAAGTCTTTGATATTTCTATAACTTTATTCATCAGTCTTAATCTGGTTTTATAAAATTGCTGTTTAAAATTCAACCAATTAACTCTTCAATTTCAAAATGATCGCAAGAATACTTGTTTGCTTAAAAGTGTATAGCTATGAACCCATTTTACTTTGAATAAGTTAGAGTACAGAATGTTTCTCTGAATTCTCTTTTTCTGTTATAATGGCATATTTTCCTTTCAACCTCCAGTTACGATCAATTCAAATTAGGTTTGACTAAACAGAAGAAGTGTTTGAAATCAATGTCATACACAATAATAATATTTTATGCCATCATCACAAAAAGCTAAAAAGATAGATATGTAAAGTTATTTCAACCCACAGTTACCCACATTAAATAATAACCTGACTACCTGTAATTGCCTTATAGCCCATTTTAAAGATAAGCCTACTTGTAAATTTTTAAGTATAAAATGTGTCCCAGAAAAAATGAAACCGGGAGTCCCATGTATTTTTTCTTCAAAGGCAAATGAATTATATTTCATTTACATAATCATATTATTCAGCTAATCCTCTTTAGTTTAATACCTAATATGTGACAAACACTTCATGCATTAATGAGCAAAATGAGTTTGAAATTTTAATGTCAAAACCAGGATGTTGGACAAGGGTGGTTTGTGATAATATGGCAAATGTGCTTATTCGACGACTGGCTCACTAGCATTTCTTTTGTATTCTTTGTTAAGATTCTCTCACTGATCCCTGAAATGAGAGTGGATTCAGATTCACACGTGAGTTTCTGCGCAAATCGCTTCTGATTATGCCTCAGTATTTTATTGTTTCTAATCTGCCATGCTCGAACGATTTGCAAAACTGTTGGTTTCAAATGAGGGATGAGATTCCTCACTTGCCATGAGCATCAAAGCTATAGTAAACAATATTTGATAATTGTTCAATCTATCTCTGAAAACGGGTTTCCTTGTATTGTGGGACGCACTGTATGATGAAATATATATGTATACTTAAATTAACTCTGATTGTTGGTTATATTTTATTTCTTTTTTTGTTTGCTTCAGAGATCCTCACCAGCCAGAACCCACGATGGTTTGGATCCAATTCACCCGGCACTACCCATCGTTAAGGTAATACTCTCTCTTTCCCTTATGATTAATCTCCTTTTTATTTTAATTTTTTTTTATGTTTTTCTCTTTCAAATTTTCTCTCTAGGTGTTTTCAGACCACCTCAAATCTGTTAGCTCCAGGTATTTTCTGATTGGGAATTCTGCCCTTAATCTACCCCGAGCGCAGAAAATAATACCAGGCAATTTTTGCAGTATGAAAGCAAACTAGGCGTAATATTCCCGAAAGACGATACCCGCTATAGTACTTTCGCAGGGATCTTTCCAAGGTCGCAGGTATTTTGGCATTGTGAAAGCACATTACGGGAATTTTCTTAGCTGAGCTTGTAGTTACGCCCGGACGACTTGGGTGGCTGCTGAGCAAGCGATTTTAATTCCCCCCTTGCTTCCATATCACACCATACTGCTTGTAACTCTGGGAACTCATCCCGAATGTATGTTTCGGGGAGGTGCATGTGAAATCAGGAATGATTACCTGATATTTTTGAGCCTGAAAAAGTTCTGGTAGTTTAACAGGGATTTTTTTTGATCGAGGTGGCTTGAGACCACCTTGACTTTCTTCTTTTCTATGTGTGCCTGGCTCAGTAATGTCTTTCTCTCTATCAGTCTCTTTCTTTCCCTAAAGTAAAATGCTCCTTCTGTAACTGGACGTTGCGTGTACAGAACCTATTAGAAAGATCAATTTCAATAGAAAGTGTCTACTGCTCACTTTGCGATAGGTCTGCAGTGAAATTTGATAAAGGTTTTTAAAAACTAATGTGAATATAGAGAAATGGAACATTTAGTGTTCAGGGGTGTGAGAGTTCAGATTTTTATTTGATTTGAGATTTTTTGTTTTGATTTTCAGCTGAATTTCAGTTTATATTTGACTTTCCTCTGTACAAAAAGTATGGGAGCTCTTTCTATTTCAGACTTTTTCAATACTCTTCAGCTTTTTTTCAGATCTTTTAATTTGTGACCACTCACACCCCTGACTGTTTTAAATCATTATACGAATACTTATCTTCAAATCTGTGACTATCCTAACATCCATGTAAGAAAAAAAAGTGAATTGAATATCAGTCTTAGAAATGATGTCATAAGACTACAATGACACCAATTTGGCCTTTACTCCAAAGTGAAGGCTTGCAATCATCCAAAATTGTTATATTAGTATTCTTACAAAGGATTTGAACCGAGAATAAAATGGCTTTTTATTTACCCTCTTGGAAAATAAGCAAATTATGATTTGTTCCAAAAATGATGAGATTTTGGACAAGTTGACTGAACGGAGACCTTTCTTTACCTCAACCAGTCCCCTGCATATGTACGACCGGACATGATTATTACAACTATCAACCCCCCCCACATGCGATACTATCTCATTATGTATGCATGCATTAACTACCGTGTCAATGGACTCTACTGCCATCCAAATGGGTACTTATGGGGTGTGTTCACACTGCTCAGACGTGCTCCATGCAGTGGTACACTGACTCATGCAGGGCTGGGTAGTGTTTACACTGCCATTAGTGGCAGTGAGATGACCACTTGGCTGGATGGCTGTATATACAGTATGTTGCTGGTATGACAGCTAAATAGTGCTCTCACTTGAAAGGAATAGTCAAAGTTGGTCAGTGATGGCTGAGTGACCATCTTGACGGACCTTCTCTTGATTAAAAAAAATTGCTTTCATTTGATATACTGCATTATTGTACATTCACTATGGTACACAGTGATATCACATCGATATATCATTCATTTTCTTTAGTACTCTCCATGCACTAATCACCCAATGTCCACATGAATGTAGATTTTAACAAATGTTGCTCAAGTGTAAGGGATCCTTCATGCAATGAATTCGGTCCCCCCCCCAAATTTTGCGTTGATTACCTTTGGGGGGGGGGCTTGTCAGAAAAATTTTGTTAGTCCTCCCTGAAATTTTGGTTGATAACTATTTTTTTTCTTGCTTGTCAATTTTGCTTCCTGCGTCCTCCCCTAAAATTTTTGGCTTCCGCCGCCAATGGCTTTATTTTTACAGTGCATAATAATTTTTTGTAGTATGCCTAGCTATCAAATCTTTGAACTCTTGATGCAACATGCTACAGGGAATGGAGAAAGTGCATACACTGTGTGCAGGCCTGCCATGATCCGATGACCGGGGTTATAATAAATACTGTGTAAAGGGCTTAGAAACTTTAAATACTGAAAAAGCACTATATACAAATAATGTACCTATTGCTAACAGGGACGAATCCTGGATTTTCCAAAGGCGGGGGGGGGGGGCACATTTTCCCATGGTAAATTTTGACAAGCAAAAAAAGGTCCTCGCTTGTATTCAAATATTCAAATTAAAAATATATGCTCTAACTTTTAAGGGGGGGGTACACTTGTATAAAAATGGCATATTTATCATTAAAAGTATTGACTGTATGGCTCTCAAGGGGGGGGGTCTGATGTGCCCCCCTGGATCTGCCACTGATTTCTATTATTTTTTTATTATGATGGTGATGATGATTGTTGTTATTATTATTATCATATTTTCTATTAGTAGTAGTTAACTGGAGACTGTTTTGAGTCGATATGAGGTTAATTGCCATCGTGTCCAAATCATTGCCACTGTGTCCAAAATACTGGGTTTTTTCTCAGCTACCGTCAGTTTTTGAGATTGATTTGATTTTGAATTATTGTTTCACATTCCACAAAAAACATACATCTTGAACACAATTATGAAAACATGATGACAAAAAATACATAGTTGTAGTATTTAACAAGAAAATACAATTACGTGAAATATGAGGAACCTATTAAAAAGCAAAGCTTGTAAACATATAGGTTCCCAGAAGAAAATAATCAAGGATTAAAAACTCCTAACGCAATGAAGCAACATCAATAAAATGAAAATACTCAATACATTATAAAGAGATCTACAAGATAGTCACTCGAGCAAGGCGCTTATCCACTAGCATACGATTAAAGAAACTTGTCGACAAAGATACCCACCAAGTATAATGAAGCTCCGACACTCTTGAATATAGGGCAGTCTCGTATTCAAAATGGGCAATGATTAAAGATTCCACCGAGAGAGATGGATCTATGAATACATAATGATGTGTAATTATGTGGAAAGGACATTATGCCAGAAAATATTATATCTCAGGGGGGGGGGGAGGGGAGGGGAGGGGAGGGGGGGGGGGGGGGTTGTACTTGGTGATACATCAGTCGACGGTAAATTGCTCTATGTTTGATACAATGGCAACTGAGTTTCAGTTGTTAACAGGCTAGCAAGTAGTTGAATGGCATGAATTGGAATTGTTAAAAGAAACAATAGATCACCATCTCTCTTCTCTGAATTATACTTATTCACCTTAATCCATTGAAGACTGAATCATTTTGTCATCACACCTGTTTTCCATAGACTCCAGTCTGCATATATCTGGGCACAGTTTCCATTGGATTAACAAATTTAGTATGAACATTTTTGTTAATGTTCTATTTTGTTGGTGGACTTCTGTTTAACCCTTCTATCTCCTTTTTAAAAAGACATTTTATATTTTATAAATAAAAGGAGATATTTTAGAATTATGGCAAAGGTGGCACCCTCAGGTTGTCTGAGAACCGTCTAATTCTTCCTATTAGAGAGTTGAATCCAAAAATGGGTGTCTACCGTATTAATGTCTTATATACTCTAATTCTTACTCTAATATATAGTCTTTTCTACGTTGTCATGGAAATTTGTTAGGTGCTGATATTCCAAGATCAAACAGCCTGCAGATCAATATTCATTCATTTACTTGTAAAGATTTCACATCAAAATTTATTTAAAAAAAAAACAGGAAATGAAATACACAGATTGACCTGCCATTATAAATCCCTGTAATGATGTTATTTAGTCAGACAAACAAAGTAAAGATACTGTTTGAAATTATTATACAATGATGCTTGATATAAATTGTATAAACATAACAGTAGTTGTTTAAACAGTATTTAAACGAGTGTTTAAAATCTTCCAAAACCGTCCATCTTGTGATAACTAATTCTCTGTGAATTATAAGCATGCTTGTTTAAAACTGTTGAACTACTGTAGTGTTGATTATTCAACTTAATATAGTAAACAACATATTTCATGCAATGTTAAACATCATTTTAACTGTATGATATTACTTGTAAAACAGGATAAATGAAGTATAAGTAAATAACATTTAAAAAATGAAATGAATTTGGTTAATGAAACAGTGGAGAGGGGTAAATCACCCTTTAAAAATGGCAGATGAGTGACAGCAGTTTTATCTAGGATGGAAAACGCTGTCACTCCTCAGCCCTTCTCCACCCCCTGCCATCCTATTTGCCAAGGGCGGATCCAGGATTTTATAAAAGGGAGGACACATTTTCCAGATGAAAATTTGACAAGCAAAAACAAAAGAACAAAAAAAACAAAACAAAACAAAAAGGGGTTTCATCTAAAATTGAAGGCTATTTTGTCCCAGGAAAATCTGACAAGTAAAAAAAAATAAAAAATACTTTTAAAGGGGGGGGGGACACACTTGGGTAAAAACGGTAAATTTACATTACAAATTTTGAGTATGGCTCTCAAAGGGGAGGGGTACGGGCTGGCTGTGCCCCCTCCCCCTTGGATCCACCACTGCTTTTCACCCTTCATGTTTTTAGAGTGTATGGCCTGTATATCTCTGTATCATGCACTGTATGGAAAAGTTATTTCGTGGCCCTGGTTGGGCTCACTGATTCATTTCTCAATGGTACTTTAGCATCATGTATACACTAATGATAAATGGCTTTTCCAAAGAGGAAAAGAAAGGTGGGTGGGTGAGGGGTGGATGGGTTGGCTTTAACCCACAAGGAAGTTGCAGTACCGTTGGAAACAATGAATCAGCACAATGAAAATGGAACACGTTAATAATATCAATCATTGAGATATTAATGAAAATAAATCAGAAATAACGAGATATACAGAAATGACTCTGCTTCCCCCCCCATGTTTAACCCTGATACAGTTTTATCGCACCCTCGCAACGGTGGGCGTCCTGAGTCGTTAATATTTCAGATCCATATTTCCACTCCCGCGAGCGACTTCCCGGGCAGCTAATATTCGGTTATTAATAATTCAAGCTGGGAATTTGTTTTGGGGATGTAAGCTTGGCTTGGCAGTGGGTAGGTTCACTCGCCGTGTTCTCCTTGAATGTAGCCATGGGATGAGAAGAGGAAGTAGAAAAAAGAAGAATCTCATCATGATCGCCCGAGGGTGGGTATGTTTGGTGGCTGCGTTGATAGTAGTATCCATGAAAAATAGATGTCATCTTTATCCTTAATCAAGACTTTTAATCAGTACAAAAGATTGTATTGGCAAGAAAACGAGGTCTTTGCAACGACATTGTTAATCTTAAACAGCTGAGCCCACTAACAGAGTATATACATGTATATTTCTGGGATAAAAATAGAATATATTTGTTCGTCATTGATGCTTACATCAGTAGAAGATGTGAAACTAGTATGCATTATGGCAATACTCTGATACCATGCACAGTGACTGGATTTAGAATTACTGTGTGATCAAAAAAAAATCTTGACTCTTCACATATCCCCATTTTCCCATTTTAAGGAAAAAATATGTCATAAACACACAGTTATTATATATGGCCTGAAAAAGTATGTTTTCCCAAATAATTTGATACCATATTTATGTGGTATGTGTTAATGCTAGGATGATCAGGAGGTTTACTTTGCAGTGATGTCAATTTTTAATTTGTACCAAAGTAAGGCATGAATGCAATGAATGAATTCAGATGCATATGATGTTGTAATGCTACAAGGATTGCATTAAAGTCCATTTCAAAGCTCCTTCATTAGTAATCTCCATTATAACTTTCATAAACACTTTAGTGTCAAGTCTCAAGTTAATTTCATTGAAAAGAGATTTGCGAATATGTTTACTAACTCATTTAGGATTATGAAACAAGTGTTTGAAATCATAAACAACAAAGTTTAATTTTTGATATTTAGTTCTCAATAAATTAAGTATGAAACCTCTGACATACAATCAATTGATTCCATTTTCAATAATTTGAAATTAATTGTAAATATTTAGCCACATTACCTAGGGTCGAAGTATGCAAATGCATACAGATTGATGTTTCAACCTTAGGCCTACACTCTAGTGCAAATTGTTGTTTTTTCACCTAAAATTTAAATGAAATCATATGAATAAAATACAGTCGTGCAAGCATTTCGAACAAAATTCAACTTCCACTTGGGCTCTTGATATTAAATTCGTTCACAACTTTGCAAAGGGGTTTCTGAAAGAGCCCCCTGGGATACAAAATGTAATCCCATTTACTGCCATTAAACAAAGTGGATAATACCTTTTATATAAGACTGTAACCTCTGAAAGTACTTGTGAAATTCAAATCTTATCCTCCAGGCTACGTCCCAACTAAGCACTATATAGCCTTGCAGCTAGAAGAGATACATGTATCTTCAAAACCTACATCAATGTTGTTATCACTTACCATGATACAGGTATTGACATTCTTTTGAGATGGAATTCCATCTACATTCTCATGTGTTATTACTTATTAAGGCATCTCTTTTATAATTTATAGAAACCTATTCTTGTATAGCGCAAATATGTACATGATATGTTTCCTTTTTTCCACTTTTGGAGCTATCGATGGCTTTAGTTAACAAAAAGAAAACAGACATTCCATATTATTTGATGCTAAAAACCAATTGCAGAATTCTCTGTGGTTGTTTTTATTGCTTCTACCTCTCCTTGAAAAAGAATGAAGATCACACCACTTCATTTTCTTGAAATCTAGGATGAAAGGAAGACTATTATGCAATTCATTCTATGTAACAGTGGAAAACGCTCGGTCCCTCGGATAGGACATCAAATGGAGACCCGAGTTAGCGTAGAGTCATGGAATTGGCACGTTTAAGAACCCACTGCGCTCTTCGTATAAGAGTAGGGGGAAACCCTGGTGTAGTGGTCCACCTGCATTCCCTCAATCAGTTATATTGGGAGGAGAGACTTGTGGGTCATAGTGATTCAGTTTGCTTTTCGCCACCCAGGTAAAACTTCTTCAAAATGAAATAATGATGATGATGATGATGATGATGATGATGATGATGGTGATGATGATGATGATTGATGATGATGATGATAATGATGATGATGATGATGATGATGGTGATGATGGTGATGATGGTGATGATGATGATGATATTGATAATAATGATAGCAGTAGTAATAATGTTCATTTTATACCATATAGGTTCCATCAGAGAAGCTCTCCCATGCAGGTACTATCTTCCGAACATTGATCTTAGCCAAGTCACCCAACCTCATAAAAGACAGGAAGAACAACCTTCGAACCTACCGCAAATGCATGATGGGATCCGAGATGGTTGATTGGTTAATGCAGCAGGGTCAAATGATGTTGGTGAGGTCGCGACCTCAGGCTATCGGCATGTGGCAAGCTCTGCTCGAAGAGGGTGTTATAACTGAAGGTTTGTGGATTTATTTTGTCGAAATTATCACAAACTGTCATTGAATGCATGCCTATATATAAATTTTATTTTTGAATAAATCATACCCTATTTCTTGGGACCCTTTTTTCAATTCAGTTTGGTCCACTCCTTGGTTGAAAAGTTATCATTAAAATGTCAAATATCTTAAGATATGATCAGAGATTTATTGCCAATGTACTTGTTTAGTATAGCAACACCTTGTTTTGCATTCCTTGGATATTACTGGCAGTAAAAATCAAACATTGGTATGGACTTTACTATGTATGCAGTTACAGTTCAAGAGATAACTTTATAGTAGTGATGCAGCTTTTGGATTTAACTTTGCAGGTGCTATAACAATTACGATAATGATCCACAGCATTGATATTGCACCATATTTCTGTTAAAAACATTCATAAGTGCAGGCTCATCCAATTAAAATGACTTGTTCAATCTAACTTTTACTTTGCCCACGTGAGAGCATAATGTAAAAAAAGACACAGATTTTAAAATAAACAATGAAATAAAGTATGAATGCAAGATGTCATGGCCCGTATTCTGATAACAGGTTTAACTTAAACTCAGGTTTAAAGTTGTGTTTTAAGTATGGAGAGGCAATTGTTACATAAATCACTAACAGTAGAGATATCATATGTCAGCTCATTTGGCTCTCAAATCATTCATAATTGTCTTGGAAGTATAAATAGATGATTGTCTTCACCATTGATTAATCAGGAAAGAGCACAGTAAACATAAGAAACATACAACTTAATAAGAATTTTGATACTTTTGGCTTCCCATACTTAAACCACAACTTTAAACCTGCTATCAGAATATTGGCCCATGATTTTTTCTATGGTTGTCACAATTCAATTTGTATTGGCCATCATCTATATCACCTTGTTTCTAAGGAAACCATTCTAATCCTCCAAATGTAAATGATCCTCTTTCTTCTCCCGCAGTAAACAGAGAGCACCCCTTCCAAGACGCCGAGCACCAGTACCGGTTCCGAGAGGACGATCTCGGCATCACCAGTACCCCAACGTCGTCCCAGAAGAAAGCCGCAGAGGAGGAGCTACCGGAGATTGCTGGGATGCTGTCCAAGGTGGCGCCGGACGCCATGATGAGACTCATTCTACGAAAACCGTGAGTTTGAACTTTGACCTCTCTTACTGACCCAAATCATCATTCTAAAGGTAGCTGGAATGTAAGAAAAATTATGCAAAAAAAATTGTTTTTGCACTCGGTTAAAACGTGTCGTTAGCTTTGGTAATAGGTCATAGAATCAAGTATCGTCTATCATTCTTTTCTAATCTTTAAACGTGTAGCAGTGATTTCATCTTTTATCAGCTGCTGATTCTCTGAAAATTTAGATGTCCAAATCGAACATATATATCACCTTTTATTAGTGAAATTTTTGTTTTCATTTGAATATGAACATCAAGCATACCTAGTGCCCTCTATCAGCAATATTTTGTTTTTCTTTTAAATGGGTTTTTTGAGCATTATCTCACAATTTTTTGGATATCAAGAAACTACCAACAATGTTAATATCCTCAATTTTAAGCCAAGTCCATACTGTAGAATTTGTTTTTCTATCAAATAGTTGGCGTCCACATTTACAGGATATTATATAAAAAATTACGACATTTATTTTTCATAATATTTATCAGATTCCATTTGAACACACTCTAAACAGATGTTTACACTTTCAGATAATTGCTACATGAAGAGATGATGTTATCTTAAAGTTGGTTATACTGATTTAAACATCTTTTGTTTATATGTTCTTCATGTTATTTCTTTCTCTTTATCTACATCTCTAGATGGGTAAGGTTTTTAGAACTACCTAAGATTTTTTTCTGATATCTAACCGATTTCTAACACAAGGATAACCTATATTTTATCAGACTGAGCAATCTGTTAAACTAACATATTTTGTACTTTCATTTACATTTCCATGTTCTAACTGCTTATATCTTAACATTAAAAACCAATATTACATATGTCATGACCAAACAAAAACCTATTTGAAGAGTTTGTTTGCAAAACGGGTTAGATCCACTTTAGACCATTCGAAGAAAGTCAAGTTTTTTATTCTCCCATATTGCAAAATCCTTATGCAAAACAAAAATTGTCATGATATACTACCCTACCACCTTAACGTAAACTTGGGTATATAAGAATTAGATCTGTCTATATATTTTTTACAATCTTTTTTAAAAAATATACCATTGTGGATCTAGTCCCTTTTGCGAACCAACTGAATGAAACGGATCCAACCCCTTGTTTGATAAAAAGTGATTATATGTCATTTTTATTCATGTTTTAATGGGAATTTCAACTTTTCTGTGGTATCATCTTATAGAGCTACTGCAAATCTATACATTGAGACCCCCCCATAAAAAAAAATAATATTTGATGAAAAATGGATGTAACCCCTTTTACCATTAAGCTCTTCATTCGAAAAAAATGATACTTAATAATAATGAAAATAACTATGATTCAGTGAACCATACACTGCTATTTCTGTCTGAAATTATGAGAAGTTATAGATACTAGACTAGTCTTTTTTCTTCTCAAGCTCATGCAACCATGTGTTGAGATACAAAGTAGAATCCATGATATGTCATCATAGGCACCTTCAGTGGCGTACCTAGGATTTTGCAAGGGGGGGGCAAATTTGTCCGCCCAAATTTGACAAGCAAAAAAAAAAGGTCTTCAAACACAAAGGATTTCTTACCAGAAAAAATATTGACAAGCAAAAAAAAAAAAAGGAGCGGGCCAGGGATCAGTCGTCATGGGGGGGGGCAGTCTGCCCCCCCCCCCCTGTAGGTACGCTAATGGGCACCTTGTCAATAGTCACAGCTGCGTCTTTTTTGTGCAGGAATCCTGCAAGCACATTTCATCATTGACAAAGTAATGAGGAATGTTGGAAAAGCTGCAATGAAAAGACACATAGCAACAATTAGCGGGATTTCTGCTAATACCTTGGTCTCATTTGCTCTACGGTGGCTGTACGGCGAGTCAAAAACAGCCGTTTTAACATTTTTGTACCAACTATATAGGTGGTTAAATCCTGGTTTGAATTAAAATTGATAAAACGGCTGTTTTTGACTCACCGTACGACCGCCGTAGAGCAAATGTGACCAAGGTATAAATGACCAAACAAACACTGCAAAAAGTTGACTTTATTAGAAAGATTTCTTTTTATATTAACAAATCAATAAATAATAAAAAAAAACCTTTAATATCTTTGTTCCTCCCATATTTTGCTAGCTGACAGAGATCTGAGGTGTATATTGTCTTGTTGAGAAGATAATACAGTGCAATGAAAAGAAAGAAGTCATTATGCAAATCCTTACCCCCATGCCAAGTATTTTTTTAATGAAGAAAAATATAGGGAAAAAGCCATATGCATTTATCTACGAATGTGTTGAGTATTCTAAGAACAGGAAATAAAAATATTGTCATTTAAAGAATAAAGACTTTTGCACAGATGTAATATAAGAATAGAATAAGATATTGTTGTTAGATATTATTAGCTACCTACAATTTTATAAATTTTACAAAACATATCACTACATACCATAATCAATGTGGGCCAGCTACAACGTTGCTTCGGCTGCTGCTTTATGTGTGGTGCTTGTCAAATAAATGTTTCTGTGAGTTTTTGTTGAGTGTTGTTGCTATGGTAACATAACAGTTTTTCCCCTTAAAATGATGTGCATGAGTTTTATGCTTGTTTGCTACTGTTACTTGTAACCCACTTTATGATATTAGTTGAATTTTGCTTTGGAAGTATTTGGTTTAATTTGAATGAGCTTCAAGATGATAAGGGGGTGCTTTTCTTATTTAGAATGATGAATTCTGAAGTATGTAATGTAGATCAGTTGATACCATTTCTCGCAGGGAGATTAGAAGCATATCTCTGAAGGAAAGTAGTAGCTACGTTATTTGAAAAAAAAGAAAAATTGATACATGTATATCCCGTAGGCTGTGATGATATTAGGATATTTCATGCAATCCACAAATTAGTCACACTTGCACTTAGGCATGCGATCGGGGAAAAAAAGTGAGTTCACATTGTTCACTCATAATAAGTGAGGCATTTTTGTTTTCTGTTTCTTATGATACTTGGTTAAAAAAAATTGTGTTTTACTAAATATTCAAGTGATTATGAATATCTTAATGATCATGCATCACCACGACCGCCATGTCTTTTCAGTATCACTTTTATCAATATCATCAGCATTGCACTCATCATTATCATCACACAGTAATTATTATTGCCATTATAATGATGATTGTCATCCTCCCCATCATCATAACCATCACCATTATCAATATCATCAACATCATCATCAATATCATCATCATCCCTTTCATCATCATCATCATTATTAACACCACCACCATCATGATTATCATTATAATCCTCTTTCTATTCTTCCTCCTCCTCCTCACCATCATCACCATTACTATTATCAATGTCATCATCATCATCATCGTAACCACCACCAACACCATCATCATGATTATCATTAACCCCATCATCATTGTTATCAACATTATCAATATCATCATCTTTATCATCATCATTACCATCTTCATCAATATCATCATTATCATCAATATCATCATTACCAACACCATCATCATGATGATTATTGCTAACCTCATCATTATCATCATCATCATCTTCATTATCATCATCATCAATATTATCATCATCACCATCATCATCAATATCATCATCATCATTACCGGCACCATCATGATGATTATCACTAACCTCATCATCATCACCAACATAATCATCATCATCATCATCATTATCATCATCGTCATCATTACCACCACCGCCACCATTGTCATCATCTTCATCATTATCCTCATCCTCATCATCATCATTATCATCATCAATGTTATTATCATCAATATCATCATTACCACCACCAGCATCAACAGTTTCATCATCATCATCATTACCACAACCACCACCATCGTCATCGTTATTAACATCATCATCATCGCCATCACCATTACCACCACCAACATCATCATCTTCATCATCATTATTATCATCATCATAATTTCCATCATCTCAGCACATCATTTTTGCCATCTTCATCGTCATCTTCAACACCATCATCCCTCTCTCAATCCTAATCGTCGTCATCACCATCATCATCATCCTCCTCATCGTTGTAACCCTCAAAATTTGAACCCTGATCGAACCTGTGATTGTCAAAATTTTGTCAGCACGAGATCCATCATAATTCACTCATGCGCTTTATTAATAAAGCAGAGGAGAAGCATCATTTCCATCTTTATATTCCAACCTAAACGTGTCCTGCCATTCTCAATGTTCTGATATCAGCATTAGCATCTCTATTTCTCTACTACATATATCGACATACACTTTCTGATTGTTATTGATTATTCACGCAATGAACCCTTTATCTGTGATGAATCAAACTAGGATCTATAGGAAATATATATGATACAAATCAATCATATTTAACAGCTCGAAGATTGTTTAGAAGAATGAAAAAGTATTCCTCTTTCATTAAAATCTGGAGGTAGTGTTCGTTTCTTCATGACACTTATATCTTCAAATATGTTAAACACAGCACATTTATAAAAGCTTTCTATTCTTTATTCTTTTTTTTAATACATTATGAACCAACAAATGTCATGGATATCCCTCACTTTTCAGTATGATATAATTTAATTACAGACATAGGGTCAACATTCCATATTGACTTTATTCTTTTCAACTGTTTTATAGTTTATTTATTGGATATACTTTGCATTTAAACTTTGTGAAAGATAACATGGCCTTTTTGCATGCACATAAAATAAGATTGTAAGTAAGTACTTTATCGAGACAAAAAACGTACGCATTGTCATTTTGATTGACAATGTCGCAATTTTACTTTGAATTGACATGGTATTATGGTAAATTTAATGCAACAAGGCCATGGATACATGTTCAATTAAAGTATACCATGAACATTTTTTTATATTAAGGGCTGTAATTGAATCAAATTAAAATTTGAACTTAACTCTTATTTCTTGAGTATGCCATATATTTAAATCCTAACTTGGGCTGTATGTGTAAGATGGGGCTTTGGTATTTAAGTTCATATTCATAGACATGTTGCATGTTGCATACAATATATAACTTTTAATATGAATTTCTTTTGATTTGCTTTATATAAAGCATCCCCATATATTTTTTTTTGTTTCTTGTTGTCTTCACACTCTTATACTCACATATAGCACTCCTGTCCGAGCATGGGGGTTCGAGTAAGTACATTGCTATGTTGCCATGGTAATTCTTTAAATTCAAAATGGCTGAATTTAGAGCTTTGTACGTGAGTAGGCATACCCTTCACGGCTTTTGACTAGAGATCTATGCACAAATGCACTGGATGTATTCATATAGAATCAGATTTAAAATATTACCCTTTTAAACAAAATTTCACACCTCTATCTCTTTTGCTCCCCCAATCCTCCGATCTATCTCGCATACATTCGTAATTCTGAAGCTTCGTTATTCCGAAGGTTCGTAATTCCGAAGGTTCGTTAGTCTGAAAACGAAATGCAGTTCGTAATTCCGAAGGTTTGTTAGTCTGAAAACGAAATGATTAACGAACCTAATTTTATTCTCGGACTAGCGAACCTTTGGAACATCGAACCTTATTTTAGTTTTGGATTATCGAACCTTCGGAATAATGAACCTTCGGAATAATGCGACAAATGTTTGGATTATTGAACCCTTTTACGTTTTTAGATTAACTAACCTCAAGGTATAGTCAATTTACATGTTTTGTAATTATGAACATTCGGAATTAAGAACCTTCGGAATTACGAAGTGTAACCGATCTATCTCTCTCACTCTCTTTTTCTTTCCCTCTCCTTCTCCCTCTCTCTCTCCCTCTCTCTTTGTCTCACTCTCTCTTGTTCCATCTGTATGAACATAATGTATGCGATTCAACAAAAAAAAATTGTGGAATGTTCCCTCTCAAAGCCTAGCATGATGATGATTGTAGTGTTCTATCTCCTTGGACAGATTCTTTCTTCTGTGAACAGAAAATTGATACTTACATACCTAGTTAAAAATACCCCTTTTCGTTGAAATAATTTTTTGGTGAATCTATTCTAAGAGAAGGTTTGATAAAATAAGCTAGACAAACAAAAAGGATTGATGATGCATGTGTGTGCAACGTGAAAAGCATTCTTTGTTTTTGGGTATAATTTGGAAGGTCCATAAACATGATAATGCGAAGGTCGTACTATTTGCATTGCTTTAGCTTGAGAAACTTATAATTTGCATGAAATTGCATTGTTCCTCTGTGGAAAGAAATCTGAGCCAGGGCATGAAACTTTTTAATGATGAAATTGCAATTATTACTTTCATTTCTCAATAATTTTCTTTCTTCCATCTGCTTTTTTTTGCAAAGCCCCATTCTGTTCATATCATTTTGCATACCTTACTAAATTTTATCTTTAGTTATACTAAGTGCATGTATTTTACTAACATCATATTGTAATTCTGGAATATATGTATTTCTATGCATGTTTTATCATTGACGATTAATAGATAAAGTGTTACGGCTCTGTGCATTATTGCAAGTGTGACTAAAAATAGTGATTCATTTTTCAAGAATATTCCTGGAAAACTCATCTGATATGAATAATTGAAGCTCTTACAGCTATCTTAGGAAATAATGTTAATTGATTCAATTACAAATGGTAGGGTGATTTAGATACTGTTTTTTAGTACAAGATTGCCTGTTGGTGTGGGTAGTTGCACATTGCATTTCTGGGTGATGCAATGCTTAAACACAAACAAGTTTTTACTTGACATTATTCTAGTTGATGTAGTAATATATCTCCAGTTCATAAACTCATTATCATAACACATAAATGTTGTAATTATCACTTGGTATTATTTTAGTATAGTTTCATAAGTCTGGAGCAAATAAAGAATTAAGAGAAAATACAAAATGATCCTTTTGTCTGTCTCCTGCCAGGGATGTCATGCATATATGTGTATATGGTATTCAAAAGCTTCTGTTTCAACCCTAGAAATACATGTGGGGCCCCTATATACTTAGAAGTGGTACATTATAATATCAGCCAAATAGCTTCATTAACGACGGTACTTAGAATGTAATGGAGAAACTCATCTCATCATCTAATACATGTAGGATCCTTCAGCCGTTACGGATAATTAGGGCCCTGTTACAAAAAGCCCAAGAATTTATTCCAGTGCTGATTTCTACGATTGATTGCATCGATAATGTGTGTTTGATGAATTTTAACACTCGGTGCCCTGGGGCCCGTCTTACAAAGAGTTGTGATTGATCCGATCAATTGCAACTATAGAAAGCCAGCAAAGTCAACATATAAAATGCATGCTTGTTCAAAATGTGTTATACGTATCATTGTATATCCATAAATTCATTGATTTCTTGACAATTTGGTGTGTTCTCCTTTGTTTGAAAAGGACATTTTGCAAATTTCCTGTAGAAAAAATTATGACACTGATGGATTTCCGTATAGTTACGATTGATTGGATCAATTGTAACTCTTAGTAAGAAGGGGCCCTGGTGGATTGCCAAGCTTCTTGGTGAAGTAGGTTATACTGTTATTATGATATTAGACCAATGTTCAACGTAATAAGATAAAGAAACTAGGATGGATTATATCATTTAGTTAATGAATTATAACATTTAGTTTATCTACATGTATGTGTAATGAATTGTATAATGCAGTTTATTTGCACGTTATTTTCTGATGAATTTACCAACCTATGGTATTTGAAGTGCCTTGTCAAAAGAAATTATTTTTTATAGTAGGCTTTTAATCTCATATAATGGTGAAAATTTAAGTTGCTCAGAGGATCACTCTGTGAGAGAGTATCATGATGATCGGCATTTCACTTTTTTTAGATTTGAATGCTAATATTTCAAGTTCTTTATCAAGGCTCTTTTCTCTGAATTGGGTTTCGCACTGTCATAAGCAATATGATGGTCCGGATGACCGCCAACGATGTTACTGTTTGATATCAAGTTATTTATTCAGCTACTTTCTGTATACTGGAGTGGTACTCTTAAAAGTGTATTTTCTTGATATTTTATGTTTCCTCACTTTCTGTCATGATTTTTTTTATCATAACTTTTGTCTCTTCTCGATAGCCAGCACAAAAAGGCGAGGTTTTGAAAATGCACATAATCCCATAACATGCTAAAGATATGTGTGGGCGCGTCGTGGTCTAGTGGTTCTTACCCTCGCCTTTCAATCAGAGGGTCGTGGGTTGGATTCCTAGCCATGGCGTGTTTTCCTTCAGCAAGAAATTTATCCACACTGTGCTGCACTCGACCCAGGTGAGGTAAATGGGAACCGGCAGGAAGAAATTCCTCAAAAAGGTGTGCGCACTAGAATCAGTAGACCAGCTTAGCCGGGGTAATATAGGAGTGCCTTGAGCACCTATCAAGGTGGATATGTGTGCTCTACAAATCCTATATTATTATTATTATAAAAATTATGACAGGGTCTAACATTCTTAAATTTTGTCACTTCTTTTAGGGCCATGATATAATTCCCCTAGCTTACCCTACCAACTATTTGTGAAACACACAATGATATAATAGTTTCACTCATCATCCATATTACTTCTGAATTTTTCAAAAATGTCTTTAATGCTACAAGTAGTTACATGTAGGTTGGCCTATTATTGTTTCCTCATTTCTTCTCTTTGCCTTTCATTTATTTCTCCCTCTCGTCTATACTCCTCAGCTCTCCGTCCCTTTATAGTTGAATACGTTGTCACACAATACCAGCTACTGTAATGAGTCTTTTACTCGGAAAGAACAGTAATATTGATTGGTCTGTCAATGAAAATATGGGCGGGTACCTGCATGGATACATATATGATAGAATGAAGAAAATCTGCAGAATATATACCCATTATTTACAATCATGGCGATCTAGAAGAAAATGACAAAAGTTATGACAAAAGAAATAATGCATTTAGCTCGAGTCCAGAAGTACCATCCCCGACTTCTAAATGATTTAAATCAGCATTAACCGCTGGAAAGAAAACAATGTCGCACAGAATGATGGCAGAGTGTTCACATAGTGGACTGTGTGGAAACATTATCCACACTGTTCAGATTTTCACACTGTGGACACCCCGGCAATGACTGTTCACAGCTTGTTCACCTGGTTGAATACATGAATTTGTGATTTACACTGTTAATATGCTCAAATTTAACAGTGTAATGGTATTTTCACACTGTGGATACGCCAACAGTTAGACTGTTCATGGCATGTTCACATGTTTGAGTATGTGAATTTGTGATTCACGCTATTTAAATGCTCAAATTTAACAGTGTGAACATATTTTCACACTGTGGACACCTCAGCAGTTTGACTGTTCATGGCATGTTCACATAGTCGAGTATGTTAATTTGTGATTCACGCTATTCAAATGCTCAAATTTAACAGTGTGGACATATTTTCACACTGTGGGTTCACACTGTGGACACCTCAGCTGTTTGACTGTTCGTGGCATGTTCACATGGTCAACTATGTAACTATGTGATCACACTGTTGAAATGCTCAAATTTAGCAGTGTGAAGTTCATTTTACATTGTGTTCCACACTGTGAACAAACTGTGGACACGCTGTGGGATGCTGTCTTCTTTCCGGTAATTGTATCCACTTGCTATGCAATGGTTAATCTTAATTTGATCTCCTCTTTATATTGACTTATATATATTAATCCATCTTTCTCTTCTGATAAAAATCTGCTAATCATAATTGTTATTTCTGCTGTTTCTTTGAATGCAGTGTTGACTGTAAATCTAATTGTTACTTAAACTTTATCAATTTGTTTAACTTATACAGTCTTTATTTGCTGAAAAGAGTGAAGTGAGTTTTATAGCATTTTCACTGATCTGCCTTTACTTCTTACTGATTTTCTTGAAACTTATTTGTTGTATATACTCACCAGCTTTTTGGTGTAATCATAAGGTTATGATGCAATACTAAATTATTTACAGGTATATTCTTTCAAGTTGAATGAAAGACTATAGCTTTAAAGGGGAAATCCAACGCAGATTTTATCTGAAGGGGTAAATGGTGAATTAGGGAAGAAGATACAGTGCATCGAAAATTTATATTATCTATTTTACCTCTAAATTTGTGAGTCAGTGTCACTGTACAGTTGCAGTACAGCAGGTTTTTCCTCCCATTTTAATACTTTTCATTGCTGCACAAGAAACATATTGGTCTGTATTCTGAAGTTTGGATAAATTTAGCCCATGGTCTAACTCGTGTTGAAATTATGGAAAGCAAAAAATTTCAGAATTGCATTTATATTATAAATTTCCTGTCTTTACTTGTGTGTTTCTCCATGTTTTAATAATGAAAAGGACTACTGGGCGTGTCGTGGTCTAGTGGTTCTGACTCTCGCCTTTCAAACAGAGGGTCATGGGTTTGAATCCTAGCCATGGCGTGTTTTCCTTCAGCAAGAAATTTATCCACACTGTGCTGCACTCGACCCATGTGAGGTAAATGGGTACAAGCAGGAAGTAATTCCTAAGAAATCGGTAGTCTAACTTAGCCGGGGTAATATAGGAGCCCCTTGAGCACCTAGCAAGGTGGATACGTGCGCTTTACAAATCCTATATCATTATTTTCTGATTTAATTAGAGTTACTTAGGAATAATTTGATTGTCAAGTGATCTGAGAAATTGAACTGATACTGTTTGAAATACCTGTCCTAGTAGGCTATATCTGTAGTTTAGCCACAAATTTATGATAATATTGAGAATATTACTATGGTCCATTCATATAGCGCTAAAGCATTCAAGGGTGCAGGTACCCTTGAGCCATTCACCTCACCTTGGGTCCAGTGCAGCACAATGTGGTAAATTTCTTGCTGACTGAGAAAAACATGCCATGGTTGGGATTTGAACCCACGCCCCTCTGATTGGAAGACGGGAGTATGAATCACTAGACCGCGACGCTCCCACATTTAGACCAAAGATGAACTCCAACAATATTTTAGGATACAGGCCTTGAATTCATCTTCTCTTTCTTTGTTTTGTTCTTTAGTCCACAGGAGAGGAGCGTTGATGATCTTGAGATCATTTATGAAGAGCTTCTTCATATCAAGGCCTTAGCTCACCTTTCTACGATGGTCAAGCGCCAGCTCACGAGTGTCCTCGTCTTTGAGTGCCACGAGAAAGCAGGGACAGTCTGTGAGTTTGGAAGTTACTCTTCAGAATTATCATTCACTTACTTAAGCTTTGCCTTTCAAAAGACACGACAGTGAACACTCATTTTTTTACAAAAAGTATAAAAGGTCGATTAAGAGCAGAAAAAAAAACATAACATTGATTAAAACACATCTCATGCAAATATGTAACCAGCCACCCTTAGACAAACATTAAATTACCCAAAATTAATTATGAGATTTTCAGTGAGTTTGAAAAGGCATGTCCTAAGCTTTAAAATGATATGTAATTAGTCAAAGTTGATCCATCGTAACCGCACTTGTCCATGATATAATTCAGAAGATATTAAGCAAGAGCTTCTAAAATTAGGAAACGTTTTTAAAAACATGTACGTGTTCATGCACAAGAAGTGCACATTGAGCAATCTCGGTGAAACTTTCAAGCACTTTGCAAAACCTTGTGACAAAGAAACCCTATTATCCTTTTTTATTCAACTTTTTTTCTCCAACTGAATGACATCATTTTGTCAGTGTTTCACCAAGGTGACGAGGGTCGTTCGTGGTTCATCATCCTGCGAGGATCCGTCAACGTCGTCAAGTACGGCAAGGGCGTCGTCTGTACCCTCCACGAAGGGGATGACTTCGGCAAGCTGGCCCTGGTCAACGATGCTCCGCGAGCGGCTTCCATCGTCCTGCGAGAAGACAACTGTCAGTTTCTGAGGGTCGATAAATATGATTTCAATAGGATACTTAGGGTGAGTCTAGGATGGTATTTCATCAAGCTGTTTGTAAGTTATGAATGAATTTACACATGACTGGTGACCCTTTCTTGGGATTTTTTTTATTTGAATGATTCATTTGTTTTTCTACCTAACATTATGATATGATAACATAGATATAGCAAAGACATTTTGAGAAAAAAACAGACATATTTATCATTGGATATAAAAAATCAGTCACAGGAGATGGATTGCCATTATAAACAAAAAAAATTCTTGAAAATGAGAAACCAAATTATACATTAATTTATCTAAACATATTTTGAGCAGAATGTATGACTATGAATGATTAATACATCAATTACATGTAAATAAAAAGAAAAAAAATGTATTGAAATAAAGCTTCCTGTAATTTATAATCATGAAAGAAGAAAGTGAGGATGATGGTGAAAAAGAAGATGATGATGATGATGATGATGGTGATGATGTTGAAGATGATGATGATGATGATAATGATGATAATGATGATGGTAAAGATGGTGATGATAATGATGATGGTGATGATGATAATGATGGTGATGATAATGATGATAATGATGATGATGATGGTGATTATGATGAAGCTGATGATTATGATGGTGGTGGTGATGATGATGATGGTGGTGGTGTGGGGTGGTGGAAAAGGGATAGGAAAAGATTACGACACAGAAAGTTTACCTTAGTAAACCGATAGTAACATGACCTATACGAAATATACCTATGTTGCTGGCTTATAACTTAAGAACATGTTGTAGTCGTGTTTATTAAATCGTGCCAAACACTTCACAAACAGCTTTATGAAATACTTACCTGTTTTGTTTTTCTTTACATTTACTGCTTCATGAAGTTAGACATGACTTTGCAAGAAAAAAATGGTGATCCGAGGATAGGTGCTAAGTCATCTTACATATGAATATATCATTTAGCACAAGAAAGGGTCAATCAGGCATGCCTAAATCCTTTTGTAATTTACAAGGAGCTTTAAATATATCATTTGGACCCCGGTCTGGTCACTAGACCTGCCAACCAGTACGTTTTTGGCGTATTTAGTACATTTTTTTGCAACCAAAATACGGCAATAGGTTTTTTTCTTTAACAAATATGTTTTTGTAAAAAAAAAAAAAACATTGACAAAATCGTAATTCAAGTGAGAAATATCATCTCTATATGTCTCTATTTCATAAAACTTACACAAATATGGTTATTAGATCAATTTTATTTCAGGTATTTTTTTTTTATAATCATTTTGTTGAGACCAGGGTGAGATATACACGTGTTTAAATTTTTTTTCATCTGCAAGAGCAGTGCGCATTTTAGCGTGCATGCAGCTTGAGCGCCGCAATGAGCGAGTGCGCCACACATTTTATTATGAAATACACTTTTTTGGGGAAAAATACACCTTTTTATCACAGAATACAATTTTTCATTCCCAGAGGTTGGCAGGTCTGAGTCACATTGATGGAATTAAATAGTCACATGTATGATTGATCAGATCAAAACCAAAAAAAAAAATAAATGAAATACAGGCTTCTTTCACATCTACTGTAGATAGTTCAGTTAGAATGTTTTTTAATTGTAGGATTTTTTTTCTTTTTATAGGATGTTGAAGCAAATACGGTCAGATTAAAAGAGCATGGGCAGGATAGTCTGGTTCTGGAGAAGATTCCAACAAATACGCAACATAGTAATAATAACAAACATCACCATGTTAGTTATAGGTAAGTATTACAATATAGTTTGCAAAATGTGTCATTATTCAAGCATACATAAAAGTTATGGTATAATTGTGTTGCATTTAAAGGTTAAAGGTGGTCACTTTTTGAGATAGGTGTAATCATTTGCATCATTTTTTTGTTCACAAATAAGATTTTAACAGTGGTTTCTCCAATTCCCAATGCTTTAAATAGAAATAAGTAAATAAATAATGCTACGTTTCCACCTTGTTAGGTGCTCAAGTTGCTCCTATATTAGCCCGGCTAAGCTCCATGTAGTCTATCAGTTCTGGTGCTCACAGCATTACATCCTGCTGGTACCCCTGTACCTCATCAATATTTTGAATTATTATTATGATCTTTATTGTTATTATAATCATCATCATTACCATCATCATAATCATTATTGTTATTATTTTCATTATCATTATACTAAAGCAGATGGTTAGATATAAAGGATCTTTCTTGGATAAAATTATATCCTGTATTGCCTTTCTAACCGATGAATGTCTTTGCGTTTTGTTTCTAAAAATGTGTGGCGAGTTGTGTGTATTTCATACAAAAATTACCTACAGTGTAACCTGTCAATAGTGATCACCAAAGGAAATTAAGGAAGTTAACTTTTTACTATGTTATATTTCTACAATTTTGCAGAGGTATTTTTTTTCTAATGCTTCTCAAGACTATCTAATTAATTATTTTGGCACCATTTTCAGTATTTCTTTTTTTAATCATTACGTTTTTGTACTAACAAACCTTCAGAATTACGAACCTCATTTTGTTTTCGGATTAACGAACCTTTGGAAATAGGAACCTCACTTTGTTTTTGGACTAACGAACCTCATTTCTTTTTCGGACTTACGAACCATCAGAATTACGAACCTTCGGAAATACGAACCTTCGGAATAACGAACCTTCGGAATAACGAACCTTCGGAATGTCCGAACCTTCGGAATGTCCTAACCTTCGGAATTGTAATTGATAGAGAGGTGGCCACTAACACAGGCTTGGCTGTGTTTGTTTTTTGCAGGTATTCAGTAATGGCCGGTGTTCCAGAGAAGATGTTGGAGCATCTTCTAGAGACGAGGATAGATAGCAAGTACGATCCAACAGACACATTCCTGGAAGATTTCTTATTAACGCACATTGTCTTCATGCCGAGCGAGAAGCTGTGCCCTGCGCTTCTTCAACAATATCCTTAATCAAATTAATGTCATATTTCATTCTTTCAATATCTTGTAATTTATTGCATGGATGTCTGAACTTTTCCTTATTTGTCTCTATTTCATCTATGATAATAATAATTATAATAGTAGCTAGTTTTTATTTAGGGATTTCCCCATATACATGTACGGCTCAAAGTGCTTCCAGTATGTTACTACCCCGGTCATTGGATTCATTGCCATCCCTCACGAAATTGCACAATTTCCACTCCCTGGGGAGCATTCCTTGCATTCATCACAGCCTCATAATGTCGCTGGCAAATTAAAACATACATTGACTTTCGCATCTTACTGGGTACCCAATTAGCACCTGGTAGGTGTTTCATAAAGCTGTTTGTAAGTTAAGAGCGACCGGTGATTCTTTCTTGTGGAAAATGGTATCATTGGCGATGGTTAAGCGGGTAAAAAAAATCACCAGTCGTTCTTAAAGTCGCTCTTAACTTACGAATATCTTTATGAAACGGCCCCCTGGATGGAGTATGGCAAATGCAGATCAACACCTTGCCAAAGGACACTAGCACCGAATGGGATTTGAACACACGACCCTCTGATTGAAAGGCAAGAGTCAGAACCACTACACCATGACACCTAATTGATCCATCTCTTATTAGGGGATAGGGATACTGCTTTTTCATCTATTGTTCCACATCTTTGTGACTTGATCCCTCCTTACTTTGTTCCATGAAGGTTTTTAGCTGAGAACTCTTCACATTTTGCCTTAAAACTCATTTATTTCAGGAAATGTCCAGTAATGAACTTAATTTGATAAGGCTGCACCTCCAGTATGAAGAGAATTATGGTGCAGTGTAAATGCTGCGTGTCATCAGCATCACTCAACCTCAAATTTTCTTTTACACATTGTATCTCTCCTTATGTGTACATATTTCACTTCTAAGCTTCTTTTCTGTACCTCTGTCTCTCTTTCTTTATCATAAATTCTTATTACTTAGTTCTTTTCATTTTATCTGAAGAAAAAAAGGCAAAAATCATTTTAATCCTATTAAGTATATGTAATAAAGCAGGTTGGTTATATGATTGAAATAACTTTTAGTGAAAAAAAAGAAACTCACAGGAATATAAAGCAAATAATATTCCCTAAAAACTAGTAACATGAAATCAATGAAAATTTGACATTGTTTGAACAGTCTTTATCTAGGGCTCGTAACACAAAGCTTAGCAATTGATCATAGACACATTTTCCTGCAACTGATTGCGTAGACTGCAATGTACAAGCAAACTTGAAAATCAAGCCTACGATTAATCGCTAACCTTTGTTTTACAGGACCCAGAATTTTTTTTCCTGATGTTTCATTTTTAGCATTATTTGTATTTTAGTTTTGCTATATATAATTACATGTATTCTAATTATTTGTAATCTTAATTTAATATGTGTATATTTTCTTTATGCAGGACCATTATGTGAAACAGCCTGCGAGCTGATTAATGTTTTATCCTGTTGAAAGATATTTTAATAAATAAATAGATAAATGAATAAATATCTTTTGTTGAGTATCCTTTTTTTCAATAGTACTCAAATGTTTAGAATCAGGGTTCCTTGACTAGATACATACCTATCACTCCGAGAGGACATCAAGAGGTCCCGAGCAAGAGACGATAGACTACATAGTCAACAACAAGAGACGGGTGGTCCAGCTGGTCTGTCTGTGGCATGTGGTAGCTGGGTATGCCTTTAAACAGGACACGACTATTATGCAGTTCTTAGAGGTATTCTGCCATCTTATAAATATAAGGAATCAACTCTGATTTTTTCAAAATGGATTTTTTTTCTTGTTTTCGGATATATGTTTGTGTACCCTGAATGATGCTTAAGGATTAAGAGCCACATAGTCCCTAATTTATGAAATACAGAAACAATAGATAATTTTAGAACTGAAATATAGACTTCAAAAGGAATTGAGTCTACAATACTTCCACATGAAACAGATATTAGATATTATTTTTGTAACTGAAGTATTTCTTATGACATTTATATTTTTTGTATATCCATAAATTAATATAGAGAGAGGTTTGTTATTTTAAATTTAAAGTAAAAATGAATAGATTGAAGCTTGAACATGAACATAGAGTTCATTATTTTTGTCCTATGAATTATCTTTACGCGATCCACCTCTAGACGCTGTTCTCAGCAGTGTGTGATGATTGTCCTGCTTACCCAAGCCTCCAGGACCCTCTAGCTAGTCTGGAACAGGTCCTAAAAGCTGTCAAGTCCACCAAGGATTCTAGTTCTCATACGTGGCAAGTGCAGACTCAGGTGAGATCACTCGACTACGGAAATATTGAAGGAGGAGTGAACTGTGTGGTCTGTCATTGAATGTGTGCATAACATATCTAGTCTAAAAATGAACCTTTCGGATAAAATCTCTTGATAATTCAGAAAATAAATGAGCCTATAATTTCATTTGCAAAGAGAGACTAAAATTTCCCTATTGGAATTAAAAGTGCCTGTTTATAGCTACTTGGTAACATTATTATTGTATTATAAAAGTAACGACTAAAGTGAAGTTTGTTACCATTCACAAGTGGGTTATATAACAAGACTACACTGCTGACAATGATGCATAATGGGTTCAGAACCCAGGGCACATTGCATAAAAGTGACCAATCGGATAAACTTTGCCATGCAATTGTAACTTGTTTGAAATCCTTGATTTTGATTGGTTGTTGACCATGGTAGCTACCATTGGATGGCAACGTTACCATAATAGTAACTTTTATGCAACAGGACCCTGGCCAGAGATCGGTAGTCGCCTTTAGTCTGTTGACATCTATGTTCTCTAATTCAAATAGGCACTGAGCAAGGATCACTTTGTTCCAGATAAATCATTGATCAAGATATGTTTGTTTGTGTTTTTTTTAAACTGCATTGATTAAGGAATAGGTATAGCTCATTTTAGCATTTTTTTGTTCTTTTTTATGTCTTTATATTCTATTGTGAAATATTTGATTGAGATTGAAGATTGATTTATCAATTTTTGCACATGATACATGTACATCCAACAAGCTAAAACATATTGTTCCTAATCTCTCATGCATTATATATATTTATTCTCATAATGAATAAGAGATTCAACTTTAACTGTAGTGTAAATTTTGACAACAAACACTAATTTGATGAATTTGATTTTTGCTTGTTTTCTCAATGGTAGTTTGTTACCATATCTTTTGGCTTTGAATTACGATGGAAAGCTAAGTGTTAAAACACTTGCATTTTTCAAAATCCCTTGGAGCATTACCTGGAACAAGTAAACAGTGATTTTCACTTACAAATTTTTATAATCTACTGAAATTCTTGCATCTGATTTGCTCTAAACAAATCAAGTCAGTGAAAATTACCGACAATTCGCTTAAAAAAAAACACTGCCATTATAATTACAGGTATTAAGTGAATCAAGAACCCACATGGAAGATGAGCTTCATAGGACACCAATCAAAGCTAAAGACGAAAGTAAGATTTATCTTTATTTTATTCCTTTCTCATTTAATAATTTTCGTTTAAAGGTCCAGCTGTTTGCATTTTCCATTCTATTTTCACTTGCCTGATGCAGTCATATGCTACTACTGGGGGCGTTTCATCAAAAATTTTGTCTGACAAGTCGTTAGATCTGACATTTTTCCTTGAATTTGATTGCCAGGCTGAGAAGTACTGTTGCTATGGTAACTGTCGGATAAAATGAGACTTTTCGGTTATAATGTCCGACAAATTCTTGAATGAAAGTATCCCTGACTTACCAGAATATGGAATAACATTTCTGATCAGTACTACACTTAATTCCTGAACTTGATCCAAGTAAAGATCAAAACTTTTTTGGGCAATATTCCTCTTCTTTCCTTCTTGTTCATTACCTGATTACTTAATGTTTTATTTTTAAAAGTACCTTGAGCATAGGTGGAACTTGCAAGAAAACAACAATAGCCCGTTTTATACCGTGCGGATCTCCCTCTGGTGATCCAGGGTGCCAATTTTATATTTACCTAATATTGCTGGAGTACATGTAAATTTAAACTTAATTTACATGGATGTGTACAGAAAATTGCAGTGTCTACTAGGATAGACCGGGCAGACTTTGGGTCTTGCTTGATAAGCCCCCTGGGAGCCAACACAGGATGTTACTGGGTCCTTAATATACACATACTTGTACTGTGACTGACTAACTCTGTTGGGATACTTGTAGAGCATTTGCAAATAAAAGATTGGAGTTTTTTTTTTCCTTTTTGAGGTATGTGAAGCATACACGAACATAGCTATGAACACGGAATATTATTCCTGTATCCAAACAATAGAGATATTTCGACCCCGGATGTAGCCACAATGACCTCCATGTAGTTGGAATACTTTTGAATGTGTTTGATTCAAACTCTATTTGCTTTGGATTTGTAATGGATTGTCACTCTTCCATAGGAAGCCTCAAATCTCAATGTCCTCCATATATACTTTCAGTTATGATATGAATAATATTCTTAGCACTTCCTTTTTATTACATTTCCAGCAATATTCAAGGTCTATTGCGCTGACCACACCTACACGACACTCCGGGTTACCATGGATACCTCAGTAACAAACATCATTCAGGTGGTATCAGAGAAGATGTGTCTTGGGAATGACCTGGTGCTATGTGAGGTCAAATCCTCGGGAGGTATGCTGATTAAATTCCGGCTTAAAGGGAAAGGTCACCCTGACAAAAAAATTGTAAAAATAGCTGAAAAAATAATTAAAGATATTGCCGAAAATTTGAGAAAAATCCATCAAAGAATAAAAAAAGTTATTTGAATTTCAATTATTTGATTTGTGAAATCATATTCAAGCAGCTTTTCTACAAATCAGTGAAATGTTGTTTTCTCAGAAAATTGAAAATTGGGTTTATTTTACCTTCAGTATATCAGTTCACAGCTGTTCATAAAACAATAACAAAAATAAGTCATCACAAACCATTGAAAAACTGAAATTTACGCATTTCATATTACATAACACATGCGGCAGCTGCTTGTTTATGGCGTCCCTAATCCAAAACGTAAAATTAATTCAAATTACTTTTTTATATTAAAAGGATTTTTTTAAACTTTCACCAATATTTTCAATTTTTGATAAATTTTCTTCATGGTGGACTTGCCCTTTAACTTTAAAAATAAAAAAAGAAGATCTGTTTTATAATGATGTGGTGCAATGTCCGGTCATACACTAGCATAACTCATACAAGCAGAAAAGATGTGTCTTGGTAATGATCTGCTGCTTTGTGAGATCCTCGGGAGGTATGTTGAATAAACAATAGCTCATTGAAATGGATGTGTTTTGGTTGTGATCAGGTGATATGTCAGGTATTTATATAATTGTTGGTTAAACATTGGCACACCTCATGCAATGAGAGACAGTATGTTTTAGTAATGATAAGGTGCTATGTCAGGTAAATCATCAAGAGGTGTGTTGATTAAACACCAGCTCAATGCTTACATTTAAAAAAAGATGTGCTTTGGTAGTGATCTTGTGATATGTCAGGTCATTGCTTTGATTGTTGGTTAAATATTGACATACCTCATGCAATGAGAGACAGTATGTTTTAGTAATATTAAGTTGCTATGTCAGTTCAAATCACAAGGTATGCTGGTTAAACTTTGGCATTATTTATAAAATCAGAAAAGATGTGTCTTGGTAATGATCTGATGCTATGTTAGTTAGGCCAAATCAACTCGAGGTATCTTGGTAAAACATTGGCTTAACTCAAACAATTGGAAAAGAATGACCTGGTGCTATGTCAGGTCAAATCCCCAGGAGATATGTTGGTTAAAAATTGGCTAAGCTCATAAAATCACAGATTGTGTGTTTAGGTAATAATCCAGTGCTATGTGAGGTCCAATCCTCTCGAGGTTTGTTGGTAAAACAACAAGCAACTCCTACAATCAGAGAAGATGTTTTGATAATTATCTGCCACTATTTTCATTGGTTGAATATTAATTGCATTTAATAATGGAGTTGCATTTGAACACAATTCCTTCTGCAATATGACTCCCTGATCTCATGTCAGTTTAAAACCAAGGAGATATTTTTCTTATTGTGAAACATAATATCGTAGTAATAATGCAGTATGAGTTTGAACAAATTCTGATGAGTCAACAAAGTGGTTATTTGAATAAAGAAATGTATGTCTCCAAACCAACAAGTTTTGATTCTACTTTTGGCACCCTCATATCCAGATCTCTTGTTTTCTTTCTTCGTCATTATTTTAGAACCAACTACAAGAATACTTTTTTATTGTAATTTAGTTATGTTTGCATTTCATATTCTACAGGGATATTTATTTATGCTTATCTATAAAAATCTGTATCATCTATTAATTTGTTTGTTTTGAATTGTTGATGTTTGAAAATGTGAAATGTTGGAGTGAATAAACTTTGAATCTTGAACCCTTGATTTGGTAGAAAACTGCTGAGAAACTTGAAAAACACATTCTTGGATAATGATGATTAATTGTGCTCATTTGTAAATTTTATTTTCAGAACGTTTATCATTCCATCAGAAAGACGTCTGCATAGCGACGAGTTTGAGCTGTAATGGTAGAATATTTATAGCCCCTAGAGATCACTTAGATGCCTTGGTGAGTCAGAAGTTGGGGGGGGAAGGGGGAGGGGAGAGGGAGGGGAGGTAAGGGGAAAGCGAGGGAGGGTGGGTGGGGTAGAGGGTAGACAATAGCAATAGTTTTTATTTTCACTATTCCAACAGTATGATATAAGGTGAATATTTAGAAGAGAGTAAATTGTTATTGCATAAGGATATTGATATATAAGTGTATTCTTTACACAGAGGTCAAATTTCACGATATTTTCTTGTATTTTATATCATCCCCCTTTCAAAATACATCTTGTTTTTAATTGCTCAAATGAGTTCATCATCACCTGTATTACATGTATACAATTTGCAAATTTATTTTTTTGTAATTCATGTTTTATTGATTCTTTTCATGAATAGTAAGCATAACAAAACATCTATGATATAACGGATCACATTATAAGATGAAAATGGCATTTGCATATAAAATAACATGTCTAACATACAAAATAGAGTAATATAAAAAAACATCCATTTGTTTACAACAGAAAAAAAACGGTCAGGCGCTTGACCTACATGAGAAAAAAACATAACAAAACAGCCTTCTGCTTTTATCGCCTCTTTATGGTATTCAAAATGGTGGCCCACGTATTGCCGACATGCTTTTCTAATTCGCATTTCCTTTGTGCTATAGTGTGTTCATCCGTTTCAAATGATAGAAGAAAGTAAGTTACAAACGTGAGACGGTAGGTTTTGTTTCGTTACATCAACAAGGAAAGTACAAGTGTGCACATTTAAACAATCTTACCTACAATTGCCCCATTATTTCATTGCAAAAAATAATATGCTACCCTTGTTTCACCTCACTCCCCGCCCCCCAAAAAATTTATCCTGGTGTCATCTTTCCTTCAAAATACACTTTGCAACGATATAGACTGTCATTTTGAAATTTTCCATTGATCTTAATTCATGCTGATATTCACAGACACCATTGCCTGAACAAGAGGGACCAAGTGAGGGCTCCGTCTCATTCCTGGAGCCAACGAGTTCAAGAGAGCTTGCCTATCAAATGACAATGTATGACTGGCAGCTCTTCCTATGTACTCATGAGGTACGTATTATACCGGGGGGGGGGGGGCAGTCAAATATATTGCTGTACACACGCATGACCCAAAAAACGTATTTAAATGGGTGTTTCTTCAGTGTTCACTCGTTAAGGGTATAAGAAACACTGATTTTCAAGAAAAAGGGTGGTTTTGAAAGACTGCTCAATGGTTAATTGTGGGGTCAAACGTATGGGGGTATGTTTTTCCCCCCAAAGCTTTTTTTAAAGATGAGCCAAACACGTTTAGGGTATGTTTTTTCCCAAGCTTTTCCCCGAGGTCATATTCTGGCAACATCTTGTTTAGGGGCCAAAATGTGTAAATAATGCCCCCCCCCCCCCGGGGGGTATTATAGCTCCTTGAAGAGGTACATGTAAATTGCCACTTGGTAATTGTCAGTGTTTGTTTCAGTTTGGTTTCTTCTTTATATATGTCACAAAATATAGCACATAATAACATTTCAACAAGAAAGAATAAATGATTGATAGCAAATAGTAGTACAATACAATAATTCAAGAGACATAAATCAATGGTAATGTCATTTTAAGTTGCAGATTAGAGAGGCACATATGAGAATATAAATGGACAGCTATTTTAAAAGCATAGCTTGTGTTTTGTAGTTTCACAATGATTAATGATAAGTGTTGCCAATTCGTTGTATTATAAAAAGTATAAAAGGAAACAGAGATAGATACATGTATAGAGAGAAAAAAGGAAAGATATTTCATATTTCTGCATGTATAGGGATCCTATGCAGCAATAAACTTCATAGTCTAGTAGCGGTCTTATAAGATTTAACTCTCTCTTTGACAGGAGTTGAGAAATGATGAAAGCTTCGTCTAAGAAAGCTTGAGACCCAAGATTGTTAGAATGTTTGTACAGGTTAAGTCCCACATGATAATTCACAAAATTTTATTGATTGTTTAAAGAAGAAATTTCATCTATAGATATTTGACCAAGAAAGTAAGAATAATGCCATAACCTTTTTTTACTCATGCATGTACATGTTCTTGTATACTGTTTTGGTAACTTCTAGTCAAATTCAAATAATCAAAGTGTCATGCTAAGGTTGTGCAATATTGACAAAAAACATATTTAGATACACTGATCAAATTACTTTTATATTATTTTTTTTTTATTTATATTATGAAAAGTGTGAGTTCATCTATCACACATTTGGGAGGCACAAATACCGGCGCATCACAGCTAATCTAGACGTCTTCCTACGCCGATTTAACGAAGTGCAATCTTGGGTTGTTACTGAACTTTGCCTGACGTCAAATATCAGCAAACGGGTCCACCTTCTCAAGAAGTTCATCAAAATAGCTGCCCAGTGAGTAGATGTATTACCTATTTTCACTAAATTTTGAAATAATATTGACAATTTTTCAAATCAAATGAAGTTCTTTTCACCCAAGATGGTTTTTGATAATTTTGATGCCCTATCTGTGCCAAATATCCTTTATTTACCAGAATAGGGTACCATTAATGATCACCAATTTATTAGCTAAAAGGTTAGTATTGATCTTCATTGAATAAAGATGAAAACAAAGAAAGAAATATGTTTTTTTTGTATAATGGCTTGTTGTGATTATGTACATTCGTAGAATTCAAATCAACAATTGTAATAATTATTTTTCTCCCTTACTTTAATACCGGGGAATGTGATAAATAGCTATAGTTCTTGGGTAGCATCTATTAAAAAAATATCAATATCGATGGTTAAATTTGGAACTCTATATTGAAAAAAAATATCATGAGTACAATTGTCATTATTTTCCCCCCAAAAAAATGAATTAAGCGTCCAAAGTGTGTAATCGCCAAATTGCTGTGCGATAGCGTGAACGGCGGCGGAGATCGGAAGGGGGCCATCACGCCAACCCCCATCTGAAATAGCCCGGTCCTTTTAGGGTTACAAGTATCACATAAATTGTCTTTACAGGTCACCATTGTTGAGTGTAACTCTTTATCATCATATGTTTTACAGTTTAATTTGGGTTAATGAACTTTGTTTCCTGTAATAATCCATAAAATTATGATTTCTATAGAGTCCATCAATAGTCGTATTGTTCGAAATGAGTTTTGTATTCCATTTGCTTAGACTTTGAACCCCTCCTATCATAAACCTCTAATATTTTATGAACATCATCAGGCTATTATGGTAATAAAACTGGTGCCCATATTCCATAAAACGTGTTATAACATATTTGTGATAATGGTTTTAAACAAATTAAATCATACAATTTGATTAGATGATAGTAAACATGTTATAGAAATGGTGCATTGATTGTCAAAACAAGTTTTTATGAAATTGGACACTGATGATATATTGATTAAAAAATGACATGCTATCACAAATATTTGCGTTATCTGAGATTCTTAAAATATTGGCAATGGATCATTCTTTTTCTCATAAATTTAAATAGAAAAAAACAATTTATGGAATATTATTTATCTGAGTCGACAAGGGTCTTGGTTTTATTTGAATTTTTTTGAGCTTGGTTTACTGTTTTCACTAATTTAGCTTAATTAATCACTTATTGTATTTTTATTTTCATTCCCCCTTTCCCTTTCTTTCTTTCTTTCTTTCTATCTTTCTTTCTTCCTTCCTTCCTTCCTTCCTTCCCCTCCCCTTCTCTCTCTCTTTCTTTCTTTCTTTCTTTCATTCTCCCTCCTGCCTTCCTTTCTTTTCTTCTTTATTACTTTTTTCTTTCTTTCCCTCTTTCTTTCTTTCTCCAGCTGTAAGGAGTATCAAAATATGAATTCTTTCTTTGCCATCATCATGGGTCTCAGTCATATGAGTGTGAGCAGACTTGCACAAACATGGGAGGTAGGTTGCCCCCCCCCCCCCCCGAAAAAAAAAAACACATATACTGAGGCTATAAACAATTTCACAAAAAGTGCTTGAAAGAGCCCTGGAATATATATAAATAAATTAAACCCTGGATTATAAAAAAAGAGTCCTGGAAAATCCCCATTTACTGCAATATTCAAACTTCCCCAGTGTTGCAGATTTAGCCAATGGGTTGTGAATAGTAGCACATGGTAAATACCCCCCCCCCAAAAAAAAAAAAGAAAATACCAGCTCACAAACCCCACCCCTTTCCCTTTTTTTGTCTTAATTTATTGCTTGTCTGTCACATATTTGCTAATTTTGTTTATAAAATATCAGTAAGATGGCTTATTTTCTCCTCCCCCCCCCAAAAAAAAAAAAAATTATGTTGGGTGCTCTTCCCCAGGTAAAAAATGGAGAGTTTCAAAAAATTGTCGAAGTATCCTGTCTTCCTCTTGTTAGGTCTTTGGTGCAGTAAATAGAGATGTTCATATGTCATGAACTGCCTCGGCAGCCCAGCATAAGCCGGAGTAACGATAATATCATTATGTTAAACAGGCCCCTCCGGGAGAACAGTTTTTGAAACTGAAGTGTCTACCCTTGGTAAATATGCCAATATTTTAATTGTAATAGTATCAAAGTTTATACTCCATTTTTGAAATCATCTATCATTGGCAGAAACTGCCCAACAAGTTGAAGAGAGTGTTCTCCGACTTTGAAGCGTTGATGGATCCGTCGCGGAACCATCGTGTGTACCGCCTAGCTCTGTCAAAAATGAGGCCTCCGATCATACCCTTCATGCCACTGCTTATCAAAGACATGCTCTTCACGCACGAGGGCAATAAGACTTACTTCGAAGGTCTCGTCAACTTTGAGAAAATGGTAAGTTGTATTCATTCGAGGTAGAATATTTCTAATATTGATAATAAAACAGTGATGATTAGTAGAAGATGAAAAAGAGAATACAGAGGAGGAAAAGAAGATGAACTTAGGAAGTTTTTCACACTGTGGCGCATAACAGATCCTTGAATGCAGCAAATGTATTGAAAATGAAAGTCAAATCACATTGAAGGGCTGGGAGTTCTTTATAAAAAATTTGTGAAACAGAGCAGTAGTTTCATCCTACGTAGTACAGAGCTGACGAAAAATTGCAACTGTGTTGTTTGTCAGAGTGCAGGATGAAACTGCTGTTTTGACTCACCAGCCTTGAACAAAGACCCCATTTTCATGAAGGGCCGCGTTCGACCACACATTCTCTATATGTTCCCAAAAGTGTTATGTTCCGCATTTGCGAAAACTTCCTGTCCCTCTTTAATTTTCTGATCAGAGTGAAATGGCATTTCAGTAAATCTAATGAAGATGTTAACATACTAGAAGCAATTCCTCTTCCATTATATAGTGTGTATCCTCTAACAAGTTTACACTTTGAAATAATCCTAGAAAATTTGAGAATATCCTGCAGCTTTATCGCATTGCTATACATGTATAGGCATCTTTGTGCAAGTGACAATATTACCAGACTAACCATCCCCATGGCTAGATAAAAGTGAAATGAAAAAAAATATGATAACTCTAGAGCACAGCCACTTTGTTTTTTGCCTTTTTCTCGTGAAATATTCACATATCGATTGCATAATGCAGAAATACACTGTTTAAAAAGCATATCTGACATTTGGCATTGATTGTCTTCTCATGCTCTTTCTCTAAAGCACCTGGTTGCGTCAATCATGAGAGTGGTCAAGTACTGTCGGAGTGAAAACTTTAAACTAGACTCTCCTCCAGCCGTTAAGAACGTCAAGGAGATCGTCAGTTATGTAAGGTAGGAATTAAAAATGGATCTGATGTCTTTGTATAAAAATGAATTGATGGCTACAAGCCTAGTGGGTATTTCATAAAACTATTTGTAAGTCATGAGAGCCTTTATGAACGACTTGTGATCCTTTCCTGTGGTAAATGATACCATATTTTTATTGGCACAGATATAGTTTCTAAGAAAGGATCAATAGTTGTTTGTAAAGTCGCTCATAGCTTACAAAAAGCTTCATAAATTATCCACTGGCTTACTTTCTTTGGAAAGGGGTGTCCATTTGTCTGTAAAATTGGTTCTCGACATTGTTAACAAACGATCGACCATACAGGTATAATAGATCAGCACCCTCAGGAATTCGACAAGCAAAAGCAGTTTGTATGTCCCTGAGCTACATCTACTTCTAGAGGTTGAATGACAAAATTAAACCTTTGGAACAAGATATCTTGTGTGAAAAAAGGAAAAATCAGAGAAACAAATCAATGATAGTTTGAGAAAAAATGAATAAATAATAAGAAAGATATGATTATTTGAACTTCAGATCATTATTGTAATGTAGATCCTCTCATTGGCAATGCGACAAAGATGTGTGATATCACATGTGAACAACTTTCCCCTTTAATTTTGTATATATTTCACTTAAACTGCCTCTTTTATCACTTTTTTTCACCATAAGAAGGAGCAAAAAGAGACATTTTGGGGGTATTTTATAGTCCATCAAAGGGAAAGTTGTTCACACTTGACATCACACATCTTTGTTGCATGCTTATAGGAGAATCTCCATAGCATTAGTGATCGCAATATTCAAATGCTAATAACTTTCGTATTATATGTCTGATTTTTCTATTTTGGATCTTATTCTTTGATTTTTCTCTTTCCACACAAGCACACTTGTTCCAAATGTTTCATTCCCCTTTTATAAAAAAAAAAATATAGACATATCTACAGTCTGTATTAAAGGCTTGTAACGAGTGCGGTCAGCTTTTTTTTTAAATCCTTCAATTCACCTTTTCATATTTTCCATGTTACTATTTTATTCAATTTTATGTTATTATAGATTTTTGTTTGCTTCAGTATTTATTATTAGGCCATAATGGGGAAATATTGTGTCATGATAATACTGTTCATACCCTATGTAATCTTCTGTGATATATTGTAAGTATTTGTTTGTTTTAGATATGATTTAAGACTTTAACTTCATCTCTATTTTGCTTCCATGTTAAAAAAATATATCAAATAATTGTTGTTTCATTTCCCCTTTCCATTCCAGGAATTTGCAAGTGATTGATAACACGAAGCGATTAATGCAACTCTCATACAACCTGGAGCCTCCAAAAACGTGATATCTACTTTGTCATGTGAAGAAACCATAGTATTACTTTAACTGGACAAAAATGGCTTCCATCTTTTGAATGCTGTATTTGGGCATTCCTTGGCAGACTTTTGTATGTTATTCATTTTGTCATCTTCCATGAGCTATCAAGATTACTCATTTCATTTACAGTATCTATGTCATTATCATCATCATCACTATCATCATCCTCACCTTCATTATCATCATCATCATCATCATTATAATCATCATCATCATCACCACCATCATCATCATCACCACCACCATCATCATCAACATCATTACATCATCACCATCATCATCATCATCATAAACTTCATCATTTTCACTCATTTTTATAAAAAATTAATCTTCCTCATAATCAACAACACCATCATCGTCATCAAAAGTGTGATTATTATTATCATCATCATCATCAAATTTATGATTATCATCATCATCATTATCATCATCATCACCTTAATAATCATTACAATCATTACCATTCCAAACACCACATCCATCACCTTTCTTTCTGCTATCATCAATAATCATTATTTTTTGAAAGCCCATATTTTATTAAGTACAAGTAGCATTGCAACTCTAATTGGACCTCAGCCATAATTAAATTGGATATTGAATCAGAAGTATCAAATAGATATTATCAATAAATCCCCAACTAGCAAATGGATCAAAAGCTTCCCTCGTTGATTTAATACACTAAGTATGTTATTATATCAGATTGTCAGATTGTAATTTTTGCATGAAGAATTCTGTAAGGGAGCAAGAGGTACATAGTATATGAATCTATGCATGAGTGTTATCATAGGATAAACGATCACATTAATCTATGCAAGAAATATCTGGTTCCTATTGTAGCTAAGCATTTGCAGATTTACTTGGAACTTAAATCAAAGCATATTGACAGTTTTATTCCTATATATTTCATAGTTATACATATACATTATACGATATTAAAACTAGACTAGGTTTAGGTTTGAAGTGGGTAAATACTTGACAGCATGACAGTTGTAGTCATAATTTTCTTATACTTCCTCATTTTAGTTCCATTTATCAAAGTAATGTAGAACAAATGTAAACAATGTCTGATTCTGTTTCTTAAGAGCCAATAAATCATTGCGTCAGCCTACCATGATGAACAATTAAATAAGCATTGAGATCAAAGGATAAATGTATGCAGCATATTATGAGAATGCTGTTGGATAGTCAATTAGTATCAGGCAGGATAATCATAATTATTTGTAAAATATACACAAAACTTGGTTTTCTGATACCGTGTATCATCTATAAGACTTGAATTGCAGCTGTACAAGACGTCATGCCTTTAATACTTACATGTAGCTAGAGGGCCGTAGCACAAACCTTAGAAATCATCCTAGAAGAATATCTTTACGATTGATAGCATTGGCTACAATGTACGATCAATCCTGAAAATCAAGCATACGGTCAATCGCTAACCTTTGTGTTACAGGACCCTAGTCTGGTAGAACGTTTAGGAACCGTTCACCAGGTATTTAAACCATTGAGTTATAGAGGTCAATTCCATTACCTACTCAGGGGGTGTTTCCCATAGTATATATTGGCAGATACAGGGATTCAGGCGGGGGCACAAGGGGTGTACATCCCTCCCACGCCTATATTTTGAGATTGCCCTTTAAACATTCATATTAATATAGCTCAAATCTAAGACATTATCATCTGCGCCGCTTCTATTTCAAAATATGCTACTTGTGCCCCCCCCCCCCTCTATGTTAACATCCTTGATCTGCCAGTTCAAAAAGCTATTGAAACCAATTTATTTGTAAAACTAATGCTGGCCTTCATTGGTAGAGGGAACTAGTGTGTCTCTTTGATGAGCCTCATTTTCCAGAAGGTCTTTCCTTGAGCTCTTTAGCATTCATTGTTAAAATTTTAGATATTGTTCTCTCCTAATCATTTAAAAGATATGCATTTGGAAGACCGTTTTACTTGTATTATCATATATCTTCTTATCAAAACAACTCCCATTTTGTCTAACGAGTGCATGTTATTACCGAGTCCAGTAAAATTGTGAGAACTCGAGATTATGATTGTTATCTTGAAGAAGTGCCTTGTGTGTGCAGTGATCTAAATGACATTTGTATTCATTAAATTGTGCTAGTTTATAGAAAAAAATGTGAGACAAATTTTCCCTATATCCAGATGAATATCTACTCTTCAGATCTTTATGTACATGTATATAAGATGCTTTATTTCAAAGTCTTTATTTATTGTGTCATATTTTGTATCTTTATTTAATTAGGGTTTCGGCCCTTGATTGAGCTGATGGAATCATTCCTTTTTGTGTGCTTCTCAACACTGCAAAAACACCGGTGTTAATTTAACATCAGCCTGGTAGTCTATACATGTACTGGCCCACACCAGAGAGGTGTTGAAACAACACCAGTTAAGAATCAAACCGATATTGGTTTAACACTAATTGGTGTTGCTTGAATGCCAAAGTGGTGTTAGCCACACCTCTCTGGTGTGTACCTATATATATTCTAGGCTGGTGTTAAATTAACACCGGCGTTTTTGCAGTGCAACATTAATGTTGTGTGCTTTTCTTCACTTAAAATATGTAAGTTTGCCTTTGACATGTGTGACTTTTTGGTAATCTATGATCTAAAATGTTATATGTGCTCAAATATGAATCTCATCTTTGATTAGAGTATCTTAAAGTGTATAAGTATTTTACAACGCTTTACGGTTCATGAAGTTTTATTTAAATATCTATTTATCATATTCTAAGCTTTTGAAACCTTGATACATTCTACTTGTCTTTATCATGTTGTATTTGTGTTCATTTGAAGTCGTCTTCTGCGTTCATGTGTTTTTATGCTGCCGGATTAGTGTCCATTAAATTGTTTTTAAAGTGCATATTGTGATTAGAAACAAATTTCTTAAGTACTTCAAAGGGACCAATATAAACATGAACAGCTTCCTGATGATTAGACAGTTTTCCTCATGTTGTAAGAGGATAGTTAGCTGTGACATCATTTACAATCTTTTAAATAACTTGCGTTTATTTGTCCCTGATTTTTTTTATATTTCTACTTATTTTTCTGCACTGGTAGAAAGCATACAAGTGCAAATACATAGGCAATACATCCATTAAAAAATGAATACAAAGAAAAAAAGGAAAAACGATATGAAGGAAATTAAGAAGTACATGGAAGGGGATAACAAAAGCAAATATGCTTGCCTGGGTTATCCCCTATACCATATGTTAAAAGGCAGGAGGAGGGTGGTCAGTGCAATCTTCCAAATATCATGAAAGATATTATGAAGAGGGGTTTTTTTTTAACAAATATTTTGTGAAGTTCCTTTTGAAATTTTAGAGTGATGCTGATTTTTAAGAATTTCATCTAATTAAACATTCCAGAGGACTTGACCTCTGTATCTAACAGTCTTTTGCCCTTGGGTTGTTTTGAAATGAATACTACACTAGCGTACCTAAGGCAGAGGAAGGCAGGGGGCAGACAGCCCCCCCCCCCCCCCGACGAGTCACAACTCATTCAAGGGACGTATCCCTGCCCCCCCCCCTTCCCAACGAGTAACAACTGATCCCTGACGATCCACAAGTGACCCCTTCCTTTGTTCTTGAAGACTTTTTTTTTTGCTTGTCAATTTTTTTCTGGTCCGAAATGTTCTTTACTTGGGGTTGAAGGCCTTTTTTTCTGGTTCGAAATGTCCTTTTTAGTTTGCGGTTGAAGACCTTTTTTTTGCTTGTCAAATTTTTGGGCTGATGGATTTGCCCCCCCCCCCCTGGAAAATCCTAGGTACGCCCCTGGAATACTATGATACCTTTTCTTTTGTTCCTGGTGGGTGTTTCATAAAGCTGTTCGTAAGTTAAGAGCGACTTTAAGAACGACTGGTGATCCTTTCTTACGCGCGTAACCATCGCTAATGAATATGCCGTTACCACAATAAAGGATCACCAGTGGTTCTTACAGTCGCTCTTAACTTACGAACAGCTTTATGAAACGGCCCCCTGGTATCATATTTATGGATGGAATCATTTAAGGTGTACCAATTAGAAAATTGTTGTGGTAATGAACTTCTGGTACATTTATACGTAGACTCTCTAAGTTGCAGGTCACCTAGTTGATCAATTGTCAACACGGCATTATATTTTTGACAAACTTCTGAAGTGATTGATGTCTGTTTCTTTACAGGATAAGTGAAGGTCACCAGCCCCTTTTCACCACTTTTTACACACACATGTTTATTCTTTTTGGGGGGTGGAGTTTACTTCCTTTTATTTCTATATTTATTTCAATTATTTTTCCTTTTTCCTTGATCAGTACAGGTCATAATAAAATGTTTTTAAATGTGCCTAACAAGGGCGTTCTTCATTTTTAAAAGGACCCTGGAGTATCACCCTCAACCTAGTCTGCAGGCGCAGACCCTGATTGGAACTTCGATCAACAAATGTGCCTCCAAGCAAAGACAAGACTAGCACATACAAAACTTGCTGTTCCAATACAGTACACAAGGAATGAGTAGGCTGCACATTCAGACCCTTAACTCGAGTGAAGGGTTTGCACAGCAGACTACCCTCAACCCAGTAGAAGTGTTTCTTCCTTTCCTCACGCCTATACTGATGAGCGCTTCCTGTTATAAATTAGCTGCTCTATTGATCAGACAGTTGGCAATGAAAATGGAATTCTTTCAATTAACTGATTAATGTGTCTATTGGGAGACAAAAAGGGATCCTTTGAGCCATTTTTGTCATACAATAAGGCAGGAACTTCTTATTGTAGGGAGGCTCTTTCTTTTTCATGTGCCATGTGTAAAGAAAAGAAAATTTAGTGCTGTCGATGTGTTCTCATTACAAAGAAGTATCAATGGTGCTTTGTCAAGTTTTGAAGATATGATATCAACAAAGGTTTGCTTGATTTTTTGGTCATTTTGTCAAACTGTTGGCTTGACTACTCCACATGTCAAAATCATGCAACAAATTTCCACAATATCGAAAGCAAATGAATCATATTCTTGTGTCAGATACATTTATTTCCGTCTTTATTTATGTGTTTATTTATTATAATTGTTTATTTATGTGTTTATTTAGTATAATTGTTTGTGTGTTTATGTATTGGAGTATCATCAAATAATCAATGGCATAGCTAGGAAAATTTCCCCCTAGGGTTGGTACTGAAATCATACCCAAACGTCTGATGTTACAGGAGTGTTTTGAAATGTGGCTCTCTTATTCCAACTATTATGTCTTTTCTGTTTGTCTATCCTATATATACACACTCTAATGACAAATCAGTCAAAAATAACTAGTTAATAGGGTCAGCTGGGTGCAACTGTTATTCTAGTAATATTTGACTATTTTCTAGTCATATTGTACTAGAAAAGAGTTATTTCTGACTAGAATATATGTCAGAAATGTGAATATCAGTGATTACTATATCAGTTGCTCCCAGCTGACTACTGGTCTAGTCAATTTGACTGATTTGTTTTAAGAGTGTAAAACTTTTCAGTCTTTGTTCATGATTTCTTTCTTTTATTTTACTCTTTTTGTACCCCTACCTCCTCGAAGGCAGTCTGTGCAAGTGCCCTTCCCGTTTCCCCCTTAGATATGCCACTTAACTCATTTGTTTGTAGGACACATTGAAAAGCCAAGATAAGAACAAATTCCTGCAAAGAAAGATAAAAAAGACTGAAATTTTATTTATTTTGAGTGATATTACAATACATTGGGGATTATATGCCTTTCTGATCATCATCATTCCAAAGGTATTATGTTATTTACCCCCCCCCCCCCACACACACACACACACAAATTATGCCCCTTGTAATCTTTAGCAACATTATGTTTTAAGTAAACATACCTGTCTATCATACTGATTTGGAAGACACAAAATGTCCGAATATTTTCACAATTATTTTTTTGTAACTGATGGCAGTATACTAAACCGTCTTCTTGCAATAAATAAATTGTATGATGTGATTTATACTCTCAATGAAAGAAATGTTTGTTTTATACTCTGTCTTTTTGTGTCTTCCTTATAGTCTCTTCTCGCATGTCTAGGTTTGGTTGATCTATATAGACATGATAGATAAGCTTTTAGTTCACCGTCTCCATGAAATAAGTTTACACTAAAACTTATATAGATGACCAACACTTTATGTGGTTTGTCATTGGCTGTGTGACTGTGTGTTGAGAGTATACATTTTGAGATAACCAACAATAATGCATAAAATGATTGATTGATTGATTGTATTCATCAAGAATATCACAAGAGATTACAATGAAATTGAAGAATACCTTGACAGGATAGCCCATGAAAGCCGAAAGGCTTATTTTTCAATGGGGTCCTATGAATTAGCCAATAATTTCATACAGAGAAACTAAAAAAAATTTTGAGAAGGAAGTGATTGTTTTGCTACTTGTTAACATTATATGATATGAATGTATCGAGTGGTGACGTATCCTGAAGTCGGGTGTAACTTAAACCCAAGTTTAAAGTTGTGGTTTCAGTATGGATAGCCAATTGTTACATTAGTCACTAAAAGTAGAGACATCATAATCCAGCTCATCTGGTTCTCAAATCATTCATAATTGTCTAGGAAGTATAAATAGATGATTGTCTTCACCAATGAAGAATCGGGAAAGAGCACAGTAAATGTTAGAAATATACAACTTGATAAAAATTTTGACACTTTTGGCTTTCCATAATTTAAACACATAGACCATGGTCTAATTAAGTTAAACCTGACTTCAGAACACGGGCCTTAGTGTTTTATTTTCAACACAGGCCTATGATACAAGACTACATAGTTCAAAATGTTGTATTATGCGAGCCAGATGTTATGTGATATTCACAAAATATTGCTGAACTTCAAAATTCATTAATTCCCTTTAATATTTGTTAGCTGATTTTGATGAAATTTTCAGCATTTTGCTATGTGAATTTCACGCTATTTATTCAGATATAAATATTTTCAGCCGGAAGTTTACCTCTTTTCAACTGTTCAAGAGATTTGTCAGAGCCAGCATAATGTCATATGCAGGTTGATAAGTAATTTCAGTTCATGCCGTTCGTTTGTTGTTAGTAAAACACCAAGGCCATATAAGCAATGAGAAAATCGGTGAAATTTCTGTTAAAGTGCGGTTCGCCCCCCCCCCGAAAAAAAATTGCTTGGGCATTCTGAAACGCATACGTCTTGAAGTATTGATATTTTACAACTTTGGTGGTATATATGCAAATGACTCCATGCCCCCACACACTCATGAACTTTTAATGTTACACCGTTTTTACTTCAAAGGTGAAAGAAAAAAGGTATCATCACAGTATTGAGTTGACTGGCATTCAGCATATTTCATGACAATGTACATTGCACGTGTGGGTTTCCTTGAAAAAAACAAACGGGGATGGAAATGAGAACGATAAAAAAAGGACAGATGATTAGAAAGAATTTGTAACCTAAGCAAGGGAGAGAGTGTGGAAGAAATGGGGGTGGCGAGAGAGGGGGGGGGGGGGGCGGGCGGGTGGAAAGAACTTAGGAGAGAGAAAAAAAACCCTGATAGCTTAAATAGACTAGGTCCTATGCCCTTATTAGCTGCCCAACTGGGTTTATTTGTATTTAATAATACTCGAAATCGAATAGTACATTGTAAAGATCATTCTGCGTTTGTTGATAAAATAGCTTGCACATTGTGCCATTGGTAAATTAACATAAAAGGTGTGTTTAAACAAGGTTTAAAGGAGAATCCAACCCAAGTAAAACTTTTTTTAGCGGAAGAAGAAATCCCACAAATACAGGGTGAAAGTTTTGACAAAATTGCACAAAGTACGATTCGGAGAAAGTTCTGATTTATTTTAAAAAGGTGTATTAATTGGCAATCGCTATACGCATGAGACTTTGTATTGGCCACATTGGTGCTGTTATAGTGACGTAAGACAAGGACCACTCTCCCATTTACTCAAATACATAAAACTGTTATATTGTCGTTTTTCAAAAGTTTATTTCAAACTATTTTTTCCATGAGGATATAAAGCATTACGCTACATTAGTTATTTATTGATTATATTGATTGATATAAAAAAATCCTTTGTAAAACATGGCCTGTGGAAAAGTTGACCTTCCCACTTATCATAATTTACTTACCCAGTTGCCAATTTGAAATTTACATAGCTTTAGGGATCTCAATTCTAAAACTGTCACAACTTTCTTATTGCTTATCCGAATTAATTTAAACTTTCACCATTCTGGTTAAACTTATTTTACTCCTTTCGCACACAATGTAACAACACTTATCATACCCCTCTAAAGTAAAATCATTAAATCAGTCAATTCAATTAATGGTGTATTGGTGGAGACTGCCAATAGCTAAAGAACACATTTTGTACACATACTAAGTAATGTAAATAGAGCTTCTGAAGTACAAATCAAAACAAAGAAATGAATTAATTTCGATTAAAGGACAAGTCCACCCCAATAGAAGTTGTTTTGAATAAAAAGAGAAAATTCCAACAAGCATAACACTAAAAATTTCATCTAATTCGGATGTAAAATAAAAAAGTTATGACCTTTTAAGCTTTGCTTAATTTCACAAGAGAGTTATCTGCACATCCTGGTCGGTATGCAAATGAAGAGACCGAAGACGTCATCGACTCACTATTTCTTTTGTATTCTATTATACAAAATATGAAATATTCTAATTTTCTCTTCATTGTTCAGTGAAACAACGATTAATTCCTCCCTGAACATGTGGAATTGCATTGTCAAGTTAGTCCATATTGTCAAATCTTTAAAAATGAAATATTTTATTATTCAAACAATAAAAAACAAAAGAAATAATAAGTGAGGAACATCATCGACTGTCTCATCTGCATGTCACTGAATTGTGCATATCACTTTTTTATGAAAAATAAGTGAAACTTTCAATTTCATAGGTTTCTCATTTTGCATCCGATTTAGATGAAATGGTCAGTGTTATGCTAGTTTTACTTTTCTCTTTGTACTTAAATCAACATTTTTCTGGGGTGGACTTGAATTTTAATGACGAACACAAGTAAGGAGTGTTATAATGGCTTAGTGGCGGAGACCGCAAAAAGCTTATTAGTACAGGTGTTCACGTAATGTAAATATGAACCAATCAATTAATGACGAACACAAATTGCAAATTTTATAATGGTTTAGTGGCGGAAAAGTCAAAAGCTGAATAATACACGTGTCCACTTAATGTAAATATAATACGACCCACTACTTTTAAAACAAAGAATGAAATGGATATCATGATGACGAACATAAATTAGAAGATGTCCCTAATACAGGCGCGGATCCAGGAGGGGGCCGAGCCGGCCCCGCCCCCCCTATTTTTTTGACAACCTGCAAAAAAAGGTGTACTCTTTATCTTGATAGAAAGTACGAAAACAGAAAAAAAGTAAGAGAGAGGTATTATACCCATGATGTGTAATGCACAGCCTCGTAACGGCCGGCCCGACCTTGAAAGGAAACAAGAAAAAGGTGAGGGGAAGAATTGGAGAATAGACTTTATATAAAAATTTGTGAGATACATATTCTCTTTGGAAATTCTTTCCAAATTTGTCAAAATGCTCCTTTATCATGTCAGTATATCAATAAATTAAGCTCGTGCTTCGCGCTTGCATTTAATTATTGTTTGATACATACAGCTTGTTCTTTATTTTAATAAAAACGCGCTTGTACTGTCCAGTTTTCAGGTCGGAATATCACAAATTTTGAGCTCGCGCTTCGCACTCTCATTATTTAATTGGTGATACTTGTATCCTCTTCCTTTATCACTAACACAGTCCTAATAGAGTCCCTTTTCACGTTACTATAATAAAATTTCGGCTCGCGCTTCGCGCTCGCATGGTTTAGTTGGATACTTATCTTTGTTAATGATTATAAAAACTGCTTAGAATCTTCAGTTCTATATAAGGACATAAAATATCAAAGAATTTTAGCTCGCGCTTCGCGCTCGCATTATATATTTAGACCACATGAGATACCTTATCTTGTTTATAACAATAAAAACTAACATATTCTTAAAACTTCAGTCTTTAGTTAGGACTACCCCCTGAAAAACCAAAAAAAATCAGATTATAGCGGCCAATCGAGAAAAATTTTGATGAAAATATTTTTCGCCCCCCCCCCCCCATTGGCGAAAGCTGGATCCGCCCCTGACTAATATGCCGGACCTTCATGAACGAACATTATAGTATTATATTGATATTATTAAACGAACAAGTCAATATGCATACTGTACACGCCTTTTTTCATACATGAAGAGTATTGAAATAGTGCTCAAAATAAACAAGTCTTCATTAAAATGATAGGCGCCTCTTAATTAGTCTATTGGCAAAGATATTATGCAAGCGCATACTTTACAATAATTCTGACAACTATCGTAAGGTAGGAGCGGAATGCAGGGAGGGGGGGGGGGCATTCATAGTCTGCAAACACAGACCCTGATTGAAACTTTGATCAACATGTGGGTCTCCACGCAAAGACTAGCACATACAAAACTTTCTGTTGTCAATTCAGGAGCAATCGAGAGAGGGTCTTCGGTACTCAAGACATACGTAGGCTGCACATTCAGACCCTTATCTTGAGTGAAGGGTTTACACAGCGGACTATTTCATGCTGTCGGCACTGAGTGGGCTGAAAATATTAGCGAAATCCTTGGTTTTGATTTGGCTAAGAAGCTCTGGATGCTGATTGTTACTATCAAATGTCGCAGAAAGTCAGCGCTGATAAATTTCTTTCAAAACGGTCCCAATGTCAGTGAAATAAATCGGGCAGGGTTTATTGACTAGACTAATTCAGATATTATAATGGTCAAGTAATGTAATGGCAAGTATAGATGAAAAGTATCCAAAGGATGCAAAGCGACCAGATGAGAAATACAAGCAGAGCAGAGTAGAGGAAAAGTTTCCCCTCCAAGATGAAATCCTGACTAAGGCATTCGTGGTCCCCCTTGCATGGAACTAGTCCCACTTTATGGAAGGCGAAGTGTTCCAAAATACCCCCCCCAAAAAAAAAAAAACCGATCAGTGGGTTGGGGGTATTTTCGCCTTCCATACCCCTTCCATACCACTTCCCTGGTGGAACCATGCACCTTTGGCACCACCAATAGCCTTCAGGGGGTGCGAAAATACCACATTGCTATAGCATATAAGTATGATAGATTCTTCTGTAAGTGTGACCTATAGTTTAAAGGTGAAGTTCACCCTGAAGAAAAGTTGTAAAAAAATTGCAGAAAAAGAATTATGAAAAAAATTGGTGAAACTTTGAGAAAAATCCGTTAAAGATAAAGAAAATTATTAGAATGATAAGTTTTGTTTTTGTGACGTCATAAACGAGCAGGTGCCCCTTATGTTATGTAATATAAAATGCAGGTTCATTTTTTTGTAATGGTTCCTCATGACTTATTTTTGTTTTCTCTTTATGATCGGGTGTGAAACGATCAACCGCGTGGCCATGATTTAATTTTGGAGGGGCGGTTAGTGCACGCAAAGCGTGCCAACACCAACACTTACAGAGCGCTCCCGGGGGGGGGGGGGTGGGGGGAGCGCAATTTTTTTCATATCTCATCAAATTTAAATTAAAAGAAGTCGTCTCTTGTGTCTCTAGTATCATTATCAACTCGAATTCAATGGAATGGCAGTGATTAAAAAAAATAAACTCGCTTCGAAAGACATTATTAACACCCCAAAATAGGAAAAGATTGAGGAATTCAAAGTATTTCCTCTTACCGCGCGAAGCACGGAAGCTAAAACGTTTTATAAAAATTGAAAACAGAAGTGGTATAAAATGTTTACCTTGGTCACATCAGATTTGATTTTAAAAACTTTAGCCACATTAAATTTCGGGCCTTTTCACACGTGAATCTTGAATCATCATTGTACTTATGATTGCTATTTGTCTTTAGAATCATCGGACCTTTCACATAGAAATTTTGTAAGTACTGTAATTCGAGTGAAACTTAACTTGAATTCACCTCCGGAGTAGACTTTGAATTCATGATTGTGATTAGCGTTCGTGATTCTATTGGTTTCACACGCGCTAAAAATTCGGCATTAGCCTTATTTTTCACTGAAATTCATCATTCAAATTACGATTTTTTTTTACCGTGTGAAAGGGCTGTCAGTTCACGCAAGTCGCAAATTAGAGTAGTTCTAAGACAGGTATATGGAAGAAGGGAATAGGCCCTATTCCTTCCCGCGAATGGCGTTGAAGCTCTGAATTTTAGAAATTTCTCTGAAACTTTAACCTGTTCTAGATAAGAAGAAAAACGAGCTAAAATGTGAAAGGGATGATGCAGGCTAGAAGAGAGACCTTTTTGCTTCCCCATGTCCGCGAAGCAAGGAAACCTCTGTGATTTATTTTGGAAGAAAAAAAAATTGTGTAATTTCGCTCATAATAAGGGAGCGCTTCCTTTTGTTTAAGAAATTTCAGTGAAATTCAAAATTTCAAATCAATTGCGCAAAACAAGACAGGATATGGAATACAGTTTCATCGTACTTTTGCATGTATAGCACGGCACGAATTTAATGCGTTCCCCCTTTGAGCATATATTTTGCCAAAATTACTTGTTGAAAAGCGAGAAGAAATAGCATTTGGGAGTCAGGAAGTACCGGTAATTTATACCCACTCCGAACAGAATAGCAGAAATTTTGTGTCAATGCAATAAAAAAAAATACTTTTCAAACTCTTTTACACCCATATACGATTCCCACAGCCCGGAAGGGGAAAAACGGAGTAGAAAAAAACAGTGTGGGAAACAAAAGGGAAAGACAATTTTTATATTTTTCAGGAAGCAAAACTTTTTGAAGAGAGAAGAACGTCTCGTTTAAGTTTTTATTCTTTTGACAAAAAAGAGAAAAAAAACAAAGCTATATACCTTTCTTACCTTTTCTCCTTTCGCTTGTTCATTTTCTCCCCCCCCCCCCTTAGGGGCTTTTTTTGGGGGGGACGCCCACGTCGCCCCCTGGCTACGCACCTGGAGATGATTTTGTCTTTTGATAGGAAAAAGGAACAGTAAAAACATTTTTAATTTTCAGAGTAAATGACATTTAATTAAGGTTTTTTTTACTATTCGCAGCTACGTACATGATGTAGGAATGCTGCTCGCACATGACGTCACAAATCAGACAATTAAAATTCTAATAACTTTTTGATTTTTAGATAGATTTTCCTCAAACCTTCGGAAACACTTTTAGATTATTTTTTTCAGCCATTTGTACAATAAACTTTATGTCAGGGTGAACTTTCCCTTTAATCTGTATAGGGCCGAGTGTTTATGCATTTGGCCTGTTTGCAGATCAAAATTGTTTAAATAACCGGTGAGATTCTTCAAACAAAATTGGCGTATACATCGATTGGAGGCGTAGGCATTTTTTCTTTCAAATTTGAATGATTTTACCAATTGTATTCCTCGACTAGACCTATATAACAATCAAACTCTGACATTTCCACCGACTCCTACCAGAATGAAACTGCTGCAGGCCTCGTAAATTATCATAATGTAACCCCCTTAACTACTACAGTATATATACAACGATTCGATTTATAAGGGTCTGCATTTTCAGTCATACTATAGGCCTATACTTTCTAAGGGATCGAAAGTGCTTTCAATAATGCAATGACATTAAATCAAATATAAATTGGGCAGAAACAAAAATAATATAGTTGTTCATAGTTCAATACAACCAGTTGATCCTTCATCTCATTTTATTTTTTGTTTACTAAATGTGTTTGAAAAGTAGAGCCTGTCCCTGTTTTCCGGGCCGACCCCAAAGGCCCAATCTACTCTCCCAAGAATTCCCTCTCATCAACCTTACCTCCCCTCTCCCCAATAGCGTACCTACGGGGGGGGGGGGGGCAGGGGTATCCCTGCCCCCCCCCCCCTGACGAAATTGAAGACCTCTTTTATTTGCCTCCCCCCTTCCTCTCACAGCCTTCTAGCTCTGATGTCCCTTCAAGTCGGCTGTATGCATATTAACTCTCTATCCTAGCCACCCCTCCCCATGAAGTTCAAGTCTCTACCACCCCTCTCTTGCCCCCCCCCTCCCCCAACGCTCTTCCCTTTATATCCTAATCCATCCCTCTCCCTGCCCACCCCCTCACCCCTACCAATCTCTCGCAAGCTCCCTCCCCTCTCCCATTCCCCAAGTCGGCTCCATGTATTACTTACTGCCCCCACCCCCCTCGAGGTTAAAGGGCCTTCGAGTAGCTCAGCTCAAGATCAAGGCGACAGGATGGAGAGTCTGCGATATCCTGGCCTCCTTTCTTCCTGTCACCGTGCTGTCGTATAATAATAGACACACACGCACAGGACACACACTCGACATGAAGACGCGGCTGTCCGCATAATAAAGCAACGCTAGCACGTTGTGCGCAGCTGTGTTATGATCAAGTGGCTTGCCTGTACAGTTTCAAGCAGCAATGCCATTCTACTACTCTGCAGTACTTGGGAGATAATATTAACCATGGATTTACAATATCTTACAGGATTATGAGCGTATTTATCGTCTTTGTTTTACAGTACTGGTGAGTATGCATACCGGAATTGATCATTTTACCATGTTCAGACATCATTAAACCATACGATCGGCCTGAATAAGCTCAAACAATGCCTTTATACTCAGTGTGTACGGTACCGGTATATGTGTAGACTGAAGCTATTGAAAAAGTGATAATTTCTTTTGTGTGATTGCTGAAGCAGAACTGAATCTTTGAAGAGCAATGTCCTTAACTTGACGAGTAGCCGATAAAGCCGTCTTGACAAGTGTATCGATATTTCAAATTTCCTGGATGTGATACTAAAATTGAGAGTGAAAATGTTGAATTTTATTATAGGCCTATAAATAATCACGATCTCAAATGTGTATTCAGCAACGGGGTATATAATTCGTGCCATTGACTCCCGGTACAATATGCGCGACGAGATTTGCTATAACTGTTTCTCTCTTTCTTTTGTATGACATCCATTGCTGTTTAAAGTGAAAGTACTGACCTATGAAGTATGTATTTGCCATTTCTATAATTTTGGATTCTCATTTTCGTTGTCTTTAATGATAATAGGCCTACTGCAAATTTGAAGATATTATCGTGTTCATATATTAAACGATATTCGGGAGTATATATGAAACGGAATATGACTTCTCATCAAGAACAATAAATGGATTTGCGCATAAAAATGAACATATTTATTTACAATAATGGATTTGCGTATAAAAATGAATATATTAACAATAATGAACATGCGTACAAAAGTGAACATATTTACAATACTATTTTTTTCAATATTATACTGTTTTTTGTTTTACAAAGAAAGAATGCTCGTCTGTAAAATTTTACTTGATTTACATTATTATTACTTTATATTACTTTCAGTTTGTATTGTGTTTTGAATGGAAATGGAATTAAGGATTGAATTCAATTGAAAATGAAAATTATTATTTCCCAATAATAAACTCATCCCAACGCTGCTTACGACATGAAAATAACATTTTTATTTTTAGAGTTACACGTTGAACAAACCATGCATAATTTAATGATATGGAAAGTATGCTTTGATTCTTAAGCTGTTAAAGGTCAAGTCCACCTCAGAAAAATGTTGATTTGAATCAATAAAGAAAAATAAGACGAGCACAATGTTGAAAATGTCATCAAAATCAGATGTAAAATAATAAAGTTATGACATTTCAAACTTTCGCTTATTTTTAACAACGAGCCAGTTAATCCAAATGAGAGCGAGTCGATGATGTCACTCACTCACTATTTCTTTTGGTTTTTATTGTTGAATTATACAATATTTCAATTTTTACGAATTTGATGATTAGGACCTCCTTGCCTGAAGCACAAAATGTTAAAATAATGGAATTCCACATGTTCAAGGAGGAATGAAACTTCATTTCACATGACAATGACGAGAAAATAAATATATTTCATATTTCATACAATAAAATACGAAACAAATACTGAGTGAGTGATGTCATGCAGTTCCTTCATTAGCATACCGACCGAGATGTGCATACTGTTTTGTGAAATGAAGCGAAAATTTAAAATGTCATAACTTTCTTATTTTACATCCGATTTTGATGAAATGTTCAGTGTTAATGCTTGTTGAATTTTTCTCTTTTTATTCAAATCAAGTTTTCGTTGGGTTGGACTTCTCCTTTAAACGGGTAATGTAAAGTACATGTAAAAAAAAGCAAAACACTCTTCAACGTTAAAGGGGAATGAAACCTTTGGAATTAGGAGACTGTGTCGAAACAGAAAAATCAAAGAAATAGATCAACGAAAGTTTGAGAAAAATCGGAAAAACAATGAGAAAGTTATGAGCATTTGAATATTGCAATCACTAATGCTATGGGGATCCTTCCATTGGCAATGTAATAAGGATCTGTGATGTCACATGTGAACAACTTTCCCTTTGTGGACTACATGTATATTAAAAATACCCCCCAAATGTTTCTTTTTGCTTTTTCTTATGGTGATACTAACTCTTTATCCATGGTGTATTCTTAAAAAAATGTATTACATGCCCTCGTATAGAAAGAACACATTATCTACTGATAGATGTGATAAAAGAGGCAATTTAGGGAAATATATACTAAAGTAATGGGGAGAGTTGTTCACAGGTGACATCACACAGCTTTGTCGCATTGCCCAATGTGACGATCTCCATAGCATTAGTGATCGCAAAATTCAAATGCTCATAACATTCTCATTATTTGTTCGATTTTTCTCAAACTTTCGTTGATCTGTTTCTTTGATTTTTCTGTTTTCACACAAGCTATAATTTTGTTCTAAAGGTTTCATTCTCCTTTAAACAAAACCCAACGTATGGACCTATTTGTAACATTATACTTCGCCCCGTTTCTCTCGCAGAGGTGTATCAGATCGACCTACTGTACACACGTGTCGCGTGCTTCTTGTCAGTGTTTATTACTTGTATACTTCTAGTTCTGTTGGACCTATTAGTCATAGCTAACAATAAATTGGCTTCAAATTCTACATCCTTTATTTAACACCGACCTACATAATGCAAGCAGGTAGCTCAGGAGTGCTATATATATATATATATATATAATTTGAGCGATTTAGCGTATAGGCCTAAAATTTCCACAGTCCATGGCAAGCAATTCGAGATTATAACCTCCTTACCGGATATATCAACATGTATATTCGAAAAATATTTCAATAAAAAGTTAAACATAAGGATTAAATAGTATTGGCTGTAGGTGTAGTAGGCCTACTACATCAATAATCATTGGCGACAAAAAAAAATGTGTATGAAGCATGTCTCGAGTCTATCTTAAAGGACTAGTCCACCCCAACAAAAAGTTGATTTGAATAAAAAGATAATAATCCAGCAAGCATAACACAGAAAATTTCATCAAAATCGGATGTAAAATAAGAAAGTTATGATATTTTAAAGTTTCGCTTTAATTTCACAAAACAGTTACATGCACATCCTGGTCGGTATGCAAATGAGGAGACTGATGACGTCATCCACTCACTATTTCTTTTGTATTTTATTATATGAAATATTCTAATTTTCTCATCATTGTCAAGTGAAACAACTATTAATTCCTCTCTGAACACGTGGAATTAGCATTGTTTAATATTATATGGTTCAGTCAAGTTGGTCCTAATTGTCAAATCTGTAAAAATGATATATTGTATAATTGAAACAAAAAACAAAAGAAATAGTGAGTGATGGACATCATCGATATCATTGACTCATTTACATGTCATTGAGTTGCATGTGCATATCACTGTTTTGTGAAAAATAAGCGAAACTTTAAAATACCACAATTTTCTTGTTTTAACATCCGATTTTGATGAAATCAACATCTTCGAGTCTGGGGTGGACTTGTCCTTAAATAGTAGGCCTATGTTATAATTCGATTCAAATTCAATTCAACATCATTCTGCTAAGAAAATATGTAGGTCCTACGTACAGTGTCTCAGTTCTCGATGCACGAAAATATTGAGTTGTTTCGCATCTGTCTGTATTCACGGACCAATTATGTAGGCACAAGGCATATGGCGCAGTATGTACGCCCCGATGTACACAATTCCTAAAAAAAAGACATTACTGACTCATTGTTTAATCTTAAAGGGGAAGTTCACCCTGACAAAAAGTTTATTGTAAAAATAGCAGAAAAATAATAGAAAATATTGCCGAAGGTTTGAGAAAAATTCATCAAATAATTAAAAAGTTATTAGAATTTCAATTATTTGATTTGTGACGTCATATGCGAGCAGTATTCCTACATAGCGAATGGTAAAAAATCAATGAAATGTCGTTTTCTCAGAAAATTGAAAATGGTTTTCATTGGAACTTTTGTATATCAATAGACAAATCATTTCACACCCGATCATGAAAAGAAAACAAAATTAAGTCATCAGGAACCATACAAAATTTGAAAGTCATACATTTTATATTACATAACACATGGGGCAGCTGCTCGTTTATGACGTCACAAATCCAAAATTTTGAGCTCTAATAACTTTCTTACTCTTTAACGGATTTTCCTCAAACTTTCACCAATATTTTTGACTATTTTTTCTGCTATTGTTACAACAAAGTTTTCTTCAGGGTGAACTTCCCCTTTAATGCTCTTTCCTTTGTTTTAGTTTGCTATACCCTGTAGGCCTATACATGTACATGTGTGTAGGCCTACATATATAATTTTAACGAATATACTGAGGATAGAACCATTCGAATTCAATTCAATTGATTTACAAGAGAAAATGTTCTCAAATGCGTTGAATTATTTGTTTCCTTTATAATTATAGAGGGCAAAGCTCAAAAAGGCCGATACATTGTCAAGCGGGCTGGGGTTAATGACCGTGGAGTTTTAGGGTGGTAAACATTACGTAATATCCTCATCTAATGCTGGTAGTATATGGTACGAGACTAGTCTACAGGCACAGGCCCTGATTGCAACTTTGATCAACAAGTGTGCCTCCACGCAAAGACTAGCACATACAAAACTTGCTGCACATTCAGACTCTTCAGGGTTTACTTTACCCAGCAGACTAGTACGAGGCAGCATGAAGTTGAACACGTACATGTATACCACCTCAAAAGTATTACAGTCTGTCAGATCACTGATATCCGTCAGACATCGCACAGGCCTTCAAGGGGCGAAGTTCACCCTGACACAAAATATATAGCAGAAAAATAATGAAACATAGTGCCGTAGGTTTGAGAAAAATCCATCGAAGAATAAAAAAGTTATTAGAATTTGAAATAATATGAAATAATGAAACATTAGTGATTTCATGTAATAACATATATAAGGGAAAGTGGAGATGTGACATCATCAGCCCACCTAATGAATATTCATGAAGATATGCCTCGAACTATTTCACAAGACTAAAAAAAATCTTTGAAATTCAATAAATTCGTTATGTATTATCCAAATTTAATGAAATTTTCAGCATTTTACTCTGTGAATTTTACTATAGTTTTATCTAAAAATATTTTAATAATAATAATAATATAGGGTATTTATATTGCGCACTTATCCACCTTGTTAGGTGCTCAAGGCGCTCCTATATTACCCGGCTAAGCTAGGCGTTCATAGCGCACACAGCTTTTAAAGGAATTACTTCCTACCGGTACCCATTTACCTCACCTGGGTTGAGTGCAGCACATTGTGGATCAGTTTCTTGCTGAAGGAAATTACGCCATGGCTGGGATTCGAACCCACGACCCTCTGTTTCAAAGTCCGAAGACTAATCCACTGGGCCACAACGCTCCACGGACCATCTCTTTAAACTGCAGTTGCCAAATTCGTATATATCGAAATTACCCCCCCCCCCTCCCCGAGCTACTTATCATAGATTTATTTGTAATAAAGAACCCAATTCGAATATATTCCCACCAATCAAGCAAAGGCAATCAGCCATCAATAATCATCGATACTAAAAAAATTGAACGAAGTTGGATAGATTGGTTTGTTTTGGCTCTTAAAGGTCAAGTCCACCCCCAGAAAATGTTGATTTGAAATGTAGTAAAATCAAACTAGCATAACGCTGAAAATTTCACCAAAATCGGATGTAAAATAAGAAAGTTATGACATTTAAAAGTTTCGTTTATTTAAAAAAAAAAACAGTGATATGCACTATTCAGTGATGTGCAAACATCTATAGTGTAAATGAGACAGTCGATGATCCATCGCTCACTATTTCTTTTGTTTTTTATTGTTTGAATTATACAATACATGTATTTTTACAGATTTGACAAAGAGGACAAACTTGACTGAACCATATATAGTATTAAACAATGCTAATTCCACGTGTTCAGGGAGGAATTAATCATTGTTTCACTTGAGGAGAAAAATTAGAATATTTCATATATCATATATTAAAAATAAAAAAAAATAGTGAGTGGATGACGTCATCAGTCTCCTCATTTGCATACCCAATAGGATGTGCATATAACTGTTTTGTGAAATGAAGCGAAACTTTAAAATGTCATAACTTTCTTATTTTACATCTGATTTTGATGAAATTTTCAGTGTTATGCTCGTTGGATTTTTCTCTTTTTATTGGGGTGGACTTGTCCTTTAATCAAGAATTCCAGTCTAGAAGTAAATTCAGATAACATTTGTGCATAAAAAGTCAACTAAATCCATATGGAATGGGCTTTTTGAGAAAATATTTTTTTCCATTTGACGCTTAAGTTCAGTATGGGGTATGTAATAAGAAAAATATAGCGATACAAAATTGATAAAAACTCCCTGACATAGTCCGCTAATTATGATAAAATCATAGAATAGCTCCATGATAAAATCAAGGCGTATTAGCATGGAGCTATCTGTGGTATTAGGGTATACATGACGGTGGCTGTAGATGTATAAAGGATTGATTATTAACTGGTTATCGAGCTTCACAACGTACTTGGGATCTATTTCGTTTGTAACCACCCCCCCCCCAAAAAAAAATAATAATAATAATAAATTTAAGAAAAATCGTGGAACCCTTGATTCATTTTTGGGGTGTAAATTTAGGGAGATCCAACTAATCCACATTTTTTTGTGATCTCTCTTTGTGTGTTATAAAAAAGCTAGAATTAAAGTGTACCTTTTGAGATAACTAGTAATAGTAATACAAAAAGTAAAGAAGCCTATGATCCTATTTGTGTGGGAAACAAAAAAAATACAAATTTTCAAAGCTCCTCCCCCCAAAAAAAATTAATGCTTAGTGGAATTTAGCAACAATGTAGGGAGCGGGGAACAGTTTTGTTTAATAGTGGGAAGGGGGAGGGGGCTGACCATACCAACAATCACAAACAAATGGTAACTTTTAAAAGAAATTTGTACACGGTTGTTAAAAAGTGTGTGTGTGTGTGTGGGTGTGTGTGTGGCGGGGGAACTGTAGCCCAGCCAGCCCACCCCCCCCCCCCCGCTTCTGCCCCCTTTGAAGCCTTTGGAGCTTTAACCTGCTTTGAATTAATCTGTGCGATCTACACACACACTCTTCCTCTTCCCATGAAATGCCATTATCTTTCAACAAGTTGAACAATAATAATTAAATATTTGTAAGTATGATTGGTGTCATTTGACTCCATTTATTCTGTCGGTGGTTGTAAAACTTCTATCGAAATCGAAACTACAAGTTCTTTCCGGAAGTACCCGTCTTGTAGCCAGGTCATCATAATATTCCTGTTTAGAATACAATATAGGCCTATACTTTAAGGACAAGTCCACCCCAATAAAAAGTTGATTTGAATAAAAAAAAAATCCAGTAATCATAACACTGAAAATTTTATCAAAATCAGATGTTAAATAAGAAAGTTATGACATTTTAAAGTTTCGCTTAATTAAAAAAAAAGTTATATGCACATCCTGGTCTGTATGCAAATCAGGAGACTGGTGACATCATCCACTCACTATTTCTTTTGTATTTTATTTTATGATATGTGAAATATTCTAATTTTCTCCTCATTGTCAAGTTAAACAATGATTAATTCCTCACTGGACATGTGGAATTACCATTGTTTAATACTATTTTTAAAGGTCACTTGACCTTCAAAAGGAATCATGTTTCATGTTTATCGTGTAAGGAATAGTATGGTGCATGTAGGCCTACACGGAAGATTTCCGACTATCTTTATATTATAAATGTTGGTCATAGCCTAATTCACCAATCATCAGCAGGCGTAATAAACTCCTCTAAAGGACGATAAGATAAAATTTCAAAGAAAACAAAATAATGAAAAAATAGTATTGCGTGAGAGGAATTAGGGCAATAATTTGTTTGAAATGTGTAATGTGTTATTGCTATTCAAGTTAATTGATCAATACTCCGGAAATTTTTCCTTTTCTTCCGCCACCAATGGGAGGGGGGGGGTGCTTCGCCAATATGTTCGTGTATATACCAGTGCAAAGAGAGAGTGTAGGGTTGCCCAAAGAAATACTAACTTCCAGATCTAGACTAGGGTACACTCAGCGCCCCCCCCCCTCCCATTTTGGACCGAGCGGGGGCGATTTTTTTGTAATGAGAAATCAGTAGGCCTTTGCTCAAAACTTTCTAGACATTTTTTTATGATCCATCCATGCATGGGCATGCGCGGATCATCCCAATCAATCAACTGTTCCCTATTGTAAAAGAGATCAGATTGTTCCGCACTCACGTCCGGTCAATGTCAAGTATGAAAATCCGTCAACGTCATAATAATAATGACAGCCGCATTGCCACTTCGGGAATTAGCAGGAGCACATCGCTTTGTCAAGACGCTGTTTCATGCAGTTAGTCTGCAGTCACAGACCCTGATTGAAACTTTGATCAACAAGTGTGTCTCCACGCAAAAACTATATATAGCACATACAAATACGTTAGGTAGCTTATGAATATCAAATTATATAATTTATTACATTTTTTGTTAAGACATGCGAGTAGATTCCCCATAATTGTGTAGTAGTATAAAAAAAATTATAGCTGTCATGAACTATATTTACAAAATGACATTCATGCATTTTATATTGAACATTTCAAGAACTTTCTTAATCTTTCATGGATTTTCCTCAAACCTTCACGAACATTTTAATCATTTTTTTCTGGTACATTTGCAACAAACATTTATTCAGAGTGAACTCACCCTTTTAAACACGCAAGAACATGTCCCGAGCGTGACGGTGCGTTGGAGTCTTCAAATCTTAAAGGACAAGTCCACCCCAACAAAAAGCTGTTTGGATTAAAAAGAGAAAAAGTCCAACAAGCTTAAATGCACTGAAAATTTCATCAAATCGGATGTAAAATAAGAAAGTTACGACTTACGACATTTTTAAAAATTTCGCTTAATTTCTCGAAATTGTTATGTGCACATCCTGGGCTGTATGCAAATGAGGGAACTGATGACGTCACCAACTCACTATTTCTTTGTATTTTTGTATAAAACATGAAATATTTTAATTTTTCCCTCATTGTCATGTGAAAGAAAGTTTTGTTCCTCTCTAAACATGTTGAATTACCATTCTTTTAACTGAATTATGGTTTAATCAAGTTGATCCCTTATTGTAAATTTTGTAAAAATATTTCAAAATTCAAACAATAAAAAAAAAGAAATAGTGAGTGGGCGACATCATCGACTGTACCCGTATTTGGATGTAACTGACTCGTCCATATAATCATTTTGTGAAAATAAGCGAAACTTTAAAATGACATAACTTTCTTATTTTACATCCGATTTTGATGAAATTTTCAACGTTACGCTTGTTGGATTTTTCTCTATAAATTCAAATCATCATTTTTCTGGGGTGGACTTGACCTTTAAATTTCCCCTGTGCATATTATGTAGCCTGTACCAGTGTTCGTAGGCCTACGCATTATCACTTGTTTTAATCTCTCATCAACTGTTTATCTGTTAAATGAAGCAATGTCTATAGGCAACATCTGTTCTGTTTTATAATACATGTATTTTATGCCAAGGACTTTGCCTTGGTATTGACTGCTTTATATCACGAGCTTTGATCACCATAGTCGGGTCCTAGTGATATTAATGTAACACGATCCTGTAACACGATTCTCTATTTTTGAAAAAAGGCGGGTACGTGTAGGCCGACATGATTGTGAAACAAAGGGTATCATGTAACATTATTGGTTTATTATGGTAGGCTAGGATGACACTTATGATGAGTATCTATTAATACTCATTGATACTCATACTGGTATCAATGAATATTTCATACAGAATTATTTATTTCTTGAAGTTTTGGAAAATAATTGATTTTCTTTTTGTAACGTTAGTAATGGTTTCGTCTTCTTTTTCATTTCGATGAAATATTCGAATCTGAAGGTGCTCCAGATTAAATAACATAAATGAAATAAAAATTACCCCCCCAAAAAAAAAAATTAAAAAAATAAATAATAATAATAATAATAAAATAAAAATAAATTATAAATAAAAAAAATATATATATGTGTATCAGTTTTGATATCTTTAGCGGAGTATGATCACACATTAAACACGAATTCCTTTTAGATCATGACCGTATACGTAAATAATATCTTTTGGTGGTGGTTGGGGGGAAGGGCGGGCAAGACGTTTGAAAGTTTCAATTAAGAAAAATCGAAACCGAGGGGGCGAAACGACCAAGCTTGTCATTATGGCGCTACTTTCGGCAATGTCGAAAATTTCATTAGGATTTTATTAAGAAACCACTAAGAAAAAATTTAGCCTCATACATGTGAACGAAATAGTTGGATATATCACTTTTTTATGCGACGCATTTTTTTTATTTGAAAAAGTGCTTCCCCAGAACTTCTCGGTCCCCAAAATAATGTTGTAAAGTAGCAAGGTAATAATAATAATAATAATAATAGGCATTTATATAGCGCCATCTATCTAGAAATGTTCTATTTCGAGGCGCGTTATTATTATTATTATCACCCCGGCTTTAGCTCGAGCTGCCTTGAAAAACACTTCACGTAATAAATTCATCGTTTAACTTCATATACGCCTGCAGGTAGTTATTTTCTGTTTAAAAATATGTCTGTGTTATTTTACTAGACCTAACTGGATGTAATAAGAGCTTGGTCGAATTTACAATCATGTTTGATGAACAGACGTGGCATTCATTTTACCCGGGAATCAGTTTATTAGCTTTCCATTCTTTTCTTAATATTGATTTCCTGTTAGAATGTCCATCAATATGTGCTTCCATTGTTCACTTGGTTTTACGACCACCCTGCTCAATTTCAATCTTGCTCAATTTCAACTTTGTGAGAGCTACGCTCACAAAGGTATGCACGGACTACCAATGATGCATTCGTACGAATATCGCTGTTTGTTCGAATTCCGGAGTTAGCAGAAAAATTCTTACGGCCTTCTTAAGAACATCTTAAGAAATAAGATCTTGAGAAACGAAATGATTTTCGGTTATACAATTCGTAAGATTTTATAAAGAATGCGTCAAGTTATTCTTTCGTCAGTTTTTCTACAATCTGACGATCTCTGTTGTCGCAAATATGACTTCGTGCAAATCACGGCACTCTCAAGTCATTCGTATGTTGTCGCTTATACGGACACCTTCCAAACAACAAGGGTCGTTCTTAAGAGCGCTGTACGAATGTCAGACAGTTAGTAAGACGCTCTTACAACACCCGTAAGAACCCTCATACGAACAATGTGCAAAGGCGTTCTTACGATCATCGTAAGAATGAAGGCTTCGAAAATTTCTCTCAATCCTCCAAAATTCTTACAACGTTCGGATATCCGCCTTACGAAGAGAGGGTTTCGTACGACGTTAAGAAAAAAATAACTTGAAGACAAGCGATCGACTAGGCTGCGAATTTACGAATGGTCTACTAATAGTTTACTAACGTTAATACGGCCTTCTTAAAAAGAACTAACGAAATGGTTTAAAAATCGTCCGTTCGTATAGTGGTATTCACAGTGGTATTTGTGGCCAAGCCATGAGCTGAAATTGTGGCTCCATGACAAAGTTGGTTAAGATTTGGCAAAATTGTAACCCCTTCTCTTATCTTCTATTTCTTTTCCAGATATTTCTCTTTTGGATGGGCGTCATGCCAATCATTCAGACACCATGCCTACTCAGTCGGATGGGTACATGAGGGCGCTGCAGGACCTGTCAACGTTCATCGGATTGACCCGTCACAGGCGAATCAAACTTTACTTCCTTGCTATGGTACTATTCAATGCATGTCTCTATTTTGCCATCTACAGTGGACACAAAGAGGTCGTTACTGGGAGACAGGTCTCCACTTCAAAACCACGTGACATAGGGGTCATATCGTCACGTGACCCGAGTAAAGTGGAATGCGACCCGGAAGTCGTTAAAGACATCGTACGACACCATGGCCAAAATGCCAAGGAACAGGAAAGGAAACTGTGCCCCAAGAATGCAAATGCAGTGGAAGACTCCTCTCGGGGATTTGTCTCAAGGTTTGTTAAATGGTGGAATGGCGGATCAAACGACACCAGTAGCAAGCCCCCAAAGAGTCTCAGTGCTTCTCATGACTACAAACTTGTATTGAATGAACCAGATGCATGTAGGACTGCAGACGGAAGTGTCTTCTTACTCGTGTGTGTCTTTACAATCCATTCGAATTTCGAAAAGCGGAAAGCTATCAGGGAAACCTGGGCTTCACAGAAAGTGGTGCAGGGTAAAGAAACAGTGACAGTTTTTATGTTGGGTAAAACAACCAACGAGTACCACCAAAGACTTGTAGAGTTGGAGAGCAAGAAACACGGTGACCTCATCATGGAAGACTTCGTCGATTCCTATCATAATCTTACTCTCAAAACAATCATGACGACGAAATGGTCTAGTCAGTACTGCGGCGATGTGAAATACGTCATGAAAACAGATGACGACATGTTTGTCAATTATGACGCTTTAATTACCCACCTCGTCGATCCCCAGACACCACAGACAAACTATTTTGTTGGGAGTAAATTCTCCGGAAATTCTCCGATTCGAGACCCTAAGAGCAAATGGTACGTTCCCAAGAAGATGTATTCAAATCCGCGTTATCCGACGTTCTGTTCGGGAACGGGGTACGTCATGTCCGGTGACATTCCGGCTCGCGCGTACAACATGTCCTTGCACACACGTTATCTCTACCTCGAAGACGTGTACATGGGGCTTTGTATGAAGAAGTTGAAGGTTAAAATGTCGGGGCATTCGGGGTTCCATATTGATGACGTGCCCTACAAGTACTGCGCGTATAAGCGATTGATTACAACGCATGGGAAAACGACGACGATGATGTACAGAATATGGGAAGACCAAAAATCTCGTGCTGGAACCGTGTGTGCTGGCATTCACAAGCCACATGTCAAATAGCCAGTTCGTTGGAGAAAGGGTTTACGTCACCTCGTTAGCAAGAATCGACCTTTGACATTTCATTATTTATATCGCAGGGGCCGCGGAAGCGGTGGGGGGGAGGGGGGGCTGTTTTTTCCAAAACCGTGCAGTACGAAAACGTAAAACTAATCATGATTGTGATTTTTTACATGGTCAGCCCCGCGGCCCCAGTATCGAGACCATCATCTCCACCATCATCATCGTATGGTCTACTGGAATGGTGATGTCAGGCCAAGGAAACGGTGGTGTGAGTCTGGTGAACTTGGAAATCAGTTAAACCCTCGTACTTTGCCACATTCGGCCAACGACAGGATCGAACGGTCACTTTAGTACTCGACTCTGTTCCTCTTTCGACAAGCGCGTGCGCACAGATGTTATTTCCAGCGTATCACGTAGAATTAAAATGCAGTACATAATACCAATCTATGATACCGCGGGAGAATGCAATTACCCCCCCCCCCCTGATGTTTGCCTATCACGCTTGCCAGAACAGGTTGTGCACATATTAGTAGGCCTCGTGTATTTTGAAGAAAAACAAAACAACCTGAAATATTTTTGATGATTATTTTATGTACAATCCTTACCAAAACAAGTAAACACCATATTAAGGTGCTATAAACTTGCAATATACATGTATCTCGCTTACACAAAGAATGCAGATTCCCAAAATAAGTATTTTATTTAATATAAACGTCGTGTCAAGTCGATCGCATATCGCAAGTGGTTTAGAGTGGGTTTGTCAACAAACTTTGTTTAAGATTTTCTCTATGTGCTTCTCTGTGTCTCTTAGATGTATTTACAGCTTCCATTATGACAGGGTAAATGATGATGTAAATTATGATTGGTGACGTCCATAGGAGTGTTATTATGTGTACCTCGTCGGAGTAAAATTCTATGATGTATGGATTAAAATTCCAAAGATATTTATATCATCACGACCAATACGTAGGCTGTTTTGGACGGAGGAAGGGTCGGAGTAGTGCCTCTCTTGACAGAGTTACTCCTACAAAAACTGTGGTGTTAACTGGTGAACATAGAGGACCACACCAGTTATTTTACACCGGTGTTAAATTGGTGGTGTTATAGTTTTACACCAATAGGTGTTATTACAACACCTTTTGTTGTTACATTTACACTCTTTGGTGTTATGTTTAATCTCTAGGGTGTAATTTTAACACCTCAGGGTGTGGTCCTCTATTAACACCAATTGGTGTCAGTTTTAACACCGCAGTTTTTACAGTGTACCTTCATCCGACCAGGATACTCCCACCTCCGACCAGGAATTTTAACCCATGCTTAATAGAATTTTACTCCTACTATACTACTACTACTATACATGCTATAGGAACCCAGGTCTCTGAACGAGGCTTTTCGAGGCTTTTCTAGATTATGCTGAATGTTCTTACATGCACTGTTTTTTTCTAGAAAATTTAGTGTACTTGTCTTTGTTTACAAAGGACATACATATACACTGCAAAAACTCCGGTGTTGATTTAACACCACCTGGAATCTATGTCCACACCATAGAAGTATTGAACCAACACCAGTTTGGAATCAAACCGACGCTGTTTTTTAGTAATTGGTGTTGTATAAACACCTATACGGTGTTAGAAAAAACTTCCGAATCATACAAATGTAGCACTGGTGCTGATTCTATCGAAGAGGTTATCTTGGCCTGATCTTTCCACTCAATAGTACTGTTACATAATAAATAATATGCGCCTGATATGTGGTAATACTGAGTCTCTGGCGCGTTATAAACACTGTATTATATCGATTACATATTGTTATACTATATGGCTATTTAAAAGGGTATGTTGCAGTTATATGTATATTTGTCATAACGATTTTGAAGTTTTCATGTAGGCCACCCTTTTCATGACTTCTAGAATTATAGTAAGATATTTTACTTCGAATGGAACATTGGAGCGGTGGCCCATTTATTGTGTAAAGAAATAGTGCTCATTAAAAAAAAACAAAAACAGCAACAAACACACACTCGCGCGCGGACACACAGAAACTCACTTTGAATTTTATACAACGATGTTCACTTTATGAACGTTAGAGTAGTTGTTTAACATTTTAACAACCAGTTTATTGAAGATTGAATATGTTGAAAAATATGTTTTTTGTATGTTTTAAAAACTTATTTAAATTCTGAAACAAGTACTGTAAAGATGATAGTAAATTGCATTGTATAGGCCTATATAAAAAGAGAAGAGGGGAAAGAGAAGGATGTAAAGGGAAATAAAGAACAGTTAAAAAAAAGAAGAATTGTTTGGTTTATGTAAACCTTAATTACCCTTAATTACTTCTAGTGATGTATAATTGATCGAAAACTCAGTATTACTGGTTTCTTGTCAGTTAAAGGGGTGGTCCCGGCTGAAAGTTATATCTGGCCATGCGTTTTAAGTTGGGCCCGCAAATAGGTGGTATCGTTACATTTGCACGACAAGCACAGTAATAATTAATGGTATAAAACTTGAAATACATGTGCTACATGGGTATATTTGGTATCATATTAAAGGGAATCTTTATACCAATTACTTAAAAGAAAAAGAAATACTTGAGATTACTTCGTTTACCAGTAATTAGCAATTATGTAACATCAATTGGCCATTTTTGCATGGTGGTAGACGAGGGGAGCATGACGAGGGGAGCATAAATTTTAATTTCATTAAGAAACTAAATGTGTAACATCACAGTACCTAAATATGTAATAGTTCTGGGGCTCACTAGCTTATTCTTCAATCATAAGTGGGTCAAATTTGAACTTTTCAGTTTAAAGGGTACCTAATTAAGCTAATTAGTATAATTAATTGATGTAAAACATGAAATTAACATGATTGAAATTCTGACTGTCTGATGTATAGGAAATGAGGAGAGATAAATACAGTTGTGGGTTACACCTTGAATAAAATTTAGAAGCTGCATAAATTTCAAATAGAAAAGCACAAACTAATTAAAGGCTTCAGAGATAAATCAATCTATTGTTTTAATAATTATGACCTCATGGTTTCAATATTGACAGCGTAGACTGATAGTGATAACTTTGTGTCAGAATCTTCAGATTACTCTGGTAACATAATAGATATAAATACACCTTTTATGCAATTTTAATTAATGAAAAATTTATAACTTGTCAGTTGTTTTTGTTTACACTAATTTTAAATAAGCTCAAGCAGTAATGAGAACTTTTCATTGTGCATTCACATTTTTCCTATATTTATATGTTAAACCTGACTCTCAGTTGTCAACCTGTGGTCCACCGGTCTTTGAGCCAAGAGGTGACGAATCCCACAATTTGAGTCAAATGAAATCATTTTTTATTCATAATAACCACAGTTAATATATTATAATATACTGGTTAGTGTTTGCAAGTGTATTTATGCAACTAAAGGCAAGACTAATTAATATTTTAGGGGTAAATCAAGCATTGATACATATTAACCCGCAAAAATTGTGATGTGAAATTTGGTCTCAAAAGACGATTGCGCCCAGTTATTTTGGTAGAGTTATCCCCAACAAGTTATATATCACTGGAAAGGTCTCACTCTAAAGAGTTGAAATATGCATGTTATTTCCCTATAGGGTGTAAAGATTATCTGATTCTCAGATTTATTGGGAAGTATGTTTTTTTCACAGTTTTCCACATATTTTGACCTTTAACTTTTTATGACATTACCCTATGCCTTTTCTGATTGCATTTTTGAATTCCTCAGACAATTTCCTTTCAGAATATATATACTTTTATGGGTAAAGGATGTCAAACATAAAAAAAAATACAATTTTATAAAATGGTGCGATTTTCGAGGAAAATTTGAGTTGTAACGGAAATGGGCCCAACTCAAAACGCATGGCCATATAAACCAAAAGAGCGAGAGTCAACTCGGTAAATGCTAAAAGTTTCATCAAATTCTGATGAAAAATGATCATGTTATTAAGTTTACAAAATTAGGCCATATTTTGTGAATCAGTTACATTTATGAGGCCATGAATATACATGGGCGGAGATCCTAGGGGGTTCCCCTACCCAAAATAGTAGGGGGATACAATATCAAATGTCCCCCTACTTTTATGATGGAAAGAATAACATCATTCAAAATCGAAATTAAACATGTATTTTGGACGAGATGACCTTATACTTTTTTTTGGGGGGGGGATAAACTTTTTTATTTTTGGCTTGTCAAATTTATTTTGGTCTACATGACCTTACATTTGAGGGATAACCTATTTGTTTTTCTGTTTGTCAAATTTTCCAGCCCCTGGTATACCCTACCTTTGGGGGAAGATTTCCACCCTTGCGAATATACAATAGCTTGCTGATGATGTCACGTCCCCACTTGTTTCGTGTTATTTCATGAAATAAGTATTATTTCAAACTTTCATACATGTGTCTAAAACACGTTTCCAGTTGTAACGAAATTAGAAATGATTATATGACACAATATTTACATTCTTCGGGGAAAGAAAATTAATAAGCATATTCATGTATGAGTAGGGAGATGACATCATTACCTTGCTCATAGAATATTCATGAAGACACATGTATAACATTAACAAAAATAACTGAATAATACAAAACTTTGGTATGTCAGAAATCTAACATTTCTGCCATTCCTTGCCCAGTAAATTTTGGTGAAATTTTCAGCATTTCGTTAGTCTGTTTTATGTTCAGCCCGTAATGCCCCTTTAAGAAGAGATGTAATAATGATTGGGTTCAATGTTATCTGATTCAATCATCAAATATTGACTCGATGTATGGCATAACCTCACTCCTCACAGTATTAAGTATGCACGAAGAAGTGAGAGCGCTACGAATTGCATGTATTAATCATCATTTTTAGAACAGGTGTCTTGTGAGCTTTGTAATCACTCCCATGTGACTAATCAGAATTAATACCAAGTGTTACGTTGAATATTTAAATGAAAATCGAAATGGCGTAGAGCTTTGAAACAATGACCTTCAATAAATTATGTTTGCAGTTGGACTGTCTTTTTTTTTTTAGATAAGATGGGAATAGATTTTTTCCATATGAGACTTGAGGTGCCAGCAGAATCACATTATGAAAGTATACGATTGGTCCAACGTTCGTAATGAAACCACTTTAAAGGTCAATTCCCAGAAACCACAAAATTATGCTTGGAAATTTACTCCCAATGATTAATTCTGGGTGAATATTGCGGTTTGAAAATTAATGGGAAATATATATTGCAAATTGTAGCCTAAATTGGGCATCATTTGGGTACATGGTAAGGATTCCTTATTGTATGATAGCGGACTGCATATTTAAATGGGATATGAGGGGAATGGGTCTATACGGGGCCTTGTGTGCATGCACGAGACCGAATTCCTCACATTATATTTTCTTCTATTAAAATTCAAAACGTTTGTTTACGTCAGTTGGAGACTTCCGGGTTAACCCACCCTTCAGTGTAATCGGAAATAGTACTCTAGCCATGGTCCTAGCCTAGGCCATTTAACTAAGTTACGATCAATAAAAATTAATCTTTAGATGAAAAGAAATATAATATGAGGAAATCGGGAACGCGTGAAGACCCAAACAAAACAGCCTTGGGGTCAAGTAATAGTTTGAAAATGGTGAATGTATATTTTGAGAGGATTTTGAAAAGTTGGTGGTCTGATACTTCGACAGTTTTCACTGGAGATGCGTTTCTTTCTGTACTCAAGAATAGAAATACGAATAATCATTGTAATTTTAGAAAAGGGTCGATGGCTGTACACTTTTAATGTACTTATTTAAAAAAAAAATGAAATTTTGCATTATTATTTTGACAATGATGACTTGTGTGAACATTTTGAGAAATAACATATATACATATATATATATATATATATATATATATATATATATATATGAGCAACCGTCAGGGTAGAAACTGCACTGTAAGAAATTGCTGTGTTAAAACTGACACCAATTGGTGTTAATAGAGGACCACACCCTGATTTGTTAAAATTACACCCTAGAGATTAAACATAAAACCAAAGAGTGTAAATGTAACAACAAAAGGTGTTGTAATAACACCTATAGGTGTAAAACTAACACCACCAATTTAACACCGGTGTAAAATAACTGATGTGGTCCTCTACGTACACCGGTTAACACCACAGTTTTTGCTGTGTGTAAACGTCTGTTTATTGGGCATTAGTAAAGTTAAATATAAAGCAATATTGAAGTTCACGAGTACAGTTATATAACATACTTAGCTTATGATTGTGAAGTAAAATAATTTGCTTTCATGTTGGTGCTGAAATTCTAGCAATGGCTGATTTGGTATTACAAATATCTATGAAAATTTATGTCATAATTATGTCTCTGAAATCAAACTTAGCCATAAAATTTTGCCACACCCGCTCTGTACATGTATCCATATTTGTGCCTTTTATGTCTAATAAATTAAACTATAAAGCTTTATGAATATTTCACAGCAATCTTGTCTGTCCGATCTTGTTTCAATTAATAGGAACTTAGTACATATAAGTAAAACAAACGCATGTGGGCAACTTCATTGTGCGGTCTTTACTTATTTTCAAATCCGGTTATGCTTTTGACCTCCCTTATTTAATAGATTATAATGGACATAAAATTCATCAGTTGCCGCGGATCCCCCCCCCCCCCCCCTCACACACATAAACACTTTTGCCAATTAACGCACCAAAATCGTAAAAATGACCATCTGATTGTGATTTTGTACACTGCCAAGTCCATTCCACTACCCATGGCTCTGGGAAGCGGGGTGCAGGGGGAGGGGGCTGAAGCACCCCCAGAAATCTCTTTGGGGGGGTGATGCGTGTACACTCTCCATCCATTTTCTTCTCTTTCTCTTCCCCTCCCCCTCTCTCTGTTTTCATTCTTCCTTTCTCCCTCTTCTCTCTTTTTTCAACTATTCTTCCTCTCTCTTTTATTTGTTCTCTTCTCCCCTCCCCCCTCTCTCTCTATTCTTCTCTGCCTTTCCCTTCTTCCTCTCTCCTTTCCTTTCTCTTTGAGCGGGGGGGGGGGGGCAAGGGCCACTCCGCCCCATACATCCGCGCCTCCATCTTTTTACAATTAAAATGTAAACATGGCATAAAGATATCTAGCGCCCTCTTTCGGCAATGTTTTTATTTTCCTCAAAGTAAATTATGCGTTTGAGCACTGACTACTACAAATCCAGTAATTGAATATCAGAAAACAGCTGACAAAGTTATACCCTGAAAATTTCTGCCCATTCTATGCTCGAAAAGTTATTTCTATTAAGATGACAAAAACCGCAGGTAATCCCTTTTGCTCAGACACCCGAATTATTTTTTTTTCGATGCCTATAATGTAATGGATTTGTTGGGATATAAAGTAATGAATTACAGTACATAACAATATGCGAAGCGAACGAGCTAATTTTTAACACATGGAAGATAGAATGATGACCAAAGTCGTCTTTCAAGGGGGGGGGGTTATGGGAGCAATGCTGCGGGGGAGCGGAGCGACCGCACGAGAAAATTCGCATTTTTAGAATGAAGAATGGGCAATTTAAAAGCACTCTGACCGCATTTAAAAATAAATCCCCGCATTAACAGTAGTTTTTATCATTTGTTGATAAAAAAAAAGTGTGTGTGTTGGGAGGGGATGGATGTACATGCCACCCCCTCTGAAAAATGGGGAGGGGGGATATCCCCATCCCCGTGGGCACAAGCCTATTATTATCTTTCAATGAAATGAAATGAACTAGTAGTAAACACTTGGGAGGAGGGGGGGGGGGTTAACTACAGTAAAGTTATGCTTTATTAGGTAGGCCCTATGAGTCAGGTCCCCAGAGATAGTTCCTAGTCCGACCGGTCCTAAACGGGACTTAACAAAATTGGTTTGGTACACCATCAAGATCCCCAAAGGTTGTAAAAAGAACCTTTAAATAGGTACAAGGAATGACAAATACATCACATTTAAAGATTTTCATTATTTCGGTTAATTCGGTGACACAGTTCATGCATTTATTTACGAATTCTCCGTGATAAAGCTGACGATGGCTGACGATGACATATCCATGCTTCTATACTTTAAAAAAGAATTATGTTTGATAAAGTTTTGTCCTCCAAAAATTAAACACTTAAAAAAACTTTTAAACAACTGCTGTAAAGTTAATTTTCATTGTAAGAACGATGTTTGAATTTTAGACCCGTTGTTTAAGTCGGTCCCTATAACAACGTTGCTTAATGTTTTGTAAAAGAAGTGTAAAAAGTTTTAACAATGTCCAAACAAGTTTGAAAAAATATATTGTTTATAAGCTGAATAAATTCTTAGAGTGACGGGCTTAAACAATGTGCTATTTTTTACACAATGAAAAATGCTGTTTTTAGGGCCTAGCTGCAACACTGTTTGATAAAAGGCCATTGAAATTTATAGTAGCTGTTTAAATAATTTTACTTTTAACAAGCATTTTATATAATTCTCAATTAATCAAGGTTCGTATTATAGTAAACAGCGTTTTGACTCTGTGGGCCAGACTATGTAGTAGGCAGCGTTGTATTAAAATAGCTTTCATCGTCCATGAAGATGCACCTAAAGATAATGAGAGACCTTCTTTTGAATAAATACCTTACCTCGAGCCTATTGTATAGGTCTCTTATGAAGAAGAAGAAGGCGATTCTTCTATTGGAGGAGGATGACAGTACGTTCTGTTGAACTATTGGCTTTAGAACACCCTAGATAATCTGTGGATCTTTTCATTTGTCCTATATTTGTCAACCAGCCACTTGCCACTGTGTCAACGATACCATGAAAGTGAAGGGGAGATGCTTTGGGATTAAAAGTTTGATTTTCTTTTTCTCAAACACTTTTCGTAGGACTGAACATCTTGGTTGTGCCTGTCTGTTTGGCCTAATGAAAACGTATCAACTTCAGCGTGTATTAAGATGAGGCCATCAAGAAAGGATATAGGAATATTCTTGATATCTTTTACCATGTTTACGATCGGTGCGGTTACTATGTATGGGCTGACGGTCGGATCGAAAGGGGCAACGCAAGTCCAGGAATCGGCGAATTTCGCAATCAGATCTCACCGGAGGAAAATCGCAGGTTTGTTTGGCATCCTCATCTTTCACTTTAAGTTCACTTTAGCGTGTAACAGTCGTTGTTTAGTTTATTCTATACAGTGCATTAAAAAACAGGAGAGTTTTGAAAAGTCCATCAAAATTTTGTTTCAAATTATGCTATGTAGACTTTGTCAATGGATGCTCTGAAGTCTTATCATTCGAATGCAATTAAAAAATTATAAGTTTCGTTCATGCTTGAGAGCACACGGAACCTTTTTTTTCACAGGTTCCAACAAAAAAAGGCCTGCGCCAAATGGCAGAAAACGAGAAAATATTGACGATCAGACATCTTGCTAATCAGCAGACTTCGTAAGCTTCTCATTATCTTTGTCATAATGTTCGACATACGTTTTCCAAATACATTTACAAAGCATTTATTTATTTGAATTGTCATAAACATGATCATGTATTAGTCGACTGAACGACAAAACTGCTGATTCATTATTTTGCACTGAATCTGCAAATATAGGCGGAGGAAGCGGGAGGGATGGGGGAACAGGTCCCCCCTAGATTTTTTATTTTATAACCTTTTTTTTTGCTTGTCAATTATGTTTCCTGCGCCCCCCCCAATTCTGGTGGACCCCCTTAAAAGGTCTCTTGTTCCCCCTAAAATTTGGGTTGATGACCTCTTTTTTTGCTTGTCAAACTTTTTTACATGTGTCCATCACAAAATTTCAGGTAGACCCCCTCTAATTTTTTGGGCTTCTGCCGCCAATGTCTGCAAATAATCAGAAATACGAAACAGCAAAAAGCAAAATGAATCATATACCGTAAATTCAAAGGATCGATTTGTGAATCATTTTCGTAAAAAATGCTAATTTACTCTAAAAAAATAAAACTAAATACAATATGATTTACGATTAAAACACTTTGAGTGATGTTCGTTTCGAAGGGACTGCATCACTGAGCCATCGACATTAATTCTACAACTACAAGCCAGTTTAAAAAAAATGGTAAATAGTATTAACAATTTATAATCCATACTGATAATATCAGCACAAACGAAAAACAAATCAAATTATCATTACTGATTACAATCGTTTTTGTTAAGTTGAAGTTTTTGATGGGCCTGTATTATGGTTTCTAACAAGAGAATGAAAAAAGGGAGATCAGAAAAAGCAGTACTTGACCCACGAGAATAGGCCTACATGTATGTATATAGGGAAAGCACTTCAGCGAAATTTTAGTTGTTGAATTTGATGTTACACAAGTGGAAACCGTACCACGTACTAATCCTTTTGCCGGTAGCAATGTTATTGACTATAAACAAATAGTAGACTGACGCGGCAAATGGTGGGATCGTTGCAGAATAGCATTTGCAGTATGCACATAGCAGGTATACATGGTTTTGTTGTCAGTATCCATGGTATCTATTTGGAACAAACCTTGTGTTCTCCCTTGGACCTATTATAGGTCCATCGCCAAAGTAAGGACGGTCAGGGGGGGGGGGTGGGGGTCTTCCAATCATCAACAGTGACTAACTCGGAAAGACTGCACAGTAAAAACGCTTAACCGTTTAAACAATCATGTTTAATTTATTGAAGATTAGATATTGAAAATTAAACTTTGTTGCTTAAGATTTAAACACTTGTTTAGAATGTTTAAACAATTAATGTAAGGTTCATATAGTGAACAGCGTTGTATATTTTTTACTGTGTATTATATATATTTTTAACTGACCTATTTTTAATATTTGTTGTAAAGTTTTCTTTTCTCGGAGGGCTATTAATGTTTTATAACACCTATTTAATTCATTCAATATTACTCAGCCGCATTATTTCAAAAGTTAAGTTTATCTTTACCTTCATTTTAATACCATGATTTACCCAGATGTTGGGCATAAAGTATAGAAGACTTATTTGCCCCTCTGCATCTAAGTTGAACTTGTCCTCAGTTGAACCCAATAATTTTACAATGTCGATATGTGTGGATTTTGACGAGTTATGAAAATTCTGTGTCGGGGTCGAAACGAATTAACTTGGTATTCCAGCCCGTCTCTAGATTTGATTTGAATGAATTTATGCTGTTATTATTTACAACCTCAAAGGCAAATCATTCCATAGGTTGATTACTCGTTGCGAGAAGTCCCATTGCCTGAGTGTTAATATTTGTTCTAAAATTTAGCAAGCCTGTAATAAACTTATTTCAAAATGTTAAATCAAGTTTTTATCGCCTGATCATGGCTATTCTCCTTTCCGATATTCCAGTTATACCACTTTTTCTAATATAAATTTCAATTTATTTTGATTTAATTTTATCTTCAATCTTTGAAAACCAACATTTTATACAGTGGGGTAACAGGCAGGGGTCAGGCTGCCCCCACCCCACCTGGTGGATTTGATTGGGGGGGGGGATAACGGGGAAACGAAAAAAGGAGAAAGAAAGGGAAAGGGAAAACATGTGACTACGAACAAATCATTCCGTAATACTAATACTAGCATAATTAGTAAAGCGGGAAATAGATTAAAAGATCATGACAAATAGCAAACAAAATTGGGAATTGAAGGTAGAATGGAATGAGCCAAAAGCTCGCTTTGGAAAATAAAGAAAAACGACAAGAAAACAGAGAAGAACTTAAAAACACAACCAGGCTGCCGAGGATTGAAAATAAAGAGCGGGGAATAAGATCGATGGCATATAACATCGTGTATGAATGAGTCTATTCCAGGTTTGCTACACTTTATAACAATAAACAAAGGTCGCGATCAGGACGAAAAATTTAGCCAAGGACTATATCTTCCTAATGTCCCTACGGAAGCTGCCCCAAACCCCATGCAGTAAAGGACTCTTCATCTGTAACCTTCATCTCTAAGCTTTACATGTTTACGTTAATTGAAGCGCTAGCGTACAGTGGGGGGGGGGATTCCACAACCAAGTGGAAATAAAAGAACATACAGGAGGCAACGAAATGAAAAGAATAGAAAAAAATTAAATGTGTTATTTGCTGAATACAATGAAAAATTTATTTCATATTTAGAATTTCATCTAAAAAGGTATTTTTTCTGACTCGCTTCGCTCGCTGGCAAATTTTCACAAATTTCCCCACATTTACTATGTTGTACGCCCTCAAAATATTTGGTTTATTGCGCAACTGCGTTGAATTAATGTGTTGTGCAAAAACTATATATATACCCGCAATTTGATTTTAAAAAATAGCCGCGGCCATCTGTTAGGTTTAACATGACTTTAGAATCAAGAGGCTCCGGGGGTTCCGACCCCGGACCTCACTCGAATAGCAGTGGCGTACAGATGGAGAGGTTTTGGCCATGGTCCTAAAAGCTCTTTATCTAAAAAAAGAAGAAGAATAAAAAGAGGAAAGAAAAGCAAAGGAAAAGTGTGTTATTTTTTAATATCATCATGTAAAAATCTGTCTTAAAGTAAGATTCTCATGAAAAGGTACGGTGTTTTTTTTTCAGTTGCATGCTGTTTATCTAAATTCTTGTGACTTGTTTGATGATTATTTTACGCGAAAAATACATTCAAGGGACAAACTAATGAAATACAATGATAAATAACCGATGCCTTGATGGCTATCGCGAAATTAAATGGTCGTAACATTAAATTGAATGATTTGAATGTGAAATTTAGCGGGAAATCCTAAGCTACACAGCAAAAACTGTGGTGTCAACCGGTGTACATAGAGGACCACATCAGTTATTTTACACCGGTGTTAATTTCGTGGTGTTAGTTTCACACCTATAGGCGTTATTACAACACCTTTTGTTGTTTCTTTTACACTCTTTGGTGTTGTGTTTAATCTCTAGGGTGTAGTTTTAACACCTAAGGGTGTGGTCCTCTATTAATACCAATTGGTGTCAGTTTTAACACCGCAGTTTTTACTCGAAACTACTCTCTTGAGGGAATGCTCACTCTGTCGGATACGATTCCTCTTTTTCATCCGCAAACAACAACACAGGAGAATCGTATGATTATTTTCATTTTTCAGATATAAATGATGACTCTCTTTCTCTGCACCATTCGACTGGAGGATCCCGATACGGTGACGTAGTGCTGGGAACGGTAAGAAGTGAAAAAAGAGTTTGTTATGTTTGTTTGTATTTATTTCCATATGAAAAAAAATATATACATGCTCAATTTAACATAACATACAGATCATATGGAGGATGGCCCATTCCAGCGGTATTAATAAAATACCACTGTTCTTCCATGGGGTCCTTTAAAACATAAAAACATGCATATAAAACAAATATACAAAAATATAAACAAAACTTAATTGCATGCATGAGAAGAAAGAAAAATCACTACCCACCCATTAAAAAAGTAAAAAAAATATCTTCAATTTCATATCATACGCGTAACCAAATTGATACGAAAATACAAATGTACAAACATATCCTTCATGTCTTCAAGTTCAAGGGCAAAGGCTGGTTTGAGCAAGGAGATGCACATCCTGGGGAGGTGGAGCTTAAAGGTCAAGTCCACCCCAGAAAAATTTTGATTTTAAAAAATAGAGAAAATTCAAACAAACATAACGCTGAAAATGTCATCAAAATCGGATGTAAAATAAAAAAAGTTATGGCATTTTGAAGTTTCGCTTGTTTTCCACAAAACAGTGATATGTACAACTCAAATAAGTCAGTCGATGATGTCCGTCACTCACTATTTCTTTTGTTTTTTATTGTTTGAATTATGCAATATTTCATTTTTTACACATTTGACAATAAGGGTCAACTTGACTGAACCATATAGTATCAAACAATGCTAGTTACACATGTTCAGGGAGGAATTAATCGATGTTTCCCTTAACAATGGAGGAGAAAATTAGAATATTTCATATTTCCTATGATAAAATACAAAAGAAATGGTGAGTGACTGACGTCATCAGTCTCCTCATTTGCATACCAAACAGGATGTGCATATAACTGTTTTGTGAAATGAAGCAAAACTTTAAAATGTCATAACTTTCTTATTTTACATCCGATTTTGATCAAATTTTCATTGTTATGCTTGTTGGATTTTTCTCTTTTATTGAAATCAAGTCAACTTTTTGTTGGGGCTGGACTTGTCCTTTAAGTCTGCATGTGGTTTTTGGGGGAGGTGGACTTATTAATGTTTTGAAAATCAGCTGTTGAAAGCAGGAGAATGGTCTGCTTGCCAGTGTAGGAACTCCTCTGCCTCAGCGGGAGGGTGCGCGTGCACACTCAATGCACCCCCAGCCTATACGCTCTTGCTCTTTGTCTATAACTGAAACAATTATTGAAAATAGACATAGAAAGGGGAAAAAACGATGGAGAAACTTAGTGGCAAAAATAGGAAAGAAAATCTTTCCGTCAATATTTGAATACTTCTGTCTTGCCGGGTTCCATTGGTTTTGCCAGTTCAATTTGCATTTGATTTCATTTGGTTTTATTTTGAATACTTTGTTTTAGTTTTTCATACGTAGTGACTTTCAAAATGATTGTACTACTCAGTTATGATGTGTTTAATATTTGTTTACATCAGAGCCAGAAGGGAGATCAGTTTTTTTTGTATTGGGTGTCACGGTTAATAAAAACAAAATGTTAATTAATAGAACAACAGCAACAAAATAATGATGACAACAAGAACAATATCGATCATGTTATAATAATAGATATAATTATAGTAATAACAATAAAACAAAGATAATACTAACTTATTACTATTATTGTTAGTAGTCGTAGTAGAAGTAGTAGTAGTAGTAGAAGTAGTAGTAGTAGTAGCAGTAGTAGTAGTAGTATCAGCAGTAGTAACAGCAGCAGCCGCAGCAGCAGCATGCAGTAGCAGCAGCAATAGTAGTAGAAGAAGAAGTAGTAGTACTAGTAGTAGAATTTTTTTTTATTATTTACGTTTCTTCTAAATTTCATGTCAATTTCAACAGCAGCAGCCGCAGCAGCAGCATGCAGTAGCAGCAGCAATAGTAGAAGAAGAAGAAGTAGTAGTAGTACTAGTAGTAGAATTTTTTTTATTATTTACGTTTCTTCTAAATTTCATGTCAATTTCATGTTTATTAAGATCAGCTCCGTTTTTTTTTGTCCAATCGTGCTGTTATGTTTGACACCGAATCAAATTGTAATATAATTGACTCTGTAATGAGTACAATGACAAAAATACGAAAGTCTAAATTTGAAGAAAGAAGCAATGCACTCGCTGTATTTTGAGGTTTATCGTGCTGGGAATTTATCCCTGAAACGCAAGGCGCGTTTACAGCTTCTTTGCTAAAGCCAGGGTAATTATTATGAATTTACTATAATTATGTAAAGCGCTTAGATACTGTCATATGAGAAAGTAAGCGTTAAAGGGGAAGTTCACCCTGAAGAAAACTTTGTTGTGAAAATAGCAGAAAAATAGTAAAAAATATTGGTGAAGGTTTGAGGAAAATCTGTTAAAGAGTAAGAAAGTTATTAGAGTTCAAAATTTGGGATTTGTGACGTCATAAACGAGCAGCCGCCCCATGTGTTATGTAATATAAAATGTCTGAATTTCAAATTTTGTATGGTTCCTGATGACTTAATTTTGTTTTCTTTTCATGATCGGGTGTGAAATGATTTGTCTATTGATATACAAAAGTTACAGTGAAAACCATTTTCAATTTTCTGAGAAAATGACATTTCATTGATTTTTTTACCATTCGCTATGTAGGAATGCTGCTCGCATATGACGTCACAATCAAATAATTGAAGTTCTAATAACTTTTTAATTATTTGATGAATTTTTCCCAAACCTTCGGCAATATTTTTTATTACTTTTTCTGCTTTTTTTACAATAAACTTTTTGTCAGGGTGAACTTCCCCTTTAAACGCTATTAGCGAGTGATGTCATCATAATTGTTTTTATCTTTTCTATTCCAGGATTTGGTTATCATATACAACAGCGTACCAAAATGTGGAAGTCGGACTTTCGGAGATACAAGCCGAAAGATATTCAAGAAACGTTCAATCGAAGTTACACGCTACTCTCTCAGACATGAGAATAGACCTGAAGGTGTAAGTCGACATTATTTCTATATTTATATAGACCTACAAGATATAGATCATGTTGAGATACACTGCACATGTGTGATATAGTACCAAGCGCAGTATAACTCCGCTATACTGTATTCCCGGAGGGGGGGGGGGGCACTTACATTGACGAGTGGATATATACCATGCGCGACCAAAAAACACGTAAAAGGGATTTCTTTTTCAAGATAGGGCACGTTACGTACGTAACGTGATAAGGATGTCAACAGCATAAAATATTGAAAAAAGGGTATCTAGTTCGCTCGGAAAATTATACGTGTTTAGGGTCAAATATGCGGGGATGATAAAGCAAAATGAAAATGTTTTATAAAGGATGTCCTTTTTGCCCCGTGCACTACGTGTTTAGAGTCCGATTTGCGCGAGGTGTGGAAGGTGGGGCCTGTTACAACCGATATTCCCGACCTTTCGTTTGAGGACGCGAACGCTAATTACAACGGTAGTTGATTTTGGAAGAGACTTTTGGGCCCGTCGTAAAACTCTAGCCGGCAATGCAAATTGTGTGACATGAGATTTTTTTTTTCGTTTCGCATCTGCGACGGAAACGTTCAATATGCGTTTCGTGTGCAAAATTCTGGTTGCTACTATGGTAACAGCGATATATCCGATTGAGGACGACTTTCCAAAGCCACATTTGACTCCTCCTAGAGCTCGAGAGGCCGCCCGGGGGCCCACTTCCATTGATTAGTGGATACCAAGAGCAACCACGCGTAAAAGGGGACAGAGTGGGCAAGTACATTACGTATAGACCTATGTAGCGTTATAAGGGTGTCAAAACGATGTTTAAAATGCTGAAATTGAAAAAGGGATACTGACATATCCAATACTTGTAGGGTGTCACAATCCAAATACTAATTAAGAGATGCATTTTCATAATATGAAAAAGACTTACTTCCATTGTTTAGGGTGCTTTTCGAAACTCCATTGTCGCGCCTGGTATCCACTTATCAATGGAAGTGGTCCCCCCGGAATTTGAATCTAATCCCCATTTCTGGGGAAAGTAAAACATAATGCCCATTACATCGTGTGCTAGAGGCATATCGTTTGTGTAGAAGGCGTACACAATAGAACAAAGAAACCCGTTAGCTCAAACCATGGACCCTATAGGGTCCGTGCTTAAACGTATTGTACATGTATATGCTGTGTACAGAAATGGTTTTGGCTAGAGAGGTTGATCTGACCCATGAAATCAATTGCCAGTGATCCACCAATAATCCACATTAAATGCAATATCGATTCGATGGACTGTAATGATCTATATCTAAGCCTTCATTCAGTAAGTTTTTCCTCATTCAATATGTACTCGATCTGTTTGAAAAACCACTTTCTTATCCATGTCATAATCTATTTTAGGTCCTGCATTTCGAATATCTCCAGCCATCAGTCATAATATACATGTATGTATAGTGCGGGTGTCGCGGGAAAGGATTTTGCACACGAAAAGCATATCTGTAGGGCCTGTAACCCCCCTGTAGCACAAAGTTTAGCATTGATCGTACAGCAGTTTTCTACGTTTGATTTTATTGACTATAATGTACAATCAATCTTAAAAATCAAGTGTATGATTAAGCGTTAACTTTTGTGTAAGGGGACCCCAATATTAGCGTCGGTGAAGATTGCGAAAGGTCCCAAGTGTCGCACCAACGCATAATGTCGCAGCAACGCATAATGTCGCAATCTGCGACATTCCGACCCGGCATTATGCCAAGAGCGTCCGACACATAATGTCGCAGTCAACGCATAATGTCGTAGTTTTTCTAACGCATAATGTCACATGTCGCAACGCATAATGTCGCAGCAAATCGTTAACGCATAATGTCACATGTCGCAACGCATAATGTCACAGCGGTATTTTCTTCAGGACTCGAGCTACAGATAAGATATAAAACATGCTTTTACTTAGTATTTTGAGACAATAGACAATAACTCCCGGACAACTACCCCCTGTAAAACTACCCCCGAGGACGAATACCACCTGAGGACAATTACCCCCCCCGGACAACTACCCCCTAGGGCAATTTCCCCCGGACAATTACCCCCTGGACAATTACCCCCTGAACAACTACCCCCCGATGACAATTACTCCCGGACAACTACCCCCCGATGACAATTACCCCCGGACAACTACCCCCGGACAATAATATTACCCCTTAGGAAAATTACCCCCCCCCCGAGGACAATTACCCCCGGATAATTACCCCAGAGGACAATTACCAACGGGAACAATTACCCTGCCCCGGGGACAATAACCCCCTAGACAAAGGGAGTGCACAGAGTTAGGGCCTAAATAGTAAAATTACAAGGCGTTCTTGTGTATATTATCTTTGCATATTTTTTTTGCTTACTGTATTAAAACATCTTAATCTGGAATGCGTACCAATTGTTTCATAATTCTTAGCTTCTTGTTAGATGAATTGTTTTAAAATAACAGGTTTATAGGTTCTTCTTGTCAATAGTAGTGTTGATGGTTTGCGTTACCGACTTTCAATATTTCTACCTGTGAAGGTGTCTTTTTAATGTTTTATCTATTTTCCTGAAATTAAAGCCCAAATGAATCAAGAAAAAATCAGATCAACTGGAATCAGAGATATTAGGCATTTGTGATTATTATGTCTAATCGTGTCTTTTCATGAATGTTCAATTGTTCTATGAAAACTTAGTATGTGGGCCAGTTTACAAAGTTTTCCGATGTGCATATGCGTAGCTATATAGCGCAAGCCCCCACCCCCATTTTTCATGATGCCGAAGGCATTGCTAAACAAAAAAAAAGAAAAAAGGCGGAAAAGGAAGAAAAATGAAAAAGAAGAAAATGAGAGAGAGGGAGAGAGAAAAAGGGAGAGGGAGCGATATAAGAGAGAAAGTTATTAACATAAGATAAAGTAGAAAATATATTGAAAACCTGTGCCACCGACCCAGACCATTATAATGGTTCACGCCCGGGGGGGGGGGCACTAAGTATATAATAATGTGCAGCGGAGGGGACCCCCATTTTTACACTCAAATTTCCGTTCCAAGGCATAGCATCTTTGTCTCATTGAGAAAAAGAACAAATAAAGCCGCTCCAAGGCAAAACATTTTCTTCTTATCGAGAAAAAAGAAGAAAGAAATCCGCTCCAAACCTTGTCAAACCTTGTCATAAAAAAAAAAATAAAAAAAAAAAAAAAATCTCTACAATGATAAGTAAATAAAAAATATATATTGTGAGATGCATTCGTCAAAATGTGAGGACTTGTACTATGTGAATCTTTAATTTTAATCTGTCAATTTCTACAGAGATTGCTAAATATAATATCTGCACACCTTACTATGCACTTATTATGATATCCATTCAGCCAAATGTGCAGATATTATGTGGTTTTGTTGTTTGGGGAAAGGAAAAATATTAATGTCACAATTCATATAGATTGTATAATGAAAGAATAAAACATTTTGTAAACTAATCGATTTGAATGAATTGGAGATACAGTGTGTATTTCATCTAACTACATATGAATTTGCACGCGGTTGTATATAGCTTGCTCAAATACATCCAAGTAGGGATCTATCATTAACTTGAAAAGTGACGATTTATGCAGATGTTAAACACAAGACTATTATAAGCATACAAATGTTTCACGAAATGTGAAATATATATAATCATAAAATACATCTAATTCAATGTGGAACTTCTGTTTCAAATGTGACAACTATTGCAGATATTGTCATCAAAGCATATACTAATCATATCTCACTTTATATTATCAGATCCATTCAGTCAAAAGTTGAAAATATTTGGTTGTGTTTTGTTCGAGGAAATTATTAAATAAATTATTTTGTAAACAACCAAATCTGAATAATTTGACAATATATCGTGAGACTCATAGATGTGAATGTTTACATGCGGTTGTATTTTATTAAAATACATTCGATTCATTAGTAATCTTTTACTTGGAATGTAACGACTATGTAGACACTTTTTTTTCAATTATAACTAAAAAATAAATGTGTCTTTTTTGTATCAAATATATCTAGCTTTAGTGAGATATTTTACTAATGTAACACTCTTAAGATGTAGCGTGGTAATATGGATGAGTGTTAGCTAGTAGAACAAATGATGAAGCACAGTCATAATACATGTAGTTGGTATTCTGGAACATTTATTATAACAAAGTCATGAAAGTCGGATAAACCCAATATTGACCTCTAACCACATGAGTGGTGGTCTGGGTTTTAGAGGCAGGTCTACACCTGATGAAGGTGGGAAGCAAGATTGATTTCTCCTTGCTTTTCCTGTATGATTTTATGTAAGTCTCTGTTTATCCAGTTACTATATCTACAGACAGGCTAATTAGCCAGCTGTACCAGTATATGTTAAGTGTGAATAATATAAAACTTTTATAAAAGAACAGCTTTACTTAATGAGTTGATCTAAAGCTTAATCCTAGTATTATAGCTTTTATCCCCTGAGTATTCAGTGTGGTGTTACTCATTAGTAGTTGATCATTATGTACCACTGAACTCTAACAATATAGTTCACTGGTTTATACTGTACACAGTGTTTACAGGTTGTTCTTAAAATGAATGAATATCTTACTCTTACATTAGATACACCTTCCGAAAAGAAACGTCCTCGTTTCATGGTAGAATGTATGAAATTAAACTGATAACAAACTTATATAATAAGATATTGAATATCAGAGCAGTAAAGCAGTATCAATATAAACTTAATCACTAGGCTCTTCCTAAAGGAAATCATAAATCAAAACATATATAAAATTAAACTGAGGGACCAGGGAGTAACAATGAAATGAAGATTAATATATCAGAAAGGTATCCAAAGATATTTCAAGGAGAAAAAAAAATTGAGAATTGTCAAGTTCAGATTTATAATTGGAAATTAAACGTCCGCTGCATCTCTACCAAATAGGAGTCATCGTGAAACAAAACATGATTATTTAAGTCAGTGCTTAAAATGTACTTGATTACCAATGGATTATAATTTTTAACATGAAATGCAAAGTGAATTGTAATGATATCTGTAAAAATTGAGAACCATCTATAATAAAGACAGTATAAAGGTTAATCCACAACATCTCAACACTGAAATAATTCAATACTGATTTGAGTGATGTAAGTCTGGATGAAAAAGATGCATGACTACAACAGAAGCTGACAACTCCATTATTTTGAAGAAAAAAAAAGTTAAGAAAAGGAGCACTATCTATTCAAGGAAATGAAAAAAAAAAATGTTATTTGAAAATACAATAAATGTAACAATTAGGCAACTACATGCAACTAAATGAAATGATTCCCCTAACAAAATAAATTACAGTCACTTCAAATGAACACAAACTAATCCAGAACTTATAACTTTGTGATTAAACTAACATAATCTACATCTATCATAATATCATGAATATTAACAACAACAACAAATAACATAATACATTTTTTTTTTAATTGATCAGTGTTGTTTAGATCAACCTACCAAATAGCAAGAAGGGGACTACACTATATGGAACAACTGATTAAAATATAAAATTGTAGTGAAGTAACAAGGGAGAGGAATTCTTTACTAGAATGTTTACAAGTCTACAAATTTTCATTTTAAGGCTTGCACAGTAAATGTCCAGTCAAATTTGCGAGATGTCTCCTCAAAAGGAACTACAAAGCTTAACGATTCAGAAAACAGTGACAAAAAGTCCTGATAGTTCTTGTAATAAGTAAGCATAAACAGAGAAACGTACATGTATTGTAAGATATAGTAAACAAATTATGTTGAAAAAAAAATGAAAATATAAGAGCTTATTAAAAAGTACTGGTATGAATGATTCAGATGTTACACCTCCATCCACATCAAGGAAAACAATGACTGGACTGGAGACATTGGCAAACTAAGTATGTGAACGAACACTAATTCATGGTGGAATTTTAGGAGGATGGGAACTGGCATATCCATCATGAGATGGTGCCATGTGTAGGACCATGTGCGTGCTTTGCATCCTGGAAGGAGTGAGGAAAGGGGATGAAAGAAGTCTCTGAGAAGTCAAGGAACTTGGAGAATGATGTGATATGGAAGAGTGGTCACCTTTGTGACCAGCTAAACCCTGATTGTAGTTCATTGGCGGATAGGATAGATGAGGAACAGGACTGAGAGGAGGAGAGGAAGATAGTGATGAGTGGTCAGAATGGATGTCACTCTCATTATCAGTATCGACAGACAAACTTTTGAAGAAATGAAGTTCATGTGATTGAACAGAGGAGTTAGTTGGTAAGCTAGGTTCAGCACACGCTATTGTGATTGATGGAGGAGATGGAGGGGGACTGGGTAGATCAAGCACACATTGTGAGAGAGGTTCAGAAGCGATTTCTAGGGGTGGATTCAGAGTGGTGAGTAGTGTAGATGCACTGGTAGGACATGTAGATTTGGGAGCATCTCGGCACAAATCAGGGATGAGAGGTGTAGGAAGGGAGGATGGATGAGAGATCACGTCACATTTGTGTGGCAAAGAAGATGAGGGGAAAAAGGATGTGCAGTAGGAGTTGCACTCCTGACAGTGAGAGCAGAGGACAGCGATGTCCTTATGCATCCCATGCCAGTAGCACAGCTCATCAAAGAGCTGGGTTGTCTTGGATTTCCCAAAGTGTTGTGCAGATGGAGATGAGTGGAGAATAGAGAGGACAGTGGGTATGAGGGAATGAGGGATGACGAGTTGATATATGATAGTGCCAGAAGGATGCGTCTTTCGGCGGCATAGCAAGCCATCCCTGATCACTAAACGATCAAACTGAGTTCGATACTTGAAGAGACACTCTTCATATCGGGGAATAGTGGATTTTGGGGGCACATGACCAGTACGGACCCATGTAGTCACCTGGCGGAGGATAGGGTTTTGATGTTGGGCCTGATGGAGTCGAATGCCTCTATCCATCAATGCACCACACAAGGCGGAAGCAGGTGTAGATGGAGCATTCTGAGGTGCAGTAGACAATGGTGATGATGTTGGAGAGGGATTTTGTCCTCTTTCTACTGTAAACGATGGTGTGGTAGAAAGATCAGAAGAGTTAGAAGAAAAGGGAGGATAAGAGCGAGAGTTCTTCTGCAGGCAAGATTTCTTAGGCACAGAAGAAGGTGGTGGAGGTGAAAAGAGCTTCCTGCTAGGACGAGGAGACTGGTGGTCACGCTCATCGTATCTAGGAGAAATAGGACGAAAATGATAGCTGTGAGAAGAAGACGGAAAATGAGAGCGAGAGGAGCGCCTGTCAAATGAAGGAGAGATAGGAGGGGAGTGATATGGGTGTGAATTATATTCTATGCTGGGAGAATGGGGACGAGGTCGATGTGGCTCGTAATTGTACGATGAATGGTTGTAGAATGAACGAGAAGTATAAGAGGAATGAGCATGAGAAGAAGAATTATAATAGTGGTGATTGGGGGAAGGGGAGAAAGATCTGTGATAACCAGACTGAGAAGGAGAATAGTCATGAGAAGATGAATACATGGCGAAATAATTCAATAAAGAAAATCAAAAGCTGTACAAACTCAAACAAAAGAATAAAGGAATAAAACTTACGCAAATGCAAAATAAAAAAAAAATACCAACATAAAAGAAAACTATGTTAAAGATAAAGTCCAAGTTCAATATATCATTATACAGACATCAGAATGAGGTTAACCAGGAAACAGAATAGGTCACAATCCAAAGCCAAAACGACGTTGATGAAGAGGTAATTGATAAATGATGATGATGGCGAGGATGAACACAGCGATGACACTGAAGACCTCGGCGATGACAAAACATTGGTGACCGTTGAAAATGAAACTGGAATTCTCGGACAGCCTTGGGAATGTCGGTATTTCAGGATGCAGAGGTCCAGGATAGAAGTAATATAAACAGAGAGATAAATATACGAAGATCTCAGCTACATATGATGAAATAATTAATCTGGCATTGCCGGGGTTCCAAACAGCAGGCAAAGTTAAAAAAGAGTTATACATCAAAATAGTTTAAACACGCATGTCAAAGATTTCCAAAATAAAAGTGATTGAAATCCCGAAGATATGTATATAAAGAAAATAAAAAGCTGAAGAGTCATATATCAACTTTGCAGCAATGTAGTTGTCCAATGATGAAGAACTCCAATTTGTAATATGCAAAGTCGATATCATATCAGGAACAAGCAATAATAAAAACACTGATGAAATGATGAATGTTCGAGCGGGATGGCGTACTCCACTTTACGCTGCCACCAATGTAACACTCTTAAGATGTAGCGTGGTAATATGGATGAGTGTTAACTAGTAGAACAAATGATGAAGCACAGTCATAATACATGTAGTTGGTATTCTGGAACATTTATTATAACAAAGTCATGAAAGTCGGATAAACCCAATATTGACCTCTAACCACATGAGTGGTGGTCTGGGTTTTAGAGGCAGGTCTACACCTGATGAAGGTGGGAAGCAAGATTGATCTCTCCTTGCTTTTCCTGTATGATTTTATGTAAGTCTCTGTTTATCCAGTTACTATATCTACAGACAGGCTAATTAGCCAGCTGTACCAGTATATGTTAAGTGTGAATAATATAAAACTTTTATAAAAGAACAGCTTTACTTAATGAGTTGATCTAAAGCTTAATCCTAGTATTATAGCTTTTATCCCCTGAGTATTCAGTGTGGTGTTACTCATTAGTAGTTGATCATTATGTACCACTGAACTCTAACAATATAGTTCACTGGTTTATACTGTACACAGTGTTTACAGGTTGTTCTTAAAATGAATGAATATCTTACTCTTACACTTATATGAGATCGGTCTGCAAAAGTTGTTAAATATTGGACTATCATTAGTATACAAACCATATATACAGTGAGATGCATTTGCCAAACGTGAGATATGAGGTAATATTTTATCCAAACATATATAATTCTATGTGGATTTAATATTTGAAATTTGTCATTTTCTGCAGATATTTTTATTAACATAAGATTATCATCAATATACAAAGTATATTTCAATATACATTATTAGAGAGTCAATCAACAAACTGTGAAAATATGTGGTTGTGTTTTTGTTCGAGGGATAACAACTGCTTGTAAGTCTTTATAGAGCTTCAGTTAAATGCGTTAATTTCTAGATTATCTAGAAGGAAAATTTTGAATATATTATATTGTCTTTGTAAACACCACAATTAAATTTTAATATATCATGAGATTCATTTAGCTAGTTGTGAGAGTGTACACTAAATCTAGCTCTATGTGAATCTTTCTTTTTTTATACTGGAGATGCGAAATGTCTGCAGATATTGTTAAAGAAGTGACTACCATTAGTATACTTCACATATTTCATCACATATTGTGAGACTCTAAAATGTGGATGTATTTTGTGGATCTAATTTTTTTTATTGCTGTGTAGCTAGAATGTGAAGGTGCACACGCGAATGTAGTTTATTCATCGTGAGCTGATATCAATTGGAAGGCTCGATTTGTCATTTTATTTTATCTTGTTTTTGGCGCCTCAAGTGAAAAATTAGACTAAATCGATAAACATAGGGAATGGAAAACAAATGTTTTATGTAATGAACTTCCTGATTGCTGCAATTCACTATATGAGTGAGTTTAGGGACACCTCATTGCTTTGTTTCCGGGAAATATCAACTGTGCCTATGGCGGTTTACTGGACCGTACCTTTATACACGTTTCTTGCTATCTCGGTGGCCATGTGACGTGACGGGGTGTTCCATTGTTATTAATCGGTGAATAAACTCATCATGTTGTCCATGCATTACCCGTTGCCAGGTCAGGGCAGTTTTTATAATCATTTGATCGTCCAGACATTTATTGACAAGTGAAATTTTCCCTTCCTTGCATCCACCAGCTTTTGCTGAATCAACCTGTATGCAGCCATTATGTGTATAGGCCCTATGCAACCATGCATTATGTGATTATACCACGCATATCCATTGTGGCACCACCCTTTGGTTGTACATGACATTATGTGCTAATTTATCATCATTTTCACGAACTATCCTTCTTTCAGAGGTCATGAACCAATTTTGAGAAACTTGTGTTTAATTTCTAGCTTTTAGAATTTACTTTTTTATTTTGAATACCAACACAAGTGATCGATCATGAAAAATAAAAGACTCTGAAATTTAACGAGATATTTAACAATTTGCATCTCATTAGAAATTAACAAATTAAAATTTTTCTTTGATTCTGGATTGACTCAGACCTCTGAGACACTTCGTGATGCCGATGACCAATTATATCAATATATATAAATGTATATTTTTCGATAGGATCGAAACCTTTATTTTGTATCCTTATTATTACAGTGCCACTGATATTTCGTGTTTAAAAGGTTCCTTCATATACAAATCATGGCTGAGACACTCAGAAATAAGAGTGTTCATTACATTTCGATTATGGATATTCATCAGATTCCGGTTGTAGGATTTGAATTCTCCAATCATCAACTCCATCATCATTGTCATCATTGTCATCATTTTCATCATCATCATCATCATCATAATCACCATCATCATCATAATCACCAACAGCAAATTCTATTTCACATTCATCCATTTTTAGTTTTTTAAAACTTCATCCTCTCTTCATCTCATCACCATCTCGCTGTCACGACACAGAAAATTTACACACAAATCACATGTCATACCAATAATCTTAAGTTTTTGGTAATATTAAATATTCCTCCTGAGTAATGACATGGACATTTTTTCTATTTTCAATACAAACAATATATCATCTGATAATAACTATTACTCAACTGAAGATTTTACTTCTAGATTTAGAGACATGGAACATAAATTCAGTTTGCTTCATATTAATGCTCGAAGTTTGAACAAAAATTTTGAGTCATTGGAATCATTACTTTTCACTTTAAACAATTTCAAATTTTCCATTATTGGTGTCACGGAAACATGGCTTCACAATACTTCACCTAACATATTCAGTTTGCAAAACTATAATCTCATTAGGCGTGACCGGGAAGAACAAAGAGGAGGAGGTGTAGCATTTTACATCAGTGAACATTTACAATTCAAAGTAAGGAAAGAAATATCATTAAAACAGAGTGAAACTTTATTCATAGAAATCACGAGGCCAAAAAGCAAAAATATAATTATTGGATTGATTTATAGACCCCCTCATGATAAAGTAAATTTATTTTGTGAAGACCTTGAAACATGCCTTCATACTATTAGAAAAGAAGAGAAACAAATATATTTAATGGGAGATTTTAACATCAACCTGTTATCCCAAAATAATGAACACAATTTATTCCTACACACAATGCATTCATTTGGCTATTATCCCCATATAGATAAACCGACCAGAATTGACAACCATTCATCAACACTTATCGACAACATTTTTTCAAATATATTAAACAGAGATATTACCAGCGGATTGTTAATATCTGATATATCTGATCATTTGCCGGTTTTTTCATTTTGCGATAATGATATTCCAAAAGAAAATATACTCAAATCGACAATGTTTGGAAATGAATCTCAAAATAACATTGAATCGTTTAAAAGTGATCTTGCAATTGAAGAATGGTTGGATGTATTTCATGAGTCTAATCCAAACATTGCTTACACAAATTTTAACAATAAATTGCAGACATTTTACGAGAAAAATTTTCCCCTGATATCACAGGTCAAAAGAAAGAAGGCAAAAATGCCATGGATTTCTAAAGCAATTTTAAGATCCATACGTACCCGAAATAAACTTTACAAGGCATTTTTAAAGAACCCTTCTATTCAAAACAAAAATAAATACAAAACTTATAGAAATAGACTAACCAATACAATTCGAGCTTCTCGCAAATTATATTATTCCGAGAAGCTTTACAAAGTCAAATCAAACATGAAAGCAACATGGGAGATTATAAATGATTTGATTGGCAAGAAACCCAAAACATTACCCAAAGATAATTTCACAGCTCATAATCTTGCAATAAATTCAGAAGAGGTAGCTGATACCTTTTATTTTTTTTTTATAACTTAAGCAAATCACAGGGAATTGATAGAATTAGTACTTCCCTTCTTAAGCAGATCATACACTATATTGCCTCTCCTTTGTGTCATATTTTCAATCTCTCAATTAGCACTGGAATATGTCCTGATTCCCTAAAAATTGCAAAGGTAAATCCTGTTTTTAAAAAAGACAATCCGTATGAAATAACAAATTACAGGCCTATTTCTATTCTTCCCAGCATTTCCAAAATATTAGAGAAGATTATTTACAATAGACTTTATAAGTTTCTAGATACTTTTCATTTTCTAAATTCTAACCAATATGGATTCAGGAAAGGACATTCGACTGATCAGGCGTTAATTCAAATATATGATAAAATTACAAATGCAATGGCAAATAAAGAACATATAGTAGGCGTATTCATGGACTTAAGCAAAGCCTTTGACACTCTTGACCACCAGATATTACTTAAAAAACTTGAAAATTATGGAATTCGCGGAATTACACTATCTTGGTTTAAGAGTTATTTGTCCAATAGAAAAAAATATGTAATTCACAATAATATTTCTTCTGATTTTCAGTTAATACAATGCGGAGTTCCACAAGGATCAATCCTAGGCCCCTTGCTCTTTTTAATATATATTAATGATTTGACTTCTGTAACACCTTTATTATCATATGTATTATTTGCAGATGACACCAACATTTTTTGTTCACATAATAGCTTAGAAACTTTAGTAGATATAATTAACCGTGAGTTACCAAAACTATCTTTGTGGTTTAAGTGTAATAAGCTTTCACTCAATATAGACAAAACAAACTTTATATATTTCAAGCATACACACTTACATGGTAACGAATTTCCTTATAATATAAACATAGACAATATTCCTCTCAAAAGGAAAAGAGAAACAAAGTTTTTAGGTGTCACAATAGATGAAAATTTAAATTGGAATGAACATGTACGTTGTATAACTACTAGTATTTCTAGAAACGTTGGTATACTTTACAAAATGAAGAATATAATTCCACATACAACTCTTGTCATACTATACAATTCATTAATATTGCCTTATATATCGTATTGCAACATAGTTTGGGCAACATGTGCAAAAACTAAAATTAATACAATATACTTATTACAGAAAAAAGCAATTCGAATCTGTACTGATTCCCAATATTTATCACACACAAATCCATTATTCCATAAACTAAAGACTCTAACAGTATTTGACATAAATACTCTTCAAAGCTTACTACTTATGTTTAAGTACGTAAATAACATGCTCCCACCTTCATTCCACAATTTTTATACTCTGAATACATCTATTCATTCATACCCTACCCGTAACTCTTCAAATTTCCATTTAATTAACCCCAAATTGCTTATTGCGCAGAGATCCATAAGACACCATGGTCCAGATTTGTGGAACTCTCTACCAGAGCCTGTTAAACAGTGTTCGTCTCTTCACTCATTTAAGGCAAACGTTAAATCTATGTTATTATCAGAATACTTGAAGTAAAATTTCTGTGTCGTATCCTTTTTATCGTGAATTTATTCCTCCTTCGTTTTAGTCATTACCAATATCTTCATCTTGACCATCATCATCTCCATGGCCTTCATCATCATCATCATCATCATCATCAACATCATCATCTTATCACCATCACCCTCAGCTATTTGAAAGAATATGCCCATTCTGCTTTATCAATGTTATAAATGTATTAATTCAATTAGTATAAGTTTGGGATTGTCATTTTTTTTCAAGCAATCTGCTTATGATGACAATCCTTCTCCTGCAAATTGTGAACATCATATAGTTAATCATTTTTGTCTGGAATTATCTTTTTAGTAATCTTTATTTACAATTTATGCCAAAAATGCTAACATATTATGTTTATTATGTTATGAAAAATGTATTATACAAATGTTATGGATGCAGAAGAAAACAATAAATCAAATCAAATCAAATATATTTTGTTACGCCGTTCCGGTCACATTGATCCGCTACAATGAGCTGCAATTTTGGTGAAATGCGGCCGCAGAGCGCTGTCCGACCATCACCTCTGCGCGAGCGCACCCGGCGGACGTGCCGCCGGGCGAGCTACATCATGCACGCATGTCCGTTCCACAGGGATGCATCAGCACTCACGCTAGCGATCCGTCCCAAGGACCCCGTTTTTTGTCTCGCCCGCGGCACACCCCTACCACTTTTTTGGTCGAGTGCCCCCTTCCCCCCTGGGGTCACGCTTGATTCGATGCCAGAGAGAAGGTGGGGGGGGGGGATTTTCCGGGGGTAATTGTTTGGCGGTAACTGTCTGGGGAATCATTGTCCTCGGGGGCATTTGCTGGGGGGGGGGGGGTAATTGTCTGTGAAATAATTGTCCAGTGGATGATTGTACGGGGGTAATTGTCCGGGGGGGGGGGGTAATTTACCTCGGAGGCTAAATGTCAAGAATTGGTTGTCCGGAAGGTGATTTTCTGGGGGAGGTAATTGTCCTAGAACCGGTGATAGGACCTAATGGTGATTGGACCCATTGTAACGATACCAAATGATTGTTAGCCGAAATGGGTTTAGACAAAGTGATAGCGAACCAACTGAAGTTAGACCAAATGGAACATGGACGAAAATGAGAGTACACCAAGTGGTTATTAGACCAATTGGCTTTTAGACAAAAAGGTAATAGACGTAATGATATTGGACAAAATGGATATTGGACCAACTGAAAAAAATACAATTAGACTAAATATTAATAAACACAACGGCTATTAGACCAACTGGCTATTAGACGAGATGGTAATTAGACGAAATGGTTATTGGACTATGTTGATAGTTGACTAACTAATGGTAGACGAAGTGATATCAGACCATGCGATAGTGGGGAAAAGGCAGTAGACGAAATGGCAATAAAGCGACAAATATCCATACAAAGAGTAATCCTGATTTCAAAATAATTTCATTCTCGTTTTCGTGTCTCAAAATACTAAGTAAAAGCATGTTTTATATCTTATCTGTTGCTCGAGTCCTGAAGAAAATACCGCTGTGACATTATGCGTTGCGACATGTGACATTATGCGTTAACAATTTGCTGCGACATTATGCGTTGCGACATGTGACATTATGCGTTAGAAAAACTACGACATTATGCGTTGACTGCGACATTATGCGTCGGACGCTCTTGGCATAATGTCGCAGATTGCGACATTATGCGTTGCTGCTATGCGTTGGTGCGACATTATCGGTTGTAACAGAGCCGTACTAAACCAAAATAATGGTGTTTAAAGGTAAAACCGACGACCGAGGGACCCGTGACATAACAATAAAATATCTCTGTACTTGTTTAGGGGTTCATTTCAGGGAATACTTGCTATAAGATTATCGTTTTGTTTCCAATACTTGTTAAGGGGTGCATTTTCAGAATATGGAAAATACATCGCTGTAATTGTTTAGGGGCTCAGTTCTGGGAATACTTGCCAATAGTAATTTGTTTCCAATACTTGTTAAGGGTAGGGTTTCACACGCCAATACTTGTTAAGGGGCATTTTCAGAATATGGAAAATACGTGTTTAGGGTGCTTTTCAAGACCCCATGGTCGCGCATGCTCGTCAATGGAAGTGCCCCCCCCCCGGGGACTGTTTTATACATAGCATGGCCATAAAAATAAGATCATTATAAAACTCTCCATGCATGCATCCGATATTAGAATTTAGGAAGCCTTATTTAAGCACGTAGTATACATGGGCGGAAAGCGGGTTAATTGATATCGTCGCTTGGCCGGGTAAACAGGGAGAAGGGAAAAAAGAGAAAGGAAAAGCGATCGCACTACCCTATTTAAAACAGGAAGGCAAAATATATTCATTCGAGCATGGACCTACTGATTCGAGCCAGCCCAATCTCATTTTTTTTACAGCTGATTGATAAGTGTATGACTATGGTTGGCCATCTAATACTGATATAGGGAGGGTAACTTCTAAACTTCCTTTGCCGAAATTTGGGAAGAAATTTCACCTTGATAACTTTAGAATTATTTGACTGACGGAAGAATTAGAACCATTTTACTGTTTCAGGTGATTAATTTGATCCCGTCACGATAGTCTTCATAAATGCCGATTTATGTTTAAAATGAGCCAGTCGAGGTACTTTTCTGGTCATATATAGAATGTCAGATATATCCTATCCCCTGCTGGTTAATTACATTCGATCATCTAATTTCATATATTTTTTTTGGTGCCACTTTAACACACGAGTCTATATGAGAAATGTTATACGCTCGTTGGAAAGAGTTTGGAAAGAATGGGGCTAAAGTAAAAGGCCAGGTCCATCCCAGAAAAAATGTTGATATTAGACAAAATCAAACTAGCATGATGCTGAAAATTCATCAAAATTGGATGTAAAATAAGAAAGTTATGACATTTCAAAATTTCGCTTATTTTTCATAAGACAGTGATATGCACATCTCAGTGACATGCAACTGAGACAGTCGATGATGTCCATCACTCATTATTTCTTTTGTTATTTATTGTTTGAAAATGTATTTTTTTGACAGATTTGACTTGACAATAAGGACCAACTTGATTAAAACATAAAGTATTAAACAATGCTAATTCCCCCTAAGTCCACATGTTCAGGGAGGAATTAATCACTGTGTCACTTGACAATAAGGAGAAAATTAGAATATTTCATATACTGGTTATAAAAAAGAAAAAAGTGAGTGATGTCATCCGTTTCCTCATTTGCATACCGACCGGGATGCGCGTGCATATAACTATTATTTGAAATTAAGCAAAACTTTAAAACGTCATAACTTTCTTATTTCACCACTGAATTTGATGGAAATTTTAGTGTTATGCTCGTTGGAATATTCTCTCTTTATTCAGATCAACCTTTTCTTTTAGGGGTTGGGGGGGGGGGGTTGGACTTGTCCTTTAGAAATACAAGTTAAATCACAATGATGTAGGTGACTCGAAATGACGGTTTCGTCCGTCAAAAAGAGATATTATTTTTTCGTCAGCTCTCAAACGTCAGACGATACTGCTTTTTCGATTCACAAACCCATCGACAAAAAGACCGTCAATGTGATTTGACTTGCAGTTTCAATGAATTTACTGCGCTGTAGACATTATTCAAACTTGCCGTTGGCTATCCTGTCCATAATTTAGGAATAAAATGTCCTCTGAAAATAAAAATAAAAATCTCGCTCACATACACTCTTTTTAGTTGGATACATATAATAGTTCTTTGAATGTCCCTTAATCTGTTTGCAAAAAAAAAAGGAATAATAATCTGCTCGCGCTTCACTTCATTTTGTTCAGAAAGATCCATGATAAAAATAACAATCCTGAAAAATATCCTCTTTCAGTTCAGCTTATAGATAAATATCAAATCGTGCAGATTTTGTTTTAGTAAGACACTTTTTCCAATTATCTATATCTGAAAATAGTCTTTAGAATTTCAAACTCAATTGCAAAAAAATAGCTGACACTTAGCGCTTGCATTATTTTGTTTAGTAAGATTCATAATATCCTCTTCATAAAATGGTACTCAGAATGCCCCCCTTTGAGGTCAGTAGGCCTAAACACTTCATTAAGTTGGTATGAATTACTTGGGATTAATGAAAATAATACCTGAACTTGTTTGTACAAATAAAGCTGAAAAGTAATCACCCCCCCCATTTTTACAATGTTGGATATGCCCCTATACAACCTTCAGTGATGTGAAGAGTTTATCTGGGTTTCTTTCGCTCAAAGGAGAATGAAACCTTTGGAACAAGATAGCTTGTGTGAAAACAGAAAAATCAATGAAACAGATCGACGAAAGTTTGAGAAAAATCGGACAAATAATGAGAATGTTATGAGCATTTGAATAAATACAATGGAGATCCTCACATTGGCAATGCGACAAAGATGTGTGAGCTCACTTGTGAACAACTCTCCTCATTACTTTATGTAATTCACTTAAACTGCCTCTTTTATCACGTCCATCACAGACTATGCGCTCTTTCTACAGGATGACATGTAGTACAGAATTTTTTAAAAATACATTATGGAAAAAGAGTTTATCAACATAATAAGGAAAAGCAAAAAGAGACATTTTGGGGCATTTTATAGTCTCCATGGCATTAGTGATTGCAATATTCAAATGCTCAAAACTTTTTCATTATTTGTTCGATTTTTCTCAAACTTTCGTTGATCTGTTTCTTAGATTTTTCTGTTTCGACACAATCCTACTTATTCCAAAGGTTTCATTTCCCTTTAATAATCTTTTAGACTAATCATGGATTTGTAAATTTGAATTTCTGTATCTTTGTTTGTATGTGTCCTTCTAGTCTGCAGGCACAGACTCATATTTGACACTTTAACCATTATACTATGTCTAGCGTAAAGACTACACAGTAAAAACACTGTTTAAGATTTTATACAACGCTGTTTACTATATGGAACTTAAAGTATTTGTTTAACCGTTTACACAATCATGTTTAATTTATTGAAAATTAGATATTGAAAATCAAACTTTGTTGCTTAAGATTTTAAACAGTTGTTTAAAGTGTTTAAACAATTACTGTAAGGTTCATATAGAAAACAGCGTTGTATAATTTTTTTACTGTGTAGAAGCCAAAGGCTCTCTCTGTGTAAAGGACAGTGTATCTAGTCTCACTACTTCAGACTCTATGCGAATTGTTAAAAACAAGGGTCTGCGCCTGCAGACTAGTCTCCTTCCTCTTCACTTCTGTCCCTCTCATTCATCCCCTCCCCTTTCTCTTGCGCCTTAAAGCCAACTCCACCTAAGAAAAATTGATTTGAATTAATTTAATCTGAAAATGTGATTAAAGGTACAAAATGGTATTTGCAGCAGACAGATATTACATGCGAAAGTCTGTAAAATCATGTTTAATAGTCAAAATATCATCATATATCTAGATCTGGTACGTGTACATTGATTTAAAAGTAAACTTATATCTGGAAAATCATTAAATCTTAGTCAAAACCGATAATATCTGTTATCTATTATATCTATTATATCTGTAAAGCGCTTAGAAACGTCGTTCCGATGGATTAAGCGCTATATAAAAGCGGATTATTATTATTATTATTATAATGTATTAATATTGCTCGGAAAAATACCCGACTCATTTGATGGAATTATCGTGCTTATTTTGCTAATATCTCAGCAATTACACATTTTCTTCCAGAACCACTTGGCATGTTTTTTTTTATTCAAACTTACAAACACTTGTGTGGTTATTTTATTGGATTCTATTCGAACTCATTTGAATTTGTTACCATATCGGATATAAAACAAGAAAGATATGAAATTTTCTCTTATTTTTTCACAGAACAGTAATACTCACAACTCATTGACATGCAAATGAGAGAATCGATGATGTCCCTCTCTCCCCAACTTGACTGAACCGCACTGCAAAAACTCCGGTGTTTATTTAACACCATGAAGCCTGGAATCTATATGTCCACACCCGAAAAGTGTTAAACAACACCAGTTTCGTGTTGGTCTAACACCCGATAGTTGTTTATACTCGTGTGGTCCAGTGGTTAGAGCATTGGACTCATAATCGCAAGGTTGTGAGTTCGAATCCCAACTCTGCCATTGTCTTCACGTTGATAAAAAGGCCCGAGAGTGATATCTGTCGTCTATAACGTCAGCCACCATGGCCACTATGACTGATTAACCTATAGACGTAAAACGTTCATATATAGGTAATTGCTATATGCCAGCTTGGCGTTTACCAGCAAAAAATGCTGTCCTGCCAAGTTCCTACGGGAGTTACCACAAACAGAAACAGAAACAACACCAATGAGCATGATTAGTATTACAGACAGCATCGGTTTGATTCCAAACTGGTGTTGTTTCAATACTTAGAACTCTGGTTCCGCGGGCTGGTGTTAAATCAACACCGGAGTTTTGGCAGTGCACAAAAATGTTAAAACAATGCAAATTTCAGGGAGGAAGAAAACTTTGTTTCACAGAGAATGAGGGGAAAATGAGAGTATTTCATATATCATGTAATAAAAAAGAAAGAGTGAGTGGATGACATGATCAGTCTCCTCATTTGCATACCGACCAGGATGTGCCTACAACTGTTTTGTGAAATTAAGCGAAACTTTAAAATATCACAAATTTCTTATTTTACATCCGATTTTGATGAAATTCTCAATGTATGTGCTTTTTATTGATATTAACTTTTTTGATGGGGTGAACTAACTTGTCCTTTAACTTTCTTTTAGGGTAAAATACGCAGTAAGAGCGAGATAAAACGTCTCATAAAAGGAGTTAAGAAGCCTGCGTATGTCCAGGGGCACGGGATATTCACGGCCATCGATGACAAGTAAATACAATAGTACATCATAAGTGAATACTCCAGGCTGCCATATTCTTACCTCGATAAATAGAGTAAAATTCACAATGCTGAAAATTTGATCATTTATCGGATACTAAATAACAAAGTAATTGAATCTTATACACAGCAAAAACTGTGGTGCTAACCGGTGTACATAGAGGACCAAACCAGTTCTTTTACACCCATGTTAAATTGGTGGTGTTAGTTTTACACCTATAGGTGTTATTACAACACCTTTGGTTGTTACATTTACAGTCTTTGGTGTTATGTTCAATCTTTAGGGTGTAAATATAACACCTCAGGGTGTGGTCCTCTATCAACACCAACTGGTGTCAGTTTCAACACCACAGTTTTTACAGTGTAGATTTGCATTATTCCGGTGAAACAGTTCTAGGCGTTTCTTGATAATTGTTCGATGAGCAAACTGATGATGTCATATCCCCATTGGTTCTTACAAGTTCTTACTACAGCGCGTCCCAAAAAAAACTATACACTTTTGAAATGGCCGCCAAATAAAAAATCTAGCACTTTGGGGAAAAAGACTCTCATATATGGAAAGCCAATGAAGTCAACTTTCAAATGACACCAAAAAGTTGGAAAAATATTAATGCTTGAGCGAGCACTGCCCACTGAAACAAAGGGTATGAAAATTAGGGTGGGCTGGAATTAGCCTTCCAATTTATTTCAGTTGTTGAGAGGCAAATCATTTCGAACTTGCAAAGTTAAGGGCGTTGTGATAAATTAATGATCAACCTTGATCAGTTTTGATAGATTAAGCAAAGTTTTTAAGTTATTAAATTGAACTTTTATGCATGAGTGAACACAAATTACACTTTTGGAGCAGCATTTCAGCTTTATCATTTGGATCTCTTTTTGGGCAGCATTTCAACTTTATCATGGCGATCTCAGCAATGGGTTCATGGGAGTCGGCCAGTCGGGAGAATAGGGGGTGAGATAGGGCTTAAGTGGGAGAAGTAGGTTGATGGAATAAGGGTCAACAGAACATTCAGCCCCGCCCCCTCCCTCTTTCCCACCCTCCCCTCCTGTTGAGAGACTGATGGCTATTCTTATGTACGCGTGAAGTCCAGAGCAGAATGTTGCTTTAATGATTAATTCTGAATTAGGGCATCAACTTTTTCCTATCAATCATTCAATCAACAATTTATCAGTAAATTAACTCATTCAATGTGCAATGTGATCAATAAAACATTCATTTTTTTCCAATAAATTATTTCATTAATCATCATAATCAATAATTTTTTTTTGGAAATCATTCAAACTGACCATCAGCCACCGGTCACTTGGCAGTTAAGTTTTGAAAAGGCTACAATCCAGGAGATGAGACAGAGAGAGAGAGGGGGGGGGGGGGGGGCTGGAAAATGGAGATGAAGAGGGGAGGGTACCTATGACTTTTAATTTGTAAAAGGACAAAAAGAAGAGGAATGCCCTTTTAACCAAGTCTCAGCATACCTCGCCCTCTTGCTTGTAACAGGTACATGTACCATCACATTACTCTGACTCTCATGAACACACTTCTGATGTCCACAAGATGAATATGCTACACTAAAATTGCAATTCCTGTTCACTCATGCAGTACATTTCAATTGAGTAATTCATGAAATTTGCCTATTAAAACCAAAACTTATCTCACTCATGAATAGCAGAACACCCTTAGCTTTGTAAGTTCCAAAGGACTAACCTCTCAAAAAACTGTATGGCTAATTCCTGCCCAGCCTAGCCAAGCTTAGTCTCCCAGGAGGAGAGAAGTGGGGGGAGGGGGTAGAGATGGAGGGAGGGGTTGCTAAATGTCCTGTTGACCTTAAGCCCATCAACTTACTTCACCTACCTAAGTCATATTACCCCCTCTTCTCCTGACTGTCATGAACACATTGTTAAGATCCACATGATCCACATGATAAAGCTGCACTAAAAATTGCAATTCATGATCACTCATGCATTAAATTTCAATTTAATAATGTATGAAATTTTCACAAACAACAAACTGATAACATCTGATCTTTAACTCACCAAATAACCTTCAATTTTGCAAGCACCAAACAAAAAATCTGAAAGAAATTGGAAGGCTAATTCCAGCCCACCCTAATTTGCATACCCTCTGTTTTAGTGGGCAGTGCTCGCTCAAGCATGAATAATTTTCCAACTTTCTGGTGTCATTTGAAAGTTGACTTTATTGGCTTTCCATATCTATAAGTCTTTTCCCCCAAAGTGCTACATTTTTTATTTGGCAGCCATTTCAAAAGTGTATAGTTTTTTTTGGGACGCACTGGTTCTTACTATTACATGAATTTGGTTTATTGAAGAAAAAAATACCAAGAACTTAAACAATTGGATTGACAACTGATTACATGTAAGTGCTTTGATTGTTTATTGCTCTAAAATATGATGCATCAATTCATTCACATAAGTATTTAATAAAAAAACAAGTATGATTTCCTGTAATCACATTAGAAAAAAAGGAAAGTGCCATGTGACCTCATCAGCCCATCTAATGAATATTCATGATGACGTGCAGAATAACTGTTTAAAGAATATAGCTAAACTTTGAATTTCATAACTTCCGTTATTTGTTATCCGATATTTATGAATTTTTCAGCATTTTGCTCTGTGAATTTTACCATATTTATTCTGATATAAATACATGTATCTTCAGCCCGGATTATCCCTTTAATGATAGTTTATTACCATTACTGTTTTCATTATTATCAACATCATCATCGGTGTTGTTGTTATTATTGTTTATCGCTTATTTATCGTTTGGATTTTAATCAGAGCCAGTAGCAGGGGCGGAAATCTCCCCCAAAAGGTAGGAGGGACAAGGGGCTGGAAAATTTCACAAGCCCCCCCAAAATGGCTATCACCCCAAATTTAAGGTAATTAAAAAAAGTTATCATCCCAAAAGTAGTCATTTCTTACCATCATACAAGACAAAAAAAATAGAAGGGGGCCGTTTGATATTGTGTCCCCCTACTATTTTGAGTAGGGGGGGGGGACACATTCCCTCTGCCCCTCCCCCTGGGATTTCCGCCCTTGGCCAGTAGAAGAGAACTTTTAGCCAACATGGTTTCAATGGGTTACCAACATTGCATAATTTCTTTTATATTGGGCTTGTCTGACAATAATGCGCCATGTTTGTAACCCTTTTATTCAAAACCAGTGGGGTGACCGAACTCTCTATTTATTGTGCCTTCTCTCTCTGCAATGTTTTTTGAGCACTTACTTCACATATTTATTGATATAACAGATATTGATTAACAGTAGCGTTGTTACACGAGTACGCCCCCTTACAGCATATATTTTTAATTGGAATTAGAATGTGCTCCCCCCCCTTGGAAAATCCTCGATCTGCCCCTGCTTTTAAAGATCATTTTTCTAAAAGTTAAAACACGTTATATATTTGAGAAGGCCTTTTATATAAACAAGACAAATTTACGCAGATATTATATTTGTTTTGGGCACCCGATCGAAATAAATTTTGGTGTAAAATCTATAAATTTATCAAAATGAAACATTTTTAGTTTTACATCCTTCATCCCCTACACCGTTTTGGAGCACATGCATTTATCTAATGATCATATTGAAAAAGACATGCACTTTTTTTTTTTTTTGGGGGGGGGTTACCAAAACTAAATGCAGGCTTAATGATGTTTAAACGCTTGATTAAAGTTTAATATTGCACTTTCGATCTAATTTTGTTCCGGTAGGCCCCGTCCTGTTTATATCAATTTCATACGAGACCCGGTTTCACGGATGGTTTCTGCGTTCTATTTCAGTCGTTATGGAGACGGACAAATCGCGATGGGACTTTTAGGCGATCAAATGATGAATATGGTAGGTAGAGTTACAGGAATTAATTTCTCCCCCAAAATGTTCATTTTTTTGCATGTGTGTTAGATAATTGTGTTACGTGTCCATTAACTTTATACTGGCCAAATTTACTTCCTTAAAAACTACGCATATCCGAATGATTTCTTGTTACTTCCCAAAAGTTTACGAATTCTGGTAGCTCACGTAAATGGGTGTGGTATGTAGAAGAGGGGGTTATATACGAGACACAAAAAAATAGACAAAAAGTTATTGTCCTCTCGAATCGATTACATGTTTTCTAAAGAAAGAATCGTATTGAAAAAATACCAAACGGCAACCTATTTTTGTTTCATTAAATTCAAGGCTATTTTTCATGTTCCATAATTTTTTTGTCGTGTATAAAAAAAAATATTCATTACATAAAATACCCAGGGCTTTTGAAATCACAGACGTGATATGTTATTCATAGTGTCAGTGAAGACAACGAAAGTCTCTTTAAGAATGACCAAAAGGGACCTAGTTGTATCGTTAAGTTCAGGGGGGGGGGGGCAAGAGTGGGCACTATTATCAATGGGATCCTGAGGATTTGTTGAAATTTGGGGGGAAATGAGGATTCGTCGGATTCATTTATTCTATATCAAGAAGGTTAGTTTAAAATATCGATTTTAATATCTTTCTTTAAATCTCGCTCTCACAAGAAACCACCAGCATCAAAGGATACCAACAAGTGAAACGCCTCTGGCAATCTCGCCTGCATTACGCGATTCAATATAGCAGCAGTGCTGTCTTTGATAACGTCTATTAGATCACTATTCACAAAAGGAATAAATACTATGTCCATTGACCCAACATGACCTTTGACCATGATCATGTGACCTAAGACATGTGGAAAACGATCATTCATACTTGATTACCCTTATGTCTATGTTTCACGAACTACAGTCATGTGTAGATCCATATAAACTTTCTAAGTTATGATGCCAATTGAACAAATACCCCCAACACGGGCCAAAGTTCATTGATCCTAAATCACCTTTCAGCAAGGGCGCCGGAAGCGGGGGGCAGGGGGGGGCACTTGCCCCCCCAAAGAAAATTTTTGGGGGGCAAAACGAGATTTTGCCCCCCCAATTTTCCCCCTAAAAGTAGAAAAATGATATTATTTAAGGACAAAAGTAAACGATGAAGGCACTTTTCTGCCTAAGAATTGTCATTTCTTTTGTCAAAAATGAAAAAAAATTCGCCCCTGACGGGGCAATTACACACCATAGTAAGCCTTGCGTCTTTTGACGAACATGTCCCTCTGTGAAACATACCTTTGATAAGCCCCTTTTCCATCTTATTACAGTGTGATAAACAAGACCGCTGAAAGACCTTTGAAAGACCATGAATTTTGGTTGATCTTTCAGAGGTCTCTCAATGAACCTACAATGGTCTTTGAGGTCTTACGCGACTCCTGACCAATCTTTCAGTGGTCTTCGTGGTCTTCATGGGCTCCAAAACTTCTTGAAACGGTTCAAAACAGTCTTACAACGGTCTTACAGGAAAATTGTCTTTCAGTGGTCTTTCAGCAGTCTCTCAAGATTTTTGCGGAGATCACTGTAAGACTCATGAGAGATCATTGAAAGATCATTGAAAGACCATTGAAAGACCAGGCAAAGTCCATGGAAAGAATTCTGAAAGATCACTTATTGCATAAAAAATCTCTGAAAGACCATTGAAAGATCTCGAGAGGACTAATCTAAGACCAGTACGACAAGAAATATCCAACTAGTCTTTCAGAGTTCTTTGAGGGGTCTTTCTGAGCCATTCCACAGAGTCGACAAATTTCATTGATCTTGAAGACCGCTGTAAGACCTCACCAATCTTTCAATGGTCTCCGTTCTGTGGAATGGGGGCCTATTAGTATTAATGAATACATTTCAGACTAAAACCGAATGGCAAATTTGCATGCTGTGTCGGCTAACAAACGCGCGGTCGCCCAGAAACGCTCAGACCGGGGTGGTGTTTCATAAATATTTTCGTCCGACAAGTTGTAAGATCTGACAACTTTCCTATATTCTGACTGGTTGAGAAGCATTGTTACCATAGTAACTGTCGGATAAAACGTCCTACAAGTCCTTTCATGAAACGCTCCCGGACCTGGGGAGTGTTTCATCCGACAAGTTGTCAGATCTGACATCTTTCTCTGATGTTGATTGGCTGAGAGGTACTGTTACTATGGTAACTGTCGGATGAAATGGGACTTTTCGGATAAAACGTCCGACAAGTCCTTTCATGAAACGCCCCCCCCCCCCCCATATCACCAACGCGCGTGAACGCTAGTTACTCGAGCAACATATGGAATCTGAAAATAGCTGTAAAACCGAAAAGTTTAAAGAGTTATAGAGGATTGAGTAGTTGCTTATTGGATAAATGAGAAGATGCTATGATTCGGCGAATGGAGTGCAGAGCAGGAGTACTCATCTATCAACTAATCAAGCCTCTTCTTCAACCTTTTCTGGTTTACTGTCTTTATCAGGATTACGCTCATTTGAAGAAAACATTACTCGACTTTCACTGTCTACTTCCTCCTATCAATTTCAATTCTTCCTCTATCCACTTTTTTTTTTTTTTTTTTTTTCGAAAACTCCACATGTACCGTTAACCACATCCGCTGTTGGAATGTAATTGTTTTCTTCTAAATAATGTTACATAATGTACATTATGAACTGCCGTAGTTTGTTAGTTCATGATTATTTACCAATGAATATTTCCAGGAATTCGATATTCATAATTTCCTAGTTATGGTCACATTTTCCCCAGAAAATATGTAAAGAAAAAAGAAGATTTTGAAGGGGTCATCCAAAAGTGCTTCCCAGCCATACAAAACATGCCAAAGGAAACACATAAATCGAGTAATGTTTTAAATTTTCAGAAAAGTTTTAAATTGTTAGACAATAATTAAGCAGGTCATATTTCTTTTTCCTCCAGTTACAAAATATGAAACGTTTTGCCTATGTATGTATAATCAGGGACTCTCTCCAATGCTGAGGTCAGAAATGATTTAAATAGAATGGGTATTTAAGCGCTTATCGTCGTCTGCCACGTCAGAACACCCGCCATTTTGAATTTAAAAAGACATTCATTGGAATGTATTTTGTTTCTGTTGTTACGCTTCTTCTGCTTCTTCTTCTTCTCGCGTCGTCCGTGTATGTAAATGTACATAAATAAATATTTCTGAAAGGATATTGCATGAAAAATGTAATTTCTGGTATTTTTAGTCAATATAAGCGTGTTACGTAATTTAATTGATCAGACACGAAAACCACATTCCGAATTAAGCGATCGTTTTGCGCGTAGATTTCATAGGTTCTCATAAACTCTGAGTATAGTCTTTCGTAGTGAATTCTATGTTTAATTCTCAATAAATTTATTTTTGAATTTTCTTAGAAACGTAACTTTTAAACTCCATTTTTACACAAAGTCCTTACCGTGGGGGGGTCCCACGCCCTCTACCGCTCGATCGCTTCGGTATCTCACGCTGTCAAAAATATTGTGTCCCCTTCGGGATTTTGCCCCCCCAAAACTGAAAGTGTTCCGGCGCGCCTGCACCTTTGATTATGGTCATGTGACCAAAAACAATATTAATTGATACATGGTTCCTTATATGTCCAAAATTTCATGAACTAATCCATAAACTTTTGAAGTTATGACAATTCCACAAAAGTTCCGTGTTCAGTGTTGGTGTTGAGACCGTCAAAAGGCCGCTGAACCGAGCTCCAACACCGAACCTGGGTTCAGAGGAATGATACCTATTGCGTTTATCGATAGCATATGACTTATCCATAAAGTGTCAAAATTACAATTCCACAAATACCCCCGACAGGGTCAAATTTCGTTGACCCTAAGTGACCTTTGACCTTGGTCCTGTGATTTGAAACTCAGGCAGGATCTTCATTGATGCACCATCACCCTTATGTCCAGGTTTTATGAACTTGCTTAATTTACTTCAGAAGTTACGACGACGTTGATGTAATGTTATATGTAAATAGTTTTTGTTGTTCTGCTCTGAAGGTTTCAGCCCAATAGTCCACGGGCCCGTTAGTCCCCGGGTCCGTTAGTCCGCATATAGGTCCGTAATTAGTCCCCGGGTCCGTTAGTCCGCATATAGGTCCGATAGTCCGCGGGTCCGATAGTCCCCTGGTCCGTTAGTCCGCATAGGTCCGATAGTCCGCGGGTCCGATAGTCCGCGGTGTGTGTAAAATTATGATCAGGATATAGTGACATGAAATGCCATCGAGAGGTCAAAAGGTCAAATGATAGGATGCTATTGGTTTCTATAATGATAACCCAAAAGACACCCCCCGACAAGTACTTCCGGGGGGGGGGCGGGGGTGGGCTGTCGAATACATTGCTGTACACATGCGTGACGAAAAACCAAACGCTTTTAAAGGGGTGTTTTTTAGGTTTTGGGCGCGGGCTGCGCGTGCACTCGTTAAGGGTATCAAAAATACAAATTTTCCAAAACCCGGGGGGGCCACTTCCATTCACGAGTGGATACCATGCGCTACCATGGGGTCTCGAAAAGCACCCTAAACACGTAATTTCCATATTCTGAAAATGCACCCTTAACAAGTATTGGCGTGTGAAACCCTACCCGCCTTAACAAATATTGGAAACAAAACGATACTCTTGGCAAATATTCCCTGAAATGAACCCCTAAACAAGTACAGGAATATTTTATTGTTACGGGTCCTTCGGTCGTCGGCTTTACCTTTTTGGTTTAGTACGACCCCACCTTCTACACCTCGCGCAAATCGGACTCTGAACACGAAGTGTTGGGGCAAAAAGGACATCCTTTATAAAACATTTTAATTTTGTTTTATCATCCCCGCAAATTCGACCCTAAACACGAAATTTTCCTAGCGAAATAGATACCCTTTTTTCATTATTTTTGTGTTTTTGACACCCTTATCACGTTACGTACGTAACGTGCCCTATCGTGAAAAAGACATCCTTTTTACGTGTTTTTTTGGTCGCGCATGGTATCCACTCGTCAATGTAAGTGGCCCCCCTGGGTCCAAAACAAAGATCTTAAAAGATTGGTCAATCGCGGGGTCAACGTATTTTGGGTATTATTTTTTCCCAATAAGTTTTTTTTTATTAAGACTAACCAAACATGTTTAGGGTATGTTTTTCCCCAAACTTTTTCCCCGTGGTCATATTCTAGCGACAACTTTAGGAGCCAAAATGTGTAAATATATCCCACTAAAAACTTGTTTAGGGGGTCATCAAATCGACGTCCCGGTCAATATCTCCCTCTTCCTTTTCCACATTTCCTTTTCTTTCTTTCTTTTTCTTTCTCTTTTCCTCATCTCCCTGCTTCTCGCTTTCTCTCAACCTCTTCATTTCTTTTTTCTTCCCTCCTATCCCACTTTTCCTCTCTTTGATTTCTTCTCTTTCTTTCCCCCTTCCTCTCTTTGATTTCTTCTCTTTCTTTCCCCTCTTCCTCCTTTTTTTTTTTGGGGGGGGGCATGGGTCCGCGCCTGATAGAACCCCATGGTCTCGTATCATTTGACCTTTAACCTCTCGATGACATTTGATCTCACTATATCCTGATCATAATTTTACACACACTGCGGACCATCGGAACCGCGGACTAACGGGATGTCCCCACTCTGAAGCGCCTTGGGCAAGATGGAAAGTGCACTATACAAATCTCATGTATCATTATTATCATCATTTTAAAACGTTAACCTCGGTTAAGATTTCGATATTGATTCCCCCAACATGGTCTAAGTTCATTAACCATAAATGACATTTGAACTTAGTCATGTGACCTGAAACTCGGGCAGGATGTTTAGTAACACTTGATTGCCCTTATATAAGTTTCATGAACTAGGTCCATACACTTCTTAATTAAGTAATGATAACATTAAAAAAAAACCTCGGTTAAGATTTTAATATTGGCGACGCCGTCGCCGTCGGAAAAAAAGCGGCGCCCATAGTCTCCCTCTGCTATGCAGGCGAGACTCAAAAAATGAAGCAACTAATGCAAACTCAATAATTTGTCATTATATGTCGTGTTTCATTATAGTCTATAGAAACATGCATTGTGGATAGACGAGACGCGTGTACTCAACCGAGGTACCCACAGATTTTCTGCGGTTTTGATAAAAGATGCGGGTAAGTTTATAGCTCTCGTATATTTTCTTTCTAATGTGAATAAGAATTTTTTGATTCCACATGGACTCCAATTTGGTTTGATTGCCGACTGTTTCAGAAACGGATTTTGATTTTTTTGGGTCGCATCATGGGCACTAACGAAGAGTGTGATTTTATCTCTATCTTTTTCTAGAGTTACATGTATACTACGTTTTTTTTATTTTAGGCCCGTATTCTGAAGTCGGGTTTAACTTAAACTCAGGTTTAAAGTTGCGGTTTAAGCATGGATAGCCAATTGTTATATAAATCACTTACGGTAGAAATTTTATATTTCACCTCATTTGGGTTTCAAATCATTCACAATTTTCCAGGAAGCGTAAATAGATGATTGTCTTCACCATCGATGAATCAGGAAAGAGCACAGTAAACATTATAAGAAACACACAACGTAATAAACATTTTGACACTTTTGGCTTCCCATAATTTTAGCACAGAGTTAGACCATAGTCTAAGTTAAACCTGACTCCAGAATACGGGCCATATGAGTTTATTTTTATGGTATTCTGCTATTACCAGTATTGTGATTATTGTATTCTTTATATGCCGACGCAGACAGCAATTATTTTTATATTCATACATGTTCGTATGTATGTATGTATGGGTGTATGTATGTGTGTGTGTATGTATGTATGTTGTGGAGCGTCGTGGCCTAGTCTTCTGACTTTGAAACAGAAGGTCGTGGGTTCGAATCCCAGCCATGGCGTAATTTCCTTCAGCAAGAAATGTATCCACATTGTGCTGCATGCACTCGACAAAGGTGAGGTAAATGGGTACCCGGCAGGATTAATTCCTTGAATGCATGAGCGCTGAGAGGCAGCTCGAGCTAAAGCGGGGTAATAATAATAACAGGGCGCCTCGGGATAGAATATTTCTAGATAGATGGCGCTATATAAATGCCTATTATTATTATTATGTATTTATGTGTGTATGTGTGTATGTTTGTTAGTATGATATCTGTCATCGATTTAATGATTTGTTTCATTCACCACAGGAAAGACCTTAAATGGGCGTTGGACCAGGCCAAGTCTAATATCGACAAATATTACACATACATCGGTATAACAGAGGATTATGAAGCGTCTTTGAAGGTTTTTGAACATGTTCTACCAGACTTGTATAATGGTACAACAAAGGTTTACAAATCACTCCTACAAGAAGGTATTATACAGTATATGCATTTAGAAGTTATAATAGTAACCGCACACTCAACAAATCAGTCAAAGTGACTAGACATGGGGGCCGTTTTCATTAAGCTGATCGTAAGTAAAGAGTGACTTTAAGAACGACTGGTGATACTTTCTTGTGGTGAATGATATTTATTGGCGATTACTGAACGCGTAAGAAATGTTCACCAGTGGTTCTTAAGGTCGCTCTTAACAGCTTTATGAAACACCCACTAGTAGTAAGCTGGTTGCAGCTGATATGGCAATCACTGATAGACAAATTTCTGATATATGCTCTTGTCAGAAATAACTATGTTCTTAGAACATAGTTATTTCTGACAAGAGCATATATCAGAACTAGGCTAGTAAAATACTACTAGAAAAGAATATAGAATGACAGTTGCACCCAGCTTACCCTATTTTTGGACTGATTTGTTTTTCGAGGGCATGACGCTGATTTTATTGAGTCCTAAAACGTGACCGAAGACAATTTTGAAAGGGACAATATTGTATTAAAAATATCTTCTTGTTGAATGTGTTTAAATTGGAGACCATGAAAACAGGCCAGTATTCTGAAGCCTAGTTTAAAGGGGGAATCCACTCTGACGAAAAGTTTAAAACACCAGAAGAAAGAAAGGGAAAAGAATATTGGTTAAGGTTTAAGAATGCATCCATTGTAGATATTTGTTTCATGGTTCATGATGACTATTTATTTTTCTTTTAGAAGAGGGTGTGAAACGATTTTTATGTTGATATACTGACGGTAAAATAGAACCCATTTTCAATTGTTTTTAGAAAATGACATTTCAATATATACTTTTTATTTTTTGTTGTTGTTTATTTACGATACACGGGAATCTGCTCCGGCCCATATGACGTCACAACTAAAGCAAAAATAAAATTCCAATAACTTGTCAAATCTTTGATGGATTTTCTTCAAACCTTCATATTTTCTTCAAACCTTCACCTATTCTTTTTCTTTTACAATAGAAAAACCCCATGTACAGTAAATATTTTGTCAGGGTGAACTGTCTAGCTCTTTCAACATAGGCCTTGATCTAACTCTGTGCCAAAAAATTATGTGGACCCCATAAATGGCAAAAGTTTGTGAATATTTCTCATGTTCACAATGCTTTTTCATCACGCTATAATGGGGGAGAAAACAAATTCAGTTATTATTACGAGAGAGTTATCTGATTGACGGATGAGCTGACAAGTTGAATCTTTGAATCAGCAGATCAAGGGTTCGATTCCCAGTCGAGATGTGATTTTCTAAAGCAAACATTGATCCACATGCTGCTGCACTCGACCCAGGTGAGGCACGGGTACTTAGAAGTGCATGCATTACTTCAAATGGTAATATGCGCTGTAGAAAGCTTACGAGGCTAAAGCCAGTGTAATAACAAGACCTTTGGAAGCGCATGGAGCTTAATGGTACACAACAATACGCTATACAAGAACTTAACTTATTATTGTTATTACAATGATACAAGTGGAGTGTTGTGACCCAGTCGATAAGTCTTCTGACTTTGAAATAGAGGGTCGTTGGTTCGAACTCCAGCCATGGCGTAACTTCCTTAAGCAAGAAGTTTATCCTCATGGTGCTGCACTCAACCCAGGTAGGGTGAATAGGTACCCGGCTGGATTAATTCCTTGAATGTATGAGCGCTGAAAGGCAGCTCGAGCTGAAGCTGGTGGGTGTTTCATAAAGCTGTTTGTAAGTTAAGAGCGACTTTAAGAAGACTGGTGATCCTTTCTTACGTGCTAAAGCTTTGCCAATGAATAAAATGGTGAGTCGTCATTTAGCACAAGAAAGGGTCACCAGTCGTTCTTAAAGTCACTCCAACTTACGAACAGCTTTATGGAACACCCACCTGGGGTAACAAAAACAACGCGCCTTGGAATAGAATATTTCTAGATAGATGGCGCTATATAAATGCCTATTATTATTATTATCATTAATGACGATTCATGATAATGGCGATTGCTTTCGTAGTATTATTAATTTAAAAATTTTGTATTTTCTCTCTCTCTCTTTATACACAGAAAACAATAGAGTGGTGGAAACAAAAACGAAAAACAAGCAGCCGTTGTCTCCAGAACTCACGGACACTGTCAAGGAACTGCTAGCTATCGACTACGAACTCTACGATTATATTTATCACAAACATGTACAACTCAAAGAAAGATTTGGAATTGATTGACCCTGCATACACGCGATTCAGATAACGGAAGTAATCGTTCACGACCCATACCATGATTGTGTAAATAATAATAATAATAATCCGCTTTTAATAAGACAATTTTCGGAATACGGATTTTATTGTAACTCTAAAGATACAAGAATATTTCTCTTAAGACAATTTTCAGAATACGGCCCCTGACTTGCCGTGGATTAACAAATCATGAAAAGGCTACTCTACCAACTTGGTTATTGCAAGTCGAGTGCCTCGGCCTGAAACCTGACTGCTGGGGGCATAGGAAATTTGAATTTTGGAAAAAATCATACAATTGGTTGTGAACCGCTCTTTCCAACACGGGCCTAATCACTAGTGGCAGGCCATAGATATTCATTCGAGCCAACCCATTGCTATTTTTGTAAATTTTGATATGGCTGATTGACAAAGTGTATGCATATGATTGTCCATCTAACACTGATTCTATTTCACAATTTACAATTTGGGAAAGCTGAAATTCGCAACACATGTCATCTATCTTAGATTTATCACTATCGCAAAATATATTGAAATTGAGATCTCCTACGATCACGACCTCACGATTGTTTATATCTATTTCAGATATAATATTTTTTAATTGTAATTTAGCACCTAGACTCGAAATGGGCACTCGGTACACGCCAGTCGAGTGTAAAGTTGTACATAATTCCGGGGGGGGGGGGCACTTACATTGACGAGTGGATACCATGCGCGACCAAAAAACACGTAAAAAGGATGTCTTTTTCACGATAGGGCACGTTACGTACGTAACGTGATAAGGGTGTCAAAAACACAAAAATAATGAAAAAAGGGTATCTATTTCGCTAGGAAAATTACGTGTTTAGGGTCGAATTTGTGGGGATGATAAAACAAAATTGAAATGTTTTATAAAGGATGTCCTTTTTGCCCCAACACATCGTGTTTAGAGTCTGATTTTCGCGAGGTGTAGAAGTGGGGTCGTACTAAACCAAATAAGTTAAAGTTAACGACCGAAGGACCCGTAACAATAAAGAATTCCTGTACTTGTTTAGGGGTTCATTTCAGGGAATATTTGCCAAGAGTATCGTTTTGTTTCCAATACTTGTTAGGGGTAGAGTTTCACACGCCAAGACTTGTTAAGGGGTGCATTTTCAGAATATGGAAATTACGTGTTTAGGGTGCTTTTCGAGACCCAATGGTCGCGCATGGTATCCACTCATGAATGGAAGTGGCCCCCGGGACATAATTCAAGCTTTATGACATACCAATCCAATATAAATTCAAAACAATTGCTAACATGTCGGGTGTTTCCGAAGAGTTAAGTGCGAATTGGAGTTGCACTTCAATTTCCATTTGTCCAAAGTTGAGAAGGCAAGGCTGCATTGGTCGAATCATGCTAAGAGGATACTGGGCATGCAATAAGATTGCACATTATAAACCATGTGCACGTCGGTATAAAAGCATCACTCTAAATCATACAAACTCTTCGATAAGCACCCCCACCACCACAAACTGATGGATCTCAACGCTTTTCAACTGTAATCCAGACGTCCCCGCCATCTATGTTGACAAGATGCGAGACCAGACCATGAACATGATGCGGTTTTTGACCCGGGACAAGGGCGATCTTGAAGGCACGTAGGAAGATCGCGAGAAAGATGGCCACTTCCTTGTAGGCAAATTGCTGTCCCGGACACACCCGGCGGCCAGCGAAACCGAAAGGCTGGAACGCATTTCGAGGGCGACTCTTCACGCTAGCCGTGGAGAAATTCTCCGGATTAAACCTGTAACGTTAATAGAATCAAAATAGGTTGTGTTGATGTTGGCTTGATGTGTATGAGTAGACAAGTGGTTACAAAGATGGATGAATTGGTGTTGAACTGAATGGACAGTTGGTGAGATTCTGTGAATACATTATTAGTAGATTTGGGCCTTAGTTATTTGTTTTATACATAATTAGAGCAAACCTTTCATTTTTGCATACATTAAAATGAAGAAATTAGTAAAGATATTTTAGGGATTTTTATTTTCTAGTTTTGCTGATTATGCCATTGATAACGCGCGTCCCAATCTTGGTTGTGATCGCGCAGTTGGCAGTCAAGATGATGACAGCGGGCTGACTCAGGTCTCAGCCCCACAGCCACCAGCTCCCCCCAACTCCACCCATCTGTCTTCTCAGAAGTTACAGTACTTAGCAAATATGTTGATAAGATAAGTAGTTGAAAACATAATAGCTGAATAAGTGAGAGAACGACTTAGTCACTGCATAAGTCGTTGAACGGACAAGAAGTAATATTGAATGAACAAATGAATGATAGACTGCATGACTGACAAAGTGACTAGATGAACAAGTAGTACATTTCATCAAGGACTGAATTGCTGAATGAATTAATATAACAAAAACATTTGAAGCTTGCATGTTTGTAATTGACCCAAAAATGTCCCATTTTTGGAAAATTCTTTTTAAAACTAGACTTTTCTTTATCTAGCATTTACTTTTTTTTCTCAAATCTGACTCACACTTTGGGGTTTGGAAAGTACTTTTCAGACATCAAGGAGACGCCCAAGGCATGAACTACAGGTGTCTGAAATGAGAGAAAAAAGGAAAAAGTACATGTATGCTTTTACACTTTATAATTACAATAAATTATCCTACACCAAATTGGTGATAAATATCTGTCTCCTCACATAAAACAGAAAGGGAAATTAGACTGATACGAAAAGCCCTTTAGAGTATGTGACATCATCAATTTTCAGTTTTTGCATATCAGTGTTTTAATTGTTGGTAGAGCATGATGGAAACCCCCCACATGATTACAGAATTAGCCCCATTGAAGTCAATGTATTATTGACCAGGTTCCTAACATTTAGAATCAGGCCAATAACACGCTAACGACAATGGGGCTAATTATGTAATAATAAGGTCATATCTAAGCCCCCCCCCCAAGGACCGATTCCCACCAAATTCTTAAAGTGTGGGTTTTTCATCATGCTCTACCAAAATATGGTATCAAAAATGCTGATATGCATTGGTACTCTATCATACCAAATACTGAAAACTGATTCCAAACATCTACAAATCGTTTAAAAGTTCCATTCTCAAAGAAGTCATGAGGGCCTATACTGCAGGGTCGGTCGGCCCTGAGGAATCCTCTGCCACAGAGCTTGAAACCCCAGACGGCAGCGATCACCTTCAGGGGCACATGTATAATCAAGAAGATTCTATGACTGGAGTTCCAACAGGCAACAAATTTTTTCAAGCAGTTGTTCATTTCTAAAGAAGCACAAAAGAAAGAACGGCAATTAGGACCTTTTGATGTCTGCCTTCGAAGCGCAGCCGCCAGTTTCAGTGAAGAAAGCAGACAGGTAAAATTTTACGAATATTAATTTTCAATTTTTCATATTAATAAACAAACTGAAATTGAATGCATAACAATACATCAATAATCAAGAACTATTACGACGAGATATTTGCCAGATTATATCAATTAACCTGTAATTAGTGAAAAAAGAAAGAATTTGACCTTTACTGAATCCAGATTTTAACACTTCCGATCGTGTGCGGCGTATGAAAATTTCAAATGTGGTCTGTAGAATATTGTTGTCCATTACTGTACATGCCAGATGAGTGCCCGCACATGGCTAGTCGAGCAAATTTGAGTCATATTTCAGAACATATATTTTTTCATGCCTCCGAATTATGTACTACACATAATAAGCAGACCAAGATGCGGCGGAAAAAGTAATTATCATCACAAAACCATATTTCCCTTTATGTATGACCTATAGCTGCGGAGTCATACGGAAATCATTTTGTCTACACAAAGTGCTTGCCTGACATACTTTCTGCTGGCCGATTTTATACTTGTTCAAAGAGATTTCATTTGCTGTTACTCTATCTCATTTGAAACCTCCTTAGTATAATTACGCTTTTCGACAGACAACCATATGGTTTTCATTCGTAAAGTTCAAACCTGTCTGCACTTGTTTTCTTTCTCTTAACTCTTTTGGCACTGCGCCATGAGCCCCTCTGCTGATAGTTCAGGGAGGGGAAAAATTGATTGTTAGAGTGTAAAATGCGAAGTTCATGCGGCACCAAGTATGCATTGGTGCAAAGTAAGCGTGGAAAGGGCTAATTTGCTCTGGAGCACATTGACCATCAAATCAAGATGGAAAGTGCAATATACAAATTAAATGTATCATTAGAATGTTCTGGGTGTTTGCAGTAACTGATGTGCTATTCTGCTCATTATGTGATCTGTCAATCGACAGATCAACTATTAATTTCGTACGAATTTTCTTATTTATTTATTTATTATTTTTTATTTTCCCACCTCTTCTTGTTAGTACAAAATCTCCAAATCTACATCATCAGTTATCTTCAAAACATCATCAGATATGGGGATCTATCATGTGATGTGTATAAAGCAAGTTCAAGGTCAAAAAGTCATCATGACGTCATCTAGACGCCATTTTGTAAAATCACATTATCAATCATATCTTCATTATCAATTATCAAAAATTAACAATATTTACATCACATTAAATTCAGGTCAAGGGTCAACTGCCCATGTCATCAAAGGTCATGTAAAGGTCACGACGTGCGCGTACGCGCGCGTCAAAATTTTAAAATGCTCAAAATCACTTTTTGACCAAAACAGAGTACGAATCAGGTCATTTTAAGCATTTCAAAAATTTGCGCGCGCGCACGGTTACGCGCGCGTTTTTATATCAGTGCACCGATAATATAATTTTGAACAATTTGATACCTTGATCAACCTTCTACGACAAGTAATAAAGGAATTAGCCTCCATCAAAGTTTACAGCACGCGCGCGCACTAACCATAGACAATATATGTGCAAAAACATGCCTATACAAAATTCATTATAGCTTTTAAAGTAGTCCGTTGACCCCCATTTTTTTTCATATTCGAATAGAGTATGGATGGGAGATGTGATTTCATGTCGCATTTGACCCGAAATTTTATCATGACGTCATCAAAATGGCGTCGGAACTCAAAATTCCCATTTTGCTACTTATGACGTCATTATAATTATGCAAATTTGACTCTAACTCTGTAAATATTGGTCAATTTTCGCTCAGTTTTCAATATGTTGTAGCTGAGGACCTACTCTTTCTAATTTGATGCCTTTATTCACTTTTAAAGGAATGGATCATCCTAAAAAATTATAGAGGCATGTCATTTTCGCTCATTTTGTGTGCAATCTCTAAGGGAAATGACTTTTTCTCAAAACTGGATTTTACATTCCTCTATTTCGCGAGCCATATCTCCATTTCTATTGGTTGGTTTTCTCTGAACTTGAAGTATGTTGTAGCTGAGATTGTAAGCTATCACAAATGTGGTCTTCGTTTTCCGATCAGGGGACCGTTTCATCAACATTTTTGTCCGACAAGTTGTCAGATCTGACATCTTTCCTTGATTCTGATTGGCTGAGAGGTACTGTTACTATAGTAACTGTCGGATAAAATGGGACTTGTCGGATAAAACGTCCGACAAGTCCCTTCATGAAACGCTCCCAGATGCTGGGATCATGCCCGTATTTCACTTGCAAAATTGGATTTGAGATCCTCTTAATTTGCTTGTGTAGAAAGTCTATGGGATACAGTGCAGCTCAATTGGTAAGGCACCAGACTTGCAACCTTAAGGTCGAGGGTTCGAACCCAAAAGTGAGCATACATTTTTTTTTCTTTTTTTTTCTTTTCAACTTTTCGCAAATGTTCCATAATCACCATTACAAGGTATATTAGTTCAAATATCGCACAATAAAGTAGGTTAAAATCGTTTTTAATATGCCTATAACATGTACAATGTGTATCGCCTACACCTACATGTATTTCACATATTCTCATTTCCCTCTTTTCAAGAGTATTCAACATGTTCTTTTCGTAATAAAAGTTTAGTTTTCAATAAGAGCATCGTATTGATCTCAATAAACATGGTGATTGTATTCGTGATCATGAAAATCAGAGACAGATCACCTAATTTGTCCTCATGACGAATTAAAATTATAGTTCATAAATTAATTCATAAAGTTGTATGGCCTTTAAGTACGGCCAGCAAGGAGAACATTTTTCGGAACCTTAAGCGGCTGCACTGAGCAAAATATGGCATTACATATATCAATTCACAGATGCATATAAATCAAATATTTCACATACCCCCTTAGGAATCACATGACCTCCTAGGGTAACGTCAAAATCTTGGTATCTGGCAGCGTACGGGGCAAGAATTGAGACTCGAAGGGTTTCATCTATCACCTGCCTCATGTACCTGTAAAATGGGGGGAAAAACAATTTCAAATTGCAATATCAGAGATATATGTAATATTATTATCTATTATTATCTACCCTGATGTACATGTATACTGAGATTTCGCCATGAATCGCGGACGTGTCTAAAGTGAGCTCCGCTCCTCTACGTTTTTATCACATGGAATATACGCCTTAATGTTTGAGATATGCCTTTTCACTTCTAATTCTGACTGCAGGCGTGAACATTTATTCTACATAATACTACATTTGTTTGCAAAATGCAGAATTCTTCGAGTAGTCGTGATTATAATTTGAGAAAACCTTCCACCCAAAAGGACTCTAGCCCCGGGGGGGGGGGGGGCACTTACATTGACGAGTGGATACCATGCGCGACCAAAAAACACGTAAAAAGGATGTCTTTTTCACGATAGGGCACGTTACGTATACGTAACGTGATAAGGGTGTCAAAAACACAAAAATAGTGAAAAAAGGGTATCTATTCCGCTCGGAAAATTACGTGTTTAGGGTCGAATTTGTGGATGATAAAACAAAATTGAAATGTTTTATAAAGGATGTCCTTTTTGCCCCAACACTTCGTGTTTAGAGTCCGATTTGTGCGAGTTGTAGAAGGTGGATCTTACTAAACCAAATAAGGTAAAGCCGACGACCGAAGGATCCGTAACAATAAAACATTCCTGTAATTTTTTAGGGGTTCATTTCAGAATATGGAAATTACGTGTTTAGGGTGCTTTTCGAGACCCCATGGTCGCGCATAGTGGTATTTACTCGTGAATGGAAGTGGCCCCGGGACTCTAGCCGTGGTAATCAACGTGCCAAAACACCTTCGCCAGTTCCCGTAACTGTTTCCAACAATTAGCCTCCTCAACTCGTGACCAACCAGCCTACAGCCATCCCCCCGGCCCCGGAGCCATGGCAGCCCATCAAGCTGACCCTCCTCCTTCTACTCCCGCTTCAGACCCCAACATGCCCAAGGACCCTAAAGATGACTACTTGCTACTTGAAATGCGGAAAATGTTCACGGATTTCCAGCGTGATATTGATATGCTGATAAAAATGAGACATCGGGATGGTGAAGTCCGCTGTACATGACCTTGAAATTTCTTCAGCGGATACCTCAGCGAGAATATCTACCTTAGAAGCGGATAAGCTACCTGGTATTGAACGTTTTATTGCCAAAGTTAGAGCTGAATTCGACGACAAGCTACTGAACCTCGAAATACACCACCGAAAATAAAATTTGTTGTTCTACGGCATCCCCAGGCAAACCAATGAGGATATTTACAAGACCACTTCACTGGGCAAGTTACTGGAAATTCCCGTTGAGGCAGACCAAATTCAAATCATCAATGCCCATCGTCTACCTACGAAGAAGACCCACAACGGAGCCAGCGGAACCCCGGCCCCTGAAACTCCTGATCCCATCATTGTCCGCTTTGTAAAGATGTACGACCGGGACCGAATTCTTCGCGCCTTCGAGCAGCCAAGGCAACCCCGGTCTACTGACGGCAACCGTAGGGATGGCGACCATCACTATGAACACGAGCAGGAATTGCTCTCATTTTACTCTCAATAAAACGAGAGCCACTTCTCCCGAAAAAGTGTCTCATTTTGAACTATTTTTAACGGATTTTCATCTCAAAATTTTCGAGAGAAAAGTTAGTTTTTATGATCCTCTCGAAGGCCACACCTAGAATTTAATGGCCGTTTGGCCCTGAATGGCCCAAGCGAATCATTTCGCTGATGGGATTTACGATCGTACAGGGAGTATCCGTTCCCTCTCGATCGTGGCCACTAGTGCGCTTAATCTCAGTCCCAGGCTTTCATGAAATTAAAAAAAGTGCAGGCTTATGCAGTGAACTGTACATAAAAACCGATATAAAAAAATTATTAGAATAAGTTTGAAATTGAAAAGAGCTTTTGATAGACGGTGTTCTGCAGCATCCTTTGGCAGTATCACGTTTGTGTTGTTTTATACTTCTACGGATCTGAAAGGCCCAGAATTTTGTGGCACCGTCAACAGGAAAGAAAATTGTGCTGTTAGATAGTGGCTGTTCTCATATCTGAAATTTACTAGGAAAACTCTTCATCATAATTGTCTTCGAATAGTATCATATCACAGCATGACTTCAATAATATTTCATGAATTTGTAAATGTTATTATAACTTTATCACATTTTAAATCAATTACTGTTCTGTGCTATTTTCCACAGATCCCTGTAGAAAGCGTAATGGCAAAAAAGGGTTAAAAGTTACAGTTGATTTTTCTTCAGTTCTTGTAAATTGAAAAAATAGATGCAAAAAAAAATACAAAGTATACCCAAGTATATTTTTGCTTTGTAAAGTACATACTGCATGCATTCATCGCATCTGTGGCTGAACAATCATTATTCGCAGCGAATAAAAAAAATAAAGGAAACATTAGCTCAGACAACACCCTAAAGAATTATTACTCCCAGTTTTCACCTATTCGTTTTATTTTCAATTTTAAACAAAGTCAACAAAGTTAATGAGCGTACAGATGCAAATCATCGTGTTATAGCAAAGCAAACTCAATACAATAATCTCAAATCGACATTTTCATAAGATAAATTAAACAATTCTGAAATTAGGCATATATGACATATTGAATGAATGCGTTTAAAATGAGATCAACAGCAAAGGAGCGAGAGGCTTATAACACTCAAAATGAACGCAAATATAAAACGGACGAAATTTTTTAGCAGATGGCCATGGATAAATGGGGTGGGGCTTCAATAAAAGAGAGAAAATGATACAACAGAAGAAGGAAACAACAATAATTTAGGCATCTAAGCAAGGGGGCACGATCAAGCTACAAGCTAGTTCTATTAACAGGAAGCATTGGGGCGTAGTGAGTATAAACGGGTCCTACGTAAATGTTGTAAGAGTTCTTTGCAGGCAGGCGACACTTTTTCTCAAAATAAATTGTTAAAGGGATGATCCAGACTGGAGATATTTATATCTTGAAAAATAAAGTAAAATTCACAAAGCAAAATGCTGAAAATTTCATCAAAATCGGATAACAATAACGAAGTTATTGAATTTTAAAGATTTGCATTATTCCAGTGAAACAGTTCTAGGCATGTCTTTATAACATTCGGTAAGCTGATGATGTCATATCCCCACTTCTTCTTTTGAATTTTATTATATGAAATCAGGTTTATTCAAAAAAATTGAACTAAAACAATCGGGGGGGGGGGACAACCGATTAAATTCATTACATGTAGTTATTTACTGCCGCAACTTATTTTATCATAAATGAGAGACATGCATCATTTACACATGCATGGAAAAATGAAACACTTATGATCTCATGTAATAACACAAGGAAAAGGGAAAGTGGGGATGTGACATCATCGGCCACCCCATGACGATGTGCATATAACTGTTTTCACAAAATATTGATAAACTTCAAAATTCAATGACTTCGTATTTGTTATCCGATTTTGATGAAATATTCAGCATATTGCACTGAAAATTTCACTTTATTTAGTTAGATATATATACTTTCAGCCCGGACCATTCCTTTAAGTAGGGTAATTCTTGGTGGTTATACCCGTGTATATATGGCAAGATTCGATCGATAAAGGATGTTTGAATAAAAGAGACTGTCTAGGGAATGTCTAAAATTAAACATACTTATAATCTGCAGAGGTTTCTTTTTGTAAAATCATGGTTCTATAGGATCCATGGTAAAAATTAATAATTCAACATTATGTTGCACTAATATTACGAATATTACGCGATGAGATTTGAGTAGAACTGACGATGAATATAGGTCAAATCCCAGGGTCAAATAATTTGTATGTGGGGGCGGGGTCCATTTGAGTGTGTGATTTGTGTGAGTGTGTTTATTACATACACAAACATTTGTAAGTATGGAGGGACTATATCCCCCCCCCCCTGAATATGGACAAGGGAATCCAGCGTTGATCATAAAATGTCGTGGTAGAAAGGGCAAAATAAATAAAACAGAATGGTGTAAAGGAGTTAGAGAAGCACTTTGTCCGCTATTCAACTTTCCCCTTTCAACTTGTCTGATTTTTCTTTTTCTTAAAGTCAAAACCGTTTGTATTTGGGTTGGATTCCCCTGAAATACTAGTAGGGTCCGTGATTAGCGACATCATCGGGCGCGTGCGACCTTCAACATGCCCACTTTAGATCAGATTCTACCAAAAAAAAACCAGGTAAAGATAAATCTCATCACGTGTAAGCCCTTTACGACATAGTCTGCTGTGCAAACCCTTACTCGAGTAAAGGGTCTGACTTGCATCCTATATGCCTTGTGTGAAACAGAAAGTTTTGTATTTGCTAGTCTTTGCGTGGAGACACACCTGTTGATCAGTTTCAATCAGGGTCTGTGCCTGCAAACTATTTAGGTCATTGTGTGCAGGGGCGTAACAGGCGTCGTTGGTGGAGGGGGGGGGGCAAAAATTTACCAGTCATATCATGGTATGAACGGGCAGTGGTTTAAAGGGGAAGTTCACCCTGACAAAAAGTTTATTGTAAAAATAGCAGAAAAAATGATAAAAAATATTGCCGAAGGTTTGAGAAAAAAATCATCAAATAATTAAAAAGTTATTAGAATTTCAATTATTTGATTTGTGACGTCATATGCGAGCAGCATTCCTACATAGCGAATGGTAAAAAATCAATGAAATGCCATTTTCTCAGAAAATTGAAAATGGTTTTCACTGTAACTTTTGTATATCAATAGACAAATCATTTCACACCCGATCATGAAAAGAAAAAAAAATTAAGTCATCATGAACCATACCAAAATTTGAAATTCATACATTTTATATTATATAACACATGGGGCAGCTGCTCGTTTATGACGTCACAAATCCAAAATTGTGAAATCTAATAACTTTCTTATACTCTTTAACGGATTTTCCTCAAACCTTCACCAATATTTTTTACTATTTTTACAACAAAGTTTTCTTCAGGGTGAACTTCCCCTTTAATGAGGCAAAATTTTTGAGGGGGTCAGATATGGCGTATCGGAAAGAAATTATCTTTAAAAAAAAGTTGCGATGGAGCAAAGCGAGCAAACAAAAAAGATCAAATTTTGTGATAGATTTTGACATAATATTCAGAAAATAAAATATCATACTTCACCCTTATCTCTTTCCTTTTTTGGTCTTGGCACTCGCATAAGATGGCTATAGTTAGATATACAGTAGGCCTATATATTCTTAATGGATTCCTAAACTGTATTCCTCAAATGTCTCTGTTTGGGGTCATACACGAAAATGTCAGGTCGCGCTTCGCGCTTGCATTATTTGTTTAGCTAAACAGGTACGTATCGTGATTACAAAAATTGCTGTAATGTCCCTTTTTAGGTCTGAATATCAAAACTTGAGATTGCGCATCACGCTCGCATTATTTGATGAGTGAGATACATATCCGTTCAATGGCACTGTCCTTAATAGGTCAGTCAAAGTAAATACCTGGAATTTTTGCCGGTCCCCCCCCCCCTTCAATGCCGCAACCCAAGGTATGCCAGTAAAGGAATATAACAATTTATGTGTAGCGTCTCCGGGAGAACTACTCTGTTACAATCATCCACTTCTCCAATATTTTATGTCTTTTTACACCATTATGTACATGTCCCTAGTTCCTGCTTTGTTATTTGTAGTTAATTTGCAAGTTTTCTTTTAAAGGCATACCACCCGCGCACATACACCCATACGCACACCCAAACATAAAATATGATAACTGATCCACTTACCGTGCCGGATAAGTTTTCCTTTGGCAGGGCATTGCACTGTTTTTGCCTCTTTTGGCGGAACGTGGTTGGTATTATTCTCCATATTTCATTAGCTTCAGTACTTAGTAGTCACTGAATGCTGGACTGACCATATTTGCAGGGCAGTGGCTGCTGGCAGAGTGACCGATCGAAAGGGTGTGGATGGGCGTGGCACAATTTTTAATGTATGTGGTTGGAACATGGTCGGAATCACGAAAGCAATCTTGATATTTCTTTGGTTCAGTTCTGCTTTTGAATAACGGTGTACTGAGGGGAAAGTGTCCTTGACTTTTAAAGGCCAAGCCGATAACTATTTAGTCCAAGTGCTATATGGAGTAATTGGCTTGAAGCGGAAATGGAAGCCAATCTCCACTTACCGACTTTATGCGTCGTGTAGAGAAATCCGACAGACAATTCTTCAATGTGTCCAATTATTATTGCACGATCCCAGTATTTGTATTTATACGTGTATAAAATATACACAAGATCACACAGATTACCAAAAAATAACTTGACTAGCACAAGCGGTATTTGGGATTTTTCTCTGAGTGAAATGACGGAGAAAAAGGGTAGTACGATAACTGGTATGTGAGATGAAGTGGATGAAGTTTGCTCCAAGTGAGATGATGGAAGTCCACATAATATAAAGCCTGGGGTATAAAGTAATTTGACGACGTTCTCAAAACACGTGTTTACGAAAGTAGGAAACCTTGAGAAGTGTGCCAGAAAAGAAAGTACATGTACATGGAATACTTTTCATCCCAAATGAGATGGAGAATGTAAACAAAGAGAGAGAGAGAGAGAGAGAGAGAGAGAGAGAGAGAGAGGGGTACCAATTCAGAGAATTTATGAGTCACATGTGAGTGTGCGGTGTTTGAGAGTCACCACTTGTTGGCATGTTTATTGCTAAGGAGTGGAGGTAACCTGTATCCAAGGGTGATGTCCTCTCGAAGATGGGCAAATTTGAGAAATGGAAAGCGATAAGATTTTGAAAATACTACAGGCTTTTTAACCAACTGGTTAATATGGTGAGTGGATACATTGGCAATTAGACCATGTGGATAGTGGAAAGGCTGATGGTAAATCATAATTATGATAGACGAGCTCGGCAATTGGCTTGAGACTAATTGAAAATAAAGAGCTATAATCTTCAATGCCAAAACTTTTATTCATCCGAGGAAAGCAAATGAAAAACCATGGTTTGTTATTATAAGAACATGCGAAAAAACAGTGGGACATACTTATTTTTGCCTGTAATATACCTATATGTTCACACCTTTGTCAGCTCGTTCTACAAACGTCGCGGTCTCACGAGATCGCGCGGCCTCCTGATAGAAGCAACATCATAACATGTAGAATGATTTGATTCTATTTTCTACAATACTCGATCGTGTTGACTTATGTATACAAGGCAGTGATTATTGGGGTGCATTCATTTGCAGCCTGTATACATGCTGAGTATCCAATTAAGTAACTTAACGATGTTGCAGATGTATTCGGATGTTCATAAAGTGCTCCAAATGCAAAATAAGGTTTCGCTTCAAAATGTTTCTACCTGGTCACCACATTCCCTCGTAATAAAAGGGTGTCATTGACATTAAAACCCAATATCTTGCTTTATTCTGTATAATACATTTTTTTGCATTTAAGGGCTCTAAAATATGAGAACATCGCTCTTAAAAAAATCCTGAACGTACCAGTCCCATGAATCCCAGCCCCTCCCCCCTATCGTTAAATGCCCTAACAACCATTAGGGTGTTCTCAAGCATTTTGAAAGTTTGATTTTTTTTCGTCTGTCGGTCGCTACGCTCCCTCGCATATTACAAATATTTTAATGGAGGGGGTGTACAGCTTCTTGGTCAGTATAAGGCTAGCAGCAATAGGTCATTTTCAGTGTAATGAGTAAACCAACGTCAAAATTTTCCCAACTAAGCGCCCCCCCCCCCTCACCAAATAAAAAAAAACACTTTCGTCTAGAATCGCGCCTGTTCATATTGTGTCTTATGGCTATGGAGAGGCATCAATTAGCACTTGAACGTCTTTCAATAAATGGAAATAAAATTATCCAAATGATGAAATGAGTGATTGATTTGTTTATTCTTATTAAGAAACATGTTCAAACAATAAACCTTTTATGACTCGGTAATGACATGGTAAATAATTATTGTTAGTCACAGCATAGAGCTATTGTCAAATCTGTAAAGATTGAAATATTGTAGATTTCAAACAATAAAACACAATAGAAGTGGTGAGTGAGGGTGAGGGACATCATCGATTTTGTCATTTGCATGTGACTAAATTGTGCATAGGCCCTATAACTATATTTTGTGAAAAATAAACGAAACTTTAACATGTCCCCACTTTCTCATTCTACATCCGATTTTGATGTAATTGTCAGCATTATTCTTGTCTGATTTTTCTTTGATTCAAATTACACTATTTTTTAGGTGGACTAGACCTTTAAGTTGTTCCCAATGTATTGCTCTATGGTCACATCATGGACCTATTACGTGTAGGGTCCATGATGTAGGTAAACTATTCTCGACCTTAACCCTTAGCCTTTTTATGGGTACTTCAGAGGGAAAACAAAGGTGCCACTAGTCTGCTATGCAGACTCTGAGGTGGGCTCGTGAGGTGGGATCTGCTACTGGTTTGCGAAGCAAACCAGCCTGAAAGGCCCGGGGGGCCACTTCCATTCACGAGTGGATACCATGCGCGACCATGGGGTCTCGAAAAGCACCCTAAACACGTAATTTCCATATACTGAAAATGCACCCCTTAACAAGTATTGGCGTGTGAAACCCTACCCTTAACAAGTATTGGAAACAAAACGATACTCTTGGCAAATATTCCCTGAAATGAACCCCTAAACAAGTAAAGCCTTGTTTTATTGTTACGGGTTCTGTCGGCTTTACCTTATTTGGTTTAGTACGACCCCACCTTCTACACCTCGCGCAAATAGGACTCTAAACACGTAGTGTTGGGGCAAAAAGGACATCCTTTATAAAACATTTTAACTTTGTTTTATCATCCCCGCAAATTCGACCCTAAACACGTAATTTTACTAGCGAAATAGATACCCTTTTTTCATTATTTTTGTGTTTTTGACACCCTTTTCACGTTACGTACGTAACGTGCCCTATCGTGAAAAGGACATCCCTTTTACGTGTTTTTTTGGTCGCGCATGGTATCCACTCGTCAATGTAAGCGAAGCGAGCCATTTCATCCATCTCCTGCAGCCTCATCCATCTTCTGCAGCCTCAGTAGACCTAGTCTGCTGTGCAGACTCGTTGAATCAGCTGAGGTGCAGATGTGGGTCTGCATGTAGACTAAGGTGCCACCGTCTCGAAAGATGGGTGTGTTTGGACCGATCACCATAAAAGTTGTGAACATGATCATGATTTCAAATGAACAGTGAAACGCGAATAAGACCGGGGAATAAGAACCTTGTCTATTTGTTGATCTGGGATATGAAGCTTCAAATGCCATGGCAGCTAATAATGAACACGGTCCCTTTGCACATGATAGAACAAACGTTTAATACACAGTCCTCTATATGGCTTTGTGTTTTTTTCTTTCTGTCCAAAGTATAAAACCTATATTCTTCTCTCTCTCCATATAAATTTTGGTTTCCATTAGTTCCCACACCTTTTTTCTACTCAGTTTTCCCCTATCTTGCCAGAAATTATAAAGTATACACGATGTAAGGGTATGAAAAGTATTTTTTTCATTGCACATAAATACACAAAATTTCGGCTCTTCTGTTCGGAGCGGATTAACACTTCCGTCACTCCCCGAGTTCCAAAATACTATTTCTTCCGCTTTTTATAGCAAGCAATTTTTGAGCAAAGTATCTGCTAACAGGGGCGGAGGCATTTAATTCGTGTCATGCTACATGAAAATGTATATGTGATGAAACTTTTTATATCGCTGCACATCCATCTCCTGTCTGTTTTGAATAGTGTTTTAAGTATAGTTACAGAGGTTTCCATGCCTCGCCTGCATGGAAAAGTAAAAGTCCAGCATCTAGCTTGCATCATGCCGTTCATTATTATGTTGAGCTCTTTTTTTTCTTCGTAATCGAGTTATAAATTTATAAAAATATCAAAACTATAGAGCAGGTTAGAGTTTCAGAGAAAGTTCTAAAATTCAGAGCTTCAACGCCATTCGCGGGAAGGAGTATTTGCTTCCATTGCACATTTTACAGACAGATCAAGTGAAGATTATCTACATGAATTACAGAGATAACTGGATATTATGCAATTTGCATGACATCCATTAAAAGTTAATTTGCATATTTGAAACGGATTAAAATAGGAAACAATCAAAGTCGTGTAATTCCCTATCAGAACAACACATCACCGTGACACACTTCCAAACGTATAGGGTTTCTCAAATGTAAGATCTCGATAAATTCAGAGATTCAGTGATATACAGATGATCATGCAGATGGAGTTATTTTAATTATTGAACCGAAAGCCTTTTAAATGAATTCACATTTGTGAAAGGTGGGCCTGAATAGCAAACAGTTGGTTGGTGGTTGGCAAGATATGATATATAGAATGTTTCCCACAATCCTAAAATGTTTGGCAACATGCTGTCCACACAACAATAACTGGTTAAAAAATTTTTTTTCAATTTTGTGTAGTTTTAAACCAATAATGTGTGCTTTGGGTGAACGACTGTGTTCATTTTTTCTTTAACTCTTCATGCGTTACATTCGCATTATTGCACATCCGCAGGCGTGTTTCGTTCGCATTTTTGCACAACCACGCATTTCCCATAGACGTCCCCTGCCCCATTGTTTTTAACAATTGCATGCCCCAGAGCGTGCCTAGCTACAGTGTATAGCCTGGCGTTTGTGTATACCGTAACTGTGTACCGATCGATCGATCGCGAGTGCGACATTAGTTTAGCGTTCGACGGATTATCGCAGTTTAAAAATTACAGAATCATTGACTTTTTCCAAAAAATCAATACATCCTGATCACAGCCAGAAAGTTCATTGAAAAAAGGAGAGGAGAAAATCAATAAAACCCTCCTCACAAACAATACCATGGCCAGGCTTATTGTTAGGAGTCTGTGACTCGCCGAATGTGAATGAGACCCTTTCAATACCTTGACCAGGCAAAAATTTAGTCTTTTATTTTCCACTAGTTATTTTTATCGGATTATCATGAGTTTTGGTATCAATACAAAGCTTATGTAATGAACAGTCCAAGAGGATAAATAAAAATCATGCCACTAACGCAAGAACCAAAGTAAAAGGGGGGCTATATTTTGTTGGAAGTATTAGGAGAAAGCATTTAGAAAATGTAATTTACTATTCATTTTTCCATAATTTATCCGATAAACTTATATACGATAAGAAAGCCCAGGAAACACTCTACAAGTTTGCTACGCAACATTTTCTTTAAAAATGATCATATAAAAAGTTATGGCACTCTAAATAACAGAGTGTATTATACTGCGTAGAGGGGATCACTGCTAAAATAATGCAACACACAGGGGGTTTACAGGTGAACGCATAAAGAGTTAATCCGTTTCAAATACGCAAATTAACTTTTAATGGATGTTATGCAAATTGTATACTATCCAGTTTATATCTCAGTGATTCATATAAATAATATTCACTTGATCTGTCTGTAAAATGTGCAAAGGGAGCAAATACTCCTTCCCGCGAATGGCGTTGAAGCTCTGAATTTTAGAACTTTTTCTGAAACTTTAACCTGCTCTAGTTTTGATATTCTTTATATAACTCGAGTACGAAGAAAAAAGAGCTCAACATGATTATGAATGGCATATACATGCTGCAAGCTAGATGCGGGACTTTTACTTTTCCATGTACACTCTAAATTACAGGGATTTAAAATATTAAGTCCAGATGGACTGTAGTTAGGGACCAATCGATTTTTGGACTTAGTTTTAATCACAAAGACTTAAATTTAAATCTCAAATGATTTAAATTTAAACCTAAACCTTTCGAGATTTAGAAATGAATCTTAAGGATTCAAACTAAATCCGGAATTCGATTGGTCCCTAACTACAGTCCATGTGGACTTATTTTAAATCCCTGTAATTTAGAGTGTAGGCGAGGCTTGGAAATAACCTCTATATAACTTGGTTAAAAAACTTCAGTGATATTCAAAACAGACAGGAGATGGATGTGCAGATCTCGATAAATTCAGAGATTCAGTCATACAGATGGTGTTATTTCAATTGAACGGAAAGCCTTTTAAATGAATTCAAATTTGCGAAAGGTGGGCCTGAATAGCAAACAGTCGGCAAACATTGTTGGTGGTTAGCAAGACATGTTATTCTAGAATGTTTCCCACACTCCTAAAATGTTTGGCAACACAACAATTGGTTAAAACTGTATTAAATATTGTGTAGTTTTGGGGTGAAAACTACAGTACCGGTTGAAAACTATTGTTGGCCAATTGTGTGGACAGTTTGTTACCCAACATTTTACGAGCGTATTTTTAGTTATTATTACAAAAAATACAGTCTTATTCAAAAGAAGATATGGTTGATACTGCTGTATAATGGGGATATGGATCAAGATTATTAACTTTTATTCAAATTATAGCAATTTACAATTTCATTTTGGGAAGTCTGTCAAACTTTGGATTGAATGCATGCATTTTACGGGTTTGAGAAGTGTATCTACATGTGTGAACTTGTAAATTGAACGAAGGCACTAGTGAAGTATAATTAGACAAGGAAAAACATCATATTCGCTCTTTTACCAGTACATGCATAATTATAATGAAAAATGCATAGGCCTTTGACTTCAAACATCACAAAATGACCATATTTCAGAAGTTCTTATATATTGTATTCGGTCTTAAAAAGATGGAAAAGGAATACACTATAATATCATTGCATTATGGTATAAAGGCATATTTCAATTTTATTCATACTGAATCAATGTTTAACCAGAGAATGTGTAAAATTTCAAAACAGACATATTTGTTTAAAAATCAGTAAATGCAAATAAAATCATACAAATTATGAAATAATTTATTGATTTGTCTAATCAATAAGAATAACAAATCAACCTTGCACGATTTGTTTTTATCGAATAGCGAATACTTTGTTATAGAAGCTGGAGAAAGGTTAATTTTCTTACAGCTTTCAAATAACCTCATTTTCATACAGGCCTGGATATGTTGCATGTAATTTCAGAGGAGCAAATTTAACGAAAACCCTGTTGAAATGACATTTGATTATATTGTTAAACGGGACAATCATATACGGATCTTATCGAAAACAAGGAGAAAACATAAATATTACGTATGGCATAAAATCTTTCAAAATATCCAGCAGGAATGATGCCCGACCCGGACTGTAATTTCCCCGGAACTCAAGGCGGGATGTGTCAGGCGTAGCCGTAGAAGCAGCAGGCTGGAATTGCCAGGCTTGACATGATTTAGAATTCTTTGCACATTTTACAGAAAAATCAAGTGAAGATTGTTTATATGAATTATAGAGATAACTGGATATTATACAATTTACATGACATCCATTAAAAGTTAATTTGCATATTAATTGAAACAGATTCAAGAGAACACAAACATAGTCGTGTAATTCCCTATCAGAACAACACATCACCGTGACCCTTCCATTTAGGTGGTTCTGAAAGTGTAGGCTAAGGGCTATCTAAGAAATAAAACAGATGTCTATATAATGTATATAATATATAAATGTATTGATGTAAGATCTCGATATATCAGAGATTCAGTCATACAGATGGAGTTATTTTAAATGAACCAAAGCCTTTTAAATTAAATTTGTATTTGTGAAAGGTGTTCCTGAATAGCGAACAGTTGTCAAACATTGTTGGTGGTTGGCAATATATGATATTTAGAATGTTTCCCACACTCCTAGAATGTTTGGCAACATGCTGTCCACACAACGATAATTGGTTAAAAAAAAATTTTAATTTTGTGTAGTTTTAAACCAATAATGTGTGCTTTGGGTGAAACTACAGTACTGGTTGAAAATTACCCAGAATTTGATTTTTTTAATAATTGTTGTGTGGACAGTTTGTTACCCAACAGTTTAAGAGTGTATTTTTAGTTATTATTATAAAAAATACAGTCCTATTCAAAAGAAGATCTGGTCGATGCCATAACGGGGATATGGATCAAGATTATTAACTTTTATTCAAAATAATGATAGCATTTTACAATTTCATTTGGGAAGTCTGTCAAACTTTGGTTTGATGCATGGGTGTGTTTGAGAAGTTTATACTACAGTACATGTGTGAACCTTAAAATTTAAAGAAAGCAACAGTGAAGTATAATCAGACAAGTAAAAACATCCCATTCGCCCTTTTACCAGTACATGCATAATGTAATGGAAAAAAGTAGGCCTTTTGACTTCAAACATCGCAAAATGACCATATTTCAGAAGTTTTTATACATTGAATCCAGTCTTAAAAAGATGGGAAAGGAATGCACTATAATATCATTGTATTATGGTATAAAATCATGTTACTTTTAAACTATTTTAAGAAAGAAAACTGTTACAATCATTCTATAATATTCATACTGAATCAATGTTCAACCATAGAGGGCGTAAAATTTCAAAACAGAAATATTTGTTTAAAAATCATCAAATGCAAATAAAATCATGCAAATAATGAAATAAATTATTGATATGTCTAATTAGTCAGCATAAAAAAAATCAGCCTTGTAAAATTTCTTTTTATCGAATAGCGAGTGCTTTGATTAAGAAGCTGGAGAAAGGTTGATTTTCTTTACAGCTTTCAAAATGACCTCATTTTATAGGCCCAAACATGTTGCATGTAATTTCAGAGGAGCAAATTTAACGAAAACTCTGTTGAAATGACATTTGATTATATTGTTAACGGGACAATTATACGGATCTTATCGAAAACAAGGAGAAAACATAAATATTACGTATGGCATAAAATCTTTCAAAATATCCAGCAGGAATGATGCCCGACCCGGACTGTAATTCCCCCGGAACTCAAGGCGGGATGTGTCAGGCGTAGCCGTAGAAGCAGCAGGCTTGAATTGCCAGGCTTGACATGATTTAGAATTCTTTGCACATTTTACAGAAAAATCAAGTGAAGATTGTTTATATGAATTATAGAGATAACTGGATATTATACAATTTACATGACATCCATTAAAAGTTAATTTGCATAATTGAAACGGATTAAAGAGAACACAAACATAGTCGTGTATTCCCTATTAGAACAACACATCACCATACAGATGGAGTTATTTATGAACCGAAGCCTTTTAAATTGAATTTGTATTTGTGAAATTTGTATTTGTTGGTGGTTGGTAAGATATATTTTTTAAAAAATTCCACCAGTATGATCTGTTTAATATCAAGAATACAAAGTTATCCCACAGCTCTATAACAGCCAAGTTGCAGTGGTAATAATTGGTGGGAAGAGCACCGAAAAATGATTGATTGATTGCATTTATTCTTTTTCATTCCAAATTTAACAAAAGTTACAATGTAAAGCATAACACAAAAATATCATATACAGAAATGAAAAAAGGGAACCCACTGGAAAGCAAAGCTTGTTAGTATGGGTTCCCTGCAATAAATAGTTCAAGTATATCTTTGATCGATGAAATTCAATTCGTAAATTAAAAAGGTTTGTACAATGAAAAAGAATACCAGTGGGGTCAAGCTTTTTATGTTTACTAAATAAGTTACAATTAACAGAAAAAAATGTTATATCGTGCCCCTGCTGTATAAATAAAAAAAACCTAAGTTCAGGAGTGTTTGAACAGACAATCACTTGGACAAGAGAGGACGAATACTAAAAACAAAACAAAGACAAAAACAAAAACGGCACACACACAAACAAACAACAAAACAGAACAGGACAAGACAGCAAAAAAAAAGGAAAAGAAACAAAATGGCACACACACACACAAACAAAAACAAAACAGAACAGGACAAGACAGCAGAAAAAAGGAAAAGAAACATAACAAAACACACTACAAAACATAGACGGACAGAAAGATTATAAAAGCAATAGAACTAGACATAAAGATGACAGGAAGAGAGAGAGAAAAAAGAAATGTGAGAGGAGAGGGAGAAAGATAAGAAGGAAGAAAATAAGAAGGGAAGAAGAACAAAAGAGGTGGTAGCTGCTTACACAGAAATGTTGGAGTTCTGGGGTTTATACTGAAGGATAAAAATTTTCTTCAACCCTCGACCGAAACTTAAATGTGTTGGTTTGTTACGTAATGATTCTATAAGGGAGTTCCATAGTTTGATACCTGTAAAAATAAATGTTTTATTCAAGAGGATTGTTCTAGCTCTTGGTGGATGAAAGAGCCCGGCAGACCTAGTAGGATAATGATGAATATCGACATTTTTAGTAAACATGGAATAAAAAATATTTAGAAGTTCATTTTTATCTAAACTATACATGAGTTTTCCGAGATTGTATACAAGTCACCAATCTTTAAAATATATGAGGCAGGATCAAAGTTGAATACAAATTAAATAGTATATATAAAATGACTTTATATCAATGTGTTGTTATTATTATTATTTAAACAAAATACAGTCGATCATATTCAAGAGAAAATCTGCATTGGTATACAATAACGGGATATGGATCAAGATGATTTAATTCAAATTACAGCATTTAACAATTTAATTTCAGTAATCTACATCGGTCAAACCATGCGTTTGAGAAGTGTTGTAAAACCCACTCTCAAAACTGTTTGGCAACATACAGTCCACACAATTGGTTAAAACTTTATCAAATTCTGGGTAGTTTTAAACCAATAATGTGTGCTTTGTTTGAAAACTACCCAGAGTTGGATAAAAATTTCAAATCAATTTTTGTTTGGACAGTATTTTTCCGAACATTTTGCATATGTGTACCTTTAAATTGAAGGAAATCAACGGTGAACTGTCATCAGACAAGGAAAGTCATATTTGGCTTAATAAGAGCTCACAGAATTCCAGGGGTGGTGGAGCGAAGTTGAAAAGGGGGAGGGTTAAGGGCACATTTTTTTCCCGAAATGGCACTCACTGCACTCACAAAGCTTTGACATGAAACTAATGTACATAGCTTATCATTTGATTTTAGCAACAGCCTCGTTTTCCTCGAGGCTCGATATAATATTTAGTAATTTAAAATGTGTGTTTCCAGAATCTTTATACATGTAGTAGGAAAACTTGTGCAAAAGGAAAAGGGACGCTATTAGAACATTATCAAATTGAAAATTTATCAAAAGTAAACAAGGGTATGTTTTAAGACTTTATGCAACGCTGTTTACTATATGAACCTTGCAGTATTTGTTTAACCATTTAAACAATCCTGTTTAATTTATTGAAGATAAGATATTGAAAATTAAACTTTGTTGCTTAAGAGTAAAACACTAACCCTTAATTGTTTAATCATTTTACACAATTACTGTAAGGTTCGTATAGTAAACAGCATTGTATATATATTTTTTTACTATGTAGGACAATCAATAATTTAGAGGTTATAGGGATGAATTTCATTATCAAAATAAATTTGTTCTCGTACACAAAGGCTCGAACAAGATAGAATTTCGATTTCATTACCACTACTTTGAACGCTAAGATTTTATTGGATGTAATGTTAATAAAATTTGCATCAAATGTTATTACAATTTATTTGCTTTTCGGATCGCTACGAATCGTTTTGCACCGCGGGCTTAAGGGGAATCCAGTCTTCATATTTTGCAGTTAAGAAATGTTGAGGTCCGTGCGGGGGTGCACCTTTATAAAAGTTTAATTACAGATCTATGGATTAACAATGTACAGAAAAGTAACCCATCAGTAGATTAAGTAAATTAAAAAAAGACCTCTGGAATAATATATCTTGTACGAGAAAACAATGATAGTTATTCAACAACACAATGATAATAACTGTGACGATAATGAATAATTCTTGGCCAACAGAAAGTTTGGGAAGCAACAAAAAATATCGATACAACGTTTATAGCTGTGATGAAAAATGAAACTGAAAAACGTAGGAAATATAGTATTCTGGCTTAAAATGTTTCACACAGCCTTAATATTACGATCATGGTTCCTGTTGATTGTTTTTAAATGCTAACTGTATTAAGCTATACAAACCAATGTGGTGTGATTGCTGTACTTCTAATTATTTCGTTTAATCCAATACTGTTCGGCGCTAGGAGGACAGGATTCCTTGCAAATTTATAAGATCACTGACATACTGATGGGTTACACTCCCCGGGGTTACACTCACGGTCTACATTTGATTACCGTATATTTTTTTCGGAATCTCATGATCAGCTGTAATTGACAACATAACAGAAAACAAAATCAGCTGAAGAAAAGAAAATCATTGCCCCTATGTTAAAATTATGCCTGCCATGACTCATGTAAAAATAAATCAGATAAGCACACGCACCATGATATCGACCAAAGATCGTTGCACGCTGCATATGCCTTTTGGCTGCCACATTTTTGGCACACCCGACGATCCGAAGTGGGGGGGGGGTCTCATCCTTGAATTCTAAAGCAAAATATACTATTTTAGAGTCTAAATTTGGCGTGTTGGCTAAAAATATTTTTTTACGAATCATTTAGGCTATAAACAATTATTTATGTTAGCAGGGAGTATTTTTTTAATAGAAAAATTATTTTGCCTCTCTCGTATGTTATGCAACTTTCTTTTTATTTTGTTTTCTTCTCACTGGTATAACAATCAAGGGGCTATGTTCCGAAAGAGATGTATAATATTAAGTGGTAAGCTTTGAAGCTCCATTTGCACCCCCTCTCCTTCCCTCCAGGCATGTATAGCATGTAAAAAAATCGTCTCCTGCCAGAAAGTATAAATGCCTCAGACCATAGAGCTATTAATACTAGACCTACCATAAAGCGTGCAGACCATGGGTCAGGGGGTCAAGGCGGGGTTCCATTATTGTTAGCACTGACTTCTAGCAAAATTTTATTGTTTACGAAACACGTCTACAAATTTCATGAAAGAGTTTCCCGACTTCGTTTGATCGCAGGAGAAGGAAAGTTTCCTCCCCCCCCCCCTCGACCCAGATAGATTGTGCCTTTATTTATTTGATGGCGTAAATGATATAAATCAATGTGGGAACTAGGCGAGTGAAACAGTTTTCAATTATTACTACATCAAAGGACAGAATTATGTTGTCCAAACCATATTTCAAGTAATGTGTAGTTTACAGTATTTATCACACGCATATGGGGCTCCGTGAACAATAATACTACCATTTCTGAATTTAATATCGTGTTAACAGATAAGGCCTCTCTCGATTTTTTTTTCCAGATGGCTATTGCTATGGAAATTAGATCTTTAGCAGCTAAAGGCAGAATAGTATCTAAAACGTCGTTCAAGGGGTATGTAAGCGAGCGTAGTGAGTGAGCCTTGAAGATTGCTTAGAAAGTAATATGCATATTATTACAGAAGAAAGTAAGTGCAAGAAGAACGAAAACTTAAAGGACAAGTCCACCCCAACAAAAACTTGATTTGAATAAAAAGAGAAAAAAATCAACAAACATAACACTGAATATTTGATCAAAATCGGATGTAATAAGAAAGTTATGACATTTTAAAGTTTCGCTTCATTTTACAAATCAGTTAGGCCTATATGCACATCTCGGTCGGTAAGCAAATAAAGAACTGATGACATCACTCACTCACTATTTCTTTTGTATTTTGTTATATGAAATATGAAATATTTTTATTTTCTCATCATTGTCATGTGAATGAAGTTTTATTCCTACCTGAACACGTGGAGTTCCATTATGTTAACATTGTGTGCGTCAGGTAAGGAGGTCCTAATCGTCAAATTCAAACAATAAAACAAAATAAGTAAATAGTGGGTGAGTGACGTCATCGACTCTCTCATTTGGATGTAACTGGCTCGTTCATATAACTATTTTGTTAAAAATAAGCGAAACTTTGAAATGTCATTACTTTCTTATTTTACTTATTTTTCTTATTTTATTATAAAATTGTAGAGATATGTCGGAAATGTTGTTGTCCTATCGTATAAGTGTTTCATTAATGACATTGATCATATATATACACTTAACTGTTTTGAAGTATTAAAAAAAAGAAGAAAAGAATATGTCACTCGCTTCCACACACACCGCTAACATCCACGCCAGTGAATGTCAGGATGGTTCGGTTCATGATCAAAGTTATATTATTAAAGTTAATGAAATCATACAGTTCATATACGGAGCCGTTAATGATAATAAGAAACATGATTGCGGTCATAGACTTAATTGTGCACAATATTATGTACACAGTAACATATGAATAATGAGAATCTGAAATGATTGATATTCACAATAAATAAAAGAAATATGTATACTTAAAAATCGAGATAAAATGAATTAGAAACAAAAAATATGATATCATGATTGACTGCAAAAGCGGAAAGACCGCAGAGGAACTTTTCGTTTTTAGAATGCAAAATAATAGGCAAAATAAAACATTTTGAGTGCATTAAATTATGAATTCACGCGTTATTATTTGAACATTAATCAATTAATATTTTTTCTTTTAAGTACATTTCTCTTCACAAGGTGCGTATTGAATATCTCTAATGAAAATACTATTACTGGCGGGCAATGCTTGCATATATTGCCTACTTGGATGTGGAAGTTATATATCCATGTTCTGCATGACACAAGTCATGTCCAGTCCTCCTGGCAGTGGTTGAGAATGGGGCTAATAGCTCCATGGGTCAAGGGTTTAACCCCTAGCTCAAACTACAAGGTCTGAAGTAGATGAAATGAACATTTGTATTATGATTTATTGGTCTATGGTCATACCGTGGACCCTATTGGACAAAATAAAGACGTCCAGATCTATAGACGAATGACTTTCCTCTATATGGATATTGCCATCCTCCAAGATGGTTGGATCATCTGGCACAAACTTACAATAATGTGAACAATATATGGATTAATATTTTCATTGAACAATCCATCATGCTTTCTCTCTCTCTGGCTCTCCATCCTCTAAACACATGTATGTGTGTATTTTATACGGTGAACCCAGCTGGGTTCACCCAGGGATATTATGGACGGCCATAAGTGCCAAAATTACCGATTTGAGAAATATATATGTACCGTTGAAAATAAACTAAAATGCAGAAATATATCTAAAAAGAAAGAAATTTTTAAAATAATTAAGATAACAAAAAAATAGAAATTCACAGAATCAAACATTAGTGCAGAAATAAGGACAAACACAAAAACAAGACAATCGCAAAGAATAATAAATGATAAAAAAATACGTAGATAACCATATAATTGAACACAATCACAGAAATATAGGTTCATGCAGGAATAGAGAAAGACTGAGAAATGTAAAGACATTCATAGAATTAAATACAACTTCAGAAATATAGACAACCGCAGAATTGAAGAGAACTACAGGAATAATAGAGACCACAGAAATAAAGACATTTTCAAAAATATAGACAGCCAGAGAATTGTAGACACCCTAATAAATATAGACAATCTCAGAATTTAAGAAAACTTCAGAAACATAAACAACAGAAATATAGACAACCTCAGAACACAAAAACTTCAGAAACATAACAACAGAAATAGAGGCAACCTCAGAAATACAGACAACCGCAAAATTAAACAAAACGACTGAATTATAGTCCATCGCAAATAGCGCTACCTCGTCGAAAATAGAGACTGCAGAAATTCTGGAGAGCACAGAAATTCTGTAGAGCTGAGAAATAAAAGTACAGCACGTCAAACATACTGGAAATGAGAGGGCAATAGAGGGCGTACTACCACCACGCACGTGTATGATGCATGCATGCGACGAGTGCGATCGAGCATGTGCTATGGTTTTCATCGTTACCGGTATTTTGTATTATAGTCCAGGATAGAAGAGGCATAACCTTGTTTTTTTATATATACAATATTTTTGGATGGTTTCTTGTCAATTCGAGGGTGCTGATTACGAATCTGAATGATGCCACTCGTGTAACCTTGAGCATTTTCCGCAAATTGGCAAAATCCAATATGGCCGCCAAAATATGCAAATTACCCATGAAAATCATAAAATTGTCCGCACATTGGCTGTGAAATGCGTGAAATTGTGTGGCAGGAGTGAAATACAATCTTAAAAAATAATTTTTGACAAAATATTTATCTTCCTGATATTCAAAATGGCCGCCATAGGCCATTCTATACACTATCATGTACAACATGAATAGGGAAAACTAATTTTCACAAAAATGAGCACTAAACTGCAAAAAATCGCGATGTATGAACGAAGTAATATATGCAAATCACCATTACTAACGAGATATAGCATTTGTAATGTCATATATAGGAAAATTGCAGTATTTTGATATCTAAAATAGCCGCCACTGGCCCAAACAGTATTGCGTACAATGGCAATGGGGGCCAAAAAATTCTCAAGAGTGATCACTAAAATGCTTATTATGAAGATTAAACAGTTGTAATACTGACTATAAACATAATTATTAACGGAATATATTACTAATATGCCATGTATGTGGTGAATGTTGTATTCTGATATTCAAAATGGCTGCCAAAGGCCCTAAAAGTATTATACAGAAATGAGAAATGGAAGAAAAGAAATCACAAGAGTGAGCGCTAAAATACATATATATGTGATAAATTAATTGGATACTGTCTAAAAACTTATTTTCTTACGAAATATATCATTCAGGTTTTAAGTTTGTGTTAAATATTGTATTTCGACTTTCAAAATGGCCGCCATCGACATTAACCGTATTATGTACAATGCAAATTGGGAAACCAATATTCACAGGAGTGAGCACCATAAATGCACGTAATAGTGATCTATGAGTAAAATATTGTCTGAAAGAATAATTTCTATTAAGATATATCATTTATTCTGCCAGTTAGGTGATAAATACGGTTATTTTTAAGTTAAAATGGCCGCTACAGTCCCTTACGGTATTATACACAATATGAATGGGAACAAATCATTTGAACAGAATTTGGCTTTGCTTGGTCAAATGGTGATGTATGAGTGGAACGTTGTCTGAAAACATTATTTATAACAAAATATATCATATCTTATGTAATTTAGGTGATAAATACTGTATTTCAACATTCAAAATGGCTGCCATATGCCCTTTTTGTGAACGTGATTTGTCTCCACCCAAAATGTATATTATACGATAAGTTCCTATGGTGGCCATTTTCAATTTAAAAATGCAGCATTTATCACCTTAATTACACAACATTATGATATATCTAGTTAGAAACCATGGTTTTAGACAATTATTCACCTTTACATCACAATTCACAATTATATGCAATATGTAGAGTCAAGCAAAGCCAAATTCTGTCAAAATTATATGTCCCATGTTACAATTTACACAATACCTTTAGGACCTATGGCAGCCATTTTGGATTTCAAAGTACACCATTTATTACCTCCACAATGTCCACGACCCATATGTGATGTATTTAGTTAGAAATAATGTTTAAGACAATATCTTTACCCATACATCACAGTTATATGCATTTTATGATTCTCACTCTTGTGGAAATTAGTTTCCCTGTTCGAATGTTACATAATTTAGTTAGGGCTTGTAGAGGTTATTTTGAATGTCAAAATACAGTATTTATCAATTATATGAAATAAGAAATGCGATGATTAAAAAAAATGTTTTCAAACAACGTTTTACTCACACAACAGGATTATATGGATGTCATAGTCAAGCAAATCCAAATTCGTACAAAATTATATGTCCCAATTCACATTGTAGATAATACTGTTAGGGCCTATATTGGCCATTTTGAATTTCATAATACAGTATTTATCTCATGCATGACAAAAAGAAATGATATGTCTTGCTATAAAACATGTTGTCAGACAATATTTTACTCATAGATCACAATTACATGCATTTTATGTTTCTTACTCGTGTGAAAATTAGTTTCTCTATTCGCATTGTACATGATGAAGATAGGGGCTATGGCGGCCATTTTGAATTTCAAAATACAGCATTTACCACATAAACGGCATATTTACAACTATGTTTTTAGTCAGTATTCCACTCGTTTATCTTAATAATATGCATTTTTCTCATTATTTTGGCCCCGGCCATTAAATTGCCATTGTACATAATACTCTTTGGGCCAGTGGCGGCTATTTTAGATATCGAAATACAGCAATGTTCCCATATTTGACATAATAAGTAATATATCTCATTAGTAATGATGATTTGCATATATTACTTCGTTCATACATCGCGATTTTTGCAATTTAGTGCTCATTTTTGTGAAAATTAGTTTTCCCTATTCATATTGTACATGATAGTGTATAGAATGGCCTATGGCGGCCATTTTGAATATCAGGAAGATAAATATTTTGTCAAAAATTATTTTTTAAGATTGTATTTCACTCCTGCCACACAATTTCATGCATTTCACAGCCAATGTGCGGACAATTTTATGAATTTCATGAGTAATTTGCATATTTTGGCGGCCATATTGGATTTTGCCAATTTGCGGAAAATGCTCAAGGTTACACGAGTGGCATCATTCAGATTCGTAATCAGCACCCTCGAATTGACAAGAAACCATCCAAAAATAGTGTATATATAAAAAAACAAGGTTTGGTCAATTTCCTATGGGGCCTATCCTGGACTATTACATTATCCCACTTGTTTTGGGATTTAATTTCAACCTCTATGGTTGATTACGTTTGTTGGGCCTGAACTTGGTAAAGAGGACTTCGTGAAACAGCGGACAAGTAGCTCACTATCTCCGATTCAGTCAAGAAGTTAGACTTATAACGGTGTTGAGAAACGGGCCCCATGATGTCTAATCTACGATGACCGGCGTGAAGTTGGTTGGATATTCGATATTCGATATTCAAACTGTGAAGTTGGTTGGATATTCAGGTTCGATATTCAAACGCGTGTGAAGTTGGACAGATATTCAATATTCGATATTAAAAAAATAGGGGTTTTGAAAGCTAGCTAGGGGGTTTAAAAGGTGGAACACGTCTCGGGCAACCATAAAATAGCTGGCTTGCCCTAATACGAGGATTTTTTAGGGGACAAAAGTCAGTGAATAAAAGGGTTGGAAATTTCTAATTTAATTGTTTTTTCAAGGGGCCCCCAGGGATATCCCGACGGCCTAGCCAGGGTAACCACCTATCCTAACTTGTAGAACTCGATTCGGGTAACAAGATAAACACCTGCTTGACCCGGCGTATATACATTAAGGGGCTCAAATTAACAAAATTAAAGGGCTATTTAGACCATTTTTTAATTAAAAAAAGTATTTTTTCAAGGGGCCCCCAGGGATATCCCGACGGCCTAGCCAGGGTAACCACCTATCCTAACTTGTAGAACTCGATTCGGGTAACAAGATAAACACCTGCTTGACCCGGCGCATGTACATTAAGGGGGCTCAAATTAACAAAATTAAAGGGAATAAAGGGCTATTTAGACCATTTTTTAATTAAAAAAAGTATTTTTTTCAAGGGGCCCCCAGGGATATCCCGACGGCCTAGCCAGGGTAACCACCTATCCTAACTTGTAGAACTCGATCCGGGTAACACGATAAACACCTGCTTGACCCGGTGCATGCACATTAAGGGGGCTCAAATTAACAAAATTAAAGGGAATAAAGGGCCATTTAGAGCATTGGGAACTACTGCCCCGACTTCCTCCCTATCTCTTAGTGCCGGCAATGGGAAGAGTAGAAAAAAAACCAATAAGAAAAGGGAGAAAATGAAATAGAAGATATCATTTATTCTACTCTTTTATATTGTATTAATTATATTTGATTTTTTATACAAAATTATGAAAAAACAATAAAAACTTTAAAAGATAAAAAATAGAAGAGAGAGAAGGGAAAGGGACTCGGAGAGAGAGCAAAGAAAAGGAGGGGGGAATATAAAGAAAAATAGGGAGAACGGAGAGGTCATAATAGTATGAACAGGATACTTTAGGATTGTTCCCCGAGCAACTTTGAGATTGTTTTAGACATGCATGGTGTGCAGAAAATGAACATCATATATCTTTCATCTTCCTTTCCTTTCTTTCCTTTTGTCATTTCTTTTTTGTTCCCAGTTTCAGAACTTTTTGGGGGGCTTGGGGCAGTGTTATCGGATGGGGTCCGGAACAATAATGGCACAAGGGTTTTTATCCTATAAGGAGGCAAAATAACATTCTCGGTGGGGGGGGGGGGGTGACACACAATTTTTTTAAATCGAGCGAGAAGTGCGAGCTAATTTTATTTCAAAAATAATGGTGTCCCTCCTGACTTGAAAAGCGACCTGTTAAGGACTAGCTGTTTGCATTAATTGGGTCATGAAGATGATATCTCACCAAATAAATAGTGTGAGCGCGAAGGGATGATACCTGGACGTTCTAAGCACCTTTTTTGTCATCATGAACTGAATGGGTATCTAATTCGCTGAAAATATTTGAGTTATGAAAATTGTGGACACGCAGGATGTATCTCGCTAAAACAAATAATGAAAACTCTAATGACATTGGATTTTTAAGACCCATGTAAATAGATAATTTACTTATTTCAATTATTAGTTACTGCGAGCGCGTAGCGCGAGCGACATCGTGAATTTTATATAATGACCTGAAAGATCTATGTTAGTGACCAAAATTGTCGGGAGCTAAATGCTAACGGTGAATGGATGAGAAAATTTTCAAAATTTTAAGAACAAAAAAAAAGTCTTGGAGAATTATGACAATGCTTACTAAACATTTTTTTCTTCAAAATTTCGGGGGGTTGGGCAACTCACTGGGCCTCATCCTTTGGTGCCACCACTGGTCTGGGGCGGAGCCCCCGGAACCTCGTGATATTTTAAAACTTTGCAGATGGCCAACATTTTTTTATCATATCGCGGGTATATACACCACATATTATATTAAAGGGATGGTCCGGGCTGAAAGTATTATAGCTTAATAAATAGAGTAAAATTCACTTAGCAAAATGCCAAAAATTTCATCAAAATCGGATAACAAATTAAGAAGTTTAAATTTTAGCAATGTTTTGTGAAAACAGTATGGTCATGATATTCATTAGGTGGGCTGATGATGTCACATCTCCACTTGTTCTTTTGTATTTTACTATATGAAATTAGGTCTATTCAAATTTTTTTCCTTCAAGAGCTAGAAAAATTGGATTGTCCATTGATTTATTGCATTTGATATTATTTTATTGCTGCAACTTATTTCACTATAAGGGAGACATTATTCACACAAGTATGAAATAACGGGGAAAAAAATTATGTATTAACACGTTAAGAAAAATGAAAGTTGAGATGTAACATCCACAGCCCATCTAATAAATATTCATGATGATTGTTTTCACAAAATATTGCTAAACTTTAAACTTGTTTGTTTGTTTTATTTCATAACAATATAGATACAATAACGGAGGATCGCCCAATTCAGCTGTATTTGCAAAATACTGCTGTTCTTCCTTGGGGTCCTACATTTACCAAAGTAATATACACCAATAAAAATACTAAAAGAAAAACATTTCCAAGTAAAGTACATTGACAGAAAAGTGTTAAAAAAAACTTACTAAAACTATGAAAACAAAAAGAAAGAAGTAAAAATACAAATGCTCAATCTAAATAATCATAATAGAGTATGAAAGCAACTTAAAGTTGGTACATTATGAATTTCATTGAGCAATCGATTATAAATTGATATCCCCGATAGAAAAATGTCCTTTTACAATTGTTAGAATTTGGCTTGGGTAAATTAATAACAAATACTTTAGTATTTGTTTTCCGATTTTAATGAAATTTTTGGCATTTTGCTCAGTGAATACCACTCTATGTATCAAAATATAAATATTTTCACCCCGGACTATCCCTTTAAGTTCAAAGCAGTTCAGTGCGGATAATAAACGAAATATATTAAAGCAGCAAAACATAGCAAAAGTGGAAAATTTGTATAAGTCACCAGCGAGCGAAGCGAGCTAGAAAATCTTGGCCTTTTAAAAAGATTTTAAATATAAATTCAAATATGTGATGGTCGCATTGGCAATTTAGCCGATCAATCAATCAATAATTAGTCACGCGATATCGTATAAAAGAGACATGTTAATTCATAATACAATTATTTTTTAGGGGTATAACTCCGTCCTTGTTGATTAATTGAATTGAAGGCTACACGTGCCATAGAAAATGTTTCCTGAGAATTATTTGAAGATTAGAAGAACGTTAAACTCATATTTTCAACAAGACGTTTTGTATCGATATACGGCCCCATATTTTTTCGGTATGCCTATTTTCTGCAAGAGCATGCAGAGACAGCCGATCTACAACAAAAGGCTAAAGATAATCATTCGACCCAACCCATTCTCATTTTTCTTACTTTGTAATCTGATTACAAAAAAGTAAGTATGTATAATGATTAGACTGATTCGAGAAGAAAAATATGGTTAACAACTCAACAAACTTTGTGCGAAAACAAAATACATGTATCACTCGGTTTTCGGAACTATGTTAGTGGCGGAGGAATTAGGACTGAGTGTCATTAATGAATAAAATCTGCTGATGAGATGCTTTACCGAGTTGCCCCTAAATGTGCATGCGCCGGGTCAAGCAGGTGTTTATCTTGTTACCCGAATCGATTTCTACAAGTTAGGATAGGTGGTTACCCTGGCTAGGCCGTCGGGATATCCCTGGGGGCCCCTTGAAAAAATACTTTTTTTAATTAAAAAATGGTCTAAATAGCCCTTTAATTTTGTTAATTTGAGCCCCTTAATGTACATACGCCGGGTCAAGCAGGTGTTTATCTTGTTACCCGAATCGAGTTCTACAAGTTAGGATAGGTGGTTACCCTGGCTAGGCCGTCGGGATATCCCTGGGGGCAACTTGAAAAAAATACTTTTTTAAATTAAAAAATGGTCTAAATAGCCCTTTATTCCCTTTAATTTTGTTAATTTGAGCCCCCTTAATGTACATGCGCCGGGTCAAGCAGGTGTTTATCTTGTTACCCGAATCGAGTTCTACAAGTTAGGATAGGTGGTTACCCTGGCTAGGCCGTCGGGATATCCCTGGGGGCCCCTTGAAAAAATACTTTTTTAAATTAAAAAATGGTCTAAATAGCCCTTTAATTTTGTTAATTTGAGCCCCTTAATGTACATACGCCGGGTCAAGCAGGTGTTTATCTTGTTACCCGAATCGAGTTCTACAAGTTAGGATAGGTGGTTACCCTGGCTAGGCCGTCGGGATATCCCTGGGGGCCCCTTGAAAAAACAATTAAATTAGAAATTTCCAACCCTTTTATTCACTGACTTTTGTCCCCTAAAAAATCCTCGTATTAGGGCAAGCCAGCTATTTTATGGTTGCCCGAGACGTGTTCCACCTTTTAAACCCCCTAGCTAGCTTTCAAAACCCCTAATTTTTTAATATCGAATATTGAATATCTGTCCAACTTCACACGCGTTTGAATATCGAACCTGAATATCCAACCAACTTCACAGTTTGAATATCGAATATCGAATATCCAACCAACTTCACGCCGGTCATCGTAGATTAGACATCATGGGGCCCGTTTCTCAACACCGTTATAAGTCTAACTTCTTGACTGAATCGGAGATAGTGAGCTACTTGTCCGCTGTTTCACGAAGTCCTCTTTACCAAGTTCAGGCCCAACAAACGTAATCAACCATAGAGGTTGAAATTAAATCCCAAAACAAGTGGGATAATGTAATACAAAATACCGGTAACGATGAAAACCATAGCACATGCTCGATCGCACTCGTCGCATGCATGCATCATACACGTGCGTGGTGGTAGTACGCCCTCTATTGCCCTCTCATTTCCAGTATGTTTGACGTGCTGTACTTTTATTTCTCAGCTCTACAGAATTTCTGTGCTCTCCAGAATTTCTGCAGTCTCTATTTTCGACGAGGTAGCGCTATTTGCGATGGACTATAATTCAGTCGTTTTGTTTAATTTTGCGGTTGTCTGTATTTCTGAGGTTGCCTCTATTTCTGTTGTTATGTTTCTGAAGTTTTTGTGTTCTGAGGTTGTCTATATTTCTGTTGTTTATGTTTCTGAAGTTTTCTTAAATTCTGAGATTGTCTATATTTATTAGGTTGTCTACAATTCTCTGGCTGTCTATATTTTTGAAAATGTCTTTATTTCTGTGGTCTCTATTATTCCTGTAGTTCTCTTCAATTCTGCGGTTGTCTATATTTCTGAAGTTGTATTTAATTCTATGAATGTCTTTACATTTCTCAGTCTTTCTCTATTCCTGCATGAACCTATATTTCTGTGATTGTGTTCAATTATATGGTTCTACGTATTTTTTTATCATTTATTATTCTTTGCGATTGTCTTGTTTTTGTGTTTGTCCTTATTTCTGCACTAATGTTTGATTCTGTGAATTTCTATTTTTTTGTTATCTTAATTATTTTAAAAATTTCTTTATTTTTAGATATATTTCTGCATTTTAGTTTATTTTCAACGGTACATATATATTTCTCAAATCGGTAATTTTGGCACTTATGGCCGCCCATAGGATATAACCCCGGGATGCGCGGATATAACTTTCGCGCGTAACGTGACTGTCAGTGGTGGCGGGAACTATCTCACTGGGAAACTCTGAGGGAATATGCTTTCGTGCAGGCTTCTGTACATTAATATTGTGATATATATCATGGCGACGAATTGTCCACCAGTAGCATGAATGACCAGCAGAACACGTGGATGTTTGTGAGTATACCTTTTCCCTATAAATTGTATTCGTCCCGAAGGAAAAGTAAATTTTAATATTATAACCACATACAATATATATGTGTTTTCTCGAAACATACGTCAACATAATAATGTAATTTTCACATGATTGGCGTCTCATAAATTAAAGCAGCTCGTTTATTAGGCCTGTTGCCTAATAAATCCTGTAAATTGCCATTGTAAATAAGAGTAAATACAATTGAATGAATGAATGAATGAATATGCGCGAGCAGTATGATATCAGGAGGATTCATCATTTTGATGTTTTTGAGCGTTGGTCCCTTTTCCATGGAGGGGGGGGGGGGGGGGGGGGGGGGGGGAGTCAACATAAACTTTATTCAACTCAGTGGCGTGCATATGGAGAACTTGGCCTTGGGGCGCTTGCTCCTGACTAAAAAAATCACGACCAAGAAAAAAAAGAAATTGAAAAGAGAGAAAGGTGAAATACATTTTCTGAATATGTCAAAATTTATCATAATACTTATGTCAGAATTTTTGCTTGCACGCTGAAAACTTTTCATAAATGTTGTCTAATAAGCCATGATCCTTTTCACTTTTTATTTTTTACCCCTCATATGATTCCAATTAGTGTATATACATGTTTTTATATATTTATATTTATGTTGTCTCAATGCAATCTGTAGTTTTATCCTGAATTCCTTTCAATATTTTTACACTCTTAGTCTTATATTGTTTGTCCTCTTAAAATTGTATGCGTGCAACAGAATTGTGTGTTATGATGACAGTTTCCAATAATTACATATTCATTTTGAATCATTGTACCTATTTTATTATTCCTTGCTCCTTGTAAAAGCCTTTTCAATAACGTGGTATCAGCCTAATTCATTCAATTTTATAAAATATTTAGTGTAAATTCTTGCCAAACTATTTAATTTTATGATCTTTTCTTATAACAACATATATCATGTCACTTTTGTTATTCTGTTTGATTTACCGTATATGTTCCATATGTGTTTACTTTTTTCTTTGTATATATGGACCCATGAAAGAACAGTATAGTCATGTAGACTAAACTGAAAATGGGCTATCCATCCGTTTTGCATTTTTTTAATATACGGAAAATAAATACTTTACTATAGTATAATATCCAGCCCTTACAAAAAATGGCTCATTATGCCACTTATTCAATTCAATTAAAGGGGTACTCCAGCCGGGCTGAAAATAATATAATTTAAAGAGATAAATAAAAATCAGGCAAACAATACATTGGATTCGAATGGGATAAGGAATAGTTTCGGCATTTTAAAGATTTGAATTATTTTGGTGAAACAGTTCTAGGCATGTCTTTATGAATATTCAGTGAGCAAGGTGAAGTCATATCTCCACTTGTTCTTTTGTATTCAATTATATGAAATTAGCTTTATACATTCTTTTTCAAGCAAGAACTGAAAAAAAATGCATTGACAACATATTAAGTGCATCAGATATTCATTGCTTCAACTGATTTCATTAAAAGGGAAACACATCATTTACACGTATTGATTTAATGTAATAACATTTAAAAAAAGACAATGGGGATGTGACATCATCAGCCCACCTAATGAATATTAAACGTGCAGATAACTATTTTCACAAAATATTGATAAAACTTGAAATTCAATCACTTCGTTATTCCTAATCCGATTTTGATTAAATTTTCAGCATTTTGCTCTGTGAATTATACTCTATTCATTTAGATGTAAATATTGTTCAGATTGGAGTACCCATTGAAAAATGAATTGAGAATTAAAAATGATTTATATTCACAATAGTAAATGATAAAGAAGAGAGATAAAATGTGTGCAATTAAAAATATAGATAAAAAATGAATAAAAACGAATATGTTTGCTTAATACTATAAACGAGGAGAAGGCATAGAATACAGAGAAGCCTTATTGGTGCTGCCACCAAAAGAACAAAATAATGAATCTATATCAAATGTATTGGCATGAGGCTATGCTCAATGTGGAGAAAAGCTTACTTGTCAATTTTCTTGTTCAAAGTTTATCTAAACATAAAATTTCATATTTTATTCATTTTTGCATATTTTTTTTTCGAAATCGTGTAAATGAGCAATGGAAATAGATTAGCCATCTGTACTTCACCTAGTCCAATGACCTTCTATTTGGACCAGATTTCAGTCGCACTTGTTTGTCCAGACCAGTCGGGAGGGAATGTCAGTTAAACAAAACAAAAACAATGGCGTTGGTGTTATATTTATTACACTTTGCTTCATTTAATTGCCAATTTAAAAACTGCATATTTAATTTCAGAATAGTTATTGCTGGTCAAATTGGTTGTTGTCATTATCTAGGATGCCTTATGAAATAATTATAATCCACCACAGGCCACAACAGGCTTATATAAATACGTGGAAATAGCAGGATGATTAAAATAAAAATAAAAATTTATAGGACAGATTTTAAACTTATATTAAAAAATGATGCAGTCACCATATATATTGGATACTTTGCAAAGATAATTATATGGGAAATATTGTCCAAACGTAATGTGTCATTAACGGGTTGATTTGATCAATGTAATCTCATCATACACTCTTGATTGCCTTGCAGTATGGGATAGGACTTTTTTTGTAAAAAATATCATCCGCCTCCACAAAGATGACAGGGTATGACACCACCGCTTACATTCACGCCAGTGTGTCTATACTTTGATTGTTTGTCTATCTGTTTATATTGGACAAAACGAAGTGTTTAGATCTACACTAGAATAAACAGAAGTTTAATGACTTTCTCTATCAACTATTACCATAGAGCTATTAACAGATATTACCACACTCGGGACCACACTCCAAGCTCCAAGAGTTGGAGCACGAACTTACAATGAAATGCCAACATATGGATTGAATCAATCACGCATCTCTCCCTTTCTCTATCCTCTTTCACATACATGCGTGTATTCTCAACGGATGTGGCGAAACCAAGGATATACAATAACTCAAAATTTCGCCCGTATAGTGTAACTGCCATAAGTGGTGGCGGGAGTTACCCAATGAAAAAATAAACTGAGGAATTTCAATATGCTTTTGCGCCAGCGTCTGTACATGACTCTCATGGCGATGACAATTTAATGTATACCAACACTGTTAGAAAAAATAAAAGAAGTTCCTGCAGCAGAGTTTCGAGAACACCTGTAATCTTACCGAATTGCGTAATAATCATTCTGTAAATTCATAAAACATGTATTTTTCTGCAATTTAACAGAACAGGTCTGTTTAAAAAGGGGAAAAGGGTGTTTTATTCAAGGAAATTTGTAAGATTCCATACATCAAATACCAATTTCCTGTAAGATTACGCAATTCGGTAAGATTACAGGTGTTCTCGAGACTCTGCTGCAGGAACTTCTTCTATTTTTTCTAACAGTGAATTCTAGACCTGTACAAATATAGAATGCATGACCAGCGGAGCGCATTGATGCTTGAGAATATATACCTATATATATATATTATATATATCCTATAGACCTAATATTGTATTAATTTAAGGGAAATCCTTCCTGAAAGAAATATATTTGCATACTATAAAAGCATACGAATAGAGGTTCTCTAAACAAACGTCAAGAAATAAATGTAATTTTCACATGACTGCGTCTCTGCATTTAATCAAAACAGCTCTTCCGTTAGGCCTGTCCTGAACATTTTCATTGTACATGAAAATAGATAAATGATTGAATAAATAAGTAAATCAATTATTTAATGATTTAAAAATCATTTTTATTATTTTTTTTTTCTTGAAAACAAAGCTTGCGTAATATTTTCAATGAATACGGATGCAGTACCATGATCATTATAATAGGTGGAATCGTGTTTATGGTATTTTAGAGCCTTATGCAGTTGGGCCCCTTTTCCTCGAAGTTTGGTGGGGGAGCTCAACTTAAAGCTTTATCATTTCAGTGGCGCACAGATGCCCCCCCCCCCTACTTGGCCGCTTTACCCCCCACCCCAAAAGAAATTAAAATCACGATTAAGAATGAAAAAATAGAGAAGTGTCAAATTTATTATTTGAGTATTATGTCAACATTTATCACAATATCGTAAATTTGTTTTGAAATGTTGAAATCTTTTTCATAAATATACCCGAAAAGCTATACAGCTCCCTCATTTATTATTATTATTATTTTTTTTTTTTGGGGGGGGGTCATTACGCCACTGATTTAATTCAATTCAGGCGAGGTTTATTGAAAAAAAAAACCCTGCTACAACCACCATAGTGCCAGAATTATTTAGATGTTGGCGGAAATTGCTTTAAAAGTTTTAGTTGGTAAGCTTAATATTTCTTCATGCGAGAGATACACAAGAAATCGAAATGATTTGTGAAATGAGGAGACAGCTCAGAAGGCAGCAGAAATAGCCTTATTATGGGGCTGCCACCAAAAGAACAAAATAATAAACCGATACCAAAAGTCTTGACATGAGGCTATGTTCCCATGTGCAGAAAGTCGACTTCTCGTGCATCAATTTCCTTCTTTTAAAGTTTGTTTTAACATGAAATTTCATACTCTATTCATTTTTTTACATGTTTAGTCGATATCATGTAAATGAGATAGGGAAATAATCATGATTAGCTAATTTCTATACTTCACCCAGACCAGTGACCTTCTATTTATATCGGGGCCAGACTTCATAGTCTACGTACAGTTGTTTGTCCAGACCAAATTGGTGGGAATGTCAGATAAAAAAACAATAAACAATGGTGTTGGTGGAAAAATGAATTAAAGTATATGATACATTGATTCATTCATTGTTAATTCATTAACTGTATTACTTGCAGAATAGAAAATGCTGGCCATGTTGGTCGATGCCATTATCATATCCAATCCAATGTATTAATATACAGACTATTTGATGACCTATCTGGGGGTGAGCGCCCTTCGGGCCGCTCGTAAAAAGGGACATTAAATCGAGACGGTTTCTAGTGATTCAGCAATGGTTTACGACCCGTTGTCAAAATTTGAGAGGAATTGAAGTTCTCTGACCTTCGCCATTGGCTCAACGATGTATGAAAAATCTCAAATATATCCTTTTCCAACTTTTTTACAACTACCCCCTTTCACCTGACGAGATAAAAACGAGTGATTTTGGCCAAGTAGAAAATTAGTCGAATTGGAGGCCATTCGTGACATTGATGAGTTAATAACGAGAGAGTATGGAGAGATTTTGGCCGGGGATCTCATAGTGCATGTAACTGTCCGTACTGACCTACCTCATCTATGAAACGCGAGCGTGGTCATCTAGCATAGTTGCATTCAACATTCGCAGAACCAAGCAAGTGAAATCAAGGATTAGGATTCAAGGACCTAAGTAATGCTCCAGACTAAAGACCCAAATGCACCTTCTACACATTGGTCAACTTGGACAGACTAGAATTACTTATCACATGCAAATCAACATCTATAAAATCATATAAAGGAGACTGAGTCATTTCAATCCCCATATGTTTTGCAAGGATGAACGGAGTAGGCCTGATCCCTCTTCTATGCAGGCATATACCCCATCATGTTGTATCCATCCCCGTTCCTAAATAACTAATTGTCCCATTTTCATCCATTAAAATTACACTTCATATGAATTCGAAATTGAGTAATCATATAAGCTGAATTTGAAACAAATTCAAACAATTTTTATTGTCATGATTACTATGTAATACAGTTTTATACAACAGCATTTTTCTCTCATTATTACTGGATCCTGGATTGTTTGATCCTAGACTGTTCGACGACCCTTTCCAGAAATAATTGATGTCATTTCATTTTTTCATGCGTAATTACTTGAATTTTATGTTTCCCTAAAAGAATAGGCCTACAATTTCCCTTTTACAATTTGACTAGACTTTTTGGGCATATCCCTGAATAGCCATAATAGGTTTTGTGACTGGTAATTGAAAACAACCTCTATTGATATGATTATAGACACTTTAGCTAGTCAATATAACTGCATTTATTCATTTTTTACTGGATTCTAGATTGTTTGAAACCCTTTCCAATAATTAATGTCATTTCATTTTACAAATAATGGGTAATTTCATGTCTTTAATGAATACATTATTGTATTTCCCCTTTATATTTAGATAAGACTTTGTGCTTTAATAGTCCAAAAATACATAGTAGTTATGTAAACTGGTACTTTACAGTAACATGATGTTATATTGGCTATTTCATGTATGTTCCTCTGGCATGTCATGCATGCTTCCTTTATTTCTTTTATTTTTTTCACCATATCATCCAAATGGTAATGTTATTTAATGGTACAGCAATGTTATTTATCATTACAATGCGTGACTTTTTTGTTTAAATCCTTATTTTTTCTACAACATCCCTTTTTCAACCATTATTTTCAATGCTAAACATATCCTGGTGGCATCACAAATTATTGAAGCGAATCGAAGTTAACGAAATGAAGCGATCGAAGCAAAATGAAATATGATTATTTTATGTTTTCTTCATCCAAATAAGAGAAAATTTTGCTATCACTATCCAGCCAATCTCGGATGCGATTTTGATTTGATACCCAATTTGACACAGTTTTACGATGGACCTATTCTAATAATGAAATTAAACTTGTCCCATTTTTTATCTATTTAAATGAGTATTATGACCCCTTCATTATGAATTGAAAGTTGAGTGATCATGTAGTCGAAATTGAAACAAATTCAAACAATTTATATTGTCATGTTTACTATACATGTTTACCTGAATAAAGTCAATACAACTGCATTTTTTCTCACTATTACTGGATCCTATCATGTTTGACCCTTCCAGTAATAATTGATGTCAATTTCATTTTTTCATGAATAAATTATTGGAAGTTTATGTTTCCTGAAATGAATACATTATTTCCCTTTACAATTTGACTAGACTTATTGGGCACGGCTCTGAAAGCTATAGCAGGGGCGTTTCATCAATATTTTCGTCCGAACAAGTTGTCAGATCTGACAACTTTCCTGGATCCTGATTGGTTGAGAAGCACTGTTACTATAGTAACTGTCGATAAAATAGGACTTGTCGGAAAAAATGTCCGACAAGTCCTTTCAGAAAACGCCCCCCGGTTCCCCTGGTTATTGGACTGGTAAATGAAAACCTCTACTGCTATGATTACAGTGCATGTTTCACTAGTCTATACAACTGCACTTCTTATTCTTACTGGATTCTAGAATGTTTGATATGAAGTAGTTCACACCATGCCCACACCTTTTATTATTTCAGTATTTAGCATCCTATTATTGAACATTAAAATATCATTGCCTCAAACGGATAAAAAGACAATAGTGTGCTAAATTATGTACACCTTCATGCATGCATTATTCCTCTATCTGTTATATCTAGTGATCTACTCTAGTTATTTACATACGTTCCTCTCTGTGTGGCCGAAACCTAGCCTGGTATCATTGCATTTATTTTACCTTCTCTTCACACTAAGTTGAATATTTTATTCTATCATGCATGCCCTTTTAGTTTTATTGAAATGACTGTTTTGTTTCGTTTCTTTTTTTTCACCTTCGTTTGCAACACCAATTTTACCCAATTACAAAATTTAGTTTAAGTCCTGTGTTCAATAGCTCTTGGTCATGCCATGCATGCTTGCATCATTATTCAGCATTCTTTGTTCGCCCATCAGAGAACGAGTAAATATCTGTGTATTGTGAGCAGTGGCCATGCTTGCCAAACATGCTCGCATTACTATTTATTGTTTGTTCTACTATAGATCTCAAGTTGAATTAATCGACATTTTGTTTAAAAAAGAAATTGCTTTCTACAGTATGTCTATCCTTTTGTGATAATAGCTGGTGATGACTGGTTTTTACCAAAAGGATTTCTTTTATTCTATTATCGATTGGTGTTTGAACATGTTGGACATGACCCCTTCATTCAATTCATTAAGTCCTAACTTTTGTTAGCTCTTGCCACATCCATGAAATAATTACTGAGAATTGGTGATTGGTATTCCTGGTGTCAGAATACAAAAAGGATTTAAATAATTATGTTCACTTATCATGCCATGCATGCCATATCCCTCACAAGTTTTTAGTATCTTGCAATATCTTTAAAGAGCGCCAAAGATATTCAAACCATAAAGGTATTGTTTAATTTTGTGAGCAGCCGATTTAAAAAATCTCAAATCAAGATGAAACACGTGTACAAGTCATGTATTAGAACTAATGACCCTGAAAACAACCATTATTGAGAATGAAAAGCTAAAACTACAAGTCAAACCCCGATTTTTGTTATATACAGGTAGGTGTCCCTTATAGACCCTAAATAGTACACATCACTTTAATATCAAATTCTTCAGTTTCGTTTAATGCCATGCTTTTTCTTCTGTATTCTTTGTAACATTAACATCACCCAATTGTATGAGTAAAGATCTGTGCCATTAGCTCTTGATCATGCCAAGCATGCTTGCCTCATATTCAACATTCGTCAATTTACTATTAATTTCCAGTTGACTAATCAACTCTTTGTTAAAAAAAATGCTGATCATGGTTATGTCTGCCCTTTGTGATAACTTTCCAATGGCTTGCTTCACCAAATGCAATTCTTTTATATTATATCCATTGGTGTTTGAACATACTGGGCATGAACCTCTCCTTCAATTCGTTAACTCCATGGTCCCATCCACGGGGGGGGGGGGATTATTCTGTTGTTGCTGGGGGTGCTTAGCATTGTCATCATAGCGCCCCCAGTAGTAATGGATGATCCTGCTTTATTGTTCTTTTAACTCCTACTTTTTTGTTCACTCTTGCCACACTCCTTTAAAATAATTTACTGTGAATTTGTTGATTTGGTATTCCTGATTGTTCTCTAGAAAACATAAAGGAACTGTGCTTAATTACGTTAATTTTTAAGCCATGCATGCCATATCCCCTCACATGTATTCAGTATCTTGCAAGATCATAAAAGAGTGCCAAAGATATGCAAATTATTTCACTACAAATGTCTTCATTTTCAATTAATGCCATGCTTGACTCTCCTATATTCTTGTAACATTAACATTACCCAATTGTATAAAAAATATCTGTTTACTTGCTCTTAATCATGCCAAGCATGCTTGCATCACTTTTTATTGTCAATTTTACTAAATACTAGTATGAATAAGCGACATTTTGTTTACACAATTTACTTGAAAATGCAATTCTGTCTTTGTGTTTATAATTACTTTTATTGGCTTTTCACCAAAATGGCAATCTTCCTTTTCTATTATTCATTTGATACTTCAACATATTGGGCATGGCCCTTCTTTCACTTCGTTGACTTTATTTTTGTTCTCTTTTGCCACACCTATAAAATAATTTTCGAGTGTTTGGTATTCTGGATCGATTTTTAGAATACGAATAGGACTTGTGCTCAATTATGTTCAATTATCATGCCACGTATGTCGTATTCCTTTATTCTCGCTATACGTATATGAAATTATATCTTGATATTTGAATGTATTATTTAGGTGTATCTCACTACATATTAGTTTATTTGGAGCTTCTCACTTTATGTCCTCCGCCAATGTCTGTTTCGATTATATTCGTTCCGTTCTCTCTGACTTCGCATCGTTCACATACTTAGAGTCTTTGCCCTACGTTCTCGGTTTTTGTAAGAATCCTTTGTGTTGCGCCTCCTCGTCCTTCTTCATGTCTTTATGTTTTTATGTTTCTCTTCGCCTTCTCCCCTAGCCCTCGTTCTGTTACTTTGCTTGACTGCCGTTTATATGACCTTGACCGACACTTACTGGACATAATACAACACTTTCGGATATGTACTGAATAGCATAGACAATATCCCTAGTTTCCATTTCATCTGATTAAATGATGACCTCTTTAGCGAATTGAGACCTCAGATACTGTACTTAGCAACCCAATGAATCCCTCATCTTATGATAATTTTGTTACTAATAATAAATTTAGCCTCGGAAGAATTAGATCTCGATTTTGAACAGGATCATAATATCTTGCAAAACCCTTTTGATTATATTGCATGATTTTGCAACATCAGGTAAATAATCTTACAAAAATTTTTAATGACGATAAATTCTGCATAATGCATGCCAATAAAGAATTTTAAATAACCATTTTGATGAACTTCAGTTACTTTTGAATAACACTTCGAATTCTAAAAAATGCCCCCTTTCTTTAATTGGCCTCACTGAGACATGGATATCGTGTGATTCTAGCCATCCATTTTCACTTAACGGATATGATTTCGTAATGAATAACAGAGAAGACAGACCTGGGGTGGGTAGCGTTCTATATTTCACATGACTATGAGTATACGGTTTGTGACTATCTCACTCCCATGAACCCCACTGTAGAATCTTATTTATTGAAATTGATATTCCTGGTAGCAAAAATATGATTCTTGGTGCAGTTTATAGACCCCCAAACTCAAATACGAATGACTTTCTTAACTTACCTTTCCGAAACAACAAATACTCCAGGGCCCTGTTGCATAAAAGTTTATGTATTGATTTATGTCATGATTTATGTCACGATTTACGTCATGTAGCATAAATCATGACATAAACACAAATAATGACATAAAAACCGTTGCATAAAGCTTTATGTCTGAAATTGCACATAAAATCATGACATAAATCCATTTGAATGACATAAATTTATGTCGTGATTGAAATCAAGACATAAACGGCGGCTTTCTGCAATAAGTGACTTAAGTGTAATTTTACGATCATTTTCTATAATTATGCCCTCTGTAATTTGATGATATTTTGAGTTTTACTTGGACTTTCGAAATAATTTTTTGTGTCATTGGATAGCATATGATGTTCTTTCAATATTTAAAAACGAACAATCATAAATCTTTCCCTATTTTTATAAGCAAAACTAGGCCTAAGCATAATAGTTAATGTGTTTACTTCGTTGAGGATAGGACATTTTCCTTAAAGATGACATAATTTATATATCAACGCCACATATTTTTCAAGCACCACCCTACCTCCCAAAATGATGTAATAACTCTGACTTTCAGTCGAAAATCGCCCCTTTTGTGCTTAATTCAAATGTGATTAAAAAAGAAATTTGGTACATGTACATACATGTACATTGGGTATTTCAATCCAGTGTTGGCGTTGTATTGGAATTTGAAATGATTCCCGTAGTTTTAAATCTAATTTGTGTGTCAGAAATCATGTTGCCATGGTAACGGCATATTATATGACATAAAATTGGTAAAAAAATTCAGATTTAATTACTAGATCAATTTTCAACCAATTCTCATGAAATTTGGTTTACATATTGATTTTAAGGTGAAGATGTGAGAGACACATATTTTGGTGTGTGTCGGAAATCATGTTGCCATGGTTACCACATACTATTTTTCCTAAATTAGGTAAAAATATATTGTTTCCTGCTTCTTGGTTAGTTTGAACCATTCTCATGAAATTTGGCTCACACATTGGTCTCGAGGTAAAAATGTGCAGGACATATTTTTAATGGTCGGAATCGTGTTGCCATGGTAACAATATATGTTCCAAAATTAGGCAAAATCTTGAGGTTCAAACTACTTCATCATTATGCTCATGTCTTGCTCGTGGGAGTCTTGGGTAAAGATGGGCAAGACAATATTTTTTTCATAGTTTGAAACTGTGCCATTGTAAGTTTGTAACGGCTAAGGGCAAGGGTATTTATCACCTTCATTGATAGTTTTAGTTTAATTTTCCTTCCCCGCAACAAAGTGCATATAGGACGTGCCTCGTTCATTTCATAACTTTTCATCATCCTTTTTAAATCGCCTTTTCTTTGTTAATTTTCTTTATTCAGGTTCATAGTCTAAAATGGTAGGCCTAGAGGAAATACGAATTGTAATTTAAAAGAGGAAAGAAAAAGGAAATATGAAAGGTCATCAAAATTGATAATTTATAGGTCATCCAATTCTTTTCGAAAATCTCAGATGCAGCTTCCCGCTTGCATTATTAGGCTTAGTTAATAGTCTCGTTGGAGAAAGAAAGGTAGCATTATCATGAAAAATTTGGTCTGACAAAAGAAAGGAAAGAAAAAAAAATTAAATACGATATGCTATTTCATATCATATCAACATCTGTCACAAAGTTAGATTTTGTATTACAAAGTTAAAATGTTTGCTCGCTCGCAGTTTTTATAAATTTCGTCCTTTATGCAATGTCTGCCCCATAACAATTTAGATTTCCAAAGCCCCTAATTGAAAGAAAACTTCTTCACAGAGAACAATATTTGTGTCAGTCATCCCCAAACCATGAACACCGATTGACAACCATGCATATATCCCTGTAATCGATGATTATTATTTTTTTCTTTATAATTTCAATTTTGTATTATATAAGCATGTCATGGAACAGTGCAGTTGCGGCGAGGGTTACAAACGTGAATGCACAATGGGGGAATTTCTTCAAGAAAATATTTGACATGAAAAAATAAAAAAGCCTAAATAAAAAAGAAGAGACGGGGTTTAATCCGTGCCAAAAACTGGCCATTAGAGATGGGGCGATGGGGGGGGTCCACTTTAGATATGCTCACTATTGCATTAGCCCAAATTCCAAGAGGAGTGCACATGAGGGGCCACTACTCATCACGGCTTTTGTGCCTTAATTGGGACACGTTCATACCACCTGTATCCCTTAATCCATACCTCAGTCACCAATCATTTATATTCATTCATCTTTGAGCACCTGGCCATTTTCTTTCTATCTCTCTCTCATCAAATGTAACCCCCCCCCAAAAAAAAATATTTTATCCTTTTATCGCTTTCATTATCTCCCTCCGAGATTAGGCCACTATCATTCACGAAATTTATCTAACCAATTCTCAATACATCTCTCTATCTCTGTTAATGACTCCTCTTTAACTATTTAAACTTTTCATTTCCCTTCTCCCATTCTAATTCACCCGCCCCCGCTTTCTCACTATTACTTATACAGTGTAATCTTTGCATCTCTACATAGATCTATCTCATTTTCATTTCTCGCCCTCAATCAATTACTTTCCAAATTTGACAATTCATGGGACAATATTTAGAGTTTATAAAAATAATCCTACAATTTTCTACAAATATTAATTACTATTTTTAGTAGGGAAACAAGTGTGTTCTGAGGGGCAAATCATATTTTGACCACACCACCCCCCCCCCCCCCGATTCATAAAAGCAACAAAGAGATGAAGCAAAAGAATGACATTTTTATGTAAATTTATTACTTTTAAAAATAAATACACACTAGAAATTTGTGAAACAATTTAATCTGTCACCTGTCCTATGACTTTATAAACATGATTAAAAGTGGAACTTGGATTTAAATAAAATGTATTTTTCATATCATTACATATATATTATTCGTAGAATATTTCCACTTAAAAGAGAATGAAGATTTCTGTAATATCATGAAGAGGAACTCACAGTGTTGTAATTATTCTTCTCCTTTTCTCCTCTTCCCCTCCCTCTTCTTTTCTTCTTCTTCCTCCCCTCTTCTTTTTCTTCTTCTCTTCCTCCTTGGTTGTCTTCTTTTCTACCTATTGTTCATTTGTATTATTATGACCTATCATCATTAACATTATAATAATTTTATGATAATCATAAAATATATCCACAATGTCAATATAATGATTATTATCTTTGAAAAAATGAAAATTAGTACTTTTGTTAATGTTCAAATTTTTAAACCGTTTTTAGGATACTTGAGGGTGAACAGTAATATAATTTAGTTCCCTTGCCAGGTGCTACCAGGTCCATGACGTCACCTCTTCAACAGTCTTGACTCTTGAACAATCTGAAATAAGAAGAATCAGTGAAAACAACTTTAGCAACTCAACTTGATAACAGTAAAGTGTTCACATACATTTACATGTATGATGTACATGTATCTCTAAAAGATTATGAAAGAGCCTATTGAGATTGCAATTACAGACATAATTAAAAAAATATAGAATGTTAAATAAAACTTGGGTAAATAGCTTTCGAATATCATTTTTTATATACTTATAATTAAGTCAGAATATATTCAATTTCAATCAAGTCATATGTGAAAATTTTCATATGTGGTGTTACTTGAAAATGAAAATATACCCTTCTACTACTACTATTTATTCTTAAATGCACTTAAATTGCGTTTATTCTTGTAAGCTCTTATTGTTAGCCTCTTTGTTGAGATTCTAATAAAAAATATAAATCAACTGAATCTGAATCTCTTGCAAAAGTTAAGTGGAAAATAATTGTTACAATAGTATGGATCCAATAGCCTTCCTAGATTTTGTTTTCACATTTGACGAGTTGCATGTTGTTGCTCTTACATATTTTTGTGAATGCAAATCCATAATAATATCATTAATTGAAATTTAAGAGGCTCAGTTGCCAATTGAAACTTATATTTCTATAAAAATTCACGAGATTCATATTATCCATTTTTGTGAGTAAAATTAAGATGTATTTACTACAAGATGTGTATGAATTTTAAGAGATTCATATTTGAAAATTACTAGAACAGGACATCACATTTGCAACTGCTCTTAAGAATATTAAATTAGACAAGAATAAATATTACCGTACAGTAGTATACTTGTATTTACAAGTAGAATATTCAATAAACACAACTTTATATAAAGACTCACCTTCATACTAGAAGCTTGACCCCCTGATCCAAAGAGAAATTTTTTATTCAAATCGCAAACAGTGGTAGAGTGTCTGGACCCTCCCTCTCCTTCCAGTTGCCGTGCCCCTTTCTCTCTTTACCTCTTCTCACCGTTTGTGTGGGTCACCTGTTAAAAGGGAATACCAAATTTTTTCATATAGTAAACAATGAGAATAATTCATATTTACATTTTTGTATAAACAACAACTGAAGTCCCTTCTTTAAAAAATATTTTATATCATTACAGATTTTGTAAAATATATTTGACAGGGTGTTGGTACAGTTATACAGAATATTTTATTTTAAGGCAAATGAGGTCTAGTCTTTCAACCTTGAAATGGTTTGATGAACATACTAAGAATCGGGATTCAAATTGAACCTTAGGTTGGTACAATAAGGGGTGCTAATGAGAGCAATTATACCCATTGGGCACCTTTATGGGTGTAGCATAAGTTATATTAATCATCATATAGGGCGCAGATTTGAACCATATAATTGAGGTTAAAAATTTGAACATCTTTAATCTTTAAGTATTATGTACCTTAAAAGGTTGAATGTTGCCCCCTTTTATTGGGCAAACGGACTTTATGGGTGCAAACAATAACAAGGCCACTTTTTTGCACCTTTATCACTTACTAAGGAAAGTACAAGTGATTCATTTAGGCTTCATTTTTTTATGTTAGAAAAATGATTTACACACTCAATGTATGAATACTTCTAGTGAAGATAGGTTTTGATAAGTAATTGTAGGCCCTATAATTCTATTATTCATACAATTAGGGATTTTCTTTACTTCAAATTGCCAGTTTTTTTTTCTAAAAAAGCACCCTCTAGTAACTGATCTAAAAGAAATCCTCTTTACAGTAAATAGGTAAAAGGAATAGAATATACTATGAGGAGTTCTTAAAAACAGTCATCAAGAGAATTTTATTTGTCATGGTTATTTTTATTCACAGATCAGAAACCTAATCCTGTAGTAACCAGTAATTGAAATGCCTTTTCTCCAAGCATATTTGTGCACTGATTTGAAAATTAATAGAAATTAATCCATCATAGATGTACATTAATATCTTTATTAGATATTAACATACAACATAGTCATCAGTTTTTCGTGAAGTTACAAGTCTTTTCAGTTCAGTGTTTAACTTAATTAGTTCAGTGTGTAATTCTTCCCCCCCCCCCTTCTTTACCTTCATTTTCAGTAGTCTCCATTCTTCATTAACACAGAGGGTCACCCAGGATTTTCTAAATTATTTTATCACCTTTATTACACACCAATCACTTTGTTGTTTTTTTCTGAACGAAGAGGGAACCCCCCCCCCCTCGCTGCTAGGGTCTTATACTCTACACATGTTATTGAAGTGCACATCTACCAACTAATAAATCATCTAGGCCTCTACTCCTGGCACTAGAAACTAATAATCATATTAGAGCTAGACACACCAATTCCATAGCTCTATCATAAACCCAGGGGCTCCATCACCGTAGCGTCGGCAACAGAGGACTTGTCTCCCAAAGGTCTAAGTTATAACCTACACATATACTAGATTGTATTTGAATTTTGATATCAGAGTTAAAAGGTCAGGCTAAAGATTAGACATAGAATAGATCTCAAGTAACTTTTGTAGTTCTAGTAGATCTATAATGTTACTTGTTTCATATAAATGATATATAGGCCCCACAAATGATTAGTTTACTAATGATGTAAACACAATTTTTGGGCCCTGAGCTAGATCTATTCTAGATCTCTTGTATTGCTAAACTATCTATTAATAAAAACATGAATGGAAGGAGCCCCAGCCAGACTCAGTCCAGGGGCAGGGCTGCACTACCTCATTCACTGGCCAGGACCAAGGCCCAAACCAGGGTAGGCCTAGACTAGAGTCTAAACTAAATTGTAGGGCCATCTCAGCTCACCTAAGTAACTAAGACAAGTTTAACTTAGATTTTTTAGAGCTAGACTAAGTCTAAATTAGACCCTAGACTTGATCTAGTCCTAGATAGAAAACTAGATAACAATAGATCTAGATCTAGACTAGCACTTCATAAAGGGCCAAGCTTTTACTTGCTAGGGCCTGGCCCTGCATTGACACTGACACTGTGTGACAGTGACATGCCTAAATTAAAGGGTTTTTTTTTAAATCTCCGAACATAGGCTCAGCACAACAATTATTTAGGCCTGGGCTGGGCCCTCACGGTGAGTGACAGAGCTATTTTGTATAGACTCTAGAGTTTCTAGTCTAGACTTCTAGTCTAATCTTAGACAGTTCGGCTCTAAGTCTAACGTTAGACTAGGCCTAACGAGTAATGTTAACATAGGCCTAGATCTTTCCAGGAAGAACAGGTATGATCTTAAAAAAACTTAAATTTCAAATCAATGAAAAAGACCAATAAAATGTCGTGAAGATCAATTAAAACTGTTTTCTGTCAGTGTTCATCCCATGAATTATTTATGCTTATCCGACGCGGAACCTTAAAATCAATGTTCAATGTCGTGAAGATAATATTCAACACTGTTCTGTTGGTGTTGATTCCATGCATTATTTGTCTTTGTCAGACGCCGAAACCTCCGGCTAGCACTGCCGGCGTTGTACAGCTAAGAGCAGCCGAGAGTATCCGGGCAATCGTTACTTAAAATTGACGGCGATAATGATTTATTTAAAAACATCTCTTCATACTTAGAAACTTTGAATTTTGGTCAGAACGTGAGATATATCTATTATCTACGATATACAACAATGAAAATTTGATACATACCAAAATAGGCCAAAAAAAAAAACCAAAAACCAAAAATACCAAAAACCTCATACTTCTACACCATAAATGACAGTATACTCAAACATGTATCTCAACATTCATATCTGGAGTAACACTAGCCGACAATCTGAAATGGTCACCCAGATCAACAAAGCTGTGAGGAAGGCAAACTCTGTCCTTGCTTTACTCAGAAGGAATCTAAGTTTCTGCCCACAGAATTGCAAACGCACAGCATACATTGCACTAGTCAGATCTATCCTGGAAAAGTAACGGCATGTATGTTGGTGCATGTGTCTGGGATCCCTATCTTCAGAAGGACATTCAATGTCTGGAGAAAACACAGCGTAGAGCAGTACGGTTCATCTGTGGCGACTACAGCTCTCGAGAACCAGGCTCGATTACCAAGATGAGAGAGAATCTCAACCTGCCTACTCTTGCCTCAAGACGCCAAGTCCTGAAACTTACATCCTACTTCAAAGTGGTCGAGGGGTTGGTTCCTGCCCTTCCTGTTGATAAATTTCTTATTAAAGCAAGACCCAAACGTAATATCAAAGCTAAGAAATTTGTAAACTTTGATGCTACTAATGTGGTAGAGAAACAAGTTACAAATAATTCCAAGTGTTTCTCAATAAGACATTGTAACACAGAGCAGTTAAGAAATTCTTTTTTGTGAATACAACGTTGGCCTGGAATCAACTCCCTAACGAAGTTGTCAGCAGTACATCACCAGAGGTGTTTAAAGCCAAGATCGAGGAAAGCCACCTACGTTTCGACTAGACTCATTTGCGCCCTCTCCTAACCCGGTGCATTATACCTAACGGTCCTGCACTGTACTACATCCAGATCCAGATCCAGATCCAGGCCTCTATCCCGTCAAATAGAAAGCCGAAGACCCTTTTTCGCAAGAGCTTCCTGCGGCTGAAAAATGACAACTTATGCCAAGTTTATGTCAACAGGCTCGTTCATGACTATTCAGTTTATGTAATGATGATTAAATCGCGTCATAAGCTAAAACAATACATAAATATTTTTATGCAACGGAATTTATGTCAACGGCATAAGCTATGCATGATTTTATGTCATGATCGAAATTTATGTCATTATGACATAAACTTTTATGCAACAGGGCCCAGCTCTTGTTAATAAGGATGTAGTATTTATAGGTGTTTTAACATTGATTTATTGAAACACAAGAATATATCTCAAGATTTTCTTGAAACTTTTTTTTCGGCCTCCTGCCACTGATTTCTAAACCAACTCGTGTAGTTAATGAAACTGCTAAACTAATTGACAATATTTTCTGCAACATTCTCTCTCCTCCCGATTCTTCTATAATACTTTCTGACATAACGGACCATTTCCCGATTCTTACTTATTTTTCATTAAGACGACCAATTAAGACCGATACAGCCCCAACAACGAAGACGTAGACCTACGCACGAAAATACAGCCAGTTTAGGTGCTTCTTTGGATAATGTCGACTGGTCAGTTGCATACAATTCTGTAGATGTTAATGCGTCCTTTAACCTTTTTATGAATATATTTAATGAGAAATTAGACCATCATATACCGTTAAGAAAGATAAGAGTAATACATACACTGTTAAAAAAACCCTGATTTTACAGAAAAATAAAAGAAGATTTTGCAAAAAGGAATACCAGAATCATTCTTTAAATTCATGAAACAGGAATTTTTCTGCAATTTAACAGAACAGGTCTGTTAGAAAAAAGGGAAAAGAGTGTTTTATTTAAGGAAATTTGTAAGATTACACACACCAAATACCAATTTCCTGTAAGATTACGCAATCTGGTAAGATTACAGGTGTTCCTCAGACTCTGCTGCAGAACTTCTTTTAGTTTAAGGATAAATTTTCTAACAGTGTACAAAACGATTTCTAAGTCACCATGGATATCGCCATCTATCTTGCGTTCGATTAATAAAAAAAATCAGTTATTTTATAAATTCAAAATGAAAGGTACAGAACAATCAAAAATAAAATACACATCTTATAAGAATACACTTACTAAAATATTACGCATTGAAAAGAAAAATTACTTTGCGAGGCAGTTGGCTCTATATAAACACGACATCCAAAACACATGGAATGTTCTAAAACAGACCATGAATCTCTCCAATAACAAATCAAGTATTTCCAAAATTAGATTTAATAATGTTGTTGTTGATGATGGTGATAACCTTTCAAATATTTTTAAGAACCATTTCTCTTCCATTGGCGCATATCTGGCTAAAGATATTCCTCCCGCGACGAAAAGTTTTTCGGACTATCTCGCCCCGCCTAACCGAAATTCAATTTTTTACTCCAACATATAATCAAGAAGTTATTGATATCGTATCTGGTTTGAAAAATAAAAAAAGCCCTGGCTTTGATGAAGTTAATAATTTTATTTTAAAATCGGTAATAAATTCTATTGTTTCCCCGCTGGTGCATATATTCAACCTTTCCTTAGAAAATGGTACAGTTCCAAATCAAATGAAGATAGCCAAGGTAATTCCTTTACTAGTATTTAAAAAAGGTGATAAGTTGGATGTCTGTAATATATCAACCTTTCCTTAGAAAATGGTACAGTTCCAAATCAAATGAAGATAGCCAAGGTAATTCCTTTATTTAAAAAAGGTGATAAGTTGGATGTCTGTAATTATCGACCCATCTCCATGATCTCTCTTTTGTCCACATTTTCCAAGATCCTTGAAAGAATAGTTTACATTAGAACCGAAAATATTTTGTCAATGCATATAGATGTTCAATTTGGGTTTCGCGAAAAGCACAACACCACTCATGCCCTGATGAATTTTGTCAACAAAGTAGTCAATGCTCTAGACAAATCTAGTCACCTTGTGGGTATTTTCCTGGACTACTCCAAGGCCTTCGATACCATCAATCATGAAATCCTACTTAAAAATATCTCACTATGGTGTGCGAGGGAAGGCCTTGGAGTGGTTCAGGAGCTACTTATTCAACAGACAACAATACGTGTTTGTTAAAGATCACAACTCCAATTTGAAATATGTTAACTGTGGAGTCCCCCAGGGTAGCTTATTGGGCCCACTTCTTTTCACAATTTATTGAAATGATTTGATGATGTAGATCATTCAAAATATGTCCCTTATCTTGTTTGCAGATGATTCGACCTTATTTTTTTCTCATCAAAATCCACAAACTTTAGTTGATGTTATCAATTCTGAACTTATTAATGTTACTGAATGGATAAGAGCCAATCGATTATCTTTGAACCTTAACAAAACAAAATACTTGTTATTTAGTAATTCCATAGACAAGTTACCGATGAACATTATTTGATAATACCCCATTAGAAATGGTACCTTACACCAAATTTCTTGGAATAACAGTTGACAGTAAACTTTCTTGGAAAAATCATATTGAAAATATATCCAAAATAATTTCACGAAATATTGGTATTATTAATAGGCTAAAATTTTGCATTCCCTCCACATCATTAATCATGCTGTACTCATCCTTAATTCTTGCCTTATAAATTACGGGATTCTTGTCTGGGTGATACCCATCAATATTTATTAGATAAATTGTTGCTTTTACAAAAGAAAGCACTTCGTATTATTTATAGTACATGTTTCCGTTCTCATACGGACCCACTTTTTATAGAAAGTAAACTGTTGAAAGTCATAGACCTGTATTTACTACGGTGAGGGCACTTCATGTACAGTTATAATAATAATAATGCACTTCCCCATATTTTTTTATGCCATGTTCCCTAAAAATCAATTTTATCATAACTACCCCACAGAACACTCTGACGAACTTCACATTCCACTTTACAGAACTTTACTTGCCAAAATTACATTCCTATTGAACGGTCCTAAATTCTGGAACTCACTAGCTAATAATATTAAAGACAGTGTCTCCTTAAATTCATTCAAACGTAAACTCAAACTTATCCTGCTTAATTCCTATAATTCTTCGCAACGGAACTAACACTTCATTATCTTGATTATAATCCTTACATTTTCAACCTTTATTGTTTATCTTTTTTCATCTGGTATTGTCCAGTTATATCATCTTTTGTTATTTCACCAGATCGAGCTGGTTCATGGTCAGCCCTTTCCCATTCTTAGTTTTCCTCCTTTAAAAAAAACAGTTATCTTGTCTTGTATTGTCCTGTCTCTTGTTTTGTCTTGTCTTTTATGTCTTGTCATCCCCTCTCTCTGTTTTTTTTCCCTTCAGTCTTGCGCAACATATCCTTTCCAACGAAGACCTCTTTGTGTGAAAAGCTTTGCATCATTTCAGTAATTATGTTTGCATCAATATGATTTATTTGTTCTCTTTTTCTTTCCTGTAATACATGCATATACGCATATAAGAGTAAGTCAACTATAATTTCTTCATTTCCAAGGGATCCACACTTTACAAGCTTTGCTTTTTAGTTGATCCCCTCATTTCCATTACGCTCTATATTATACTGTTTTTTTTCTGTTTTACGAAGTAAGAATGCCATATAAAATTGTACTTGATTTCTATTGCTTTATATTACTTTGTATTATGTTTTGAATGGAAATGAATAAAAGAATTGAATTGAAATTGAATTGAACCCTGTTTCTTATAATGTTGCTCATTGTGAGTTTAATGATAGGGTTTCAAAGTCTCGTTTAAAGAGAAATTCCTGTAGTTGCAGTAAACACTGATTTCATGAAAAGTCTGTAAATCAAGGCTAAATTGTCAGTAAATCATCGAGGATCTAGATGTGGTACAGTTACATTAACTGAACTTTGTGAAATCTTGAAATCTACGCTGAAAAATGTTCACACCGAAGATCCCAACACAGATAAGCACACGTGGGACAATGTATAATTACTGCTTAGAGCGTCGGGCCCGACGCTCTACCCGAATCCTGTGCTTATTGCTGATTTCTTAGCAATGACATAATTTCTTCCAGAATCCTCTGTAAAATGCATTTTATTTATACAAACAGACACTTTGGTGGTCTTTTCATAGGATTCTGTACAAACTAATTTTGATATCGTTACCAAAACTAGTATTTACCTTTAATGATAAAATACAAATTACACAATTTTGATTTAAATTATCAAAAATATTCAAATCTTTACGACTAGATACTAAGTTTGCTTTCATTCTAATAGGAATCTTAGCTTAGTCACAGATTTGAACAAAGTTATTCATATAATGATTTAGAACATTATTACAGTTTACACAGTAATATATTCCATGTCTCAACTTTAGCATCAAATTCTACTACATTTTATTCCGAAATCTGGCCGCAGGCCATCGTAAGGTGTGTGGTGGCCTTTATTCAAAATAAAGCCTGGAGCATTGTTGCAGGAGCAAATGAAGTGTCACAGAATTATGAACACAGGCTTGTCTCTATCATCTTTGAATCTTGGTGATAAAGAAACTGTCTATCCAAAACCATATCAACATGAGGTCAATCAAAGGAAATCTTACGTCATTTCTGCAATGTCTTTCATGCTGACCGGTCCAGTCTTGCCCACGATGTCAATCACATGGTTGTACAGTTTTTCCTGGATCTTGTCATGTTCAGCTAAGAAGAATAGTGCCCAAGCAAACACTGGAAAACAAATGGAATCGAAAGAAATCTCAAAATAATCAGAATACTATACTACTACTCAGGCGCGGATCCAGCATTTTGTAGGGAGGGGGGGCCCAAATTCGACCTGATTTTGGCGCCCCTGTGTAATTTTCGGAAAAATGTCAGCCCCTCCCTCCCCCAGGCAATCATAAGTGCCTTAAATGCATGTTAAATTATCTTATTTCATAGGCACATGAATCAGGGGCGGATCCAGCCTTCTGAATTTTTTTCAGCCATATTTTCCCCGATCGGCCGCTCGAAGATGTTTTTTTTTTAGTTTGTTTCTTTGAAGGGGGTAGTCCTATAAGTCACTTCTTAGCTTTATTCTTTAAATCAACATAAATGTATACTATCATAATCCTTATTTCATAATGCCTGCGCGAAGCGCGAGCAATTTTTTTTGAAATTGTATTTATTTTTTCTTAAAATTTGAACATTCTGAAAAAAGATGTGCCTGCAATAATTACTGCGAACGCGAAGCGCGAGTAGAAATTTTTGATAAACGTTTTGAACTGATCGGAAAGCTAGTCCTAACAGTCCTGTTAAAGATTGCATACAGTTAGCCATGAAGACGTTATATATTTCAACAATCAAATAATGCGAGCGCGAAGCGCGAGCTGAAAATTTTTGACATTTCTACATAAAGAATGGAAAACTTTAATCAGTTTTTGTAATCATGAACAGGATAGCTATACAGTATAACTAAACAATTTTATGCGAGCGCAAAGTGCGAGCGGAAAAATTCTAGATTTAGACCTAGAACGGGACACTCTATCCATGTTTCCTAAATCATGAAAAAGAGGGGATCTTCCCACATTAATAATGCGAGCGCAAAGCGCGAACAGAAAATGTTTATATACGTTTTAACTGATCGAAAAGTGCCTTTTAAGGACTGCTTGCATTTAGCCATGAAGACATGACATATTTCATCAATCAAATAATGCGAGCGCGAAGCGCGAGCTGAAAATTTTTGACATTTCTACATAAAGAATGGAAAAATTTAATCAGTTTTTGTAATCATGAACAGGATAGCTATACAGTTTAACTAAACAAGTTTATGCGAGCGCAAAGTGCAAGCGGAAAATTCTAGATTTAGACCTAGAACGGGACACTCTATTCATGTTTCCTAAATCATGAAAAAGAGGGGATCTTCCCACATTAATAATGCGAGCGCAAAGCGCGAACAGAAAATGTTTGTATACGTTTTAACTGATCGAAAAGTGCCTTTTAAGGACTGCTTGCATTTAGCCATGAAGACATGACATGTTTCATCAATCAAATAATGCGAGCGCGAAGCGCGAGCTGAAATTTTTTGACATTTCTACATAAAGAATGGAAAAATTTAATCAGTTTTTGTAATCATGAACAGGATAGCTATACAGTATAACTAAACAATTTTATGCGAGCGCAAAGTAAGATATTTATATTTATCACACACAAATCCATTATTCCATAAACTAAAGACTCTAACAGTATTTGACATAAATACACTTCAAAGTTTGCTACTTATGTTAAAGTACGTAAATAACATGCTCCCACCTACCTTCATTCCACAATTCTTATTCTCTGAATACATCTATTCATTCATACCCTACCCGTAACTCTTCAAATTTCCATTTAATCAACCCAAAACTGCTTATTGCGCAGAGATCCATACGACACCATGGTCCAGATTTGTGGAACTCTCTACCAGCAGAGTCTGTAAAACAATCTTCGTCTCTTCACTCATTTAAGGCAAACGTTAAATCTATGTTATCAGAATATTTGAAGTAAAATTTCTGTGTCGTATCCTTTTTATCGTGAATTTATTCCTCCTTCGATTTAGTCATTACCAATATCTTCATCATGACCACCATCATCTCCATGGCCTTCATCATCATCATCATCAACATCATCATATCACCGTCACCCTCAGATTTATCATCTTCATCTTCATACTATAATATTGCATGAATTCATGTTTCGTATTTGAAAATATATGCCAATTCTTCTTTATAAATGTATTAATTCAATTAGTATAAGTTTGGGATTGTAATTTTTCAAGCAATCTGCTTATGATGACAATCCTCCTGCAAATTGTGAATATCATATAGTTAATTATTTTTGTCTGGAATTATTTTTTTAGTACTCTTTATTTATGATTCATGCCAAAAATGCTAACGTATTATGTTTATTATGTTGTGAAAAATGTATTATGCGAATGTTATGGATGCAGTCATGCAGAAAAAAAAACAATAAATCAATTGATGCGAGTGGAACAATTCTAGATTTAGACCAAGAACGGGACACTCTATTTATGTTTCCTAAGTCATGAAAAAGATGAGTAAGAGGGGATCTTCCTACATTAATAATGCGAGCGCAAAGCGCGAGCAGAAAATGTTTGTACACGTTTTGAACTGATCGAAAAGTGCCTTTTAAGGACTGCTTACATTTAGCCATGAAGACATTACATATTTCACAATCAAATAATACGAGCGCGAAGCGAGAGCTGAAAATTTTTGACATTTCTACATAAAGAATGGAAAACTTTAATCAGTTTTTGTAATCATGAACAAGATAGCTATATAACTAAACGATTGATGCGAGCGCGAGGTGCTAGCGGAAAAATTCTAGTTATAGACCTAGAACGGGACACTCTAGTCATGTTTCCTAAATCATGAAAAAGAGGGGATCTTTCTACCCGTCTTCCTACATTAATAATGCGAGCGCAAAGCGCGAGTAGAAAATGTTTATATACGTTTTGAACTGATCGAAAAGTGCCTTTTAAGGACTGCTTGCATTTAGCAATGAAGACATTACATATTTCACAATCAAATTATGCGAGCGCGAAGCGCGAGCATAAAAAAATCGAGATTTCGACCTTGAACGGGATACTCTTTTCATGTTTTGTGAATCATGAAAGGGATGAAAAAGGGGATCTTCCTACATTAATAATACGAGCACAAAGGGCGAGCAGAATTTTTTGATATATATTGTGATCTGAAACTGGATAACTGAATGAAAATGCGCGCGCGTGTTTTAGATTTAGACCTAGAATCTAGGCATTCTAAACAATCTTTTATCATGAAAATAAAAGCGAGCGCGAAGCGCGAGCTTAAAATATTTGATATTCCGATCTGATATTTCAAACACTTTGTAGGAAACTTGTAAGGTGGATATAAATCGCACTGATAAAGAGCTGATATGTTTTCATTATTACTTTAATTTGAGACATAGGAACTTGACATCCTTAGGACATGTTATCATATGAATATGATGACTATATATCTTCCTATTCATCTTGCTAAGCGCGAGATGAAACAAAAGTGACAATTTAATTATTAAATTGATATATTAGTATTAATGCATAATGAGGGTGCGGAATCTGATGATATTATGGCCTGAACACTGAACATTTCAAGCACCTTTTTATTTATGAATAGGATGCATCATTAATTAGTTGATATATTTTTAACCATTAATGCGAGCGCAAATCGCGAGCCGAAATTTTTGATAAACTGTCATGAAAAGGGGATTTTAAGTAGTTTGTTAGACAATCAATATTGAGACATACATAACCCGCCAATCAAAAATGCAAGCATAGCAGCGCTAGCTGATGCGTTTTCGTTTTGACAATCAGACCTGAAAAGGGATATTTTGAAAACTTTATGGAATACATGAAAATAATAGGTACCTGATACATCACAATTCGCGAACGCGCAGCGCAATTGGAAAATGTTAATATTCAGACCATAAAACTGACATTTTTACAGAGCACTTTTTAAAAATCAATATACAAATCACAAAAATTAATGAAAGTTCGATTTCCAAGGAGAAATATGTTTTGTATATTGACTTCCAAACTTGATATTTAAGCTCCGTGTTGAACAAGATATGTGGATCACTTAACAGGCAATGCGAGCGCTAAGCGCGAGCGAAAATTTTATATAGTGACATAAAATATTTTGTCCAAGTCTTCCTCTCATCTTATTTTATTAATTCGTCTTTCTCCTTTCCTTTTTTCTCTTTTCTTTTCCTTCTTTTTTCTTTCTTTCCCACCTTTTTTTTTGCTCTACCATAGGGGGGTCCGGGCCCCTCGGTCTCCACCTGGATCCGCCTATGCATGAAGAAGAGGCAATTGAATAATGGTTTCAAAATGATGTGTTCATGAATAAAGTAATATCACTTTAAAAAATAATCAATGCGAGCGGGAAACTCGATCGATTTCTATTTTAACCATTTGATGCTTTCAATTTCGTTTTATTCTCATCAGAGTAGGCCCTGATTATGTTTAAAAATTGAACACTGCGGTTGGGGTTCAAAACTGCACCTAAATTTCAAATTGAACCCCTAGGGGTGCAATTTTGAACCCGCAGGGTGCAGAAATGAACCCCAACCGCAGGGTTCAACTTTTGAACCCCAAATCAGGGGTTCAATTTTTGAACCCATAGGGTGCTGATTTTGCATCAACCTTTCGGGGTTCAATTCTGAACATTTATTTCTTAGTGTGTGCAAGTAAACTTCAAAATTTCTGTAAATAATATCTGTCAATATATCCATCAGTGTTGTAGTCAAGGCTCAAACCTCCAAGGCCAAGGCTTTTATACCCAAGACCAAGGCTTTAATCCCCAAACCAAGGCATGGAAACCCAAGGCCTAGAAACTTCAAGGCCAAGGCATTTCAAACTTTCAATTTATGGAACAATGAGCCAACAACAAGGCGGCAGTTCGAATATCAGTTCGTCGCCCCTACATGTAGGTCGATCATCAATTTGCCCCCCCCCGTTCGAACATCAATTCGGCCCCCAGTTCGAACATCATTTTAGCATCCCTTCGAACTCAATTTGCCTTCCCTAGTTCGAATATCATTTCGTCTCCCTAGCTCGAGTATCAATTTGCGCCCCCCAAGTTTGAACATCGATTCGGCGCCCCCTAGTTTGAGTATCAATTTGGCGCCCCCTACACCCCGAAAATCGATTCGGGCCCCCCTCCCTATAGTTCGAGTATCAATGTAGCGCCTCCACTTCGAACATCATTTCGGCGCCCTCCTAGTTCGAATATCAGTTCGGCGCCCCTACATGTAGGTCGATCATCAATTTGCCCCCCCCCCGTTCGAACAATATTCGGCCCCCAGTTCGAACATCATTTTGGCATTCCTTCGAACTCAATTTGCCTTTCCTAGTTCGAATATTATTTTGCCCACCTAGCTCGAGTATCAATTTTGCGCCCCCTAGTTTGAACATCAATTCGGCGCCCCCTAGTTTGAGTATGAATTTGGCGCCCCCCTACCTAGAACATCGATTCGGCCCCCTCCCTAGTTCGAGTATGAATTTGGCGCCCCCACTTCGAACATCATTTCGGCGCCCTCCTAGTTCGAATATCAATTCGGCGCCCCTAATTCGGCCCCCAGTTCGAACATCATTTTGGTATCCCTACGAACTCAATTTGCCTTCCCTAATTCGAATATCACCCCCCCCCCTAGCTCGAGTATCAATTTTGCGCCCCCCCCCCTAGTTGGAAACATCAATTCGGCGGCCCCCCCCTGGTTTGAGTATCAAGTGGCGCCCCCCCCTCCCCAGTTCGAGTATTAATTTGGCGCCCCCAGTTCGAACATTAACATCCCTTCGAACATCATTTCGGCGCCCTCCGAGTTCGAATATCAATTCGGCGCCCCCCCCCCCCCCGTTCGAACATCAATTCGGCCGCCAGGTCGAACAGCATTTTAACGTCCCTTCGAACATCATTTCGGCGCCCTCCTATTCGAATATCAAGTCGGCGCCCCTACATGTAGGTCTAACATCAATTTGGCCCCCCTAGTTCGAATACCATTTGGCCCCCCTAGCTCGAGTATCAATTTTGCGCCCCCCCCCAGTTGGAAACATCAATTCGGCGCCCCCCCCCTAGTTTGAGTATCAAGTGGCGCCCCCCTCCCAGTTTGAGTATTAATTTGGCGCCCCCAGTTCGAACATCATTTAACATCCCTTCGAACATCATTTCGGCGCCCTCCTAGTTCGAATATCAATTCGGCGCCCCTACATGTAGGTCGATCATCACTTCGCCCCCCCCCCCCCGTTCGAACATCAATTCGGCCCCAGGTCGAACATCATTTCGGCGCCCTCCTAGTTCGAATATCAAGTCGGCGCCCCCTACATGTAGGTCTAACATCAATTTGGCGCCCCTATTCGAATACCATTTGGCCCCCCTAGCTCGAGTATCAATTTTGCGCCCCCCCCCCAGTTGGAAACATCAATTCGGCGCCCCCCCCCCAGTTTGAGTATCAAGTGGCGCCCCCCTCCCAGTTGGAGTATTAATTTGGCGCCCCCCAGTTCGAAACATCATTTTAACATCCCTTCGAATATCAATTCGGCGCCCCTACATGTAGGTCGATCATCACTTCGCCCCCCCCCCCCCGTTCGAACATCAATCGTTCGGCCCCCAGGTCGAACATCATTTCGGCGCCCTCCTAGTTCGAATATCAATTCGGCGCCCCTACATGTAGGTCTAACATCACTTTGGCCCCCCCCCCTAGCTCGAGTATCAATTTGGCGCCCCCAGTTCCAACATCAATTTGGCGCCCCCACGTCGAACATCAGTTCGCCCCCCCCCCCCGTTCAAACATCAATTCTGCCCCAGTTCGAACAGCATTTTGACATTCCTTCAAACATCCTTTCAGCGCCCTTTTGGTTCAAACATCATTTTCTTTCCTCCTCTTCCTCTTTTTTTTCTCTCGTCCTTCCCCTCTTCCTCTCACCTTTTCTCTTCTTCTTTTCCCCTTTCTCTCTTTCTTTTTTCTTCTCTTCTTTCTTCCCTCTTCCTCTTTCTCCTTTTCTCCCCTCTTCCTCTCTCTTTTCACCCTCTTCCTCTTTTTTTTCTCCCCCTCCCCTCCCTTTTCTTCTCTTCCTTCCCCCATTCCTCTTTTTTCTCCCTCTTCTTTCCTCTTTTCTTTCCCCTCTCTTTTTTCCCCTTTTCTTTCTTCCCTCTTCCTCTCTTTCCTTTTTTCTTCTTTCCTCTCTCTTCCCCTTCCTCTTTTTTCTTCTCCCTCCCCCTCCCTTTTTCTTCGCTTCCTTCCCCCTCTTCTTTTTTTCTTTCTTCCCCTCTTCTTCTCTCTTCTTTCCCCTCTTCTTTTCCTCTTTTCTTTCCCTTCTCTTTTCCCCTCTTCTTTCTCCCTCTTCTCTCTTTCCTTTTTTCTCCTTTCTCTCTCTTCCCCCTCTTCCTCTTTTTTCTTCTCCCTCCTCTTATCTCTTCTTTCCCCTCTTTCCCCCTCTTCCTTTTTCTTTCCCCTCCCCCCTTCTCCCCCCTTTTCTTTCTCTTCTTCCTTCCTCTTCTCTTCTCTCTTTTTTCTTCTTCCCTCTCTTTTCTTTCCCCTCTCTTCTTTTTCGTTTCCCCTCTTTTGTTTCCTTCTTCTTTTTCTCTCTTCTCTCCCCCCTTTTTTCTTTTCCTTTTCTTTTTCTATCTTTACCTCTTCTTTTTCTCTTTCTTCCCGCTTCTCTCTCTTTTCTTTCTTTCCCTTCTTCTTTCTTTCCCCTCTCTTTTTTTTCTTCTTCTTTCCCCTCCCTCCTTTTCTTTTCTTCCTTCCTCCTTTTCTTTCCTCTTTTTCCTCTCTCTTTTTTCTTATCTTCCTTCCCCTCTTCTCTCTTTTTTTCCTTTTTTTCCCTCTCTTTTTCCTTCTCTTTCTTTCCCCTTTCCTCTCTCTTTTCCTTCCCTTCCTTCCCCCCTTCCTTTCTTCTCTTCTTCCCCCCTTTCCTCTCTCTTTTCCCTCTTTTCCCCCCTCCTCTCTCTCTTTTTCTTTTTTTTCCCCCCTTTCCCTCTCTTTTTTCTTCCCTCTTTTCTTTTTTCTTCCCCTCTTCCCTTTTTTTTCTCTTTCTTTCCCTCTCTCTTTTTCTTTTTTAGCCAAGGGGGGGGGGGGGGGCCAAGGCCCCTCGCCCCCCCCATGGATCCGCGCCTGCTACTAATAATAATAATGATAATATTCAGTTTGTATACAGTGCATAGTACATAACAAATATGTCTCTATGCGTTTCAGAAAATAAAGAAGAGGAAGAGATGTATTAGTGAGTTCACTTTGTTGAGGTAAGATACAATTTAAATAAGTGGGTTTTAATGAACTGATTGTTTCCGAGCTTACCTTGAGCAGAAATCCAAGGGAACGAACATAACGTACATGTACTTGTATACAGGTAAACTTGAATAAGCCGGCCTTTTATAATTCAATTAAAATGCATGCCCAAGTAAAAGCAAGTTTTAGACCAGCCCCCCCCCCTAACTTAAAGCTTAGCAACTGAAACTCTTGTGGGTTAGATCCCGGTGGCTCAATAAATGACAGGGTTCCCAGCTTTTCAAGAAAACAAAATTCCCTGATTTTCCTTGATGAAGTTTAAAATTCCCTGATAATTATTTATTTTATTTACTTATTTGATATATTCATATTCCACATCATCTAAGTACATTTCGTAATAAATCATGTTTACAATGAAAAATGCATAACATATGAAGGATTGAAACGTAGCAATGAAATAAAAAAAAGTGGAGGGGCCTACTAAAAAGCAGAGCTTGTAAAATGTAGACCCCCTATCAAAACTTTATACAAGGGTAATATGATACAAATACATGTAGAGTAAAATAATCAGCAAAATTATATAAAATTATGTAGATATAAACACTGTAACACAAATGTGTATAAACTATATACAAAATTAAATATTGACTTTAAAATAATTAATACTACTGTGGATAAGTATGAAGTTCACAAATATTTGATTGAATCAATAAAAATTCAGAAGATTTTTTTTGATGAGTAATCTAAATCGGTTAAGATTAGCTGCCTCTTTCCTTTCTCTGTCCAGAGAATTCCAGAGTTTCGGTCCTGTGAAAAATGTAGTTTTGCTAGAAAATACTGTTCTACTTTTAAGTAAGTGATAGTCATTTGATTGTCTCGTATTATATGAATGTAAAGTATTGTTTCTCATATATTTCTTTTGTAGGACATTAGGTACACTATTTCTATCTAGCTGATACATGAATTGGAATAGTTGCAAGCAGTACAGGTCATTGACTTTAAGGATACGTTTCTGACAAACAATTCATCCGTATGAGCTCTAAAAGACATATTGCATATTATTCTCAGCACTTTTTTTTCTGAAGTAGCAAGATTTTATTTAGTCTCGTTTGAGAGGCATAACCCCATGCCAGAATTCCATAATTAAGATATGGTAGAATTAATGCACAATACAACATGGACAGCCTGTGCTGGAAAGACGTTTTTAAGCTTATTGATGACTCCAATATTTCTTGACACAGTTTTGCAAGTATTGTGATATGAGCATTCCACGTAACTTGTTATCAATAGTAAGACCTAAAATTTTGTTGTTTGCACTTCTTTGATTTCAGTATCATCTAAAAGTATTTGATGCGGTAGGTGATTCAATGAATGACTAAAAAGCATATAATTAGATTTTTGCAGATTCAATGACAGTTTGTTGGCTTTAATCCAGTTTGTTACTTTTTTAAATTTTGTATTCATAGTGCTCACAAGTACATGTGGATCATAATGTGTATAGAAAATATTGGAATTATCAGCAAAGGGACTAAATGAGAGAACATGAGATGAATTTTTCATATCATCAACATAAAGTATAAATAACAAAGGGCCAAGAATACTACCTTGTGGAATTCCACAGGAAACTGGCCTTGTTGGAGATTCTGATTTATTGTAACAAACTGAATTCTATCAGTAAGATAACTCCTAAACAATTGTATAGCTGTCCCTCTGATACCGTAAATTGATAAATTGGTTACGCTTCGTAATTCCGAAGGTTCTTTATTCCGAAGGTTCTTAATTCCGAAACACGTAAATTACCTATACCTCGATGTTCGTTAATTCGAAAACGTAAAAGGGTTCGTTAATCCGATCATTTGTGGCGTTATTCCGAAGGTTTGTTATTCCGTAGGTTTCATATAGTTTGAAAACGAAATAAGGTTCGTTGTTCCGAACTTTGTTTTCGAACTAACGAACCTTCGGAATAACGAACCTCATTTCTTTTTCGGACTTACGAACCTTCGGAATTATGAACCTTCGGAAATACGAACCTTCGGAATTACGAACCTTCGGAGTATCCGAACCTTCAGAATAACGAAGCTTCGGAATTACGAATGTATGCGGATAGCTTACATAACAGTATTTCATGATCTATTGTGTCAAACGCTTTCGAGAAGTCGAGGAATAGTCCTACGGTATGCAGAATTGTCAAAGAAGTAGATATCTTATTTATTAATGTCAATATAGCATGAGTTGTATTATGTTTTTCTCTAAAACCGAATTGATTATCACATATAATACTATTATTCTTAAGGAAAGCAACTGTCCTCGTATAAATTATCTTTTTTATTTTTTGAGAACGAAGTTAACAAAGATAATTATTGGGCGATAATTACTAGTAATTAATTGGTCTCCCTTCTTGAAAATCGGTATAACTTTAGCTATTTTCATCTTCTTTGGGACCTGGCCAAGCTGCAATGATAAATTAGATATACAGTATGAAGCAGAGGATCAGCAAGAGAATGTATACTAGTAATGTTTTTCACAACTCTATTTGTCATGTTTGTAGTGCCATTATAACCGGGTGTCCGAGTCTCTGCTTTCAAATTAAATACAATCTCAAGTAATTCTTCTCTATGAACTGGAGTAAGAAATATCGAACTATCATTTTGTTTATCCAAAAAGTCTTTAAACGAATTTTCTACAGGCATAATGTTTCCAGCTAACTTTGGTCCAATTTGAGAGAAATATGAATTAAATTCATTTGCTATAGAATGAGTATCTTCAACCATATTTCCATCTACACATAATTATTAACAGCACTAGATTTGTTAATTTTGTTTAGAGCCCCATTTATTGCTTTCCATGTATTTTTAAGGTCGTTTTTATATGATTGTAATTTTTCTGAATAAAACCCCTTTTTGCTATTTGGAGAGTAGTTGTTAAGGTATTTTTATAAGACGTGTATCTATTCCGTAAAATATCATTTGGATATGATATATAAGAAACATACAGATTACTTTTCCGATTTATAGACCTTAATATCAATTTTGAAACCCATGGTAGCTTTGGAACACGTTTATAGTCGTAATTTCGATATTTCTTTAAAGGAACACAAGAATCTAAGCAATCATTGAAATATTTCGAAAATATTTTAAATTATTCAAACCCATTTCAAGTTCTGCATGTTTTCTACGAAGAATGAAATTACTATGACTATGGACCTATAGGTCCATGCTATGACACAGGCATATACTGGCCTCCCTTCTTCCCATATAGCCACCCTTAGCTCACCTGTTCTAGCGCCCGACCAAGTTATAGCCGTGCCAAAGCCAGGGTAATAATAGCAATATTACGTTAAGCAGGGCGCGCTGGAGAACATTTTTGCAGAACTGAACTGGCTACCCTGGGTAATATGCTACATTACTATTTTTATATATGTCCTCTCTAGGGGAATACATGTAATTTAGACCACTCACGGTTCCCCGAAGTGTGTAACCCTCCCACCATGTATGTAATCATGTCAGCCTGCAGTCTGCTTTTTGGATAGACCAAATTGAGAAGGACATCAATGAAAACTTCTTTATCTTGGCTGGGAAGATTTGTTCTGCGTTGATCGGCCACGTTTTGGACAGTGGAATGCAGCCTATCCCTTGCTGAAACGATAAAATACAAATACAATATTGTAACGAGTCTTGAGGATATAACAAATAAACGCCAATTGTGTTAGTATAGATTCTACTTCTATTAGAATGTAACACTGAAATAAACACCCAAGTGTCTTTTTGCATGAATTAAAAATAGGTGCTAAAAGGATTTTGGTAGATATTGGATCATTGCTGAGAAATTAGCAAAATTAGAATGGGATTTCAGTCAAATGCCAGGTATTTTTTCAAAATTTACAGTCTTACATGTGTTTATTTGCGTCAGAAGTGTGATGGTTTTTTCAGCATGGATTACATGATTCCACAAAGTTCAGTGTACCAGAGGAAGACCTAGGATGATACAGTGAAAATTAACCATGGTTTTACAGATTTTCTTAAGAAACCAGTGTTTATTACGACTACATGTACTTTCCTTTATCTTTAAAATACTTGTACTCATCAACTTTGCCACAACCACTGTAATTATTATATATACATGTACATAAATTTGATTATGATTAAGTGAATTAAAAGTCACATTATTCATATTCCATACATATTAAATGCATGTAGATTCATATCAGGAATAGGTCAATACGCCATAATGTAACCATAATTGCAAGGACCACGTCGCTTACATTCTAGGTTTTCGCAGTGGCTATACTTGCCTTGTAGCCAAGTTTTGATAAGCAAGAATTAAGGCTTCAGAAACTTATAAAACCTGTGGGTATTATTTTCTAAAGCTCATGCTGAAGCTTCACCATTGATGAAACCACAACTAGGGTTGTAATGACAGGACGAAATATCTTTCCTTATTTCATCTATTTCATGTGACCCAGAAAAAAATGTTATTTTCTGCAGGTTTCCGTCATTAGAGAGAATTTATCCACATTAATTAACTTACCTTGTTCAAACTTCTTCATTTGGTCACTTCCCTCCTCTGGAATGCCGCATTTTAGTCTCCCTTCCATCTCACTCCAGACCTATTACAACAATATTAACTAATAAATGAACAGGAAATAAAAGAACCCTTTTTTATCACTGTTACGCAAGCATCATGAACAAATCGCAAGTCTTATAAACTTCCTGAGATCTCCTGGAATTTTACTCCCCATTTCAACTTTTCACAACTTAAAAAGGAACAGTTTTACCAAGCTCTTTTGGAAGATTTGGTGGATCATTTAGTCTGCTTCATTGGAAATAATTATATTTTTCAACCATTAGAAGTGTTTTTGGAAAGGCCATGATTTAAGGAGTGTGGTCTTTTTCCATGAAATATAATAGTCTTTCCAGCGTGATGGTAGAATATTGTTTTTCAAATAAAATACCTCTGGCATTGACGGAGGTAACATTAATATATTTTGTCATGTAGTTGTACTTAAACCTAGCAAAGACTAAACATGTATTTATGAAACAGTTAGGGGATAATGATGTAATAATCTATAATTAGACTATGGAACTTTCCTAAATAGTCTAACAATAGGACAACATAAAGTTTAGTGATTGATCGTATGCTATTGATCTTCAATACTCGGTCATGACTTCGTAGGAGACGGACGTGTTTTCAGCGAGCTCCTCAAACTATACAGTTATGTGAGGAATACACCGAACAATCTTAAATGAATTTTTAGACATGAGCCAAGGAATAAAACAGATACAACCTACGGAAACAAACTGATCCGAAGAAATCTGCAAAAATACAACATTTTCGAGCAAAATGGAATCAACTTCCACCCCATCGGTCAAGAGAAAGCCCCCAAAGCTCCCATCTTTGACGCCAGACCCGCGAAGTAACGATCACGTGACGAATGACCCGCCGAATGCTGACCGATCGCCAGTCATCGAAGCCATTGGGGAGCTAAAAACCATGTTCACTGGACTGTCTATGGAAGTAAACAAAGTGAACTGTAAACTAGAGTGTGTGATTGACGAACTTAATGCCATCAAACGTGACCTTTCTTCTACCAAGGAGTCCGTCTCCGAGCTTAAAGTACGTGTATCTCTTACTCATGATAAAATAACTAACATTGAAAATGATGCCCTTCCAATACTCAAAAGTGAGATCGACAAAAACAAGGAAGACATGGAAACTAAACTGAATCTATTAGAGATACATGATAGAAAACAGAGTTTACTGTGCTACGGAGTCCCAGAAAGCAAACGTGAAAATATCTTTTCTGTCGTTCAAGACATATTATGTTATTTTCTAAGGGTATCCTGCGAAGAAGCAGTTAGGATTCCCATCTCAAATGCACACAGGATACCATCGACGAACCGCCCAAAACAGTTCGGTGGAAACCGCAACGTTCCAATGGCCGCTACGCCGGACCCCATCATCATCCGCTTCGTGAGGATGCCGGACCGTGATCGCCTCCTCAACGCTTTCGAACGCCAACCAAGACGACCTCGATCAGATCACACCGATATACAGACACCCGCGGACACCCCGACCGACGCCCATGCCACACCCGTTTTGGATACGCCGCCGGAGCTTCCGCCACCACTCCCGGCGACAACCTTGCTTCTCCCGCGTTACCATTCGCACAGACCTCCCGCCCAACCTGAAGAGGGAGAGGGGTCGCTTGGCTTCCATAGCCTATAATCTTCGGCGCAAGAAGAATGTTTTGACCAGAATAAGACTTAAAGGAGACAAGTTCTTCCTACAAACACGAAAGATAAGCAGAAACGGAAACCCCCATCAAAATACATGGAGCAACTGGTCACCCGCAACGTAAATCAGACCGGGAGTTATCATATACAGAGTTATCACAGCAACCGACCAAAAAACACCTCCCATCACAAGGTCCACCTATATGCGTAAGTTCTACATACAATGAAATTGTACTTGAAATCATGTTTATTACACAGTGTATCTCCCCTCCCTAGAAAGTTAAATATATCTTTATGTGAAGCGGCAACCATTTTACCCCAATAACACAATTCTAATGTCCCCAAATCTCACGGTCTGAAACCATTTCAAAATTACAAGTTTAATAAAACAAGAGAAAACAATTCACGAAAATAAAATGTTTATGTAAATCGGGCTTTTCTGCCCCCCCCCATCCATCAATACAGGTTGAATTAGCGTATTCTATTTTTAGCAGAATGTTTTTTGCTATTTGTCATGAAATTCGTGTGGGCCAGGGAAAATGTATATTAAATAACATGTAGTACGTGCTCTGTTCCAAAAGATCTTTTCTGAAAAGAAAAATAATAGTAATTAACATAAACCAAACAAGAAACGAAACATCTAAATGCAGTTTTTATGCCAAAGTTTGCTGTAAAATGCAAAGCGGTAATCATTTCGTTGACACTTAAAGTAGATCAAATGGTATAAAGCACGGAATACATGTAACTATTAGAGAAGACCGAAATGCTTTGAATAATCTGGTAGCCAAATGGTTTTATATTCTTTAGTTAGTGTTTCTTTATTCTGAAGACAACGCTACCCAAAGCCTTGCCAGGTTAGGTCTGAAGATACAAAATATGCATATTCTAAAAAAATGCGACAGATAATATAGCCATTTTCTGTAGATCAAATCGTTTGTGCGTAAGAGTTTTAACGATGTATTTCCTCAAACAGTCTAATACACCCCCCCATCGAAAAAAAGGGGAGGAAATCGGTATTTTTCTCGAAAGTATTTAAATCAATGTTAGAAATACGATTAGAAATACATTTTGTTGACAACCATGTATTATGTTTTTCTCGTCAAAGTGTATTTAATAAGCCTAGTCTAGACACGAATTACATGCATGAAACAGGTCAAGAGTAGATCAGAGAAATACCGTTTTGTTTATTGGAGCATGCTTAATTGACTTAGTGGTAATATATTTTGCTTGGATTGAAGTCGTTCCTGAATGAGCGATTTTACTCAATGTTTTAAAACAGACATAATTGCCCAAAGAACTAATCGGTATTGTTCTTTTACATGACGCCAACGTTGTTTTCAATAGAAAACGGGCATGCATTTATCTTGACAATCGCGCTTGCAATGCTTGTTTTCCTCCTAAATGTTTCGTTTTTTTTGTTTCTTTTGCTATCGTTGTGAATGAAATCGTTCCCAGTCAGAGTTGAACGATCTTTACTCGAAAAGAGTGAAACTGTCCATTACCTAAAAGGGCCAATCTGCATTTTTTTCCCATACAAATTTCAAGCCAGTATTGCATTGATAACTAACACGGCAATTCAAAGATCTAACTCGTTAATGATTGTTTTTTCCCGCCAAAATGCTTTCTGTGTTGTAACAATATGAATCAGGTCAAGAATTATAGTGCTTTCTTACAATAAGACTCAACGTTAACGCTTTGAAAAGAAATCAGGTTTGCACATTAATCTTGACAACCGTGTCTGGTAATGTGTGTTATACCACCCCCCCCCCCCAAAAAAAAGGGGGAAATCTTTTTTTCCATGGAAAGTATTTAATTCATCGTTAGAAAGACGATAAGAAATTTATTTTGTTGACAACCATGTACTACTTTTTTTTTCTCGTCAACGTCAAAGTTTATTTTATAAGCCAACATGCAAGACACGCATTGCACGCATGAAACTGGTCAAGAACAGAATCAGAGAAATATCGTTTTGTTTATTGGAGCATGCTCATGCAATTGACATACTGGTAATATCTTTGGTTTGATTGAAATCGTTCCTGAATGACAATTGAGTGATTTTACTCAATGTTTTAAAACAGACTGAATTGCTCAAAGAACTAATCGGTATTGTTCTTTTACATGACGCCAACGTTGTTTTCAATAGAAAAACGCGTATGCATTTACCTTGACAATCGTGCTTGTAATGCTTGTTTTCCTCCCCAAAATTTCGTATTTTTGTTTATTGTTTCTTTGCTCTATCGTTGTGAATGAAATCGTTCCTAGCTAGAGTCAAACGACCTTTACTCGCAAAGAATTAAATTGTTAATTATCCAAAAGAGCCAAACTGATTTTTTTTTCCTTTTACTCTTCAAGCAAGTCTTGCATTGATAATTAACACGGCAATCAAAAGATCTATTAAATCGTTGACGATTGTTTGTTTTCCCGCCAACTTGCTGTCTGTGTTGTAACAATATGAATCAAGTCAAGAATAGTGCTTTCTTACAATAAGACTCAATGTTAACGCTTTGAAAAGAAATCAGGGTTGCACATTTATCTTGACAACCGTGTCTGGTAATGTGTTTTTCCCCGCCAAAGTGTTGTGAATGAAATCGTTCCAGCTATAAAGTTGAGCGATCTTTACCCGAAAAGAGTTTAATTGTTCACTGCCCTAAAGAGCCAATCGTTATCTTTTCCGTACAAATTTCAAGCCAGTGCTGCATTGACAATTAACACGGCAATTCAAAGATCTAACTCGTTAATGATTTTTTTTCCCCGCCAAAATGCTTTCTGTGTTGTAACAATATGAATCAAGTCAAGAATTATAGCGTTTTCTTTCCATAAGACTCAATGTTAATGTTTCGTAAAGGCGCTGTCACACCTTGGCGTTTTAGACAGCGTATGCCCGACGTATGAGGAATTTGGCGAATACGCTGGCGTACGTCGAATACGTTACGGGTAAGTTTTGCATACGTTAAGAGTACGCTAAAACACGCTGGTATACGTCGTCATACGGCGAGGTCGTCGAAAAATTTTGTGCAAGCACACAATTTTTCGACGTATGCCAGCGTATGGCTCATACGTCGGGCATACGCTGGTTATAAGTTGTAGGCAAGTTACGCAATCGTTGATACACGTTGACACACGTTACTCGTAAGTTACTCATAAGTCGATGTACGTCGAGATAATGTCCAGCGTACCCTAAAACTTACTTCTAACCTATGAGTAACGTGCTTTGAACGTATGTGTAATTTAACTCCAACGTATATTGACGTATGAAGACGTGCTCGGACGACCACAAAACTTACTGAACGTGTTTATAACTTACAGCTACCGTATAATGGCGTATTGACAACGTTTATAGGAATAGGTATATAAAGGTGGGGTTCACAGGAGTTTTCTTCGGCATGGCGGTGGTGTTGATACGGTGATGTATCGTGCGGTTATGATTTGAATAGTCGAGCGGCAGCCTTTTTATAGGCTACGACACGTGTTCGTCAGCGATACGCTGCCGCGCGCTATGCGTAAGTTAGGCTATCGTAGGGCATAAGTTGTGTACGCCAGCAATACGCTAAGCATTCGTTGGAATACGTTACTTGTAAGTTAACGAAGCGTTCGATATAAGTTACTAATACGTTATGTATACGTCCAACTCGTTATGAATACGCTAAGTATACGCCCAGAGTTGAAAAAAAAAACAAAGTTCAGCGTATGCCGACGTTTTAGAGAAATTTTGATACGTCGGGCATACGCTGTCTAAAACGCCAAGGTGTGACAGCGCCTTAAAAGAGAAGGGTTACACATTCATCTTGACAACCATGTCCGGTAATGTGTTTTTTCCCACCAAAGTGTTGTGCATGAAATCGTTCCAGCTATAGAGTTGAACAATTTTTACTCCAAAAGAGTTAAATTGCTTATTACCCAAAAGAGCCAACCGGTATTTTTTCCTTTTTAATCTCAAGCCAGTGTTGCATTGAAAATTAACACGGCAATCAAAAGATCTGTATTAAATCGTTTACAATTGTTTGTTTTCCCGCCAACTTGCTATCTGAGTTTTAACAAACAGGAATCAGGTCGAGATCTAGAGTGCTTTCTAACAATAAGACTCAATGTTATTGCTTTAAAAAGAAAAACAGGGTTACACTTTTTTTTCTTGGAAACGTGACTGGTATTTTTTTCCCCCGCCAAAGTTTCGTATGTTTATTATTGTTGTTTCTTTTACTCTATATTATACTCTGTAATAAACCAACATGTAGCAGACAAGTCTTTTCTGTCAGCAAGTACTACAGGCACGAAGCAGGTCAAGTTCACAATAATAGCGTTTTGTTTAACATACCTACCTAAAAGATCGAAAGATCCAACACTGAAACATTTGGTTATCTTCCCTCCAATATTTCAATTTTTTTTCTCTTTGTTTATTTTTTTCCCGTTGCTCTTGTAGCCAATATCTAGAACATGTTATCTGTGTTGCAATATAAAGCAGATCAAGAATAGTAGTGTATGTTATTGGTCTTCTGTTAATTTATATTCTAGTAGCTGAAAAGTAAAACAGTTGACATCAATGCTTTGCTATTTGCCCCCCCCCATGCATATCTTCGCCTTTTCTTTGTGTTTTGTTTTGCCCCCCCCGTTTATTCTTACTTTGGTCTTTAACTTTGATTTGTTTGGTGTCCCTTTACCCGCGCGTAGTGAGTATACTTTGACACACCGTATAGTTTCCCCTTGAAAAATAAAACTGATGTATTCTATATCATTCTCTAATTTAATCCTTTCTCAACTGCTCACTGATGGATGCATGGTCACGGCTTTGTCTTATATTCTTTATTTTCGGAGATCCGTTTGAGCTCATTTGTATTATCTTCTGTTTGTTCGTTTGTCTTTCGTTTGTTTGTTGGGTTTTTTTTAGTTCACAATAATATCGTTTTGTTTAACATACCTAACCAAAAGATCGAAAGATTCAACACTGAAACATTTGGTTATCTTTCCTCCAATATTTCCATTTTTTTTATCTTTGTTTATTTTTTCCCGTTGCTCTTGTAGCCAATATGTAGAACATGTTATCTGTGTTGCAATATAAAGCAGATCAAGAATAGTAGTGTATGTTATTGTCTTCTGTTAATATATATTCCAGCAGCTGAAAAGTAAAACAGTTGACATCAATGCTTTGTTATTTGCCCCCATGCATGTCGTCGCCTTTTCTCTGTGTTTGTTTTGCCCCCCCCGTTTCTTCTTACCTTAGTCTTTAACTTTTATTTGTTTGGTGTCCCTTTACCCGCGCGTAGGGAGTATACTTTGACACACCGTATAGTTTCCCCTTGAAAAATAAAACTGATGTATTCTATATCATTCTCTAATTTAATCCTTTCTCAACTGCTCGCTGATGGATGCATGGTCACGGCTTTGTCTTATATTCTTTATTTTCGGAGACTCGTTTGAGCTCATTTGTATTATCTTCTGTTTGTTCGTTTGTCTTTCGTTTGTTTATTGTTTTTTTTTTCCTTTCAAGTCATTACTCATTATATGCTTCTATTTTTTTTATCCGTTGTCCATACGTTTAGTCGTATTGACAAGCTTTCTCCCAGCCCCCACAGCTATATCCTTTTCCCCTTAGGTGGCCAACTTATGATTACCCTTTATGGCAAATAATGTCACCCCTGGTACTGACCTAAATAATGACGATATCTTGAATGTCTTTCAATCATTAATGCATTTCCACTCTAACGATCGCGACAGTGATTTTGTAAATGATATGATCTCTACTCTCAACTCAAATAAATTGGATTTTGTAGCCCCTTTTGATGATAATGAGCAAGAACAGGTTAACCCTTCCTCATACTACACTGAAAGTCAACTTGTTTCTCACCTTTCAAATCTAGATAAGACTGTATTTTCAATGTTCCACACTAACATTAGGAGTATGAATACCAATTTTGAGTGCCTCCGTAACATTCTTGCTCTGTAATCGGCTTAACTGAAACTTGGCTTTCAGATACTCCACACTCATTATATTCCCTACAAGATTATGACTTAATAGTGAACAATAGACCCAACATGACTCCATAGAAACAATTTTTATAAAAATTGAATTCGTCGGTAGAAGAAATACATGGATAATTATAAATGAAGTATTGAATAAACCTGAAAAGAAAAATTCTGTATCTAAGATACAAATCGATAATAGAATTATTGATAATGTACAAGAAATTCCCGATCACTTTAATAACTTTTTAGTAGAGATTGGCCAAAATTTAGCCAGGAAGATACCAGACAGTAAGAAAAGTTTTCATGAATATTTACCTAATCCTAACCCGAATTCTATGTTTTTTGCCCCGGTGGATGAGAGTGAAATTCTTGATATAGTTAATAATTTACATAGCAAACGAAGTTGTGGACATGACGGTTTTGATAATGCCATAACGAAAAAGATTATTTCTTGTATTATTGAACCTTTTACTTATATATCTAATTTATCTTTGAGAACTGGTGTTTTTCCAAATAAAATAAAATTAGCCAAGATAATACCGATTTTTAAAATAGGTGATCCTTTTAATATCAAACTACAGACCCATATCATTATTATCAACTTTTTCAAAAATATTAAAAAAGATAGTCTTTTCACCTACAATTGACTTTTTGAACAATAACGAAATTCTAACTTGCTGTCAGTTTGGTTTTAGAAAACATCATAATACATCTCATGCTATCTTGTCCCTAATCAACAAACTCTTTTGACAAAGGCTCCCATACGATAGGAATGTTTTTAGATTTTTCTAAAGCGTTCGACACAATAGACCACCAAATTCTTTTATATAAACTGTCACATTATGGTATCAGAGGCATTGTCTTAGACTGGTTCCGTAATTATTTGCACAAACGCCAACAATATGTTAGCATTGAAAATGATATGTCACAATTTAGAAATATTAATTGCGGCGTCCTCAGGGTTCCATAATTGGCCCGCTGCTTTTCATAATTTATATGAACGACTTTAACAGATCCTCCGACTTATTTTCATTTATTATGTATGCAGATGATACCAATTTTTTTCTTTCACACACAAACATAGAAACTCTTTATCAGATAGTCAACTCCGAATTAAACTTAGTGTCAACATGGGTTAAGGCCAACAAATTATCCCTAAATCTAGAAAAAACTAATTTCATGTTATTTAGCAAAACATTTAATGAACTACCTTATCCAATTCTAATAGATAACATACAAATAAAACAAGTAACTACAACAAATTTTTTAGGTGCATTCATTGATGACAAACTTTCACGGAAATATCACATTAATAATATATGTAAGGTAATATCTAGAAATGTTGGTGTAATAAACAAACTCAAATGGTTATTCCAACCTAACATTCTAAAATCTTTGTATTCAACATTAGTTTTAACCCCACTTGAATTACGGAATACTCGCGTAGGGAAACAGCGCAACATATATGTTAAATAAAGTACTACTCTTACAAAAAAAAAGCCATGCGGATCATAAGTCACGTTGATTTTAGACATCATACAGACGGTCTTTTCCACTCAAACAATATTCTAAAAATTTACGATATTTATCGATTGAATCTTGCGATTCTCATGTATCAGTATAACAACCAAGGGTTACCCTCCATTTTTAACAACATATTTCGAGTCAATAATGAAATTCACCGTTACCCAACTAGACAAATCAATTTGTACTAGCAGCAATTACCCGTGGCAGCACAGAGGGTAGGAGTCATTTTTCTTTATCAAAGTGTGTGGGGGGAGGGGGAGGGGGTGACAATCTTGTATGTACAGCTAGACTGCCTATTCACACTGAAAGCCAAGCAGTTTATTGATGAAAAATATATTTAGACAACTGATTCATAGATAGAAGGTTCAATTAAGTTAAGCATCTTGGGTTGAACTGGAGGAAGAACTTCAATAACCATTACAGAGTGAAATCCAAATCTAACTATAAAATGGAAAAATGCATTAGAACACGGTGTATTCAGTAAGCAGTCAAGAGGCAATTATTGTGATATAGAAATGTTATGATTACATGTATTGGGTCAGAAATAAATATGTAAGTACATTGCACATGTACCTTACAATGTACATTAGACTGCGGTTGTTTGTACTTTTTAAATTAAAGGTTGCTCAATCATATATAAGTATGGCAGGATGTCGAAAAGAAGTGAGAGTGAGAAGGGGGGGGGGGGTGATAAAATGAGTGAGACAGTCTGTAAAATCATTTTACCAATGCTTGTTTATTACGATCACACTACATTAGTATTTTGTTAATCACACAGAAATAAAGTTTAACATATGAATTGGCGAACATAATACTAAATATAGTTCATTTATATTTGTAAATGAATTTTAGAGACATTAATTTTGTTGAATGTGTGTAGCAAAGAAAGAAAATGCCAGTGTTACCAATGTTCCGAAGAAAATCTGATCAAATTTGCCCTTAAATAAAAGGGTTAATAGCAAATCTATTCAGAAATTTTTAATTTTGGGTTTTGGAACTTAGCACTGAGTTGATTATCTGACTCAACCAAACAACTTCATCATATGTTGGAATTTAGATTTACTGCGGCATCATGCAATCATTCAATATAAATATTACATTTTACGTCAAAATACTAACCATGCACTGAACTGTGTACAACAGAGCACTGGCACAGTTTGATTTTGGAGCGTTGAGTAGCAGGTAGCTGAATCTGTTAAAATACAGGATTAAATATAAAGGATGTTTTAATGAAACTGGGTAGGTAGGTCATTGGATTGACCTAATTATCAAGAAAAGGTAACCTTCTCAAAGATTCATCATGAAGGTTTTATCTCCCGATTTCACTGATGTTGACATAGATTCTAGGCCTACAAATAATATTCTCACTTCATTCTCACCTGATCAGCAAGCAGGTGACAGTAAAGTGAGAATATTGTTTGTATGTCAAAGAAATCGGGAGATAAAACCTCTGTGATGAAGTTTTGCAACATGTACCGTCGCAAGAAATACACATCGCTTGTGAGTTGTGTTACGCGTTTGCGATTACTGCTGCTGCATAGAGTACAAGTGCAAGTGACGCGTGTAGCGCGCGGTATCCTCAGCGGGGCATGCATGCTTTGTATTTCGCTGACCCGAGAGAGGTAAAAGGGACTGGGAACTTCGAAGCTATACTCAGGGCTGCGAAAAGGAATGCCAAAAAGTTACGAATTGTAAAAAAACTTTAAATAATGCGACCAAAATACCACAAACAACCCCCTCATGACAATCTGTGAACAATTTAACCATGTTTAGAAAAAATTCCAGCTCCATTGAGTGGAAAACCACGGAGAAAAGCTGCTTCAAACAAACGGAAGGACACACATTAGCCAAATTATAGTAAGGATCACCTGCCAAGGACTCGCACAGCATCTACACAGAACAGTTTTAGAGGGTCCACCCGCCAGTCATAAGGACCGCTGGACATAATACCCGCTAGTTATAAGGACCGCTAGTCATAATAGTCATAAGGGTCGCTATTCATAAGGGGCTTTGTTCATAGAGGTCGCAAGTCATAATCAACGATGGGGTCGCCATTCATAATCAAACAAGAGGGTCGCTAGTCATAATAAAGGAAGAGGGTCGCCAGTCATAAGAAGGAAAAGGGTTCGTTGATCATAAGGGTCGCCATTCATAATAGTGGATGAGGGTCGCCAGTCATAATAGTAGAAGGGGTTCGCCAGTCATAAAGGTAGATGAGGGTCGCTATTCATAATAGTAGAAAGGGTTCGCCAGTCATAATAATGGATGAGGGTCGCCAGTCATAATAATGGATGAGGGTCGCCAGTCATAATAATGGATGAGGGTCGCCAGTCATAATAGTAGAAGGGGTTCGCCAGTCATAATAATGGATGAGGGTCGCCAGTCATAATAATGGATGACGGTCGCCAGTCATAATAGTAGAAGGGGTTCGCCAGTCATAATGGTAGATGAGGGTCGCTAGTCATAATAGTAGATGGGGTTCGCCAGTCATAATAATGGATGAGGGTCGCCAGTCATAATATTACAAGGGGTTCGCCAGTCATAATGGTAGATGAGGGTCGCTAGTCATAATAGTAGATGGGGTTCGCCAGTCATAATAGTGGATGAGGGTCGCTATTCATAATAGTAGAAAGGGTTTGCCAGTCATAATAATGGATGAGGGTCGCCAGTCATAATATTAGAAGGGGTTCGCCAGTCATAATAATGGATGAGGGTCGCCAGTCATAATATTAGAAGGGGTTCGCCAGTCATAATGGTAGATGAGGGACGCTATTCATAATAGTAGAAAGGGTTCGCCAGTCATAATAATGGAGGAGGGTCGCCAGTCATAATAGTAGAAGGGGTTCGCCAGTCATAATGGTAGATGAGGGTCGCTAGTCATAATAGTAGATGGGGTTCGCCAGTCATAATAATGGATGAGGGTCGCCAGTCATAATATTAGAAGGGGTTCGCCAGTCATAATGGTAGATGAGGGTCGCTAGTCATAATAGTAGATGGGGTTCGCCAGTCATAATAGTGGATGAGGGTCGCTATTCATAATAGTAGAAAGGGTTTGCCAGTCATAATAATGGATGAGGGTCGCCAGTCATAATATTAGAAGGGGTTCGCCAGTCATAATAATGGATGAGGGTCGCCAGTCATAATATTAGAAGGGGTTCGCTAGTCATAATGGTAGATGAGGGTCGCTATTCATAATAGTAGAAAGGGTTCGCCAGTCATAATAATGGATGAGGGTCGCCAGTGATAATAGTATAAGGGGTTCGCCAGTCATAATGGTAGATGAGGGTCGCTAGTCATAATAGTAGATGGGGTTCGCCAGTCATAATAGTGGATGAGGGTCGCTATTCATAATAGTAGAAAGGGTTCGCCAGTCATAATAATGGATGAGGGTCGCCAGTCATATTAGAAGGGGTTCGCCAGTCATAATAATGGATGAGGGTCGCCAGTCATAATATTAGAAGGGGTTCGCCAGTCATAATGGTAGATGAGGGACGCTATTCATAATAGTAGAAAGGGTTCGCCAGTCATAATAATGGATGAGGGTCGCTAGTCATAATAATGGATGAGGGTCGCCAGTCATAATAGTAGAAGGGGTTCGCCAGTCATAATGGTAGATGAGGGTCGCTATTCATAATAGTAGAAAGGGTTCGCAAGTCATAATAATGGATGAGGGTCGCCAGTCATAATAATGGATGAGGGTCGCCAGTCATAATAGTAGAAGGGGTTCGCCAGTCATAATGGTAGGTAAGGGTCGCTATTCATAATAGTAGAAAGGGTTCGCCAGTCATAATAATGGATGAGGGTCGCCAGTCATAATAATAGATGAGGGTCGCCAGTCATAATAGTAGAAGGGGTTCGCCAGTCATAATGGTAGATGAGGGTCGCTAGTCATAATAGTAGATGGGGTTCGCCAGTCATGATAATGGATGAGGGTCGCCAGTCATAATAGTACATTGTAAAAAATGAGGTGCTAATTTAGCGCTTACAGTGCTTGTATAGTGACTGCACTGGGCGTGTTGATTTTCTAGTTTAAATTTGAACTAGAAAATCAGCACTAGTAGTGCAGTCACTATACAAGCACTGTAAGTGCTGAATTAGCAATTCATTTTTACAGTGTAGTAGGGGTTTGCTAGTCATAATAGTAGATGAGGGTCGCTAGTCTTATTAGTAGAAGAGGGTCGCTAGCCATGATAGTGGAAGGGGTTCGCCTGTCAGTAGAAGGGAACTTTGCTACATAATAGCTGAGGTGGGCGCAAAGCGTGAGAACACAAAAAATGTGATTTTCAAGCCTAATATGTATTATGTTGTAGTTCAAAAAGGGTATTTAATTTCGAATAAGAGCACATTTTTATTTTGAAAAATTGGATTTTTTTAAATCATAACCAGCAGGAGCTATTAAAAATGACACCCTTTAAAAAGATAAATTATCTCATGTTATTGACATTACTTTTGTGACCATCCTGAAATGTTTTATGTTGGACTTCAAGAACAGTATTTAGTTTTGAAAAAAGAGCACATTTCATTTTGCCAAAAGGCTTTTTCCTTTTGAAAAAGGGCATTTTTTTTACCTACGGCGATTTTTTTTCATCATAACCAGCAGAAGTTGTTAGAAATGGCACCCTCTTCTAAAAAAAATCAAATTATCTTTAGGCGAAAAGGTGTAGATTGTGAATAATTCCAATAACAAGGAAATCTTCTTTGAATATATGCATTTAAGATAGTGTTGACCTAAACCTGTACCACAGTATTTTCTAAAAGCCTTTTTTCAATAGAGGTTGTTTTTTTTACAGAAAAATGTCTTTTCTATCTATATTATATTTTTTTTAGTTGATGTTGAATATGATATGAGCATGAAATTATTCCTTCATATTATATATTTCATTTTTTGAAAAGGAAAAAAAACCCAAATATTGTTTACAGGACACTCATTTTGTAAAGGATTTGGAAGAAAACATTTTAAAGGAGTGGGAGGAAGGTTTTTTTTCTCATATAGATCATCTAATGCAATGCTATATTATTTGATAAAAACATACAACTTGTTATTAAGAGAGTAAAATGCGATACTGATGGAAACTATGTTGCTTATTTCATTGATTTCATTGTATGGGCAAAATGACCCTAAATTTTTTAGATGTATTAAAAATATCTTATTGGACTATGATGATCCTCATTAAATCCTATGTCGTGATTGGAACCTGGTCCAAAGTTTTGAGTCAGTGATTTAATTTAGTTGATCCATGGCGTCAGTTAAATCCAAATCCAAAATGTTATACTTGGAGACAGCCCACACCGTTGAAGCAAAGTAGAAAACATTATTTTTTGATATCTTCAGATATTATTTCTTTGGTTAGAAAATGTGATATTGATTTAGGATATCGTACAAATCACACAATGATCAGTTTAGAGATTGTGTTAGATAACTGTTTTTACAGTATCTTGATATTGATTGTCTTCATGGTAAAGCTTTTGAAACTGTTAGAAAAGAGAAACTCAGATTTATTATTGATCATCAGTTGTTTTTTATAAACTGTTCATAGGCGGATCTAGGGGCCTGAGGGGCCCACCCCCCCATTGGCGGAGCAAAAAAAAGTAAAAGGGAGGAAGAAAGAAAGAACAGAAAGAAAGAAAAGAAAGAAAAAAACAGAAAGAAAGAAAGAAAAAAAGAAGGGAAAAGAGAGGAGAAAAAAGAAGGGGAAACACAAACAGGGGAAGACGAGTGAATAAAATAAGATGAGGGGAAGCCTAGGAAAATGATTTTCAAAATCCTCAATGTCACTATAAAAAAATCGCTTGCGCTTCGCGCTCGCATTGCATGTTAGGTGATTTACATATCAATATGGAGATTGAAATATCAAAATTTGAAGTCAACATAGAAAACATATTTCAGCTCAGAAATCGTACTTTCATTATTTTGTTTGATTTACAAATTGATTTTTAAAAAGTGCTCTGCAAAACTTTTTGTTTTATGGTCTGAATTTTTAAAAATTTCGGCTCGCGATTCGCGCTCGCATTGATTGTTGAAAATCTATCAACTCATGCATCTTCTTCATAAATCATCAATACAAAAGTGCTTTCAGGCCATAATATTAATAGATTTCACGCTCTCACATTAGGCTTATTAGATTAATAAATAAGATATTAATTTAAGAATCAAATTGTCCCTTTTTTCAGAATGCAATATCGACAAGTTTTATCTTGCGCTTAGGAAGAGAAATAAGAAGATATAGTCATAATTTTCATATGATGACATAATGCTCTTGGAATGTCCTGGTCCTATGTCAAAACTCAAAGTAATAATAATGAAACTTTTGAATGAAATTAAAATAATGAAACTCTTTTTTAATGTCATCCATATCCACCTCACAATTTTTCCTACAAAGTGCTTGAAATACAGAGCTTAAATGGACCCTTTTCAGATCGGAATATCAAATGTTTTATTTATCGATTTTAACGATGAAAAAAGGTATTTAGAATGCCCACTCAGATTCTAGGTCTAAATCTGAAACACGCGCGCGTTTATTCAGATACGCAGCTTTTCTCTGTATAAATCATTATCCAGTTTTATTCCACAACATAAAAAAATTTGTGCTCGCGCTTTGCGCTCGCAATATCAATGTAGAAAGATATCCAATTACTCATCCTTTTCATGATTTACAAAACATGAATGGAGTGTCCCGTTTTTAGGTGTAAACAGCGGCGTAACAGGGATCGGTGGCCAAGGGGGGGGGGGGGGGCAAGAGCCAAAAATTTCCCGGTCATATCATGGTGTAGATCTTATTCAAAATTAGATAACCCTTTTGTTAAAGTCCATGTTTTGTTAAACTCTTTTGTTAAACTCCATGTACAGATGTGGACTGCATACCTTAGTAACTAAACTGTAGGCATGATAGGTTGCCTGGTATTTTAACAGGCTGGGTTGTCATAATAAGTAGACTATAGTTTAACAGGTGTATAGGATTACAGACTCTTTGTGTTTCATATTTCTGTTTGGTGTGCTGGCAAGAAAAGCCAAGCCAGCTCACTCTCACTTTTGATTTCGGAGAAGAAGGTCCAATTTGGGGTGTTTCCTAACCAAGGAAAAGGGCGTGTGCCACCCTACCCAGTGCGGGGAGGTTCCTTTCTACTCGATGCCGAATTGTAAAGTAATGTTTGGTTCATACGTTTTAATATTAATACCATTCTTATGCTTAATATGGCATGTCTGTTTTCAAAAAGAAAAACAGATTTACATATATATATATATTTTGCTCATTTTGTCACCAAATGACATCTTACTCCAGTCTTCAATGTGAATATAATTATCCTTACTAAAATGAACAAAGTTGTATTTTTCAAGTCTGTTAAAGTCAATTATATAATTGATCTACGATTCAGAGAGAGAGTTAATTATATTAGATTTCTCAACTGTTATGTATTTTCTTGACTATCAGAAAGCTCATGCTAATAGAAGCTTGTTATTCATTTACTTTGATAATAAATATGAAAGCTAATTTTGATAAGCTGATATCTTTGTGAATAGAATATTGTTAGGGCCTTTGCTGTTAAGTATTTGGTCTATTCCTATTTTAGACGGCTGTCAACCTAGGGTCAGCCCAGGGTCAATGTAGAGTCAACGTAGGTCAGGGTAGCACCTACCCTCTATGTCCAGGTCATGAGTCACAATGTCATTCGAGGGGAATGACTCACTTCAGTCAGTCTTCGTAGTCGTCGTGGTTTGTCGATCTCTTCTGTTTTCGAACTCCACCTTTACCCGATTGAAGGTTTGATCAAGCAATCGATAAACTTTCCAAGACTTTCGGTAACATAATTTAAAGGCCTATTTTCAGATCGATCTCTTCCCATAAACTTGGGACAATCAGTGATGATTATACTCCTTCTCTTATGCATATATGCCATTTTATGATTTCCATATGCAAAGATTTATTGAATATCTGTTTGCCAATATACTTATGTTCTCCACGATTCAATGTAAATGACTTATTGATCACTTCATTTATATCTTGAATATCCTTTGGTCTTTTATTCAGGGTGGTTAAGTAGCCTGTAGATTAATAAGTTAGAGCAGTTTCGCTAGTGACACATGGTATAAACAGGCGCAATGGTGTAATTAGGCGACGATTTCGAAAGGGCAAGACATTGTGTATCAGGCAGAATTTATCTTTAAAAAAAAAAAAAGTTGCGAGAGGGCGATGCGAGCGAGCAAAAATTTTGACATTTTTAATACAAAAATCCAATTTTGTGATAGATTTTGACATGATATTTCCATCCCTTTTTTGTGTTAACAGGATTATTTGCGGCAGTAGCGTGCAGAGTAAACAAAACAAAAATCAAGGGGCGCAGTATGGCGCATGTGCTAAAAAGCTGCTTAAGTCCCGAGGGAGCGAAGCGAGAAAAAAATCACCTTTTCATGAGAATCTAACTTTGAGATATCTTTTTTTACATGGTAAAACTTTTGGGGACCATGGCCCAACCCTTCCATACTCATATACGGCAGTGCTATGCGATTGGGGTCTGGGGCGGAGCCCCGGAACTTCTTGATATCAAAGCCATTTAAAACTCGCAGATTACCACTATTTAATCAAATTGCGGGTATATACAGAATATAGCTTTTACACAACACATTTATTCAACCCAGTTGAACCAAATATTTTGAGGGGGCAAAACATAGCAATGTGGGGGGGGGGGAGTCGCCAGCGAGCAAAGCGAGCTGGAAAAAAAATTGCCTATTGAAATTAAATTCTAATTATGTGATAGATTTCTCCATTATATTCAGCAAATAACACATTTCATTGTTGCCATTCATTTCATTATACGTTGTCTCCCATGAATTCTTTAATTTCCTCTTGGGTGTTGAACCAAGACCCCCCGCACCTGTACGCCAGTGATTGAACGTAAAGCTTAATGTAGGAAGGGTCCCTAAAAGGGGAGGGGGGGGGGCGTAATAGATCCATTTGAAGGTCATAGATGAAGAGCCCCTACTGCTTGGGGTCTGGAGCAAAGCCCCGGTAGCTTTTTTTGAATAAAATTTAGCAAGCTAATAGCACAATGTTGTATGCAGTTCCTCTTTCTTCCCGCTCTTTATTTTCTTTCCTCGTCAGCCCGGTCGTGTTATTAAGTTTTTATTTCTTGTCCCTTTTCTTTGTTTTCCAATTTAGCTTTTGACTAATTCCATTCTACCTTCATTTCCCGCTATTGTTTGCCATCTTTTAATTTATTTCCCATCATGCTATTGCACTATATAGGTCTATTTCAGAATGATTTGTTCTTTCTCAAATGTTTTTCTTTCGTTCTTCTTCCCGCTTTCCTTCCTTTTTCATTTCAAAAATATATTTTTCCTTGTTTTCTTTCCACTTTTCCCGTTCTCTTTTCTTTTCCTCATTTCCTTTTCTCTTCTTTTTTCATTTTCCTGTTGAAATCCGCCGGGGGGCAGCTTGCCCCCTGCCCCCCCCCCCCCGCCTGTTACGCCACTGGTGTAAATCTCGAATTTTTCCGCTCGCACCAATTGTTTAGTTACATACTTATCCTTTTTACGATTTCAAAAAGTGCTCAGAATTTCGTTTTTCAGGTAGAAATGTCAAAATTTTTAGCTCGCGCTTCGCGCTCGCATTATTTGATTATTGAAATATATAACGTTCTTAGGCTAACTGCAAGCAGCCGTTAACAGATCATTTTTTATTACATCAAAACGTATATATTAAAAATTTCTGCTCGCGCTTTGCGCTCGCTATATTAAAGGAAACCAAAACCCAAGAAGAGAGGCAATTTTACTTGAAAGAGTAAAATGAAAGGATCAATTTAAAAAAAGTTTCATCAAAATCGGTTATGAAATAAGCAAGTTATGGGAGTTTGAAAACTCTTGTTGTACTTTCTATGGGCATCCTCAAATTGGCAAACGTGCTTCAATATGGCTGATTTTGTGGACAACTCTCCATTTGTTTTGTACACAAATTTTCAGATTTTCCTCATTATCTTTCAAGTTGCATCTTGCCTCCTGAGCACAACATATGTCATGGGAAAATATAATCCACACCATATATGTCAAGGTCAGGAGGTGATAATGTGAAATATGTAAAATAAAGGGGAAAATCTGAAAATATGTGTACAAAACAAATGGAGAGTTGTCCACAAAATCAGCCATTCAGTCATTTCTGCTCGCGCTTCACGTTCATAGTAGTTATTCATTTGCATGCACATCTTTTTCAGAAAAAATACAAAAGATTTCCCCCAAAATTAGCTCGCACTTCGCGCTCACATTATATAAATAAAGATATGATATTGTCCATAAATGTTTATTCATAGGAATAAAGCTAAGAAGAGAGTATTAGGATAACCCCTTCAAAGAAACCAAAACTCATCTTGGAGTGGCCGATCGGGGAAAATATGTCTGAAAAAAATTACGCCCCCCCCCCCTATTGGCGAAGGCTAGATCCGCCCCTGCTGTTGATGGAGTTGAGAGCAGCGACTATATTGTATGTAATAAGAGAGAAGAGAAAAGAAGAAAGTGGAGAAAAAACCTCGAAATTGAAATACTCAACTTAGAAAAACTTCTAGGCAAAAATATAAATACTAGAGAAAATTTACAAAAAAAATAGGCTACTTAGGAAATAATTAGAACAATTTATATAAGACTTCAAATAATGCAATATGGAGAAAAACCGTCTAAATATTTTTTCTATCTTGAAAAGCAGAGGATAGCAGAAATAAACATGTGTTGAATTGATTCATGATAATGGTACAGTATTGCAAGAACAAACAGACATTTTAAGAGAAATTGGCTCATATAATGAACAGTTATATAAATATAAATATCATGCAAATAGTGATGCTGAAGAACTTTTTTGTCTTATTAGAGAAGAGAGTTTCCATAGTCTTACAGAGGAAGACGATTCTTCTTTATAAGGAGAAATATCTTACAGTGAAGTTGATTTTGCATTAAAAAAATATGAAAAATAATAAGCCTCCTGGACGAGATGGATTTACAACTGATTTTTTTAAAGCATTCTTTCAGGACTTAGGTATATTCTTGGTACGAAGTATGAATTTTGCTTATATTTCTGGAAAATTATCCATCTCACAAACAATAATGGCTTGATAACATTAATTCCTTAAGGTGACAAAGTAAGACATTTCATCAAAAATTATTTAATTGTGTATACGGAGAAGAAACATATTCCTGATTTCTGATTTTTCATGATTTTTTGTTTAAAACGCTTTCCATTTTTAAATTTGGCAAATCTTTCATGACATGAATAAAAATACTTTATCAGAATGCATTTTCTAGTGTTATAGTCAATGGGCAAATGACATTAAGATTCGTTTTTGTTATGCGCTAAAATTCTTGGGTTGTTAATTCGAAATTCACACTCTGTCAAATGAATTTATGTTGGCTTAAAAGAATACAAAGTTCTTTAATATGCGGATGACACAGTTTTATTTCTCGATGGTACAGCTGCCAGTTTCTGTAATGAACTAAATATTTTGGATTCATTTGCTAAATGTAGTGGGTTGAAGGTCAATACGCAAAATCTACCATCTACCTCAGCTACCATTATGACTGGCGAACCCCTTCTACTATTATGACTATCGACCCCCATCTACTATTATGACTGGCGAACCCTTTCTTCTATTATGACTGGCGACCCTCATCCATTATTATGACTGGCGAACCCTTTCTACTATTATGAATAGCGACCCTCATCTACCATTATGACTGGCGAACCCCTTCTACTTTTATGACTGGCGAACCCCTTTAAGTATTATGACTGGCGACCCTCATCCATTATTATGACTGGCAAACCCTTTCTCCTATTATGACTGGCGACCCTCATCCATTATTATGACTGGCGACCCTCATCCATTATTATGACTGGCGAACCCTTTCTACTTTTATGAATAGCGACCCTCATCTACCATTATGACTGGCGTACCCCTTCTACTATTATGACTGGCGAACCCTTTCTCCTATTATGACTGGCGACCCCCATTCATTATTATGACTGGCGAACCCTTTCTACTATTATGAATAGCGACCCTCATCTACCATTATGACTGGCGAACCCCTTCTACTTTTATGACTGGCGAACCCCTTTTAGTATTATGACTGGCGACCCTCATCCATTATTATGACTGGCGAACCCCTTCTACTATTATGACTGGCGACCCTCATCTATTATTATGACTGGCGAACCCTTTCTACTATTATGAATAGCGACCCTCATCTACCATTATGACTGGCGAACCCCTTCTACTTTTATGACTGGCGAACCCCTTTTAGTATTATGACTGGCGACCCTCATCCATTATTATGACTGGCGAACCCTTTCTCCTGTTATGACTGGCGACCCTCATTCATTATTATGACTGGTGAACCCTTTCTACTATTATGAATAGCGACCCTCATCTACCATTATGACTGGCGAACCCCTTCTACTTTTATGACTGGCGAACCCCTTTTACTATTATGACTGGCGACCCTCATCCATTATTATGACTGGCGAACCCTTTCTACTATTATGACTGGCGACCCTCATCCATTATTATGACTGGCGACCCTCATCCATTATTATGACTGGCGAACCCTTTCTACTATCATGAATAGCGACCCTCATCTACCATTATGACTTGCGAACCCCTTCTACTATTATGACTGGCGAACCCTTTCTACTATTATGAATAGCGACCCTCATCTTCCATTATGACTTGCGAACCCCTTCTACTATTATGACTGGCGTACCCCTTTTAGTATTATGACTGGCGACCCTCATCTATTATTATGACTGGCGAACCCTTTCTCCTATTATGACTGGCGACCCTCATCCATTATTATGACTGGCGACCCTCATCCATTATTATGACTGGCGAACCCTTTCTACTATTATGAATAGCGACCCTCATCTACCATTATGACTGGCGAACCCTTCTACTATTATGACTGGCGACCCTCATCTATTATTATGACTGGCGAACCCTTTCTACTATTATGAATAGCGACCCTCATCTACCATTATGACTGGCGAACCCCTTCTACTATTATGAATAGCGACCCTCATCTACCATTATGACTGGCGAACCCTTTCTACTATTATGAATAGCGACCCTCATCTACATGTACCATTATGACTGGCGAACCCCTTCTACTATTATGAATAGCGACCCTCATCTACCACTATGACTGGCGAACCCCTTCTACTTTTATGACTGGCGAACCCCTTTTAGTATTATGACTGGCGACCCTCATCCATTATTATGACTGGCGAACCCTTTCTCCTATTATGACTGGCGACCCTCATCCATTATTATGACTGGCGAACCCTTTCTACTATTATGAATAGCGACCCTCATCTACCATTATGACTTGCGAACCCCTTCTACTATTATGACTGGCGAACCCCTTTTAGTATTATGACTGGCGACCCTCATGTATTATTATGACTGACGAACCCCTTCTACTATTATGACTGGCGACCCTCATCGCCTATTATGACTGGCAACCCTTATGATTAATGTAGCCTCTTCCTTTTTATGACTAGCGACCCTTATCTAGTATTATGAATACTGACCCTCATTGTTGATTATGACTAGCGATCCTTATGATCAATTACCCTTATGGTCCATTATGAATAGCGACCCTTATCTTGCATTATGAAAATCGGACCTTATGACCCATGGTCCTTATGACCTTATGACTAGCGACCCCTTTTGCCTATTATGACTAGCGAGCTTTTGGACATAGGATTTTACACGTTATGACTAGCGGTCCTTATGACCAGTTAGTATTATGACTTATGGTCCTTATGACTGACGGGCTTATCCCCAGTTTTATTATTACAGCCCCAAAATTTTGGAATTCCCTTCCCCTGAATACGAGAGAGAGAGCTTAAGTATAGACACATTTAAATTTAAAGTTACAAAATCACTACTTGCTCCCTACTCACAACAAACCTCAATTACTTGATAATAATCATATGATCCCACCTCCCATGCACCGACCCCCTTTCCCCACTCCCTTTTCCTTGTTTTTGCTTATCTTTTTTTTGTATCTTATTCTTTCTCCTTGTCCCCTGTCCATTTTTCAGTTTTTTGTTGTTGTTTGCTTTGTTTTGTTTGTTTGTTTATTGTTTTAACATCCATGACCATGCATTTATATTCCATATGTTCAGCGATTTTCCTACTACATGTATTTACGTTCCCTTGATTTGAATGATCATTTTCCAAGTTCACATTATATTACGTTATTTACATTATTTGAGAGATCAGCGTCCAACAAGCCAAGTTTCTAAGCTGGTCTCTCTTTTCATTTCATCCCTTTTTTTTTAACATACACACAAATACCCATGGTTTTAAGAATGTTAAATTTTTATAAAATGATGATATAAGTATCTTATATTTTGTTTGCATAATTGACCAATCTTGGCAAATGTAAAGTCGTTACTTTTGTTCATTTTGTTTTTGTAATTGTATTTATGCTTGAATTACATGGCTGGCTGTACATTGTGATGAATGGAATCAATCATATTAGAAATTTGTTCTACAATAGTTAAACCATAGAGCTATGTTTAACCAGGGCACTGTAATGTTTGCAGGAACACTTTGCTCTACAGCTATGCAGAGTTTGGTTGATTTTACATGGGTTTTGATAGAGTGCAACATTTTTTGTACTTCTCAACTTTCTTATTGAAGTTTCACATTTTTTTGGGATTATCTATCACACCATTTTTAAGAACTGGCAGTGTTTTAGACTCAAAAGAACAAACAATCAATAGAAATATAAAAACTTATCAATCTTAAGAATACAATAATTAATTATATTGCAAAATTTATGATTTTTTTTTTGACTTAGTGATAAAGCTTTATTAAACCTACTAGATCATAATCCTTTCTAAAGTTAGTAATGCTCTCGTCGTCCTTGAAATAGTCCCCAAAAGATGTCAGCATGATTCCCTTGATGGCTAGACCAAGACTCATCTCATGAAGCGGGATGTGCTCCCCGGGAGGTAGGGAGGAGATCTTCTCAACCAGCTGCTCTGTGATCTGTTCATATGTGCAAAATAGATAGGCTTATACAGTGCGTATAAAACAAACGGGACAGTTTTGAAAAGTCTATAAAAAAATTGTTTCAAATTATTTTATCTATATTTTGATGTTAATAGATGATCTGAGATCTTCTCTTTGAAATGCCATTAATAAAAATAAATTCTGTTCATGCTTGAGCGAAAACGGAACGTTTTTGTTGGGGATTCAAAAAGAGGCTTTCGCCCAAAATGGCAGAAATGAGAAATTTGATGATTAGACTTTTGAATGATCAGCAGACCTCCTCTTAAAGTGATTGGTTAACGTTGGTTTGACTTTTAAAAAATCTGAGCTAGAAGGTCACACTTGTCATCTGTGTCTGTGATATGTTACAAAAATGAAGCCCAGAAAAAATTGCGTTCGAAAATAATTATTTAGTGCTTCAAAAATTGAAATATGAAGTGACCGGAAACACCATCTTAATTTCATCCCATACACTTATGTGTACTACATTATTTAGGCGTCTATAAGACACCTATTTACAAAATCGGGGTTTGCCTTGTAGTTTTAGCTTTTCATTCTCAATAATGGTTGTTTTCAGGGTTTATTAGCTCTAATACATGCACTTGTACACATGTTTCATCTTGGTTTGAGAATCTTTTAAATCGGCTGCTCACAAAGTTAAACAATACCTTTAATCTTCTCATTATCTTTGCCTTAATCTTCGAATTATGCTGTCAAATTTCATTTACAAATTTATTAATTTACCTGAATTATTTTGTGTTCCATATAAATTTTTTACCTCTGAATTTTCCTTCATAAGTAAGAAAAGAAGACCTTTTCTCAACCCAAGTAAGAAGATTTGCATTATTACTTGGGAGAATTTACACTAGTGGAATCATTCAGATTCGTTATCAGTATCCTCGAATGGATATGAAACCATAAAAAATATTGCAGAAAATATATGAAAAAACAAGGTTTAGTTAATTTTCTATGGGGCCTATCCTGGACTATCGTAAATCCTCTGCCTCGTGGGCCCAACAATAAGTTGAAGTTCTGGGTTCTCTCAAGCATAAGATGTGAACACTGAGCAATATCAGTGAAATTTTCAAGTACTAGTCCAAAAATGGTGTCATATCTTTTCACATATTCAACTTTGCTTCTTCAAATTTTACAGTATGAAGAAAATGGATTGTTTTTTCAGATAAGCTACTTTTCTCATTTTTGTACTTCCTGAAGATCAAATCACGATTTGGCTTTTTACGGAGAATCTTCTCTAGCGACTTATTGTCGGTTTCATGGTGCCTAATGGCATACACATAAAAAGTTGCAACAATACCACATATCTATCATGTCAATATGGGACGAGTTCAACACATATCCATAATATTATACTGAATAACCACTGCATTATCATCAGCTTACCTCATTGAAAATTTCAATAAAGTTCTGAAGAGCTTGAAATCCAAAACATCTGTCGGTGAGGTCCCGTCTTTTACGACCGTCTGCCCCGTTGGTGTATAAGAGGCTGTCTTGTGTGATCAAAGGTTCAAACAACTTGAACAGGAGAGCTGTGGATTTCAAATATGAGTATAACAATCATGGTAATTCAACACCATAACACTCATCATTTAAAGAGGAAGAAGGCCTGATATATATGTTTTGAAGGAGGCGCAAAGGCAAAGAATACGGTTACCCGGGTTCGATTCCAATTTGATGTAATAGTGCCATTTGGAAGGGCATTTATCCTTAAAATGACATTGGGGATGTTGCAAGAAAATATTTGCAATCAATCACAAATATTCTGTTATAATTTTTCAGTTGATTGATCACTTTTAAAGGTATTGTTTAACTTTGTGAGCAGCCGATTTTAAAAAACCTCAAACCAAGATGAAACATGTGTACAAGTGCATGTATTAGAACTAATAAACCCTGAAAACAACCATTATTGAGAATGAAAAGCAAAATCTACAAGGCAATCCCCGATTTTGTAAATAGGCGTCTAATAGACGCCTAAATAGTACACATAAGTGTATGGGATGAAATTAAGATGGTGTTCCCGGTCACTTTATATTTCAATTTTTGAAGCACTGAATAATTATTTTCGAATGCAATTTTTTTCTGGGCTTCATTTTTGTAACATATCACAAACACAGGTGACAAGTGTGACCTTCTAGCTCAGATTCTTTAAAGTCAAACCAATGTTAACCGATCACTTTAACTTAATCAAATCAGATTACGCTCCTTGTTTCATTAAGCAGATTTGCAATCTATTGCATGGCATATGCTTGATTTTGGGAACAAAATAGATTTGCAATTGATCGCAAGTTTCTTGCCTATTAGTCCCCTTAACACAAAGGTTGGTGATTAATCACTAGTTTGAAAGAGCAATTCTGATTAGTTCTTAGTCTACTGAGCAAAATGTACATGCAACGATGATCTTGATAGCATTTCTTACGAAAAACTTTACAAACAACTGGAATATGATCTTCATAGGAACACAGGGATACAGGTAGCAAGAGAAAGGGTCACCAGTGAGTCGTGACTCAAAGTCATCCATAACTAATAAGTCTTATGAAACACCCTCCATGGGGCAGTTCCACAAAAGTATGACTTTAAACATGACGGGTGACCATTTCTTATGCTAAATGATACATTCATGTATTCTATAGAGTATAATGTAAAGTATCAAGGAAAATGATCCAGTTGCGTGTAACTTTAATAATCGAGCTATTTTCTCATATCACATTGTACTAGCAATATGTTATCATCTACAATTCAGTCGGTGACTGCCAATCCTTGTTGTTGTTTGTTTGTTTGTTTGCTTTTTGCATCAAACCTGAATTCAATAGTATTAGGAGTGGGCTATTCAATTCAATTTTTTTCAATTCAATTCAATTCATGTATTTTCTCTTTCAATCTGTTTACATTTACAATGATAGTTCAATATACATATTTACAAAATATAACATATAAATCATTTCTATAATACAATAATACTATGAAATCGAAAGAGACCAACTAAAAAGCAGAGCTTGTAGGGTGAAGGCCCCCTTCATAAGTACATTTATGAATAAAAATAAGATAAAAATAAGGAAATAAACAATGTACAGTGCGTCCCACAAAAAAACGAAACCGAGATTTAGCGATGATTTATCATAACTTTATCATAAATACAATAGACAAATGACCTACCAACCTAAAGCTTCGAATCTCCTCTTTCGTCTGATACTACTAGGATTATTCCTCATTCACGCATGAGTGAGCAAAAACAATCCAAAGAAAGGATGACAAAAACTCATTTGGCGGGGGTATCTGAATTTCAAAAAGAAAGTCACATGACTAAAACGTTCAATATCTGCTCTTTAATTTGATACCTCAATTACAGAAAATGGTCAGGAAATAAGAAAGTTCTGGTTATTTGAAACAAGGCTTGATTTTCAATAATTTCATAAAATGAAGAGGTTTTACAGACTAGCGTTTGCACTCACTCGACACTCAGTTTTGTTCACGATCAGCCATGCATCAAGTCTTTTGTTATCGTGCGAAAGCTTCTGTGGGAAACCGTGAAAACACGTTTATTTAATGAAATCATGGAAATACAAGCATTGTTTCGAGGGATCATAACTTTTTTACTTCTTGACCATTTTCTGTGATTTAGGTATCATATAAAACAGCAGATATTGAACGTTTTAGTCATGTGACTTTCTTTTTGAAATTCAGATACCCCCGCCAAACGAGTTTTTGTCATCCTTTCTTTGGATTGTTTTTGCTCACTCATGCGTGAATGAAGAATAATCCTAGTAGTATCAGACGAAAGAGGAGATTCGAAGCTTTAGGTTGGTAGGTCATTTGTCTATTGTATTTATGATTAAGTTATGATAAATCATCGCTAAATCTCGGTTTCGTTTTTTTGTGGGACGCACTGTATAATAAATAAAAATAAACAAAAAATAAGAATAAATAAAAATAAATATCAATGATTCAGTAAACACTGTATACAGAAATAATAAAAAAAGATTAAACATATATACAAAGAGAAACTAACAAACACATTTGCATATTAAGTTCTGAATTACATTACTTTGTGAAAAAACGTTAATCTAATATGAATTCTGAAGATATTTTTAAAGTTTTCCTTTGAAATTTTGTATTGAATTACATTGTATAATATCCTTTGAAAAAGAATTCCATGATTTTGGACCATTAAAAACAAATGTCTTCTGTGCAAAAGACGTTCTATTCAGAGGTAAATGAAAGGAACTCGCCTGGCGAGTGAAGTGCTAATGAATTGTGTTATTTTTTACAAACATATTATTAAAAGGTAACGGTAATTGTTTATTAATAAACTTGTACATTAACTGTCCGAGTTGAAAAGAATATAAATCTTTAACCTTCAAGACTTTATTTTTCAAAAACAGAATATTTGTATGTGCCCTGAATTCTGCATGACTAATAATACGAATCACTCTTTTTTGTAATATAAATGGTCTATTAATTTGAGAATTCGCTGTGTTACCCCATGCAACAACTCCTTAATTCAGATGACACCAATTATGTTGTGAGCAATGATTTTACAAATATTATGTGTTCTCCAAGAAAGTTTATCGTCAATGAACAGTCCCAAAAATTTAGTAGATCGCACTCTTTGAATAACAGTATCATTTAAAATTACATCTTTTGGTACAGTCGTAATCTTGTTGCTAAATAGCATGTAGCTAGTTTTTTCTAGGTTAAGAGAGAGTTTGTTAGCTGTTATCCAATTAGAAACATTTTTTAGTTCGTCATTGAATATTTGCGTCAATTGCTCTGGGTCGGGGTGCGAGACAAATAATTATTAGAGTCATCTGCGAAAAGTATAAATTGAAGCGATCTTGATGACATATCAATATCATTTATATAAGTAATGAACAAAAGTGGGCCAAGAATGCTGCCCTGTGGAACTCCACAAATAACAGGTTTATGTTCAGAAATATTACCATCAAATGAAACGAAATGTGAACGTCTGGTTGGATAATTCTTGAACCACTTTAGTGGTTCCCCTCTAATTCCATAATGAGAAAGTTTATAAAGGAGAATATTATGATCAACTGTATCGAATGCTTTTGAAAAATCTAAGAACAAACCAATCGTATTCGAAGACTTTGTCATGAGCTTTGGCAACTGTCTGAACTAAAGAAAGTATTGCATGGGAAGTGCTACTCTTTTCCCGGAAACCAAATTGAGTATCGGATAGGATGTTGTGCTTTTTAAAAAAACATATGGTTCGTATGTGAACCAATTTTTAAAAGAATTTTAGATAACTTTGTCAGCATTGAAATGGGTCTGTAGTTACTTGCTAAAGAACTATCATCCTTTTTGAAGACTGGTATAATCTTAGATATTTTATTGATTTTGGAATATTTCCCGATGATGACAAATTGAATATATAACATCATTGGAATCATTGGAAGTGTTCGTAATCATATCAAAGTGAGTCATTATTTACATAAAACATCAACAATATATACAAGCGTAAGAGAATTTTACTTAATTTTGTTCAGATCCTCTTCTCGATGAATAGCAACCGGTGGAACATTCGGGCTCTCCTCACCAGAATGGTGCCATTCATTGTCCATAAGAACTTGCATCCCGCCTTCTTCCTCTCGTCATTCACTTTCTTTAGGAGAGATTTCTTAGCTGGGGCTAGATTTTCGTTGAGGAACACCTTTCCTTCATCTCTTGAGAATACCAGTTGACGGGTTGATGGTTCCCTCATTTTTTTACGGCCTGAGTATAGAGTATCCCTCATCCTTCTGGTTGTGAATCGACCGATGATTGGTCTGGCTGGACCACCTCCTCTTCTCTGACCAAGCCGATGTGTCACATCAATGTCGTCGTTGGATACCTCTGGTGAATTTTTCTTCATGACGTAAAGGACAGCCTCTCTTACATTCTCACCTTCCTTCTCAGGAACACCTGCCACTTCTAAGTTGATCCTTCTATGATATTAATCCAAGTCATTCACTTGGTCATTCACCTGCTCATTTCTTGTCTTTCTGTTATTCCCACTTATTATCTAGACATTAAAACATGTTGTCTTTTATTTGTTTTGTTTTTATTTGTTTTATCTTGATGTATATAAGTGATAAAATTATCAAATGATGCAATATTTCTTCTGCTTGCTTTTTTTTTAATTCCAAAATTAAATTTATTAGTACTGTGTAATACATTGCCTTGTGTTTTAACGATCTTTCATCGTTTTAAATGCTTATATATATATATAATCACAGAGCCCTGAGGTAGACCAGCTTTTAATGTTAATATTTTGCATATTTATATCATGTATCTTGCCATCTGTAACTCGTAACACATTTTCGTATTTTTACCTTGTACAATGTATTTATTCCCTTTTTCTGTATCTCATAATGTCCTGTTACTATGTTTTTTTCGTACATCGTATGTCGTTTAATGCTGATCAGGCCACTCCGTATAAATATTCGAGAATAAATAAATAAATAAATGTCGTCATCTTTGCTTTCAGATGCTCATTTTCTTTCTTCATAGAAGCATTCTCACTACTCAGCCTTTTCACCTCGCAGGTGAGCTCATCCACTTTATCGCTGAAGAACTCATCAGATTTTCGAAGCTCATCTTGACCAGATTTAATTTAATTGAGTTGTGATATCAGAGTTTTGTTTAGTTTTTGAAGTTCAGACTTGATTTCAATGAAATCTTCGAACGTTATGGATTGATTTTTCTTAGGCCCTGGCATACTCTGTTTATCGATGACGTCACAATGACCCGACCTGATTTAGATGAGATGGATGGAGATGGATGTTGCGCTTCAAAGATGCCTTATTTTAGCGTAAAGTCATGTGCGTCTTAGTGATGCGCGTTAGTATCTCACGCGTGATGTTGATTTTCAAACAATATTGAATATTGAAATTGACGAAAATTAATGTTCTTACCGACGATAACGTCGCAGTCTTCAAGAGTCAAACACTAAAAATCACATCACTGTCTCTGGTGTCCGATCAGCTTTCATACAATCAAAAATTTAACTGTCATTTCCAAGTGCTTTCGGCTATTTGTTGACAATGTTCAGAGCAAAGCCAAAACATGTCTTCTCCCTTAGAACGTCTAAATCTGTAAAAAAGTGTGCCGGGCCAAAATTGCCGCCAAAAGCCCCCCAAATCAAAGTTTTGGCCACAACTTTCTTTTATTTGGTGGTCTTTTTCTCTGGTCTTGTAACTATTTTCTTTTTTTTTTAGGGGGGGGGAAGGCATTTTGTTTTACCTGAAATGAGTACTTAAAAAACATTATTTGTAGAGTTGAAATGTGATTTCACCTAAATTTACACATTTTTAGACCCTTTTTCAGCCCAAAATCAGGTTTCATCGTCTTGTGGTTCTTAGATATTGGAAGACACAAGTTCCACAATAGCAAGTAGTTTCATATAGCTTTATTGCTCTTATTTCTCTACTTTGGGTTTAACGGATATTTGCCAAAAATATAATATAAAATAAAATTAATGTTTTTTTTATAATTATATGTTTTATTAGGAAATCAATATCAAATCACAAAATTTACAATTTGTCTGATTGGCAAAAATAAAAAAGTTACATCAAAAAAGAATAAACGAGTAGCAGATATATATACAAATTCGAAGTAATTGGCCAATTTCTTTTAGGAAGAATAAATAACAATAAAGAACAATGAAAGCATAGTGAATGTATAACCGTACATGTACAACAATAGCAGGCGAAATATTATGACTGGAATTTCAACTATCGAAAGTTGCGTAATAAGTCTTTGACAAGGGAGATACATGTAAAGCATTAAAATGCACAAAGTGACCAAAAATATATGGGATATAAATAATAAAAAAACCTTAGAAATGCATCGAATATGCAGGAAGTTTAAAAAGTGAAACGCAATTTTTTTAAAGTGAATTGGCAATTTATTCTCTTTTTGGCTGACATATATTCAATCTCCCTTTGTTTCTTGACAAAACATTTAAATGCAGTAAAATTTGGAAGATTTTCTTTGAATTTACAAGTATATATGTAGTATTTCAAAAGCAAAAACAAATATGAAAGAAAACTATCACTGCAAATTCCAAACATTTTTTTCAAAATTAGTAGTCCGGCAGCCAAGGGGGGTAAGGTTGCATTGGAATGTCATAGTTTTTTTTTAAACTGATTTTGACTAGTGAGACCTTCGATTTGAAGAATCTTCATGCTGGAGCTCTTCTTCTTCTTCCTGTTACTGCAGGCAAACTCCTCAATTGGGATATAATTGCTGCAGGCGTGTGTGGCTAGTGGTGAATTTGAATTAATGATGTGCCCCCCGGATGAAAGTAGACATTTGAATTTTGTTTAGCCTTGTCTTAAAACCATCGACCGATTTAGCTTCACGTATGTCTACTGGTAGCAGATTCCATTCTGCCATGGTCCTTGGAAGGAAAGAGTACTTGAAGCAATCTTTTTTTGTTGTTGGTCGGGAAAAAGAGATTGACGATGATTTCCGTGTCCTGACAGAATCTTGAGAGGGAGCTGTTAAGTATCGACCTACGTCGACCGAAGCACTACGATTTATAGATTTATATAAAAGTGTAAGTCTTGAGATAGCCCTTCTATCTTCGAGAGATTTCCATTCAAGTAACTTCAGCATCTGGGAAACACTACTGGTTCTCCTGTGATCTTTACAGACAAATCTAGCGGCTCTTCGTTGAACTGCTTCTAGTCTACTAATCTGGTCTTTCGTGTATGGGTCCCACACAGAAGCACAATACTCCAACTTTGGACGTACTAACACATGCTCTGTCAGCATTGAGCAATTTGAGATATACGCAAAAATACAAAATGGCCGCCGGCAGCCATCTTGGATTTTCTGTTTACTCACTTTAGCATAACTAGAAGTTTAGAAACTTGGGATTTACAGGTTTTAGGGGGCGGAGAATCCAAATCTGAAGTTATTTTGGGGAAAAAAACATGCATTGATGTCAAAATATACAGATAGCGGCCATTTTCCAAGATGGCCGCCTTATAACATGTATTATATTGTTTATTTCCTGTATAGGGTAGGCCTACTTAGAATTTTCAAAACATACTGGTTTTAGGGGATGGAGAGTCCAAATCTGAGGTTTATTTGAGGATATAACCATGCTTCGATGTCGAAATATACAAGTAGCAGCCATTTTCCAAGATGGCCGCCATATAACATGCATTATATCGTTTATTTCCTGTATAGGGTACCTAGAATTTTCAAAACATGGAATATACTGGTTTTAGGGGATGGAGAGTCCAAATCTGAGGTTTGTTTGGGGATATGACCATGCTTTGGTGTCGAAACATACAAATAGCGGTCATTTTCCAAGATGGCTGCCATATAACATGCATTATATTGTTCACTTACTTTAGCATACGTGCAATTTTCAAGCCTTTTAATATGAAGATTTCGGGGGATGGAAAATCAAAACCTGATGGTGTTTAAGGAATGTGATCATGTTTTGCTCTCAAAATATAAATAGCGGCCATTTTCCAAGATTGCCGCCTTGGAATATGCACTATTTCGTTTACTTTCGAACCTAGAATTTTCAAAACATGGAATATAATGGTTTTAGGGGCCAGAGAGTAAAAATCTGTGGTTATTTTGAAGATAACCATGCGTTGATGTCAAAATATACAAATAGATGAAGAAGATGGCCACCATAGAACAAGTATTACAGTAGGCCTACAGTAATTATATACAAGCAGAAACTTATTTATCAGTCATTTTCTTTTTTCTCTTTGGACAATGTGGAAGGATCGGGATAATGAACAATATTTAGACTTCAATTGAATGAGGCAGTAATTGAAATATCAAGATTAAGTGCAAAAGGTAGGATATCTTAGTTGTTATCGCTGCATGTACATGTATGTGTATGATGCTCAAGGCATATTAACCCTAAAAAGACTGGGGGGGGGGGGCTGATTCAGCCCCCCCCCCCCTCGACTTTTTTCGCGATAAATCCGCCGCGCAAATTTTTTTGACCGCGTGGCTCGCTGATTTTTACTTTCAAGTCTCGCGCTATTTTTGAGACCAAAATTGTGACCCCCGGGTACGCGGTTCGGAAATTACGCAACATTTCGTAAGTGCATGCAGACCCAAAATTACTCAAAAACGTGAATTTGTGTACAAATCCAATGCAAATAGTGTTTTTAGCCAAAATTCATACATGTAAATGTATCATTATTTTTCCTTTTATTGCTTAAAATCAATCATTTTTATATTTTTATGGTCAAAATAAAGTCCCCGACAATTTACATTGAAAAAAACAATAAAAAACAAAAAGTCGAAAAACAAAGAAATACATAAGAAATTTAGAAAACAATAGAATACATAAGAAAGTAAATGTGATTTTGATTTTTTTTTAAATCAATTTGATCAAATGCCTATCTAGAGTATGTGAAACAAAAATTAGCATTTCAGGGGCATTATTTTATTAATTAGAGCAAACTTATGATTTTACGCATAAATTAGCATAATTAATGAGACATGAGATTTTTTGCAGAATTTGATGTTATAGGTTTGTAGACAATGCCATTGGTAACGCGTGTGCCAATTTTCGTCGCGATCGCGCGATCGACAGCCGAGATCATAGGGGGGGGGGGGGGGGGGGCTGAATCAGCCCCCCCCCCCCAGTCTTCTTAGGTGTCGAAATAGCCCAGTCTATTTAGGGTTAATCATCTGAAACATTTCTAAATTATGTCTCTTGAATGGCTATTTTGATGGTTGTATGGTTTTTACATATATCACTGTGATGATGCAATATAATATTATTACTCCATAAGATATCTTACAGTAACCTAAAGTATATGGGAAAGGTGTGGGATGTTTATCTTCTTCTGAATTACTGGCTTGACCTTGACAAAACAATCCTTTAATCTCCTGAAGTGATTACCACATTGCCAAATTTGCTGTAAAATAAATTTAGTTTCAAATGCGTGATTATTTTGCATATCACTGCAACTATACAGTTAAATACTACATATGCATTGCACTGACACTGTTGTCGAAACAGGATTAGAATTGTATGCTGAAAGAAAATGCTTGAAACAACTGACTGTCTTCATTTGAGAATATAAAAAAGGAAAAGTCATGTTTCAATATTAATCTCCATTTACGGGACCACTGAAAACATCTCTGATATGGCCACTAGCAATGAACCAATAAGCCAGTTCGTAGTTCCTTTCTGCGCATGATCAAAAGATTCTACGCATGATCAGAAGGTCATTTGTACTAAAGTGACCTGGTGCTTTAAAATCTAATGAGATGAGCACCAACTTTGATGTCTTGATTATTCATATATTCTCTTGAATTGTCGTTTCATTTACATCCACAAAAAACAACAATGCTTCCACAAACGACGGGTATTTCACAGTTTGTTAAGTACATTGTGCAACATGCTAAGATATGCATTCAAAGTAGGAATACAACAAATACCTTCATCATGTGTTCATTGGTGTGCTATTCTAGTCACCTGGTCTATTCAATTTCTTAATCCTGCTATGTAAGGAAATAAAAGCTTGCGTAATATCTTGCTTTGAAATCTGCCTATCATGATGAAAGAAATGAAAGGTCATTTGACCAAAATTGCCCATGGAGTAACTACGAACTGGTCTATTGAAAGCTCTAGTCTGGTCAGTTCACGTATGGCATCATCATGTCAGCAACAATGATTCCTATCGACTGCAGCCCTGAATTATTTCTTAGGACTTTCAACACCAATAATGACAAATGCCCAAACTATATTATCTTGTCAATTACTTGGTACCATCAGGCTATATTGCACTGTGAAGAGCATGAAGTCTTCTCCCTGTAGCTCTTTCCAAACAGTAGCCTAAACACAACGGCTTGTCATATCTAGCACTCAACTGATTCCTTTATGTAGGTGAGATATCTTTACCTCTCGAACTTCTTTGTTAATTGAGGAACCATGTAATGAGCACAGACAGAGCAAGCAAGCACAACACAGCCCCTAACATGATGTCTCTCAGCCGGTGGAAAGTCTGAAGTTCTGGGATATTGACCCCGCTGCTGAATGGCCAGCAAAGACAGACAACTTAAGGTGACACCTGAATCAAGATGAGACCTACAGAGTGTTATCCAAGACAAGGAAGTATGAGGTTGGTATGACATGGAAAAGAGTGGTGCAATGTCAAAAGGCCAATGGTCAACAGATCTCAAAGTTGGGCCTCCTGACAGAACCTTAGCGCTTCTTTAGCTGAATTGGATATTAAAGTGGGAAAAGGAGAATGTTGACCCAAGTTTCCACCAGGGCTTGCAAAGGTCGGGACCCTGCTAGTAATTTTGTGGCTGAATCATAATTACACATTGGGAGCAATGAAGTAAAAAATCTCCTTGCCCAGAATGGCGATGAGGAATAATTACAAGTATGTTTTGACATCAAAGCATGGTCATATCCCCGAACAAACCTTAGATTTGGACTCTCCATCCCCTAAAATCAGTATATTCCATGTTTTGAAAATTCTAGGTACCCTATACAGGAAATAAACAATACATGTATAATGCATGTCATATGGCGGCTATCTTGGAAAATGGCCGCTACTTGTATATTTCGACATCGAAGCATGGTTATATCCTCAAATAAACCTCAGATTTGGACTCTCCATCCCCTAAAACCAGTATATTCCATGTTTTGAAAATTCTATAGGAACCCTATGCAGGAAATAAACAATATAATGCATGTTATATGGCGGCCATCTTGGAAAATGGCTGCTATTTGTATATTTCGACATCGAAGCATGATTATATCCCCAAATAAACCTCAGATTTGGACTCTCCATCCCCTAAAACCAGTATATTCCATGTTTTGAAAATTCTAGGTATCCTATACAGGAAATAAACAATATAATGCATGTTATATGGCGGCCATCTTGAAAAATGGCCGCTATCTGTATATTTCGACATCGATGCATGTTTTTTTCCTAAAAATAACTTCAGATTTGAATTCTCCGCCCCTAAAAACTGTAAATCCCAAGTTTTTAAACATCTTGGTATGCTAAAGTGAGTAAACAGAAAATCCAAGATGGCTGCCGGCGGCCATTTTGGATTTTCGCGTATATCTCAAATTGCTCAATGCTGACAGAGCTCCAGCATGTAGATACTTCAAATAGAAGTTCTCATCAGTCAAAATCAGTTTAAAAAAAACTATGGCATTCCAATGCAACCTTACCCCCCAAATCAGGGTTTGGCTGCCGGACTATAGTTACATTAACACTTTTTCCACATTTCTGGGAAATGACATCTAACATGTCAATCCAGATCGGAGTGACTTTGTCGCACTCGCAAAATAAATGAACCAATGTTTCATTCTCTTTGTCACAAAATGAACAGATTGGCGAGTCTCTTCTTTTGATTTTATGTAAAAAGTCATTGAGAGCTATAGTCTTATGGAACATTTTGAAGTTAAATGATCTTAATTTTGAATCGATTGTACAAAAAAATTGGTAACATGTATTTTTTCCCAGTTTGAAATAACAGATTGTACAGGTAAAACATTACACCAATAGGAATATCTCTTTTCAGGAGCATGACGACCCAACAGGGTACTATACACAATCTTGGAGACTCTTTTCATGGTTAAAAGCTTGTGCACTATGGTAACATGAACACCAAATATATCAATGTCAAAATTTTAATCCACTTTTCAGGTATATTTTTAATCAAAAAATGTATTTCTTTCTATCAACGGAGGAAATATCAAAATCTAATACAAGCTCTTCAAATAATTTATGGCCTGGAAGTGGAAGGTTAAACAAATCAGATAGAGAAATAATGTTTTTATCAAACCAAGTTTCAAAAAAGAAGTATGGTTTAGATTTTGAACGAAATAACCTGTTAAACCATAGACATTGACAGGCACTTAAGTCAGAAAACTTATGGCCATAAAAATCTACTGATGTTCTTTCCGGGTATAAATACCAATCACGAAGTGATTCAGCAATTTGTATATTACCCAATGACTTGAGAATAGATTCTGGAGCAAAAGTATTTCACAAGATAGAAACATCACCATTAAATTCAAATAAAAAAATAAAGTTCAATATGTTTCCAAGTTGCAACATAGTTTACATCTAAAACATTTTCACCCACACCATTTTTTGCGCATTTGCAAATGCAACAGGGTCAATCATTTTCAGTCCACATTCAGTATAATCATTGCACATAATCCTTCTTTGAACTCTGTCTCTACCCCCATGCCAAATGAACTTTAAAAAATTCTATTCAACTCTTTGAAAAAGGAATTGGGAATTTTGATACAGAGCATCGAAAAAAGGAATATAAATTGAGGTAATACCAATGTTTTTATAACACATACTTTGCCAATTAAAGATAGGTTCCTCATACGCCAACAATTTACCGTTTGCTCAATTCTTTTCAATTTATCATTGTAATTTAGAAGAAACAATTGGTCAACATTTAATGAAAAGTTAACTCCCAGACATTTTAATTCAGACCTTTTCCAAGATATACCAAGATTAGTAAAGGGGAAATTCTGGCACCCTTTCTTAGAGCCAATCCATATAGCTTCTGTTTTACTAAAATTGAGTTTACATCCAGAAAACTGACCAAACTTGAATAATGTTGAAAAAGGTTGGGAAAAGGAGTTGAATGACCCATCTGTGAAACAAACTGAGTCATCAGCGTATAAAGATATTTTGGCTTCATCATCCAAATAAGGAATACCCATTATCAAATCGTTTTGACCTACAGACAGTGCCATATTCTCAATGACCGGTAGAAAAAGGTATGAAGAAATCGGGCAACCTTGAAAAATGCCTCTTTTCATCGAAACAAATTCTGACAAATTACCATTATTAAGAACATTGCTTTGGCGACCCGAATAGAAAGTTTTGATGGAATCGATAAATTTATGTCCAAAATTGGATTTTTCTAGGGTGTGAAATAAAAAATTGTGGCAAACACTGTCAAAAGCCTTCTCAATATCTAGTAAAATAATAGAACCAGGAGTATCATTAGCATCAACATGCTCAATAATGTCTAAAATAAATCTTATATTATGACCAATGTTTCTACCCTGCAAAAAAAACGGATTGATCAGCATGGATAAGATAATGTAGACACTTTTTCAGACGGTTTGCAATGCATTTGGCTAGAATTTTATAATCAGTTGTCAAAAGGGTAATAGGTCTGTAATTTTTAATATAAAGGGGATCTTTATCCTTCTCGGGAGAAGAGTAACTACACCATTTCTTTGGGAAGATGACACTACACCATTTTGCAGGGAAAAGTTAAATGAATCCATTAACAAGTCAGAAATATCGGACCAGAAAACAATATAAAATTCAGTAGTTAATCCATCTAAACCAGGGGTCTTATTCAATGTCATAGATTTTTAGAACATTAAACAATTCATTTTTGGAAAGAGGAGACTCCAAGAATTTCTTATCATCCTCATTTAACTTAGGTGTGTAAAAACTGTCAAGGTATTTATTACGAGCACTATTGTCAAAATTATTTGTTTGGGATATATTTTTGGGGACAGAATACAACTTACTATAGAAATTGTGAATGTTTTTTAGAATAACTTTAGGGTCTGTTATCAAGTTTTCATCATTATCTTTCAGTTTATTGATATTTCTCTTTTGCCATGACCTATTTTCAAGGTTACAAAAATATTTGCTACTCTTCTCTCCTTCCTCCAGCTATCTTACCCTGGATCTAATTATCAGACCTTTGGTTTCAAACTCATATATTTTATTTAATTTGTATTCCGGATCTTCAAGCTGTACAAACATATATTCATCAGAAAGGATTGAACGTTTGTTGATAATTGTGTTTTAATTTTGTTGATGCCCTCTATTAATTCATTTTGTCTTTATTCCTATCTTTCTTCTTTCTTGCCGAGTATTCGATAGCAACCCCCGTAATAAAACATTTGAAAAAGTCCCATATAACATTAACATCGCATTGGAAGTTTATTTGTATGGACTTAAATAACGTAATTTTTTAAAATTAAATTGATAAAATCACCGTCATGGTGTAAATAATGAGTATTTAATTTCCAGTAGCCCCTGCCTTTGGGTGCTTGATTATAAGAAAATTGCAAAGAAACAGCTGAATGGTCAGATTGGATACCCTGCAAAATATTTGATCTTTTACCATGTTTACAGTTGTTTAAGAAATTGTCTGAAACCAAGATAAAATCCAATCTTGATAAGACTCGAGGGATTTTTTGGTGTCTTGTGTACTTCTTTAAGGCCGGGTTAAAGGATCTCCACACGTCACATAAACCATATTCTTCCATTATCACAGAGAGCATTTCACGATATTTCAAATTGGAGTGCTGGAGTCTGGAACCTTGATAATGAAGATGGCCAATAACAGTGTTAAAATCACCAGCTACTAATAAAAAAGATAATTCATGGTTATCAATTTCAGCAAATAATTGTATAGTAAAAAATCTGCATCATCATTATTTGGAGCATAAACATTTACAAAAGTTAGTGGAAGTTCATTTAATAAAGCATTCAAGATTGACAATCTACCATCTGGATCTTTAAATACGGAGTTCACCTCAAGATTGATCGAGTTTCTAATTAGTATTGCTACACCACGACTATTTGACGCAAAGCTTGCAAAGAAAGCATGTTCCTCCCATTGAGTTTGCCACAATCTTTCATCATCACTTCCAGAATGAGTTTCTTGAAGAAACAAAATATAACAATTCAGGGAACGAAAATAATGAAAAAAAATAATTCGCTTAAGTATAGTCCTGCAACCCTCGACAGTGAAAAGAATGTAAATTTATATACATAATACATATAAAAACACTGTTAAGGTACAATATCCGTTACTACATAGCCATGACCATGGAAATACATTCACAATGCATGAAAATACAGTAGAACGGTAAAAAGAGTAGTAAATAGAAATATTGAGAAATAGGCCACAATAATCACACAAACAAGACAAGAGTATTCTGCTACTTACATGTATTAAAATCATCACTAAAAGGTTGGGGGGTTGGTAACATCAAAAACAAGAAGAAAAGTGGGAGCGCACAGCTGCACCAGATGGAAGCAAGGCCTCAAATCAATAAACGGCTCTACTAGCACAGCAATCAAATGGGGAACGGCAAGATTAAAATAGTAAACAAAGCTACACAATCCATGTAACATTTGGAACAGATAAACAACCAACCAGATTTCTACAAAATATGTAAGAATTTATGCAAAAATAGAAAGTTAGAAAAAAAATCCATCTTGTACTGTACACATACATGTATTATAATAAAAAACAAAAAACAAATGTAACAATGAAGTCCTTAAATGGTAAACTTCCTCTCAAGAATACGAAGCGATACAAAAAAAATGTGTACCCAGCTCAGTCACTGTTCAAACGAAGATAAGCTTCCCTTCAAGTCCTCTATATGCTAGGCGATCTAGGTAGAGAAAGAAAGGCTTCTTGTTTTCCTCCTTGAGGCTTTTGAACTTGCTCATCTTTTCCTTTCTAAGCTGGATAACTTTTTTGGAAATGTCATCACTAATATAAATTTTGCTACCCTTAAAAGATGTGGACTTAAACTTGGCGATACAAGCTTTTCGTACCCGCTCTTTGGTGGGGTAAGAAGCGAAGGCAACATAAATTATACGAGGAGGCATCTTCTGATCCTGTCTGGGGCTAAGGGATAGCTCGGGGTTCTGTGACATCTCTCGATCACATAATCTTGCTTTTGTATAGGCCAACAAACCCTGTGAGTAACTCCTCCACAACAGCGAGACAATCCTCCCTCTCCGGTTTCTTTGACCCTGGTACTCCATGGAAAACGAGGTTACACCTCCTACTCCCGTTTTCCAGATCATCCAGCTTTTTTTACTAGGTTAGACTTGTCTTTTCTCAATACTTTGATTTCATCCTGGAGACTCTCCTTCTCTAACTTGCAAGCTGCAATGAATTCATCATGTCCTTTAACTTTAACACATAGCTCATTAAATTTGAAGGTAATCTTTTCATCCATGCGTCGTTCAAATGCTTGGAAAAACCGCCAAAAACAAGTGGGGGGGGGGGGAGGGTCATCATCACCAGCAACATTCGGAAAAACCAGCGAACGTGGGGCAGCAAACTGGGCCGGCTTGCCCCGGGACTCGCCCGCTACACCCGCACGGTCAACGCCACCAACATCCATACGCTTTGCATCTGTTTTAGAGTGGGTTATGCAATCAGCCTGCCTTTTCTGATCCATATCTCGTTTCTTAACACCGTAATGATTTAAAAGTAATGAAAAAACACGGATAACATGGGAAAAGCTGTGTATATTTACCTAAAAAACTGTCCGAATATAAAACGCGATCACATTCTTCTGAGATCAAGGGCGCCCTCCAAATTAAAAAAAAGGTTATTAATCCACGGGGTTATACAGTAAACAAATATATCAGGCTTTGAGAAAGTATAGTGAAATTATATATCCGAGGTTGGTCTGGCAATTACTAATTACTAAATATAGTAGTTTTGCCAGTGTAACCGAGGATTAATAATTTCCACTATGTTTTGTATTTGTATACATTGTATTGTACATACATACTGCACTGCGTACATGTATGTCCATGCATGGACCAAGACAAGGTCTGTATCAACGAACGCAGAAGGCAGCAACACACAATCGTGTTGCTCTAAGGAAGGTCACCTCGATACGCGCATGCAGCTGAGCTACGCGCATATTTTATTGTTCATGCCAACGAAATCAAATGCCGATCCAAAACAACAACAAATTAGAAGCGATCAAGAAACGAATATGAAAGAATATGACTACAACGATATCAAACATAGCATTAAAAATATGTTGAGGAATATACATACAAGTAAAAACATACTTTGATATTTAAAACTTTACAAATATAAGTTTCAGGAAACTAAACGCCGAGACGATTTTGTGACCACTCGCAAAGCATTTCGGGAGTAAATATAACCACCTTATTTTCTCTGAGCCCTTCGCTGAACCCATCGTCACTCTATGCTTAAGCTTCATTATGGTCCGTCGTCTGCTTAGATCTCACCCCCTAGCAGAGCACTGGTACTTGACCTGCTAGGCGTCGATCAGCATTTATCTTCAACCCATAGGCCGTGGAATCATTTATTTATTTATTAGAACCGGCAGCAATGCCAATGGGTATTAAAAAAAAATTATTCACGTACATCTATCAGAAGTATGTTATCATTTCTTTTCACCATTTCCCCCAAAACTTATAAATTTAGAAATACATTCCAATCAGTAATAAGTGAAGTCTACATCTAACTTCGATCTTGATCATGTCAATCGATAGAACAAAAGCTTCAGTCTCTGTATTTTGGTTATTCTGCTGAACTGCGCTGGCTCACTCACCAATGGAGATTATAGTAAAATGTCAGAAATTGTTGAATAAATCCCCAGAACGACGGTTATTCCTGTCTAGTTGATCGATAGATCCCAAGTCTAAAGATCTTAGTTTATTAGTTTAATTAGACAAATGCTCTGACCATACCAGTCTCGATCTGTTTGTTGAAGATGTTGTTTCCACACTGGATATCTAAGTAGATCTAGAATAGATCTAGCACGACTTGTTGGTATGAGATAGTCTATGCAAAAAAAATAATAAACTGAAAACAGACGGATTTCACCCTGTCTATATACAGTACAGAACGCCTAAACCTAGACCATTTAAGGGTTGGCCCATGCAAGCTAAGTTTGGTTCAATTAAGGCCAGCCTGCATGGGATAGCCGCTAGGTGGTTATGATTTTTTTAGTCCGTTAAATGCCTACAGGGTTATTTCCTAATTGAGTCTAGATCTAGAAGATTACATGGTTGACAAGTGACCGTTAGGCCTTAGCGTTAGTTGACATGAAATCCTTAAACTTCACTTTAGAAAATGCATAAAATCACGACGAGCTCAGTCACTTTGATCTTTTGCTTTCGAAATTTCTGAAACAAAATTTATGCCAGCCAGGCCCAGGAAAATTTACAATTTGCAATATGGCAAACAAATTATTTAACAGCCTTTAAATATTGATTGCAGAGAATCAATGGTCAAATTAAGATATGGATGCTGTCTATCAAATCAACTTTCTGCCCAAAATTAGAAATTATTTTGGTCTAATCTAGCCCCCATCCCTAACTTTTAGATAGGTCTACCCTAATTTTAATTCTTACTGGGTTAGGTCTACCGAAAAACTATAATGGCGCTCTGTCAAACGATGTAACATTGCAATCAGTTTCCCCAATTGGCTGATTTTTCTTAGAAATTATTGAAGAAAACCAGGGAAAATGTGAATAGGTGGCCGTTTATTCAAGCTTGCCTTCAATTTGACTTTGGAAGTTTGGTTGCTCAATGCGACGCAGCCTGAGCCTGGCTGTGCAGCTGCAGCGGAGCGCGTAGCTAGCCAATGCAATGCATCCGATGCATGTTTTTTTTTCGCCGTCCATAGTCTCGGACTCGAAGTTGAAATTTAGACACGGATTTCGGGGATACATCGCCTTTATTTCAGATTTATAGATCTAAAGTCGAATGAAATTTAAAATTTGAAATCTAACCTGGAACAATCGTCGTTGATAAACATCAACCCTGAAGCCATTGCACTTCAAATCAGACCAGGCAAATTGGACGTCATTGTCTATGTTGATAGAAGATCTATGACGAGTCGCCTGAAGCCCCAGCCCATCATCAACGTCACTAGCTATCTACGCGACCGCCAACGACTCGGCGCACCCAGGGCAGAAAAATGACCTCGATAATTACGGTGGTTGTCTATTCATTTATTAGTGGTGCAGCGAAATTCAGCAGAAGAAAATAAGAGACCAACTCACCGTGTTGGACATACCATAGACTTAATCATTTCAAGGGGAGTTGATGACATAGTCTCTTCTGATAATTTTGCTGTCATTACAAGAATTAAGACTGAAAGTTCTGGGAATCCAAGGAAGCGGATCACGTACAGGAAGTTACAGAGTATAGATATCTGCTCCTTCAGACAAGACATTTTGAATTCATTAGTCATGTCTTTGTTATCGTCTTGTCCTACAGCATCTGTAAACATGTATGATATGAAATTGTTGGATCTCCTCAATAAGCATGCTCCTGTTGAAAGCAAGGTCATCACAATCAAGCCCAAAGCTCCATGGTATAGTGAAGAAATCAAGGAAGCGAAGAGGTGCAGACGTCGTGCTGAGCGACTGATGCTGAAATCTGGACTTTGTATTCATAAACAGCTTTACAAGCAGGAATGTGACTCTTACTACAGTAAACTCTTTGAGGCTAAGTCAAGCTACTTCAAAGGTGAGATCGCAGGATCAGATTCAAAGCAGCTGTTCCAGATCGTGAAGAAATTGTCTTCACCTCTGCAGTCCACCACATTTCCTGATCATGACTCTGATGAGGACCTTGCCAACAGATTTGGGGAGTTCTTCGAGAATAAGGTCGCGTCTATCATTTCTTCATTCAACGTCCCTTTTTCTGATGATCTATTACTGCCTTCTCAGACTGGGATTTCACATGACTCCAACCTTTCAGAATTTGACCTTGTTTCTGAAATGCAGGTTAAGCGTGTCATCAAGTCACTTCCTTCGAAATCTTGTAGCTTGGATCCCCTCCCAACTTAGCTAGTGAAGGCATGCCTCGACGAACTCCTGCCTGTTATAACTCTCATCATGAACCTTTCCTTATCATCTGGTGTTGTTCCTGAGTCTTTTAAAACAGCCTGTGTTTTGCCACTTTTGAAAAAACCCAGCCTGGAAACTAATGATTTCAAGAACTACAGACCTATTGCTAATTTGCCATTTCTTAGTAAAGTTCTTGAAAGAATTGTTGCTGCTCAGCTCCGAACTCACCTTGATGAAAAGGGGCTGTTTCCACCAAATCAGTCAGCTTATCGCCATTTTCATTCTACTGAAACGGCCCTGTTAAAGGTTCAGAATGATCTTCTGCTTGCTGTGGATAAAGGACAAGAGGCTGTTCTTATCCTTTTGGATTACTCAGCTGCGTTTGACACGCTGGACCATGGTGTTCTTCTTCAACGTTTGGAACATGATTACGGCTTCAGCGGAACTGTTCTTCTTTGGTTGGAATCCTACCTTGCCGGACAGAGCCATAAGGTTGTCGTGAATGGTTCATTTTCTAAACCCTTTTCTCTGCCCTATGGTGTCCCGCAAGGCTCCGTCATCGGATCTCTCTTGTTTATCATGTATACTGGTCCTTTAGGAAGAATTATCAACATTCATACAGGTATCCAGTATACTACCTATTCTGATGATACTCAGATATATCTCACCATGAAGCCAGCTGATCGAAAAGTTGCTGTTCAAAGCCTGTCTGCCTGCATTGCTGATATCAAGCATTTGCCATCCGACAACAAGGTTCAGCTCAATGAACTAAAAACTGAGATACTGCATGATTTCTCTAGGTTTAGGAGCTCAGATCATCTACCTTGTTTAGATTTTCTTGCTGGAAATATCAGTGGTTCAGATAATGTAAGGGACCTTGGAGTTATTATTGATAACAACTTGACCCTTAACCAGCATATCAGAAATGTTTGTCGTTGTGTAAGATAAGTTAAGAAAGTATCTCGATAAATCATCTACTGAACGTATAGTACATGCCTATCTATCATCCCATTTAGATTATTGTAATGCTTTACTTTCTGGTTTACCTCAATCTAGTATAGCCCCCCTTCAAAGAATTCAAAATACTGCAGCTAGATTGGTAACCCTCACAAAGAAATTTGAACACATCACCCCTATTCTCTACTCCCTCCATTGGCTTCAGGTTCATAATAGAATTATTTTCAAGCTCCTTCTCCTTGTCTATAAAATCATCCATGGTCTCGCCCCATTCTACCTTCAAAATCTTATCTCTCTCTGTCCCTCATCTTCTGCAACTCAACGTCTCCGATCTTCTTATGCTACTCACCTTCGACTATCTCTAGGACCCCACACTTTTACCCGTTATGGCGATCGTGCTTTTTCTGCTCTTGCCCCTAAACTCTGGAACAATCTCCCCATCTCCATCCGTAATGCATCCATTGTCGAATCTTTCAAAACACTCCTCAAATCTTACCTCATTAAGCAGTCCTCTTAATTCCATATCCTGTTCCCTCTCACTGTATTTTGCTACTTCTTTTTTCTCTTTCCAATGCGCTTCGAAACTGTTGTATTAAGTGCTATATAAATTTTAATTGTTATTATTATTTTATATTCAGGACTTGTTATGTCATGGTGGTCAATGCATGGATATATGCAGTGTACAGTAATATATTGTACAGCCCCTATGGATGAATGACATTTACTATATAAGATGTAAGCCCTATTTCGCGAATATCCGCCAACCCAATTTAGAGGAATAAAAGCAATATAGCTATATAAAACTGCTTACTACTGGTCATCTAGTACCGTCTGATATCCAAGAACCACGAGAAGATGGAACCTAATTTTGGGCTGAAAAAAGGGTCTAAAAATTTGTAAATTTAAGTAAAATCACCTCATAACTCTACAAATAATGATTTAAGAGTACTAATTTTAGGAAAAACAAATTGCCTGCCCCCAAAACAAATGAATAGACACCAAAACCAGAGAAAAAGACCTCCAAATAAAGAAGTTGTGGCCAAAACTGTGATTTTTGTTTTAATCTCTCTTTTTTTTTTGGGGGGGGGGGTTGTGGCGGCCATTTTGGATTTTGGCCCGGCACACATTTTCTCGGACCCGAGACAAAATATATTGTCATTTCATGTTGAGATAAGGTAAAAAGGAATAAAAAAAAACTGTTGCCACAGTGAAACCAAAAATCACCCGTTTATAGCCCACTCCTAATAGTATTGAATAGAATATTCTTTCTGAGAGAATCTCAGCATGCTGTCCCTGTGGTTGCTTATGTACAAGCATTCATGTTTTTTTTTGTAATCATGTTTATATCAAACATCCACACCATCATGAAAGTTTTTTTTTTTTAGATCCTGAATTTCAGAGCTATACGTGAATTGAAACTCCATCAAGTGTGGTTTCCAAGCTCCTCCCCAGAAGCTTGTTTAGATGGCGTGGTATTCGTAAAAGTAAACCTAGGTTTAACCAAACAAGAATTTAAAACAACACTCTCACTCACCGGATTTTGCTGGCTTTATAGTACTTCTACCATATTTATGGAAATTATAATTAAAGTACCAATTATTTCATTAAATTCATTTCGTGTTTTGTATTATTCTTCCCATTTCACGCCTCAATTATTTTTTCTGACAACTTCTTTGCAGCAGTAAAAGAATAATTAATAATTGGTGAACTAGCTTACAACTGGCACTCCATAAAAATGTGGCCTAAGTTAACCCATGTTTAACTCAACCACCTCTACGAAACTGTGTGGTATTCCTATGGTACTTATGTGGTACTACATAATACCACAGACAATACCACACGCATATTGTAGTACCACACACATTATTTTGGTACTACAAAAGCATGTCGTGTGCTATTGTATGGTAATGTTGTGTGGTAGTGATGTGTGGTTACTTTGTGTGGTACGTATGCTGTGTGGTAATGGCTACCAAAGAAATACCACATGAATATCTTGTGGTATTTGGGCAAAAACCCCACAGGAACATCATATGTTATTTGTGCTCCCTAAACCACAGGAATATCCTATAGTTATTTATGTGGTATTTCTTGCGGTACCGTTGTGTGGTATTTTTGTGGTACCGTTGAATGATATTCCCATAGGATATTTTTGTACGGGCATTACTATCAGAATACGAACCATGGACATGACAGGTAAACACTTAATAGGTAAAGATGACTTACGAGGCCTATCGAAGACCGCTTGATGTTCTTTAAACAGCTCTGGAGACGTGATGCTGACACAGAGTTGATCGGTGAAATAAAACGATGCAATGTCTCCATACTCAGCATGAAGGTTCACCAGAAACTGATGAAGACTACCAGCATCACCTATCTCATCTAGATTCCCTTTCCTGAAAATGATAATCATTATTCGTTCATTATTAAAAAGAAATAATCGCTTATTGTTAACAGTTAGTTGTGTTATCATGGACCTGGCCACGAAGGATTACCTATTGTTACTGAGGGTGCTGTGACAATGCTCAGTATCCCCTGTAACAATAGACTAATCCTCCGTGGACAGGGTATTTTTTAAAAAACATTGATGCCTATCCGTGCCACCATGAAGATCCTAGAATGAAATTACGAAGCCAGGTTCCATTTTCCCTTTTCACGATTTTTATTATTACTACTGTTATTACCTTGTTTTCCTTGTTAATTAAGCTTATACCAAGGATATGTAAATGTTGTGATTATGTTTGTGATTGTAAACCAATAAAAGCTTGAATAGAAAAGGTCCGAACCTCGTACCCATTTTCCTGATTTCACCGTGAACTGGTAAAATTATGTTTCAACATTAAATGTAGGCTTGTGTAAAATTTGTCAATGGTCATGATGATTACTGAAGCAGCAGTCATATTTACTTTCCTCTGTCAGTACAAATTCAGTTTAAATGAACATAATTTCAGATATATAAATTGATAAGTGGGGGAAACGGGGAAATGACAAATGATACATCAGCTCGCCTACTGTATTTCTAACAATGACTTAAATCTCATTTGGACGAAAGTTACGCAAAACTAAAAAAAAACACAATAATTTTTATTTATTTTTATTAATGTTCAATTGTTTGTATGACTATGCTCCACACCCTGCTTCCCAAAATATACACCTCCATAGACGGAACTTATTCTTCCATTCTACGTGGAAACCTATACAGGCCCCTATCAAACAAATATTAATTTTTGCCGTTGATACATGTAGATCATTTTCATCAATGTAAAGTTCTATGGATTATGTTAAAACATGTACTTATAAACATGGTTAAAATAATCAGAATTCAGTAATTAACACTGCATCACTTGTAAGAATCAATGTTGCAGTGAGCCCTGCTTTAATGGGAATAATACATTGAACCTTTGGGATAAAAGCCCTTACATTATATCAATCTACAAAGGGATCATTATAGTACGTCATAAATTATTTCACAATATTTTGGATTGGTTCGTAGTAAATGCATGAACCAAATGACTCACAACCAACTATCACAGGAACAAATAAGTACTGAGTGCTTTAAAATCCACACTAAGCAAGGCACTAAGTGTCCATTCACAAATGAATAGTTAATATAATCCTAAATGAATACATAGAATTTTCGACAGATTAAAAAAAAATTGCATGTTGATGTAAATTTGTCCTTTTTTCTCAACAAATCAACATTCTAACAATATATTATATTAACATTATTGTACTTTACACTGCACTACACTAAAATTCGGACGCTTTCGAGAATTAATCAAACAATAAAAATATACATTCATCAAATTCAAGAGAAAATGGCAGTTCCCTAAATATTAATCTGAATCTTGACAGGTTGGCAAATACTCACACCGGGTCCGACGGTACAAGCCCTGGTACAGTTGTAGCCTTTGGAGATGTCTGTATTCAATGGCAAACAAAATATCATTTAACGCACCGATGTCTTCCTTTAGTGAAAGTGTTGTCCTGCTACATACCTTTAGGATATTGTTCCTGGTTACTAGATACAAAATATTTGTCTGTTTGTGATGAATCACAAATTCTAAACATGATTCTGGTAGGGTAATGGTTAATATTATCACCAGTATCAGACATCTCAGCTGGTCATTTCGTCGGCGGTCATCTAAACCGTCACATCAGTCAATTTTGCTTTTAAAAAATACATTTTTAGATTTTTGCAGAAAATGAAATTACAAGTGCTCTATTCATAACTAAATTTGTAGGCAGCAATTTATTTCATTTTCTGACATATGAGAGGATTTTCACGGCGATGCAAAACAATTTTTAATAAAATGCGCAAATTCCATTGAAAACGTGTACTGTAAAAGAGCGATACGACGTTTTGACTGACCGCAATTTCAATGCGCGCGGTCAACCAAACCGTTGTATCGGCACTTTGGCACTGAATTGTCTTTGCACGTTTAAAGAGATACAATTTGACTAGTCGCGTATTATATTGAAATCGCAGTCAGTCAAAATGTCGTGTTGCCGCGGCGTTTTTGTACAGGAAAATCTAAGTCGCTCAAACCAAAATTCCCGGGGGGGGGGGGGCCTTGGCAGTCAAATAAACTGCTGTACACACGCGTGACCAGTTTTGGTTGCGGGCCGCGCGTGCACTCGTTAAGGGTATCAAAAACACCGATTTTTTTTTTTGTTTAAAGAGGAAAGTTTAGAAAGACCGGTCAATGGTCAAACGTATTTAGGGTATTTTTTTCCAAGGCTTCATTTTAAAGACTAGCTAAACGTGTTTAGGGTATGTTTTCCCCTCAAGCTTTCGCCCAAGGTCATATTCTGGCGACAACTTATTTAGGGGCCCAAATGTGTAAATAAAACCCGCGAAAAACTTCTTTAGGTGGTTATTTTTACACAGCGAAAAACTCGTCGGGTGTGTACAGCAATACATTTGACTGTCCCCCCACCAAAATAACAAGCATGTAGCTCTTTTGCCATTTTTTCTCGGATTCTTACTTTGTGTAAAAATAAAGATACCAATGTCAAGTAATCTTCTTGGTCTTTCCAACCATGTATTTTTGTAGCCATGAATACGGTATGTTGTAAGGCTGGGAAACTATGTGTGAAAATGATGGTAAACTTTGAGTCGGTTTTCTCCGAAATGGGTTTGGACCGTCGCATGTGTGATAACAGTTTGGATGACCGCCGACGATTTACAAAACCGTAGGCCTATTGCCCTACATTTTATGAGCATCGGGAAGGGAGAGGTATATTGTTTGTATTATCCTCGGTCTCTATCCGCGTATTTAGTCCAGGATAGGCCCCATAGAAAATTGGCCAAACCTTGTTTTTTCATATATTTTTCGATGGTTTAATGTTAATTAGAGTGTGCTGATTACGAATATGAATGATGCCACTCGTGTATCCTTGAGAATTTTCCGCAAATTGGCAAAATCCGACATGGCCGCCAAAAATACCCATGAAATTGCCCGCACATTGGTTATACAATGTATTTGTGTTGCAGGAGTGAAATACTCTCTGAAAAAATGATTTTGGACAAAGAAAATATTTTCTAGATATTCAAAATGGCCGCCATAGACACCTGTATTCTATATTATGTACAATGTGAATGGGGAAAACTAAATTTCACAAAATTGAGCATTAAATGCAAGTAATTGTGATTTTTTTATGAAATAATGGATGAAAACATGATCACTAGCGAAAGGCCACCAAATGCCCTGACAGTATTTTGTAGGCCTACAATAAGGGAAAAAAATATCAGGAGTGAGTACTAGTAAAATACATATTACTAGTATTAAGATATGCGGGTGGAATACTGGCTAAACACATAATTTCTAACGAAAAATAAATACAACGCCATTGTGGATTGCTGCCCTCAGTCGGGCAGTGTTATATATGTTACACGTGCGAATCGTTGTCATCGCCTCTTATCCGGCCAGCTCTGTGTAGAGGTACATTGTCATTAAAATATGGACCATAAAGATGATTGTAATTGACGTCTAATCATTTAATGGTGTGGTGGCAGTTAGGATCAACCCTGTCATTGTATGTTTATGATGGCATTTGCTAAAACTAGCAGTCAGTCGGTCGGCCAAAACTGGTCGTGATAGGTAATCTTTCCGCATTTGTCGGTCTTGGGTCGTACCTCTCGCAGTAGCTGTAGTCCCATGAATAGCCTCAGCTATGGCTTTACCCATGAGAGGTTGCACCCTCAACCTCGCCCCCAGGGCCTGGCCCCAACTTACACATTAATACAAATCAAAGGAATGAAATAGTGACTGAGAATGCGAATGAATATAACAGTCTTGAGTATGATGATTATGATGAGAAGTTAAATGATGATTGTAGAGAGAAGATTTCGGAGACAGAGTCTGAGTTAGTTGAGTTTGACAATCGTAATGAGTCCGAGTTTAATCACAATCACAAAGGCCCGAATTCACAAAGGTGGACTAAAGTTATACCGGGGTTAAATTTAGTCGGGGGTTAGCTAATACCGGGGTATAAAGTTAGTCCACCGCGCTATTCACAAACGGTGGACTTACTAATCCATGGACTAACTTTATACCCGGGTGCTAAAGTTAGTCCACGGCTGAGTTATACACCGGGTATAACTTTAGTCCATGGATTAAATCATGAACTGAAGCTAGCATACTATTATAGCACTGCACTGAGCATGCTCAGTGTAATAAAGCAGTACTGAGCATGCTCAGAGCCGTATTTGAGAGTTTAGTCTGCTAGGGCCGTATGAAACGTCGCCATCACATGAATTAGGAGGCAGAACTCAACCAAAAAATCATGTATCAGCAGCATGCACTTGAATTTCTTAGCAATGCGGTGTTGAGAACGAACATTGTCATTACTTATTTGTTAATTTTGGCCAACTTAGGTTCGGACTAGCGCTACCTGCGTGCGAGCTAGCTCGGCTGCGCCTGCAGCATCGTACCGTATCTCTATCGATATATATCGAGAAGTTCAAGCTCACCACAATACGGTACACCGTATGGTAACGTGAACAAGTTATAACTTTTTTTAGACAGCTGCAGCAACCGGCTGTTTCGAGGGGTTGTAAACATTTTTTTTTTCAATTTCTTATTTCTCAATTGGTGAGTGGAGGCAACGGAGTCCAGCAGAACAATCACAGAGACCAAAGTTGTTTTTAGTTTTGCCTTTTTGGTCTTATGTATGAAGTCCATATCGATCGGCATCGTAACACAGCAGTACGACGTGGATCTAGGCCTACCTAATCTATCTAATACTGTACTGCGTTTTTTAGGCTTGAGGAAGTTAGATCTACGGAAGTTAAATCTAACGTTACACATCAATTAAATCTAAATGTTAGATTGAGTGCACATTATGATTTGTTTGATATAAATCATAACCAATCTGATACTATTGTATAATCCTACCTACCTTATCGAAGTCCGATGGAACTTTGCCCGGAGCTAGCTTTGATTGAAAATGGAAATATGGAATTGAATCTTTGTTTGGGTTTTGTCCCGGGTTAAGGTTGTGTACGTTAATTGGTACATGGTGGGGCCAGCGTCGCGTGGGGCCAAGCGACATGACCTTGATCTGATCCCGCGTCCACAAGCGTGCCCCTTTTCCTTTCCCTCTCCCTCAGAATTGACTTTCCCATTTGAAGTATTTTTTCAATTCATTTATTTATTCTTGTCTTTTTATATGTATCTCGATAAATAACCCATTCTGTTAACCCATTCCTCAGGTCGTTCTGGTTTGCGTTCTTCAAATATTGTAAGGCTCAAAGAAATACGTACTAAACGAAGTTGGGGGGATAGAGCATTTTCATCTGCTGCACCTTTTTTGTGGAACAGGTTACCGCTGTCTATTCAGACAGCTAATACTCTTTCTACATTTAAGGCAGCACTTAAAACTCACCTGATGCTTAATGCATACTGCTAAATCATACCAGCAGTTTACAGTCTAGTTCTTTATTCTTATGTTTAGTTTGTTAATTTTTCTTTTGTTATTTGTTATTTGTATGCGCCTTGAGCATCTCTTAGAGATGGATATGTTGCGCTTTATAAATATTGTTATTATTATTATTATTAAATGGATTTAAAAAAATAATTTTAAGCGAGCAATTTTTTTTAATTGACAATTAAATTAACAAATATCCAAGTTTTTGTTAGATTTTCACATGATATATATAAAAGAATAATTCTATTTCACCCTAATTTCTTTTATCTTTCTTTTCTTGGTCATGAATTTATTATTTTTTTTTTTTGGGGGGGGAAGAGCCCCAAGTCCCCCCCCCCCCACTCTGTAAGTCAGTTCTACCAACATCTCTAAAAGGAGCTGAGAAACTCATTGGTAGCTCCTCCACACTCGGGTCACTCTTGCAATCGCATTATTCCCAACCTTTACCTATTCTCCAGTTTGTGCTTGCAGTATTTTTTTTTTTGGGGGGGGGTTAAGCTATTCACCATGCTTGCAGTATATTTTTTTCTTTAAAAGAAACACAATTTCCTTATCAGAAAAATAAAGACTTATCAACCCTGGATAAGTGTAAAGGGTATTCCACCCAATCAATGATATATTTGAAATTGGGGAAATAACAGTGGTGTACGTATTAAGCCCAAAATTTTGAGGGGGCTAAATATGGCATATCAGGTAAAATAAAATAAAAAATTGCAAGGAAAAATATTCAAAATTTTAATTGCAAATATCCAATTTTGTGATAGATTTGACATAATATTCAAAAAATATGTTTTACCCTTCTTTCTTTTTTTCTTGGTAATAAAGATTTTTTTGGGGGAGGGGCTTTTTTCCATGGTCAGTGGTCCCCCTCTATACTTTCAAACTGAAGGGACTAAATTTCCCTAAAAGAAAATAACTTTTAACAAAGATTTATGCTATAACACCACTGGCCATTCTCTCAGTGACACATGTAGCAACCTTTACTCCTTTCATTTCTCATTTGCTTCCATCACATGTACATTATTGTGCATCTTAACGTGCCAAATACTTTTCTCTCAAAAGTTTTACTATAAATAATTTTGCAGTATACCCTACAACAAGTTTCTTGAAGTATATCAATCTGCACAAGCAAGCAATCACTTGACTTTCTTCATACACAACCTTAACCAACATACCATTACCACCGCCCCTGCCTTACACAACATTGATCTCTCCTTTGCAGTCTTTCTTATATAAATTTATTTTTTGCTTCCTGCAAGAACGATGAACCATGCAGCATATGGACAGAATTGATAAAAGAATTTCATTTTTGTTTTCTCCTGACACAATTACTTGAAAACGATATCAAAATAAAAGGACAAGTCCACCCCCACAAAGTTGATTTGAATAAAAAGAGAAAAATCAAACAAGTGTAACACTGAAAATTTCATCAAAATCTGATGTAAAGATATTAAATTATGACATTTTTAAAGTTTCGCTTGACCACACATAACAGTTTATATGTACATCCAGGTCGGTATGCAAACTATTTCTTTTTATTCTACTAGATGAAATATTCGAATTTCTCTTCATTGTCAAGTGAACCCAAGATTAGTCACTCCCTGAGCATGTGGAATTTGCATTATTTTAATAATATAATTTGGTTTAGTCAAGTTGGCCCTCAATGTCAAATCTGTAAAAAAATGAAATGTACAATTCATACAACAAAAACAAAAGAAATAGTGAAGGACATCATTGACTGTCTCATTTGCATGCCACTGATCTCCACATATAACTGTGTTGTGAAAAATAACCCAAACTTATAAATGTCATAACGTTCCTATTTTACATCCATTTTTGATGAAATTTTCGGCATTATGCTAGGTTGATTTTTTTCTATTAATTCAAATCGAATTCTTTCTGGGGAGGACTTGACCTTTAAAATCAAGACTTATATGTACATGTGTAGTAGACAGAGCAGTTTATTTCGTACATTATTTTTTTTAAAAGTAGATTGAAATTCTTTACATAATGATACGAAGATTGAATAGACTGTTTACATTTTCTTAACAATGCATCAGAAACTCTGAATAAAAATAGATAAACAATGGATTAAAAAAAGTTTAGTCAAGATTTTAAACTCTACAGCTAAAGCATGAATATCACAGGTAATTAGGCAATTATATTTCTGAAAGAAATTAAAGGATGATTCTATCATAAAATAGTAATATCAAACAAATGATAATAGCTTGCAATGTATATATAGTGCTTACTACAGAAATGTATCTTAGTGCCTATGAAAATAGGTGGGAAAAAAAAGGATATTCAGCAAAAATGATATTATATAATTTAAATTTGATAAATTAGGAAGCTGCATATGCTTAGAAATATGACCATTTAATTAACAAAGAGGTTTTGATATTGAAATCATGAGGCTTCAAACATTGATTGTTGTTTGAAAAAAATGGTATAAAAATAGACTTGAATCATAAGAATGACCAAGACCATCTCATGCCAAACTTAGTTAAGCATGAGCAAAATGTTGCTTATACCTCTCACATCCCTGCTTATACATTCCCATCGTGTGTGTCATTTATTTCCTGGAATTCACATCCCAAACCTTTTGTCAAACAAGAAAAATGTTGTGAATTTGGGTTTTTAAAAGCAAGATGGTCATTTGATCATAAATCGGAATGCATGAATACATCCTATCAACTAAGCTACCATTTTGTGATCACAAGTGTCCACTTTCATACACAGATAATCCAATGGAATGCTTAATACCCGAAGCACATGGTCCTTTTCTATTGACAACAGAATGCAGGCAGGAATTCATCAAAGAGAGGAGCAACGGATACCTGCAATAAGGATCAAAACAAAATGAATATTAAAAAATTTGCTCTTCGTTATTCTTTCTGGAAATATATCTTCATTGATCAAGCAATTAATACCCCCTTTACCTGAAGAGCAAAATGCATTTTTTTTTTTACTATTTTTCATTTCTCCTGCAATAGGAAAGTTAGCAGATTATCTATATATTTTTTTCTTCTGTGAAATCTTAAAAATTGTCTTATTTCACATATAGAGTATAAAATTACAAGAAAATTTGACCAACAAGATTGAAATTTGATTAAATACAGTATGTAGTAGGGGCCAATATATGTTTTCTTCATTATCACATACATCTAGTAGGTGTTGAATACAGAGAATATCAAATTGAAAACTGAGTGTGTATACCAACCTATACATTTACAGAAGACCTGTTCTTCCTGCTAAGTACAGGTCTTGTTCCCCATCAGGACTCCTGATGTAGACATGGCCCCAATCGATAGCACCTACGACTCTTGGAAACCTGTAGCAATCATCAAATTGTCGCTGGGTGGTTTGAATTTCTCGTCATCGGACACTTCATTAACTGTTACTCCTTGCCATTGCCTCAGAAAAATCTTTGATGATTCTGCACACGGATGACTATGATATAGTTGCTTTGTCTGCTTGCATCTTCTAAAAGGTACCTTTAGTTAATGAATGATAAGTGATGTTGTGTAATTGCTTTATTGATATGAAAGCCAATTGATACTTTACCATTTACATTTGCAAACATTGTGCTTCTGTTATGAGCTGATGTTTATGATGCACTGGAACTGATTAAAGAGATTTTTCTTAGATTCACAAAAAAAAAATCTACTGCAATAACAATCCATGCAAAATGGAGAATATCTCTCTTAAGCTGGAATGACATACTAATATTTCTTTTGGGTGATTATAAACCATCCTTCATGATAATTTCCCACTTGAATGACATATTTGTATTAAAAAATGTTGCTACATTGTAAAAAATGAGAGAAAAATAAAATCCCCACCCATTTGCAACCCAAAGGGTTACATGTTTCATTTCCACAAAAACCTTTCTCTGAAATACCCCAACACTCCCCCTCCTCTGTACTCCTGACTGAAAGCAGAAACAAAAATCATACAATTTGGATGATGAATTATATTAGGTTTTGCATTAATTATTCCACTGTAGATGTAAACCATGTGCATGTTATCATTAATATGCAAGAAGTGGCCTGATGATGTCACATCCACACATTTTCCATACATGAATGTACAAGGGTTCCACGATATTTGCTCTGGCGACAATTACTTAATGGAAAATCTGCATGCTATGCAAAACAGAAAACTTAATTTTCATGACTAGATACTTCCAACCCTTGATCCTTACATTATTCTGAACTCGCAATAACTATCTTAAATATATAATCAGCAGTCAACCACATTTTTACATTCCTGGAGGAAAAAAATGAACGATTATAATTTCAAATCACTAGAGAACAAGTGGGGATGTGAATATTGCATATTCATGAGGATACACAGAACTGTTTCCCCCAAGTAATGTAAAACTTTAAAATTGAATCAATTCATAATTCTCCATCCAATATTGATGGTTTTTGCGAGCCGAATTTTTCTTTATAAAAATCTCATTATTTTTGGCCTGGAGAATCGATTTCATAGAACATAATTTGACCCCCCCCCCCCATTACCTTCTGCTTTATAGTTCGCATATTCAAACTCACCAATGGCATAAAAACAAAGTCCTGTCAAAACATGTAACATGTCAGGCAATGTGTCGTTTCTCTCTGTTGGTAGCCCACTCTGAAAGGTTCATCCTTGTAGCATTCAAATGGATTCTTCCTGTCTCTTAATCCATGCTGTGGTCTTCCTATGTGTTGCTGAATCTGCATGGAAGTTGAAAGATTGTGTTGAAGAGTCATCATGAATGGGCAATTTACTCTTTGAATTTCATTTAATTCAAAAGTGTTTAAAGTGAGGAACAGAATGTCAAAGATTATACAGAAATCCCTCAAAAAAGATAGGATAAAAATGTCTAATTGTCATGAGTAGCTTTTCTATTTACCTACATGTACTTGTAAATGTGAAGAAAGAAAACTGCCAATTGTTGCTGATCATCATCATTGATCAAACCATGCGCGTCTAAGAGATGCTGAATCACTTTCAATTGGCTTTAATAGTGAAGGCAAGGCACTAATTTATGGAACATTGTTTACACAAAAAGAGGGTATTGCTTGCGAGTGACTTTCGAATAACATATTTTCATGAATCTTCATCAAAGTCTCATTAAACTTTTTTTTCTACATCCACCCCCCCCCCCGGCATTCATAAGACTGACTATGCTTTTTTCTCTCTTTTAAATAAATATTCAACAAAATGTCAGGATTAATTGGAGATCAACAAGCCTTTAAAAAAAAGCTAGTGACCAGTACACATATGCTTATAACATACAAGCAAGGTCCCCCCCCCCCCCCCTCTTCCTTTTTGTCAATTACTATGACAAGAATGAAAAAGTAACATACATGATACATTAACAATTACAAGATGAATTCAAATCACAGAAATAACATTTAATGAAAAATGCCATTTTAATGATATCTAATTTTTTTCAATATGAATTGATAAGACATACCTCACTCTGTTGCAAGAAGGCACAGCAGTTCAAAAATGTGAGCCATGTTTGTCGTCTTGATTGATCACAATCTCACAATCTGCCGAGTATGGTCTGTTTCTGATATGGAAGAAAAAAAAGAATGAAAAAATATTTATTCATCAATCATACTGCAATGTACTAGGCCCTATATCAAAGAAAAAAATAATAAGCAGGTTCAATTGTAGAATGATAAAATCCGCTGTTTCAAAGGAGTCTTTCAACATTTTCTGATTTTTTTGTGAGAGGGGATGCTGCGGAGCCACATGAAGTCTCAGGGGCATATCTCTGACAGAAATAAACCTATTTATCGGTCTACTACAAATGTTTAGAACTAAAGATCAAATGCACTTGTAGTTATGTGCGGTCTCGTGTGGATTTAACATTGGAAGGACACCTTGTGAAAAAAAATACTTGAAACAAAGAGAGTGGGGTAGAGAAAATAACCCCCAAAAGATAGAATTTTCAAAGTTAGACCTCAGTTAGAATTACTCAAATTATTCAATTAGGCCTAGGATTTCCATTTTTTGTTTTGACGACACCGTAAATCTAGAAGTGATCGCAAATGCGATGCCGAAGGTAAGTAAAACTTAGTTTTAGTAAAATCAAAGTCATATTAAAATTAAGTTCATATACAGCTGTTGGAGTAAACAGTGGTGAGTGGAACCCAATCTTTTTAAAACATTTTTTTCCAAAAATATTTAAATCAGGGCTTAGCCTTAGACTCGAGTTGACCCTTATTAAATTTTTTTTTTTACTCCAACGATGTTGTAGGACTAACTCTAACATGGCTACCAGGTAAGCCTGGCCATCTATCCAAGCCAAGGCAAAGCCAGCCCAGGGTAGAATGTCTAACGTTAGACCGGCTCTTGTATTTGTAACGTTAGAATTTTTTCTTATTTATTTTTATCGCTGCTCTCCTTGGTCTTGATTCACTTTTCAGACAAAATTCGATGCACAGTATTGTGTTGGCAGGGTACCGTAGTCGTAGACAACAAAAATTCCATGAAAATCACACAAAATCGAAAATCACTCAAAATCACTGCCTGGCATAACTAGTAAGTAGTATCGGCCTTTCAATCACGCCTACCTCGCCTGTGAGTGTGACTGCTAATTGCGTCTCGCACTGCACTGCTCATCTGATAACCAAGAACGCACACAAAAATACATGGCTGGGACTGAGCAGCTTAGAGACGCGACGATAACAATGATTAAGATACCATTTCAAGTTTTCGAGTACACTTTTTGGAAAGTTAAAGCTATCAATGATAGTTACAGATGGAACTGAAGGCTCCGTCATGATTTAAGCTCCAATAAATTATGTAATTTACTTACAATCTCGGTCGAAGTCGTGAAATTTTAAGCTTTAGATAAGCCGATCACACCGAATCTCGTCTCCGTCCAAAAAACTTTTTTTGCAGCAAACTTTTCTGCAACCGCAATGCTGCTCTCTGATTGGTTAAAACCGTGGACTAACTTTAATCCACCGATTTAGTCCACCCCAAAGAGCTGACTAAATCGTGACGTCAAATGACGCGTTTTATACCCCGGTATAACTTTAGTCCACCTTTGTGAATCGCAAAAGTTAGTACCTAGGTACTAACTTTAGTCCATGGATTAAAATGACGTCAAATGACGCGTTTTATACCCCGGGTATAACTTTAGTCCACCTTTGTGAATTCGGGCCAAAGAGTCTGAGTGCGATGATGAGCCCATATGGGACAATCCTATTCCTAACAATCATCCTCCCTTAGTTAAGGTTTTACATACTACTAGTAACAACAGTAGGCCAAAGGTTAGTCTAGGTCCTATAGATCTAGTACTAGTAGATCCAGATAGTTGCCCTCTATGTTTAGCAGCTAAGCGCCCGGGTCACCACCACATCGGTGACTGTGAATACCTCCCTCAACATGAGAATAATATCATTGCGCAAGTTCGCCAAGCAGCAAGTATACTAGGATACACTCAAAAACTCACAGTGAATGATTGTTATGAAAAGTATGAGTCTGACAAGAATTTGTCAGATTGTGACAGTGATTAAGATTATGATAGTGATTTTGACAATTTGTCAACTATTGATTTCGACGAAGTTCCTGGTAGTGCTCCAACCACAGATCCAGATGTTTCTGGAATTAGTCATCAGTCACATTTTCATTGTGACAGTCCTCTTAGTTGCCTAGTTGACACGTCGAAGTCAGATGAGTCGCCTCTAGTTCTTGAAGTTGCCCTCGGTGGTACTAATGACAATGCTGATTCATCAACGTCTGATGGATTACATCAATGATACCATTCGTTGCCACATTGTCCAGTGGCTGACTCGTCTATGTTGCCTCAGCAGGCCAAGATTTTTCCATTTATTGACCTGTATCATGGTCAGCAGTGTGTCCGGGTCACCTTAGTCAGTGGGTCATCACATAATTTCATAGGTTACTCAACTGCTCTGAGTCGTGGTGCTGATATCTTTGACACGTCCTCAGGTATGTGTCATGTCGATAGTTCAAGCCTGCCTTATGTAATTGTTGGAGAGAAGCAAGTCGTACTTACAAGGGATGATAATGAATTCATCTTTGAAGGCTTCGTCGTCGAGGCTGATACCGAATTAGCCGAGCTGGTATCACTTTCTTAGAGGTAAATGATATCTCTGTTCGTCCTTCTCGGCGTTCGGTCACGATTGCTAATGGGTCCTTTTACACCTACCGCCCCGCGCCGGCCCCTGCGCGTTTCGATACAGCGCATTCGGTTGCCGTCTCGTCAGTCGTTCCTCCCATTGGCGAACATAGCATTACATTTCAGGTACCTCACACTGATCCTATAGCCAATGTGGAGACAAATTTCTCCAGCTACAACGTCAGTGAAGAGGCTCACGCACACGTCAAGCCAATATCTACCAGCAATCAAGTCACTGTGGATGCCCGTCGGGATGCTGTTTGTTCTAAGATACCCCGAACGTATATCCCTGGTGGTTCCTCCACTACTCTTGAATTCAATCCTGATAGCGTGATCACCAAAGTCCAACCGGTACCTCAATCCGGTAGTCGGTCCTCCCAAGTACCATCATCTGATACTAACCAGTGCCGCCTTGGTGATTCTCTGGCAGATGCGTCCCCTACTCACAAGCCCGGGATTGCTCCTTAGTCACCGAAGTCAATGGCGAACCAACCATCGTTGTTCCTTGAAGGTTGAGTACCCTCCAGGACGCCCCCTGATAGGACTCCTTCTACTACCCTTGGACTGTTTGCCTCCATCTCTGCCCATGTGCACTCCAGGATGGTCTCTATCTCGCTCATGGTGTCTGACGTATAAGAAGGTTTGCCCTTCCCCGTACTCGGCCAGATCTCCCTTTCAGCTTCAGATTGGGACCCCCTCATGGACGCCCCCGGATTACATCTATAATCAATACCCATGATTGATTCTCTGTACTTTTGGACTATGTTATTCCCATGTACCATGATGGATGAACTATGGACTCTTAGCCTTTACCAAGGATTTGGTTGCTTCGGTTTTTGCAAAGAATGGACGGCTTAATTGGTTTTCATAAATTTTGATGTCATCGTGGACACTTTTGTTTTTGGTCGTAATTTGACCTTATTGTTATTAGTGTATAATTGATGGCCTTATGTATTTTTTAAATGTTTTTATACTCTTGTTTGTATGGACTTCTTGTTTTGGGTTTAGAATAACCCTGCTAATTAAACGGCGTTATATCCATGTATATCTAGTATTTCATGTAGTGATGTACTACTGAAACTGATTTGATGGCTGCTTGTAATTATGAGACGTGTGTATGATCTCGTCTGTAGTGTGATTTTTTACAGATGCTTGCTATGCATGAGTATGAGTGTGTTTTAATGGATGCCTGTTTTCCTTTGTTTTTGCTGAAATTATTTCGGGTGTATAAGATTTGTTTAATTTATTTGAACTTTATATATCATGACAATGACATTGTTGTATGATACATGTTTTTTGCATTGAAAAGCTTTGATTATTGTATTCCCCCCTCCCCCAGTTTATTGCCCTTTATTTTATTTTTTTGGTGTGGTCAGGATTGCTATCTTTTACAGCTATATGATGCTTGCTATGTATGTATTGTATATATGTATATATGTATTGTGAATTGCTTGGACTATATTTTTTAATATTCCTCTTTTGGTTTTATTGAATCATTGACTATGCCACTTTAGCACAAGAACAGTATGGGTCATTTTGTATATTACTCTATCAGGAAATATCTAATTTTATGTCATTTGTCAGCTGTACAAGTTAGATGGGCCTTGGTCTTATTATTTATCTGTGTATTTTTTTCATGTTGCAGGTAGGGGGTTATATGTACAGATGTGTGTTGTTTAGGTGATTTATACTTATTTATAATTTTTATATGTCAAAAGTTGCAGTACATTCATGATTTTATGGATAATTTTATTTGATTTTGTATGTATGTTTCAGCATTTGATAAGTTTTGGACTGATTACTGTAATTATGTTTAGAGATTGTTGGGTAGCAGTTTGCATGCCCCGTGCACAGCTTTTATTCCAAAGATTTGTATAAAGGAAAGGCTTATTCTTTTCATTTTAATAAGTTCATGGCATTGAGACACTTATATTTTACCCTGTGCATTTTACCTACAACTTAGGCTGGTTTATATAGTTTTTATAATGTTTTGCATAGGAGGAAATTGATTTTTATCATAGTTGCTGTATTTACATAGCTTGTTTGAAGAAGTAGGCATTTATTCGGTTTCCTATTATGTTAAAAGAAAGAACAAAAGGTTGCCATGGTAAGCTGTTATCTGTCTATGACAAGTTGTGTATTTTGATGGGAATATAGGTGGAGAAAGTAAATGTGGTGTTATTTCAATTTAGTCGTATGTAGTTTATGTTGATGAACTGGTATGTACATTGTAGTTGATGATAGTTTCAGGTAATTTGTATTTGTGATAAGACAATGATTATTTATAGTGATACATGTACTTTGAATTATCAATAAGACAATCATTATTCATGTAAGTGAACTGGTATGTACACTATAATTGGTAATAGTGATACAGGTACTTTGAATGATTGATAAGACACTGATTATTAGCAGAGTCAAAATACTTACTGTTGAGTATTCCTGCATTTAAATTTAGTGGAATTTATGTGAAGGCCATTTGCATCACTGTTACTGTTATTGTTTAAATAGTTGTATTGCTTATATTACAACAGTTGAGTTGTGCTTTCTTTGGCTTCAATGTGATTAAATGGTTTAAAAGTGATTTTATAGTTAACAAGCTATTTGGATGTCAGATGAGTAATTGCAGTAATTTAGAAAGTTAATAGAAGGGAAAGTTAGAGAAGTTAGTTGAGGGAAAGGAAAGTGGTCACGCCATTGTGGATTGCTGCCCTCTGCGGGCAGTGTTGTATATATTACACATGCGAATCGTTGTCATCGCCCCTTATCCGGCCAGCTCTGTGTAGAGGTACATTGTCATTAAAATATGGACCATAAAGATTATTGTGATTGACGTCTAATCATTTAATGGTGCACTTTATATAATAAATGCTGCATTTTGACATTATGATTAAAAATGGCCACATAGGCGCATTATACATTGCGTATAAAGCGATTGGAGTAATTAATTTTCACAAGAGTAAGAACTATAAAATGCATGTTATTGTAATCACCAGGTAAAATAATGTCTGGAAACATGTTTTCTAGTGAAACATATCATTTCTTTGTCATGCATGAGATAAATGCTGTATTGTGAAATTCAAAATGGCCCCTATAGGCCCAAAAAGTATTATCTACAATGTAGATGGTGCCATGTAATATTGTAATAATTTGGATTTACTTGACTATGAAATCTATGAAATCCTGTTGTATGATAAAACATTATTTGAAAACATGAGTTTTATGAAATGATAGCATTTCTTCTGCCATGTACATATAAGTGATACTGTTTTTTCACATTAAAAATAGCTGATACAATCACTAAGTGAATTATGTTACATGCGTAAAGGGAATCTACTATTTACAAGAGCGAGAATAATAAAATGCATGTAACTGTGATGTATGAGTAAAATTTTGTCTTAAACATGATTTCAAGATAAATAGATAACATATTAGTCATGGAGGTAATAAATTCTGTACTTTGAAATTAAAAATTGCTGCCAAAGGTTCTAAATGTATTATGTACATTGTAATTTGGGACATATGCTCTTGACGGAATTTGACTTTGCTTGACTATAGGTATTGCATATAATTGTGATGTAAAAGTGAAATATTGTCTAAAACCATTGTTCCGAAGAGGTATATCATATCTGGTGCATTTAAGGTGATAAATGCTGCATTCCGAAATGGAAAATGGGCCCTTTATTGTATCATGTACAATTTGAATGAGGACAGATAATTTTCACAAAAGGGCATATAGCGGCCATTTCGAATTTTGAAATATAACATTTATCACCTAAATTTTAGATGATATGACATATTTCATTAGTAATACTGTTTTCAGACAATGTTTCACTCATACAACACCATTTAGTCAGGCAAAGTCAAAATCTGTTAAAATCATTTATCCCCATAGACATTTTATATAATACTGTTGGGGCCAGTAGCGGCCATTTTGACTTTCAAAAAAGTATTTATCACCAACCTGGCAGAAAAACTAATATATCTTGTTAGAAACTATGGTTTCAGAAAATATTTTACACAAAGATCACAATTACGTGAAAGTATTGTGGTCACTCGTATGAAAATTATTTCCTAGTTCACATTGTACATAATACAATCAATGTCTATGGCGGCCATTTAGAAAGTCAAAATACAGTATTAAATAGAAACTTTAATCCTGAATGATATAATTCGTTAAAAATTATGTTTTTATACAGTATTTCATTTATTCATCACAAATAAATGCATTTCAGTGCTCACTCTTGTGATTTCTTTGGTCCTCATTCTCATTGTACATAATACTGCTAGGGCCTTTGGCGGCCACTTTGAATATCAAAATACAGCATTTATATCATATACATGGCATATCAAAAAATAAATTTCATTATCGATTGTGTTTTTAGTCAGTATTTCACTCGTTTCTCTTGATAGAATGCATTTTGGTGCTCACTCTTGCGATTTTTGTTGGCCCCTAGTACTTTTTGGGCCAGTGGCAGCTATTATGAATATTAAGTACAACAATTTTGTCAGCATTGAAATGAAAATCATCAATGCTGACATGATATATCATTTTAGATGTCATGTATGGGAAAATTGTTTGTCCATAGATCATAATTACTTGCAGTTTAGTGATCAGTTTTGTGAAAAATTAATATTCCCTATTCATTGTACACAATAGTGTATACAGAGGTCTTTGGCTGGCGGCCACTTTGAACGTCTAGAAATAAAAAAAAATTGCCAAATAAAGTTTTTTTTAGGGAGTTTTTTTTTACTACATTTTATAGCCAATTTGCTTGCAATTTTATGGATTTTAATGGGTAATATGCATATTTTGGCGGCCATGTCGGATTTAGCCAATTTGCGGAAAATGCTCAAAGTTACACAAGTGGTATCATTCAGATCCGTAATAAGTACCCTCGAATTGACAAGAAACCATCAAAAATATTGTATATATGAAAAAAACAAGGTTATGCCTCTTCTATCCTGGACTATATCGACTTGGCATGCACAGTCGACACATATTATACCTTTGTATTTTCCCTGGTCTCACATCCAGGCAAACGAACGTAGAGAGCAGTAACACACACGGCAGTGTTGCTTTAGCAAGGTCCACTCGATACCCGCTTGCAATTTGCGCGCACAATTTGGTAGGCATGCCAACGAAAATCAGAGATTGATATCAAAATAAAATTAAACTAAGGGACTAAGTTCCAAAAATAGAAAATTAAAAATAGTACTAGATTATTGTCTTATGTTTTTTTTATTCTTCAGTAAGCAGGATTGAATTCTGCCATCAAGTAAACCAATCTGCTAACTTCACTCCGATTTAGTCAAGCTCAACGAACGTAGATGGCAGCAAGACACAGCAGTGCTGCTATTCGGAATGTCCACTCCATACGGGTGTCACGCGCGTAAAACATTCCCTATGGCTTTGTGTGTTAAAATGGCACTTAATAAAAATTAAAAAAAGATACATGTAAAATTAGAGAGTCGAATATTAACTACCTTTGGATAGGATATATGTCTGACATTACATATTTGACCAGAGAAGGGTATCGTAGCCAGCTCATTTTAAAAATAAATCGCCATTTTTGAAGATAACTATGATGGGATCAAATTCATCAACTGAAACAGTAAAAAATCCCAATTCTTCCGCCAGTCAAAAAATATTTTCCAAATCACAGACATATCTTCCCAATTTGGGCAAAGGAAGCACTACTCCACGTAGCCAGGATTTCATTTTGGAGTGGGCGGTAAATGCACGCGAAGGTTGCCAACACTTACTGAGCGCGCGAAGAGCGCTCCCTAGTAGATGAGCGGCCAGAAGCCAAAAAGTGCCTTATTTCTTGACTTTAATCCCCCCGGCTGGATCAAAGCAAAATCATACATCAAATTAAAGGAAATTTTCTGAATTTTCCGGAATTGGGTATTAAAAATGCCGTAATGTGTAGCATCACCATGGAAACCAGCCTTGAACAAGCCACGCCCATTTTAGATACTTATTGAATATTTATCACGAATATTGATATTTTACCTATTAATTTAGATTATCAGGTATTTTTTCTTATTTTTAAAGGCTAGATCTACTATATATTGTAAGAAGAATTACTGAAAAACAACTTAGCATGAATTTTATGAACATTTTCTCAGAAATTGTTGCCTAGCAACATAACTTTCCATAGCAACCATTTAGCTCCTTAAGGAAACCACTTATTTTTCCATTTCAAACCAAACTTTTAACTTTTTAACTAGGTTGAATTAAACCAAGTAAGTTACACCAATGAAATTACATAAATTATTATTTAAAAATAATATAAAGAACTGAAAACCCCTATTCAAGCTATTGAGAACCTTAAATTAATTTGCTATGCTCAACCGGACACACCCCTTCACATCGTACAAATCGCCATTTTATTGTTCATTTTGACTACAGTGTTCCAGATGCATGTACGTACAAGGCACATACTTTATACTATTTTGTGGAGAAAACGTTGATTGAGTGAATAATTCCTGATCAATTATCTTGTCTTCAATAGAACAACAACAAAATGACCATTTCACATTATCCATGGATACCAATTTGTTGCCTAGCAACGACTATTTTCCATAGCAACGACTATATTAACACTCTTCCTGGACAAATCTGTGGAAAATAGTCCATTATGAGCAATAATCCTGAAACAATTATCATTATAGATGTCTACAAACTCGTTTTCAGTAATCATTCAACAAACTGTCTATTTTATAGCTTCCATGGAGTCAAATGTGTTGCCCAGAAACAATATTCCCTAGCAACGGCTATGTTACCACTCTTCATCTCGGCTAAATGTGTTGATGAAGTTGTGCCTTAGAGTAAAAATATTGAGAGAATTAACATATCATAGTTTGTTATCGATTGGCAAACAATATTCCGGATTTTACCATTATGTAATGACACAATTTCATTGCCTAGCAACACTATTTACCTTAGCAACGATATGTTTCTCCCCTAACGAATTTGGGGGAAAATAATCCACCTTTAAGTGTACAGTACCATTTGTACAATAATATACCTACATGCATACTGGCAATGGTAAATTGAAGGACATCCCTTTATTTCTCTTATTTCTAAAAAGAAATCATCTATCCTTGTATGTATATTGCTTGTCTACCTATTCTAAACATGAGCATGGTATTTAAACTTTATCATTTAAAAAAGAGCAGCTTCAAAGAGAAATTTAAATGTTTTTGCAGATAAAAATAGAATAATATGGTTTGGATGATTCATAAACTGAAACTGAAATAGTTGCTAGGTACATAGCATTTTTCTTTATTTTTTAGTTTGCTACAGTAGGTATAGCATTGATGATATGATAAAATGGACAACACTACTATTTAGGCACAGTCCCTGATTAAAACTTTGATCATACAGTGGGCCTTCACCTAAGGCTTGTACAGATATTTTTTTTTCAATTTCAGGGCCCTCCTATACTAGTACTCAGTTAGGTCATTGGCAAAGGCTTTTGGCTGCATATTTACATGTAGATTACTTTCTTCGAGTGAATATGGAATGGTTAACAAATGGATCTCTCTTGTCAAATAGTACCTAATCACCCATGCATATCCATCTTCCAAAGTTGTGTCTGTGTTGAGGTTGTAGCCCAAAGATGCCAAAGCTGTGAGTTCGACAAGTTTCTGATGAAACTTTAATACTATTAATAGGTGTCAGAAGTTTAATCACAGGGAATTTATTATGTCACTTTCAATCTGATAACTGTCAAGAAATCAGAAGGATGAAAGTATGAAAACTTGGGATCTTAAGCCTTAATATTTTTTTTTTTAAACAAGTGCACACCTAGTTACCAATAATGCATAGAGCATTTCCATTTATTTGAAAGCAGGATGAAAGAGCATTGTAGATCAACTGCCTTGCTCACGGGAATAGGTGCCGCGGCGCCTTAGTCAGGCGCCTTAGACCACTCGGCCACGGCACCACCTTAATATGATGTTTTTGACCCGATTGCTAAGAAAGCATGAATGCTTGTAAGCAAACAACTAGAGGACCGACGGCTTAATGTCCTCTCCAAGACCTGGTAATGAGATGAGGATGTGCCTTAAAAAAGAGCACTAATACACCAAGTGAGAATCAATCCAGGTCACCGGAATCCGAAACCCCGATCTATCATGTTTATCGACTGAGCTATCATTCCCGATCAGGCCAAGAAAAGGACAATAAAACCATTAAGGATAGAAAGGCTTACTAAAGTGGGAGATGTTTTCTATGTCTAAGTGTCATGTAATATGTCATGAGGTTTGCACACATCTGCTGAATAGAGACAACCAGGGTGGGGCATACAACAAAAGTCCCAGAATATAGAGAGGAGGCATATCAGCTTATGTAATCTTTGATGTTGTCTTTCGGGTATTTTCTGCTACAGCGATAGTGTCAGTGACTGCGATGGTTAAAAACTGATGCCTTAAATACTCAGTTTAAAAAAAGATGTCTGAAAGAATAGACAAGGATTCCTCTCAACATGCATACATATGTAAAGGACGTTGACATGGGTAAAGCTTCAGAAAACAGGTACAGATGCCTCTATTGTCATGATTGTTGGGCTCAAACTAACGCTACTGTTCGTTCCGTGGAGATTTAGATCAATGTAAATCTTCAAACACATCCATGGTATAAGAAATATTTCTGAGAAAATATCTGAAACTGAAAATTGGGATGATATATCTACAGTATTGGTAAAACATGCTGATACTAATAATACAAATGCATCTGCATTTGTAATGATGATTCTTCAAATGATAAGGCTGGAACATTTAAATTACAGCCATAATTTTGTATCACTACTTGAATGGAGTAGAAAAACATTGAATTGAACAATAATCTCTAAAGTAATAATCACTCCTCAGTGTGCCAAAACGGACTCAGTGATGATCTGGCAAGTTTAACTCCTTACTGTGCTATAAATCATCTCTGTTCCGATCCAGAAAGACTCAAACTTAGTGTATTCCACCTCAGTTAAGAACAGAGAGCAGATCAAAAACTGAGGGTCAGGTGGTAACAAGCCAACCTACCTTGGCGTCATTGTAGACCGTTATTTTTTCATACAAAGAACATGCTGCCAAAACAAATGCAAAATTTGGAGCAAAGGAATATCATTCTGAAGAAGCTGGGAAATATATGGGGAATTGATAGATGCCAAATCTCTCTGTACCACAGCTCTGACTTTATGCTTCTGCACTGCTGAGTACGCAGCCCTTGGTGCTAAATATTGACCCCAAATCTTGAATGGAGCTTGCAGAGCCATCACTGACTGCCTGTGACTAAAAGAAGTGGGTAATCTTTACCTACTAGGTATTATTGCGCCCACCGTACGTCAGAAGAGAAGTCATCAGCACAGATGAAAGAAAAAAACAATCAAGAACATAGTTTTCCACTCGTCAATCATGAGCCTGCAACGAAACTCACATCTAGACACAGTTTTCTCTGCTCAATAGAATCCCTTGATGACTCTGCTCGCATAAAAGCGTCACCCACTGGTCTAACAATCTCCAGTCTGTGATGCACAATCTCACCTACGGACTTAGTACGTTACTCTCCAGGTCCAAGTGAAGAATGGCCTACCTGATCTTGTTGAACAGCCCATGGGGCTACAATAGGATTGCAGAAACTTCCTGCAACTGTAAGGATGATCACAGGATACAACACTTTTTTGGCATACCCCCCTACCAGAGCTTTGAACTGCCACTGCCTTTGCCACTGCACTCGAGTCTTTTCACAGGAAAGCTACATGTGTAGATCATGTACCATTATCAGGACATGACATCTTTAATGAGCTAAGAAGAAGTCTGTCATTAATTATCTGACTGGTAGAATACACCTATTTATGGTAATCTGACATTTGGGGGAAAAATGATTATTTGGTCATGGGTTGTTGGATGGGGGAGGGGACAGGGACTTAATTGGTTCCTGATGGGGTTGTCGGTTAGGCCATGGACCTAGGTCCATGGTGAGGCCAAAACTTTGCTGAAAACGGTGCCTATATTCTGAATGTTAGTGTTTTAAGGGGAAATTTACAATTTGTCAGTGAAAGAGCAAAGATATTTGATGCTAACAATCTTACCCAATATCTACATACCCCCTTAAAAGCCACCTATTGGAGAGACAAACTCCTGCACACCTTTGCTTTCATTTGGTCATAGTGTACTGAATGATTTTAAAGGGCAATATTTGCGCTGTGCCCATATTCTCGGTAACGACACAAGTCCTTTGTAGTAGAGGGTTCAAGCATGATCTGGCTTTTGGGTTGAGTGACTCCAGATCTTTGGCAGCGCACGGCTCTGGTAGGGGGGGGGGGGGGGCAGACCAAAAGGTGATGCACTGTCTGATCCTCTCCTCAGTCGTAGATAGTGTCTGCATCCCTGCTGTAGCCCCGAACTGCATATTAAGGACTTTGCACCTTTTTGTTCCAGACCATATGTAATACATAGCCATGTAAGACATAGCCAGGATGGCCAATTGTCATTTGAACCTGGGTCGTGATTCGTAGGTCACATGGAAAGCTTTTGCGTCACAGACTGGAGGTGGTTTGTCCCTAGGCAATCCTTTGACTGTGTGCATAGCTATCAAGGGATTCAGTCAAGTGAAGGAAATTGTCTTGATTCCAGTCTCTTTGTGTCAGGTTCATAGTTAGAGAGTGGAAGAAGAAGGACATATTTTTGCTCTTTTTTCCACCCGTGCTGATACCTCTATATCTGGGGGACTGTGCCACACAATAGGTAAAGATCATCTACTCTTTATTATAGCATACAGACGGATTACTTGGTCGTCTGTGTAGATGTTAAAGAGGAGTTGGGCAAGGACACTTCTTTGTGGGAGACCATTTCTGCCTCCACCATTTGCTACTGGAACCACTGAGATTCACAACCGGTTTCAGCATTTTTTGAATTAGCCTTGTCAACTTGACTTCCTTTGTCACCACAATGACCTTCCTCGTAAGAATGCCTACCCCACGATTAACTGTTTCATAAGCTGCAGTTAAGTTAACAAAGGCTGCTCTAGTTTTCAGACCTTCCTCAAACCATCTGATGTACCGAGTCAGATTCAGTACTTGATAAGTAAAGGACTTTACTGGCCTGATTCTACTGGAATGAAGAACTCAGTCACAAAGGGAACAATGCGGTTAAGCAGGAGCTTTTCAAAGGGCTTGTATGTGTGACAGAGTAGAGAGATTTTTCTGTAACTCTGATTGGGTCTTTGCCTGGCTCGACTTTGGCAACTACCCTAACTTTCCTCTTGCCATTGTTTTTTTTTCTTCATGCAAACAGTGGTTTAACATGTCAGCAGCCATTGGTCCAAGGAGGGTGATCTGCTCACAGAGGACATCATCTAATCCAGGTACCTTGTTGCTCTTAATTATTCCCTTTGATAGCCTAGCACAAGCAGACAAGACGTTCAGGCTGAATGGTCTTGTGAATTTAAATGACTCTTAGTTGGGAGACTGTCACTGCACTTTTATTTAAGGGAGGTTGGCCCTTCGTGGGCAATAAATAGGGTTACCTTGACTGTACACAAGAAGGTAGTGGGCCACTTGGTCGGTGGTCACTATGGGTATATATTGAATCGTTTTTCAAGGATCCGAATCGTTTTCCCCGGGTTTTCTGCTGTTGTGAGTCATGTCCATTGATTTATTAAATTACTGTCACTTTCTTTTTTATTATCCATAATGGCACTTGTCAATTTCCCCCACATTCAAGTGTATCGGCACCAAAGGGGTCATTCTCAAAGCTCCTGAAATATTTACTGTACAGCAGCTTCATCATTCGTCAAGCCCGGAGAATAGTTTGTACAGCATCCTCGTGGAATATTCTTCTCTGATGATTTCTTCAATAGCTTTTCAAATGTGTCGTAATGAGTAGGGAGTGCTGGAAGATCCTGTGGATAGTTATCCGGATCTATGACAAACTGCTCCCAGATTGCTTTCTTCATGGTGAAACATCTGTGAAAGGGAAGTGTGCGTAGAGTGATGGCTTCATTCACCTTCAGCCAAATAGGTTGATGTTGAGTGTGCGGGAGAGGGTCAAGCACAACTTTGTCACATTTTGTTGGGTGATGCAATCTGATTTGCATCTGACCAGTTCTCCACAAGTTCTCCATCTCGTTGGTTCCTCCATACCCCCAGATAATGCTGTGACTGTTTAAATCCCCAATAATTACATTTTCTTGATCGGAGGTGGCTTCTCGAGAAAGGGAGAGAGATTGGTTTGGAGTTATAGAAAGAACTTAAATGGGAATACTCATAAGTTCTATGGTTAGGACTTTGCCATTTATCTTGATGAGACAATAACAGGGCTTACACCTAATTAATTCTACTTAAACAGATATTTGACCTGCTAATGAACTGCTGGAATCAGTAATGTAATGCCCACTAATGTACAGAGACTAATCGGTTCTAGTGAGCAACAGGCACAGATTAGACTAGAGTAATTTTTGTTGTCTAGTTGGTACATTCGACATACTGAGGATCTTTTGATCTGTGTTTAAATCATGGCAGGTGATCATTGAAAAGGTTTTTTCATCAAGTTGTGCAGATAAACCAGCAATCATGTTTGAAGGTCTGCAAGTATACTACTGTGTTAAACTGCCCTATTGCCCATCCATTGGTATAATAACAACAAAAAGAAAAAAAAAATCCAACAACACAGGAAAATTGCCAGAATTGCAGATAGAAACTTTGATAGTTCATTGTGATTTACATATTTTAGTAGGAACCTCATAAAGTAATTAGTTTTTGAGTTCACAATGTACAGAGTTGCCAGAATTGCAGATAGAAACTTTGATAGATCATTGTGATTTACATATTTTAGTAGAAACCTCATAAAGTACAAGTTTAGCTTTCGAGTTCACAATCACTATATTTCCACAAGATAAATATTTCCGTTTTACCATGGCAGGCACTCTAAGACTTATTGGCTGGTCTTGGATTTATACATTATTTTTCCTAAAATGTATAATAAAATGTTCCAAATAACAAACTAAATGATACTGTTAATAATACTCATTTCCTCTACCATGGCCGTACGCAGCGAAAAGATGCATTTTTAAACTGAAAATTTTCACAAAATTCACCAAAAGTGAGCATTATATCCTTCCATTTACTATGAATAAGCGTCCATTGCCAAACTTGGTCGCTGTGCTTCCTCGCTTTGTTAATCAGGGACTTTTAGTCGGCTTGCCACTCCAAACAAAAGTTTTCTGTATACACCCATGCCCTCTCTTAATATACCGACTGCCTGGCCAAATGGCTGAAATTAATTGTCATCACCACAATCAATGCTAAGAATAGTATAAGATGCATTTTGAGGACTAAGAAAGGGAATTTGGGGGAGGTTGCAGGCTTGAAATATCGCCAAAAAGTGATGGTTGCTAGGTAAAATGTTGTTGCTAGGCAACGTAATGGTTTCCATAGGTAACAGAAAATTCTATGAATACTGAATTATTTAGATTATAATAGATAACTTGACACAGGGCATCTAACTAAAAATTTTCACAAAATTCACCAAAAGTGTGCATGATATCCTTCCATTTACTATGAAAAAGCATCCCTTGCCAAACTCAGTCGCTTTGCTTCCTCGCTTTGTTTCTTGGAGACTTTCTTGCCACCCCCAAGGAAAAGTTTTCTGTATACAGCCATGCCCTCTCTCAATATGCTGACTGCCTGGCCAGATGACTGAAATTAATTGTCATCACCACAATAAATGCTTAGAATAGTACAAAATGCATTTTGAGGACCAAAAACAGGAATTTTGTGGAGGTTACAGGCTTGAAATATCGCGAAAAAGTGATGGTTGCTAGGTAAAATGCTGTTGCTAGACAACGTAATGGTTTCCATAGGTAACAGAAAATTCTATGAATACTGAATTATTTAGATTGTACAAATAACTTGACACAGGGTATCTAACTGAAAATTTTCACAAATTTCACTAAGTGTGCATGATATCCTTCCATTTACTATGAAAAGGAATCCCTTGCCAAACCCAGTCGCTTTGCTTCCTCGCTTTGTTTCTTGGAGACTTTCTTGCCACCCCCAAGGAAAAGTTTTCTGTATACAGCCATGCCCTCTCTCAATATGCTGACTTCCTGGCCAGATGGTTGAAATTAATTGTCATCATCACAATAAATGCTTAGAATAGTATAAGATGCATTTTGAGGACCAAAAACAGGAATTTTGTGGAGGTTACAGGCTTGAAATATCGCCAAAAAGTGATGGTTGCTAGGGAAAATACTGTTGCTAGGCAACATAAAATGGTTTCCATAGGTAACAGAAAAATCTGTGAATACTCAAATATTTAGATTAGAACAGATAACATGACACAGTAGGGTATCTATTTGATTTATAACAATATTACAATATCCATTAAATGATTCATATAGTCGTAAATACACATAAACATATATATTTAGTGATAATCCGTCACATGCAGGGTTAATCAAACACGGCAATAAGGTAACTTTTCATGATCATATAAGCATTATACATCCTAGTCTTCCTCTTTTATCACTTTTTCATCAAAATTTACCTTTTTCATTAGTTTTTACAAATTAAAAACTTAAAAAAATTATAAAATGAATTAATCTGGTAAAAAAATTAAAGAATATTGAAAAGTGAATATGGTTGCTAGGGAAAATAATGTTGCTAGGCAACGATTTTTAAATCAAATATGTATGAATTATATATTTGGTTGCTAGGCATCATATCATTCAATCTGTAGTGATTTTATCCTTGAAAATTCTATATTTATATATAAATTAGTATAATTAATTAACAAATCTAAATAATAAGTTGCTGCTTTGCATATATCACAAAAATGGGCGTGGCCTATTCAACGCTGGTTTCCATGGTGAAGCTACACTCTGCGACACTTTTAACTCTCAGTTCTGAAAAATTCAGAAAATTTCCTTCAAAATGATGCATGTTTTTGCTTTGATCCAGTCGGGGGGATTAAAGTCCCAAATTTTGGCCTCTCGCCGCTCGCCTATAGGGGGTGAGTTCAGTGGCTCCCGCGCGAAGCTTTCGGTGTTTCATAAATTGATATGAAAAGGAGCCACCTCACTTGTCTCTAGTACCTACATGTACATCAGCTCCAATTTATTTGACTATATTATGATTTTGAACTTTTTTTGCAAAGTGATTGTAAAACGAACAAAAAGGGAATAAAATGGAGGAAATTGAAATAATACAAACCCCGCGCAAATCGCGAAAGTTACAGCATGTTATTTAGAAAATGCAAAAGAAAGGGTCCCGAGAAAGGGATGTTTTCTAACTTATATTGAATGCTTCCCTTGAAAGATCAGATTTGATTACAAAAAAATTAGTGACAGTGCATATCTTCACTCGCAAAACAGATAAGAACGATATATGCTTGGAGGAAGATATTCCTCCCCGCGCAGAGCAATAAAACTCTAAAATTTCAAAGGGCGGACATTTCATCAAATGTAGATGGGCAATTCCATAAAATGATCAACCTTTTTATACGTCCGACTTCCATTTTTTCTCAAGTTTTAATTTGCTTCATAAATTGACCAAGTCATGGTCATATGAGAGCATTAGACTGTCAAAAGAACCAGAAATCAGAGACAGAAAATATCATGAAGGTCCCATATACATGATATATAGGGGGTCGAACGTACATATTATATGGAATTGCCCAGATATATCTAATCCCCCATCAGCTCTAATTAAATTTATTTTCTATGATTATTGAACCTTATTACAAGGAAAATAGTGCGCAAAAGTGTGAAACTTCTTTGATTATCTAAATTATATAAAACAGGATGATGGATGATTTCTTTCACTTATATCCTGATGCACTTCACTTTGAATGTCATTCAAAATTTCAAACTTAGGGCGCAAAACAGGATAGGAGATGAATGTGCAGGGAAATGAAATGAAGTTTTAATAGAATTTGATAGAAAAAATATATTGTACTTTTTTTATTTAATTCGACACGAATTTTATACCTTCCTCTTTTCAAATTGGAAACCTGTTTGCCCCTAGATTATGTTTGACAATTAATGAGCTGAAAAGCGGGAGAAGTTGTCTGTATGGAAGTGACGGCAGAAATTGAAATAAAGATTTTACCCTCCCGGTGCCGACCCGACCAGAGGTTGCGCGATCAAATAAAAAAAGATAAATTCATATGCTTCTGCCTAATGTTACTCTAATCCATGCCCTAATGTATACATTTGAACTTTAACTGATAAGAAACACATACCGGTATTGCTGAGGTTGAAAAACAGGATTAGAGAAAGGGTGATGGAAACAAAGGAATATTGTCCGTTAACCGCGCGCAGCGCGGAAGCAAAATTCATATAAATTTAGAGCAAGAGTCACGGAGTTCCTTTTTTTAAAAAAAAAAGAATAAAAGGAAAAACCCACATAGCTAAGTTTCTTCCCTTTCCTCTCTTCGCTTTTCCTTTTCTCCTCTCATTTTTCCTTTTTTTTTGGGGGGGGGGGGCACCGCCCCCTGGCTACGCGCCTGTTCAGTAGTTACCATTTCTAGAATCAGTGTTAGACTTTGAATCATATTCATACACTCTTGTCAATCAGCAATATCAAATTGAAAAAAAATCGAATGGGTTGGGTCGAACGAATATCTTTAGCCCTCCTTATGTAATTAGGCTCGTGCACCTACGCACATACGGGGTCCGCCCGCCAGTCATAAGGACCACTGGTCATAATACCCGCTAGATATAAGGACCGGTAGTCATATTAGTCATTAGGGGCTTTGTTCAGAGATGTCGTTGTTGTTGAATATGATTGCGCTCTTCAATCTCTCCAGATTATACGCGCCAATCGCTTTCGTAGGACGAAGGCGATCCATACGACGTCAAACCATTGGTGACGATTAAATGACGTATTAATATAGATTAGTCACCCATCCACCTATTGTATTAGTGGGTCCGACCAAATTAAACATCTTCGAGGAATAAACATTTTAATACAAACAGAGAAATTAAATATCGCGCGTGCTAAATGATTGTTCGTGAAAAAGGGCACAATAGCTAACCGATCGGCTACGAGCATGACTAGTTATATATTTAGATAATTTCTTAAAACCTTCGTTAAAAAACAACTCAATCGTAACATCACATACAATTTCTCGTCCTTCTTATTCTTTTGTTTGTCTTTTCTTATTAATAAGAAATATCAATCCTTCTTTCATGTCTAAAGTTTGAAGAAAATGACACACACCTAACTGTCAAAACGGTTAGTGGCATATATAAAACATAATAGTCCCCGTGTATAATCGGGATTAATTAACAATTGTTTTAGATTCGGGTCATTCATCTTAAGTTTATTAATCATGATGCGCCTCTCCTTTACATATTTTGAACAAAATAAAATATATGTTCAATAGTCTCAAATACATTGCACACCTCACAGAGGCCTGAAGAGTACTGTTTAATTTGAAACATATAATAGTTTAATTTGCACTTACCTATTGTTATTTGATGAAGGAGGCATTCCTCTTTCCGAGAAAAACCTTTTCTATAAGCCATCAAGACATTATCATGAATAGCCTATAAAAATCTATCATTTCTAGACGCCTTCCAATCTGCCTACCAGACACATTTATAAAATTTAGGCGTGAGCATGTAAGGTCGTTTATAGTGTTTGGTAAAACGATGTCTATAAAAGTTTTCGCGGCTCCTTTCTCGGCCGCTTTATCTACGATCTCATTGCCGTTAATATTACAATGTGAAGGAATCCATTCAAAATTAATACAGATATATTTTAAACTGATTTATGAATTTTGAATAAAATTTCACTAACAATTATAGTGTATTTTATGAAATATGAATCGATCATATTCAGTGCTGACAAAGAGTCGCAAATAATTACAACTGAACATGGTTTATCAAAGGAGTCTAACCACTCAATTGCCATTAAAATGGCCATGAGTTCAGCTCTCATGATACTTACATTGGATAACCTGAAATATATTTTTTATTTTATATAGTGGAACATAAAATGCTGCCCCAGTTCTAAAATTATCCTGTTTGGATCCATCAGTATATATATATGTAAATAACTATTCCACACAATTCCAATTCTTTCTAGAATGATAGATTTCATCTCGGCCGTTGGCATATCCCTTTTTCTAATTATACGATGTGCATAAAACGACACAGGAGGGCGGGACAAACGCCATTCCGGGATTTTTGTTAATAAGTTGTCTTGCTTCTCTACAAGTACCCCATCACTACAGGCTCGAAGATTGAAAGGTCTTTCCCCTTCCTTCCATTCGTGTATGTTCGTATGTTCAATGAGAATATCTCTAGTTGGATGACATTAAGTGCTAAACAACAAATAATATCTAAATCTATCATTAAACAGTTTTCTCCGAAGATACAACGGTAATTCACCGGTCAAAACTTGTAGAGACTCTAACATGTCTAATGATACATTGTATATCGTTCCTGTAATGATTTTCAAAGCTCTATATTGTATAGAGTCAAGCTTTTTCTTAAGAGATGTACAGGCAGAATCATACATTTCACTTCCATAGTCTAAAACAGATAAAATAGGACCTTTGTATAACATCATCAAAATTTCATATCTATTCCCCCAGGACGTATACCCGAAACGCAAGGTAATAAATTTAATCTTTTCTTACATTTATCATTAATCACATTAATGTGGCTAGACCAAGTTAGTTTCGAGTCTAACCACATACCAAGAAATTTGAACTGTTCACAATGAGGCAAAACATGCCCATTTGTTTTCAAAGTAATATCTTTCTTTTGTTTATTGGTAAAAACTAAAACTACAGACTTAGTGTGAGAAATATTTAATTTCAATCTCCAGCACCAGATTTCGATTTCATGGAGGGCTTCTTGCAGCTTTTGGCGAACCAGATTTAAATTTGAGCTAGTATACCAAACGCGATATCATCTGCATAACATGATAGTTTTACTCCACTTTCTTTAATCCTTAAGTCATTTAACATCAATGTAAAAATGACAGGACTAAATGAGCTCCCTTGCGGGATGCCGTGCTCTAATACATACGTTTCTGACATACTATTGTTAACTTTCACGTTACAAAATCTATTCAGTTTGTTATAGTAAATGAATCAGAATCTCCAACAAGGCCAGTTTCCTGTGGAATTCCACAAGGTAGTATTCTTGGCTCCTTGTTATTTATACTTTATGTTAATGATATGAAAAATTCATCTCATGTTCTCTCATGTATTCTCTTTGCTGATGATTCCAATATTTTCTTTACACACCATGATCCACATGTACTTGTGAGCACTATGAATACACAGTGGCGTAGCTAGGATTTTTTCCCGGGGGGCACTGGGGGTCCTTGCTTTTTCATGGGGGCACCGGCCATTTTTCCGGTGTGTGTGTATGTGTCCACAAGGGCGAATCCGACTTTCGCCAATAGGGGACGGGGCCCGAAATTATCTTCACCGATATCAGTCACTTCTTGGCCCTGTTGCATAAAAATTTATGTCATAATGACATAAATTTCGATCGTGACATAAAATCATGCATAGCTTATGTCGTTGACATAAATTTCGTTGCATAAAAGTATTTATGTATTGTTTTAGCTTATGTCAAGTTATCACGCGATATACATAAACTGAATAGTCATGAACGAGCCTGTTGACATAAACTTGGCATAAGTTGTCATTTTTCAGCCGCAGGAAGCTCTTGCGAAAAAGGGTCTTCGGCTTCCTATTTGGACGGGAAAGAGGCATATTTTGGTATGTATCAAATTTTCATTAATGCATATCATAGATATTAGATATATCTCACTTTCTGACCAAAATTCAAAGATTCTAAGTATGAAGAGATGTTTTAAATAAATCATTATCGCCGTCAATTTTATGTAACGATTGCTCGGATACTCTCCGGCTGCTCTTAGCCGTACAACGCTGGCAGTGCTAGCCGGAGGTTCCGGCGTCTGACAAAGACAAATAATGCATGGAATCAACACCAACAGAACAGTGTTAAATAATCTTCACGACATTGAACATTGATTTTAAGGTTCCGGCGTCGGATAAACACAAATAAATCATGTGATGAACACTGACAGAAAACAGTCATAATTAATCTTCACGACATTTTATTGGACATTTTCATTGATTTGAAATTAAAGTTTTTTTAAGAGCATCCCTGCTCTCCCTGGAAAGATCTACATTAATGACTCATTAGGCCTAGCTCCTAGTCTAACGTTAGAGCCGGACTGTCTAACTACGATTAGACTAGAAGTCTAGACTAGACACTCTAGAGTCTATACAAAACAGCTCTGTCACTCACCGTGAGGGCCTAGCCCAGGCCTAAATAATTAGTTGTGCTGAGCCTATGTTCGGAGATTAAAAAAAACAAAAACCTGAAATTTAAGCATGTCACTGTCAGTGTCAATGCAGGGCTAGGCCCTAGCAAGTAATACTATAACTTGGCCCCGTTATTAAGTTCTTGTCTAGATCTAGACAGCTGGCAGCTGTCTGTTTCGAGGATTTTTTAAAACATTTTTTGAAAAATTTCTCCTCGTACACAGACGGCTCGCTATCGTGCAGCCACCATTAGGGGACTTGCAATGCAAAATCCCCCCCGTCGGGGCTCTTCAATTTTTGTCTAATGAATAAAAATTTTGAAAATTAATGCTACCAAAATGCAAATTGATATTCCCTCTTGGCATTAATTGCCAAAACACGGAGAAAAATAATGTTAAAAGAAACAAAAACAGTGACTTACCTCGGCTGTCGCGCAAATTCACATCCCCGTTTTATCCGATCTTAAGTACATAAACATATGGCCATTGAGTCCCCTGTACAGATCGCGTTAGAACTTCGGTCTCTGTATTTGGTGAGTGAAGCCAACGGAGTTCAGCTGAACAACCAACATAACAGAGACCGAAGCTTTTGGTCTAGTCTAGATCTAGATCTCTCGTAATCTAGTTTTCTATCTAGGACTAGATCAAGTCTAGGGTCTAATTTACTTTAGACTCAGTCTAGCTCTAAAAATTTCTAAGTTAAACTTATCTTACTTAGGTGCATGAGCTGAGCTGGCCCTACCATTGACTAGGCCTACCCTGGTTTGGGCCTTGGTCCTGGCCAGTGAATGAGGTGGTGCAGCCCTGCCCCTGGACTGAGTCTGACTGGGGCTCCTTCCATTCATGCTTTTATTAATAGATCAAAATCGAGACCTAATCTAGTAACTGTTTAGCAATACAAGAGATCCAGAATAGATCTAGCTCAGGGCCCAAAATTGAAACTGTGTTTACATCATTTATAGTAAGCTAATCATTTGTTGGGCCTATATATCATCTATATGAAACAAGTAACATAGATCTACTAGAACTACAAAACTTACTTTAGATCTATTCTATGTCTAATCTTAAGCCTGACTTTTTAACTCTGACATCAAAATTCAAATACAATTAAACTTAGACCTTTGGGAGACGGGTCCTCCACTGCCGACGCTACGGTGATGGAGCCCCCTGGGTTTATGATAGAGCTATGGAATAGGGTGTCTAGCTCTAATATAATATTGTTTTCTAGTGCCAGGAGTAGAGGCCTAGATGATTCATTAGTTGGTAGATGTGCACTACAATAACATGTGTAGAGTATAAGACCCTAGCAGCGAGGGGGGGGGGGTCCCTCTCCGTTCAGAAAAAACAACAAAGTGATTGGTGTGTAATAAAGAAGATAAAATAATTTAGAAAATCCTGGGTCACCCTCTGTGTTAACGAAGACTGGAGACTACTGAACAGGAAGGGAAAGAAGGGGGGGGGGGAGAAAAAAAAGAATTACACACTGAACTAATCAAGTTAAACATTGAACTGAAAAGACATGCAACTTCACGAAAAACTGATGACTACGTTGTATGTTAATATCTAATAAAGATATTAAAGTACATCTATGATGGATACACATTTTAGTTCCTTGATTTGTTTTACAGATTAAAAAAAAATTATCAAATGCCTTTTCTATTAATTTACAAAACAGTGCACAAATAATGTGCTTGGAGAAAAGGCATTTCAGTTACTGGTAACTACAGGATTTGGTTTCTGATCTGTGGATTCAAATAACCATGATAAATGAAATTCTTTTGATGACTGTTATTAAGAATTCCTTATAGTACATTCTATTCCTTTTACCTATTTACTGTAAAGAGGATTTTTTTTAGATCAATTATTAGAGGGGTGCTTTTTTTTTAGAAAACAAACCCTGGCAATTTGAAGTTAAAGAAAATCCCTAATTGTATAAATAATAGAATTATAGGGCCTACAATTTTCTTACCTATCAAATCCTATCTTCATTAGAAGTATTCATATATTGAGTGTGTGAATCATTTTTCTAACATTAAAAAAAATAAAGCCTAAATGAATCACTTGTACTATCCTTTTAATATTGCACCCTAAGTGATAAAAGGTGCAACATTTAACCTTTTATAAAGGTGCATAATACTTAAAGATTAAAAATGTTCAAATTTTTAACCTCTATTACATGGTTCAAATCTGCGCCCTATATGGTGATTAATATAACTTATGCTTCACCCATAAACAATTAGCACCCCTTATTGCACCAACTCCTAAGGTTAAAATTTGAATCCCGATTTTTAGTGTGTTCATCAAACCATTTCAAGGCTGAAAGACTAGACCTCATTTGCCTTAAAATAAAATATTGTGTATAGCTGTACAAACACCCCTGTCAAATATATTTGACAAAATCTCTAATGATAAAAATATATTTTTTAAAAGAAGGGACTTCAGTTGTTTTTTATACAAAATGTAAATATGAATTCATTCTCATCTGTTACTATATGAAAAATTTGGTAATCCCTTTTCTAACAGGTGACCCACACAAACGGTGAGAAGAGGTAAAGAGAGAAAGGGGCACAGCAACTGAAAGGAGAGGGAAGTCCAGACACTCTTCCACCATGTCCACGGTCTGCCATTGAATAAGAAGTCTCTCTTTGGATCAGGGGGTCAAGCTTCTAGTATGAAGGTGAGTCTTTATGTAAAGTTGAGTTTATTGAACATTCTACTTGTAAATACAAGTATACTACTGTACGGTAATATTTATTATTGTTTATTTTATTGTTCTTAAGAGCAGTTGTAAATGTGATGTCCTGTTATAGTAATTTTCAAATATGAATCTCTTAAAATTCATCCACATCTTGTAATAAATTCATCTTAAATTTACTCACAAAAATGGATAATATCAATCTCATGAATTTTTATAGAAATTCAAGTTTTAATAGACAACTGAGCCCTCTTAATATTTCAATTAATGATAATATTATTATGGAATGCATTTTCAAAAATATGTACATGTAAGAGCAACAACAATGTAACTTGTCAAAGTGAAAACAACATCTAGGAAGGCTATTGGATCCATACTATTGTAACAGTTATTTTCCACTTAACTTTTGCAAGAGATTCAGATTTGGTTGATTTATATTTTATTAGAATCTCAACAAAGAGACTAACAATGAGAGCTTACAAGCATAAACGCAATTTAAGTGCATGAATTGAATTGAATTGAAGGTTTTATAATCATTTCATCGCAGCCAGTGGCTGAATTGAGAAAGATTTACAAAGTAAAAACATAATGTATAAACATAAACGGTGAAATATTTGATGTAAATCATAACCGCAACAACATTGAAATAAACAATTTTTTTGAAAGAAATGTCCAGTAACCAATTAATACTCCAGTAAAATTTTGAGACATGATAAACCAGTGAGTATGAACGTATATATAGTTTTACTTGAAGTTGAAATTGTTGGTATAAAGAATAGTGTTTTAAGAAATCAATTGCAAAAATTTGAATATCGTGTAGAAAGTTATGGAAAAAACTGCAAAAATAAAGGTTTCACGGAGTGCATATTTGAGTAGCCTTGTATTCTCGAAAAATTCTAGTAATTTAATATTCTTAAAGTGCATTTAAGAATAAAATAATAGTAGTAGAAGGGTATATTTTCATTTTCAAGTAACACCACACATGAAAATTTTCTCAAATGACTTGATTGAAATTAAATATATTCTGACTTTAATTATAAGGATATAAAAAATAATATTCAGAAGCTATTTACCCAATTTTTATTTAACATTCTATATTTTTTTTCATTATGCTTGTGATTGCAATCTCAAAAGGCTCTTTCATAATCTTTTAGAGATACATCATACATGTAAATGTATGTGAACACTCTGCTATTATCAAGTTGAGTTGCTAAAGTTGTTTTCACTGATTCTTCTTATTTCAGATTGTTCAAGAGTCAAGACTGTTGAAGAGGTGACGTCATGGACCTGGTAGCACCTGGCAAGGGAACTATATTACTGTTCATAAATCTATTACTCAAGTATCCTAAAAACGCTTTAAAAATTTGAACATTAACAAAAGTACTATTTTTCAAAGATAATAATCATTATATTGACATTGTGAATATATTTTATGATTATCATAAAATTATTATAATGTAAATGATGATAGGTCATACTAATACAACTGAACAACAAGTAGAAAAGAAGACAACCAAGAAGGAGGAGAAGAAGAAAAAGAAGAGGGGTGGAAGAGGAGAAAAGGAGAAGAAGAATAAATTACAACACTGTGAGTTCCTCTTCATGATATTACAAAAATCTTCATCTTTAAGTGGAAATATTTATGAATAATATAATGGTTAATGTATGAAAAATACATTTTATTTAAATCCAAGTTCCACTTTTAATCATGTTTATAAAGTCATAGGACAGGTGACAAGATAACATTGTTTCACAAATTTTAGTGTGTATTTATTTTAAAAGTAATAAATTTACATAAAATGTCATTCTTTTTGCTTCATCTCTTTGTTGCTTTTATTGAATCGTGGGGGAGGGGTGTGGTCAAAATATGATTTGCCCCCCAGAACACACTTGTTTCCCTACTAAAAATGATAATTAATATTTGTAGAAAATTGCAGGATTGTTTTCATGAACTCTAAATATTGTCCCATGAATTGTCAAATTTGGAAAGTAGTTGAGGACGAGAAATGAAAATGAGATAGATCTATGTAGAGATGCAATGTATAAGTAATAATAATGAGAAAGCGCGGGCGAGGTGAATTAGAAAAGGAAATGAAAAAGTATAAATGTGAAAGATGTATAGAGAACTGTAAAGATAAATTTCGTGAATGATAGTGGCCTAATCTCGGAGGGAGGGAGACAATGACAGCGATAAAAGGATAAAGCATTTTTTTCCGGGGGGGGGGTTACATTTGATGAGAGAGAGAGATAGAAAGAAAATGGCCTGGTGCTCAAAGATGAATAAATGTAAATGATTGGTGACAGAGGTATGGATTAAGGGATACAGGTGGTATGAACGTGTCCCAATTAAGGCACAAAGCCGTGATGAGTAGTGGCCCCTCATGTGCACTCCTCTTGGAATTGGGCAATAAGTGAGCATATTTTAAAGTGGACCCCCCCCCCCCCATCGCCCCATTTCTAATCGCCAGTTTTGGGCAAGGATTAAACCCCGTCTCTTTTCTTTTTTATATAGGCTTGTTTATTTGTTTTTTTCTGTCAAATATTTTCTTGAAGAAATTCCCCCATTGTGCTTCCACATTTGTAACCCTCTCCCCAACTGCACTGGCAAGGTGGTTCCATGACAAGCTTATAAAATACAAAATTGAAATAAAGAAAACAAATTAATCATTGATTACAGGGATATATGCATGGTTTTCAATCGGTGTTCATGGTTTGGGGATGACTGATACAAATATTGTTCTCTGTGAAGGAGACCTCCACTAGCAAGTCATGAGCATTACTTATGAAGTAGTTTGAACCGCAAGATTTTGCCTAATTTCTGACATATATATTGTTACCACGGCAACACGATTCCGACACATTAAAAAATATGTCCTTTACTTTTTTACCTCGAGACCAATGTGTGAGCCAAATTTCATGAGAATTGGTTGAAAACTAACCAAGAAGCAGGAACCAATAGATTTTTACCTAACCATGGCAACATGATTTCCGACACACACAAAATATGTGTCTCTCACATCTTTACCTCAAACTCAATATATGAACCAAATTTCATGAAAATTGGTTAAAAATTGATCTAGTAATTAAAACTGAAAGTTTTTACCAATTTTATGTCATATAATATGCCGTTACCATGGCAACATGAATTCTGACACACAAAATAGATTTTAAAGCTACGGGAAGCAATTCAAATTCCAATACCAACGCCAACACTGGACTTGAAATCACCCAATGTATGTACCAAATTTCTTTTTTAATCACATTTGAATTAAGCACAAAAGGGGCGATTCTAGACTGAAAGTCAGAGTTATTATCATCATTTTGGGAGGTAGGGTGGTGCTTGAAAAATAGTTGGCGTTGATATAAATTACGTCATCATTCTAAGGAAAATGTCCTATCCTCAACGAAGTAAACACATTAACTATTATGCTTAGGCCTAGTTTTGCTTATAAAAATAAGGGAAAGATTTATGATTGTTCGTTTTTCAAATATTGAAAGAATACATCATATGCTATCCAATGACACAAAAATTATTTCGAAAGTCCAAGTAAAACTCAAAATATCATCAAATTACAGAGGGCATAATTATAGAAAATGATCGTAAAATTACCCTTAAGTCACTTATTGCAGAAAGCCGCCGTTTATGTCTTGATTTTAATCACGACATAAATTTATGTCATTCAAAAGGATATATGTCATGATTTTATGTCGCGATTTCAGACATAAAGCTTTATGCAACGGATTTATGTCATTATTTGTGTTTATGTCATGATTTATGCTATATGACGTAAATCGTGACATAAATCATGACATAAATCAATACATAAACTTTTATGCAACAGGGCCCAGGAGTGCAGGTAATAGAGATGAAGTTCTGACACATCAATACACAACCAAAAAGAAACATGTCAAAGCTACCCCCACCTTATCTTTATATTGAATCTATGGCCTGTATTCCGAAATCAGGTTTATTTTCCAATACGGTCGACTAGTAACTCTTTTCTAAATTTATGAAGAGCCAAAATTTGAAAATTCTGCTTATTGTATATCTCTTACAGTGGCGTACCGTGGATCACGGCATGGGGGGGGGAGGGGCATCAGCAAAAAATTGATTCACTCTTCGAGCGCGCAAACTAGCGCTCAATTGCCAGGCATTGGCCTATTGACCTTATAAAGACATTTTAAGGACTGTACCATTAAACGGATATGTAACGTATCTCATTAGCTGATCAAATGATGCGAGCGCAAAGCGTGAGATGAAATTTTTTTATATTCAGACCTAAAAAGGGACATGATGATAATCTTTAAAAATAAAAATACGTATCTGTCTCTTTAAACAAACAATGCGAGCGCGAAGCGCGAGCTGAAATTTTTGTATTTATTGACCCAAAACAGAGAGTTTAATGACTATTTTTAGGAATCAAAGAAGAGAATTATACCATGCTCATTTAATTTTAGTGCCAAGCGTTTTCCGATTTTGTTAGAAAACATGACACACTTTTTGTAGTCATCAATCAAGATTTAAATACGCATCTCACTAATCAAATAATGCAAGCACGAAGCGCGAGCTGAAAATTCAGGAAATTCATATCTGAAGAGAAGCATTTTGAGGCTTGTTTGTAGGAATTTGCGAAGTATTATTATATGAATTATGAATTATGAAATATTTTGATTTTCTCGTCATTGTCATTGAAGTATTTTACTAACAAAATGATGCGAGCGCGAAGCGCGCCCTGAAAATTGTGTATATATTGACCCCAAACAGGGACATTTTAAGGACTTTCATAATGAAGGGGAAAAAACCCTCAATTATCATTCCTAGACAACTATGAGCCATTTGGGGTCAATATTAATGGAATTGACTCTCCACAGTGAGAGGTCACTGGGGGTAATTCTGTCGTCAATCAAAAAATGATCATAGTCGAAAACCAGATCGTAGTTCAGATGACCGAAGATCTGACATGGTATGATCGTTTACCAAAACAAAATAAATCACGATCAAAAGCAAAAGGTCGAAAGAACTAACCGATCGGCGAAATGGACACAGCACACGATGCTATCACAGATCATTATCAGTCTAAAGGCAGTCTATCCAACTTTGCATGATTTGACACAATACACACCAATTGGCCAAACACAGTTGTAAATTCGGACGGTACAGTAGCATTTGGTAACAATGACATATGTCCACAGAGTCGGTCAACATAGGCTCTACCTATAAGAGTTGACTCAAGTGCAAGTACTAACTCTATCATAGTACGTACGCCAAGGAAATATTAAGTTCAAAGAATTATTAGTGAAAAAAACACCAGTAAAACTTGAAGCTTATGGTGAGATTCCAAATAAATATAAAGGTACACTATACATAAAATGTTACAGTCCAAAAATGGTCAACACAGTCTTTCTATGTACCAGATGTCAAGGTTTCAGCTATCCTTGGGTTATTAGGTTGCACTGACCTTGGAATTATCACAATTCACTCAAAGCACAATTATGACACACCTACACCCATCCCTAAACCTAAACAAACGCCTATCACAAGTGATAAGGAGATCGAACAAGCATTTCCAGAGCACTTTGATGCCATTTGTAGTTTCAAAGGAAAAGCGATGCTTCATGTCAAGGACATCGCTAAACCTACCGTAGACGCACCACGCAAGTGCAGCGCACTAATTGAAGGACAAGATCAAGATGACGTGAGGAACACGACAAGAATATGGACTTATTCATGGAGAAAGCAAAGCAAGAAGGCTTAGTGTCCAACAGCTCAAAGTACACAATCAAGAAAGAAGCTATCAACTTCGTTGGCTCTAAGTGCACTAGATCAGATATCTACCCAGATCCTAGCAAGGTTGAAGCAAACACATTACCCAAGTACTATTACCCAAGGGCAAAGAAAATGTTCTGAAATGCCTAATATTGTTCAAATACCTAGCAGCATACATTCCTAATTTCTCTGAAAAGTCAGCACCACTTCGATAACTTCTCCACAAGGAAGTGCCATTCATCTGGGATGATCCCGAACATTCCTTGAACAGCCTGAAATCGTTATCATCAGGTGCATGTCTACAATTCTATGACCCAGAGAAAGGGAGAGAGAGAATTGTCAAGATAGATGCATCTGCGTTTGCATCCAAAGTCTTTCCACTGCACAGTCCAACTACTCAAACACAGAGGGAAATCTTAGTCATAATGTTTGGTATCAAACGCTTCTATAATATCACTTCGGGAAGGAATTCACAGTTATAACCATCACAGACCAACTCTTACAAGGGCACCACCGCATCTACAGCGATCGCTTATCAAAGTCCAAGCCCGGGGGGGGGGGGCACTCAGTAAATAATGCATAGTTGGTATGTGCCGCGGAGGGAGCCCCCATTTTTATACTCAAATTTCTGTCCCAAGGCATACCTTTTTTTTGTCTTATTGAGAAAAAGAACAAAGAAAGCCGCTCCAAGACATAGCATTTTCTTCTTATTGAGAAAAAAATAAGAAAGAAATCCGCTCCAAATCTTCGCATATTTTTCGTTACGCAGTTCCGGTCGCATTTATATGCTACAATGAGTGGCCGCAGAGCGCTGTCCGACCATCGCCTCTGCGCGAGCGCACCCGGCGGAGGCAGCGCTAGCTGCATCATGCAAGCATGCCCGTTCCATAGGGATGCATACCCACGTACTCACACGCTGGCGATCCGTTCCAAGGACCCCCGTTTTCACAAACATTTGTGGTTCCGAAGCCCGTTCCGAGGACCCTCCTTTTTACATTAAGCTTGCTCCAAGGCCCCCGTTTTTTGTCTCACCCGCGGCACACCCCTACAACTTTTTTGGTCGAATGCCCCCCCCCCGGAGTCACTGTGGAATGATATCCTTTGGACAGCTTCACATAGGACACATGGGAATCGAAAGTACCAGACGACTTGCTCGTGAGACGGTGTTCTTGTCAAACATCAAGGAGGACAGCGACCAGTTGATAGAGCAGTGTGAAACATGCCAGAAACATCAAGCAAGGCAGCGGAAGAAAAGAAGTGGAATATCAAGCACATAGGCGGATCCAGCTTTTGGCGAAAGGGGGGCGCACTGCCGAGCGGCGCACATATTTTTGCACTTCACCGGCGCCATAAAAGAAAATGTTGAAAAAGAAAAAGGGGGTAATGCCTGACCCTGTCAAAACACGCACACGCACACATGCATATATATATATATATGACTCATATCATATAGATATATATGACTCATGAGATAGAGACACATATTTCACCGACAAATTAATGCGAGCGCGAAGCGCGAGCTGAAATTTTTAAAGTATACTGACCTGAAAACAGGAAAAAGGTGCCTGTTTAGGACTGTTTGTAGTAACTCATGAGGAGGATACATATCTCACTACACAGATAATGCGAGTGCCGAGGGCGAGCTGACATTTACTTATATTCTGACCAGAAGGCTTGATATTCTAAGCATTCTTGGTACCAATGATTAAGATGGGTATCTAAAAAAATGCGAGCGCGAAGCGCGAGCTTAAAATTTTGATATTTCGATCTGAAAACATTACAGTTTAATGTGCGTTTTAATAAAGAACAAGATTATATCCAACAAAAGATTATTGCAAATCGAAGCGGGAGTTCTTTTGAGGTTCAGAACTAAGAACGGGACATTCTATTCACCTATTTAATCATGAAAAGTATGGGGTTTTGCTACAGAAATGATGCGAGCGCGAAGCGCGAGCTGAAAATTTTTATGTTCCAATCTGAAAAGCGGATAATTTGAGCACGATTTTTAATAAAGAACGAGTTGTGTAGCTCAATCTCGTTTGCTGATTTCTGTGTAACATTACCATCTTATTGTTTTTGCACATGCGGAATTATTGGGGGAGGGCAAAACGATCATTCTTGACCGCGGCGCCGATCTAGATTTGGTTAGCAATAGGCCCTTCTTCATTATTCTACCGGCGCTTATTTATTGAAATCAGGGGACGCTGATCATTCTTGACCGGCGCCGATTTAAATTTAGGTGGCGCCGGTTAAGACAAAGGCAGCGCCGATTTGTCTTGACCGGCGCCGATTTAAACAAGTAGTACTGATTATTTTTACCGACGTTACGTAAGATTCAGGCAGCGGCAATCCATAATCGACTGGCGCCGATCTAGAACCAGGAGGCGCCGATTATTCTTGACTGGCGCCGATTTATAACCAGATGACGTCGATTGTTCTTGTCCAGCGTCGATTTAGATTTAGGTGGCGCTAATTATCCTTGATCGGCGCCGGTTAAGACTCTGGCAGTGCCGATTTTTCTTGACTGGCGGCGATTTATAACTAAATAGCGCTGATTATTCTTGTCCGGCGCCGATTTAGATTAAGGTGGCGCTGATTATTCTTGATTGGCGCCAGTTATATGCAGGCAGCGCACGGCTACCGGCGAAGTTGTTGGGAAAAGGGTAGTTAAAAGAAAAAATAAGGAAGATGATATGATTACGCCTTGCTGGGGATAGTCTTTCCTTTACTGTTGCTAATGTTATATCAGTGTATATTTTTTTTAAGCAGCGCCTTTTCCCTTTCTTTCCTTTATTTTTAATTTTTCAAGCGGCGCCTTTTCTTTCTTTTCCTTTTTTTTTATTTTTTTTTATTTTGAGCGGCGCCTTCGGCGCCGCTCAAATATTAGGGGGGGCGCGCGCACCCTGCGCACCCCCCCTGGATCCGCCGATGAAGCACATTACTTCTTCTCCACACTATCCAAGATCAAACGGATTAGCTCAGAGGATGGTTCGTACAGCCAAGAATCTGTTGAAAAAATGTTCTCAGACTGGCCAAGACAGTCAACTAGCAATGATGAACCTGAGAGCAACACCAGTAAAAAGTGTCTTGAGATCAATAGCAGAAATGTTATTAGGTAGACCCATCAGAACCACATTATTAAGTCATTATTTCTCGAGAGATTCTACTACCACCGATTTTCTCTTAAATAGGCAAGACACGATGAAGGAAGTGCATTATCGACATGCAAGTTCTGATCTACCACCTCTGCGTGTAGGACAGCCAGTGAGAGTTATACATCCAAGATACCACACTTGGATACCAGCTAAAGCATCAAAAGTCTGTGTGGAACCCAGGTCTTACGAAGTATCAAAGCCGAACGGAGGAATCTTGAGAAGAAACAGATCACACGTGAGGGAAATCCACCATCCCCACTCCAAAGCAGGGCTTGAAATTAGCGATTGCCCGGGTGACGTTGGCAACCAAAACTGCCATCATGTTTGCCCGGATGGCAACCAAGAAAATTTCCTGTTTTTTCTCGAAGAGAATGAAGTTCTCCTGAATTTTGCAGTAAGCAGTCCAAAGTTTACATGTTTTGGATCAGGAATATATCTTTCAAGATCACATTGGCACAAAGTTTTAGCTAAAAAAGATCGCCTAATTCTAGCACATGGGCCTGCTAGTGACTTTTCTGTCAAAGTCCTCCCCCAAAACCATAAACCTTACATTTTGACATGAAATCAGTTGTTGCTAGTTGTAACATACAATTTACAGGAGGCCTTTTCCGCGGTACTGATTCGTCACCACATTTTCTACTTTGAAAATAGTAAATAGATTAATAACACAACCAAACACGTCTCAATGTACCAAAAAGACCTTCCCCTTCTTTACATTGGTCAACAGATAAAGGTTTTGTCATATTTGGCACTTTAATGTATCAGAATTGATTAATTTAAATCATAATAAATAAAGATAACCCGATCAATTAATTTCTCGCACTCAGAATACCCCCAAATCATTTGTTATTTGTTTTTCTATGATGTCGAAATGAAAAGTTCTGTTAGATTTTTCGTCAGAATCCAAGACGGTCGTCAAGATGGCGGCCAAGGGACAATATTCAATTTTTCAGAACATCAAAATAAATTTATTCAGTATACAACTCCAGGATTAAAAAAGGTGTAGGTTAGAAAAAATTATTAATATTGTTAAAAAAGGATGATGGTAAAGATAATTAAAATAAAGTGCATTTAAGTCTGTAAAATGGAGTAAAAAAACACTCAATTTCTTAATAACTGTATATTAGGAAAGTGTTTTAGAAAGTTTCAAGACAATTCCTTAATTTTCCTCAGATATATGGTGAATCAAGTATTTTGCAAATTTTCGTTTTTGGGGGAAACCAATTAAAAAAAATGCACTTTTATTATTAAGATCTCAGCCGAATTACCTTTTCATCACCAATGAATAATATCAACTTGTAGAAAATTTATTCATCTTTCATATCACACTATTTTGTGTTCGAAGATAAACCTGATTTAGGAATAAAGGCCATAGGTTCAAAATACAGATAAAGTGGGGGTAGCTTCGACATATTCCTTTGAGTTGTGTATTGATCTAGAACTTCATCTCTATTACCTGCAGTGCAAGTGTATCTTATAAATCTTTCCAAGAGACTTCATTAAATAAATTTCTTTATGATGTAACAGAAACACATTTTTGTCTTTGCATCCTTCTGAATCAGATAAATTTCTATTACCATGCACATTCTATCTGTACATTACGGTGTGTTAGTCATACCAACACAATCGATGCGAGAGGCTGATCAAAGCTATTGTATTATTTGAATGACATACCATTTATCACTTTGCAATCGTTTTCATGGGTGTGACTGCCACACTGAGGTTGCTTTTTGGCTTCACTTTAGCGCAAAATCGCTTAATACATTCAACATAATTTCCTTCTATCTGAAGCAAATGAAGATACTTATGGTGGCAGGAAGCACGCCAATATTCTCGTTGATACATCCTGTTTCATATCGAATGTTGAAATTGTGCATTTATTACTGATATTCATAATAAATCTGATCAATAACAGTGCATGTGCATTTTTTAACCAAAAACATACAAATTGTGGCCAAAAGTCCTAATTCTTTCCAAAACTATATCAACCGACTTTAAATTGAAGAATAAAGGGATTGTAGTAAATTCTACAAACAAAATAAAAGTTAATTTTGCATTTTATTAAGGCCTATTTCCATTTTCTGGGTTGAAAATGTAACAACATGCATAAGTATATCCAAGTCTCCGATATGCAGTAAAAAAGCTAAATTTCTGAAAATTGAATTTTCAAGTTTGAGACGTTATAAGTTTGTGATTAAAAATAATATCGATTCGGAATTTCGTCCACTTAATAATTGTATATTAGGAAAGTTTTCTAGAAATTTTCGAAGCGATGCCCGTATATTCTTTAGTTTTATGGTAAATCATGTATTTCAAAAAAATTATTTTTTTGGAAAAAATCTGAAAATTTCATTTTTCTTATTAAAATCTCAGCAGAATTACCTTTTCATCACCCATGATTAGTATCAACTTGTAGAAAATCTATTTAGCTTTTATATGACACTAATTTTGTAACAAATGGATGTTTGTGTCGGAATCTATGTACGAAAATCCAAATTCCATGAATATGGCCGCCATTTTGGACGCCATCTTGGATTTGAACCCCATGGGAAAATATTTTGTTTTAGGAACATCAAAAGTCATTTTCTAGACATCTTAAGGATTACAAAAATGTAGGTTAAAAAAATATACCATTCGGGTGCATGGGAACCCTATCTCTCTCCCCTACTAATAGTACTTACTGGATAAATGTATATAAGTACACCAACAAGGAGAATTATGAATGTCACAGCAAAGATGACAAAGTCTAACATGATGATGCTTCCTCTTATGTTTCTGCTACAGTGATGATGGGCAACGATTTGATAACTGTAGTCTTAGAAAATAAAACAAAATGAAATACGATTAATGTAAACCAAGGGCTGTTTTACAAAGATTTTGTGTGAATTAAAGGCACTTCTTCTTCTTTTTCTTCTTCCTCTTCTTCTTCTTCATGACGTTGAAGTGTTTCGTGTGAGGTCAGAAGAATTTCGTTTTACGCTTTATTGGACCCTCTTCTCTTCCTATTTGATGTTCTGACTAGTATCTAGTGTTATTTCAGGTAAAGCTATATATTTGGTCCACATTTGTTGTGTTCTCATTTTCTGTAAAATTGTGTAGTTTTCAAGTGATTTTATTCTTGTTGTGAGTAAAGGTAAAGTGGTCACGGCGGCTTATGCTGGGCGATATAACGTATACTATACCTTAACTCTTAATCTAGAGACCGTCCCAGAGCAGAAACAGAACGTCCTCCCAGAAAGGCCCTCTCATCTGCCAAATCTGTCGCCCCTGAGTAGTTGCCTGAGATAAACAAGTCAGATAGTACCAAATCACTAAATACCACAGAACGTCCTTTCCATTTTCCACCACCACCCACTAGACTTTTCTCTGACGTTGTCAAAACAATAATCAAAATCTTCTCTTGACACCCCCATCCTTACTCCTCTAACTTCGAAATCACCACCAAGGAAAATACAGAAATCACCCCTCTACAGCAATTTTAACATGCCCCTGCATTGACGTGTGGATACCAGGCGCGACCACGCGTGAAAAGGAAAAGGATGGGCAAGTAAGTTACGTATAGGCCTATATGTAACGTTTAGGGTGTCATAAACGATGTTTGAAATACTGAAAAGAGGATTCATTTCCAATACAAGTCTTGCAGTGTTTTACAAGCCAAATTCTTGTTAAGGGATGCATTTTCATAATCTGGAAAAAATACTTGCTTCCCATGTTTAGGGTGCCTTTCGAAAACCCTTGGTCGTGCCTGGTATTCACTCGTCAACTTTTTTAAATAATAGGTTTCGTATATCAGTTAAATGTTAACATTTATGATATAGTTATACACTGTAGTTTGAAAAAAAATCGCCATTATAATTTCAAAATATAGAATTTATTACATACATGGTATAATAAATAAACATTTATAATGCGTAAAACATATCCACCCTATTAGGGGTGCTCAAGGCGCTTACAATAAACTTAACTCACTATTGGTACAACTTACAATTTGGCCATTAGATAAGTTTTCAAACTGGCCTTGAAATGTTCTACTGATCTACAATCTTTTAGTTTAGTTGGAAGATGTTCCATAGACGGGGAGCAGCTGATGCAAATGCACGATACATGACCGTCTGGTTTTTGGAATATAAAGATCGACAGAAGAAGTCTTAGGAGAACGAAGACCAGAGCGACCAGGTTTGCGAAAATCAAGAAGAGATGAGATGTATTCAGGTGAAGAAAAGGTCAGCGCACGATATGCTATCAGAAGAATTTTATAGGTGAGACGATGTTGAACAGGAAGCCAATAAAGGGACTTAAGGACTGGTGTGATATGGGAAGACCTCCGCGTATTGGTAACTAGACGTGCAGCGGCATTCTGAACTAGTTGGAGCCTCTTTACTTGAGACAAGGAAATGCCGTACAACAAAGAGTTACAACAATCAATGCAAGAAGTAACAAATGCATGAAAAACCTGCTCAGTGGCTTTTTTAGTGAGATATTTGCGAATAATATGGAGATTGCGGAGACCGTACATCGCAAGTTTAACATCGATGATACTTGTGATTCCATTGTCATAGTTGAGTCAAAAATTACTCCTAGATTTCGAATTTTACCCACTGGAATAATTGATAAGGAACCAATATGCAAATAAATAATATATTTCGTTAAAGAATTCTGTTTTTAGTCAGTATTCAACTCGTTAATCTCAATAATGTGCATATAAGTGCTCACTCTTGTGAATTTTTGGCCCACTATTGCTCCCATATGACTTAATAAATGATATATCTCATTTTCATGCAATACTTCGTTCATCACAATTACTTGCAGTTTAGTGCTAATTTGGTGAAAATTGGTTTTCTCTATTCATATTGTATATAATACAGTCTACACATGCTACAGGGGTCAAAGGTGGCCATTTTGAATATCAAGAAAATGAATTTTTTTTCAAAGATAATTACACTCCTGCCACACAATTTTATGCATTTTATTGCCAATGTGCGGGCATTTTTATGATTTTCATGGGTAATTTGCATACTTTGGCGGCCATATTGGATTGCCAATTTGAGGAAAATGCTCAAGGTTACTCGAGTGGCATCATTCACGTAATCAGCACCCTCGAATTGACAAGATATCGATAAGTTTACAATGCAAAGCAGTTATATTCACGGAGGTGATGTCAAAACATAGCGTTACCGTAAGAATACAACAAATTGTGATCCTCGTCGCTATGGTCACGTGATGGTGTATTGACCTATCACCGATTTGAATCTCCATTACCTATGTAATGAAACACGATAAGGCCAAATGAAATTCTCATGCATTAGATCTAAATGTTTGCTGCAAGCAACTACTTGTCTCGTAGTTTACCTTTAAAGGGGAAGTTCACCCTGACAAAAAGTTTATTGTAAAAATAGCAGAAAAAATATTGCCGAAGGTTTGAGAAAAATTCATCAAATAATTAAAAAGTTATTAGAGTTTCAATTATTTGATTTGTGACGTCATATGCGAGCAGCATTCCTACTTAGCGAATGGTAAAAAACAATGAAATTTCATTTCTCAGAAAATTGAAAATGGTTTTCACTGTAACTTTTGTATATCAATAGACAAATCTTTTCACACCCGATCATGAAAAGAAAATAAAATTAAGTCATCAGGAACCATACACAATTTGAATTTCATACATTTTATATTACATAACACATGGGGCAGCTGCTCGTTTATGACGTCACAAATCCAGAATTTTAAACTCTAATAACTTTCTTACTCTTTAACGGATTTTCCTCAAACCTTCACCAATAATTTTTACTATTTTTTCTGCTATTTTTACAACAAAGTTTTCTTCAGGGTGAACTTCCCCTTTAAGCCAGGCCTTCCACGTTGCTGCACCGATCTCCTCAAACACTCGCACGCATTCAGGAGCTCAGGAGGGCTACTGCCGAATTCAACTTCGAGCTAACCGGGTACGCCGACATATGCTAGCCTAGAGGATTCAGTGATCATATTTTTTTATGATTTTGATATTGTCATTTGATCACTGAGCCTAACGTTAGACAAGACAGGCTATGCCAGTGTGGAGAAGATCGTTGTCCAGAAGGGAATTCCCTTCATATTTAACATTAGAACTAGTGGTCCATACATAACATAGACCAATTATAATAAATTGCATAGATTTGCAGAGATTTCTTACCAGACCGATGTCATGTATCCATATTGTAAACACTGCGAGTCAATAGGCTTGACCCTTGAACCCACTCCGATATACGTAGCTTCGATGGGCTGTATTACCAAGTGCCGTTTTGAAGAAAAATTCATAGATTAAAAATGTTTTTTATCAGATAAAAAAAATATATGTTGATTATGAATATTTATTATTGTAATAATAATTATTCACAATCAATATTCAAATTTTATTATTTAATTGAAAACATTTTTAATTTATTATGGAGATCGTGGTTGGATCGTGGGCGCACGCATGATACGTTGGGTCGTGACCTCTATAGTGCCGCGAAGGACCATGCGTGCGACCACGACATAGCATAATACCCGATTTCCGAGTAATGTAGTGAGAGTTTTCCAGTTAGTTTTCCAAGTTAGTTTCCAGTCGGTCAGTTATAGTCCAGGATATGCCCCATAGAAAGTTGACCAAACCTTGTTTTCTTATATATACAATATTTTTTGATGGTTTCTTGTCAATTCGAGGGTGCTGATTCCGAATCTGGATGATCCCACTCGTGTAACCTAGAGCATTTTAAACAAATTGGCAAACTCTAATATGGCCGCCAAAGTATGCAAATTACCCATGAAAAAGAAAATTGTCCGCAGATTGGCTATGAAATGCATGAAATCGTGTGGCAGGAGTGTAATACTCTCTAAAAAAATATTTTTTGACAAAATATGTATATCCCTGATATGGCCGCCATAGGCCATTGTATACTCTATTATGTACAATATGAATAGGGAAAACTAATTTTCACAAAAATGAGCATTAAATCGCTAAACTCGCGATGTATGAAAGAAGAATTATATGCAAATCATCATTACTAACGAGATATATCATCTATTAAGTCATACATGGGAACACTGCTGCATTTTGATATCTAAAATAGCCGCCAGTGGCCCAAAGAGTATTATGTACAATGGCAATGGCCGGGGCCAAAAAAATGACAAGAGTGAGCACTAAAATGCATATTCCTAAGATAAACGAGTGGAATATTGACTAAAAACATCATTGTTAATATGCCATTTATGTAAGAAATGCTGTATTTTGAAATTCAAAATGGTCGCCATAGGCCCTATATTTATCACGTACAATGCAAATGGAGAAACTAATTTTCACACGAGTAAGAAATATAAAATGCAGTAATTGTGATCTACGAATAAAATATTGTCTGACAGCATGTTTTATAGCAAGACATATCATTTCTTTTGTCATGCATGAGATAAATGCTGTATTATGAAATTCAAAATGGTCCCTATAGGTCCTAACAGTATTATCTACAATGTGAATGGGGACATATAATTTCGTAAGAATTTTGATTTGCTTGACTATGACATCTTGTTGTATGAGTAAAATGTTATATGTTTTTTTTATCAAAGCATTTCTCTTGCCATATAGGTGATAAATACTGAATTTTGACATTCAAAATAACCTCTACAAGCCCTAACTAAATTATGTACATGTAACATGGGAGACTTCGAGGACATTACCAAACGCGGATCCTAAGAAGGACTGAACAAAGATAAACCCTTGTTTCCATATCTATACCCTATAGGCGGGCAGAAGGTTACTGCAAATTGGCGCTACGTCTTAACTCGAGCCTGCGCTGGTTTAATAATTATATAAAAGTAAACAGCGCTTCTACATAGCTTTCCTAAACGTAGATTTAAGTATGACTTCCAAAAAAAGGAAAGGAGGGGAAGGAAATATAGTAGGTTTACATTATAAGATAATCGTAGATTACGTATAGGTCATTTTTGGTGGGGCCCGCCGCCTCAATAAATGTTATATTTTTTTATACAAATATACCGAAAAGATAATTGCTTTAGGGTTTTCATTTCACGTTTTGTGCACCGTTTTACCCTTACACAATTCCCTTAAACCAAAATCTGAGTGTGTCGGGACGCCACGTAAGGCACGCAGAGTTTAACAATCCAAGCATATTTTCTTTTGTCCGTCGCTCCCCGCGACTATTGTTCGAATAGTTGAGAGTGCATGCCTTGCCTGATTGTTGCTTACGGCTGATTGCGGTAGATAAATCTACCCACCCCCATTATCCCTGACCTTATTCTTGAATAGTTAGGGTTTGATTAAATAATTGTTAGGATTAAATTGAATTAAACTTTAGAAATGTAGTTAATAAATCAATAGCTGACTTTTGCTGTTGGTGATTTCATAACGCTCGGTGAAGAATTAATTGCTTTTACCTTGCTTGTATTTTTCTCTTAAACTGGCTGGCGATATAGGATTTTATTGCAAGCTGAATATATCTCGACGGATAATAAATTCGCTCGGATATTTTAGACAGTGAATTGCTGTCTTTAACTTTTACGAATTAGTTCCCGGGCGAAAGCGAGTTTGTATATAGTACATTTTATATTTGTTTTTGGCGCTGTTTACCGTTGCCAATCTGAAGAGTCTAGGGAGAGGGATCTCGAATCTTGATTATATTGTGAAGGATTTGTTTTGTGCTATACGGCTACCAAAAAATATTGTAGTGCCAATATATAGTTGGTCTTTTACATTTATCCCCATTTATCCCTATTTATTCCCATCACGTACTCATTACTTTTCTGATTTCAGCAACTATTTGACCCTTAATAAATCAATTAGTTACAGTTTGAAAACCTGGTTGGAAACGGAGTTGCCCCTTGCAAAAATTATATAAAACGGGTTTTTCTCGCTCCGGATATAATTCTTGCAAATCTAAAAGAAGAAAAAATAATTATTTGACGAACACTTTTGATCGTGGATTGCACGTTTATGCGTCGTCGTTTATTCTAGATATTTAGAAACGGGGTTTATTGTAAACTAGTCTTACCATCCGCCATCGGCAATCATTTGCGGTATCACTTCAGTAAGTCCATTATTACAGGCTTAACATTTAAAAATCTCAACTATATTTGATAAAATATTCGTGCGTGTATTTTAATGGGAATTATAAAGCTTGTTAGGAGTTGGTATTCTTTTTGTCATATACAGGCAGTCATAGTTCCCATATTCACGCGTCTCTCTATCATTTTACTAAAAAAAAAGAAAAGGATGGGAGTGGAGTGATTCAGAATTATTTATTACTTTATTGACTTGTTCTAATTTAGTTTGATTTGCCCCTGATTGTAAGGTTGGGCATTTCACTCTAGTTGGACTTGTTTTCTCTCAACCAAATATATTAAACTGTCCCCTAATCAAAACTATTAAGCATAGTTGTAGTAAATGATTTTGGTTAGGGATTTGATTAATAATAAATATTGCTTTACTGTTTGAACTTGTTCGTGAATTCAATTTCGTACTTGCCTCTCTACATTTTTGATAGCCGTGGGCTCCGTTCAGCAAGTTTGAAGTAGAAGTAATACAAATGTTTAAGCTATAACTGAGTAATGACAAGTTGGATTTTGGAGTTTGTCCACTGAATTATTAGGGCGTATTTGGCGCATTTAGTATTCAATTTTCAGTTTGGACTTAGCTCAATTTCCACTGTAGTCAATTCCTGCGGTGACACTTTTAATATCATAAGACCTATTTTTCCATTGTTTTATGGATAATTGCTTTTTAAAAAATTACAGTCTACACAGTGTTAAGAATTAATTATTTAATCTCTTATTGGGATCACAAATTGGTCCCATTGCTCTCACTCCCTCACTCCAATTGATATTTGAACTTAGGTATTTTATCAAAGTTAGATAAGTTATTAAAGGAATTATCAGGATTTCTGGCGGCGAATACTTGTTTTGTATTGTGAATTTCAGGATCCGTTTTGTAAATAAATTATGAAAAGTGATTTACGACAAATCGACAAGTGTTATTGCTGCGCTGTTAGGAATTTCGGCAGCCATAAAAGTGTAATAATTCGTTCAATAAAAGTATTCATTTGTTATACTGTTATACAGTCAGGTAGACTGGAGTGTTTAATATTCACAATTAATTTGGCGAGAAGACGCCTGACACAAAGCCAAGTGTGCTCCTTGAATTTGCTTTAGTTCAGTTAATTGTTGTCTTCGACAAGCAAGAACTCGTTGTCTATGATTTGTATACCTTGTAAATATATTAAAATTTGTGCACTTTGCAAGAACAAACAAACATTAAAATTATTAATGCAAGAATCAATGCATAAATTCGTGCATGAATATATCAATTTGTAACTTTGTTTACACATTAATGTTTTAGGTTGTGCACTTGTGCAAACGAGATCCTGAAATTATTCAGCATCCCGAATGCTAATTATTACATTTTGAATATTTGTCTTTGTAAATATTTTGAGATTATTATCGTATGCATGAGTACACCTAGCGCCCAAATTGCGTGCGTTCATTCAAATTTGATCGCCTAAATTTCACACATCTGAATTTCAGGTTTGTAAGTCTATTTTAAGCGGCGCGCATCGCGTAACATCTAAGCATTTTTGTTCTAGTATCGTTCGTGTACTCCAATTCACAAGTTTGAATCTTTGTAATTTATGAAGTATCACAATTTGTGATTTGTGAATTTCCTTTTGCGAATTGTATCTATTCAGTACAATTCGTAAAACGATTTGCGACTTGTATTTTTGCAATTCGCAGGTTGTTCATTTGAAGTCCTCTTGTAACTTATAATATTTTGTAAAGTATAGTTAAGATCATCGTAGTAGTATAGGTACATCGGCAGAATTATAGGTGTAATTGTAAAACTGTATACATCATCTCTGAGAGACTTAAGTTATCTTTTATGTTCCTCCTATTGTTGCATGTGTAATCATTTTGAATGATAATTGAAATCATAAGGGACTATGAATATTATAGTTCAAGTTTCTCCAGCGATGAATCCAACCACACAATTGACAGGCACCATCGCTGAAAGTAAAGTCTATCGTAGATATAATAATCGTTTGGATTCCTCTGAAAGAAGGAATCCCAGGTTGATGGAAGATCGTTATCATTCCCCTCAACGTTCACGGCATTACCGCAATGCTCGTGGCAATGCAGTAAGTCGTGACGGCAGGCAAGGGGAAGAACATGATTATAAGCGAAATAGGGATTATTTTGACAGATCCCATTTGCGCCGCAATCGGACAGATCGCTCTATTTCCCCCACGACACAATTATAGGGGAGATAATTGCTATTCTAGCGAGACTCCATTGCGAGGAGAATGCGATCGTCATCGTTATGACTCATCAAGAAGCGATCATCATCATGGGTCTCCCCTCCGTCGCAGTGGTAGGTCAGGTCGTGAGTCCCCACAAAAATATCGGGCTCATCATTATAACTTTTTTTATGATCAATACATTTCTCCACTGCGAGGCCGAGGTGACTACCATGATTATGATTACCGTAGTCACGATCCATCTCCACGTCGTAAGAGATGTTACGAATCCCCACACTACTACAGTGCGTATCAAAAAAAAGTTTACACTTTGAAAAAGCCCTGGGAATTAAAAAATATACAACATGTGGGTATTTTTTCACATATAATTATGGGCTTTGGTTTCATCTATCCAATGAAAGTAAAATTTTTGACAGAATGTTACACTTGAGTAAAGCTCGCAAAAATCTGTTTGCGCAGAAATGCTTGTTTTTACGAAAGGGTGAAATCAAACTTATCCTGCGAAGCATTTCTCATAAATTTACCTAGCACTTTTAGCCAATTGAAATAAAACGGATACATTCAAGCATTTTATAACAAGTTTGCCGCCCAAATTTTAAATTTCAACACTTAGTAAGCACGACCTTTACCCTTTTGTGCCAGCTGGATCCGAGGACATAACTGAATCTGAACAAAAGTTTATTTCAGACATCTCCAGCATTTTTCACTAAGTTTTTATCATTTAAAGTTGGTTTGCTTTTCATTTTTCATTTAATACTTGTTTCTCCACACTTTTCCCAAGCTTGGCAATGATTTACAACATGAAAATCAAGCCAAAGCCATTTCATGTAAATCACAGCTCAGTATAAAGCAAATATCTTCACGATGGACTCGGTGTGTTGGGGATTGAGGTGGGGCGCAATGCCCTCTTCGAAGTGTATTGGGCAAAGAAACAAGTTTAAAAAGGTAAAAGATATATTCAAATGAATTTTACTAGCTAAAGGAATTAGAGGTCTTTATGGATGACACCGTTTTTAGTAATGTCATATTTTATACCTTTTAAAATTGTATTTGGCGTGTATTCTGTTGATCGAGTATCTTTGTTGGCATCATTAATTTGTAACAGGCCAAGACAAAGGTGATGTTTGATTCCCTTTTTTATCATTTAATCTCCCCTTGGTTTTTTGTTTATGGTTGGGAGGAATATGGAGATCGTGGCTGGATCGTGGGCGCACGCATGGTGCGTTGGGTCGTGACCTCTATAGTGCCGCGACGGTCCATGCGTGCGACCACGACATAGCATAATACCCCGATCTGCGAGCACTGTAGTGAGAGTTTTTCCAGTTAGTTTTCTGATGCCGTTTTCAGTAACTCATGATTTTTTGGTCCGTACCAGGCCCGCGCTTAAAAAGTCCGCACCAAGCGATAAAAAAATGCTTTCAGTAACATCACCCATTCAAAAACTCGGGCACGTAAGGGCAAACTGTCATGGTAACTGAACACGCCATATACAGAGCGGAAGTTCTCCGTATTCGCTGAATATTCGCGCAGTAAATTTGATGTACACGCGATGCGGAGGCACGGCCAGAGTGTGACCTTTGACCGTGTGAGGAATTTTGGCCGGGGCCTGGTGCTGCTATCCGTTCATAAACTCTTTGGTCGGCGCCTGGTGCGGGCCTGGCGCTGGTCTGGTGCTGATAAAAGCAGCACCAAAATAGCCCGGGCCTGGCGCGGGCTATTTTGGCCCGCGCCATTCATAAACTCAAAATTTTACAATACAATACAATACAATGCGTGATGCTCGGTCATAAAGGCATTTGACTACCCCGCGTTTGACGGACGGGGGTGATGTGAATCGTACGCTAAATATTGATCGGTATGCGTAGGCTTTCTGTACACTGTAGTAGTGAGGCGGCCCTCATTATCCCGGTGTACAAGAGTGTCAAGGAAAGCAATGCGGTTATTGTCTTCTGTCTCCATAGTGAAACGGATAGACGGTTGCTGCGCGTTCACGTAATTCAATAGGCAATCGGTTGTAGACCTGTCGGTAACAATGAAAGTATCATCGACATAGCGCTTCCAAATTCTCGGACTGAATTCGGGTGGGCAAGCGTGAAGCGCATCCTCCTCAAAGGATTCCATGTATAGGTTAGCAATAACAGCGGAAACAGGGCTTCCCATGGCCGCGCCTTCTTGCTGTTCATAGAAGCGTCCATCGTACATGAAATACGTGGACTTCAACACGAAACGAAGAAGTTCAGTGACCTGGGTAGGAGAAAGATCGGTACGGTCGGGTAAGCTAGCGTCGGCCTCCAGGCGCTGGAGGGCGACATCACATGCTGCTTCAACGGGTACATTGGTAAACAAAGATACCACATCGAAGGAGACCATGACTTCATGCTCAAGTACGGTCTCAATGCGCAAGAAATCCACAAAAGAAGCGGAGTTACGGACGGCGTGTTGATTATTACCAACAAGCGGCGCGAGTATGTCGGCTAGTAATTCAGAAGTGTTGCAAGCGAAAGAGCTTATGCATGAAACAATCGGGCGTAAGCATATTAATTTGAAAAACTGAAATGTTTTCACTGCAGTAAAAGAAAAATAATTTTTTTTTGGCATTACCATATAAATGTAAGGATACTTATTTGCATAATATGCAAATGAGGCACTTTTGCTAGCTTTTTAACATAAAGACATTAAACTTATTTATTCATCATGGACTTTTGTTCAAAATTACTTTCTGTGGACATTAAATTGGCAAATTTTGGATTAATTTTTACTCATTTTCTATTTTCTAAAATGGCTAATTTGCATAATATTCAAATAATATGCAAATTAATTTTCAGGCATTTGGATGAATTCTCATGCTTAGTGATATAGTAGCATATTAATGTCAACATTAATGAAATGTTTTCAAGCAGCCTATATGAGAAAATCACAATATCTTGACATTTTTCCATATAAGGATGCTTATTTGCATAATATGCAAATGAGGTAGAAATTTTTTCACTTTTGATTAAAAACATTGAATTCAGTCATTTATCATGAATTTCCATTAAAATAATTTTTTTTTGACATTTAATTTGTAATTTTCGGACTATTTCCCTTCTTTTTCTAATTTTTCATAGCTAATTTGCATAATATGCGAATTTCATAAGTTTCCACTGCTTGGATTTCTTGGGACTTTTAGTATGTTGTTTAGGGGACATTCCTGGAAAGCATTTCAGTGTAATATCTCGTGTTGCAATTAGTGGTGGGTTACCCCCCCCCCCCCCCACCCCTATTCTGGCTAGATTGACTTGACTATACAGCGCGTCCAAAAAAAAAATGTTTCTCTGACATAGGACTGGATTAATTCTAAAATGTGGTAGGATTCTCAAATAAATGTTCATGAGTAGAAAACTCATTTTATGTTCTAAATTCTATGAAAATTTCATTGGTTGCGCTTCAGCAGTTTTGAATACACACTCTGTTACGTAACAGTGGTGCATTTTAGCTCATTCCAAGTTTGCAGCATTGATGCATTCTTCATTGTCTATGGCATGTTAACCCCCCATTCTTACATCCAGGATCTGAGCAGGGAAAATTCCCTGATCATATCTAGGCTCATCAAATCATGAATTTGAGCATGTTCAGAAGGACAAGAAACATAAAAAATTAAGTTTGTTTGATGATTGATAAAGGGAATCAGTGCACCAACTTGAAAGAAAATGTGAATTATGGATGAGTAAAATAAGCTGAAAAAGGGGGAATCCACAAGTTAATCACCCTTTGCGAAAAGGAACTACACCAAAGAAAATGTTGACTTTTTTCTTTTAAAAAGTTACACTGAATTATTGAACTTGACCTCAGTAGCTAATTAACTAAAAAAAGTAATGAAAACAAAAATGCAGTATTGTTGGAATTATGCATTAAACAGACATGACCCGTTGTCTCAATCATTGTGCATCTCCCGTTTATCAAACATGAAATGAACTGTCAAATACTGTTTTTGCCCTTCTGAACATGCTCAAGGTTGTGATTTGATGAGCCTGGTTAGATCATGGAGATTTCCCTGGTCAGATCAGGGAATTCCTTGGTCAGAACAAGGAGATAGAGGTGATATCTCCTTGGTCAGAATGGTCAAAGGGGGTTGATATGCAAGAAAGTGCAGAACACAAAGCAGTGTTGCATGCATACAAACTTGGAATGGGCTGAAAAGCACCACTGTTACATAATAGGCTCTGTATTCAAAACCACTATAGCGAGACCAATTAAATTTTTATAGAAGTTAGATGGGCTTCCTATATTCATATATTTCATTGAGAATAATTTTTTTTTTGAAGTTATTAAGCCGCATATCAGAGGGACATTTTTGGGACGCGCTGTAGGCTCAGTGATCAAATGACAATATCAAAATCATAAAGATTATGATCACCGAGTCCTCTAGGCTAGGCATATGCCTACCGTACCGACAGAATCGAGACATAAAGTACTGAAACAAACCGACATTTACTTAAATTTGATGAATATTAAATCATAAAATAAATAAGCAGAGGTTTTTAATTGATAATCGCTTCACAAGATCAGTTTCCTAATGTTATCAGCGTTCTTCTGTTCAGCGTCACCTGCCTGCAGTTGATGAATGGAACGCTTGATCGGTACCATACGACCATATGACACTGCAGCACCCCCCCCCCCCGTACGACTTAAAATTGATTTGTGTGTGTGACGTGTACGTGTGCATATATTTGGACTAAGTCTATCAGAAAAAATAAGGCTCAAATCCCCACCCTCACCACCTGCTGCCTGAGGGGGGGGGGTCATGTGTTACAATGTGTTACAAGACCCACTAACATAAGCTGTATTATCGATTTTGCAACTGTATGTTTTTTATACCATTGTTTGCTAGTATTTTCATCATCCCTAGACAGTTATAGTGATTATCTGAAGACTAGTTAGATGAACCATCCCAACAACTATATTCAACTTGCATCATTCGGCCACTCGTTCTAGAGTAAAATTTACTACTAAAGGACTTTTATTAAGCCATATTTCTCAGCCAATTTCCAATACTGATAGACAGACCCTTATGGAACAAACACAGTGTTACCACAGTGTGTTCACATAGTTGACTATGTGTAAACTATGTGTTAACTATGTGGTCACAGTGTTGTCACAGTGTGAGACTTCAAATCACATAGTTAATCACATAATGGCCCACATAGTTGGGTAAGAAACACAGTGTTACCACAGTGTGTTCACATAGTTGACTATGTGTAAACTATGTGTTAACTATGTGGTCACAGTGTTGTCACAGTGTGAGACTTCAGATCACATAGTTAATCACATAATTGCCCACATAGTTGGGTAACAAACACAGTGTTACCACAGTGTGTTCACATAGTTGACTATGTGTAAACTATGTGGTCACAGTGTTAGACTGCAGATCACATAGTTAATCACACAATTGCCCACATAGTTGGGTAACAAACACAGTGTTACCACAGTGTGTTCACATAGTTGACTATGTGTAAACTATGTGGTCACAGTGTGAGACTTCAGATCACATAGTTAATCATAATTGCCCACATAGTTTGGCAACAAACACAGTGTTGCCACAGTGTGTTCACATAGTTGACTATGTGTAAACTATGTGGTCACAGTGTGAGACTCAGATCACATAGTTAATCACATAATTGCCCACATAGTTGGGTAACAAACACAGTGTTACCACAGTGTGTTCACATAGTTGACTATGTGTAAACTATGTGGACACAGTGTTAGACTTCAGATCACATAGTTAATCACATAATTGCTCACATAGTTGGGTGACAAACACAGTGTTACCACAGTGTGTTCACATAGTTGACTATGTGTAAACTATGTATTCACAGTGTTAGACTTCAGATCACATTGTTAATCACATAATTGCCCACATAGTTGGGTAACAAACACAGTGTTACCACAATAAGTTCTTCAATCGTACCCGAAAAAAATTTAACAAGCAAAAAAGGGTCTTCAAGCTCGTCAGGGGGGGGGGGGGGGGCCGGGGAGCAGGGAGGAGTACTAAACTTGAAAAATTGTTTGATGCACTATTCCCAATACAATCTCCATTTAGTTTATAATTTACACTGAAATTTTGCCGGTAATTTGATATTTGATGATTTTTTTATTTTCTTTTAAGATCATCATCGCAATGGATAAACTATCAGTAAAGGCTAACGTTTAATAGAGTTATAGATCTATACTAGATATCCGGAACTCTTCGGTAAATCTCGGCCTCGGAAATCTATTTTCGGCGAGGCATGCTACTATACGCTAGCGCGCTCGTGTACATGTGCGTTTCAAATTCAAAGCTCACCGATGCCCGTTACAGTTTATCACTTCATCCAATATTTACGCCCGTTAGAATCTGATCTTACTGCACTTTGTCTTAATCTTCTTGAATTGATAAGGAAATCAACCATGTGGGTTTTAATACACTGGGTGGAAACAAGGAACTGTTACTTCTAGCGATTTTGTAACAAAAAGATGTTGGTCAACTTGGTGGACCCGAACTTGAGTTGAGGGCCTGGTGGAGTCCGGAACCCCGCAGAGAAACGGCCGGAACATTGGCTGGGATGTGGAAGGCCAAGGTGTTAGTGGCCAGTGGTAAATATACATTATTATATCCTGATTTGTACCTAATATGTAATTATTTATGCTCTCCCTTTGTCCAGGGGTAATTGTCGAACCGTGTCCGTATGTATATAGATCTATAGGCTATGTGGTGCTCGACTAGCATGACTACAGACTAGCCTGGAGGCGTCTGAAACTGAAAGTCATGATTTTAACCCAGGCCAAGGAACTCCTGCCCGCCCGCTACGCGGGCGGGAGTTCCCTGGCCTGGGTTACTATGAATTTAGCTCTACACAGTACTCTACGTAGTCGTAGGGTTACTCCCCACTGACGCCTGGGATCACGAGCTATTCACCCACGTACGGTACTGCCACTGGTACAAAACCTGAAACTTTCGCCCCGAGATTTCTACTTTCCCTCTAAATCTAGCCCTAAAACATGTAAAACATGTAGGCCTACCTGTCATGGGGTTCAACTTATTTTCCAAGTGAAGTAGATTACCGGGTGTAACATTTCTGCGATATTGATTTCATTTTTAAAGAAGAATTCATAAAAAAACGAATCGCGCGATTTGCGTGCTGTCGCCAAGCGAAAGACAAAGAAATCAAGATGGCGACATAAACACGGCCGTAAGCTCTTTCCATCTTTTCTACTAGCCAGGAGGCTTCTAAAGAGTAAAAAATCATTTACTAATACTAGGCCTATACTAACGGAGTCTTGAGGAAGCAATGTCAATGATGATGATTTTTTTAGATATGTCATATACTTCTTCATCATTGACGTCTTGACACTCTCTCCATAGTGTCTTAAGCGAAGGACCAAAACAATGATGGATTTCCCTAGAAAATCCATCTTTTTAAACCAAAATCACAAGAATTCTATTCATTCTTACACCTTCCTACGCCTAATGCGTAGGAAGGTGTTACATGTAAATATTATATAAAAATATAAAATTTAGAGATAGAAATTAGAGATAAAAATTCTTATTCAACAAATATTAAAATTTATTTCATGATCATAAATAATTTATATATATTAATATGAATTATTTATAATCAAAAAATAAATTTTAATATTTGTTTAATAAGAATTTTTATCTCTAAATTGTTCGTTAAGACGGGATTGCTTTCCGGAAGTACGTCATACATAAGCGGTTCAAGGGTCGACGCTATTGTATTGTATTTCCGTTGTTTACATGTGGAAGGGGGGGGGTCTACGCAGCATCAGTTAGGTAAGAAATCTTCATTTTTTATATTTTTATATAATAATATTTAAAACCTTCCTAGGCATTAGGCGTAGGAAGGTGTAAGAATGAATAGAATTCTTGTGATTTTGGTTTAAAAAGATGGATTTTCTAGGGAAATCCATCTTTGTTTTATTTCTTCGCTTAAGACACTATGGAGAGAGTGTCAAGACGTCAATGATGAAGAAGTATATGATAAAAAAAATCATCATCATTGTGTCCTCAAGACTACTACTAACGTATCTTAGGGTGTGTTTATGCTTCCATTGCGAGGACAGAATCAGCGATTTCAAACGTCGATTCAAAACGCCGATCGTAAACGTGGTTCTGGGAGTGCTGTTTATGCTTAACTTTTCAGAGCAAATCATGATCTTGTAAAGCGAGGTCAAATTGGGCGCGCCTTTTTTTTTTTTTTGGGGGGGGGGGGGTTCCGATTGTTGTTTTTACGTAGAGATAACAAGGAGCAATACGACTGTATTTGTCCGCGGATTTTCATCTCACCGGAAGCATGTACCAAATGACGTCATTTAAACACGTTTACGATCGTGGTTCTGTTTATACTTCCCCAGAAAGCCTGATTCTGGTCAAACGACGTTTACAAATGCACATTTTTGAAACAGCGTTTAACTGAAAGTAAGCATGGACGCAACAGTGTTTTGGACTAATCACGTTTGGAAACGCTGATTCTGGCTTGAAAAGTGGAAGCATAAACACGGCCTTACTCTCACCTAGCCAGGCGGCTTCTAGTTCTAGAGAGTAAAAATCAGTTACTAACGTAAGGTTACTCTCATCCGAAGCCAGGTCTTCTCATTGACCCACACGACGGAAGCCAAAACCTGAAACTTTCACCCCCGAGATTTCTACTTTCCTTAATAGAAAAGATCTAGCCCTAAATCATGTATATTGAAAAAACTTCATTTCCGACATTTCTACGCTCTCGTTATTTTTTAACAAGAATTCATCAAAAAAATGAGAGAAATATTGTGAAAAGACGGAAGAGACTTGCCCGATCTTACTTCCTATTGTTCTTCGCCAACGTTACCCGACGCACGGTACGCGTCTATGAGAAGGAAGACCTGGCTTCGTATGAGAGTAACCTTACGTTAGTAAATGATTTTTACTCTCTAGAAGCCGCCTGGCTACTCTCACCCACGTTACTCGACTCAAGCGTCCGTATCGTGGGTGAAGAACAATAGAAAACAAGATGGCGGTGTAAACATCGGGCAAGTCTCTTTTCATATTTTTTGTCATTTTTTTAATGAATTCTTGTCTAAAAATAAAATCCATAGCATAGAAATGTCGGAAATGAAGTTGTATCCCAGGTACATGATTTAAGGCTAGATCTTTTTAGAGAGAAAGTAGAAATCTCGGGGGCAAAAGTTTCAGGTTTTGGCTGCCTACATGCACATGTATACAATAGAAGCCCTGGCTTCGTGTGAGAATAAGTTACGTTAGTAAATGATTTTTACTCTCTAGAAGCCTCCTGGCTAGACTGGATTAGCATTACATCGGCTAATTAACAAATTTGGGGGCAAATTTAACGATGTGAAAGATTCTTACTAGTTTTTAAATAATAATTATGATATCTAGATCTACTGATAAATATGTCTACAACTCAAAATAGCTTTGCGCCAATGTGTTATGTTGTTTAATAATCGTGTTGTAAATTATGTGATATCGATACTTAATTGTGATCGGCCTCTTGGCCGCGACGATCTCAATAAACCACACGTAACCTTGTACTCCGCTTGATTGTTGCCTTTAATAATTCATTTATTGTCTGGCGTGGTGGCAGCTATTGGGATCTGAGCAAGCCAGTCCCTTAATAGTAAACCTATAATCCAGATTCTAGGTAACTTAACCCCATTACTAGGGGTCGGGCGCTCCGTGTTCAATCGGTGATAGGTCTCGGTTTCTTTAATATTATAGTGTGTTGTAGTCCCATCAATTGGTATATAAGTTATGTACAATAACAATTGCATGAAGATACATAGGGACGCCGCGTCGGCTGCGGCCAAGAGCACCGGCGCCTCGCGAAGGGGTCCGGTTAGTGCGGAGCCGCTTCATACGTGCTCCGGTAGTTATGACTCGAGAGAGAAGTCAACTCCTTGTTTAAATGTACCGTACTTTTATGCATACGTAAGACATGATGAAAGAAGAGTGAAGGTAGAGGTGAGGAGTGGTAATCAGGTTAATATGATCAGTGAGCAGATTGCAGATGATTTGGAGCTGGAGATAGTGATCGATGATTATGCTTTATATGATCTGTATGATTATGGTATTGATGCTGCCTTCGAATACAATGTTATTGGTTACACACAGTTCAGCCTCTTTACCAAAGAGGGTGTTGAAATGGAGTTTCTCGGAGTGGTTGTAAGTGACAAAGATGTCGGTGTTGTTGCTGGTGCACCGTATATGGAATGTCATGATATCATGGTGCGACCATCCAGACATGAAGTTATCTTCCATGGTGATTCAGTCTTTGTATATGACCCTGAGAATGTTGATGCTAGTTCACTGGTGTGTGAGGAAAATCTGTTGGCAGTTCAGCCAGCCCATGCTGGTGGGTCTGGCGATGTTGAACAACAGCATGTGGTGTCCAGGCCGACACCCATTGCCATTGTTACGGAACAAAGATCTTGTGTACCTATTTGTGAGACTCGGCCTTGTCCTGAAGAGTGTGAGTCGTGCTCTTCAGACTGTGTATCTAAGGATGAATATGTGGTGAATGTTTCTCCTTATGATGATGGTGTGTCTGGTTTTGAAGACAACTTGCATCAGCATTTTAATTCTCCTTCAAATGTCACCGATAGTGATAGTGTGAACATGCTTTGCTTGAATGAAAACACATCCGGGTCTTCATTGGTAGCACTAGATCCTTCTGACCAATGCCGCTCATTGGATATTTCTGACAAACTTCACACATCCGAACCGCCAGACGGATCGTCAATGGTTGAGCTGTCTAACAATCTCTGCTTGCTCAATATGACGACCGGTTCGCATGACACACTACACATGCAACAATTAGTCAACAAGTCGCAATTGCCTGAGTCGTCTGACGGATGTTACTCACTTGATTCGATATCAGAGTCGCATGATGCATCGCTCGTGCAACAATCGGTTGACAAGTTGCTATTGCCTGAGACGACTTACGAATGTTACTCCCTCGATCCGATGTCCGAGTCGCATGATACACTGCGCATGCAACTGTCGGTTGACAAGTTGCTATTTCCCGAGTCGTCTGTCAAACGTTGCTCGCCAGAGTTGTCGTCGTCAGAGTCGTCTGACGTACGTTGCTCTCTCGATTCGTTGTCCGATTCGATCTACCATTCGATGAGCGATTCGTGTGACGCATTGCGTATGCAACAACCCATCGACAAGTTGATGTTGCTTGAGTCACCTGACGAATGTTGCTCGCTTGATTCAGTGTCCGATTCAGTACCCAATTTCACAAGCGATTCAATGTCAGATTCGTTCGGAACACTGCGCATGCCTGAACAGACCATCAATATGAATCTGCCTACCCCCATCGATGACTTGGGCAGCTTACTTAACTCACACAGAAATTTGAGCTCAGTCAGTTTCCTTGATGATACGCAGTTAAATAGTAAGCCCAAAATTGACGACCTCTTCAGTCAGTTGGAAACATCCACACAACACATGCAAATCCATTGTCATACAAATACCACACCTGACAACACCAAACGGTATCTCATGCCCACACAGGTTTCTACATTGCTGTCACCTACCAACACTCGGCCTCAAACCATTGACAGCTCATCACCCACCAACATTCATCCACAGGCCATTGACAGTTCATCACCCACCACCATTCATCCACAGGCCATTGACAGCTCTAGGTCTCAGGTAGAGCTAGCTATCGAGATGATCCTCATCCCATCTCTTGGCCACCCACCAGCTACCAAAGATGATATTGATCCCCAGATGAACGATTTTGATGGAATTGGACATCAACCAGCCGTAGCTCGTGGTGCCCATGACCACAGAAACCCCCCAGACGCAGCTTCCAGTGCCCATGAGCCCAGCCCCCATATCGTAGCCACTGGTTCCAATGATCCTCCTTTGATGACAACCTTCAGCCCACTTGATTCTTATACTGAGGATGGCATTCCACAGATGACTCCTATTATACATGTCGCTCGTTCTGGCCCCCCTCTGACTAACTGTAAAACTGTCCCCCCAGACATCGATGTGAGCTATCTTAGGCCCTTTTACCAGTCTCACAGAGATGATAGTGCCCCTCCCTTTGCCTGCCCTGACCACCCCCAGTTTTTAGACTCCCTCTGTCGTGCAGCATTCCCTTGTCCAACCAGGTTTGCCCACCTTTCCAAGGCTATGAGTAACATCTACCAGATTTTGATACACCCTAGCATGGCACCTAGTCTTCCCGCAGATGTAACCGTGTTCTTAGTGAGAGTACTCTGGACAGTACACCTGACTGACTCTCACCATCCCCCATAATTATTGCTACCTGCCTCCCTTTAGTGTGTAGCCCATAAACCTGCATTGCTTGTGTATTGACTTTTTATGTACCACTTTTTGCGGGATCGCTTTATTCTTATGTGATTGTATTTATTATGTTTACCTTATGTTTTAAATGCAGGTTTATCTACTTGTAGTACCTAGCTGTGTATAATTTTTTTCTTTACTGGACATTTTCCATGTTGCTTTGAGGTTAGGCATTGGACATAGAAATTTGATTTTTTATACGCTGTTTGTTTTTATGAAACAATTTTTATACCACGTATTGTAATGTGGCTTTACTGATTGCATGATGAATGCATGATGTTTGTTTTTGTGATATTGATAATTGTTTGAAAGAGTTCTTACTTAGCTGCATCAGGTGACTGCAGTGTATGCTTAATTTGGTTGTTTATTTTTATACATCATAATGGGGTTTTTTTTTTGTACTAAGCTACTTGTATGGAATATGTTATGCCTAATTTTTTTCAAATAATGCTACATGTGTATGGTTTATGTAACTATTGATAGACTATCAGATTTCATAAGTGTCTGTATGCCATTTTCAATACCTTTTTGCTTGATTCTTTTTAAACAGAGAAAGAGTTATTACCTATGATTGTTACTCTGCTTACCACACATTTCATTAATGTTATCTTTATCGGTGATGTTTTTTGCAGGTTTATAAATTTTTGCTGCTAATTTTACCTGAATTTATACATGTTTTTATTTTTTATTGCCACAGTGAAGTAGTGGAGCTGCATTTGTACTTGATATTAGTTCCAGTACTTAGATTACCCTGTTTTGTTGAAGGGCTAGGAGTTTTTGTTGAGAGAGAGAGGGAGAATATTTGCTGTTGTTGTTTTGTAGGAAAAGGTGAATGAGATTGCTTTTATACCATGCAGTCAGAGATTTGAGACACTTAAAGTTTGGGGAGTTTAATGTGGTTGTTAAGATTTGGTACTAGAAGACTGACTTTAGTAGTTATATGTGTTTTTATTAGCAAGTTTATATGATTGATGATAGTGTTGATATAATTAATGTACTTTTAAAGTAATGTGTATTTGATATTGTGATGTAACTTCCGATTGCTGATGAGAGCGATAGAAGTGATGATAATAATCTATGTAGGTTTAAAGTTATTGATGTGTTTACCAATTGATGATAAGACTAATACAAATGATGTAATCAGTGTACACCAATATAATGGATGCACTTGACTGTTATTTGGTTTGTTTGCTTATTAAGTTCTCTTGCAGTGCGTTTTATAAATAGTGATAAGATTGTGTTGTATGAGGCCTACATGTACATGTAAATGATGCCTCTTGCAAGTCTTGCATATTTCCCTTGTTTGAAGATGTTAAGCATTCTTTCATTTTTGTTTACTTTACACATCATTGTTTTTTAAATGCTAGTGTTTCATATGTTAAGATACAGTTGGAAAGTATAATTTACAATGCATTTGATTCTAGGAAGGAAAGAAGAAAATGGGTCACGCCAATGTGTTATGTTGTTTAATAATCGTGTTGTAAATTATGTGATATCGATACTTAATTGTGATCGGCCTCTTGGCCGCGACGATCTCAATAAACCACACGTAACCTTGTACTCCGCTTGATTGTTGTTGCCTTTAATAATTCATTTATTGTCTGGCGTTGTGTGTACAGAATAAAATTATTTACGTCTATAACTTAAAAACTGGTGTCTGAATTCTGATTTGATAACTTGTCTGTACTCTGTAGTAATAAATCTAATAATGCTAAAACTCCATTTTTACAATGCATTTCATAAACGGCTCTTTGAAATTACTCTGATTATTTGTGTCTGTCATTAATGTGCCTGTCCCTTACAGAAAAAAAGCTGATGTACTAAAGAAAGAGAAGGAGTTCCTAAACACCGCAACCAAAGTAGATGAGGCTATGGATGAGTCTGATGCCACAGATGAGGACATGGAGGATGAGGCTTCAACCTCAAAAAAAGATGTGAGAAAGAGGTAACGTTGAAACTTTACATTAAACTTAAATTTTAAAGACGTGCATGGATCAGGAAATTTTGAAGCCTACTAGCCAGGAAATTTAGTCCAAAGTGATAAGTGTTTACCTGAAGCAGGCCAGACTTTATTCTGTGATTTGCAAAAAAAATGACTTCTACATAACTTGATATCGCTGCCAGTGGTGATTAAAAAAATTGCTCTTAAATTTCTACTTGAAAAAAAAATTGATGGAATTGGAAAGTATTGGTGGTACTACTTCAATAAAAGAAAATTCATTAGAAAAACTAAAAATAATGATACACTTATGAATTTTGTCTGGATTCCTAGTCTAGATACAGAATTGCATTGGATTTGCACATGACCGCGTACCCAGGTGTCGCAAATTTGAACTCAGAAGATATGCGAGACTTAAATGTGAGTGGCGCGGCGCGGTCACCCCAAAAAATCGCAGCTGAATGGTCTTAAAAAATGTTGAGCGGGGGGGGGGGGGCTAAATTAAATTTTAATTTTTAAAAATTCTAAACATATTCCATATGTGTTCATATTTTATTTCCATTTTTGGTTGCAGGTTGGGAATGCTGACAGATCTGCTATGGCAGAGCTTCTAAAGAAGAAAAAGACTGAAGACCAGCGGAACCATGAAGGTCAGTTTAAAAGTTTATTATTTATGGCAAGATTCTGTGGCCAATTAAATTAAATGAAAAATCATGACCAGAAAACAAAATTCTCATATGTCCAGAAAGAGTATCTTCTCCAGAGCATTGCATTCATGCTTTTGGTGCAAATAGAATTTTACATTACAACAAAGAATACCTCTTAATTATCGAAGGTTAAACATATACCACATAAAAATGGTATCTGAAATTATGATGGAGTAGATGCTCTTTCAGGACATACATCTATATGAGATGAGAGTTATGTTTTCCGGACATGCTTTTTCATTAAATTGGTGATTTTTTTAAATGTTAAAGTTTTTTTTCTGACTTTCTTGGTATATCATTGTAGGATATTGGCACTCTAAACGGATGAATTTCCATTGCTAGCCCTGGCATATCAACATTCACAAATAACACTGTCTCACACACAGATTTGCGTTATGGTAAATTCTAGTAGAAGGGGCTATGAAATGATGTGTCTGATGATATATCCACCGCAAAAATAAAGAAATCACTTTCAATTTTTGAGAAAATGGCATTTTGGGCAATTCATATCGTCTGTGATGTCATAAAATCATATTTAAAAGAAATCTCTGTTCTTTAATGATATTTATCAAACCTTCACTGATATATTTCTCAATTTTTTTTGCTTCTTATTACAACCAATTATTCATCAGGGTGAACTTCCCCTTTGATAGCTTTTACATTTTCTTGTGTATTTTGCCAAGAATGATTGTCTCTGCGTGAATCTACAAATGAATTCAGAATATCACAATTACTGTAAATAGGAAGATGCTCTGTAATTTCTCATATTACCAAGCTCGTCAATAATTTCAAGGCGGAGGGTTAGGGTGAATCTCCCTGAAAGAGAAACTACATGTACTACATGTAGAATAGCACAGTCTCTCCAAATGGTAATCTACCGTGAAAATAAGTTTGATGTGGAAACAAAAACAAACGAACAGAAAAAGGAGGAAAAGGACACCGACTTTGATTTGAATCTACGTAACCATAGAAAACATTTTAATTTTTTAAGTAAGTGATTGATCTTCACAAATGTCTTGTCATTTTACATTTTACAACGATGCTGCCTGTCACCAGTACAATTTCTTCCAGAACGGCGGACCAAAGAAATAAGAAATTAGAGTCAAAGGCTTAGACAATCAACCAGTTTAAGAACTTAATTTCCTTTAAGTCACTTCCTTGTCATTTCATAAGATATTTTCAATCAAGTAGGACTATAGAAATAAGATTACCGAGCCTGAAATCTTGATTTTCTTGCTTTAACTTATCTGCCCCTAATATTATAATCCTGTTTCATGGGTATGCATGGTTTTTTGTTATGTTTGTGACTCTTAGATACTCCACTGCAGCTGAGTAATCAACAGCCACAAACAGACGGAACTTGACTTGGCTTTAATTAATATTTATAAATGATGTAGAGTCTTTGATAAAAGTTTGAGACTTTGAGCCAGTTTTTGTGTCCTTTCATTTTCTTATATTCAGCACACACAACAAGCGAATTTCCCTGCACTTCCATGGGCCAAGTACGTGCACGCATGGGCCAGAAGCTGAAAGATGTCCGTTCATCTCGAAGACGTGCAGAAAAGCAGGTTTAAGTGTGATACCTTTTTTTGTTTGGAAATAAGCCTTAATATTGCCTCATACAAGTCATTAAAAAACCCATTTTATTCTGATCATGGGTATACATGTATATTACACGAAAATGTCTTTCATGTATTATGACATGTCTGCTAATACAGCCAACTCAGGTTTATATAGTGTGTGCTTTCAAAATTTATCATGACATTCCAACTCCTGCTTTATCACCTTGTGCTATTCATCAAACTCAGATTGATATATTTTTATATTTATACTATGACAAATCATTTTCTTGCCAAAACCTTCCATTTGATACTGTTTCCAAGTTCCAACTAATACAAAGGAATACTTATATGCAGCTATATGGACGCTAGTATATGCACTTCATGCAAGAGATTTGTGGACATTTTTTGGCTCTTGTTCATATTTTTCTGATATTTGTCTATAGGTGTGAAAAGGCAAAATATATGCAAAGTGTTCTTATTTTTGAAAAATAAATGTTGGTTACTTCTTCCTGTTTCAAAATTTCACAACTCTCTGTGATGGTAGGGATTTGCTTTACTACATGTGTAGGCGTTGCTTTTCCGACTACGGCGGCGTCGTCGTCAACATTGAAATCTTAACTAAGGTTAAGTTTTTGAAATGTCGTCATAACTTAGGAAGTATATGGGCCTAGTTCATGAAACTTGGACATAAGTGTAACTAAGTATCACTGACCATCTTGCATGAGTGTCCAGGTTGCATGATCAAGGTCATTTAGGATCTAATTTTTTTTTATGTCATAACTTTAAAAATATAAGGGCCTATTTTATGAAACTTGTACAAAAGTTGCTGATAATCTTACATTAGTGTCAGCCTGTCAGGTCACATGATCAAAGTCAAAGGTCACAGCACTGAAATCTGAACTGTTAATTTTTTTAAGTGTCATCATCATGATCCTATTTCATGAACTTGAACATAAGGGTAATCAAGTACCACTGACAATGAGTTTCAGGTCACATTGTCAAGGCCAATGGTCATTTATGGTCAATAAAATTTGACCATGTTTGGTTATCAAAATCTTAACCAAAGTTTTTGAGATGTCATCTTAACTTTGGAATTTTATCGACCTAGTTCAGGAAAATTGGACATGAGTATTTAAGTTTCACTTATCATCTTGCATGAGTTTTAGGTCACATGATTAAGGTCAAAGGTCACTTAGGGTCAATGAACTGTGACCATGCATGCTCGAGATATTTTTTTAAATGTCATAACTTTGAAAGTTTATGGATCTGGTTCATGAAACTTGGATATAAGGGTAATCAAGTATCATTGATAGTCTTGCACTAGTTTTTAGTCAAATGATTAAGGTCAAATGTCATTTAGCGTCAAAGAACTTTGACTATGTTGGTAATAATTTTGGAAATGTCTTCATAACTTTGAAAGTAAACTTGAACATTAGGGTAATCAAGTATCACTGTTTTTTATTCAAAGTCAGCATTGTTGCTATATTGAATTGCGTGACACAGGCGAGACTGTCAGAGGCGTTCCACTTGTTTTTTTTTTCAAGTAACCTTTTCTTTTAAACAGGTTATTTTAGTTCGGTGTTTTCATCACTTGTAACCTTGCAAGTCTTGTTTCGAATGAAGAAACTTGCATTTGAATGAAAGAACAACCTCAACGATAAATTTGTCAGAATATAGACTCATAAATGTTAGATACCTTAAAGGGGTACTCCAGGCTGAAAATAATCATATCAAAATAAATATAGTAAAATCCACCGAGCAAAACGCTGAAAATCTGATAGCAAATAGCGAAGTTATAGTATTTCAAGCTTAGCATTATTTTGTGAAAATAGTCATATGCAAGTCATCATGAATGTGCAATAGGTTGACTAATGATGTCATGTCCCCACCTTCCTTTTTCTTATTTTATTTAATAAAATCATGATCATTTCATATTTTCCTACATGTGTACACGACATGTCTCCCTTGTAACAAAATAAGTTGGCACAATGGATTTCTTACAAACTAAATCAGTTGTCAATCCAATTTTTTTATTATATCTGGTGACAAAATTTGACTAAATATAATTTTTTGAAATAAAATACAAAAGATTACGTGGGGATATCATCAGCTTGCTCATTGCATATTCATGAAGACATGCATAGCACTGTTTTGCCCTAGTAATGCAAAAGTTAAAAATGTAATGACTTTGTCATCCTTGTCAGATTTGATGAAATTTGCAGTATTTTATTTGTCTCCTTTTACTTTATTTGTTAAAATTGTATTATGTCAGCCTGGAGTACCCCGTTAATATGTTCACATTTAAGAAATATTTCATACCAGGCTTGTTTTCCCAAACAATTTCATTCCACAACGTATGTTTACTTGTGAAAATCGAGGAGAAAAATTCATGTTTGTATTCACAGTGCTTGTATTTATGACCCAGTTATTTTCATGTTGCTTTAATTATATTACTGTTTATTAAACTGAACAAAATGATTTTTTTCATTTTTTATTTCTAATTATATTTTCTCGTGTCTTGTAGATTGCTCTCCCTACTCTTCAGATTGGGACCAAAGCACAGTGTCTACCATGATACAACCACCCAAGTACCTATAGCCAGTGACAACAGACAAATTCTCAAATCAATTTTGTTGTGATCAGGAGGATGGAAGTTTTTAGTGTTGATTTTTTTTTTACAAGTGGGTATGCAAAATGATGAAAGATATATTCTAAAATTTGATTTGAATTGGTGACGCTATTATTAGCTTCCACTCCTATTGAGATCAGCACTAATTGGCAATGATGGTATACTTTTGTGGTCAAGATTGCAGGACACTGTGCTTCGTTCCAGTTGGCCTGTGTTGCAGTGGTCTACATGGTATGTGCTGCATGGGTATGTAGTGGACTGCATGTGGTAAATGAGCTAGTGGCACATGCATACCACAGTGTGGTGGACTGTGTAGTCAATGTCCGTGTGGTGGACTGTGGTAGACATCACAGTAAGATGAGCACCTTAGTGTGGGGGACTATGTGGTGTATGTCATAGTGTGGGGGACTATGTGGTGTATGTCATAGTGTGGTGGACTATGTGGTGTATGTCATAGTGTGGTTGACTATGTGGTGAATGCCACAGTGTAAAGGACTATGTGGTTATAAACGTGTGGTACACAGTGTGTTTAATATGTGTTTCGGACTGTGTGGCGACTGTGTGGCAACACTGTGTTACACAGTGTTGTAAACACAGTGTTACCACACGTCCCAAAATCATATATTAAACACATGTGGTACACGCTGTGAACACACTGTGGTACACACTGTGTTACACACTGTGGTACACACTGTGTTACACACTGTGGTACACACTGTGGTAACACTGTGTTTGTTCCATAAGGGGAAACAGAAAACCTAAATTTTGATATCGATGGCTACCGCCGAGTCCACGCACACGCACGCACACAACACTAAAAAAATATTCATACGTACGTGTACTCGCTTTTATATTAAATTTATATTCAAGTTTTAAGTAAGGCGGGGGACGGGTGCAGGGGGACAAGCTGACCCCAGCGGATTTCACCGGGGGGGACTAGATGAGCCCCTCTGGCAGTCTCACCTGCATCGCGCGATTCAATTTAGCATCAGTGCTGACTTAAAAAACTACTATAAATTAATTATTCACAAAAACACCATTCATATGATAATACAATACTACGTTCATTGACAATAAATGACGTGACCTTGACCATGCGACCTAAGACTTGTCAGTGATACTTGATTACTTCTTTATCCATATTTTATAAACTATATACATAAACTTTGAAAGTTATGACACCAATCTAAAAATCACCTCCAAAAAGGCAAAAGTTCAATGAACTTAAATGACCTTTGCATTTCGTCATGTCACCTGAAACTCGCTTAGATGTTCAGTGATTACTCTTATGTCCAAGTTTTATGAACTAGATCCATACACTTTTAGAGTTATGATGGTTCCTCAACAAATATCCGCAACATGGCGAAAGTTCGTTGACCTTGGTCATGTGACCTGAAATTCGGACATAATAATCAGTGACACACGATTACTCTTATGGCCAAGTTTCATGAATCAGATCCATAAAATTTCAAAGTTATGATGGTAATTCAACAATTAAATACATCCAACTTGGCCAAAGTTCGTTGACCTTAAATGACCATTGACCTCGATCATGTGACCTGCAACTGACACAGGATGTCCAGTTATACTCGATTAATCTTCTGTCCAAGTTTCATGAATGACATTCATAAACTTTCAAAGTTGTGATAGTAATTCAACAGATACCCCCAACATAACCAAAGTTCATTGACCTTTCACCTTGGTCATGTGACCTGAAATTCGCACAGGATGTTCAGTGATACCTGATTGTTCTTCTGCCTAGGTTTCATGAATCGGATTCATAAACTTTTAAAGTGATGATGGTAGTTCAACAGATATCCCAACTTGGTCAAAGTTAATTGACCATATGGCCTTTGATCTTGATCATGTGACCTGAAACTCGGGCAGGATATTTAGTAATACTTGATTCACTGTATGGCCAAGTTTCATAAACTAGGTTCATATACGTTTAAGGTTATGCTGTCATTTAAAAAAATTAACCTTCGGTTAAGATTTGGTGTTAGGACTGTATCACCTTATATTATATCCAAACATATGTAAACTTTACGCTGGTTCAGTCAGACGGCAGCTCCCAAGAAAATGGCTTCTTTCATCCAAGTGATATTGATGACTTGAGATGTTTTGCGTACTTAATGAGCTTGATGCGGACCAAAACGTTTACACTTCGTAAATTCCGAAGGTTCATAATTCCGAAACATGTAATTGCCTATATCTCGATGTTCGTTAATCCGAAAACGTAAAAGGGTTCGTTAATCCGAATATTTCTGGCGTTATTACGAAGGTTCGATAATCCGAAAACGAAATAGGTTCGATGTTCCGAAGGTTCGTTAATCCGAAAACGAAGTGAGGTTCATTGTTCCGAAGGTTCGTTAGTTCGAAAACGAAATAAGGTTCGTTTATCATTTCGTTTTTGGACTAACGAACATTCGGAATTACGAACCTCATTTCGTTTTCGGATTAACGAACCTTCGGAATTACGAACCTCACTTCGTTTTCGGACTAACGAACCTTCGGAATTACGAAGCTTCGGAATATACGAACCTCCGGAATAACGAAGCTTCGGAATTACGAATGTATGCGGACCACAACACTTCTTTTCATTCGGCCATTGCTGCTCTAATTGCGCATCGAATTTCATGATTTTGGTATCATTGTAAAGAAGACAAATCATTCCTTCAGGTCACGTGTTTAAAATTATTCAAAGATTTCTTAATAAAGATAATTTTTTATATAAAATATGCTACAAAATAATAATTTTCACCTGACAAAAGCTGCTATTTTCACACTCCATTTTTGTTTGAGCCCAATTGATTTCTACATCATGATAAAGCTGAGTATGTATGCTTTAAAATGGTATAGGTTTCAAAATAAGAATGGCTTTAATCGGGTCAAGATCATATTTTTCATTGGCCAAGTACATAAAGCAGCTTGAAAACAAGAATGCTGCACTCTGATTGGTCAAAGAGACCACACACTGGCAAATTCCAATCGTTCCTGTGCCTGGTTTCATGGGAAGGTCACATTTCCCATGTGGTACCCGCGCCTGTTCTGTGAACCTTATGCAGCCAATCAGAACTCTGGATTTCATTGAAGTACAACATTTCAGAAATCCCATCTTGTACCTTTGTGGGAAAAGTGTGATCTTGACCCGATTAAAAGGTGCCACATATTAAGAGTGGCATTGTGAGAAAGAACAGAAGTTCAGCTTTATGATGATACATATATCATTGAGGCTCAAAATAAAAAGTTTTGCATAATTTGCAAAAGAAACACAAAGGAATAAAATTCAGTTTTGAGGCACATTTTCAAGTCAGAAATATACTTATTTAGTAATATATCGTATTCAAAATAAATGACCAATATGAATGAATAACATTTATCTATCTCTTGGGGCAATGATATTTCATTTCACTTGAGGTTAAAACCAGTAAATTCTTAGAAAAAGAATATCTCACGAATCACGAGATTTTGCAAAGAGGAGGATTCAGCCACGAGGTGATTTGGATGATTCTGGGCTTTTTGCTCATTAGCATAGGGACCTGCGGTCTGACTGGGCTAGATTTACAGTGAAAAGCCTCTTAATGTTTACTGAGCCTAAATTTGCAAAGCTACTATCATAATTATAATTTAATTTTAAAATCAATTTAAAAGGCCAAATTTTTCTGGCTCGCTTCGCTCTCTAAGACTTAAACATTTTATTTCATACATTTTGTGCTGCCTCAAATAATTCGTTTATTATTCGCAAATGCGTTGAAGTCAATATGTGTTGTGTATGTACCAGAGATTTGACAGAAAGTGGCCATATGCAATGTTAAAATATATCAAGGGCATTTCTTTTGGGCACTTTTATTCATCCAGTGTGATGAAAATTTTGCCCATTCTAAAGCAAAATTGGTGCTTATTTTATAACCTTACTGGACAATATGCTTTCCGCATTTGGTAAAATACTGCCGAAAATTGGTTGGACACATAATATCCTCGTGGTGGTTGAAATCAATATTTTTTTTTTTTTACAGTGTAGGTAAAGTATTTGTGTGTTGCCCCTCCCCCCCAAAAAAAATGTATATATATTTTGCCTCCCCGAGGTTAAAAAGCCTGGTGCCGCCATTGTCCAGGACCCGACCCACACAGCATTACTTTATATTTTGTTTAATGTCGTTCTTTTCTGCTTGTTAATGGTGTTTATAATACAGTTGGATCTACATGTATGCTATTACGTTCTGGACCCCTAGGCAGAAAAGAGTGGTTATAATTACCACTTTGAGTGGGTAATCAAGCCATTCATATGTTTTCATTTTATATTTTATTTTTTTAATATATCTGATGTCTTTTGTTTGTATTTTGCATGTTTTTGGAATGGAAAATGAATACAATACAATTACACGTACTGGCCCCAAAAAGTTCTACAACCGAGGACAAAAAAAGATGAAAGAAAAGGAAAGGAAGATGCAAAATATGTTTTTTTTAATACCATGTCAAAACTAATTTCAGATTGAGATTTTCCTGAAAAGGTGTTTTTCTCGCTAGCTTTGCTCGCTCGGTACTTTATTTATATTAGGGAACCTTTTGCTGCGCCCGCCATGCTGTGCCCCCTCTTTTTTGTATGCATTGAGCTTCGTTCTAACGTTCGTTGCACAATCATAAAAATATCCTGTTCAAACCATAATATCGACCGGAAAATGTTTGGCTCTTGCCCCTCCCCCCCATCCCACCACTGACCAGGGCCCTGGGAACGATTTTTTTTTTACTGGGGTGCTGATATTGTGGAGCGTTGTGGCCCAGTGCACGGATTAGTCTTCGGACTTTGAAACAGAGGGTCCTGGGTTCGAATCCCAGTCACGGCGTAATTTCCTTCAGCAAGAAACTGATCCGCAATGTGCTGCACTCAACCCAGGTGAGGTAGGAAGTAATTCCTTAAAAAGCTGCGTGCGCTATGAACGCCTATATAGGAGCGCCTTGAGCACCTAACAAGGTGGATATGTGCGCAATATAAATGCCCTATAATTATTATATTAATTTCAGAAGCAAAAAATAAATATGCAGTAATAGAAAGGTTTATGTTAAAAAATGTAGGTCATTTGGGTTAGTATTTCTTAATGTCATCAAATTGTGGGGGCATTGTACTGTTAAAATTTATAAAAAGAAGATTTACCTAGCTGATTTGGTTTTCACAATGATCTAGGACTTTGCTTACAACCACTTTCTGTTCTGTTCAGATTTGAAGTGTTGTCAATCATGAGCATACGGCCACAACAAAAAGTATTGGTGCTCTTTTCAAAAGCAGTAATGTTAATGTTAATGAACCTGGTCGGGTAGTGATTTTTCATTCTTTTCATGCATTCGATTATATTTTGTGTATATTTTGTATATTTGTTTTATATGCATGTATTTATGTTTTAAGGACCCCATGGAAGAACAGTGGTATCTTATTGATACCGCTGAAATGGGCCATCCTCCATCTGTATGTTATGTTAAATAGATCATGTATATATTTTATCTTTTTATATGGAAATAAATACAAACAATACAAACAAACAAACAAACCGTCCAGAATTCATGGGGGTGCTGCCTGTGGAAAAAAATATACGCAACTCTCCCATGGAAAATTAGGGGTGCTTCAGCACTCTCAGCACCCCGCTTCCCAGGGCTTTTCTCGTTGGAATATCATCTATGTCTTGCTCTACCGTGTGTACTACCATTACCTAATCGCAAATCTCAATCGAGGGAAAACTGAACACTTACAGGTATAGACTCTTTGATTTTAAACTCGGACACCAATGATGATATAATATTACGCTATGAACTTTTGAATTGTGGGGGCATTGTACTGTTAAAATTTATAAAAAGAAGATTTACCTAGCTGATTTGGTTTTCACAATGATCTAGGACTTTGCTTACAACCACTTTCTGTTCTGTTCAGATTTGAAGTGTTGTCAATCATGAGCATACGGCCACAACAAAAAGTATTGGTGCTCTTTTCAAAAGCAGTAATGTTAATGAACCTTCTTTTAGAACTCAGCAGGAAATCTCTCTATCCAAGTATTGTTATTGCGTTGGATAAAACCTACTGTCAACGATCGAACGATGGATCTCCACTCCTGGCATCCGGCGATTCTGGGACTTCTTCTGGAAACTCCCCCAGACCAGCTCATATTCACAGACTTCATCTCCCCCTCAACTCCTCATGTATGACACAGGCGCTGGTGGTTTTGTGTCTCCCTCTCTTTCTCCCGAAATGTCAAACAGATTTATTCATTAAAATCTTACTCGAAATGTTGGAAAAAGGATGAATTTAGGGCATTCAATTAGACGGCCTCAAAATGCAGCCTTTCTCTTCGAAATCCTCACAAAGTGTAAAGTGAATGGGAGAGCAGAGTCATAGGGTAGTACTGCCACTATCAGTCACTTTCTTCAATCTGAAACTGAAAATGATCATGAATGCATGGCCGAGATTTTTTACCATAAAATCATTTCTCTCAAGTCTTTATGAGATTTTTTGTACACTTACTAATAAGAATATAACGAACATCATCAATTGAAAGATTTTGTGAAATAAAAAGAAATTTATGTTAAATCTTAACTCAAATTGTTAGCGGTTAAGTGTAAAGACTTGGGCCGGGGACCCACCATCCAGTCCCCCTCAGCTTTCCGGCGCTAGGCGCAGCCACCCCGGCCGACGCCTGGTGTGACGTGAAGGGATTGTCAGTGTCAGTGATGAAATCTAAAGCTAGCTGCAAGCTCCGAAAAGAAAACATTAGAAAATGGTTATCAAGCTTCATGTTTGGTCTACTGCGAATGTCTCCGAAGTCGTTGTCCAAATCTGACCCGTGTTATTGTTGTAGTAGTTGAATCATTAACGGCCTTCTTCGTTGCACTTAATTATCGCTCGAAAAACTGCAACATTTGACGGCGAATTCAAATGGAGACTTGCCGGTTGCAATGCAGCGCTCATGCACAGGCATTTGAAGAATGATACACCTTTTTTGTACTGTTTAATTTTATTTTTCCTTTTCTAAATATAAAATAGCCTTGCTAACATGGCAAAGTTGAGAAAATAGCAAAAGTATTATATTAAATTGTTTAATTATTAATTTGTCATAATCACGTCATAATGTGGTCATGATATAAAAATGCAAATTTCCTCGTCGTTGATTGGTAAATAAATGATGTCATAATCACGTCATAATCTGGTCATAGAGAAATGCAAATTTGCTTGTCGTAGATTGGTCAGTAAATGACATCGTAATCATGGTAATCACGTCAATCTGGTCATACGAAAATGCAAAATAAAGTTGCCATTCAAAGTCGTCAAACTGTCGTCGTAGGGACGAGAAAAGAAGCAATGGGCTATTAGGGAAAAAACGAACAAATAAGAAGTAGTGATTATAAATCATAGTGGCCTAAAGTATGCTATTGGCAGGAATGTTCATACAGGGAGAAAAAATTCCTCTTTCAGAAGTTTTTAAAATTTATTTAGAGTTTGGCTTTGTTTAATATCATTACTTAAATGATTCCACAGCTTGATTCTTCTACAACGCAGAGAATGTTGGGTAATTTTAGTTTCTGGAAGATCTGGGTGAAGATCCGTTTAATGCCGCGTAAAGTATGAATGGTAAGAGGCATTTGTGTTGAAGGGATTATTCAAAACATTTGGCAGTTTTGAATGGTAATTGTAAATAAATATATAAGTATACATGAGAGCCAAGTCACAAATTTTCAATATTTTACAATCAAGAAATAAATTGTTTATGTGACTATTGAAATGTGCATTGCAGACTGTTCTTATTAACGTTTTTTTTATAAGAAATAATCTTTTTAAATGTGTTTTAAATAAGTGAGATGGGGTAAAACCAAATGTATCATAAAGTGAAATTAATAAATGTCTGGGTAAAATAATCTTCAGTTTGCGGAAGACACCACTACTTGATAAACGTGTGCATGAATCATCAATATGAGGTTTCCAGGATAGAAATGCAATTATCTTTCACCTTAAATATTGATATTTGATACCTGGGAAATAATCTTGCCAATCATAATAATTGGAGGAATGTCAGTACCATTTTTTAGTTTATATTTTAAATAGTACAAATTTGTTATTTTTTTCGAGGTTCCTTGACAGTTTATTGCATTGAAGCCAGACAACGACTTTATGAAATTCAATATTTACAAGTATGGTATTAATAAGAGAAATAATATTTCTTTTTAAATGTAATTTACTTATTGATTTATCTATTTATTGATAAAAACATCTCTACAGGATAACATGTTCAGATAAAATACACTGTTTTTCAACACGGTCCTGTTACATTGAAAATATCAAACAACAATAAAAATGCATACCAACTTGATTAAGTTAAAATTTACTTCATTTACAATAAAAGTTGCACAAAAATAGGAAGAGCAGGAAGATAGAGAGAGGTAAGATAGAGATAGTGTGGTTAAGTATATGGCAGAATTAGAGAGAGAAAGAGAGAGGAAAGATAGTGCAACAACATAAAACAGATTTAACTACAAGTACACAATAAAATATGGATAATAAATCAGTCTACTTTCAATTTAAAAATTCCTATTTTTGTACGACCTCTTGAAATGTAGGAGGTTTGAAATATTATGAAGTTCATTTGGCAAAGAGTTCCATGTCTTTTTTGCACTATATTTAAAGGATTGCTTAAAAACTTTGCATGTCTGGCTTAGGTAATACAGCATTCAGTGAATCTGCATTACGTGTATGCATTCCATGTCATTCCGTATCAATAAATAGTTCAACATCATTACAGAGTCTAATAGGTGCAATATACATTGGTAAGCTAAAATACATAGAAATAATCCCTCCTTGTATCAAAAGATTGCCATTTCAATTTCTTCATGAAATCTGGACAACTAATATAAAAATCACATTCTTTCATTACAATACGTGCCGCTCGCCTTTGCAGTATTATGATAAGTTCCCTATTTTTTAATGAACAATTACTCCAAACGGTACAAACTATACATGGCTGAATAGTTGTTTTATATAAGTATTAAGTAAATCTGGTTTAAGAGTTGAACTAATGTCTTAAAGCATGTAAGTTAAATGACATGAACATTCTATATGAGATTACTATCAACATCAACACCTAAATATCTTGCAGAATTAACTTGTTTGAGTTGCTCACCATTAAGCACTATATCCAATTTTCCTTTGTTTTTTTAATAACGAGTTAAAATAAGCATAGAACTTCTTTGAGTAATATTGATCTTTAAACGATTCTCATTATATAACTTTTTAAACAATTTTTATTATTGTGACATGAAAGATTTTTTGTTCCCTAGTCTTACCCTCATCTTATTTTATTCACTCGTCTTCCTCTTGTGTTTCCAATTCTTTTTTCTCCTCTTTCCCTTTTTTTTTTCTTTTTCCCCCATTTTTCCTTTTTTTTTTACTCCGCCAAAAGGGGGGACCCGGGCCCCTCGTCCCCCCACCTTGATCCGCCTATGAATCAATAGGGTTTGACTGTTTACCATGACATCTTACTGAATGCTTCCGGTTTGTTAAGTAACTTTGAACCACAAAAGGTCTGTACCAGATACCCCATACTTTTCAAAATGAAATAACATTTCATATACATCAACGCAAATTTGTTTTTCTTCTTTTTTTCTTTCTTGATCATATCTTTTTCTTTCCTTTCTTTTTTTTCTTATTCTTTGATATATTTTTTTCTTCTTTCGTTTTTCTTTTTCTTTTTTCCTTAATTTTTTCTGTCTGATTTTTTTCTTTTTCTTTTCTTCTGTAATCTTTTCATTTTCTTGTGTGATCTTTTTCTTTTCTATCTCTGTGATCTTTTTTTGTGATCTTTTATTTTTTTCTTTTCCTATTCTTTCTTATTTGTTCATGAACATAAATGTAACATAAATATATACATCAATATAAACATCATTGCCATATACATCATTACCAATACATCTCTGCCAAATCATACCAAATATTCTTACCTTGTCTCTGCCTGGATACAAATTAAATAAGCTCATAACGCTGATCTATATGTATGTACCTTAGTAATAGAAACAAATATTTAAATCAATGAATATATACATATATACATATAGGGTGTGATCAACCAAGTAGCTTATCTATTTTTATTAATATATAAACAATAAGTGATGAATACAAAATTCATTCGGTATTAAATTATACATGATATTATAGGCATTCATTTTATTTTTCTTGTATTGCATTGAAATACACATCCTATTAAATAAATTGATTTGTACGGTGGCAGGCAGAGACAGGTGCAAGGGAGTAGCATTGCCCCGTTATTCGAGGCAATAGAGCTCCCTTGCTTTAATCTGTCATAACCAGGATTGAATTCAGGATGGACACATTCCGAGGAGGTGCTCACATGAAAACGTTTCGTAGGATGCCTCCCAGAACGGGTCGCTTTCTTGTATTACAAGTTGCACACCTGGCTATATGCAGATGAGAGTGTCTTCCGACATGCCTTTCGGTATTAATGAAAGCTACCGATCCCAGCATGCCCTGCTGAAGGAGGATCATGATTAAGCTGGATGATGTAATGTCTTAGTGATTCAGGACTCATCATGACATCACGCTCATCCTTCTCCATCAAGATAACTCCTTCTCTATAAAGGTACAAGAATTCCCTGTTTGTCCACAAAAACTTTCCCTCTGGCGGGAGGAGAAACAGAGTCTCTTAAGCCGGCTCTTTCTTGTACGTTAACCACATGCGGAGGGGCTCGAGGAATTGGTTCTGGTTCCGCGTGATCTTGACTAAATCGTCAGAAGGCGGTTCCTCTGCCACCTCAGCCGGGTCAGCTATTCGGATCTAAAATGAATTGACTTTGTTGAAATATATTTCCATGCACATTACAGGGAAAGATTCAACAGCAGCCACGTTTGGGACCCTTTTTCTTTGACTTAATGGCACATCATTGTCTACTCAATCTACAAAGTGTACCAATCTATTTCCCTTTTAAGTAGAAGTCTTCTTAATTCCTGCTCACCTGGGGCCAGCCCCTCAATAGGGCGGCTCCAGGGATACAGAAGATGAAGAGTAGATCCGATTCATGAGTATCCACAATGGGACACATTCTGAAGGTTCTACGTCAGGTCCTACAATCAAGAGTTATAAGCCTCCCCAATCATATCACCTTGTTTTATGGATCTTTTCTTTGTATGATTGGTAGGTCTTAACTATTCATAGTTTTAAAGCCATAGCCAAAGCCATATCCATTTTAAATCAAAGATTTTGATTTAAAATGGCAATATATTCTATTTCATAATGGTGGATAATATGCGTGATTTCCCATTTTATCATCTGAATAATGATGATTTCTTATTACTAAATCATCCAAGTCAGGATAAAAGCAATATTATCTCAAATCATCATACTCCATTTGATAGATTTTCTACTGATATTCTTACAAATAATTTTGATGAACTTCAAGTTGAATTCGATATTCATGATAAAGCATACAATCTTTCCTCTTCTCCATATTATACAGAAAATTCATTCAAAGACTATGCTAAATTGATTGGAGAAGATGATGTTTTTATTTTGCATTTGAATATAAGAAGCGCTAACCAAAACTTCGAGAAATTACGATAATTATTAGAAAATACGCAGTTTGCCAATCCCCCAATCATTGGTCTTACTGAAACTTGGTTCACGGAAACACCGAATTCTTTATGCACCATCCCGAATTATGATATTGTTATAAACAATAGGAAAAATAAAATTGGAGGTGGACTAGCATTATATATTCCGTCTTCATTTGATTATGCAATTAGACATGAATTTGAATATATGAATGATATCATCGAATCCTTATTTGTAGAAGTAAAACTTCAAAAAGATAAGAAAACTCTAATAGGTGTCATCTACAGACCTCCTCAAACTTCTTGTATAGAAGATTTTTTACTTGCTACTAATGAACTTTTGCAAAACGGAGAATTGATAAATAACAATTGTATCATCACTGGTGATTTCAATATTAATCTCTTGACCAGTAATCACTCTGCAACAAACGATTTCCTTGAATTAATGTTAACTTCTACTTTTTTGCCGATTATTTCTAGACCAACCCGTATTACTGATCATTCTGCTACGCTTATAGATAATATATTCTGTAACTCTCACCCTCTTCCGAAAGCTGGCATTGTAACGACAGACATATCCGATCATTTTCTTTTTCTTATTTTTACCCATATCCAAACAATGCAATCACTCGCAAAAATGGAAAAGAAATATAGGATCTGTCGCAACTTTAGTGACAAAAATATTGAACGCCTCCAAGAAGATTTAAGCTCTGTTGATTGGTCTGACGTTTATAACTCGAAAGAGAATGTCGATGACTCATTTGACATATTTTTGAAATATTTCAATGATTGCTTAGATTCTTGTGTTCCTTTAAAGAAATATCGAAATTACGACTATAAACGTGTTCCAAAGCTACCATGGGTTTCAAAAATGATATTAAGGTCTATCAATCGGAAAAATAATCTGTATGTTTCTTATATATCAAATCCAAATGATGTTTCACGGAATAGATACACGTCTTATAAAAATACCTTAACAACTACTCTCCGAATAGCAAAAAAGAGGTTTTATTCAGAAAAATTACAATCATATAAAAACGACCTTAAAAATACATGGAAAACAATAAATGGGGCTCTAAACAAAATTAACAAATCTAGTGCTGTTAATAAATTATGTGTAGATGGAAATATGGTTGAAGATACTCATTCTATAGCAAATGAATTTAATTCATATTTCTCTCAAATTGGACCAAAGTTAGCTGGAAATATTATCCCTGTAGAAAATTCGTTTAAGGACTTTTTGGACAAACAAAATGATAATTCAATATTTCTTACTCCAGTTCATAGAGAAGAATTACTTGAGATTGTATTTAATTTGAAAGCAGGAAAGACACCCGGATATGATGGCATTACAAATAAAGTAGTGAAAAACATTATACATTCTCTTGCTGATCCCCTGCTTCATATATTTAATTTATCATTGCAGCTTGGCCAGGTCCCAAAGAAGATGAAAATAGCTAAAGTTATACCCATTTTCAAGAAGGGGGACCAATTAATTACTAGTAATTATCGCCCAATATCTTTGTTAACTTCGTTCTCAAAAATTCTTGAAAGGATCATTTATAAAAGGACAGTTGCTTTCCTTAAGAAATATAGTATTATATGTGATAATCAATTTGGTTTTAGAGAAAAACATAATACAACTCATGCTATATTGACATTAATAAATAAAATATCTACTTCTTTTGATAATTCTGATCATACTGTAGGATTATTCCTTGACTTCTCAAAAGCGTTTGACACAATAGATCATGAAATACTGTTATGTAAGCTATCAAATTACGGTATCAGAGGGACAGCTTTACAATGGTTTAGGAGTTATCTTACTGATAGAATTCAGTTTGTTACAGTAAATGAATCAGAATCTCCAACAAGGCCAGTTTCCTGTGGAATTCCACAAGGTAGTATTCTTGGCCCCTTGTTATTTATACTTTATGTTAATGATATGAAAAATTCATCTCATGTTCTCTCATTTATTCTCTTTGCTGATGATTCCAATATTTTCTATACACACCATGGTCCACATGTACTTGTGAGCACTATGAATACAGAATTTAAAAAAGTAACAAACTGGATTAAAGCCAACAAATTGTCACTGAATCTGCAAAAAACTAATTATATGCTTTTTAGTCATTCATTGAAACATCTACCGCATCAAATACTTTAGATAATACTGAAATCAAAGAAGTGCAAACAACAAAATTTTTAGGTCTTACTATTGATAACAAGCTTACGTGGAATGCTCATATCAACAATACTTGCAAAACTGTGTCAAGAAATATTGGAGTCATCAATAAGCTTAAATACGTTCTACCAGCACAGGCGCTATCCATGTTGTATTGTGCATTAATTCTACCATATCTTAATTATGGAATTCTGGCATGGGTTAATGCCTGTCAAACGAGACTAAATAAAGTCTTGCTACTTCAGAAAAAAGTACTGAGAATAATATGCAATATGTCCTTTAGAGCTCATATGGATGAATTGTTTCGTCAGAAACGTATCCTTAAAATCAATGACCTGTACCGCTTGCAACTATTCCAATTCATGTATCAGCTAGACAGAAATAGTGTACCTAATGTCCTACAAAAGAAATTTATGAGAAACAATACTTTACATTCATATAATACGAGACAATCAAATGACTATCACTTACCTAAAAGTAAAACAGTATTTTCTAGCAAAACTGTATTTTTCACAGGACCAAAACTCTGGAATTCTCTGGACAGAGAAATGAAAAAGGCAGCTAATCTTATACGATTTAAATTACTCATCAAAAAAATTCTCCTGAATTCTTATTGATTCAATCTAATATTTGTGAACTTCATACTTATCCACGGTAGTATTGATTATTTTTTTAAGTCAATATTTAATTTTGTATATAGTGTAAATACATTTGTGTTACAGTGTTTATATTTATATAATTATATAAAATTTTGCTGATTATTTGACTCTATTGTATCATATTACCCTTGTATAAAGTTTTGATAGGGGGTCTACAAGCTCTGCTTTTTAGTAGGCCCCTCCACTTTTTTCATTTCATTGCTACGTTTCAATCCTGCATATGTTATGCATTTTTTTTTCATTGTAAACATGATTACGAAATGTACTTTGATGATTGTGGAATATGAATATATCAATAAATAAAAAAAATAAAAAAAAATAAAAATTAATAGTCAAGATAGCATTTGGGATGCTAATATTGGCATTGTGTTTTCGTAACCAGTCAACGCCAAACAACATCTCATCTGCTATCGGAGCTACATGTACATACATCTTCTCGCCGAGTATTTGGGTACCCAGCTTGATATGCCGTCCATCACTTCAATCTCTTGATCTTTAACCTCACCAGAAATATCTGGTGGCCATGGTGGATTCCTCCAAGGGATATCTATTACCTCAGAGAAATTTGGGCTCCCTAGACTTGCTTGTGAGTCCGATGCCCGCGAGTGACCATGGTCTTGTGGCATGAGGCTGTCTTTTAATGGAATGGAGATGGTGGGGTGGGGATCTGTGATCGGATCGGGGATTCCCCATCTCCTCCAATCCCAGTCCATTTCCCTCCTCCTCAAAGGTGACAGCACTCAGTTGTCTGATCTGAGCAGGCGATCTCCCTCTGGGGCAGGCTCTACTGAAATGGCCTTCTTCCCCACAGTTGAAGCAGCCTGTGATGTTTCGCTGCCGATCGGTTGATGGAAGGGCCGAAGATGGTCTTCTGCCTCCTTCTGACCGATCAGGCGTTCTATAAGAGTTATACCTCGGCCTGTCTGATGTACCCGGAGCCCGACCAGAGATATACTCTGGTCTGTCCGGTGTTCCCAGAGCTCGGTTGGAGGTATAGTTTATATTAAATAGTCTTCGGCAAAGAGGTTGGTCTAGAAGGGGGCCTTCTGTCGTCATACTCCGGTACAACAGGTCTTGATGCCGAAGTAAGTCTGGGAATGCGAGGCGGCTGATTTCTTGTTGGCAGCCCCAAGTATCCCGGACTTACTGATGGCCTTGTGGTGTTTCCATGTTCATTGAATATTGGGCCCCCATGTCCATCTCCTTGGGGTCCCGCGCCTTGATACACAGGGTTGCTACCCCCATGTTGCAAGTCACATGGTCCTTGGGGAGAGGTTTGCGGGGCCACAGTGTTTAATAGGATAGTGAGGTGGATATCTGCCTCCAGCCCATGGTGGGCAATACCCACCATAGGCGGCAGCAGGGTTGCCGTATGGAGGAGCTGGTTGTCCAATTCCTCCGAATGGCATCATCTGCCTCATCCTAAACATCACACCATACATTTCCTCGTACTGCACTTGAGTAAAAAGTGGAACTGCCTGTGGATAGCTATTTTGAGGTGTCTGGGTTGTTTGATTAAACATTGCTAGTCGGCCATCATGAGTACTGGGAGCCTGACCATGCAAATCTACTTGGGAATGAGGACCACACTGGAACTGGGGTCCTGGTGGGGTAACTTGGTGGGGACCCTGTGGTGGGAACAGGCCATCGTTCCATCCTGAAAACCCAAATTGATTAGCCCAGAGGGACTTAGCCCTGTCTTCTGGAGAGGCCGAGGGCTGCTGAGTATAAGCGCCACCTGGCCTCCCCTGTGAAAAATGAGGGACCTCCCGGCCTGTGTCTGAGAAGACTGGCCTACAGCACCCCCGTGTGCTATGTGCACGGGTATGCTGTGGCCAAGCCTCAAACGCCTGGCTTATGGGGGGACTCCTTAGATGGTATAAGAGGAACGCTCGTAGAAGGCTCGTCTCCTTCGGAGCGCACTTCTATGCGGTCCACATTACGAGCCGTTATTGTTGCCTCAAAATCAAAGGCGTAAACTAATACTTCCGCCTTCGGTATATGAGGTATCGACAATAATGTCTCTGGAGTAAGGTCGGCCGCCTCCCTCGCGTGTAGAATGCGGTTGGCGGTGGCCATACCCACTCCAGGCAGACTCATCGATTCCTCAAACGAACAAAAAGTTGATTTTGATTCTTGAAATGTTGCTCGCCATCTTGATGTAAAGAAATAATATTAATCAGTAACAAAAAAAATCCCAATAGTTAATTGAAAATAAATTTGGGACAAATCAAATTCCAAAATTGAACTGTAATTAACCAAAAATTATCCTGCAGACTAGTTTGTCTTGCGGATAAAATAAAAATAAGGGAGCTGTCAAAAGTCCATGCACCGTTCTTCATCGTTCTTCCCGCATCCGGCTTTTCGCTTCGGCTTTCCCGCCCAACGTTCCCTTGTCTTCAAAGGAACGGCCGCCATCAAAGGCCCTTTTAATAATGCCACCGTTCTTTTGTTCGTCTTTCCTGCAAGTCTTATTTTCTGTCGAAAGGCCGAAGAATCTATTCTAAATAGCTCCCTCTGCGACCAAAACAAATGTGTGCCTTCATCATGTTCATATTGACTGTCGGATCGAGAGTTCGGGTCACTGTTGTGAACTGTGGTTCGTATCTATAATGGAAGTTCGGGTGCATTCATAAAGCCACGGTAGCTTAATCAAAAATCACGCACGTGTCATAAATCTTTACTGATCTTTTTGCTGCAATAACCATGAAAACCTCTTTTTTTTGCAATTGGAAGAGAGTCAATTCATAATGTTTTAGGTGGGAAAATAAGATTCCACATATTTTCGTTTCGTAGGCCCAAGCCATTCGTAGAATTCACGTCGACTTGGAATATTAATTATTACTCGCATCTCAAACAAGTGTCGAGAGCTTCTTTAAAAACATCTCCATGTTTCAAAGAAGCGGGACCAAAAGGGATTGTGAAAAGAGGAAAAAGAAAACTAAGAAGTCAAAGGGAGAGAAAAGGAAGGGGAAACAGAGAGAAATAAGAAAATAATATTGGGATGGAATAAGAGGAAGGGTGAAAAAAAATGGAGGAAATACAGTTGAAAGAGTGGAAAAAAACTCGGAAATTTGAGAGGGGTTCTCCAGATGAGCAATTCCATGTCCCTGGACGTCAATGTCCGATTGTGTTAAAAACGACTGTCATGGATTATTAATTTATTTATTTATTGATATATTCATTTTCCACAATCACCAAAGTACATTTCGTAATAAATCATGTTTACAATGAAAAATGCATAACATATGCAGGATTGAAACGTAGCAATGAAATGAAAAAAAGTGGATGGGCCTAATAAAAAGCAGAGCTTGTAAAATGTAGACACCCTATCAAAACTTTATACAAGGGTAATATGATACAAATAGAGTAAAATAATCAGCAAAATTCTATAAAATTCTATAAATATAAACACTGTAACAAAAATGTATATACACTATATACAAAATTAAATATTGACTTTAAAATAATCAATACTACCGTGGATAAGTATGAAGTTCACAAATATTTGATTGAATCAATAAGAATTCAGAATAAATTTTTTGATGAGAAATTTAAATCGGATAAGTTTAGCTGCCTCTTTCATTTCTCTGTCCAGGGTTTTGGTCCTGTGAAAAATACAGTTTTGCTAGAAAATACTGTTCTACTTTTAGGTAAGTGATAGTCATTTGATTGTCTCGTATTATATGAATGGAAAGTATTGTTTCTAATATATTTCTTTTGTAGGACATTAGGTACACTATTTCTATCTAGCTGATACATGAATTGGAATAGTTGCAAGCGGTACAGGTCATTGACTTTAGTTAAGGATACGTTTCTGACGAAACAATTCATCCGTATGAGCTCTAAAGGACATATTGCATATTATTCTCAGTACTTTTTTCTAAAGTAGCAAGACTTTGTTTAGCCTAGTTTGAGAGGCATTACCCCATGCCAGAATTCCACATTAAGATATGGTAGAATTAATGCACAATACAACATGGATAGCGCCTGTGCTGGAAGAACGTTTTTAAGCTTATTGATGACTCCAGTATTTCTTGACACAGTTTTACAATTATTGTTGATATGAGCATTCCACGTAAGCTTGTTATCAATAGTAAGACCTAAAAATTTTGTTGTTTGCACTTCTTTGATTTCAGTATTATCTAAAAGTATTTGATGCGGTAAATGTTTCAATGAATTATTAAAAAGCATATCATTAGCTTTTTGCAGATTCAATGACAATTCGTTGGTTTAATCCAGTTTGTTACTTTTTTTAAATTCTGTATTCATAGTGTTCACAAGTACATGTGGATCATGATGTGTATAGAAAATATTGGAATCATCAGCAAAGAGAATGAGAGAACATGAGATGAATTTTTCATATCATTAACATAAAGTATAAATAACAAAGGGCCAAGAATACTATCGTGTGGAATTCATCAGGAAACTGGCCTTGTTGGAGATTCTGATTCATTTACTGTAACAAACTGAATTCTATCAGTAAAGCCCCTTTTACACCTTCACGGAAGCAACACGGATCATCCCGGATTGTCAATCCGGCGCCATCCTTGATGTACCGGCATGTCTTGGAGAAAAATTAAACATGTTTAATTTTTCATCCCGGAGTACACGGACTTATAATCATCCGTGTTCATCCTTGTAGCCTCCTTGTACATCCGTGTAGCTACCGAATGCATCCGGGAAGCTCCTTGTAAGAACCGGGTGATCCTTGTTGATACCGGCTTTATCCGGGGTCAAATGTTTGTATTGTTTGCGTACAAGAACAGTAGTCCGTATTCATAACCAAGCAAGAACATGCTCCAGATGCTGCAAAAAGGCACGAAAATGTGAGCAACCGTGAAGGTCCGTGTAAAGACCCAGTAACATCCGTGATCATCCGCGTATTCCGTGTTGGCTCCGGGAGCATATCAAACAGGATCCCTATTGCTACCTTGCCTATCCTTGTAGACTCCGTACTTTTCCTTACATATCCGTGTTAATAACAGTTAACTCCGTACTGTTAACTCCGTATTGGCACCCCGGATCATCACGGACTGAGATCCGTGATGATCCGTGTTGCATCCGTGAAGGTGTAAAGGGGCTTAAGATAACTCCTAAACCATTGTAAAGGGGGAATTAATTAATCTTAATATTTTTTAATATAAAAAAATATATTTATTAATCATTTTTGTTTGACCAAATGCGTGCGCATCCCGATTTCTGCCTCTGCATCGAAATCAATATTCATGAGAAAGCAGAGTTGTGTTCTCGCAGAGGCCGTGATCAGGTAGGGAGGGGGGGGGGTGAAATTATTTTTTTCCAAAATTCATGACTTGCGTCTTTGGAATGAGAGTACGCATGCGCGTGTACTGGATATTTACGAAATTGTGGTCGTCTATTTCGAAAATTGTATGCCATGAATGAATCAGCATCCTCAAATTTCCGGTACCCTTCGATCAGTGGGGGATTCAGGGGGGAGAGGAGCCGTTGTAATGCAAAATGCAGCTAAAACAGAAGAGTGCCCCCCCCCCTTGAAAGCGAAACCTTTTTTCCCCCTGTCATGGATCCGCTCCTGACCTTTAGACATTATGTTATATAGCCCCAATTCTTTTGTTGGATTTACATTTATATGGCCCGCCACCCCCCCCCTCTATTGGCGGAGCAAAAAAAAAGGGAAAGAAAGAAAAAGAGAGGAGAAAAGGAAGGGGAAACATAAGAGGAGGAAGGCGAGTGAATAAGATGAGGCGAAGACTTAGAAAATAACTTTAATAATCATTACGCCACTAGGACAACCAATTCAAAGAAATAAACAAAAATCAACCTTGGGCAGCTGATCGGAGAACATATGGGTAAAAAAAATCCCCCTCCCCTATTGGCAGAGGCTGGATCCGCCCCTGATTTAAATTTACATTTTATTCACCCTATCGATCCCCTCTCGGGGTATGAGAGTACAACATAAAAACAAGATATAACAGACTAAAGTATAACTTCATTTAATTGGTTTAACGTATTAAACGTAATGTTTGGAATTGAAGATAAATACCAATTGTGGTAACGATCTGAAAATTAGTTCGATCAGAATCCAATGAAATTTACCAACGAAGTGTTTGTTTGTATAAATGAAAAATATTGCCAAATAGCCCTGTGAAAGAAAATCGTAAAAGTGCTGAGAAATGAGCGATATAAGCACAGAATTCCATCAAATGTCAGGCATTTTTCGAGGCAATATAATACATTGTCCCACGTATGCTTTTCTGCTTTAGTGATCAGAATTATCGATATTGAGCGGCGATTTCATTATTCTACAAAGATAAGTGTATATTAATTTTGTACTAGATCTAGATTTATGATGAGAATTTCGTATCGAAATCGTCATGTAATCATATTTGAAATTGCGCCTGATACGTTGTGCTGTACATGGTCTATAACCTCCCATAGTTATCGATATCGTCATCACCGCTGTTGCTATCGCAAATATCTTCATTTCTCTATTATACGTATTATCTTCGTTAACATTTCTATTATTTCATTATAATTTTATCTTCATAAATCGATGGGGTGGGAGAAAGAGGAGGAGAAGCAGACGTACATGTAGAATGGGGGAGCAGTAAAAAGGGATGAGAATGATAATGAGAGATAAGGAAAGATACGGAGATGAAAAAGGAAGATAGAGAAAAAAAAGGAGATGCAAGAAGAAAAAGAAGAACGAAGGAAAAGCAGTAGGATACGTATAAAAAGGGCAGGTGGGCAGAAGAACAACAAGAAGAGAGGAGACGTAGAAAAGGGGGAGGAAGTAAAAGAAAGAAACAGCAGAAAAGGATGAGTTGGAGAAAAAATAATGAAAGACAAAGGATATGAAGAAGAAGAAAAAAAGATAAAGAAAAGGAGGAGTAAGAAGAGTAGATGAAGAAGGGGGCGAAGGATGAGAACAAGAAGAATGATAAGGTGGAAAAGACGAATAACGACGGAGAAACAGAAGAAATAGAAGAGGGGGGGGGGTGAGTTTGTTCTAAAGTAAAATCAATGTGAGTAGAATTAAATTAATGTTTTTATCTATATTCCAGTGATTACATCATTACAATACAAGGATGCCATCATGTTCGATAATTTAAGCTTCAAAATTTAGTACTTCACGGGTGAAGATATGGGGCCGTAAGCTGCAGGGAGATATTTAGAGTGATATTAGCATTAGATCAATACTCTAATATAGATGGAATGTGATTATTTATTATTAATATTTGTTAGTTCACTTACTGGCCTAAAAGCAAAAGCAAATAGGGCCATGATATAAGCTTCTCCATCGAGAGAATTGAACATTATTGACCTTTCAGGATTGCTTGGCATTGATACTCATCGAACTGTTCTTAGTCATTGCCCAGGCCTATGATCATGAAAAAGCAAGATCACTCACCCGTATAGTAGAGAATCGTTGACAATAGCATGCTCAGCGGGTTCGCCACAGAAAACAATGGGAGAGCTAGACGCTCACAGTCTTTAATTTCCCATATCCGCTGTCTTGATTATTGTCGTAATTTCAATAGATAAGCTCTTGATTATTCTCCTGTTTGATTATTCTCCTGTTTATACTCATTTATCTGCATCTTTATGTGAGTTATATCATCATGTAAACACTACTTGGGATACTGTCTTTCACCAGGAGAAATATTGTGATATTTTCAAGCTGTGACTGATTCTGGAAAAGCTATACTCCAACCTGATATTCAGACCATATATCAGAATCAGAGCTCTGGTCCCACAGAATGTCTTTGATGTTAGCTTTTAGAGCACTCTTTTTACTGTAAGGTTTGCTGACATACAGTAACACTGATTGAGTCCCTTAGCTGTCAACAATAGCACACTCGAGGAATTCTTTGAACTTGCAATTGCTTTGCTAATCCTCTGATAATAGACCATCAGTCTTTTTTTGTGGACAGGTCTTTATATTGTGAACACTATATATACTGTGGTGGTCTTTATATTGTGGACAGTCTTTCTTCATCATGACTTCTTTAGTCCCAGGATCATCCTCTGTAAGTCAGTTAGTCAATCAGTGGAACAAAGTGACTCTGTTTTGGTACAACAAGTCATTAAAGACATTCTTCAAAGTAAGAGCTTTTTATCTCTGGTGGAAGGATCAATCGCAAAGTGGGTCATAGCGATGGAAGAGACAATTGAAAAACAAAGTGCCCTCATTATGGAACTCGAAATAAGCAATAATGACAAATACAGGGAGCTCACCGAAGTCAAAAGGCAGATTAGTCTCCATAATACCAATCTACATGTACAGGCAATTGATAAAAAGCTAGATGCACAAGAACAGTACTCACGAAGAAATTGTGTAAGGATCTTTGGCTGCCCAGAAAGACAAGGGGAAAACACCGACATCATCGTTTTAAAAGTTGCAAATGAACATCTCCAAGTAGATCTCAAGATCGAGGACATTGAACGCTCCCACAGGGTGGGTCAGAGGAAAGAGCATCCCAACAGAGATCATCCAAGAGGCATCACAGTCAAATTTAAATCCTATCGGAAGCGCCAGGAGTTCATCTCAAAGCGACGCAAGCTGAAAGGTCAGAAAATGTCTATCGTTGAGGACCTCACATCTAGAAATCAAAAACTGCTCAATGAGACGAGACAAAATGACAAAGTGGACAAAACATGGAGTAAAGACGGACGCATATTTGCCGTGTTGAAAGGAAAAGAGAATCAAACAAAACTAATCCATAACATTGATGTTCTAAAGAAGTTATAGTTCACATCTTGCAAGTAATGGACAAACTGACTAAAACTGAACAGACTTAATCTCGATTTCATTGCATTAATCCTGGTGGAGTTTTTCCAATTCTGGACTTTAATATCTTATTTGAAGATTGTTGTTTTTGTGTCTGTATTTCCTGTATGTGCATGTATATTCATGTGTATATTGTTAACATGTTTCATTATCTCTACTATATCATCTGATTGACAGAACTCGTAAGTCCCTTTTTTCTTTACGTTTTTACATGTTTGTTCTTTTTTGTATGTAATGTATTTTTGGAGGAGATCAACTTTTTATTCAATTATACCTTTCAATATCAAATCTGGAGAAATGTGTTTCCTTTTAAATATATATACACTTTTATGGAATTTCATTCAAAGCTGTTATACTATTTTACACTTAGTGTATGGTTAGTACTCTTCATGATATAGATCCTGATATAAATGTATTAAATCCTTCCTATTCATACAATTGTTATACCACAAATGAGTTCAATTTGCAATTTAATATACCCTCTGGTTTCAGCATAATACATTTTAATGCTCGAAGTCTACAAAAGAATTTTGACGAAATTACAGACTTTTTAATCATTATTAACACACTCTTTTTCTGTTATTGCCATTTCAGAAACTTGGATTTCTAAAACTCCACTTATTCCCTTTAAAATAGAGGGATATACTTTTATTCATTTAGATGGCATATCGGACGTGGAGGTGGGGTTGGTTTATTTATATGTGATAACATCAAGTTCAAAATTTGTAATGATATTATTCAAACAGATGAAGAAAAAGACTGTTGCGAAGCATTATTTAATGATTTTAGTGAAAATAATATTAACTTTAGAGTTGGTGTCATGTATAAAAAACCAAGCTGTAATAATGATGTGTTTTTAAACTTTTACAACAGATTACTTTGTGAGATTTCATGTTCGCGTAAGAAACTCTATATTTTAGGAGACCTTAATATTGATTTATGTAAATATCATTTGGAGCATGATGCCTGTACTTTCTTGAACATCAATTCATCTTTTGGTTTATTCCCTGTTATCAATTCTCCTACTCGTATAACTTCAAACAGTGCAACACTTATTGATAATATTTTTACAAATGTCATAGATTCTAAACTTGATTCTGGTTAAGTGTTGATATTACTGACCATTTACCTATTTTTCTCATAACAAATATACAATTATCTAAGAATAAGAAAAAGAATCAAATTATATCTCGTAAGTTGTCAGTCGAAGGAATCAATAAGTTAAATCATGAGCTTTATAACTTAAACTGGTCCCCTGTTTATATATCTAATGATGTGAATGAAGCTTATAATATATTTCTATCCATGTTCATTGCTATGTTAGATAAGTGTTTACCTATTAAGACAAATAAAGTTCGTAATATAAAGATTCGGAAACCATGGATAACCCCAAAACTTATGAGATATATCAAACGCAAACACAAGTTATACAAACAATTTCTAAAAAATAAAACATCTTCCAGTGAAGTTAAATACAAAAGGCATCGTAACAAAGTTAATAATTTATTGCGCAATGCCAAGAAAATGTATTATTCTAATAAGTTAAGTCAAAGTAAAAACAATGTTAAAGGAACATGGTCAATTATCAACAATATACTAAAAAAATCAGAAAAAAATACTCCAGACTATTTTATTTGTGATGAGAAAGAAATCAATGATCCACATAATATTGCCAAAGAGTTTAATTCCTATTTTGCTAACTGTTGTTCAATAGCACTGGAATCAACGTCTCCTGTTAATAGTGAATGCAACATCACTATTGATAATTATCTTGCTGATAGCTGTCCAAAGTCAATATTTGTTAAGCCTATTACAGAATCTGAAATTGCTGAAATTTGTAAATCATTAAAAAACAGTTATTCATATGACTTTAATTATTTAAATGTTAATATTATGAAGCAAATTATATACTCCATTGTGAAGCCTTTAGTACATATTTTTAACATGTCTATTGAAACTCTTGATGTTTCACTCAAATTGAAAATTGCAAAAATAGTGCCCATTTATAAAAAGGGAGATTGTCATGTTTTCAACAATTATCGTCCAATCTCTATTCTACCCTGTTTTTCTAAGTTGATTGAGAAATGTATTTATAATCGAGTGTACTCTTTTCTTTGTAGCCACAATATTATCACTAACAGCCAATATGGATTCAGAAAAAAATCATTCTGCTTCCCATGCAATTATAGACATTCAAGATAAAATTATTTCATCTATTAATAATAATAAGTTTGGGTTTGGGATATTTCTGGATTTGTCAAAAGCATTTGACATTGTGGATCACAATATCTTGTTATATAAATTGAATCACTATGGTTTACGGGAAACAGTTTTGAAATGGTTTACTAACTACTTAGATAATCGCTACCATTATACATATTTTGCAAATTGTTCTTCAGATAATACTTTGATTGAATATGGCGTGCCACAAGGGTCCATTCTCGGCCCCCTGTTATTTTTATTGTACATTAATGATATCACCAAATCCTCAAAAAAAATTGAATATATACTTTACGCTGATGATGCAACTCTGTTTTATACACAACCAAACACAGAAAATTTACAAGAAAATATTGAATCTGAACTCCGCAAAGTTATCACATGGTATGAGACAATCAATTGATAATCAACTTCAATAAAACATATTTTGTTCCATTCCACAATAAATATAGCAATGTGATTAATGAAGTAGAAAATATTGTCATATCCATTGACTCAAAACCTTTAAAATGGTCAGATGATGTTAATTTTCTTGGTATTTATGTTGATAAAAATTTGCAATGGAAGGTACATTTAGACTATATAAACAACAAAATATCAAAGTGCGTCGGTATTTTATTTAACCTCAGACATTATTTACCCCTGTCTGCTCTGCTTACTTTGTATAATTCCTTAATATTACCTTATTTAATATATTGTATACCACCTTGGGGCAATTGCAATCAATCAAAGCTAAACACACTATTTAAACTACAAAAAAAAGCAGTCCGGATTTGCACAGGAAGTCATTATCTTGCACATTCTGCACCATTATTTAAAAAATTAAACATATTGAATGTTTATGACTTATACATTTATTATACTGCCGTTCTTGGATTCTTTTATTTTCAAAATGTTTTACCATCGAATGTTTTACAGATGTTTCAGATAAATAGCAATGTTCACAATTACAACACTCGAATAAACAATGATTTTCATTTATTTAAAGTTTCCTCAACCTTCACAAAAAATCATTCCGTTTTAGTTTTCCCACTGTTTGGAATTCCATTCCTCGTAACATACGATCATACACAAATCTAAATTTATTTAAAAGATGTCTAAAAAATCCCTTTTGTCCAAGTATTAATTATTTTGCTCTCCCTATTTTTTTTACATGTTTTTGATGTCATCCTACATTATTATAATGATCTAGATATGCCTGTGTAATATATATTATAATTTCTTTTGAGAACTTATTCTCACAAGGCCTCTGTGCTTTTCTTCTCAAGTTCTCTTTCATTCAATTATGATATTTAATCAAGGCAATGTTTTGTTTATTTATGAAATGATTTACTCTGTATTATTGTATGCATTTTTAATTTGTTTGCATTGTACATATGTCTTTTTTAACCTATTTGAATTTGAATGAATAAAGAATTGAATTGAATTGAATTGAATAAACCTACTTCAAAAGACCGTTGGCCCCCCCGATAGGGAATCTTTTGTAATAATGTAGTGTATTAAAGTATGTGTATGCAGTAACTACCGTCCCGACTTCTTTTGTGCTATTTAAAAGATTTCTTTCACCATCATCGAGTAGCGATCAGCGTGTAAAATCGCATAAAATATCTCACAAAACGGATCGAATGTTCATGATTACCAGCATCACCATAATCATTACCATTATCTTTCATATTTTTTTCATTATATAAACTATAAATTTATACTGGAGAACGATTGGAAATAGATAATGAATGAATGATGATGATAACAGTGATGATGATGGTGATAATTATAAATTTGAAGTGATATTAATGGACATGATAATACGAATAACAATATCAGTGCTAATGTTGATGATTAAACATTAACAAACGAAGATAATTGGTATATTTGCAGCAATGAACCATGTATAACTTGAGACACGTTTTTCCTTTATCATGTTTGTTATAAAAGGGTTTTCATATCATGATCCTGAAAGACAGATTATATATAGATTAAAAAGAAAGAGAATGGGTGGCCATCTAATTATGGAAAAGATTTTGCGGGATGTCAAGTACGATGCACTATAAAAAATGATTGCATATCGAGGTCGATGCGATTTTTATATCAACGACATCATCCCCCAGAGTCTATCAAGTTATGAGTTTGTGTGCATTTTTAGCAAAATTGACATTTGTAATACGAGATTATTCTAATTTTAGAGTGCTGTGACATCCGAACTGCATGCCATTCCTGCTACGTATGATTTGAATTCATCGGATATTTCGATTTCTGGATGCATGTTATATCAGTAAAAGCGGTGTACGCCTGAATCATATTGATTGTCATTTGCATTAACTTTCTAATAACGTCGATATACAAAAACAGAATTCATCAGGTTCTTTATCATTACACCAATGATATGAACTTACAAATATAGGCCTACGTCTTTTGCTTGATAGAACACTGACCCCCCCCCCCCCTCCAATAGAGCGAGAACAATATTGTGCTCTCTCATTAATATTAATTTCGATATTAAAGGAGATCGGGAAACGCACGCCATTAATAGTAATTTACATTATTTGTATACCACTTACAAGTGAAGCACAAAATATATATCTAAACGCTACGGAACAAATAGAAAGAGAGAATGATTTTCACCAAGAATTAAAGTAGTTACACAGTTCACAGTAGGCTGTAAACGATAGGGTTGGGGGGGCTTCACATGCGGCGGGAAAGGCTATTTAACCCCCCCCCCCAAAAAAAAAAAAAAAAAAAAAAGTTTTAACATGGATTTGAATTTCTCTCTTGAATCTGCTTGTTTAATACTTTCTGTTAGATTGTTCCAGAGTTGGATCTAGGGGGGGGGGCTAGGGGCCCGCCCCTCCCTCCTCCCTCTATTGGCGGAGCAAAAAAGGGAAAGAAAGACAAAAAAATATGAAAGGAGAAAAAAAACATAGGAGGAAAACGATTGAATAAACAACATGAGGGAAAAACATTTTTTTTTTAATTCTTTCATGTCATTATATAAAATTTTCGCTCATGCTTCTCGCTCGCATTGCTTTTTAGGTGATTTACACTTATGGAACTTAAAATATCAAATTTTGAAGTCAATATACATAACATATTTCAACTCGGAAATCGAACTTTCATTTTTAAAAAGCGCTCTGTAAAAATTTATTTTTTACTGTCTGAATATTAACATTTTCTGCTCCCGCTGCGCGCTCACAAAATTTGATTTGTCAGGTACCTATTATTTTCCTGTATTCCATTTTAGTTATCAAAATATCCCTATTCATGTCAGATTGTAAAAACATATTAGCTAGTGCTGCACACTCGCATTTGATTGGTGAGTTATGAAATTTTTTTAATATTAATTATATTACAAACTAATTAAAATCTCCATTTTATGACAGTTTATCAACAATTTTCGGCTGGCGATTTGCGCGCACATTGATTTCTGAAAATATATCAATGCATGCATCTTATTCATAATTACAAATGTGCTTTAAACATATAATATTGACAGATTTCGCGCTCTGATTAGGCTTATTAGATTAATAAATTAATTTAATGATAAATTGTCCCTTTTTCAGAATGGAATATCGAAAAGTTTCATCTCGCGATTTGATAAGAAGAGAAATAGGAAGACAGTCATAATTTGCATATGATGGAATATTGTTCTTAGAATTTCCCGGCCCTATGTCAAAACTCAAAGTAATAATAATGAATCATATATGTTCCTTTTTAACTGTGATCCATATCCACTCACAATTCTCCTACAAATCTCAAATTTTCCGCTTGCGCTTCGATTGCTTAGTTGTATATTTACCTTTTTCATGATTACAAAAATTGCTTAGAACTTCTATTCTTCAGGTAGAAAAGTAAATATTTTCAGCTCACGCTTCGCGCTCGCATTATTTAATTGTTGAAATATGTAACGTTTTCATTTACGGATAATTACAAGCAGCCGTTAACAGATTCTTTTTTTTATCAGAACGATTCTCATATTCCAATTTTACCTTATATGTAAGTATTTTATTTTCAAAAGAAATCTATGAAAAGGGTGCAGTTAGACTTTGATTTTGATGCCAAATAGTCTCATAATTGGGATTAGTTGCAAACACGGTTTTCGAATAGAAGGCACATCGGGGAACATCAAAGTATCAAGACAGTCACCCGCGCTGACAAAGTGATAATCTCCCCTTGACATACCCCTACCAGTCAAGAGGTCATCTTTCTATTGAAATCCGCCACCAGTCAGACCACCTCTATGTTCAAGAATATAGGGTAACCTCCCCAATAAAGAATGGGGTAATTAAAACATACCTTGACAATGGGGTAAGCCGTTAAATACAGCTTGCAGTGTGCTGGCCCATGTCATTTTCAACGTCCGGCTTTCGGGGGATTAAAATGAGCATCAAATAGGTAGTTTTTTTTGTTCTCGTTTTGTTCCCATACTAGAACCTTGATTTTGTTTCTTTTCGTAATGTGCATATTGATATGGTTTCCATTATATTTCTCAACATTTCGACATTTAATGTATACACAACAAAAAAAGTAAGTCCCCCTTAAACAAACATCAATAATTTCCGAACCAATGCAAGTTTTCAATATATTTTCGATATATACATGAGTGTGTAGGTAATTTTATAAGCTATCTTCTGAGTAAATGTCATGGACGTATTTTACGTCATGCTTCAGTGAGCACATGCAGTCAAAAGGCAAAAATGTCACTTTTCAAAAGTCACAAGCCGAATATCATTACTTTGATTCCATTTTATTGGAACGAATTCCACACTCTCATCATGAGAAATAGTCAGAAGGTTTGTAAAAGTTACTTTCTAAAAGACGATACAATTTTTTTTGCTAAATTTCACGGTTGAATAAACACAAATCCAAATTTGCTATAATTGGATTTTCACACATTTCTATGAATAAAAATAAAAGAACATGATGACATTTATTTTTGGGAATAGTATCTTCAACAATATTCATCGTTCACGGTTCAATGAACATTTATTGAAAACAAAAAAAATGCGATTTTCAAATATCATAGTCATGTATTGCTTCATTTTGGTAACTGAAAATGATCTTTTCTCAACTTTTTCGTTATGTTCATGACCAATTAACATGCTTCAATGATTCAAAGGCGTTTAATTAAACATTCACGCTTGAATGAACATGTGGAATGTGATTAGCTCTTTTTACGTAACTGGAAAAAATGCAATTTGTAACTATGGATATCTGTCAAAAACCTCCTTGCATAGTTCTTTTGATTTGATTTTTATGAAAATTCAGATGTTTAATGCAACAGTGAGCACACAATATTAAAAAATTATGCAAATGAGAAGAAAGTTCAAGGCATTGGCCCCACTCTGTGCCTTATAGAATGGTAATTTTGGTGTGCACGCCTTTTGGATAGTGTTATTCTGAAGCCATGTGCGAAGTTTCATGAAATAACTGTTGGCAGAAGTAACAAAAATCGTCCATTAAAAACAAACCCTCATTTCATATTTGTTAAAATGTTGACTTCCTCTCTTATAGACTTGTGTACATTATGGGTGCATATCATTAAGAATAAGTAACCCCTCATTCAATATGGTGGAACTTTTTTTCAAGGCCGTCTTTAGCAATGTAATTTGGCAGTAATGTTTATCAATCTATGGTCAGAATTCTGTGTAAAAATGAAATCGATTCGTTTATTCATGTACGAGTGAGCATGCATCAAAGATGGATAATTAGTATTTTTCAATGTCACAGACTCATTTTAAAGGGTAATAAAGTGAATATTGGGGGCAAATTCGGTTTTAAATGTGACATTAATTGCTGTTTGTTTTATCATCCATCATTTCTATCACCACACACTTTCCGAAGTTTAAACATTTTCATGGTTGAGCGAGCACATTCGAAATCTTAGGAGTGAATACTGTTTATACTGCATAAATGTATTATTTTCCTAACAACTTCTTATGATCAGTTTAATTTATTGACAAATCAGTGGTGGATCCAGAGTTTTAAAATGGGGGAGGGGCCTAATCGGGGGAGACACCAACATTTCACAATAGTATGGTCATTTTTGTCTCACCTGCGAAGCAGAGTGAGACTATAGGCGCCGCTTTTCCGACGGCGGCGGCGGCGGCGGCGTCAACATCAAATCTTAACCTGAGGTTAAGTTTTTGAAATGACATCATAACTTAGAAAGTATATGGACCTAGTTCATGAAACTTGGCCATAAGGTTAATCAAGTATTACTGAACATCCTATTAGAGTTTCATGTCACATGACCAAGGTCAAAGGTCATTTAGGGTCAATGAACTTAGACCATGTTGGAGGAATCAACATCGAAATCTTAACCTGAGGTTAAGTTTTTGAAATGTCATCATAACTTAGAAAATATATGGACCTAGTTCATGAAACTTGGACATAAGGTTAATCAAGTATCACTGAACATCCTGCATGAGTTTCACGTCACATGATCAAGGTCAAAGGTCATTTAGGGTCAATGAACTTTGGCCGAATTGGGGATATCTGTTGAATTCCCATCATAACTTTGAAAGTTTATGGATCTGATTCATGAAACTTGGACATAATAGTAATCAAGCATCACTGAATATTTTGTGCAAGTTTCAGGTCTCATGAGTAAGGTCAAAGGTCATTAAAGGTCAATGAACTTTGGCCGAATCGGGGGTATCTGTTGAATTACCATCATAACTTTGAAAGTTTATTAGTCTAGTTCATTAAACTTGGACATATGAGTAATAAAATATCACTGAACATCCTGTGCGCGTTTCAGGTCACATGACCAAGGTCAAAGGTCAATGAACTTTGGCCGAATTGGGTGTTCTGTTGAATTACCATCAAAATTTTGAAAGTTTATGGATCTGATTCATGAAACTTGTACATAAGAGTAATCAAGTATCACTGAACATCCTGTGCGAGTTTCAGGTCACATGATCAAGGTCAAAGGTCATGTAAGGTCAATGAACTTTGGCCATGTTGGGGTTTTTGTTGAATAACCATCATATCTCTGTAAGTTTATTGGTCTCGTTCATAAAAAGTGGACATAAGAGTAACCATGTATCACTGAACATCTTGTGCGAGTTAGTGTAGTATTCAAAGTCAGCACTGCTGCTATATTGAACCGCGTGATGCAGGTGAGACGGCCAGAGGCATTCCACTTGTTACATTTTTGTACATGCTTTTAGAAAAAATAAAGATGGCTAATTTGTAATGAAAACATGGAGGTTTCATAATTTCAGTCTGAAGTAAGGTCATGGAGAATGTATTTAGGGGTCAGAGGTCAATGAACTCTTCCAAAATATCAGTGGAAATTAAGTTTAAAAAAGGGGATAACCAAATAACAATTCTTCATATACTGCGATGCATTTCCAAAAGCAATGAAAAAAAATGGATTATACAATTTGAAATTTGATGCATCGTAATATCTAAATCAAGGTTGTCGTGTCTTTTTCTCTCCAGCGATAGTACATTCATCTCATTAGCATAATCTTCTGAAAATGGATAGGATAGGTCTAAATCTCATGTCACAGCTAGCATCATCTGAGAGCATTTCCAAACAGCAGAGGGATGACGATGAAGATGAAATGAAGGCCATCATTAGAGCTGCAGTTTTTGTCATAGAAAATGGCATGTATCTCATCTTTAACAAAGATAAATTCCCGTATTATTATTAATTACGTCTTATTGCGAGCTGCCAGAATCTCTTGAGATGCTAATGCTTCATGACAAAACTTCATATCTGCTCTCTAGCTGCCGTAGGTCACCCATGATGCTATTTCTAATAGGTATCAGTTTGTACAAGGATCATGTATTTGGTCCAGAACAACTGATTGTTATCATGCATAGTAATGAAATTCAAAAGGAGATAATAGCTTACAAGTACACATCCATTGACCTAACAACACTCCTACAGCACCACTTCCAGTTCTTGAGGATGAAGCTGTGCAACATATAAGTAATAATATAGATCCTGGTATGTTATCCCTTTACAGAACATAAGGCTTTCATTGAATGGGCCAGATCAAAGTCCTGAAAATGTAAGAAGGTTTCCAAGAGTTTGATTACTCTTTGCTGAAGTTGAGACACTTAACTCCATTTACTATGACAAAAGCTGCAGCTCTAATGATTGCCTTATTTCAATTCTTCATCATTGTCCCTGGCTATATGAAAATGTTCTTGGATGATCCCTATCTTTTCCATTTACAGCTTAAGTTATAGTATATAGTATTAATTGTAGCATTTGAGGTTAGTGAAATATTGCTACAGAGAAATTGGTACCTTGATTTAGATTTATAAAATGCGTATCTAAATGCTGCTACTTTAGACAACTTCACCATTTCAAATTATATCATACATGATTTTTTTTTACACTTTTGGCAATGCATTACTACAGTATAAATTAAAGAGTGCTATTTGATTTAAATTTCACCTCGAACTTGTATTTTGACATCATCATTGGTCCAGGAATCAACTATTAAATTTCTGTTCATTTTCCACGCAGGTGAGTCTTTTTCCCATCAGAATCACTATATACCTACATGCCACAATCAAGTTATCGACCTATTTACTTAAATTTCCAGCCGTTTTTGACATAGTTCATTGACCTCTAACCCCTAAATATATTTTTCCTGTCCATTATTTATAATTATTTCAAAGTGAAATTATTAAACATCCAAGTTTTCATTACAAATAGCTATTTTTCTTTCTATTATTCACAAAAAATGTGAATATAATGGATTAATTTTTTGGGGGGAATCATGAATGGATATATCAATATTTATTAACTTTTGACCTTTGACATTGGATATCAAAGGTGAAGGATAATTCTTTAATATTATTTTGTGCCTTTTTATCTTCTTGCAAAAATTGCTTTTTGACACCAAAATCACCAACATGCAGCGTTTTATCTCAGAGATACCATTATACGATATATATATATATAGCCTATGTAAAAAGGTCATTGACCTTTGACCTTGAACTTTATGGATTAATATGCACTCTGGGTACTTATTTTCATTTTATTTAATCTTCCTGTAAGAAACTCTGCATTTTGACACCAAGATCACTAACCTGCGCCTTTTCATCTCAGAGATACCATTATACCGTATATGGTATATAATGTAAAAAAAAGGTCATTGACCTTTGAAAGGTTTTGTCCTTGAATTTCATTGGTGAATGAGCACTGAATGTACTTGATTTGATTTTATTTGTTCTTCTTGTAAGAATCCGTGCATTTTGACACCAAAATCATCAACCTGCGCCTTTTCATCTCAGAGATACCATTATATTGTATATGATATATAATGTAAAAAAGGTCAATGACCTTTGAAAGGCTTTGACCTTGAAAGGTTTCGTTTAATGTGCATTCTGGGTACTTAATTTCATTTTATTTGATATTGTGGTAAGAATTTGTGCATTTTGACACCATTATCACCAACCTGCGCCTTTCCATCTCAGAGATACCATTATACAGTATATATGAAAAGGTCATTGACCTTTGACCTTGAAAAAAAGCAATTTCCCCGACCCGTATTCCTCCTAACTTTTTTTTGGTAAATGTTGACACCCATACCTACTCAAATCAGTCAAAAAACCATTTCCAATAATTTTATTACAGATGGTTTCTAATTACGGGATACTAGATCCCAGGTAAAAGATAATATAGGTTTTCCTGTCCAGTATCATGTCGGAGTTTGCATTTTAATTCACGCGATATTTTTCATCGGTCATTCAAAGTTTAGAATGGGATTCATTAGAAGACGCACTAATTCCTTTATAAACACTCAACTTAATCCATAGTCAAGACTACCTCAATTTTGATAATTTCAATATTTATATTTTTAAGTGCTTTTGATTTCGTTCGAACTTAAAGATGTTTGTAATGGTCTTACAAAGTAAAGAAAATACTTTTTGTTCTGAATATCGGGCAATGAAATTAAAGAATTGTGCATTTAATCTACAATGACCGATATGACTGCTTGAGCATCCAATTTAATTTTTAAAGTTCAAATTAATGATATTTTATTCGTTTTTTGCACGGCATCTGTATTATGTGTGAATATACGACAGTCAGGGAAACTCCCGGTTTTCCGAGATCGTTTGAAAAGCCCCTTTTTCGACATAGTTGCGTTCACCGAAGCGTGAATCACCGCTGAAAACGTTCGCCCTGTGTAGTCTTTCACTGCTGTTTTCAGACCCTTATGTATGTGCGCGAAACACTCGGTAAGAGCGGTGAAAATGTGTACGCGTGTATACAACCGTGCATTGTTCGGGGCATTGTTATCTGTAAAACATGTGCCTCTCTCTCCCCCTCTCTCTCTCTCTCTCATTTATTGTCAAGCATTCAATTTAAATTTCGTTCATCACTTACCCTTAGTCTGGACGTTAAATGTGCCGTAATTGGACCATATTTTTGGATCCACCGTCATGCAGCAACATGTATATCCGTAATATCCAACTTTCATGTTAATTCCTGAGCATTCATCTTCAGCTTATGATCTGCTGCACAATCCATGATCAATACATTATAATATATTTTCCATTAGTGCCGGCGGAAGTCATGGAAATTATTAAGTCGATATGCGATTTCAAAACATGCCAAATACAGGTCTGTCCTAAAACAATCATTGGCTGGTTGACGAAGCCAAAGAATTGGAAAAAAGAATATTGTATTCACCTTCAAAACAAACATACTCAGAGGCGTCGATCCTGGGGGGGGGGGCAATCGCCCCACCAATGAAAATATTTGGGGGGGCAAACATATCATTTTGCCCCCCCCCCCCCAATAATTCCGGATGTGGCCAAAAAAAAAAAAGATTGTAATGTTCAGCAAGCGAGAATAAGATACACAACTCGTTCTTTATTTAAAATCGTGCTCAAAATGCCTGCATTGGTACCAAAAAATGCTTAGGATATCAAGCTTTCAGGTTAGAATATGAAGAAATTTTATCTCACTCTCGGCACTCGTACTATCTGTGTAATGAGATATGTATCCTCCTCATGAGTTACTACAAACAGTTCTAAACAGGCACGCTTTTTCTGCCAGTATACTAAAAAAAATCAGCTCGCGCTTCGCGTTCGCATTCATTTGTTGGTGAGATACGACGTGTCTGTGTCTCATGAGTCATATATGTATATATATATATATATATATATATATTACAAAACTTAAATCATATTCTTTTATTGTTACGTATATTACGTAACTTACGTCATTAATGATATTTTACCAAAAAGCGCGCAATATACATTAATAACAGCATTTTGCGCACCTAGCAGCAGTTACCCTAGTCCCGCTGAGATCGCGCACGCTTTAATAAAAACAACTGTCATTCAAACTTGTCACAATTCACGAATCTTCCCTGAAGAAGGTAGAGGTCTACCGAAAATTTGGAGAGTTAATAAAAGAACTTAATTGTTGGCATTACAAAAACTGCATTACTCGTGAATTTGTTTCGCATTCCTGATGTCTTTTTATTGCCAATACGTGGAAAACCAAGATGCTTATATATATATATATATATATATATATGTATGTATGTGTGGGTGTGTGCGCTTGTGTATATGTGGGTGTCTTGTACGATCCAGCGCCTTTGGAATGTTAATGATTTTGCCCCCCCCAATCGGAAAAATGGATCGACGCCCCTGAACAGTATATACTGCAAAGTATTTTGGCTAGCTAGCGGTCACCAAATCAAGTGCATTATAAATGTCTGCCTGTCAGCTCGATCCATGTCCAAACTCCCCCCAAACATCCAGCCCAGATGAGTTACAAGCAATATCATGATATCATGTCATGATCATGAACATTCTCCATTCGACATGATCCATGCTAGCAGTGAACAGGTGTGAGATCAATGGTTTAGATTATGAACATTATGAAGATCGAGAACTGCATGTCCATTTTCCATTTAGCCCATGATAGCATCAACCGCCGGAGAGCTGGTTAGAGGTTATTACCATGGGAACGATTATATTTTCCAAGTCTTTCTTATCAGATATTACGCAATGCCGTACCCAAGATAGCTTTCAGCCTGATCATGGAAGGGTCCATTGTAGTACCATAGCTCTATGCACACTTTGTACGCGCAGTACACAAACACGCACACACACCACACGTTCGGCTACAACATGCAGCGGAGTATCGCGGCACAAAGGCTGAACGCAGAGACTAACGTCCTCTTACGAGAACTTTTGCTTGCATTTTTTCATCATAAATATGTCTTCTTTCTTCAATAGCATCTAAGCACCACGGTGGCGAATTCTCTAATTTCGAATATAGTTGAGAAATTTAGTTTTCTTTAACATATTCGAAAATAAAAACCGCCACCGTGGTGCTTTTTTTATATGATTTTTTTAGTCAGGGTATGTCAGAAAACCCCATTCACTTTGTACAGGAAAGCTATTCAGTGAGATCCTAAAAGATAACGTCATGCTACCACCAATCCCTGTTATTCGAGATTCTGCCGCTCTCGCAAAAACGGGAGTTTCCTTGACTGTACGAGTTTCTAACATGTCAATGTTTAAACATAAGAGTAAAATCGATATGCACTTGGCTAAATTGTACGCCTTTGTTTAGCTCGAATTTGAATTTCAACCATGCCCTTACTTTTCATCCTTTTTTACAAAAAAACGCTTGCCTTTTATGTATTTATTTTTTGTCACAGTAGCGTTTCAGTGTATAAATATATACCCCTTTCATAAACCCAATTATGCGGCTAATAGCAGCATAATTTGGTCGTAAAATCGGAGGAGGACCAGAGTTATCCGCATTATTTTGATGCTGCTATTATCCGCATAATAGCAGCATCGGGACCAGATTTTGACTTTATGAACGCATTTCCAAATAATGCGGATAATTGCCATGGTGCGGTCACAAGGTCACCCTTTTCCAACACCACCGCATCGGAGGGGGCATGTCCAGTTGTCATGACGATTATCCGCCTTTTTCAGGACGGGCGCTTGTAAAAATAGTGCGGATTATTTTCGGAGTTTGTGAACGCAATTTTTATTGAATTATCTGCATTACTCTTAGGCGGCTAATTGGAGTATGGGTTTATGAAAAGGGTATAATGCCATCATTTTTGGAACCAGGTATGATTTATATTGCATCTTTTGCGGGGGGTTTTGCATTTCGTTTACAAAGATGTTAAGGACAATTTTATATTTTTCATTTTCACCTGACAATGCTGTCTGTGTGGGCTCAGTGTGATGAAAAAAATCTTACAAGCGCCTGAATATTTACTTTTAGAAAGTCAATATCCTAACGGTTTATTGTTAAAAAAAAACATACCCGTGCTAGGGTTAGAGCTTAATTGTTCTATTGAAGAAACTAAATCTAAATCTTATTGAACTTTGTCATATACAGAAACCCGAAACGAAAAATTATCAAAGGAAATTGTGGAAGCGAAACTTTGGGAAAATATACCCCATTGGACTAGGCACACCGATACAAGGACACAACGATATTCAGATCAGTGACTAGAGATCGGGCATTCAATAGTGGAGGTGCCGTGGCCGAGAGGTGCCATGGCCGAAAGGTGCCGTGGCCGAGTGGTCGAGAGGTGCCGTGGCCGAGTGGTCTAAGGCGCCTGGCTATACATGAAAAAGTCCGGGGTTTGATCCCAGGCCGCGGCACCTATATGCCCGTGAGCAAGGTATTTAATCTACAATGCTCTTTTATCTTGCTTTCAAATAAATGAAAATGCTATATGCATTATTGATAGCTAGTTGTGAACTTTGGAAAAAAAAAGTTTGACTTAAACGCCGATATCGTGGACATAGAGGGCGCTCATGCAAAAACATCTTATCGGAGAGCCAACCGGGGGGGGGGGGTGTCAAAAGAAAAGATGAAAGCGCACGCTTCCGTTTTCGCAGCAAAAGGGCACGCTGCCGTCTTGAATGGCAAGAGCACTGACCCGTAGGAAAGAAAAACGGACAAAGGCACGGTCAGCGGGCTCGTCGTAGAGTTTAAAGGAAAAGACGCACAAACACTTTTGACAACACACCTAAATCTGGGACAAAATTAATTTTTTAAATAAAAGTATGAAAGAGAAATTAACAGAACTAACCTCAAAATATCCTGTCAATGTAATAAAATTTAACTCCAGAGGCTACCTTGCCTTAAAAAAAAAATTCCTGTATGATTTAATTCTTAGGAGAGAAAGGGGGGGGGGAATGCAAACAATTGAACGCCTACTTGTTCAAAGAAGGATAATATATAAAATATAGAAATAATTTCAAATAATTTCTTATTGAATTATGTAAGTATGTTTTTTATTATTATTGTAATTTTTTTTAACAAAAGTTAATATTTATAAGTTAGTTGTGTCAATATAGAATTCAATCAGATTCAATAGAATTGTGACAAATGGAATAATGAATAGTTCTATATACAATTACTCTAATTAAATACACAATTTATTTAATTCTACAATTTATAATTTATAAATTTGAATGTCAGAAGCACAGCTCACAACATTCACTCAACAGCAGCAGCGGCAACAATCCAACAGCACAGCAACAACAGCAGCGACAAAATAATTAATACAACGGCAGCAGCAATTAACAACAAACTATTCAATAAAATAGCAGGAGCAACAACAAAATAATTATTACTTAATTTCCTGATTTCCTGAGACGTACCCCCAAAAATAATAAATTCCTAGCAATTTAACAACAGCAGCAGCAATTTTCTGGTGTTTTCTCCAAAAAACACCCAGTAATATAATTACAAAAATATAATACTAACAACAGCAGCAGCAGCGCGGCGGTCAAAGGAGAAAAGCAAATTCAGGCTTGTAATAAAATAATCAACTCACTTTTCGAAACATATAGCCAATTGACTGGCATGTTTCCATTTTCATATCATATCGGTCAATTGACCTGCATGTTTCCATTTTCATTATGCACTGGTCAATTGACCAGCATGTTTCCATTTTCATTATACACTGAAACCTATAGCCAATTGACCGGCATGTTTCCATTTTCATTATACACTGAAACATATGGTAAACTGACCGGCATGTTTCCATTTTCATATTATATTGGTCAATTGACCGGCATGTTTCCATTTTCATTATACACTGAAACATATGGTAAACTGACCGGCATGTTTCCATTTTCACATTATGCTGGTCAATGACTGGCATGTTTCCATTTTCATTACAGTGGACATTCTGTTTCAACGCAATTAAGTGAAGACTCTCTTTAATCAATGAGAGGATTGATAGACTGAGTAAAAAATAAAAGACCCTTTCTAAAACAAACAAATCAAATAATTGGAATGTAGCAATTATCATTACACTTTTAAGTTTGGAAAGAGAGTCAGCTGATTAAGAGCTGTAATATCCTTCACATGCACACACTGCAACAAAATAAACCCATCCCTAATCATTGTTTTTGTAAAGTTAAAATCAAGAAAACGACTGGGTCTCTACTCTATGCCCTCACGTCCAGTGAACACATGTACTGCACGCTTCGCATCACACATACACACACGGAACACAGACACCGCACTGCCTTAATTGACCAATCAGAGAACGGCTGAGAATGGAAACCCGTCGGTCGCTAGCCAGCAGTTTTTTTATATTTGGCCACAGCCATGCAGCGCAGATTCTGCAATCGGCGTTGGCTATGGCGAAGTAAAGCCCCTTTCACAATTGGCGCCAAACAGACTACAACGGCTTGCGACTCGAAATTTTTCCCGTTGTACGACTCGTTGTAGCCGTTGTACCACTTATTGTACGATCCAGATGCGACAAAATGGTCGCATCTCGGTCGGGAAAAAAACCGTGCTGCTGCGATATTTTGAGCGACTGACGCGATGAAAAATAATTGCACGACAGGCAGTACGAGTGTTGTGCGACCTTGCACGCACTCGTAAGACCCCGAACGAGTGTTGCACGAGTATTTTCATGTCGTACGATGATGCATCCTGTCGTACGAGTCCGTTGTACCACCCTAAGACTATTGGAAGACTTGTCTTGCCCCCTTTGCAACGTTGTACGATTTTTTTTTCACCCCCAATATAAGCTCGAGAACTCCTGAGCTTTCATCCCAAATGTCTGGACCATCCATACTGTAAACATGGCTGCTGCTCGACCAATAGCTCCTGGGAGGCTCTTGCATTTGCTAAGTCTGAGAAGGCAAATCCAAAACGTTCAAGACAGACATGTCATATTGATGGCCTTACTCATCCGTAGACGTCAAAGACATGCAAGGCAAAGAAGAAGGTGGTGGGTCAAACCCTGGATTGAGAGACGTGTGCTGTTTGGACAGTATGATAATCTGATGACGGAGTTGCAGAGAGAATGTCAGGGTGACTTCCTGAACTACATGAGGATGCCACCAGAAACGTTCCTTGAACTGTTGCAGCGCATCACTCCGAGGATAGAGAAGTCCTATCGCTACCGGCAGCCACTGGATCCTGGGCTCAAACTGGCCATCACCTTGAGATATCTTGCGACCGGCAACAGCTACAAAACCCTGCAGTATGCCTTCCGTGTTGCCCATAATACCATCTCTCTGTTTATACCAGAGGTGTGCCAGGCCATCATCAGTGAATACCAAGATGAAGTATTTTCCTGTCCAACTACCCCAGATGAATGGAGAGAAGTGGCCCGGACTTACGCTGACAGATGGAACTTTCATCATGTCTGCGGAGCCTTGGACGGAAAACACGTGGCCATCAGAAATCCACCAGGCTCTGGTACGATCTACTACAACTACAATGGTTTCTACAGCCTCATCCTCTTGGCCCTAGTTGATGGCAATTACAAGTTCCTCTGGGCTGACGTTGGTAATCCCGGTTCATCATCGGATGCCCAGGTCTTCAACCACAGCCCGCTGAGACGTGGACTGGAGAATGGTACTCTTGGCCTGCCAGATCCAGAGCCCCTGCCAGATGATGACCGAGACACCCCTTACTTCTTAATTGGGGACGACGCCTTCCCTCTCAGGACATGGATGCAGAAGCCGTACTCCAACCGTGAGCAGACCGACGAGGAGAGAACCTTCAACTATCGTCTCTCGAGGGCTCGCCGTGTGGTGGAGAACAGCTTTGGCATCCTTGCCCATCGCTGGAGATGCTTGTTGAGTACCCTACAGCTTGATCCAGAAAAAGCCAGGACAGTCATTATGGCCTGCATGTGCCTCCACAACCTAATGAGAGATCGTTTTCCTGGGCTTCAGAACATTGACGTTGACCATGAAGATGAGTTGGGCAACCACATCCCTGGGGCATGGAGAAACGCAGCAGTTCTGCAGGATGTTGAACGAGTTGGCGGAGGCTACCAGGCAAACAAAGAGGGCAAGAAGCTGAGAACTTACCTGAAGCACTACTACAACAGTCCAGTTGGAAGCCTGCCCTGGCAACAACACATGATATAGACTGCCACTTGGCGCACTACTTGGGATACAGCACAGACTCTGCCATAAAAATGGCATGTAAACTTCGATCATGATTTTGTGGAATGAATCATTTCAAAGTAGAAATGAATGACCATGTCAACAGTTATTTTAAACATACATTACTTTTACATCGAAAGGTAGTTTGAAATTTAAAAAGTTAACTCTCCTTAATAACATGTGTTTGAAATAAAATAATGAAGGAGAACATGTTTGAAAAAAATGTGATTTATGAGAATAAAAAAGATGTACAGATATAACATATTTTCTTTTGTCATTAATCATGTTGTTTTAAACATGATATATATTTTTCAAAGACATTTTATTAACGATAATTAATTTTATTGACCATGTTAATGTTTAAAATAAAGTTTAAAATAAATGTTCCAAAATGGGTCAGTTGTAAATTAAATTGAGAGAGTTCATCAAGTAACAATAACAATCCAAACAAAAGTTCACTGTTCATTTTCTTTATTTGACATATCTGACAAGTTCAAATGGATGATGATTGATGTGACGGCGCTGTTGCTGCCTCCTTGATTTAGTGGAATGAATCATTTCAAAGAAGAAATGACTGATCATGTCAACATTTATTTTAAACAAAAATTTCTTTGACAATGAAATGTTTGAAATAATAAAAGTTGATTCTCCTTTAATAGCATGTAGCAATGAAGAAAGTCGCATCGCGTGTCGAATTTATAGGCCAACACCTCGCGCGACAGGTCGTGCGGTGTGTCGCACAATGGGTCGTAGCCTTGTACGATCGGTTGAAGTAGTCGTAAAACGGGTCGCTAGGTCGTGCGACATATGGCGCTACAAAACGCATATGTCGTGCGACTTGGTCGCATCAGCGTTCAACCGTTGCAGCCGTTGTACGACTGTTGCACCCGGAAACATGAAAATAATCGCACGATTACGTCTCACGACTGTTGTTTCCTGGTGCAGTGGTCGTTCACCTCTCGTACGATTTTATATATTGCTTGCGACTCAAAGACAACACTTCTACAACAGGACGGAAAAAATATTTTCGAAAAAAAAAATTATCGCACGAGTGAGGCGCCAATTGTGAAAGGGGCTTAAGGAAACTGTTTTGCCGAAAATACATAGAAAACACCTTTATCCTCGTTGACAGTATTGTGGAGGGGCCGAAACACCAACAGATATACAAACTCACTAGCTCGCATACACTTCACACCGGGAAAAAGTCCTACCTTATTCTCTTGTATCCGTCACAGTTTAAGCTCTCTTGTACAGGTCCGTACCTCACGGGGGATGAATGTGAAGTCTGGTTGGATGGTGTGTGTAGTATCGGTATGTAGTGCAGTGGTACAGCTCAGTGCAGATCCTTCCCGCCGGTGGGTCAGGTGACTTACGTATGGGTGCATGTCGTCTGCTATTCATATCGTCTGCTTACTTGTAATTATTCAACCCCCTAACACTAAACGTGTATGAAATATCCACAGGTACGATACTCGAAATAGTAATTTTAATTAATAATAATAATAAACAGTTCTTGTATAGTGCATATCACAATTATGAATAATGTCTCTATGCGCTTCCAAAGGACTTGGATATTATTACCCCAGCTGTAGCTTGGCTGCCGTAATTACTATGATTACAGCGCACACGCATTTCAAGGAATAAATTCCTGCCAGGTACCCATTCACCTCACCTGGGTTGAGTGCAGCACAATGTGGATAAATTTCTTGCTGAAGGAAATTACGCCATGGCTGGGATTCGAACCCACAACCCCCTGTTTTAAAGTCCGGAGACTAATCCACTAGGCCACAACGCTCCACCATATACTTAATACTTTAATTTCGTATTACCAAAACGTGAAGGACATATTGGAAACACTTTTTATTTTAGTGGCATCCAATCTTGCAATGCTCTTCATAATAAAATAAAAGCCGTTAATTTTTTTTTGTCAATTTAGGAGTGCATTAAAGAATCACCTAAAACTGGAAGCTGCTCGAGAACAGCATTACCAGTAAACATAACACATGTTGTACAAATGGTTTCTATAGTATTGCAGATAATGTATACATTACCATCACTGGCCAATACTCTATCACGAGCATGATGAGTGAAGTCTGTGAAGAGCATTTGCAAACAAAAGAAACTGATGAAAAGTGGGCAGACTCTCCATCGTAATATCATGATAGGCAATTTTAAGAAATCTTTTAAAGCTTATTCGATATTTTTAAAATTATACTAGTAATACTACTTGCTGCCATTTCATGTTTAAAATGTTATAATCAATTTTGTAGGCCTATATGATAATGAATTACATTCCTTTACCCTTTCCTAGACAAGATTTTAAACTTGTAAGATGTGCAAATAATCGGGGTCCACCCGCCAGTCATAAGGACCACTGGTCATAATACCCGCTAGTTATAAGGACCGCTAGTCATAATAGTCATAAGGGTCGCTATTCATAAGGGGCTTTGTTCATAGAGGTCGCTAGTCATAATCAACGATGGGGGTCGCCATTCATAATCAAACATGAGGGTCGCTAGTCATAATAAAGGAAGAGGGTCGCCAGTCATAAGGAGGAAAAAGGTTCGTTGATCATAAGGGTCGCCATTCATAATAGTGGATGAGGGTCGCCAGTCATAATAGTAGAAAGGGTTCGCCAGTCATAATAATGGATGAGGGTCGCTATTCATAATAATGGATGAGGGTCGCCAGTCATAATAATGGTTGAGGGTCGCTATTCATAATAATGGATGGGGATCGCCAGTCATAATAGTGGATGAGGGTCGCCAGTCATAATAGTAGAAGGGGTTCGCCAGTCATAATAATGGATGAGGGTCGCCAGTCATAATAGTAGAAGGGGTTCGCCAGTCATAATAATGGATGAGGGTCGCTATTCATAATAATGGATGAGGGTCGCCAGTCATAATAATGGTTGAGGGTCGCTATTCATAATAATGGATGGGGATCGCCAGTCATAATAGTGGATGAGGGTCGCCAGTCATAATAGTAGAAGGGGTTCGCCAGTCATAATAATGGATGAGGGTCGCTATTCATAATAATGGATGAGGGTCGCCAGTCATAATAATGGATGAGGGTCGCTATTCATAATAATGGATGGGGATCGCCAGTCATAATAGTAGAAGGGGTCGCCAGTCATAATAATGGATGAGGGTCGCCAGTCATAATAATGGATGAGGGTCGCTATTCATAATAATGGATGAGGGTCGCCAGTCATAATAGTAGAAGGGGGTCGCCAGTCATAATAATGGATGAGGGTCGCTATTCATAATAATGGATGAGGGTCGCCAGTCATAATAATGGATGAGGGTCGCCAGTCATAATAGTAGAAGGGGTCGCCAGTCATAATAATGGATAAGGGTCGCTATTCATAATAATGGATGAGGGTTGCCAGTCATAATAATGGATGAGGGTCGTTTGTCATAACAATGGATGAGGGTCGCCAGTCATAATGGTAGAAGGGGTTCGCCAGTCATAATAGTGGATGAAGGTCGCTATTCATAATAGAACAAAGGGTTCGCCAGTCATAATAATGGATGAGGGTCGCTATTCATAATAATGGATGAGGGTCGCCAGTCATAATAATGGATGAGGGTCGTTTGTCATAACAATGGATGAGGGTCGCCAGTCATAATGGTAGAAGGGGTTCGCCAGTCATAATAGTGGATGAAGGTCGCTATTCATAATAGAACAAAGGGTTCGCCAGTCATAATAATGGATGAGGGTCGCCAGTCATAATAGTAGAAGGGGTTCGCCAGTCATAATGGTAGATGAGGGTCGCTATTCATAATAGTAGAAAGGGTTCGCCAGTCATAATGATAGATGAGGGTCGCCAGTCATAATAGTAGAAGGGGTTCGCCAGTCATAATGGTAGATGAGGGTCGCTATTCATAATAGTAGAAAGGGTTCGCCAGTCATAATATGGATGAGGGTCGCCAGTCATAATAGTAGAAGGGGTTCACCAGTAATAATAATGGATGAGGGTCGCTAGTCATAATAATAGATGAGGTTCGCCAGTCATAATAGTGGATGAGGGTCGCTATTCATAATAGTAGCAGGGGTTCGCCAGTCATAATGATAGATGAGGGTCGCCAGTCATAATAGTAGAAGGGGTTCGCCAGTCATAATGGTAGATGAGGGTCGCTTTTCATAATAGTAGAAAGGGTTCGCCAGTCATAATAATGGATGAGGGTCGCCAGTCATAATAGTAGAAGGGGTTCGCCAGTCATAATAATGGATGAGGGTCGCTAGTCATAATAGTTAATGGGGTTCGCCAGTCATAATAATGGATGAGGGTCGCTATTCATAATAATGGATGAGGGTCGCCAGTCATAATAATGGATGAGGGTCGCTTTCATAATAGTAGATAGGGTTCGCCAGCCATAATAATGGATGAGGGTCGCTATTCATAATGATGGATGAGGGTCGCCAGTCATAATAGTGGAAGAGGGTCGCCAGTCATAATAGTAGAAGGGGTTCGCCAGTCATAATAATGGATGAGGGTCGCCAGTCATAATAAAGGATGAGGGTCGCCAGTCATAATAGTAGAAGGGGTTCGCCAGTCATAATGATAGATGAGGGTCGCCAGTCATAATAGTAGAAGGGGGTCGCCAGTCATAATAATGGATGAGGGTCGCCAGTCATAATAATGGATGAGGGTCGCTATTCATAATAATGGATGAGGGTCGCCAGTCATAATAGTAGAAGGGGGTCGCCAGTCATAATAATGGATGAGGGTCGCTATTCATAATAATGGATGAGGGTCGCCAGTCATAATAATGGATGAGGGTCGCCAGTCATAATAGTAGAAGGGGTTCGCCAGTCATAATAATGGATGAGGGTCGCTATTCATAATAATGGATGAGGGTCGCCAGTCATAATAATGGATGAGGGTCGCCAGTCATAATAGTAGAAGGGGTTCACCAGTCATAATAATGGATGAGGGTCGCTATTCATAATAATGGATGAGGGTCGCCAGTCATAATAATGGATGAGGGTCGCTATTCATAATAATGGATGGGGATCGCCAGTCATAATAGTAGAAGGGGGTCGCCAGTCATAATAATGGATGAGGGTCGCCAGTCATAATAATGGATGAGGGTCGCTATTCATAATAATGGATGAGGGTCGCCAGTCATAATAGTAGAAGGGGGTCGCCAGTCATAATAATGGATGAGGGTCGCTATTCATAATAATGGATGAGGGTCGCCAGTCATAATAGTAGAAGGGGTTCGCCAGTCATAATAATGGATGAGGGTCGCTATTCATAATAATGGATGAGGGTCGCCAGTCATAATAATGGATGAGGGTCATTTTTGGCGGAAAAAGTGCAATGACTCAGCATAATGTATGTGCTGCATGTCTGACATCACAAAAAATGAAATATATACATTTCTTTACATTTATAAAAACTGTCTTAGTGTCAGGATGATGAACTTCCCCTTCATTGCACTAATGCGAACTATAGCAGCCCTGTGTAACACCATATTAAGTCCTGAACTATGACCTGGTCAGCATGTGATAATCTGGACACAGTGTGTGTCTGTGTGTCAGTGTGTCTATCTAACTCGGGCAATTTATTGCCTGCTTACCAGGGGCCTGTTGCATAAAACTAGCTTTTACCCCCCAAAAAAAACTGGCAAATTTTTGGCCTGAGTTTTTTAATGTGTAATTTCCAATGGTATAATTTTGGATGCCAGAGATTTTGCTTGTTTACCAGATATGGCATAATTTTTTTTGCAAAGGGCCCAAGGGCAACCTTGAAGGATCTATATGTTGCTGTGATTATTATTTTAATTAACTTCTGGCACTTCTTTATGATCAAGCCGTTTACTTAGAGTTAATTGTCTGTGAAGGAAGTATGTGATGAAGTGGGAAGTTTGTTTAATCCCAAGTCATATTTTATGGATTCTGAATCAACTTCACGGACAGATCTAGTAATCCGGGGGGGGGGGCAAATTTTCAGAGGAAATATTTAAAAAGCCACCCCCCAAAAAAAGGTTTTCAACCAAAACAAATTGACAAGCAAAATACGTTCCCCTCTTTTAAGGGGGGGGGCAAGTTTTCAGTCTCTTTGTCCACTCTAAACCATTCAACGGATCTAGAAATGCCTTCATAGGAATGTCAACGATTTTAAATAACATACCATAGTAGTATTGGCCCTAATAAGCTAATCAGCTTTTTATAACATTAGCACTGTTTATTTTAAATACCCAGAAAACACAAGAAAATGCAAGGTTTTAAAGGATGCTGTGGTGGATCTGTCATATTTCCCATGTGAGATGTGTGAGGTTTTCTAGTGCAGAGGTTTTAATAAGACGAAAAGCATAGCAAACTTATTACCATTTGTTTCCAACATGGCTTTCATTTTGTATAAATGGCTACCATAAATTTGATATACAAGACTAAATCAGGATGACAGATGTTGTCCTTTTATTTTGTTAAATAAGATTTTACATGGTTTAGCATAAGCTGTTAATAAGCATTTTTGTTTAATATGTTGATTCATGGTTTTCACCATTTTATATTCTTAAACCTGGCAATATGTCATGAATTATTTGTATAGAATATTTCCCCGCAACAAAGCCTTGATTTTAGACACTAGTTTAAAATGTTTTGATAATCATGATAGTCTTGATTCATCACAGTGCAATTAACCAAGTGAACACATTTTGTAAGAATGTGTCCAATATTAATTTATTAAATTATCATCCTTTAGATTAACATCGATAATCACGGAAATTTAAGACATTAAAACCTTAACATTTGGGATGTTCATGACACCCAATATTGAAATAATTATGTTTTAATTCATCATATAAAATCACTTGTTTCTTACAACATTTTGTTTGACATGTCCGTATGATTTTTTTATACAGTATATGCAGGGGACGGGTGTAATGTATATATTAGAAAATGCAATTGGTTATGTCTTGGGGAAAAGGTGTAGATTGTGCATAATTCCAATATCAAGGAAATCTACTCTGAATATATGCAAAGTTTGGATAGTTTGGACCTAAACCTGTACCACAGTATTTTCTAAAAGCCTTCTTTTCATTAAAGATTTTTTAAAGAGAAAAATGTCTTTACTCTATATGTACTTTTTTTTTAGTTAATCTTTAATATGATATGAGAGCTGTGATTGAGGATGGGGTGTGTGTATGTGATCGAGCTAGGGAGAGAGAAATTTGTGTAGGAGATAGGGGGGCTTTATTCAGAATTTTTGGTGGGGAAAGTTTAACAAGCTTATCCGCGGTAAAATTTTGCGCTGATTCCAAAAATATCACTCTTATTGACCGTACTCGCGCCATTTTGGCCAAATTTTGACCAAAACTTACCATTTTAACCACTCTTTGAAAAATTATCCCTTAACAGAATGCTTTAATTTGTAGCCACATGCAATTAACAGGGTCTATCTTAAGTAAAAATGCACCCAGATTCCAAATAAAGTGGTTTCATTTGCCAAATCACAATATCAGTGGTCATTTGGGCCTTCTTTTGGCATAAAGTTCATGTCCTTTCTGTCCGAAATATCCTACAAATACTCATCAGAGGTACGATTGGAAGTCTTTAGAAATCCATATTTATTTTGATAACAATCAACCTTATGTAATTCATTCCGTCATTATGACAGGCGAACCCTTTCTACTATTATGAATAGCAACCCTCATCCACTATTATGAATGGCGAACCCCATCCATTATTATGACTTGCGATCGACCCTCATCCATTATTATGACTGGCGAACCCCTTCTACTATCATGACTGGCGACCCTCATCTATCATTATGACTGGCGAACCCCTGCTACTATTATGACTGGCGACCCTCATCCATTATGACTGGCGAACCCTTTCTACTATTATGACTGGCGACCCTCATCCATTATTATGACTGGCGAACCCTTCTACTATTATGACTGGCGACCCTCATCCATTATTATGACTGGCGAACCCCTTCTACTATTATGACTGGCGACCCTCATCCACTATTATGACTGGCGATCCCCATCCATTATTATGAATAGCGACCCTCATCCATTATTATGACTGGCGACCCTCATCCATTATTATGACTGGCGAACCCTTTGTTCTATTATGAATAGCGACCTTCATCCACTATTATGACTGGCGACCCTCATCCATTATTATGACTGGCGACCCTCATCCATTATTATGACTGGCGAACCCCTTCTACTATTATGACTGGCGACCCTCATCCATTATTATGACTGGCGAACCCCTTCTACTATTATGACTGGCGACCCTCATCCATTATTATGACTGGCGAACCCCTTCTACTTTTATGACTGGCGACCCTCATCCATTATTATGACTGGCGAACCCCTTCTACTATTATGACTGGCGACCCTCATCCACTATTATGACTGGCGAACCTCATCTATTATTATGACTAGTGACCCTCATCCATTATTATGACTGGCGAACCCCTTCTACTATTATGACTGGCGACCCTCATCCACTATTATGACTGGCGATCCCCATCCATTATTATGATTGGCAAACCCCTTCTATACTATTATGAGTACTGGCGACCCTCATCCATTATTATGACTGGCGACCCTCATCCATTATTATGACTGGCGAACCCCTTCTACTATTATGACTGGCGACCCTCATCCATTATTATGACTGGCGAACCCCTTCTACTATTATGACTGGCGACCCTCATCCACTATTATGACTTGCGACCCTCATCCATTATTATGACTGGCGAACCCCTTCTACTATTATGACTGGCGACCCTCATCCATTATTATGACTGGCGAACCCCTTCTACTATTATGACTGGCGACCCTCATCCATTATTATGACTGGCGAACCCCTTCTACTATTATGACTGGCGACCCTCATCCATTATTATGACTGGCGAACCCCTTCTACTATTATGACTGGCGACCCTCATCCACTATTATGACTGGCGAACCTCATCTATTATTATGACTAGTGACCCTCATCCATTATTATGACTGGCGAACCCCTTCTACTATTATGAATAGCGACCCTCATCCACTATTATGACTGGCGAACCTCATCTCTTATTATGACTGGCGACCCTCATCCATCATTATGACTGGCGAACCCTTTCTACTATTATGAATAGCGACCCTCATCTACCATTATGACTGGCGAACCCCTTCTACTATTATGACTGGCGACCCTCATCTATCATTATGACTGGCGAACCCCTTCTCCTATTATGACTGGCGACCCTCATCCATTATTATGACTGGCGACCCTCATCCATTATTATGAATAGCGACCCTCATCTATTATTATGACTGGCGACCCTCATCCATTATTATGAATAGCGACCCTCATCCATTATTATGACTGGCGAACCCCTTCTACTATTATGACTGGCGACCCTCATCCACTATTATGACTGGCGATCCCCATCCATTATTATGAATAGCGACCCTCATCTATTATTATGACTGGCGACCCTCATCCATTATGACTGGCGAACCCTTTCTACTATTATGACTGGCTACCCTCATCCATTATTATGACTGGCGAACCCTTCTACTATTATGACTGGCGACCCTCATCCATTATTATGACTGGCGAACCCCTTCTACTATTATGACTGGCGACCCTCATCCACTATTATGACTGGCGATCCCCATCCATTATTATGAATAGCGACCCTCATCCATTATTATGACTGGCGACCCTCATCCATTATTATGACTGGCGAACCCTTTGTTCTATTATGAATAACGACCTTCATCCACTATTATGACTGGCGAACCCCTTCTACCATTATGACTGGCGACCCTCATCTATCATTATGACTGGCGAACCCTTTCTACTATTATGAATAGCGACCCTCATCTACCATTATGACTGGCGAACCCCTTCTACTATTATGACTGGCGACCCTCATCTATCATTATGACTGGCGAACCCCTGCTACTATTATGAATAGCGACCCTCATCCACTATTATGACTGGCGAACCTCATCTATTATTATGACTAGTGACCCTCATCCATTATTATGACTGGCGAACCCCTTCTACTATTATGAATAGCGACCCTCATCCACTATTATGACTGGCGAACCTCATCTATTATTATGACTAGCGACCCTCATCCATTATTATGACTGGCGAACCCCTTCTACCATTATGACTGGCGACCCTCATCTATCATTATGACTGGCGAACCCTTTCTACTATTATGAATAGCGACCCTCATCTACCATTATGACTGGCGAACCCCTTCTACTATTATGACTGGCGACCCTCATCTATCATTATGACTGGCGAACCCCTTCTCCTATTATGACTGGCGACCCTCATCCATTATTATGACTGGCGACCCTCATCCATTATTATGACTGGCGACCCTCATCCATTATTATGACTGGCGAACCCCTTCTACCATTATGACTGGCGACCCTCATCCCTATTATGACTGGCGACCCTTATGATCAATGTAGCCTCTTCCTTTTTATGACTAGCGACCCTCATCTAGTATTATGAATTCCGACCCTCATTGTTGATTATGACTGGCGATCCTTATGATCAATTACCCTTATGGTCCATTATGAATAGCAACCCTTATCTTGCATTATGAAAATCGGACCTTATGACCCATGGTCCTTATGACCTTATGACTAGCGACCCTTTTGCCTATTATGACTAGCGAGCTTTTGGGTATAGGATTTTACACGTTATGACTAGCGGTCCTTATGACCAGTTAGTATTATGACTTATGGTCCTTATGACTGACGGGCTTATCCCAAATAATCATACCTAAATCTATATCACTACCAAGACTACGCACAAATTATAGATTTTGCCTAACTCTAATCCCCTAACAACAACTTTCTCTGCCTTCTATGCAGTAATCCTACCCATGTTGTTAAGAGCTGATTTTTTAATGGATAATACTATACAGATTGTGATGTCAAGCATTGATCTCAGATGTAAATAATGCATTATAGCCATCGCGGCGAGATTTCTGGTTGTAACAGGGGCCCTTTGTTGGCGCGCAATGTTAGTGAAATGATAGCTAACAGCGTTTCTGTGCGACCGATACAGGTGACTAGAATAGCACACCAATGGACACTCTATGAAGGCATTTGTTGAATTCCTAATTTGAATGTATACCATAGCATGTTGCACAATGTACTTGGCAAACTGTGAAATGCCAGTCGTTCGTGGACGCGTTGTTGTTTTTTGTGGATGTAAATGAAAACCACTATTCAAAAGAGTATATAAATTATCAAGACATCAAAGTTGCCTAGATTAGATTTTAAACCAAATGTCACTTTAGTACATGATCATGATCATGCGCAGATAGGAACTGCGAACTGGTTCATTCGAGTGGCACCTGAGCAGAAAACAAATCAGTCGGCAGCGGCACTGAGTTGTGACTGAAGCCTCAGACAAGCACTATTCGATTCTCATCTCGGAATGTATTGAAATTGGAAGTACCTACGCTTCGCTGTCCAGTCTGGAATATGTCGCCTCCTATAGCGGTGGTAAGTTTCTCCACTTGCCCGATTGATGCTTTTCACTTCGTTTCTTTCTGTCGTTTTGTTTTCGTACCCTAAACAAGAATTTTCCATATTCTGAAAATTCACTCCTTAACAAGTATTAGCGTGTGACACCCTACCCCTAACAAAAATTGGAAACAAAACGACAGTCTTTGCAAGCGTTCCCTGAATTGAGCCCCTAAAGGCGCTGTCACAACTTGGCGTTTTAGACAGCGTATGCCCGACGTATGAGGAATTTGGCGAATACGCTGGCATACGTCGAATACGTTACGGGTAAGTTTTGCATACGTTAAGAGTACGCTAAAACACGCTGGTATACGTCGTCATACGGCGAGGTCGTCGAAAAATTTTGTGCAAGCACAAAATTTTTCGACGTTTGCCAGCGTATGGCTCATACGTCCCGCATACGCGGGCCATAAGTTGTAGGCAAGTTACGCGATCGTTGATACACGTTGACACACGTTACTCGTAAGTTACTCATAAGTCGATGTACGTCTAGATAATGTCCAGCGTACCCTAAAACTTACTTCTAACCTATGAGTAACGTGCTTTGAACGTATGTGTAACTTAACTCCAACGTATATTGACGTATGAAGACGTGCTCCGGACGACCACAAAACTTACTGAACGTGTTTATAACTTACAGCTACCGTATAATGGCGTATTGACAACGTTTATCATGTTTATAGGAATTGGTATATAAAGGTGGGGTTCACAGGAGTTTTCTTCGGCATGGCGGTGGTGTTGATAGGTGATGTATCGTGCGATTATGATTTGAATAGTCGAGCGGCAGCCTTTTTATAGGCCACGTGTTCGTCAGCAATACGCTGCCGCGCGCTATGCGTAAGTTAGGCTATCGTAGGGCATAAGTTGTGTACGCCAGCAATACGCTAAGCATTCGTTGGAATACGTTACTTATAAGTTAACGAAGCGTTCGATATAAGTTACTAATACGTTATGTATACGTCCAACTCGTTATGAATACGCTAAGTATACGCCCAGAGTTGAAAAAAAATCAAAGTTCAGCGTATGCCGACGTTTTAGAGAAATTTTGATACGTCGGGCATACGCTGTCTAAAACGCCAAGGTGTGACAGCACCTTTAACAAGTACAGCGTCTGTTACGGTCTTAAACTGTAAACTCCTGCTATAGTGTAACTCGCTCCCTAGCTTATTGAAAATGTGTCCAGTGTGTGCACGCACTGCCTCTGTGTTGCTTGGTACCATTTGTTTGTACACCAACGCACCGGATGCACGCATAGGATCCACTGCATGCACACGTACACGATCGCCTATGATTTGCTCTAAATGAAAAATATGCTGCAGTTTTTTACCAGGTTATTATATGTCTTAAATCTCTTTTATTTTGTGATGAGAAAGATGTGTTTTTTAGAACGGACTACAACCCCCACCCCAAAAGAAAAACTTAAGTAGTTGGAAAAAAGAAACATACAGAGTGTTTGTGCGTGAATATTTTGTACTGAAGTGATTTTCTCGCATAAACTACCCATTCACTGTACGCTCGTACATTATATTTGCAATAGAACACTTTTACGCGAACTTACCCGGCGAGTTACACTATAAGCACGATTCGCTTATTAGATCGTAACAAGCGTCGGCTTTACCTTAACCTACATCATTGGCTTTAGTACGACCCCAACTCCCAAACCTCGCTCAAGTCGTACTCTAAACACGTAGTGTTGACAGTTGGGAAAAAATTCCATCGTTCATATTGAATTTCTATACCCTCGCAAATTTAACCCTAAACACGTAGCGTTCCTAGCAAAAAAAAAACCATGTACAAAAACGTGAAAATTACCATATTATTGTGATTTTGTGCATGGTCAACCCCCCCCCCCCCGCACCCGCACTTTGAAAACCGTTCCAGGGTCCCTGTTACATGACCATGTTAGGAGATATTTTGATTTTGGAGTTCAGAAAGCAATTGAGATATGATAAACATAATGCATCGTACAACTTACATTAATGTTGTGAAATGTCAGTGAGAACTACATGCTAAGACTGAGCTGTTGAAATAGCTGCAGGCTCCAGGCAAGCACGCCTCGAGATGGAACTGACAGGTCTAAATCAACTCTGGCAAGATCCCAAAGCTGCAGGATTGATCCAGGTCAAAACACCTGGAATGGGAACAAACAGGTCCAAATTAACTTCTGTAGAAGTCATGATAGATCATGTAGCTGCAGGGTCCAGACCAACACGTCTGGAAACGGAACTCAATGATCCAAGTCAACTCTGACAGATCTCTTACTTCCTGAGATATCCCGGAGCTGTGCAGGATAGTCCAAGTCAAAACACCTGGAGACGAACTGACAAGTCAAAATCAACTACTGCACGTAGCATTAGGTCCGGTCTGCATGGTCTGATCATCATTGCAGGCTACGGAAGGGAAGGGGAACCAAGGCCTTTCAAGCGACCGACTACTGTTAGCAAGAGATAAAATTGTATCCATACAAGAACTCAATTTAAAATTACATTCTGTCTCGATTATGTTGTTTGAAATGCTTTTAAACTGAGTTGACTAAATCATATTCTTGGCGGTCATTCTTTCACCTCTCAAAGATCAGATGTTTAGGTTGTAAGAACCCATGACCTCCTGGTGAACTCTTTTTATTAAACTATTCTTCTATAAGAGATACCTCTCGTCGAATGTTTAATATGTGAAATTCTTTCTAAGGGCATTAATTTTGTAGTATACAGGATCTTAAAAGAGATCCTTGGAAAATAGATTTTCAACGTTTTCTAGACTTTTAATTCTCGATGATACAAGTGTTGATCAATTCTACCTTTATCATGTTTATTGTCAATCGCTCATATAAATAATCATGAGGTCTATTATCATTTAACGATAAGTATGTAACTATATAGTAATAATTTTTTTAAACAAATTACCCTTTACTATGAAAGACACCAAATGATTTAGTCAACGATTGATATCTTACATAATTATGTTTAGGTTAATCCCTAATAATTATGGTTTCCTAATGGAGAAATATTGGTTTAACGTGATTCCCTAATAATTTTTTTCTAACAAGCATCAAGTATTATTATGCCGATGATATGGAACCTATAGACATCGTTTTTTTTTTTTAAATATAAACCATATCATGACAGAGGTAGTTAAATTTGTGCAAGGTTGTACATTTTCAAACATCTACTAGTATTAGTGCTTCTTAAACACAAATTACCATACGGCCTTTAACAATCGTTTGCAAAAAACATGTTACAAAACAACTGGTACTTATCATGGGCGAGTGTGCATTGTAAACATGTTCCTGGGTTATTGTGATTAATGTATTAATGCTTTTAAAAAATGTAGAAAAGATGTGGTGGCTCATATAAATTATAATAATAAAAACACCCTATACGTATTGGTTACTGATCAGGGAATATGTTTCCCATCAGCCGTTTCTTTGGTGCTCATTTTGGTCTACCTATAAAAACATTCACATAAGGAATCTATGGGCTAGAATTAATTTCTGAGCTCTTCTGAGTAAATTATACTAATCTGAACTATGATAAGCAATTGTTGCTATCGAAAAGGCTCCCGTTGAATAAATGAATAAATTGATAAAAACTGATACAAAAAAATTATGTGACACATCGATGAAGATGATGATCCACAGCATTTATATTGCGCCATATATCTGTTGAAATATTCAAAGGCGCAGGCTCATCTAATAAGTTAATCAGTACACATCTGCCGAATTAAGTGAGTTTTGAGAGTCGGTTTGAAGAGTTCTATGCTGTCAATTTCACGAAGTGAAGAACGGAGGTAGTTCCAAATGCATGGAACAAAGAAGAGGCACGGTCTCCAAATCCCCTGAAGTGTGCGATGGGTACATTAAGAGTGACACCAGATGAGCGCAAGCCAGGACGTACACGAACGTGTAAGGGAGGTCACGTATCCTGGAGCTAAACCATGCACAGCCTTGAGAGTAAGGAGGAGGATTTTGAATTCAATTAATTGGTAGCCAATGCAACTCTAATAGGGGTGATGTCAGGCGCGGATCCATAGGGGGGGCCGAGGGGGCCTTGCCCCCCTAGCTAGTTCGTTTGTCCCCCCCTTCGGCTAAAAAAAAAGAGAGAGGGAAAGAAAGAGAAAAAGAGGGGAAGAGGGGAAAGAAAAGAAGAAAAAAAAGAAAGGAAGAAGGGAAGAAAAAAAGAGAGGAAAAGGGGGAAAGAAAAGAAGAAAAGGGAAGAGGGGGAAGGAAGGGAAGGAAGAGAGAGGAAAAGGGGAAAGAAAGAGAAGGAAAAAGAGAGGGAAAGGAAAAGGAGGAAAAAAAGAGAGAGGGGAAGAGGGGAAAGGAAGAGAAGAAAAAGAGAGAGAGGAAAAAGAGGAAAGAAAAGGAGGAAGAGAAGAAAAGAAAGGGGAGGGAGAGGGAGGAAAGAAGAGAAGAAAAAAGAGAGGGGAAAGAAAAGAAGAAGGGAAAGAAAAAAGAAAAAAAAAAGAGAAGAGGGAAAGAAAGAGAAAAAAGAGGAAGAGGGGGAAGGAAGAGAAGAAAAAGGAAGGGGGAGGGAGAAGAAAAAAGAGGAAGAGGGGGGAAAAGAGAGGAAGAGGGAAGAAAGAAGAGGGAAAAAAAGAGAGAGAAGGGGGAAGGAAGACAAGAAAAGGGAGGGGAAGAGGAGGGGAAAGAAAAGGAGAGAGAGGAAGAGGGAGGAAAGAAAAAAAGAGAGGAGAAAGAAAAGAAGAAAAAGAAGAGGGGAAAGAAAAGAAGAAAAAAAGGGGAAAAGAAGAGGGGAAAGAAAGAGGAAGAGGGGGAGGAAGAGAAGAAAAAGGGAGGGGAGGGGGAGAAAAAAGAGGAAGAGGGTGAAAGAGAGAGGAAGAGGGGAAAAGGAGAAAAAAGGAGAAAGAGGAAGAGCGAAGAGAAGAAAAGAGAGAGAGAGAGAGAGAGGAAATGAGAGAAGAAAAGGGGAGAGGAAGAGGGGGAAGGAAGGGAAGAAAAAAAGAGGAAGAGGAGGAAAGAAAATGATGTTCGAACCAAAAGGGCGCCGAAATGATGTTCGAAGGGATGCCAAAATGATGTTCGAACTGGGGGCCGAATTGAAGTTAGAACGGGGGGGGGGGCCGAACTGATGATCGACCTACATGTAGGTGCGCCGAATTGATATTCGAACTAGGGGCGCCAAATTGATACTCGAGCTAGGGGGGATGATATTCGAACTAGGAAAGGCAAATTGAGTTCGAAGGGATGCCAAAATGATGTTCGAACGGGGCGCGAATTTATGTTCGAACGGGGGGGGGGGCGAATTGATGATCGACCTACATGTAGGGGCGGCAAATTAATATTCAACTAGGGGCGCCAAATTGATGTTGGACCTACATGTAGGGGCGCCGAATTGATATTCGAACTAGGAGGGCGCCGAAATGATGTTCGAAATGGGGGCGCCAAATTAATACTCGAACTAGGGAGGGGGCCGAATCGATGTTCGACGTAGGGGCGCCAAATTGATGTGGGAACTAGGTTGCGCCAAATGGATACTCGCTCTAGGGGGGGGGGGGGCGAAATAGTATTCGAACTAGGGGCGCCTAATTGATGTTGAACTTACATGTAGGGGCGCCGAATCGATATTCGAACTAGGAGGGCGCCGAAATGATGTTCGAAGGGATGCAAAAATGATGTTCGAACTGGGGGCCGAATTGCAGTTAGAACGGGGGGGGGGGGGCGAACTGATGATCGACCTACATGTAGGGGCGCCGAATTGATATTCGAACTAGGGGCGCCAAATTGATGTTGGACCTACATGTATGGGCGCCGAATTGATATTCGAACTAGGGGGGGGGCGCAAAATTAATACTCGAGCTAGGGGGGGGGGTGATATTCGAACTAGGGAAAGCAAATTGAGTTCGAAGGGATGCCAAAATGATGTTCGAACGGGGGGGGGGGGCGAATTTATGTTTGAACGGGGGGGGGGCGAATTGATGATCGACCTACATGTTTGGGTGCCAAATTAATATACAACTAGGGGCGCCAAATTGATGTTAGACCTACATGTAGGGGCGCCGAATTGATATTCGAACTATAGGAGGGCGCCGAAATGATGTTCGAAGTGGGGGCGCCAAATTGATACTCGAACTAGGGAGGGGGCCGAATCGATGTTCGAGGTAGGGGGGCGCCAAATTGATACTCAAACTAGGGGGCGCCGAATCGATGTTCAAACTAGGGGGGGGGCGCAAAATTGATACTCGAGCTAGGGGGCGAAATGATATTTGAACTAGGGAAGGCACATTGAGTTCGAAGGAATGCCAAAATGATGTTCGAACTGGGGGCCGAAATGATGTTCGAACAGGGGCCGGGGGGGGGGGGGACAAATTGATGATCGACCTACATGTAGGGGCGCCGAACTGATACTCGAACTAGGGAGGGGGGCCGAATCGATGTTCGAAGTAGGGGGCGCCAAATTTATACTCAAACTAGGGGGCGCCAATTTGATGTTCAAACTAGTGGGGCGCAAAATTGATACTCGAGCTAGGGGGCGAAATGATATTCGAACTAGGGAAGGCAAATTGAGTTCGAAGGGATGCCAAAATGATGTTCGAACTGAACCCCAACCACAGGGTTAAATTTTTGAACCCCAAATCAGGGGTTCAAATTTTTAACCCATAGGGTGCTGATTTTGCATGAACCTTTCGGGGTTCAATTTTGAACCTTTATTTCTTAGTGTGCAATATGTAAAAGAATAAATGAAACTTTCATTGTAATGGTGAAAGTTTCGGATGCGTTTTTTTATTTTTTGACGAATCGTCAAATACTCAAATAACTGAAATAACTCTATGGTTTATATCGTTCCTATATTTTTGTTTCATGTAGTAATGCGTAAAAGACAGCTATATACAGTTGATACGACACCTTTTCGTTTCCAACCTACAGTGGGAAATCACGTTTTATTTCTTTTAAACGAATTCCACTGAAACTATTACGTGGATTTACTCAGGCCTAAACTGCATTGCTATCATTTACATTTATTGTTACATCTTGAAATAGTTGATGTATACAAGATACATGGGACCTTGGAATTCATGTTTCACTAGTATTGTATGAAAGAGAGAGATAAGAACTTATCGTCCAAAATGATGCGAACTTAAGAGCATTGTTTTCATATTTATAAAGACACTGACAATAAAGTATATTTTTACAGTATATTTATCTTTAGTATCTTATATTCTTTTTATATTCACCGTTTACACGCATTCTGTTTCTTTTGAAAATCTATTTGGAGTATATAAAATTTGAGCAAGATTATAAGATACATAACCTTTTGATACTTTTGATTCTTTTCAAGAATATTTTACCCAAAATAAAATATTAATTTTCTTTCATGCAGAATATGCAATTTAGTTATTGCACAACCAGTTTTCATACGCGGCGATACAGGGGCGTCATCCCCGTAAGATTTTTCAACCCCTGAAGCAAAAAGTAGAAAAAAAATGGGAGTACCCACAAGAACGAAGAATGCCTACAATGCAAGAGAGGTTTCTGTGAGAAGTAACTGAATTAGACATTACCCATTCGGCAATGGGAGTCAATATTTCGGCACGATTATTACTTGACTTGAAATTAGGGCCCCCTAAGAAATCCTGGATCCGCGCCTGGCTCCCACTCACATAATTCCAGCAGGGCCTACTCTGATGAGAAGTTAAACGAAATTGAAAGCATCAAATGGTTGAAAAAAAAAATCGCTCGAGTTTCCCGCTCGCATTGATTATTTTTTAAGGTGATATTACATTTATTCATGAACACATCATTATAAAACCATTATTCAATTGCCTCTTCTTCATGCATAGGCGGATCCAGGTGGGGACCCGAGGGGCCCGGACCCCCCTATGGTAGAGCAAAAAAAAGGGGGAGGGGAAGAAAGAAAAAGGAAGGAAAAGAAAAGAGAAAAAAGAAAAGGAGGAAGACGAATGAATAAAGTAAGATGAGAGGAAGACTTGGAAAAAATATTTTATGTCACTATATAAAATTTTCGCTCGCGCTTCGCGCTCGCATTGCCTGTTAAGTGATCCACATATCTTGTTCAACACGGAGCTTAAATATCAAGTTTGGAAGTCAGTATACAAAACATATTTCTCCTTGGAAATTGAACTTTCATTAATTTTTGTGATTTACATATTGATTTTTAAAAAGTGCTCTGTAAAAATGTCAGTTTTATGGTCTGAATATTAACATTTTCCAATTGCGCTGCGCGTTCGCGAATTTTGATTTATCAGGTACCTATTATTTTCATGTATTCCATAAAGTTTTCAAAATATCCCTTTTCAGGTCTGATTGTCAAAACGCGTCGGCTAGCGCTGATATGCTTGCATTTTTGATTTGCGGGTTATGTATGTCTCAATATTGATTGTATAACAAACTACTTAAAATCCCCTTTTCATGACAGTTTATCAAAAATTTCGGCTCGCGATTTGCGCTCGCATTAATGGTTAAAAATATATCAACTAATTAATGATGCATCCTATTCATAAATAAAAAGGTGCTTGAAATGTTCAGTGTTCAGGCCATAATATCATCAGATTCCGCGCCCTCATTATGCATTAATACTAAGATATCAATTTAATAATTAAATTGTCACTTTTGGTTTATCTCGCGCTTAGCAAGATGAATAGGAAGATATATAGTCATCATATTCATATGATAACATGTCCTAAGGATGTCAAGGTCCTATGTCTCAAAATTAAAGTAATAATGAAACATATCAGCTCTTTATCAAGTGCGATTTATATCCACCTTACAAGTTTCCTACAAAGAGTTTGAAATATCAGATCGGAATATCAAATATTTTAAGCTCGCGCTTCGCGCTCGCTTTTATTTTCATGATAAAAGATTGTTCAGAATGCCTAGATTCTATGTCTAAATCTGAAACATGCGCGCGCATTTTCATTCAGTTATCCAGTTTCAGATCACAATATCAAAAAATTCTGCTCGCCCTTTGTGCTCGTATTATTAACGTAGGAAGATCCCCTTTCATGATTTACAAAACATGAATAGAGTATCCCGTTCAAGGTTGAAATCTCGATTTTTTTAGAAGCAGTCCTTAAAAGGCACTTTTCGATCAGTTCAAAACGTATATAAACATTTTCTGCTCGCGCTTTGCGCTCGCATTATTAATGTAGGAAGATCCCCTATTACTCATCTATTTCATGATTTAGGAAACATGAATAGAGTGTCCCGTTCTAGGTCTAAAACTAGAATTTTTCCGCTCGCACTTCGCGCTCGCATCAATTGTTTAGTTATATAGCTATCTTGTTTATGATTACAAAAACTGATTAAAGTTTTACATTTTTTATGTAGAAATGTCAAAAATTTTCAGCTCGCGCTTCGCGCTCGTATTATTTGATTGTGAAATATGTAATGTCTTCATGGCTGAATGCAAGCAGTCCTTAAAAGGCACTTTTCGATCAGTTCAAAACGTGTACAAACATTTTCTGCTCGCGCTTTGCGCTCGCATTATTTATGTAGGAAGATCCCCTCTTACTCATCTTTTTCATGATTTAGGAAACATGAATAGGGTGTCCGGTTCTAGGTCTAAATCTAGAATTTTTCCGCTCGCACTTCGCGCTCGCATCAATTGATTTGATTTGATTTATTGTTTTCTTCTGCATCCATAACATTCATATAATAATTTTTTTTACAACATAATAAACATAATATGTTAGCATTTTTGGCATGAATCGTAAATAAAGAGTACTAAAAAATGATTCCTGACAAAAATGATTAACTATATGATATTCACAATTTGCAGGAGGATTGTCATCATAAGCAGATTGCTTGAAAAAATGACAATCCCAAACTTATACTAATTGAATTAATACATTTATAAAGCAGAATTGGCATATATTTTCAAATACGAAACATGAATTCATGCAATATTATAGTATGAAGATGATGATGATGATAATGATTATGATGATGATGATGATGATGATGAAGGCCATGGAGATGATGGTGGTCATGATGAAGATATTGGTAATGACTAAATCGAAGGAGGAATAAATTCACGATAAAAAGGATACGACACAGAAATTTTACTTCAAATATTCTGATAATAACATAGATTTAACGTTTGCCTTAAATGAGTGAAGAGACGAAGATTGTTTTACAGACTCTGCTGGTAGAGAGTTCCACAAATCTGGACCATGGTGTCTTATGGATCTCTGCGCAATAAGCAGTTTGGGGTTGATTAAATGGAAATTTGAAGAGTTATGGGTACGGTATGAATGAATAGATGTATTCAGAGAATAAAAGTTGTGGAATGAAGGTAGGTGGGAGCATGTTATTTATTTATTTAAACATAAGTAGGAAACTTTGAAGTGTATTTATGTCAAATACTGTTAGAGTCTTTAGTTTATGGAATAATGGATTTGTGTGTGATAAATATTGGGAATCAGTACAGATTCGACATTGTTTTTTTTCTGTAATTAAGTAAATTGTATTAAAGTTTTACATTCTTTATAAAGAAATGTCAAAAAATTTCAGCTCGCGCTTCGCGCTCGCATTATTTAATTGATGAAATATGTAATGTCTTCATGGCTAAATGCAAGCAGTCCTTAAAAGGCACTTTTCGATCAGTTCAAAACGTATACAAACATTTTCTGCTTGCGCTTTGCGCTCGCATGATTAATGTAGGAAGATCCCCTCTTACTCATCTTTTTCATGATTTAGGAAACATGAATAGAGTGTCCCGTTCTAGGTCTAAATCTAGAATTTTTCCGCTCGCACTTCGCGCTCGTATCAATTGTTTAGTTATACTGTATAGCTGTCCTGTTCATGATTACAAAAACTGATTAAAGTTTTCCATTTTTTATGTAGAAATGTCAAAATTTTTCAGCTCGCGCTTCGCGCTCGCATTATTTGATTGTTGAAATATATAACATCTTCATGGCTAACTGTATGCAGTCTTTAACAGGACTGGTAGGCCTACCTTTCCGATCAGTTGAAAACGTTTATCAAAAAATTCTACTAGTGCTTCGCGTTCGCAGTAATTATTGCAGGCACATCTTTTTTCCGAATGTTCAAATTTTAGGAAAAAATACATACAATTAAAAAAAAATTGCTCACGCTTCGCGCAGGCACTATAAAATAAGGATTATGATATCATACATTTATGTTGATTTAAAGAATAAAGTTAAGAAGTGACTTATAGGACTACCCCCTTCAAAGAAACAAACGAAAAAAAACATCTTCGAGCGGCCGATCGGGGAAAATATCGCTGAAAAAAAATTCCGGGCCCCTTTATTGGCGAAGGCTGGATCCGCCCCTGATTCATGTGCCCATGAAATAAGATAATTTAACATGCATTTAAGGCACTTATGATTGCCTGGGGGAGGGAGGGGCCGCCATTTTGCCGAAAAGTACACAGGGGCGCCAAAATCAGGGGGGTCGAATTTGGGCCCCCTCCCTACAAAATCCTGGATCCGCGCCTGGGTAATGTGGTCATATTTCTTTGTACCAGCTAGCAGGCGAGCAGCAGCATTCTGTACGCCTTGGAGTCTGTTCAGCATAGTGGAAGGAATAACCAGCCAGCATTACAGAAGTCAATCCTGGAGGTGATTAAGGAATGAATAGGGCTTTCTGCTGCAGAACGAGTGAGTAGTGATCTTACAGCCGATATGTTCCGTAGCTGGTAGTAAGTTGCCTGGCACACCTTGGAAATATGCTTGTCCATCTTCATACACTGGTCAAACAAAAAAAAAACACCAAGATTACGAGCATTCTCTGAAAGAGGAACAGACACACAGCCAAATTGAAGATTTTGTGGAACAATCTTGTTTCGCATATGTGGTGAAGAAATGACTAGATATTTAGTCTTGTCCTGGGTCTTGTCATTATTCAGCTCGACTTCAGTACCATCCATTTCTGATTTCTGAGAAGCAGGTATTCAGACGTGAAATAGCGTCCGCATCATCTCTCACTCTTTGTTCGAAGGTCACACACAATTGTGTATCGTCTGCATAGAAGTGAACTTGCAATACATGATGACGAGCAATATCCAAGAGGTGCAGTGTACAGAGTAAAAAGTAGCTGTCCGAGGGCGGAACACTGTGGAGTCGTTAATTGTAGTTGTTATAAGATCAAGAGAGCATGACTTTGAATGGGGACTTCCTTATGACTCTGTATATCTAAAGGAGATGATGGTGTTTCGGATGGATGATCATCACACAAGGAAGGTAGATTTCCATCGAACTCTCTCGCTGATTCAGACTCTGACTCTGCCCTATCAGGTTTGACTGTGTGTGACTCTAAGTTACATCTTGTAGACTCAATCCTTCCAGTAAAATACATTGAGAAGTCACTAGCTAAGCAGTTGAGGAATGATGTGGAAGCTAGTGCAGCAGCTGAATCGGTCTTGCGAGATATTAGCTTGTTGACTGTTCCCTAGAGTGCTTTTTGATCATTTCCACACTCGACGATATGCTCATTGTAGTACCTAGCCTTGGCATTCTCAAACAGTGCTGTGACCACGTTTCTCTGGTTCTTGAACAATATTGTTTATCGACTGTGAGCTTTGTCCGCCTCCATCGTCTTTAAAGCTGTCTTCGCTTCCGTTTAGCATTAGCAATGCATTCATTGTACCATGGCACTGCAGGTTGTTTTACGATGAAACATGTACTTTGCGGAGATTTTTCCCTCATAACTTCATTATACTGGCATGACTGGTGAAATAATTCTTCGGTGGAGCTGGAGACATCGGCAAGTAAACTTGACTATTCAATATCTGATCTAAGCTGAGCTGAATCAATCGACTTCACTTTACGATATGTAATCTTCTTCACGGGATTTGGTTTCTCAAGTTGAAGAAGGCAATGGACAGAGCAATGATCTGATATCGAGTCCTAATGCACACTGTCGTCATTGACACGGATGATAACAAGATCTAGAGTGTGACCAAAATCATGAATATCATGAGTCGGTTCCACGTACACTCTTTGCTGGAGATAATGATCGTGGAGTATATCCTTAGAAAATATCTGGTGTTGTTACACAGCTGATTGTCCCAGTGAAAAATCTCCTAAGATGAACAATTTCCCTGTGTAGAGAGAATATCTGTCTAACAAAGCCGAAAATTCCTGGGAAAAATCAGTCCAGTTATTAGCACTATTCTTCTTTGAAAGCGGCGGACGATAGACAGTTACAACTTTCAGCTTTGCAGCTCCTTGAATAAGTTCTGTTACGATGAACTCATAAGATTGACATATTTGTGAAACTGTTTTTTTTTTAGTGATTGGTTAACATTGGTTTGACTTTTTAAAAATCTGAGTTAGAAGGTCACAATTTTCACCTGTGTCTGTGATATGTGACAAAAATGAAGCCCAGAAAAAATTGTGTTCGAAAATAATTATTTAGTGCTTCAAAAATTGAAATATAAAGTGACCGGAAACACCATCTTAATTTCATCCCATACACTTATGTGTGCTATTTAGGCGTCTTATAGACGCGGCCTGTTACAACCGATAATGTCGCAGCAACGCATAATGTCGCAGCAACGCATAATGTCGCAATCTGCGACATTATGCCAAGAGCGTCCGACGCATAATGTCGCAGTCAACGCATAATGTCGTAGTTTTTCTATCGCGTAATGTCACATGTCGCAACGCATAATGTCGCAGCAAATCGTCAACGCATAATGTCACATGTCGCAAAGCATAATGTCACAGCGGTATTTTCTTCAGGACTCGAGCAACAGATAAGATATAAAACATGCTTTGACTTAGTATTTTGAGACACGAAAAAGAGAATGAAATTATTTTGAAATCAGGATTACTCTTTGTATGGATATTTGTCGCTTTATTGCCATTTCGTCTACGACCTTTTCCCCACTATCGCATGGTCTGATATCATTTCGTCTACCATTAGTTAGTCAACTATCAACATAGTCCAATAACCATTTCGTCTAATTACCATCTCGTCTAATAGCCAGTTTGTCTAATAGCCGTTGTGTTTATTATCATTTAGTCTGATTGTATTTTTTTCAGTTGGTCCAATATCATTACGTCTATTACATTTTAATCTAATAGCCAATTGGTCTAACAACCACTTGGTGTACTCTCCTTTTCGTCCATGTTCCATTTGGTCTAACTTCAGTTGGTTTGCTATCGCTTTGTCTAAACCCATTTCGGCTAACAATCATTTGGTATCGTTGCCAAAGGTCCTATCACCGGTTCTAGGACAATTACCCCCCAGAAAATCACCTTCCGGACAACCACCTCTTGACATTTAGCCTCCGAGGACAATTACCCCCGGACAATCATCCCCTGGACAATTATTTCACAGACAATTACCCCCCCAGCAAATGCCCCCGAGGACAATGATTCCCCAGACAGTTACCGCCAAACAATTACCCCCGGAAAATCCCCCCCCCCACCTTCTCTCTGGCATCGAATCAAGCGTGACTCCAGGGGGGAAGGGGGCACTCGACCAAAAAAGTGGTAGGGGTGTGCCGCGGGCGAGAAAAAAAACGGGGTCCTTGGAACGGATCGCTAGCGTGTCAGTGCTGATGCATCCCTGTGGAACGGACATGCGTGCATGATGTAGCTCGCCCGGCGGCACGTCCGCCGGGTGCGCTCGCGCAGAGGTGATGGTCGGACAGCGCTCTGCGGCCGCATTTCACCAAAATTGCAGCTCATTGAAGCAGATCAATGCGACCGGAACGGGGTAACGAAAAATATGACAAGCTTTGGAGCGGATTTCTTTCTTCTTTTTTCTCGATAAGAAAAAAATGTTTTGCCTTTGAGCGGCTTTATTTGTTCTTTTTCTCAATAAGACAAAGATGCTATGCCTCGGAACGGAAATTTGAGTGTAAAAATGGGGGTCCCCTCCGCTGCACATTATTATATACTGAGTGCCCCCCCCCCCCGGGCGTGAACCATTATAATGGTCTGGGTCGGTGGCACAGGTTTTCAATATATTTTCTACTTTATCTTATGTTAATAACTTTCTCTCTTTCTCCCTTTTCCTCTCTCCCCCTCTCATTTTCTTCTTTTTCATTTTTTCTTCCTTTTCCGCCTTTTTTCTTTTTTTTTTGTTTAGCAATGCCTTCTGCCTCATGAAAAATAGGAGTGGGGGCTTGCGCTATATAGCTACGCATATGTACATCAGAAAATGTGTAAACTGGCCCACATACTTAGTTTTCATAGAACAATTGAAAAATTCATTCAAGACACGATTAGACATCACAAATGCCTAATTTCTCTGATTCCAACTGATCTGATTTTTTCTTGATTCATTTGGGGTTTAATTTCAGGAAAAAATAAGGAAAATAGATAAAACATTAAAAAGACACCTTCACAGGTAGAAATATTGAAAGTCGGTAACGCAAACCATCAACACTACTATTGACAAGAAGAACCTATAAACCTGTTATCTTAAAACAATTCATCTAACAAGAAGCTAAGAATTATGAAACAATTGGTGCACATTCCAGATTAAGATGTGGCTTTAGTTTTAATACAGTAAGCAAAGAAAATATGCAAAGATAATATACACAAGAACGCCATGTAATTTTACTATTTAGGCCCTAACTCTGTGCACTCCCTTTGTCTAGGGGGTTATTGTCCCCGGGGCAGGGTAATTGTTCCAGTTGGTAATTGTCCTCTGGGGTAATTATCCGGGGGTAATTGTCATCGGGGGGTAGTTGTTCAGGGGGTAATTGTCCTGGGGTAATTGTCCAGGGGGTAAATGTCCGGGGGGAAATTGCCCTAGGGGGTAGTTGTCCGGGGGGTAATTGTCCTCAGGGGGTAATCGTCCTCGGGGGTAGTTGTCCGGGAGTAATTGTCCGGGGTGTAATTGTCCTCAGGGGGTAATTGTCCTCGGGGGTAATTGTCCTCAGGTGGTAATTGTCCAGGGGGTAATTGTCCTCGGGTATGTAAAATTGTCAGGGATTAGTTGTCCGGAAGGGTGATTGTCCGTGGGGGTAATTGTCCGAGAACCAATGATTGGACATATTAGTGATTGGACCCGTGGCAACGACACCAAATGAGTATTAGCCGAAATGGATTTAGACAAAGTGATAGCGAACCGACTAAAGTTAGACCAAATGGAACATGGACGAAAATGACAGTACACCAAGTGGTTATTAGACCAATTGGCTATTAGACCAAAAGGTAATAGACGTAATGATATTGGACAAAATGGATATTGGACTATGTTGATAGTTGACTGACTAATGGTAGACGAAATGATATCAGACCATGCGATAGTGGGGAAAAGGCAGTAGACGAAATGGTAATAAAGCGACAAATATCCATACAAAGAGTAATCCTGATTTCAAAATAATTTCATTCTCTTTTTCTTGTCTCAAAATACTAAGTCAAAGCATGTTTTATATCTTATCTGTAGCTCGAGTCCTGAAGAAAATACCGCTGTGACATTATGCGTTGCGACATGTGACATTATGCGTTAACGATTTGCTGCGACATTATGCGTTGCGACATGTGACATTATGCGTTAGAAAAACTACGACATTATGCGTTGACTGCGACATTATGCGTCGGACGCTCTTGGCATAATTGGGACCTTTCGCAATCTTCACCGACGCTAATTTTGGGGTCCCCTTACACAAAAGTTATCGCTTAATCATACACTTGATTTTTAAGATTGATTGTACATTATAGTCAATAGAATCAAACGTAGAAAACTGCTGTACGATCAATGCTAAACTTTGTGTTACAGGGGGGTTACAGGCCCTACAGATCTGCTTTTCGTGTGCAAAATCCTTTCCGCGACACCCGCACTATACATACATGTATATTATGACTGATGGCTGGAGATATTCGAAATGCAGGACCTAAAATAGATTATGACATGGATAAGAAAGTGGTTTTTCAAACAGATCGAGTACATATTGAATGAGGAAAAACTTACTGAATGAACGCTTAGATATAGATCATTACAGTCCATCGAATCGATATTGCATTTAATGTGGATTATTGGTGGATCACTGGCAATTGATTTCATGGGTCAGATCAACCTCTCTAGCCAAAACCATTTCTGTACACAGCATATACATGTACAATACGTTTAAGCACGGACCCTATAGGGTCCATGGTTTGAGCTAACGGGTTTCTTTGTTCTATTGTGTACGCCTTCTACACAAACGATATGCCTCTAGCACACGATGTGAGGGGCATTATGTTTTACATTCCCAGAAATGGGGATTAGATTCAAATTCCGGGGGGACCACTTCCATTGATGAGTGGATACCAGGCGCGACAATGGAGTTTCGAAAAGCACACAAAACAGTGGAATTAAGTCTTTTTCATATTATGAAAATGCATCTCTTAATTAGTATTTGGATTGTGACACCCTACAAGTATTGGATATGTCAGTATCCCTTTTTCAGCATTTTAAACATCGTTTTGACACCCTTATAACGCTACATAGGTCTATACGTAATGTACTTGCCCACTCTGTCCCCTTTTACGCGTGGTTGCTCTTGGTATCCACTAATCAATGGAAGTGGGCCCCCCGGGCGGCCTCTCGAGCTCTAGGAGGAATCAAATGTGGCTTTGGAAAGTCGTCCTCAATCGGATATATCGCTGTTACCATAGTAGCAACCAGAATTTTGCACACGAAACGCATATTGAACGTTTCCGTCGCAGATGCGAAACGAAAAAAAAAATCTCATGTCACACAATTTGCATTGCCGGCTAGAGTTTTACGACGGGCCCAAAAAGTCTCTTCCAAAATCAACTACCGTTGTAAATTAGCGTCCGCGTCCTCAAACGAAAGGTCGGGAATGTCGCAATCTGCGACATTATGCGTTGGTGCGACAGTCCCGACCTTTCGTTTGAGGACGCGGACGCTTATTTACAACGGTCGTTGACTTTGGAAGGGACTTTTTGGGCCCGTCATCATGGTCGTAAAACTCAGTCCTGCAATGCAAATTGTGTGACATGAGATTTTTTTTTCGTTTCGCATCTGCGACGGAAACATTCAATATGCGTTTCGTGTGCAAAATTTTGGTTGCTACTATGGTAACAGCGATTTATCCGATTGAGGACGACTTTCCAAAGCCACATTTGACTCCTCCTAGAGCTCGAGAGGCCGCCCGGGGGGCCCACTTCCATTGATTAGTGGATACCAGTAGCGACCACCCGTAAAAAGGGACAGAGTGGGCAGGTACGTTACGTATATAGGCCTATGTAACGTTATAAGGGTGTCAAAACGATGTTTAAAATGCTGAAATAAGGGATATATATTCAATACTTGTAGGGTTTCACAAGCCAAATACTTGTTAAGAGATGCATTTTCATAATCTGGAAAAGAATTGCTTCCCTTGTTTAGCATGTTTAGGGTACTTTTCGAAACCCCCATGGTCGTGCCTGGTATCCACTCATCAATGGAAGTGGTCCCCCCGGAATTTGAATCTAATCCCCATTTCTGGGGAATGTAAAACATAATGCCCCTCACATCGTGTGCGAGAGGCATATCGTTTGTGTATAAGGAGTAAACAAAAGAAACAAAAGGAAACGAGTTCAAAGGTATCGCATATGATGTGTACATATCAACGCATGCGAAATGTTCGGCTGGAGAGGTTGATCTTATCCATGAAATCAATTGCCAGTGATCCACCAATAATCCACATTAAATGTAATATCGATTCGATGGACTGTAATGATCTATATTTAAGCCTTCATTCAGTAAGTTTTTTCTCACTCAATATGTTCTCGATTTGTTTGAAAAACCACTTTCTTCTCCATGTCATAAATCTATTTTAGGTTCTGCATTTGAATATCTCCAGCCATCAGTCGTAATATACATGCATGTATGCGGTACGGGTGTCGCGGAAAGGGATTTTGCACACGAAAAGCAGATTTGTAGGACCTGTAACCCCCCTGTTACACAAAGCTTAGCATTGATCGTAGAGCAGTTTTCTACGTTTGATTCTATTGACTGTAATGCACAATCAATCTTAAAAATCAAGTGTATGATTAAGCGTTAACTTTTGTGTTAGGGGACCCTAATACTAGCGTCCGTGATGATTGCGAAAGGTCCCAATTATCGGTTGTAACACGGCCTATTTACAAAATCTGGGTTTGCCTTGTAGTCTTAGCTTTTCATTCTCAATAATGGTTGTTTTCAGGGTTTATTAGTTCTAATACATGCACTTGTACACATGTTTCATCTTGGTTTGAATTTTTTTCAAATCAGCTGCTCACAAAGTTAAACAATACATTTAAGCCAAATAAAGTTCAGTTACTAAGGTAAATATGTTACCTAGTAACCGTTGTTATATTTGGGAAACTCACGTTGCTAAAGATGTTTAGAATAAAATGCTCTACCTTTGTGCCACTTTTCATATGCTTTCACCATTTTCTGAACATTTTTCAGCAATCTAGATTAGACTATAACACCATTAAAATTCATACTGTGGCGGCCCTCCGTCTTAGAACGGGTCCTTGATGCTGGGGAGCCGGCCTGTCCCTTGCCTTTATCACCTTCATCCGTTGATGAAGTACTAGCCATTCTTGATGCGAGCGGTTTCCTTATATCTGTATATTTGGCGTTATGTAGAGACCCGGGCGTGTTCCGTTTTGAACTTAAAAGGGGAATTTAAAGCATTACCTGGATTCAGGAACAGGATAATTATATCACGAAACCCAAAAAAATCGAACGCTGAAATTTTTTATCTATTGATCTATAAAAGGGCGTATATTCAAGCTCCATTCAAATTTTGAAACAGGGTATCATTGAATCAATCATTCAATTTTGCGCCCCCTCCCAAAGTTTATGTAAATTTGGAGCCCCGTAGTTTGGCACCAAACATAAATTTGACGCCTCCTAAAGTTTAAGGTCAATTTGGTGCCCCGGTTAAATATCAATTGGCGCCCCCTTATTTCAGGTCAATATGGCGGCCCGTTCGAACATGAATTTTGTGCCCCCTAAATTTAAGGTAATTTCGGCGCCGAATCCAACTATTGTCGTGAGTTTGTTTACTTGCATATGATTATCCATATTAAAAAGAACTTAAGGCGGATTGAGGAGCAAAGGGGTGGGGGTAATTGCTTACGAGATGTGTGTACGTCAGGCGTGTTTTTATTTTTATTCTTATCTTTTTTTGGGGGGGTTAGGGACTGAAGCCCCCCCCAAAAAAAAAAAATCGATCACAAATAATAGATATGTAGGTCTTTTTTGCGTAAATATGTATTTATTAATGCAGTGTTCCATTCATGTTGTCAAGTGCTCTAAAATCAAAGTTTTCACTATTCAAATTCAACAATTTCTCGCTCGGTCGCTAAATGCTCGCTCGCAAAATAGAATCTAAATGCAAAATACATTAATGCTCTCTCAGAGTGTGAGTATAAGAAGTCTATGGTCTCATGCAATATCGTAGACTGTCTTGTATTTTTTTTTTCAAATTAACTTCCCCAGTGGCGTAGGGGGGCACTCATTGGCGGCGGAAGAAAATAAATTTAGGGGGGTACACCTGCAATGATGGACACATCTAAAAAAATTGACAAGCAAAAAAAAAGGTTATCAACAAAAGATTTAGGGTGGAACCGTCCCCCCACCTTAAATTTAGGGGGGAACTGTTCCCCCCGGCTTTTGGTTTATCTTGCATCGCGTTTACACGCTGTTACAGCTCGCGGTGCAGAATCATTCGGCTCGCGTGGCAAAAACCTGAAATTATACGCGCACCAACAATATACGTCATAATATACCGGGTTTGTGATCGGCTTTTGGTTTAGAACCGCGAGCCGATGCAGAATCGGCTTTTTGGTTTATCTTGCACTGCGTTTAGACCAGCAGCGTACCTAGGATTTTCCACAGGGGGGGGGGGGCAAAATCGTCCCCCCAAAAAATGCCAAATAAAAAAAAGGATTTCAACCACAAATAAAGGATTTAGTGCCACAAAAAAAATGACAAGAAAAAAATGTCCTCAACTAGATATAAAGGACATTTAACAGCAGAAAAAAATTGAGAAGCCAAAAAAAGTCTTCAACTTCTCGTCTGGGGGGGGGCAGGGATAGGTCCCTTGCATGGGTTGTGACTCGTCAGGGCCGGGGGGCAGTCTGCCCCCCCCCCGTAGGTACGCTAGTGGTTTACACGAATCATAATAAAGACAACGCTGGATCCATGTGCTTACAAGTACGTCATAATGGTACAGTAAATGAAATGTGCGCGCTAATTGCCGATGCCGAATTGGCTTTATGTTTACACGTAGTAAAAAAGGCGATTCTGCATCGGCTCACGGTTATGAACCTACTACTTTGGTGATGCAAAATTCACGATTCTGAACAGAGAGCCGACGCAAGTTAATCGCGTTTACACGCTATGATAAAGCCGATGCTGCATCGGCTTTATTTAAATGCAGCGTGTAAACACGGTGTTAGTGAGCGCGCGCTCATGCAGTTGCCAGGTATGTTGACCTAATAGAGGCATTTTAAGGACAGTGCCATTAAACGGATGTGCATCTCGGTGATCACATAATGCGAGCGAAGAGCGAGCTGAAATTTTATGATAGTCATACCTAAAAGCAAATGATTGTAATCATGATACGTAGCTGTCTCGGTAAACTACAGGCGGTTCACATACGTGTTCTCTTCGGAGAATGAATTCTGATATTTTTCTTCAAGATAATTTACTTTTTTTTAAATCTAGGGGCACTATTTGGTTTCCTCCGTTTGTAGGGGCCACGTGAAGCAGAGAAGCACTGCAAGACCTTCATTTTTTAATATGGGGGTAAGGGGTGCATTCCCATATTGTCCCGATGCATCGTTCGCTTGATAAAATAATTCACCTATCGTGGCCTGACTAAAAGGAGAAACAAAAGCAAAGTAGAGAGAGAGAAAAAAAAATTGCATGTTTAATGAGATACGTCGGCCTCATAAGTTTATCCGGGTACTGATCGGAGGTCGGAGTATCTCGGTCGAAGAAGGTCCGAGTAATTCTGACCAGATGGGCACTACTCCGACCTTTCTTCCTACCCTTCCTCCGAACAAAACAGCCTACGTCTGGGTCATGATAAGATAAATATCTTTTGGATTTTTAATCCATGTATTATAGATTTTGCTTAGAGCCTGACTGTGAACCCACGTCTGAACGAGGCTAATGTAGGCCTATATTTTTGTTTAATTTGCAGTCATTTGTATGTGATTGTAATCATTGTATCAATGTTTGATTTGCTGTGAATATTAACATTAAAATGACACTTATTTTTGTAATTATTTGTGTCTTTGACGTGTCGTTGTGTCTGTAGATAACTGGGTCTAACAAGGGTATTGGTCTCCAAGTCGTAAGAGTTCTATGCCGTCATTTTGGACAAGATGGGATCGTTTACCTGACTGCGCGTAATGAAGGGCGCGGCCTGGCTGCTGTTGAGCTCCTTCAGAAAGAAGGACTTAATCCCAAGTTTCATCTTCTCGACATCAGCGATCAAGCAAACATTGATCGATTCCGGGATGATCTGGAGAAGGAACATGGCGGGATTGATATTCTTATCAACAACGCAGCAGTTTATCTACGAGGTGTAAGTGTGGCATACAAATATTATATTTACACGTTTACAGGAAAGAAAGTCTTCCCTTGACATACTGGCGAACAGATGTGAAGGGGGCATGGGGTCTCTGACCTCCCCCCCCCCAACCCAAACAAAAAGTCACGACCAAGAAAAGGGAGAGAGGAAAAAGAAAAGGAAGGGGATTGACATTATTTGCTAAACATTGCAATAGTCTATAAGAAAATTAGATTTTGGTACTAACATTAAAAATGGTCAAAATTTTTACTCGCTCTTTTATCTTATAGTTTAATCCAGAAATCCCACTAGACGAGGAGTCAGTACAAACCATCAAAGTGAATTTCTTCGGCTTACGGGACGTCTGCAAAAGCCTATTTCCGTTGGTTCGCAGCGGTGGAAGGTGAGAGGTTCATTACTCTCTTGGAGGGAGGGGTAAAAAGAAAGAAAACAACCATTAAGCATCGCAAATTGATCAAAGTTCCCAATACCGTACCATCAAGATACATTATGACTATTTTACTCGTGAACCCACATAAATATCTAAATATACAGAATTACGAAAAGCAATAATAAAAAATATGCAGTGTTAATGAGGATGACGAATAGGTCTATGATGAGAGAGACCAGAAGGTAAACGACCTAATTGTATTGAATTTTGTTTCAATGGCACTTTTTATCCACAGGAACACGGTTCGCGAAGACTGATGGGATTTTTCTTAGGTCATATTACATGTTAAACTGAAAGGCAATAGCGAGTTTTCGCAAACCTCGGGGACGCATAATTAGGGTCTGGTAATGCAAAAGTTAGCGATTAATCATACACTCGATTTTTAAGACTGATTGTACATTATAGTCAATAGAATCAAACGTAGAAAACTGCACTACAATCATTGCTAAGCCATATAGATCTGCTTTTCTTGTGCAAATTCCATTTATACGTGCCTTTCCAAGATGCGAGATTGAATCCCGCTTTCATGCATTTGCGACTGGTCATCAGCGTATGATCGCCTGAGCCGGCGGCGGCCCTCTACTAAGGCAGCTGTCTGGATATATTCGAAGTGCTAGGCCTACATGGTAGATTATGACATGGATAAGAAAGTGAGTTTTTTATTGAAACAAGTCGAGTACATTTTGAGTGAGGAAAAACTTAATGCATTAAGGCTTAGATATAGCTTATTACAGTCCATCGAATTGATATTACGTCTAATGTGGATTATTGGTGGATCGCTGGCAATTGATTCCATGGGTCAGATCACCTCTCCAGCCGAAACCATTTTACATGCGTTGATATGTACAGAGCATATGCAATAGGTCTATCCGTCTGAAAACCATCCGAATTTGCGGGGTTTTTTTCTTTTGCTCTCTCCTACACATCGACGCGTCGCGACGTTCAGTTCATTGGCTTTCTCGTTACACAAGTCTATCTTCTTGGCGGTGTCCTTGTATTCTTTCATGGCTTTGGTGTAGAGCAAAGGGTGGCGCTTCAACCAGTCAGCCATGTCAGCTTCCTGCTCGTCAGTCAGTACCAGAGTCTTCTTCTTGGATCTCTTTCCAGTCGTGTTGGGTGCTATGTTCCCAGTAGACGAAGCATAAAATAAAGCAGGGGAGATGCCCCTTGATCTGCCAGGCTCAGGTTCTGGCTCCTCATTAGGAGGTTTTCGTTGCTTTGGCATAACGACGTTCACAGCGGATATCCTCTTTGGCATGTTGAAATGAATAATTTGTCTTTAAAGATACAATACATACACGGTTAAAAAAAATTGTCGAAAATCAAGTACAACGCTGTTTACTTCAGGAACATTCTATTAGCTATTAAAAAGTTGACATAAATGTGTTTTATTTTTGTTCAAAATTAAACTGTTGTTTAAGATTCCAAGCACTTAACGACTACAGTAAAATAGTAAACGACGTTGTATAGAATTTAGAATGGCGTTTTTACTGTGTAAGGAAGTTTGGATCTAAAAAAAATCACTCAGAAAAGAAGAGGACGACAGAAAGAATGAAGTGAAAAAGGAAAATAAGGTCAATTTCCTAGCAGATTTTCGACTGCCGGACTGTTCAATAGAGCTGCCGTTATGGTCTGTGACGCTGACGTGTTGGTACGTGTAGCTGACGCGTTGGTCCGTGTAGACGCCCTGATAATCCATGCAGATGACGTGCTCTGCCGGCATGGTCCGGGTAGATCCACGTGAAGATGCCGTGTGTAAAGTGATCAACGCTCAATCCGGGGCAAAACTATCCCTGACCTCCCCTATATCATGCCGACATTGCCGTGTTGATCCTTGAGAATCCGTGTCTATCTTATGTGACTGGGGATTTACTACTCGTCAAATCTATTTTCAGAGATACAAGGTAAGGACCTACCATATTTTATAATAATGATAATAACAATAATGATAATAACAACAATAATAATAACCAATTTCTCATCATTTGATCATACGTTTCCACTAAAAAATATGTTGTAGAATTGTCAATGTGGCTAGCTGGTTAGGATATCGACTTTTCGAAGAGGAACTAAGCGATGGTATGAAAGAAAGAATCCGACGAATCCAAGCCGAAGAAGATATTGTGGAACTCATGAATGACTTCATGAGGTGAGAAACATTTTGAAAATATGGCGTAGTGAATACCGTTATAAACTAACCTGAGACAGTTTCAGACGAGGAGATAAACACCGTTACGATGATACCAACGAACGTAGAGGGCAGCAACACTTGTGTGTTGGTGCCCACTACGATACCAAAGACTGAGACCGAGACACCTTGCTGATGGTCAAATTCATACAAAGTAATCATGTTGTTATAACGACCACGGACTATAGAGACGACTTTCACCCACATTCAGTCAGTCTGCCTAAATAAATGTCAGGCACTCTATTAAGTTTATTGTCAGTGGGTATTATTTTTCGGTACAAGTGATCTTCATCTGCACTTGCTGTTATTGTTTCTCCGAACTTGTTTATCATCCTTACCACTTCAAAGGTTATGCACCTCATACCCATCGCCCAATATTGGAATTTTGTTCTTTGAAATTGATGCAGAATCGATTTTATTTTCTTTTTTGTCATATCTGTACTTTTCTTTTATATATTATAGTGCCTGCAAAATGGATAAAATTGAAGAAAGCGGTTGGGCACCCTTTCCATATGAAGTTAGTAAGCTCGGTGTCATCTTACTCACCATAAATCAAGCTAGTTTGATGTCGCGTGATAACACGAAAAATGATGTCATCATCAATTCGGTAAGCTATTGGAATCAATACACGTGTATGGCGCTAGGGCTACCAGAATTATTTGAAGACATTTGTAAAAAATAAAAAAAAAGAAAAGTTGACTTAAAACGATTCGCAGTTAGACACGTATAGTATGGTACACAATGGTATCAGATTCTTTTTCCTGGGAGAAGGCAAGACATGTAAATTTTTTCCGAAGAAACTCGAAAGCAAGGACATGCAGGAAGTAAGCAAAGCGACCGAGCTTGTAAATGGGGGCACTTTTGCAATTTTTAATGTAAAATTGAAGGATGTTGTGCACACTTTTGGTGAATGGTGTGAAAAGTTTCATGTAAAATAATTAAGTTTTCAGAATTTCGGGGGAGGGGGGTCATTTGCCAGTATCTTTTCACTTGTATTAAGCAATAAAACATAAATCGAAGTATACAAACAAATATTTTACATCGAAGCCGTTAGAGAAAATTACCCATTGAAATCATACACCTTTATTTACCTTTTCTCCATTCTGTACTACCCGTCAATTCATTATAGAGAGACCTACCATAGTTAAGACCTACCATTTTTGTTAATCAAAGAGTAACCACTTTTTGAGTAACAATTTATTAGGCTTTATTGTTTAATGCTAGGCAAAATAAAATACACCTTATCATTCCGTAATCCTTGATCCACCCCTGTTTAGTTGTGTGTTCGTTGTAGATAATTTGACGAGGAGTGTGACATGTTCCCCTCCCATCATCTCTGCAATTGAAGTTAATTGTTATTATCATTCTTTGTTCATGTCTTTAAACATATATGGATTCCTTTGTTATCCATTGTCATTATAATCGAATCATTTTTAAATCAATTTAATACTTTTCGTAATAATTGCGAATTTTGTATTTTGATTCGTAAATCGGTGGAGTAAACGGTAGAAAATACTGCATTTTCTATCTTTCTACTTGTCTAATGGCTTTTCTCTGTTCTTACTTCATTTTTAATGCATGCAGTGTTGCCCGGGTTTCGTAGATACCGACATGACCTCTAACATCGATCCTAGGGTACCTGGTTTCCCAAAGTTGTCTGTTGCAGAAGGGGCCGATACCCCCGTTTACCTCGCTCTCTTGCCTCCAGGCACGAAAGACATGCACGGGAACTTTGTGATGAACAGGAAACCATTCTGCCATGGCTTAACTCCACTCTAGAGAAGAAAAGGGATTCATCAGCATTTTCCCACTATAGTCTATTCCAGGATAGTCCCCAAACCTTGTTTTGTAATAATATATATATGGTTTCTTGTCAATTCGAGGGTGCTGATTCCAAATCTAAATTGAGTTACTCGTGTAACCTTGAGCATTTTCCGCAAATCGGCCAGCCCATGAAAAATCATAAAATTGCCGGCGCATTGGCTATTAAATGTATGTATTTTTGTGAAAATTAGTTTTCCCCATATTGTACATATAAGGTTATACAGGGGTCCATGTCGGCTATTTTTAATATCAAGAAATCAATATTTTGTCAAAAATCATATAGTTAGAGAGTATTTCACGTCATGAAAAGTCCAAATCTGTTAAAACCATTTGTCCCTATTCACATTGTACATGATTCCGTTAGCATGGTTAGGGCGTGTAGCGGCCATTTTGACTATCAAAGTACAGTATTAGTCACCTACTTGGCAGAAGAAATTGTATATCTTGTTAGAATTTATGCTTTCAGACGATGTTTACATCATAGATCACAATTATGTGCATTTATGGTGCTCACTCCTATGAAAATTGGTTTCCCACTCAATATGGCCGCCATAGACATTGACTATAGTATATATATATATTCATTTATATTTCCTTTCTTGAGCAAGCGCCATGAGCGCCCAGTTGAGAAGTAACAAGCACAAATATGAAATGTTTATGTCAGGTTTTTATTTTTATTTTGTCTAAAATATGAAGATTTTTCTAGGAAAAAAATGACACCTAAATATTTGTCCGCCCCTTATGACAAAGCAATGTTATGACATGACATTCTCATTTGTTTGATATCAAATTTGTCATGATAGCACAACTATAAGATACAGTAAATTTTATGATATTTGACAAGTGTCAACTTTTCTTTGAATTTTTTGGGTGTATGTTAACTTCTGGCCTCAACTGTATAATAGGCCCATTGATGTCGATCGGTGGGGGGGGGAGGGAGTGGGAGATATACTACCCCCCCCCAAAAAAAAAATACTTTAAGGTCGACCGTTATTATTTCAGCATGATAACTCATAGTACATGTATGATCATTATATGATAATAATGATAATAACAATCATTATCATCATTATTATTATTCATTTTTTTACTTCTTAATTATAAGAGTAATAGTAATTTTTTTTTTCTTCTGTCTTTTCATTTTCCCCTTGCACAAGGTTCTTTATCTTAAAAGTCTCATTCATAACGTAATTATACAAAAATATTTCATACAAAACAGTAAATAAACAAGTTAAATAGGTATGTAACTCTTAACATGTACACACATTTATTAATAATCAAACTGACTTAATATTCAGATAAGATTTATCCATAAAGTAAACAATGATCATGTATTTTTAAATGAAATATTGCCACCCAGTTCGGAAAACACTCTTAAATGAAACCATTTCTTTCTGAATATATTTTCTTTTAAATTTGTTTCATATATACTTGTGTATATTTCCATGTCATGATAACGTATTGACTGTGACATAATTAATGTGTTAAATGACAAGGTAACTCATTAATTTAGTTGAATATAAATCTTTCGTTACTATCATCATGATACAACTAGTCAAGCACATTATTTGTACCACAAAAGCCAAACAATTGATTTAAACACGTTATTACGATCAATTCCCGAGTATTTTGAAATATCAACGAATAATAGTGATGCTATTAATGATAGTGATAAAAGTAATAATGGTTATCATGATCATGGTAGTGATAGTTACCGTATTTACGAATAATGACCTTTGATATATTTTTCTCAAATTTTATTATGTTGGTTGCTATTGAATTAAACTATTCATTTCGGAAACTGTTAGAAACAGATGGCGAAGAACAAAAAAAGGATAAATTGAACAACTTTTTATATTTTACATCTTTCTACACATTACATCATCCATTTATACTTACTTATAAATACTTATTCTTGATGTGTAATCAACTACGGTGTACTCATCTTATTCATGACATTGTAAACATGCTTAAATAAATAACGGATTCAGTAAAATACGTAGAGGCGCTTGTGATAAATCGAAATTATTCCGTCTCAAATATCTTCCCAAATTGCCTATACTAGCACTCTGATCTGAGTCAAATTTTACCACTTCTGTGTCAAAGCTGAATTAATTACGGGGTCCCTTTTTATTCCATGAACAGCTAGACCAGATTTTCGGGTAAAAATTCACCCGGATTTTAAGAGCGTATAGTACCTAGATAACCGTCTAAAGCTGTTCCTTTTTTTACCAGGGAAAGACGAGTCAGAGCAATTAACCGCTGAAAATATATTTTCTTTACAGTGACAAATTTACGACATTCGAGCACCTCTCTGCTTGAACGTCAAATAAATGAGCGTTTTGGCTGAAAAAAAGGGAAGAATGTCAAGTCCGATATATGATTGTGTCCATTAAAAGGAACTCAATAGCAAATTACTAGCTTCAGTGACTTCATCAAACCATAACAAACAGAACAAACCTAATGTCCACTTTCAGTTTAAGATATTACTTTCCAGTTAACTCTTACCTCTTTTTGTTTTTTCTTCTCGTTTTCTTATATTTTTCCTCCTTGTAGTTACTTTATTTCAATTTTCCGTAGTTTACTGTCTTCCACCTCCGTAATTCCTTTTTGTTGTATTAGTCGGATTACAGTAGCGTTGCCTTTTTATCGTACAGAGGCCAAAAGATATTGTATTAAATATTGGGAACGCCCCTGCTTACCTCAGCGATCCAATTCAGAAATATCAACCCATTTCTTTGTGTTTACAAAGGTCTTTGTGTAAATTTCCCAAAGAAAATGAATTATAATATTGATGGACTTCCATATAGTTGAGGTTGTGATCGGATCAATCGTAACTCTTTGTAAGACGGGAACCTCATCTAAGGTAGATATGAAATTGCTAATGTTGTTTCCCTTAAGCCAAGCGCACAATACGCGTTGGGATCTGATTTTAAAAAAATACCATAGCAATTGATATAAACATTTCAACCAATAAAAAAGCTGAATGATCTAATTCCCGAATACAGTTGGATGTACATGTATATCAAAATCGAAATCCCAGTCTATTTTGAGCCTCACTGTGCATGCTGTAGGAATTAAAAAAATCAATTCCAAATCGTACTGACGTAATTTAAGTTTCTCAGTACAGATATATAATTATAGGCTATATAGTTTATACTATGGATTACTAATACCTACCTCTAAAGGCATACTTTAAGATTAATCATTTATAATAATCATTCAATGAGAAACAATAGCAAAGAGGGGGACAGTTCGCCCCCTCCCTCATAACTTTCACCGTTTTTTAACAGTGATCCATAAATCGCCTCCATCTTCGTTCACGGGATGGGACACGAAACCGTGAGAATGCTGTGACCTTTGACCCGGAACAAGATAGACCTTGAATGCACGTAAGAAGACCGCCAGGACGATTGCCATTCCTTTGTAGGTGTACTGCTGACCAGGGCACACCCGTCCGCCACCGAATCCAAAAGGCTGGAACGCCTCGCGGGGACGACTCTTAATACTAGCCGAAGAGAAGTTTTCCGGATCGAACCTATACAAGGGCAAAACAAAATGGCGTCAAAACAATAATGCTATTGTTTTATCCGGCGATGATGAAATTTGAATTGGGAAATGATTGCTACCACAATAAATCATATTTGAAGAATTAAAAAATCAATCATTATTACATCTCTATGATAATTTGATCTTTTCAAAATTTCAAAAAAGTATCATGGAATATTGAGTCTAAGTCATGTATATTTCTTTGCGCAGACCTCCCCCAAATAGAATAAATTATAATAAATATGATTTTGATATCAATAATATTTATAATAAACAAATGAAAATACTACCAACGATAAGATGTAGGAAGAAAGTAATTACAATAACTAGAATGATAATATAATGACAAAGATAATGAAAATAATAATAATTTAAATATCAATAACAATGATGACATCATCAGTCATGAAGATAATCATGATAACAACAGTATATAAAGATAATACTGATTGTAACAGGATCCCCAATTATCAAGTGGTTATAATGGTCATAGTAATGGTAACAAAACAATGATTTTTTTTTCGTAATCTAAACAGCCTTGGAGGGAAATAATATACATATACTTACTTGAAAAAAGGCGCTTAAATAATCTAATTACATTCGAACATTATGCACCATGCATTTCATTGACTTTTGATATCCCATGCAATAGCATAGCAGTGCATGCACGACGGTAGTTGCAACGTATACATGGTATATGTGTCACTCACATTTTGGGGTTGGGAAAGTACTTCTCAGACATGAAGGAAACGCCTAGCGCATGGATTACTGGAGTCTAGAATGAACAAATGAAATGTCAATTTATAGATTTAATTAGTATTAGGCCGGCCTATCAACGTTCCTCCGAAATGCCTGTTAGTAGAAACCATATTCAAAAGACATCTTCCTCATTTGTAATTCTAAGAGGATTCTTGTTTTGGGGATAAGGTAGGCTATTAGGAACTTTCCGTTTCCACGAGTCCACGATCGACGCAACAAGAACGCAGTAAATCTATCGAAATGCCCATCATATGACAATGTGGGAGGTATTGGTCGGAAGTTGGTGAACCAGAACAGCAGTTCAGTCTAATTTTCGGAGCTGACGGAAAATCACAAATTATGTCTCCTGTCCAGAGTCCACAACGAAATGGCTGTTTTGATGTACGACTTTTCGACAAAGACCTCTTGATTGATCTTTGTCACGAACGGCATTTGCCAAAAAATTTTTTTTCTGTTTTTTAATCAGTTGTGTCTCGTGAAAGCGAAAATTAAATAATCTTATTGGGCAATTCCATAAGATATGTACGTCTGACCACTGGCGCACACAGGAGGGGGAGGGGGGGGGGACAAAGCCGGCCCGTGCCCACTCGTCCTCTTCCCCCTTGAGAGCCACAATTAACATGTGTAACTTAAAAATGCCGTAAAAACAGAAGTGTGCTCCCCCTTAAAAGTGAAGACTTTTTTGCTTGTCAAATTTTTCCTCGGGAAAATGTGTCCCCCTTTTGTAAAATCCAGGGGCGGTATTCTGAACATTGTCTTATCTCCATATTTTATCTTATCTCAGAGATATGACAAAATCGGTATTCTGGTGGATGTCATAACTTTTGTCACAAAAATTGTCATAAATTTTGTCTTATCTCTTTGGCGCGCACCAAAAATACGCGGCTTTAATGCGCGTAATCATTTTATACAAGCAAAAGATATGACAAAAGTTATGACAGGGGGTAGCAGTCATAAATTTTGTCATATCTTTTAGTACCAAATATCCCGATACCCTGCCGACTGAATGTCAAGCATATAACGATACCATTTAGATTAGATTGTGGTATTAGTTTCGCTCATCATCCACGACAATTTTTAAAATTATATTTTCATGCTACAATTAGTTAGAACCTAAATATTAATTTCTCTTTTTTTCTCTGTTTTCCTTATCTTTCTACTTCTCCTCTAAAATCCTCCAGAGCTCCCTGTCTCTCTTTGTAATTAAGCGCATCAATATTCGCGTAGTTGCGCGATGCCAGCAACAGAATTGGGAATAAACCCTACCTGTCACGGGGCATTCCTATTGGCTAGAAGGGCTCCCACTGGGAACTAACGATGATTTTGATTGGATTGCTTCCGAAAAGATGGGCGGGAACTTTGAGAGATATGACAGGGAAAAGACAATGTTCAGAATACCGATTTGTGACAATCATAGCGGTGTCACATCTCGGAAAGAAATGACAAAATTTATGACAAAAGTTATGACAGTGTTCCAGAATACCACCCCTGGATCCGACCCTGCGTCCAACCCCTATATGTGGGACCTTCCTTAATTTAATTTTCTGTCTCTGATGTCTTGTTCTTTTGACAGTCTGTACACTCTAAAAAATGAAGAGCTAATTTAGCTCTTAAAGAGCGTTTATAGTGACTGCAATTCAGAGTGCTGATTTTTCGTGTTGAAATTTGAACTAGACAAATCAGCACTTCGAAGTGCAGTCACTATACACTCTCTTTAAGAGCTAAATTAGCTCTTCATTTTTTAGAGTGTATTTTCTCAAAGGACCATGACTTGGTCAGTATACGAGAGCAAAGTTAAACTAGAGAAAATGGGATTCGGATGTAAAACAGGGTGTTCATTTCATGAATTGTCCGAAAGCATAAAGCATGTGACTGCTTACTTACACCCTTCCGAATCAAGTGACCTCCTAGGGTAACGTCAAAGTCCTGGTATCTGGTAGCGAAGGGGGCGAGGACCGATACCCGAAGGGTTTCATCTATCACCTGTCTCATGTACCTGTTTATGAACCAAAATGATATCATCACCACAGCGATACTCATTCAAGAACATACACTGTTAGAAAAAATAAAAGAAGTTCCTGCAGCAGAGTCTCAAGAACACCTGTAATCTTACCGAATTGCGTAATCTTACAGGAAATGGGTAAAAAACCCGTGATTTTACAGAAAATAAACAGAAGATTTTGTAGAAAGCAATACCAGAATCATTCTGTAAATTCATAAAACAAGAATTTTTTCTGCAATTTAACAGAACAGGTCTGTTTAAAAAGGGGAAAAGGGTGTTTTATTCAAGGAAATTTGTAAGATTCCATACATCAAATACCAATTTCCTGTAAGATTACGCAATTCGGTAAGATTACAGGTGATCTCGAGACTCTGCTGCAGAACTTCTTTTATTTTTTCTAACAGTGTAGAAAACATTTATATCAAATGCCCTTTATGGCTAATAGCAACCAAGAAGTCTTTGTCGAAAATTGGTGATTAAAGAACAGCACTTTCGTCAAAGACTCTGAACAAACGACACATTTGCACTTGTTCTTCAGCTCCGAAACTTAGGATGAAACTGCTGTGAGTCCCGGTTCACCAATTTTCGACAAAGAACTCCTATCTCTTGATTGTCGTTTAACGGGCATTATCAATGCATTTCCTGTGTTCATGAATTCGCTCTCCGTCGCAGTGTGAAACTCCCTAATGATTGCGTTCAATTGCAACTGTGTTTAATACAGAAAAAAACCCATGGCAATTGCTGTAAGCTGTTGCAGTCAATTTATCTGTTTTCCAGTTTTTATCAACGCCGGGATTCAACGTTATGAAAACATTCGTATGCAAATTTCCAGAAAATAAACTTTCGGTGACAAACATTGATTTTTTTAGACACATTCTTTACCTTCATGATGAAAGATTGTTTTTTAGTACAGCTGTGATACAGGTTAAAACGAGATTGCTACAGAACTGTGGCCGTCACATTTGCTAGAAAGTTCTCGCTAAGCGACGGGGAATGATTTTATAACATAGCAAATGCATTGAAATGCATGCAAGTCCTCACAATAATGAAGTCTTTGTCGAGGGTTGATTGATCGGATCAGCAGCTTCGTCCGACTTTTTTTAGTACTGACGAAATATCGAAAAAATGTCTTTGTGTTTCGATTGATCAAATCTCGACAAATACTTACGGGCATTTGATAATTATAGATTCACTAGCTTCCAATATGCGACTGCGTAGCTAGCACGAAAAACAAATTGATGGCCAGCCCTATAAAGATTTATCATAAATTGATATGGAATTGTTTGTTTTCTTGTTTAAACCAGCAGCATGCTGTACTCGGAATAGGACTACGTGTTCAAGTAAGTGTTATTATATAGTCACTCCATGGAAAACGGTTAGCCCCTTAAATTGACGTATCGTTTGTCATTTGAAATAACGTATAATACATTTAATCGGTCCGGAGTCGGATTTCCTTTTGCTCTATAATATCATCAACACGATTCAAGTTAAAATAAACATTTTCCATGCGTCTTTGCGTATTCGACATCGTATGACTAAAATATCACCGGATTTGTATTTAGCAAACAAATTTTCTGTCTAAACAATAAGTATCACATAACTGTAAATAATATGGTTCATAACTCTTACGTCATCTTTGCTACATGTTCCATGCTGACCGGTCCAGTCTTGCCAACGATGTCAATCACATGGTTGTACAGTTTTTCCTGGATGTCATCATGTTCAGCTAAGAAGAATAGTGCCCAAGCAAACACTGCAATTGAAGTTACAGCAAACCAATTCGCCGTTCCAATTAAAAATGTCAAAAGCCACAATTAAGTCACCAAGAATGGTCCTTTCAACTGCAATCATTTGAGCTTCAAAGTTGAAGAATTCGAACATTTCACCACATTTTGTTTTAGTCAGGTCTTACCTTGATCTAACGAAATTTTGATATGCAAATTTAAACCAAAGACTCAACTTGACTGGATTACTTATTCTTTACAATAATCTTATACGCGACACAAGAATTACCGAAACTACAAAGAAAGAAATATAACACCAGCAATCGCCCATAAGGATTTTTGACAATCTTTTCAGACCTTTAAGAATTTAAACAGTCATGAACACTGAACTTGTAATTATAAGAGTTGGTAAAATTGAACAGACAAATTATCATAACTTCTTCAATTTTGTTTTCTGATCCCTAATACATTTTTTGTTTGTTGCTGAGGTTTAGGTTGTTCTGTGCTCCACCAAGAGTGTTGTTTGTTTGTTTGTATTCATTTCCATATAAAAATATAAAATATATACATGATCAATTTAACATAACATACAGATGGAGGATGGCCCATTTTAGCGGTATCAATAAGATACCACTGTTCTTCCATCGGGTCCGTGTGGTATATATTTCAGGGCCTGCATCATATCACGTTCTCCGGTACACTAATCTTGTACAATGTCGTAAAAATTACAATCATATTGTGATGTTGTACAGGCCAGCCCCCCCCCCCCCCCCCAAACCCAGTGTCGCAGCGACGCATGAAATTACACCAATGCATAATGTCACACCCAGAATATGACCTTATGTATTGGAGAAGTTTTATTGTGAGATTATACACAGTAAAAACGCTGCTTAAAATTTGTATGCAACTCTGTTTACTACATGAACCTTACAGTAATCGTTTAAACAGTTTAAACAAGTGTTTAAAAATCTTGATCAACAACGTTTAATTTTCAATACCTAATCTTCAATAAATTAAACATGACTGTTTACACTGTGAACATGGTTGAACAACTACTGTAAGGTTCATATAGTAAACAGCGTTGTATAAAATCTTAAACAGCGTTTTAGGTTGGCTGTCAGTGACAATAGGGAGCTTTCGCTCTGTGACGTACAGAAGATTCAAGAACACTGTAAATGTATTAAATATATCCGCCAAATGACAATGAACAGCTGAGAGGTCTTTGTCGAAAATATTGGTAAACCGGAACGGCAGTGCATATTAAGCTTTGGAGGTGCAAATATTGTGTTTGTCTATAGAGCCCAAAATTGTTTTTTGTTTATTCACTAATAACTGAGGGACACTTGATAATACATTTCTATGTTCTTGATTCCGTCGGGCATCATGGAGCAAAGACTCCCTCGTAAAACAGATCAGTCAAATTGACTAGACCAGTAGTCAGCTGGGAGCAACTGATATGGCAATCACTGATCTGACACATTTCTGACACATATTCTAGTCAGAAATAACTCTGTTCTAGTAAAATATGACTTGAAAATAGTCAAATATGACTAGAATAACAGTCGCGCCCAGCTGACCCTATTAACTAGTCATATTTGACTGATCTGTTTTTAGAGTGTAGGACAAACAATCAAGGCATGTCACACTCTGCTACATTATGTGATTGAAAACGGGTTTATACAGGACTTCTTACTCATGCATAGGCCATCCCAGACCACTTACAATATCCGGACGCATGAAATCCTCCATTCAAGTACGTTTCCAGATCAGCAAGGAGTACTTCTGATTGGTAGTCAGACTTGATTAGAACATCAATGAAAACTGCCCTCTCGTCACTGGGAGGATTGCATCTTCGGTTATTAATGATACGACCAAAGAACGAAAATAATATTTCCTTTGCTGAAACCACAATAAAAACAACAACACGAATGATAACAACAACAATACTAATGATAATGATACTACTACTACTCCAACAACAACAAAAAACAACAACTATTACTACTACTACCAGTACTACTACTACTACTACTACTACTACTACTACTACTACTACTACTACTACTACTACTACTACTACTGCTACTACTACTACTATGATGGTGGGCCCCAAGTCTGCGCACCTCACAATTTGAATTAAGATTTAATATGAAGTCCTTATTTCACAAATCTTTCAATTAATAATGTTCCTTATATTATTATGAGTAAGTGTACCAAATTTCTCATGAAAAAATGAAAGAAAACATAAGATTTTCTTGAAAAAACCTCGGGCTGTCATTTTCAGATTGAAAAAAAAATGGTACCACATGTCTGCGCACTCACTCACTTTGCACACGAAATTCGTTATTTTCGCATCATTTTGAGTCAGATTTTTTATGAATACCTGTCTATGTATTGCATGTGTAAAGTTCGTACTCGTTGCTTATCTTCTCTTACTAGAATCGCGCAGTACGCGGGTACGCAGACTTGGGAGACCGCGCAGACATGGGGGAACTGACCATACTACTACTACTACTACTACTACTACTACTACTACTACTACTACTACTACTACTACTACTACTACTACTACTACTACTACTGCTGCTGCTGCTGCTACTGCTACTACTACTACTACTACTACTACTACTACTACTACTACTACTACTACACTACTACTACTACTACTACTACTACTACTACTACTACTACTACTACTACTACTACTACTACTACTTCTACTACTTCTACTATTACGACTACTACTACTACTACTACTACTACTACTACTACTACTACTACTACTACTACTACTACTACTACTACTACTAACTACTACTACTACTACAAACTACTACTACTAGAAATACTACTACTACTACTTCTACTATTACGACTACTACTACCACTAC